>NC_058191.1:25530442-26780442 GCF_907165205.1 Coccinella septempunctata | reverse complement strand
CCAAACTTGATTTTATCCTATAAACGTGAAGCGTACAGGAATCAGTCAGTAGCAGGTTTTTCTTGTGGTATACTGGTACAAATATGTTAACACTAGATTATTGAGGTCAAAAGAAACACTTTTTTTCCTTACAATTTTTTTCTGATTCGGCCCTGTAAAAAAGATATGGCCATTTTAAGTTTTCATTGTGAGCTGTGCATGCCTTCCCTGAAAATACAAAATTACCTTCAGAATAACTAGCTAAATCTGTGACAGTACTCATCGGTGGATCTTTTAAACAAAAGTACCAAAAGTACGGCCAAAGTACCCGCAAGTTTTCAAATTTCAGAGATACTTTTTAATATTTGAACATCAAATTACTTTAAAATGTCGCATTATACATATAAGAATACTTTTATTCTACAAAACGTTCAAATAGTCATTAGATAGCGCCCAAATTAGTTTCAAGATTGTTCAAGAGTTCTTTTAATTTTTGGTATTTTTATGCTACGTAATGGTCATAATAAGAAAACTGGAAAACGTAAGTGATCTTGTTTTCGAAAAAGATTCATCAAATAAATGAAAAACTATATTCCGAAATTAATTTCATTCGAAAAAACAGTTCGGGAGATAGAACTACAAATAATATTTCTTATGGTTTTTTCAACAGCCTGTATCTTTTAAGCCGTGTCGATTCGGAAAAAATGTTGAAGGAAAAGGAAAAAGTGTTTCTTTTGACCACAAGAATCTACTGTTAATATATTTGTATGAGTTAAAGTCTCACTCAATATATGTCGCAGTGAGTTCTTCCTTCGAATTCTTGAAACATTTCACAAAGCTAGAAAAAGTTCAGAATACATTTTCTTGTGCATATATAATAAATCGGAAGAGCTATTTCGATTTATTATTACTCTCGGAACAATGAGGTGCATATACGGGGAGTGAATGAATATTTGCGAGAAAATTTAAGGGATGTTTCCTTGTCAAAAATAGTGTGAGTCTTTCATAAAAAAATTTCAAACAGACTTTTGTTGGATATACAGCTTCCGATGCCCCTGAAAAGCAATATCATTTTTTTTTAAATCACAAAACTAAGAGCCATAAAATTGAGCTGAAATTCCATTGGAGTGTTAAGGCAACCAAAAGTATTTTTTTTTTGTTCTCCTGTAATGTCAGCTTTTAGAGCAGGGGCTAGTTAAAAAAATTATATGAAGAATACACCCTATTTTTTGACAAGGAATTACGCCTTCAATTTTTTCGCAACTATTCGTTCACACTCTGAATAACAATCTATAACTTCATTCGGATCAAAATATTGACTACGAAAAAAAATTTCAGGTAATGAGACGAAACTATCTGGACACATTGGAAGGAACATTACCTTCAAACCCAAAAGCTGCCACGATACCTCTTGCTCTTTCACAGATTCCAGGGATTTTATTATAACAATAACAATTTTTTACGACAGTTTCAACATAGAATGGTTCAGTTTCCAAAATCCTAATATTTCGAATGCGACTTTCACTGACTGTTTCGACTTGAACAGTACGAAAGTTTCATGGTACGGAGGACCAGAAGTATTAGACACGGCCTGGCCAATTGAAAAGTTGAAATTCAATAATCGACCATACATTTCGTCCAAACTTGATAATGGAGCCGTTGTAGATCCCTACTGGCTCAACTCCAAGGGAGGTTTTATATGGGTCAACAGCACTGTTCCTCTGTTTGTAGACCAAAATAATGAGGAGAAAGATAAAGTTTGTTTCAAAAGTGCAGTGAAATCGCCGTACAAAAAATTTTCTGTAAGTTTTTTAAGTGAGAACTACACTGCGCAAAAAAATTAATGCACATTCTGAAAATCTCAATTTTAATGAAAGTTAACTCTACATTGACTTTATAACTTATTTCTTATGTTCTCTCGGGAAGGTTTTGAGCGAAACAAGACGGATGGAGGAAATTCAGGATTTCACTGAATCTAATGTGAAAGAAGAGAAATGAACAGTTTTCAAAATACTGTAATGCTGATAAGTGATTTAATACTTGGTATTTCCACCCCTTGCTTTAATTACAGCTCGGCAACGACGGTTCATACTCAAAATGAGTGATCTAAAAATGTTTTGATCTAATCCTTCCCAGATTTCTCCGAGTTGGATTCCTAAGTCATTAAGAGTAGCTGGATGATTTTCTGAACTTCTCAGCCTTCTATTGAGGTTGTCCCAAATCTGCTCAATCGGATTGAGATCTGGACTTCTTGCTGGCCATTCCATTCGAGAGACTTCAACCCCTTCAAGGTACTCCTGAACGATGCGCGCACGATGGGGTCTGGCATTATCATCCATAAAAATGAAATTTTCACCAATGTATGGCGCAAATGGCACTACATGCTCTTCAAGAATGTTCCTTATATACTTATCAGCATTCATAGCTCCATTATCAAAGACCACTAGGTCTGTGCGAGCAGTCAAAGATATTCTACCCCATACCATAATCGTTCCTCCCCCGAAACCAGTAGTATTCAGGAAATTGCACTGACCATATCTTTCATGTGGACGTCTGTATACAAGGGAATGTTGATCACAATGGTAGAGGCAGAATCTGGGAAAGAGAACTCTTTCCCAATCGGCCTCTTCCCAATGGATATGCTCTATCGCAAAATCAAAACGCGCCCTTCGATGGGCTGGGGTAAGAGCTGGGCCTCTTGCCGCGACACGAGGCCTTAAATCATATTCTCTGAGGCGATTTCTTATTGTCTGGGTGCTAATTTGCACCTCATGAGTTTGCTCAAGCTGAATTTGAAGGAGGCGAGCGGTTGCAAACCGTTGTCTCAACGAAGAAACTCTCAAGTAACGTTCTTGAATGGCTGTTGTTACCCGTGGTCTACCCTGTCCTGGTCTTCGGGCATTCATACCTGCCTCCCTGAATCGCTGCAACATTCTGGACACACTTGTATGGGAAACTCAAAACCTTTCCCGTTGCATAGCGATCGAGTGTAGAAAATCAAACGAAAGAAAAACTATTGATCACTAGAATTGATCGAGAACAACTGATTTTAGAATGGAGCCAATACATTCAAAGTCTGATAATATCTTTTTTTTTATTCCAGCTAGGAAAAAAACATCTGTATTGAAGAAAACCGTTGAAAGTGGATATCATATGCATGCATAATTCTGATGAAAATAATTATCATTGAGAACACCTTCAGTTGTAGAATCAATTTGAGATTCCCATAATGTGCGTTAATTTTTATGCGTAGTGTATATCTGATATTGTTTTTTATTTTATCAGCTTCCTGCAAAGGAATAATCTGGAATAGTGTTGAAGTTTTTTTAGTTTGTGACGTGATATTCTTATTATAACCTTAGTAGTGCTTAACATGATATGTTCGATTTTGAATACTTCACTAATTTTTACATCCTGAATAACTAAATTGAAATTTGTCTTCGCTCTTATTATTCTTCTTCTATAAATTTTTTTCTATTATTCAACTCGAAATTCTCTTAAACTCATACATCTTTACATTCGAGGCTTCGAAATTATTTCCCATTGCAACTAGATACACCTTTCCATCAATGTAACGTATATGCCCTCTCTAACGAAACAAATATGAAAATGTTTCTATGAATATATTGGTGTTATCATGTGACTCATGGAAATTGAAATTGTGATCATTTGTATTCAATATGATAAATGATATCATGAACATCATCTTTTTTTTCATCATCATAGAAAAGTTTGAAAAATTGTCGTGAAAATGTAGCTTATTCTACAATGTTCCATTGAAATTTATGCAGAAATTTAGTTGCTTAAGTCAATTCATTTTATAACTCCAAGATTTTATTTCCAGAATTTCTTGAGTTACAACATAGCTGCCAAAAACAACTCTAGAGATGCCCATTTATTTGCTGTTAATCGTTATATTGGAAAACCAAAACGTAAGTGAAAATAATTACAAGGATGTATCGAAGAATTCTTTGCCTACAATAGAACCACAAAAAATTTCAATGTCAAAATATTTCATTACTCAACATATTCTCCTCTTAATTGGATACATTCAGTACAGCGAACCTACAACGTCTCTAGGCCTTTAAAAAAAATGTTTCTTCTTGCTCTACTCTCTTTTTTTTTTTTTCATAAGTTTTAACAGATGTACCGTAGATTCGGGTGACTTGAGCCGATTGTTGAATTCAACTTGTCATATTTTCAAAACGGTGACCTATTTTAATAGGACCACAAAAAAATTTCCTTCAGCATGTGAGGTGGTACGTTATTTATCAGAAGAAATTTCACCTAGCAGAGACTGTTCAAACAATAAAGGGTTGGGCATAAGTGTGGAATAAAATGAGTATGTATATTATTTCCTAAACGATAACTCGAAATAAGAACCCTTAAACCCGTTGATTGATTTTTAATTCTGCCCAGAGGGCATAAATGAAAAAATATCACAATCAGAACTCATTTAACGTGTTCCATCGTCTTAATTTCAAGTTATCGGTTGAGAAACTATTAATTTTTTTCGAGATACTTTGGTGTTTCTTCAGAAAATTAAAAAAAAACAGAGAATATAGCGGGATTCCATTTTCAGCGACTTTCCAACGAGCTCATAAATGGTATGTGTACATGTTTCCATTGGAAAAACAGAAGTTAGGTGGCGTTGCGGTTAAGGGGTTGAAAAAAACACTCAATTTTATTACCTAAATTTTTTTTGCCATTTTAATTTCGAGAAATATTTATTATATTCCAGAGTTATAACCATTTATTTCTGATTGAGATTCCTGGAATTTAAGCGAAAATTTCTGAAGGTGCAATAAAAGTCAATTGATGGTGTATCAATTTTTTACCGCGTTGGGACGATTGTTGTTCAAAACGGTGACCTATTTTTTATCTGAACAAGAGGTTTGAATATGCTTTAAGACTCAGACTATTGCTTAGGATGTATATCATGCTTCAGAATTCGGATATAAATTTAAAAAAAATTAAATATACTTGTCCCAAGTCACTCACCGATTTGGGAGGCTTGGGACACAAGTTAAAATCTATTGATTTGTCAACTTTCAAATGAAATAGGTGACTTGGGACGGTGTATAGTTAGATTATATAGAATTTGTGATTATATAGTTGAAATTCGGTAAGGAAATTGAATAATAAACCCCTATTACCGCAAAAGTTAATATATTGCAACTCATATGTAGTAAAACTGAAGAAAACGGGGGAACCTTGATTTCTTCAATTCTTTGGTGACTTCTTTGTGGAAATAACGTAAATAATAATATCCTCCGAAAAATCGGCATATTTCCTGCTGTTAATGCGCCGCTTGTATCTGCATTGTCCCAAGTCACCCTATGAAACAACAAAATAAATGAATAAGATACGTGTTGCCGTTAGATTTGTAAACAACCTTGTTTCATGGCATCTCTAATATCCCAATATCCCACGTATCCAGAAAAAAAATTACACATGCACAAGGTGAAACACATGTACAGGACACTAGAAAATATAAGGGCCATAAAAAACGCGCTTTCACTCTCCTGAATTTGTTAATTTTTCCTGTCAGTTAAAACGCTCTGGTCACGGCAAACTCAACAGGAATTAATTGTTAAACTAACCGAAAAGACGCTACACAATCTTATAAGTTTGCCCCTTCACTCATAAATGGTAAGAAACAAAGAAATCTGCAAGGGGGATAATTGTCCCAAGTCACCCGAATCTATCGGTACCTTATTGATTTTGACCACAGATTCTTCATCAAATAGTATAACCGACTAATATACATGATCTGTGTTATCCAAACATGATCATAGTGTATATTATATACTTATTGCCTCATTTTGTCGTTGCAGGCCTTCCCGACGCTCGTATGGTGAGAGAACCTATTTGGACCACTTGGGGAAAATATAAGGCAGAAATTAATGACAGCAGCGTTCGGGCCTTCCTCTTAGATATTTATCGGCATAATTTCACGAAAGGACAAATTGAAATTGACGACAAGTGGGAAGTACGTTAATGATTCTTGATAACAGAACAACCGTTCACGTAATAATTTGTCATTACAGGTTTGCTATGGGGACCAAGTATTCGACACAAAATCTAGATTCCGTAAAATCAATGAAACTGTGAAAATGATCCATGATCATGGTTTCAGGGCAACACTTTGGACTCATCCATTCGTCAACACGAATTGCGCACGTCCAGTTCAAGAGGGAATTACAGGCGGTGAGTAATGTGAATTAGGAATTAAGGTGAAATTTTTTGCCTTCATTGTTAGTGAAAGCTCAGAAATTTTGATAGTCAAAAATTGATTTTGTAGAAGGCACATAGTTCAGGAAAACCTATTTCCTTCTGTTGAAGAAAGGCAACTATTAAGTCGCCTTTCGAAAGTGAATTAATTGAGGTATTTTTTACTGAAAAGAAAACATGTGCATAATTATTAATTTTTCATCGATAAAACCATTGGAAAAATAGGACTAATTTTGTTCACTTCAGACTGGTGATATTCATCTCCTTACTAGGCCCGCAATAGGAATTTTTTCTGCACACAGACTCTCTTATCTTGTAGCAAATTTATTGCCCTTTCCGAATATGTGGTCAAATTTGATGAGGCTGCAAGGAAAACTGAAAAATGATTGAGTTTATGAAAAAAGTTGAAATATTTCGTGAAATGTTAAATTGAAGAATAACCGTCGACATTTCGACCATATGATATATGACATTTTTTGTTGCAAATCACTCGTATGATCTCCCCTTGAAGTTTGGCCACTTTAAAATTAGACACTCTGTATAATACCTAGGAATTGTATACAGTGCGACAGTGCCTATACTTCATTCACATTTATTTTAGCAGTCGGTTGGCCATGGAAATTTGACACATTTCACTCTGTATAGTACGGAAATGTGGGGTTATGACGCTTGTCAAAACATTTTTGGGTTTTAAATCAACGCTATGTTGCCCCTTCTACGTAAAAGTTTCTGTTATTACGTATTTTATCACAATGTCGAATCTCTTCGGAAAATATACGACGAACGTAATTGAAGTTTATACAAACTGATTGAAGGCATACCAAATCTAATTATTTGCGTGGAAAATACAAGAGATCAGTATAATAATAATATCATAATATGCACTAGCTTGAGGAGAGGTAATGTTCCTTATCTTCTTTGGCTAAAGTTTGAATACGTTACATCAGTTGTAGATATCAAAAATATTAACCCGAAGATAAAATGCATATGATGCAGTGGTTGGGAATGGGTTTATCTTGAAAAAATCAACAGATAATTACAAAAATGTTAAATTCTTCAACAAAAATCATCAACAGAAGTCAAGATGAACATAAATAAACAATTAACAGGACAACTGGCTCGTATTTGTGGCTGTTCATCTTAATACATTGATATAATAATAATAATTAGGTATTTATTGGTACCTTAAGACATATACAATGTATAGGATAGGACAAGTCAAATGAAAAATGGAAATGACATTCATCGAAAATCCTGTAGTAACGTTTCGCATCGATTCAACCAAACATAAAATTCTCAAATGCCATCACTTTTTGGGTCTGCCAATAGAAGAAAATTCTTTGTCATCCTCTTCATTCACAATCTTTCTGATTGTGGAAATATTCATCTGAAATATGAATCGTTTAGATTCAGATGAAATATTATATGAATTCTCTTACATTGAATATGTTCGCTACCGTCTGACGTATTGTGGATTTTAGAATATCAGGGTATAACTATTTGAATGAGCGGACCTGAATTCTAAATAGCACTTCCTGAAACCCTGTCTCTTTTTTCAATCACTTTCGGTATTTTCGTAATAAAAATTGATGTTAGTTGTGGCAACGGCGTTGTGACATTAACGACATTTCATGAGTGCCAACCTTACTCTATTCTAGTTACAAAAACTTGAGAAAATTAATTCATGGCCAACCGACTGCTAAAATAAATGTGAATACAGTATAGGTAAAGTATGAAATGGACAAACGCATTCGTATATTATTTCTTACATTGTCTGGAAGACCCAGGCATTCTATACATTGCTTAGGCATTTATAGAATGTCTGAATTATACACATTGCCGGTAACAGTTACATTTGTATTAAATCAGACATTATGAATCTGGCCCATTAAGGCCTGGTTTGAACAGTTATATTAACGATAAGATTTTTTTTATTATAACGTGTAATTGTAAAAATTCCCATAATAATTACAATTACTATCAATTTTGAAATTTTGAAATTTCCTCAATATTTATAAGTAAAATCGACAAAGAATGATTCAACATGAATAACATCACTGTGATAAAACCCATTGTGTTTATGCATTACACTTGAGGTAAGATTCAACATTCAGTTTCATTCTTTTTTAGGTTTATTCGTCAACAGTTCAACCGGCAATGCTGTTACTTCTTGGTGGAATGGTAACTCATCCTATGTCATAGACTTCACAAATCCTTTGGCTTCAGAATGGTTCAAGTCTAGACTGATGAAACTCCATTACGTTCATGGAATAGATGGTTTCAAATGTGATGCAGGTGAAAACGATTGGCTTCCAAATGTAAGATCACTTATTCATCTTCAATGCCCCACACATAGGTTCTTTGAGTATTGTATGTTTTTTTACCGAACTAAGATTGTTTGAAATATTGGAATAGCAACCCCTGCTTAGATAAAGTCCCTTATAAAGATGGCGCAAGAAATTTAATCTTTAGATTGAACTGTGATCAGAAAATTGAAGATGTTACCTTCCAGGATGACCTTCTGTTTCTGTCAGTGGTTTCTCAACAAATTCATTGATAACCCGAATGAATTATTTTTTATATGAACCCTGATTTCATTCTTTAGAATTATTTACTGCCTCATTTCTTCAATAATTATATACGTTTGATGGTTTTTCTAAGCAATGATAGTTCGCCTCATATAATATCATGATATTATTAATATCTTCTCCAACTTTTGGTACATATGTATGTGACTTATTCCCTAAAGTGCATTAAATGTTTCACTCCCCCTTTAGAAACCAATTTTCGATACAAGTTACGAGGATGAGCCAAATTCTTTCACAAGGCTGTACGTCACCGCTTGTTCGGAACTTGGAGGCCTTGTTGAAGTTAGATCAGGATTCAGGTGAGGAAAATAGGGCACAAAGACGTTAACCATTAAGTGAATGTTTTTCAGGACTCAAGATCTGCAAGTATTCGTTAGGATGCTGGATAAAGACTCAGTGTGGGGAAACAATAATGGTTTGAAAGCCTTGGTTCATTCCCTTCTTCAGTTCAATATGATTGGCTACACCTTGTAAGAGCCGAAACTAAGCTTATGAATCTAGGGATTTAAATTAATTAATTCTTATTTAAGTGTCTTGCCTGACTTGGTTGGTGGAAACGGTTATAATGGTACAATCCCTACACCCGAACTATTGGTAAGGTGGACACAAGCCAATGCCTTCATGCCGTCCCTTCAATTCAGCTACTTGCCATGGGAACTAGATGAAGCACCTGTGAGTCTTCCTTCATATATTTACAAAACCAATTAGGCTTGTCTATTTCGTATATATTTTGTTTTGGGAGAGACAAACCAAAATCATTTCTTACATTACAAGGGTGGTTGTGCACACTTAAAGGCGAATATCAATGAATACACGGGGTACTTTAGTGTGGAATTCTTTTATTTTTGAGTCGAAAACCAAGCGCTTTCGGCCCCTTTTAGAAGGCCATCATCGGGGTTTTCCTGGAAGGGTACACGAAAATTGATAAAGTTGACAAACACGCAAGTAAAAAATGGGAAGTGAATTTATAAAATGTGGATATTTAAAATCTCACATGAAATCTTCTCTTTGTCGGCGCACAAGAATCAACTGAGGGTAATGCAACGAGCAGTGGAAAGAACAATGCTGAACATCAGCCTCAGGGACAGAATAAGAAACGAAAAAATCCGACGAAGAACTAAGGTCGTAGATACTATAGCCCGTATTGCAAACTTGAGGTGGTAGTGGGTGGTTCATGCATGAGGGAGGCCTATGTCCAGCAACAGCCTTCTACAGGAAGCTCTATAGACGGCTGTGGTCCAGCAGTGGACAACGAAGGGTTGATTAAAAAGAAGAAGAAGACTGAATATCAAATTGGATACCGAAATGTTGCTAAAAAAATTATTTTTTACTGTAACCCTCCAGTTTTTTCAACATCGTTGCTACAGTGTAAACATTTTTTTCACTAAAACAATTCACACAGATCAGACCTGAACACAGAGTCATCATTGGCTACCAAAATTCAATTGTCTTGTATGCAACTACTATTTCACGAAGTGAAAATGAGGTCTCGATTTACAAATCTTACATTTTCAGTTCAACACGACAGAAATTGTGAGGAATTTCACGAATTTGCATGAGAAGTACTCTGACGTCATTTTGGAAGCTATGCTCAATTCAACACGCACAGGAGCACCTGTCAATCCTCCTATATGGTGGATTGATCCAACAGATCCTGTTGCTCACAAAGTGGATGATGGTAAGTAAAATTTGTTACTAGCATATGAGTTAAGCTGTTTTGTTGTTCGGAAAAATATTCGCAATTAGTTTTTAGTTTTTATTTGGAACGTGATCGTTTCCATTTTCAATCGACCGTTTAACTTCAGTTTAAAAGTATGGAAGTGGAAGAATTTTTATAATAACGATACTCAAAATTTGAAAGCTCCGATTCTGAGAGGACATATACTTGCCCTTGCTCATTTGCAATATTATATAGGCATCTAATCTTATAATAGGTTGAATGAACATTTTGTAGAACAAACTGATGTAATTCAGATGCATACCACCCGATGATAGAAATATCATCAAGTGTTACGATCTGAATTGAACTAGCCAATTTGCCATCGTCAGGGCCCTAAATTGGGTACTCTCCACAGAAGAAAAGCAGATGCTTTTGATGATGATTCAGATGCTCTGAACTAAATCAGTTTATTATATCTATTATTGGCTATAGGCGTGATCTTTTCGATTATTTTGTAGAACTTGTGCATTTCTTATTTTCATCAGGATAGCATTTGAGCAACTTTTGTAGCCTGAACATTTTTTTATAGTGGCATCTCTTCCCCAAGATATAGGTATATCAATTACCACTGGATGCTTATTCGAAATAAAAATGTTTTTACAGAAAACAAATAAACTATAAAAATATATTTCGATTTTACAGAATTCTTGCTTGGTGAAAAGATACTGATTGCACCAGTTCTGGAAAAGGGTGCAAAATCTAGGGATGTGTACCTTCCAAAGGGTATATGGAGAGATGGAAATAACTATACCTTGTACGAAGGAAGAAGAACTTTGAGGAGATACGCTGCTCCAATCAATATACTGCCATACTTCATACGCATCCATGAGCAATAATCGAACTCGCTTTGCTCTCATATCTGTGATTAGAATACAATTGTTTAATATTTATTGTGAACGAAACCACAATATAAATAAAGATTTCATCTTTTGATTCGTTTTTCCACTTTATTTCCAAACTCGGAAATGTTTGTTCGTTTATAAGAGGTATTATGAGGTTTGGATCAATAGGGTTCACCAAAACATCAACTGCTTTTGGAACAAGACGCATAGATATATTATGAAAATGGAAATCTTTCGAAACTTCTTGAAAGGAAATTAGGACATGGGTGACATATCTGGGCACTGTAAGAGTATGTATATTGCATTCACCAGATAAAAGATCATGTCTCTACTTGAAGAGAAGTTTGCTCAATCACCTAGATCTCGAGGGAGCTAGCCTAAGAAATACCCCTTCCTTCATAAATACTTGCCACCACCAGGGACATAACTCGGACAATGACCTGTCGGGGACGAATTTGAATGAAAACTTATTCTGATGCTTCAATAAATTACTAGAAAAGCACAACTCTATGGTCGGGGACATTCCAGTTATTTTTATTTTCTCCTGTCTTTTCAATCTTGATTTAGAAAAGGCCAACAATATTTTTTGATAAATAATACTCCTTGAATTTTGTCGCAACTATTCATAGATAATATTATACGATTCGCGAACATAACCTCAAAACCCTTTCACAATGTCGGGACTGGGCAAGGATCCCGTTCCCGAGTAAGACCAAGAGACTTGATTGGTAGTTGAGTCATTTGATTTCTTCAGTCGGGACTGGACACAGATCCCGAGTCGGGACTCTAGTCACAGCCTTCAGAAAATTCGAAAATATCTAACAATTTGCTACTCCTTTTGGTGGAAAGACTGAAAAATGACATATCTGGGCACTGTACGAGTATGTATATTGCATTCGCCAGATAAAAGGTCATGTCTCTACTTGAAGAGAAGTTTGCTCAACCACCTAGATCTCGAGGACGCTAGCCTAAGAAATACCCCTTCCTTCATAGATACCTGCCACCACCAGGGACATTACTCGGACAATGACCTGTCGAGGACGAATTTGAATGACAACTTTTTCTGATGCTTCAATAAATTACTAGAAAAGCACAACTCTATGGTCGGAAACATTCCAGTTACCTCTCTCCGACTGGTTTCTACTCTCTGCCTAGAGAGATACCATAATAGTTATGGTAGGGAAAAGCAAAATTTTTCGTAATGAGCGAAGCGTGTGGCGCAAAAGAACGTGAAATACGAAAAATAGTGTTTTCCAACGTGTTTCACACAATATTTTTCTTTATTTTGAATATTATGTGGCTATGAATTCAAATTAAAATACCAAAAACGTCTTCGAAAGCTTCTCTGGGAGATACCTTCAAAATCGTCCATTGACGGATATTGAATGTTTCACTCGGTTACTATGAAAGCAAGTAACGTTTTACATCAGTTGCGAAATATTTTACTTTGCGTAACTGGTTGGGAAAAGTAAAAAGTTTCATAACGTCAATGAGTTTTAAAAAGTGTCACTTTATATGTCAAAATTAGAAAAAATGACGGTGGAGACAATGGGTGTTGTTTTTCATTGGTTAGGTTAGGGTAGGTTAACAATAACAATTCATTTCCAGGTTATACATCATACCTATGCTACTGCAAATGTTTGTGTGGATACAACTATACTCCATTCAATTTGACTGCTGAGCTTTTTCTTGTTGCAATTCTCAAGTGTTGATAGTAGAAGTTCATCATAAGTCACTTCAATCACAGAGAATGTAAATTTTACCTACTTGGAGAAAAAAATTAAGGCCAGAAAATACAAGAAACTCTTGAGAAATCGTATAGAAATATAAAAAATATTAAAAAACAGAGTAAAATTTGGATTTGGTGAATTTGGAAGTTTCACTTGTTGTCAAATTCGTGTCGTTTATCAACAATGGCTGTCTCCCGCTGATAAGGTCAAGAAAGTCCGAAACAGTTCATTCTAATAAATTATGAATAGACGTCGAATTGTATTTCAGATACCTTTCAATTCAATACATTTCTGAAGACCCTCTATGTGTATTAAAATAATTGATATTCAAAATTGTTTTTCTTTACAGTGAGAGTTCTGTATTTGCGAAAGGTTTTATCGGGCAGTTTTTTTGAAAATAAATTTTATCCCTGTGTTTCTTATGCATACTTAGGTATTATTATTATAGTCATCGAGTGCCATATCTTTCAATGCACCCGGTTTTTCACTAAAAATTCGAGAGGATATTATACACTAATAAAAAAAATTGATTACAACATACAAGGTGTGACATATTGAATGGATAATAGGGTTCCTGCGGGTAGAAAACATTGTGGTGGTTCAGAAAAATCAGTTTTATGTTTATTGAACGTCTTTCGGTACCTCGGTTTTCGAAATACCTATTCTTGATTTCAGAAAATTCGAAAATATCTAACACTTTGTTACTCCTTATGGTGGAAAGACTGAAAATGAAGGAATTTTTCCAATCTGTTTCGGAAAGTATTCCTGGATAGATGCGCTATCGAATGTAATTCGTGATTTTTGGGGTGCACGCATAGTTTTGATTTGGTTTTTTTTCCCGAGGTCAACTTTACGTGGTGTGGAAAATAATATTGTAACCTGAGTGCCAAAATAAGAAAAAACATGCCTGTTTCATTGCGATTCCGAAATGGTATAACTTACTCACTGTGTTTCCAGAATTTAATACAACATAATTCCTATTCCTATTCCTATTAAGGATTGAAGCCATAGTTTGATGTTTTAGAAATTTTCACGAACTGAAATGAAACATGCAGGCAGAATAAACCACATCATTTGTGATACCAAAATTAACTTCATGACCTGAAATTCCCCTGAAAACATTGATTTCCTACCTGTGGAGTTCAATCATGAAATAAAATCAGATAAAATAACAATTTAAAAATAAGTTATAATTTCATTAAATTAAATCTCACAAAAAGTGTTCGAAGTGGCAACCATGGCATCTAATACATGTTCTTCACCTTTCAATAGATGATTGCTTTTAAACTGCTTGCTTGTCTCATTTCAGTTCACTGAAAAAAGAAGGTTTACATCAAACTAGGCCTCGACTCATTGTAGAGGAATTTATTTTGTATTAAAGGATGGAAATACAGTGAGTTATATCATTTCCATATCTCAAGGAAACAGGCATGTTTTTTCTTAATTTAGCACTCAGGTAACCATATTTTTTTTACACTCAGAAAAAAAAATATTAAAACAGAAAATTTGACCTAGATCTTGGTTAAAAAAAAACTATGCATGCAACGGAAAACTCATGAATTACATTGGATAGCGCATATATCCAGGAATACTATCCAAGAAACATACGCCACAACGTTTTTTACCCGCAGGTACCATAGTATCCATTCATTTCGCCACTCCCTGTATATTATTTAGCGTTTTCTACAACCAATAAAAAATCGTCGAACTCCTGAAACTTTCCAGTGGTTGCATCATGGAAAACTAGAGGATTTGGCATAAAATTTATATGAAGTGGGTTCCCCTATGAATTTTCATCTAGGAATAATTCGAGGTATTTTATCAAAGATATGTCGCTCTGATTATAAGCAACATCTTATGAAGTAATTACACCTGCAAAAATTGAGGGCTGCTCTGGTCTTTTATCTTCAGTAACAGATAAATAATATCGAAGAGTGACAAGTTACTTGTATGTATGTTGCTCAGGAACAGAAACTGTAACGAGTGGCGGAACCAACAATTGACACCGGATATTCGACCAGGAGATCTGGATCACTTGTGGTCAAGGTGATTGCAGCAACTGATAAGAAAAATTTCTTTCACAATAGTTCATTCCATCATTAAAACATGAAAAACATTTTATCCATTAATATTCCTAAGTTCACCCATTTGACTTAAGATATTCTTCATAGATAAGCTGTTCATCTTTCATAGGCGTCAATAAAGATTCAGACGGCGTTCAGATTCACATGCATCTCTTAACCCAGTTTCACACAGATATCCAGACAACAATTTCAGTTAACTGATGGCAATTTTTCCTTTAGAAATCTCATTTCTCGATCACCGCCTATAATTTGGTTGTAACTATTACACAATTACCTTGACACCGTGATGGCACAAGGTAAACTGAGTGAAAGAAATCTCAGGCAGTGGCGTATCAAGAGAGTAATAATAATAACTCAAATAATGGCGTACGCCGAAATAGTGGTGCGCGTATATATTTTGAGCTCCTCAGTGGATTCTACGTAAAAAAGTGCCTCTAGAAGGTTTATCGGTAACTTCAAAGACAGAAAAGTTTTGAGAATTTGTCGAAATCGTCAAAATCTCATTTTTTGTTAATAACTTCAAAACGAAGAATCGTAGGAGGCTACGGTTTTCTCCATTTTTCGTTTCTTTGAAAAAGAACTAGGCAATGTGTCACCCGTTTTTGATAGCTCTTATAGTTCTCGAGATCCCCTCAGTAGACAACAAATTCTGCCCAGTCTGTACAGGATGGCATATCAGACGTTTCTGATCAACTTGAAGACGATTCAAGCAGAAAATTTAATGGGGAGTTATTGGAACTGCTCGACACATTAGAATATTTGTTGATGGCATCTTTCAAGGAAAGGAATTGAAGGTTGGATATTTCAATTGGAAAATCTATATAAGATGTCATTAGTTCCCTTGCTCCTTCTCATGATATTCCTCTTCATTTAGCTGAATTTGTTATTCGAATAAAAAGTAATTTGAACTTTGGATTTTTAGATATTTTATACAGATGATTCAAAACGAAAGGAAAATCCAGAAATCAAAGATACTTCAGATGATATTATGATGATAAAGCCTTCTACAAATATTTTTAATTCGCGTATATAGGATTGTAAAGTTCAAGATAGTCAAATAATTAAGGTGATATTGCAAATAGGCGGATACTTTTCTACAGAAGCCTACGTGTAAAAAGGAATTAGGAAGAATCATACATATTTGATTATTTGAGCTAAAATGTATATCCTATAGGAAATTTCGTTAAAACGAAAAAGTTCTGTTCTCCAAGTTTTATATTCAGCATTTTTTTTCATTTTTATAAACCAAAACATGTTTCGTTTATGCATGACTACAACTAGAGCTCTTCGTGAGCTACATTGAAACGAATCGAATATTCCAATTTCTCACCTCACCGAAAAAAACCCTGGTAATCAATGTTTATGCAATGAATCACGCTGTATGAAGGATAATCCTTGTTTCTTGTATACTTTGGAATAACATCTTGGATGAATTTTTTTACCCAGTTTTATTCTAGCGTGTACCTACTGCATTCAAATTACTAGCATTTGGGGAAAGCAACCAAATCAATTAGAATTAGATTTAATGATTTCAAAATAAATTCATCGTTTTCAGTTGCAGTAATTATTAAACACTAATCCTTCTTATTCCGAAGACAATGATTTATTGGACGATTTTTTTGCTCAGTAACTGCCACACACAAAAATTCACTATTCCAAATGAAGATTAAACAGAAAATGTTTATAGTTTATACCTGAGTAGGTTTTGAATCTTCCAACTGAATAATATCATGATTATATTCAGCAAACAAAGCAATTGTAACAAAACAGTATTGTACCTACCTAAACTAAAATCTCCATTATGTGAAAATTAACTACAATATATATATTCGAGTGCCAACACCTTTTTCCGTTACTCAGTACAGAATAATGAACAATAAAATGTTGCATTATACTGTAATATTCCTAAAATATCGAAGTACGTTGACCTAAACGCTTACAATTTCTTGCACCGCTACTGATTTATCTGAAGTCATTATTGCACATAATCGTTAAAGACAAAACCGAAAATAGAATAATATTAATTGAGATTCCAAGCAATAGTTGGAATTATTGTTTCATGGAGTTCGGTTCATGATGGGGCTGTTTAAGAAAACAGTGACCGCAGGTTCAATCGTGTTGTGCGCGTTTTTGTTATTGAGGAGAATCGAGAAGGATGATGTGGTGGTGAGTGAAGAATTCTCTTTTAATAAATCTATTTTCTTCGAAGATCTTATCCTCTTATACGCGAAAAGAATTATTGTGCGCTTTTTCTCAAAAGAAAGTATCACTATTTTTTTCATGTCGTAACATTCTTGTAATAACGAAAACTGTATATAAAAAGCTGGTTGAATTTAATCTAAGTTACCTATTACAGCAAATAATGACTTTTTTTCTGATTCGAAATATTACGAAACCATTGTATAAGATTGTCCTTATATAAGAAAAACTGAACTGTATCTGATACTTTCGTATAATTATATTCATTGATACTCCTATATGCTGTGTTTTGATTTTGAATTCTATTGATTCGAATGCAGTCCTGTATTTCGATGAATCACTATAATTTTTATCTCACCTCACTCCCTGAATAAGGTTCTGTTTGATTTTTGGTTGTATCGAATTATTAAGAGAATGAGAAAAAAATCGAATATAAAAATTGAAGTCAATCCCAAATCAAATGTTCTGAATGAAAATGTGAAAATGAAAAAGCAGCGGTCACATTTGATGGCCATCATGTTCTACGTACTCATTGTTCACTTAACTCGACACCTTTGTCCAATTTGAATTACGACTGTATAGAATAGAATGATTTATGCATCCTTTAAGACACACAGAATATAAATAGAATGCATCAATAATAAGATACACAGAGGAAAGCATTCAAATTTAAGAACGAATAATAAAAACTGAAAGAATGTCAAAGAATAATGGAAATAAAATCCTATTCCTGCTGTAGAAGCATCGATCAAGCAGGAGCGATTTTACTTGCGTCTTAAAACTTCTCCAGCGCCTTTAGAATATCAGGTACCTCGATGATTGAAAAGTTTAGCTCCACTATAACACTATGGAGAATGCTGAAATTCAGTTTTTCCATGCCTTGGAAAACAAAACGTTTCTTTATCCCTTGTGTGATATGCATAAATTGAATTCAGAATTTTTTATTATTGAATTATTGTTTTTATGAATTTTTACTGGTCTGATTAATCCATTCTATTATATTTTCGGCGCAACAGGACATACGCAAAGTAATCAAAAAGACGAGAAATAACACGAATATTCGAGTGTAAGTTGTAACATAAAAAATTTAGAACATCCACATCACAATTTTTTGTTCATAAAATTTCTGATGGTGAATTTTCACTAAAAACATAATAATTTAATGAAACATAAGAATAATGAGTAGTGAGTTGTCTCCAGAGAGCAAAAATTACAAAATTCTACAAAAGCTTAGTGAAAAACCCCAGTAAAATATACCTTTCACCGAGTGTGTGTATACACACACAGAAGGTATACCTTCTGTATTCGTATTGTAAGAGATGAAACTGTTTACAAAATGAGCTGAAATATTTTATATTGACGGGCATCTCAGAGAGCGTTCTCCAAGTTACCAGAAAATTTTATCTGAAATAGAATGAAACGAAAGCAGAAAATGTGAGAGAATAAAATTAAGTTCCATATGTCAGATTGACCTAAAGTTCACAACCCAATTCAAAAATGATTCGGAAACTACATGTATAGGCCAACCATCCTGAAATTTATTAATGGGACAATGGTTCTTTAGATCATTTATGGTCTCCTCTGGTTCCCCGCATTTACAATTGTAGGGCTTTCAACTGAATTCCATCGGAGAAGCATACTATTGCAACGTCCGTGGCCTGCCAACGAGGAATACATGCCAGTATTTGAGTATATTATAAAATTATATACTACACCTATATTTTCATCTTCAAAACCTCATCAGATTGTTGAAAGTGCTGAAAATATAATAATAATAATAAGTAGTTCCATATACTTGAATGCTTTATAAACGATCATTATAAGCATAGGTCATGCTTATTACAGTAATACAATCTGTGAATAATAGCTCTACAAGAGAAGAATTACCAGAAGCTTTAGGTTCAGAATCCAATTGGTATGCTAAGAAAGTCTTTAAATTAGTTGAATCTAATGAAGAAATAGATTAAACGTGTATAAGAAAATATTATTTATATGATTAATTCTAGCTCATGCTCATCGATTCTATCAAAGGTTGGCCAATTGTGGTGAACGCAATAATCAAATAAAATATATCTAACTACTTCAGCGATCTATTTCGATAAATTATATTGAAGTGCAATTGCGGTATTGATTGAAAACATTGAATTATTCAAATGAAACAGCAACTAGTATCATAATTGCAAAAAACCGTTTTTCTGAAGTCGCAATATTCAGTCGTAAACAGTTTTTCTATCAATTTTATGTGATGAAGTGTTTTGTCAAATCCTTGAAGACACAGCATCGTCTTTGGCACCGAACAAATGATGGAGGTATGATAATTTCATCGGATCATTCTACAGAATTTGTTTTCTTGTTTGTAGATCAGAGACAAATTGATACCTTATGCAGGGAATAAAATCTTCTGATTGACTCAAATAAAAATTGAAACGAACCAATTATCCATGATTGCAATAAACTTTCTTTCGGAACAAGATTTGTCGTTTTTTTTTTAAATATTATCACTGAGCATACTGTTTGAAAGTCAACTATGCGAAAGAATTGCAGAAATGTTGGACGAGATATGAGTTGGGTTAAATCACTTCATATTTCCCTTCAAAAAGGAAAACCAATTATTATTGTCTTATTATTATTATATTACTCTCTGAGTATTTGAAACATTATTTTCTCGATATTCTTCCAAAGAACGAAAAAAGTAAAATATCCAGGTATGCATAAAATTTAATTTATTCTATAAAATATTCAAAATGCTTGATTTTCCCATACAACTTTGACTGTTAAAAAAAAATGAAAACAATGAGAAATATTTCTAAAACCATTCAGAATCGTGAGACTGGCTGGCCACAAGTCATTTTCACTCTATTTGCCATAACAATTTTATATATTAAACGACAAGACATGGCTAATGTTCACTTTTACAGCTGCTTGCGAATTGAAACACCTATGTCGAATTTCTCTCATAGTCACTCTCGTCACTATCATAGACGATTTACTATTTTAAGTTAGTACAATAGTGTGTTTTCCTGTAGGTATATAATGAAAATTTATCAAAAACTGCTTTCAAATTTACAATCTCAAAAATTCTGTTGTCATATTGAGGTAACTCCAGCCTGTGGTTCAAAATTATTAGCATTACTAATCATCTCAAGAATTCATCAATTTCCGTGAAAAGAATGAAAATAAGTTGTCCTGACGATGGGAAATTGGCTAGTTTAATTCAGATTGTATCACTTTTGTTGATATTCATAAAAGCGGATGATAGGCATCTGAATTAATAATTCTTTTTATTGTATTCATTGCCTCTCTGTTAAGGCGTCCTTTAATATTTTACCGCTAGAATCAATTCTGACGTGAACCGAACGTGCTCCCAACTCCTCCATTATTACACGCATGTTGTCGGCAATAAGCTGGCCAGCGAACTGAATTGGAGGCACAGATTACAGACATCCCTGTAATCTGTGATTATATAGAAAAAATGGGACATATGCCATTCTCTTCGTCTGGGCTTCAATCTGGAGGAAACCAGCAGCTCTCTTTGGTAGAACGTTTTCCATTTAGTTGTCCTGACGATGATAAATTGGCTATTTCAATTCAGATCGTAACACTTGTTAATATTTACACCATTCACTGTTGGGTTAAAATTAACAGAGCTGTGCCTAAGGTGGCGTAATGACACATTAACAAAGCCTACACAAAACACAACAAGTTCTGCGAACACGTACAAGCTCACAGAGCTTCTGAGGGGTACTTCGGTACCTATACGGAGAATCAGGATAAAATAATTATAATAACAATAATGAAATGAAGATTTTTAGCGGCATTCATACCGGCATTAAATTCTGAAAAAAGTACCACCCAGAGCAGGATTCGAACCTACGACCCCCAGATTACCGGTCAGGTATTCTCCCAACTGAGCTACCTATAACATTTCCAATCGCTTTCGAACGCCACAGTTCGGAAGTGATAATACTAACACGTGAATTCTGGAGATAGTGATTGCCAGACAATGCAGATGGATCCTCACGTCAGCCCGGGTAGCTCAGTTGGGAGAGTACCTGACCGGTAATCGGGGGGTCGTAGGTTCCAATCCTGCTCTGGGTGGTACTTTTTTCAGAATTCAATTCCTGTCTGCATGCCGCTAAAAACCTTCATTTCATTATATTTCAGACTCTAAAACTATCATCACAATAACAATAATGATTCATATCAGCGGGTGGTATGCATCTGAATTAATTCTCTTTCAATCATATTTCTTTCAAAATTGTACTTTCCACCACTGCCTTCAATTAATACAGTAACATACACTCCGGTATGCAGCAATAAACACCTACTGATGCAAATAATTGCATGTTGATTTCTCCTCAGACCTTCATAGCACTAATTTTCATCATGCGCCATATTGAAATTTACCTTTTTTGATTTCATCGGGAAAAATGCGACCACAAATTCCATCAAACTAGTTTCTGGTATACCATTTGATTATTACTATAATAATCATGAATTAATTACATTACTCAATATAAAAGAAAAGGCCATTTGATATACCTATTTTATTTGACGTTTTCGAGGTTGAAATTGCTTGTTTCAACTCTGTGATTAAACCTTAGGTCAATCTATGGAATAAATTAGTATAGGTACGCTTCTGCGAATACCGTTGTCATTATGCAAAAATTCAGTTTATTTCAATGGATTCTTGGGGAAATTCGGTGAAAATTTCAATTCTTAAAATATTCTATTCAGGAATAAAAAGCAACTGAAAATATTTCCAAAAATCATTCGGTTGAAACATCGACTGCTATTTCATGCTTCATAATCTCAGAAAATAATATAATGCAAATAAAATTCATCTTAAAGTATCTCACGTCATATTACGAAAAAAACATGGGATGAGTAGGTATGTATACAATAAAATCTAATGGAAAATGAGTTCAAAAAACAACCAGCATTAATGGCGAATAATTAAATTGGATTTTTCAAGCGAATAATTCCGGATATTATGAAGAAAGATTTTTTTTCGAATTCAGATGTACCTGATGTTAAAAGTGGTAGGTACGTCGTCAGCATCTATAATTCTTCTATAAGGTCATCCTGAACGATGGCGAGTGGCTGGTTTTGGCAATTGATTATCTACAGTTCATTTAGCCAGTGCGGATAATTGTCGTTTTTGTCAAACATTGCGAACTTTACTGTTTCACACAATTCAGAATATGGAATAAAACAGAGTTTCGATGATTCCGCAGAACACTTCAAATAAATAAGAGGTGGGGTTTCAACAATAGCTAGAAAATTATTTTGAGTAAGTACTTTCTCTAATTTCAGTTATCATCAATTGAAGAAAGTGGTTTCAAGGGGGAGCTCCACCACACTATCACAGAAGATGGATATATTTTAGGCCTCCACAGAATACTGAGGCGTGCAAATAACACATCGAAACCTAAAGGACGTTACCCAGTACTTTTAGTTCACGGATTGGAATCTTCTGCTGTTGATTGGATAAATCACCATGGAACAGACTCATTACCTTATTTGTTGCTTAACGAAGGCTACGACGTTTGGCTTGGAAATGTCAGAGGAACACAGGCTTCTCTCAATCATACATCCATCGATCATCGTGTGGATCCAAGTAGATTTTGGGATTCAAGGTAAGTTCATCAAGTTATTGTGAGCCATAAAAAATATAGGGTTGGTAACACATTTTGGTAGTGAGTGCATTTTTTATCAGTATTTCAAGCTGAAAACTGTTTTAAAGTACAAAAACAAGTGATAATGATTTTTTTCTTCCAACGAAATCCGTTTTGTCCGTAGTATAAGGACAGAATGACAAGTTTTTTATCTCTCTTGTGATTTGTTGTTTCATCTTCTTGAATGCATGGACTTTCGCACTATCTTCAGCTTTGGCCAATTCGATTGCGAGCTTTTCACTTTATTATGCCTTGCCTCATATCGTCTTTATGGGAAGATTGTTATTATGTTGAATTCTTGAGTTTTATTTGAAGTGAATCTTTTTTTGATTGCATTTTTTTTTAACTGTGGCAATTCGTGATAATTTCCTTTTACGTGAGTTTATAGATGTGAATCTCAATTCTTCGGTCATAAAAATAATAATAATAAATAATAATATTTCACCGATTTCATTCGAATGAGGTCGACATAAAAATTCAGTTATCAACTAGTTCATAAAATTCTTCACATTTCGTTTATCAGAAAAAAGGACTATGCATTTTGTCCATGAAGCATACTTAGTATGTATATCATTTTTTCAATTCGACCATAATTTCGAAACAAAAATAATATCAATTCTGAAATATACACATTCTATTATTATACTGAAAACAGGAGAACATTCAATTATAATAATAATAATAATATAACTTTATTACCCAACAGGAGTACTCCCAATTACAGGGTAAAATAAAAAACATATTAAACAAAATGAGAAAATTCGCAACCTGAAAAATAATATACATATACAGAAAATTCCCCACAATGTACCAACCAAAGAATGAACAAAAAAAAAACAAGAAAAATAATCATAACACTTGACCATAACAATCAAGGAAACATATTCAAGTTCAGGTCATTTGCACTTTTACACGCACGATAAATTGGTGCACGAATCAACAAGTTAGTGCGAGGTGTCGGCAAACGAAAGACAGGAGCAGATCTAGAGGTCAACCTTGGAACGTTAACATTCAGCTTGGACAGCAGATATGAAGAGTCGAGAGCACCGGTCAGCAACTTTGGAGCAAATCTTGCACACTGATTCTCGTGTCTTTCAGTCAATGATGATATTCTCATCTCTCTCATGTCGGAGGAAAGGTCAGCTCCACGAGCAGGGTATACACCAGTTTGTCGGAAAGCAGCGTACTTGAAAAACTTCCTATGTACACGCTCAAGCAGATTTAAGTGACAATCATATGTAGGAAACCAAATGATGCTACCATACTCTAGCTTGCTTATAACCAGAGTTAAATAAAGTTTTCTAAATAACTCTATGTCATCAAATTCTTTAAAGCATCTAAAGACAAAACCCAGCGTTCTACAAGCAGAGGTGCACAGCTCATTAATATGAGGAATGAAGCTCAACGAACTGTCAAATAATACACCAAGATCGCATATTTGATCTACACGTGCAAGAAAGTGGTCCCCAATGAAGTAATTGGCAACCAAGGGCTGGAGTCTCCTAGTGTAGGACATCTGGAAGCATTTCTGGAAATTCAATTTTAGCCCATTCCTCTCACCACCAATCCCAGACAATCTGCAAACTGAACTGGAGCATCCTCAGATCATCCAAACCACATATTCTCAGGAACAACTTTAAATCATCAGCATACGCCAAAGCCATGCATCCGAGGGAATTTAACAGATCATTTAAAAATATCACAAATAGTAGAGGGCCCAGATTCGATCCCTGAGGAACCCCAGCTTCCAGTTCATATTCAAAGGACCGAAAACCATTATAAAAAACATAGTTTAATCTTCCCTTCAAGTAGGATCCAATCAACCTCACGTAAGCAGGACAAAAACCGAATGAAGACAGTTTTCTGAGAAGCACATCAAAATCCACCGAATCAAACGGCCTTGAAAAATCAGTATAAATCACATCTACTTGACCACCATCATCTACAGTCTCTGTAATATACTGTGATAAGGTGGCCAGATTTGTGATAGTCGATCTACCTCGCACAAAACCATGCTGACCCTCAGCCAGGTGGGACTGTACACCCTCACGCATACTTCTATACAATACCTCCTCGTATACCTTGGCTAAATTGGAGAGGATCGATATCGGCCTATAGTTTTTGATCTCGCATTTGTCATTCTTTTTGAAGACCGGGACTACTCGAGCTCTTTTCCATAAGCTTGGGAATGTCGATGTTTGTATACTCATCGTAATGAGGAGATGAACAGGACAAGCGAGAGCACAAATCAATGAATAACATAATGAAACACACCAGAGTCAATTTAGAAGACAAGTGAACCAAAACCCAAACGACACAAAAACATTCGTAGCTGTTGCATTAATGAAACCGATTGATAATATTCAATTTTTTCTATACTACCAACATTAAATGGCACCTGGAGCACTGTGAAATCCAGTTCTACACAATGGAAATTTTGCACAAACCTCGGTGTTCGTAAATGTCGTTTTGTCCGCAATTTCCCTGCGTCGATAAAAAACTTTATTATCTCATTCAATGATGAACAATCCTTTAGTTTAAAATAAACTCTTGGAACATAGATAGATACAAGGAATGGCCATTGTGGTGCTACAAACGCATTTGTTTTCGCCCACACATTCGATAATTCTCTGTTTAGAGACACTAAGGCAATGACGTTACATGAATGAATTTATATGTATAGGTAAGGTCGAAAAATCAAATCCACATTCTTGGAAAATAATTGTTTGAAAATAAAGCGATAATAATAAGTATACCCAGCAATCCGTCCCTGTCCGATAATATCTTCGAAATAAACTTCCTAAATATTCCTCTCAACTAATCAGGGGGTGGTCGGGTGGTGCTTTCCACGACAAGGTATGAATTAGGTCATTAAAAAAAGGCGATATGTTTTCACATATGAATGCAGAAACCGTACTATGTAAAATGAGCGAAATGGCACAGTAAAATCCAGTTCCATAATCGATTTTGAAACTTATTTTTGTTTAACTGAAAATTTAAGCCAAAAAATATACCTACTGACATAGTATCCGACAGCAAAGCAACCCTACCACGGGTTGATTCCCAGTAAGTTTGGTCAAAGTCTCTCTGGGAGTTCAAGATGTCGCCCAGCTCACACCAAGGCAAGATAGTAAAATAGGTGCAATAAAGTTCAAAGCCGATTGAAGGGCGATGACGTAGAAGGTGGCAAGGTCAAGCTTACGAACAGAACACGATTAGTCGGCAGTAGCGTAACATTTCTAGATTTTTGGAGGAGATTGCGTTGCACTGCGACCCTAAGAAAGTGTCCAAAAAATTCCATTCTTTGAACTGTCCAGCACTTCCAATGAAAAACAATTTTCATTAATTTTTCCTCTTTTTTGAGAACTTTCACAAGGAAAGGCCTAAGAGCTTTAGTTTTCAGGAAAGACCCCTTCTGATTTTCGATAGGGAATAATCCCCTAAAAATTTTCGCACTTAATTGGTAACACACTGTATATTGTTCAAGTAATGGACAGACAAGACTCAAGAATGTTTCTTTACAAAAAAAATGGAGGAATTTCCAAATGAAAACCAAATGTGTTTTTTATTATCACTATTTTTTAAGCATTTCTTCGCAAATCTTGTTTCGATCCATAAGGTCAATAACTTCAACAGTCTCTGCCTCTACCCCATCGACGAGTTGATGGGATGAATCTTGAATTACTTCCCTGTCTGTCTCCTCTATTTATTGAAATACCATAAACTATATAGATCTCAATTGCAGTGTCCACGAAATCGGTTTCTACGATCTTCCTGCCATGGTGGACTACATTATTAACACAACTAATAGTCAAAAACTTTTTTATGTCGGCATATCTCAGGGAGAAGCAACTTTTCTCATTATGGCCTCAACACGTCCAGAATATAACAGTAAAATACAGCTTGCTTCGCTAACATCACCAAGTTCTCATCTTAAACACTCTGACAATGTAGTTTTGAAAACACTAGGGGCTTATTGGCCGGTTCTTCAGGTGAGTTTATTCATAATTTTCCTTTTAATGTTTAGAGGTGGTTTGTTCGATTAATCTAACTGGTCTATATTCTGGCCCCTGCTTCAGAAGAGGCTCTGCCACTTTGCTAGCTGACAATATTTTAAAATTAAAGTGGCACAGTGGTTGGAAATCGAACACTGTTGCGGAGGGATATGTTGAAAATTCCTTTGAACAAGATATACTTGTTAGAACATCTAATGCAGTGTACCCCACATTCCAAATTGTTGGAAGGCTGTTGCCTGTGCGAGCAATAAAACAAGTTTGTTGTAGGAATTAAATTCGAGCAATTGCAATAGCAATATTATCAATATTTATAATAACTAATTGATGTGCTTATCTTGTGTTGTAACAGTTAAATAAATTGAATTTTTCACTAGTTGTGAAATCCATTCTTCGTCTCCAGTTGCAAAATATCATAGATTCACTCTAATCTATGCAAAATATTTCACTTTAACCCGATTGCACCGACTTATTTAAAACAGGATTAAAGTTAATTCGGTGATTGCTATGGTAACTGCTATAGAAATCAGAGAAATAATCGAGTATTAACGTTAATCTCGCCTTAAATAAGTCGGTGCCACGGCTGTTTGTGCAACTTGTTACACAAACTAAGACGTTTCCGAGGACGTTTCATAACGTCAATCAGTTTTAAAAAGTGTCACTTTATTATTTACCTGTTATTTGTCAAAATTTGAAAAAATCACTATTGGACAAAAAAAAATTGGAAATTGAGCTCTCTGGAGTAATAAGTGCCACATGTGAAATATTCATTATTCCGATTATCTTCACATGTGGTCTTATACTGGCATTTTGAATTACATAATATTTTGTGATCAATCAAAATGATCAAAACCGACCGCACTTCCTTCTGATTTAGTTACCGTCAAACGGGGTGAAGTGGATATAGCGGGGTGAAGTGGATCAACCGTGTTTTCCCGCATATTTTATGGCGTAACTCATAGATAAGACCCAAAATTGCCGCGAAAAAAAAAAAGTGTCTACTGTTACCTCCTAAATTGCTAACTCGTGCCTTGAATACAATTCTGGATGGTCAGTTTTCTCACAAAAAAAAAGTTTCGTACTCTCTCGAATAAACAGTTTTCCAATTGCTCAACTTTAATTATATATTTGGCAATAACTACGATAGTTATTCTCAGCTAAACTCTTACAAGTTACGTATAAACTAATTGGAATATTATTTCCCATTTTGAAATCAAATGTACCACCACAGTTCTCAAAAAAAAAATATTTGTTACATCACTCAAAAGTGAGGGGTGAAGCCGATCACCAATGATTTAGTCATGTTTGACCATGTTGCGTAAAGGCCTATGTCCCAAAAATACCCTTTTAGTATATCTGCATGCAGAGGATATAGCTCTTGTGAAAAGGCACCAAATAATTCGTAAAATTCACCTTAAGCAAGTTACACGTGGCCGGCACATCTTTACTCTGAAAGACAAAGAAGAGAGAATTGAATCTCTACCTATATGAAGACTGACTAGAGTATATAGTACATTCATATACATTCATTCAATGGCGCAGCCAAGATTTTGTTAGGGGGAAGGGCTTTACCCGAATCATCGTTCAATGTTTGTACTAGAAAAAATTTGAATTGTTTGTATCTTTGTGGGGGAGTTGCCCACTTCCCTAGCTGCGCCAGTGCCTTTATTCAAAAGACTGTTTTTATGTTCGTTAGAAATTTATTTTGCTTATTTATTGTATGTTGTTTTGAAACAAAACATTTTTAGTTTTACACGAAAGAATAAACATATTTTTATTTTTTCAATGGTTCTAGTTCTGATTTTTCACAGCACTGTTGGTCTTAGGACTCAAAATAGATTTTTTGTTTCATTTCATCTGATCCAATTCCATCCTCGTATAGTTGAAGTGAATATCCATTGATTATGTGATCCACTTCACCCCAAAGTACGAGGTGAAGTGGATCGCACTTCAACCAAAAAAATTTCAAAAACTGTGCAGACAAAAATTTTGGTAAATAGGCCAATCGATAGCAAAAGGATCATAGAATCTATATTATAAACGCCAGCCCGCTCGCCCTTATACTTTGAATCTTATTCCTAAAAAACTTCGATTTTTGATCCACTTCACCCCGTTTGACGGTATCTTTTTTGACTATTATTTATTTCAGTTGGGAGCAGAAACTGTGGGATTATACACAGTTCCTGGGAGAGATATGGTCGGATCATTTTGCCAGTATAATATTTTATGGCCAATATGCGATGTAATCATTATTCCTTTCCTTGGATATTCGAACCCGGATCAATCGGTGAGTTGCTTTTTATACTATGAAATGCTGAAATAATAACTTAGAACGAGTTATTCTCATTCGAATCGAACTATTACGAGGATATCTGTTCACCATATTCTCATTTGAAGAGTAATATTGGGGCCATTGGTTTATATATTATTATATGTTGATGATATTTGTTCACAATATTATTTGAAATAAGTTGTTTTTTCACCTTTGGGACTCGTCACAAAAAAAGTATATACATATATAGGGTCGTATTCCCAGTGAAAAAGTGACTGTAGAAAGCTTTTATCGTTTTTATATATTTTAGAGAATAAAAAGTTATGGTACATTTTCTAAATATATAATAACAAAATCTCAAAATTTTGTTATATCTTCAAAGACAAATGAAGAATTGTGAAACGCTTTCCACTGATGGACTTTTCACGAAAATCGAGCCCAGGACTCCCATCAACGTTTTTCCTCATCTAGTCTAGTACCAGAAACAGCAAAAATCAAACAATTTGGGATAACCTGTACATAATATTGGTGATTTTGTATATACACGATAATTTTACCCCTTTTTGAAAAAACGCAATTGAAGACTTCATTGTCTCAGAGGAAAATTTCAATTCAATTGATTTCATGAAAATGAAGGTGTTGATAAACGTGATTTCTTTAGGTGAATTATTTTTGCTGTGACATTATAATCTATTTTCGTTCACCTTACAACAGAGAAAAGTCTCTTCTCGTGAATGAAATGTCTCGTCTCGAAAACGAGACTCTCAAAAACGAGATTTTCGTTGGCATCAATACTAACGAAAGAAATTAATTTGTTGTTTCTTTAATGCAATACAATATAATTTTTCAACATTGTTGAAATCCCAGTTCATCAACAATCCCTATATTAACAATAAATATTCTTAGTTTTTTCAACATTTAATATTTCTGCGTTTTTTTTTATTTGAAAATGAATTATTTATCGATACAATTTTCTACTATCACCAACCATTCATTGCGAGAACTTTTCTCCAATTAATTTATTGATTCTAATTTTTTGTTTAGTTGAACGCCAACAAATTATTCACGGTTTATCCAGTGAGATCCGCTTTCAAGCAGCTGTTACATTACTTACAAATGTACAAATCAGGTAGAATTTAATAACATGATGATCATCATTTTTATATGTCTAATAATGATATATTCCAGGAATATTCAGACGATTTGATTATGGAAAAGAAGGAAATTTGAGAATCTACGGCGAAGAAGAACCTCCAAGATATGACATGCAGAAGATTATTTCTCCAGTTGCATATTTTTGGGGAGAAAATGATTGCTGGTCGAGGCCGAAGGTAAAAAAAATAAAAAGGTTTTTTTCCCGGGACTGGTGACGTAAGGGACAACGGCTAAGTGGAGATAGAGGACCCCAAACTGAATGAGAATATGGGTATCAAATGTCCCATAAGGGTTCTCGTTTCAGAGATATGGGGTGATTTATGGAAAAATGCTGAATCTATAAACTCCCATATCTTCGTTAATATGCTAAATTTCTCGCTGATATTTCACAAGATCGTTCCTGTAGGCATTCACCATCAGCACAAGAGAAAAAAATAGAAAAAATTGCAGGCGCGTATTCAAAAATTTAATTTTAATTCAAATAGAAATTTGAAAAGAGCAAAAAAAATGGGAAAATATCTGTTCTTTGTGTGAATGGCACAAATTTTCTATTGTTTTTATGATATGTTGAAATCAGAATATTTCTATATTCAGATCATGAAAAATAATATTCGCCTGATAGATGATAGAATGAGCCTGGCTTCAAATATTCCTTGCGATTTTTAAATCCATTTTTATCAATTAATCGTAATCAAACAAATTTCAAAATACAATTTGTTGTATGTGAGGCGATGAAATACTTGGATACTCAAACACAAAAATAGAAAAAGTCGCAAACATAATTCATGAAAAAATCAATCAAGCAAATGTTCGAAATGACAGCCTTATTTCACCTCAATACATTTATTGGCTCTCTTGAACAATTGGAGTATAGCAATTACGCCTATTTACTGGTATATTTGTTTCAATTTCATCACATGCTTCAGTAATTCAGAATATTTTAATATTCTGAGTTTCAACATACCATAACAACGATAGAAAATTTGTGCCATTCGAATACAGATCTTCTATCAGTTTTTTTCGCTCTTCTCAAATTTCTATTTGAATTTATTTTATCTCATTTAACGTGTGATATTGCTCACCTGACAAGTAAATTGAAATTTTTGAATACGGGCCTGCAATTATTTCTAATTTTTGTTTCTTGTGTTGACGGTGACCGCCTATAACAATCTTGTGATAGATCAGCGGAAAATTTATCATATTAATACATTCACACATCACCCTATATCTCCGAAACGAATACCCTTACGGGACATTTGAAACCCAAATTCTCATTCAGTTTGAGGTCCTCTATGTCCACTTAGCCGTTGTCCTTTACGTCACCAGTCACCCTGTATATGAGCCTATTTCTTTTATTTTGTATTATTCTTCTCCAAGTTTCGTCTAGCATTAGCCAGCCGTCTTCATATCAATAAAAAATAGCTGAGCAGAAAAAAACTGACAAATCAAGGCTCGTCTAATATGAACCAGCCGAAGCATCAAAAACATATAAGGCGTATAATTAAATGCGAATTGTTGCGCTTTGTTCAAAGTATTCTGGCATTATATACTATCCTCGAGTATTGAATACTCAAAGATACTATTCACTCCATTTTGTTTTTTACAGGATATGGAAGACATTGAGAGGAAGTTACCGAATATGGTTCTCAGTTATCGAGTACCTCATAAAGCTTTCAATCATTATGATGTGCTAGTAGCTAAAGACGTGAAAGAGTTGGTTTATTATAAAATAATTGAAACGATTAATAGGTTCAACAAAACCTAGCACCAGATTGGGAAAATAAAAAAAAGGGAACCTGGATATAATGTGGTACCTGAGAAAAGACTGGTGTAACCTTAATAGATGTGGTAAATATATGGCTTACTCTAAGCCTATAGAGGCTGAAATATAATTTTCTGTATGACGGTTAGCGATAAAATAAATATACTTACCTACTGGACAAGTAAGGGAAAATTTCATGTGATTTTTTGCCAAAAATGAGAATCTGCCATAATAATAGTAACTACCTATGTAAACACTATGTAAAATATTGAAATAAATTTTATAAAAAATGCAAAATAATTCTTGTGTATTTGCTGAGAAATTTTTCGAGTAATCCAAACTTTGTAAAGCTGGGAATGACAGCTTGAGGTCGGTTCATGCAGCGTTCCGTAGATTGAAATGAAAATTGACCAGTTCAATCATTTTTCTACAAAAGACTATGCACCCAAGATATGAATTTTGTGTTTTACTCTTCACTCAATTTGCGGTTATTTTCACAATTATGAATTCCAACAAAACAAATCCCTTCAAAATTCAATATCAAGTATTATTTTGTTCATATTTCATACAATAAAGCAGATTAGATATCGAATTAGTTTGTATCGAATGATTGAAATCATTTTGTACTGAAAAGTTTTCGAACATTCAAGAACGAACGAAAGAACGCAATCCAAATGCTAACTAGAAATGAAAACATTACGATTGTTTCCCAAATACAACAATAACACTTGAACTTTTTTAAGGTAATGGTAGGTACCTATAGTTCACATAGTTGTTGCGAAAATGATTTAAGATCGTTTCAAAAAAATAAGAAATATTTTCCATGATCGAACCAACTTCTTGAATCGAAAAATTCATTCGTTCCAATCAAAGGTACGGCTGAGGCTGCAATCATCTTTAAATTGGGAAATTGCGAAAATCGGTTTTTGAATTATTCTTCAATCTTGATGAGGTGATCAGGATTCATAGTCCAGAAAAAGACCCAATATCACAAAGGTGGAAGAAATGGCTGTATAATTCAATTGTAATACCACCTTTATTCAAGCAGTTATTAAAATTGAATTAAACTTAAATATAACGAGAACATTCAACGATTTATATACAAAAATTAACACTAGCGCCATCTATACGCTGTTTTCTGACATATCTGAATGATATCATTTCTCTGTGGTCTGAAACAGCATTCTAATAGCGCCTCAAATATTGTGTTAAGACCAAAAAATCTTTGGACGACGATTCAAAACTTTTGCTATTACTAGCTATTCATTCTAAGAAGTCTACTTCAAAACAGAAAATCGCAGACTTGCTGGCTTCTTTGTTTCCTAGATGGCGCAACATGATTCTTAAAAGAGCGAATTCGTGGTTACATTGGTTATTGGTGTATAGAGTGTTTGAATTTCTCTAGAACGTCCCTAGGTTTTTTCTGGGATGTAATTGAAATATATAAACGATATCATACAGTGTAGATGAATAGTTGCGGAAAAATTTAAGAGATGATTCCTTGTCAAAAAATCGTGGAGGTCTTTCATAAAAAAATTTATCAGCCCCTACTCATGGCACATGAAAAGCAAATTTAAATTTTTTCTTGAAAACCAGAAGAGGAAGAAAAATTTAATGGGGGGGTGAAGACAATAAAAAAAATTGATGGTCTTCCCTTATGATTACAAGAGGTACAAAAAGTCACCCCTAAAATTTGTTCAGCGAGAAAATTTCTTCCCTATTCATATTATAGAATTGAAAAATAAATTCTCATAATTTTATTCATTTTTAACAAATGAGGTCTATTGTATAATTTCCTGCTAAAATTAATGGTTTTTGAGAAAAAAATTATCAACAGGTATGTACCGTGAGTCGTACAGGCTGGTAATTGTCTTCGAACTTGAATTTACCAAGTAGGCGGATATCATAATGATAGGCGGATATCATAATGAATAAAAACATTTTTTGTACGAAGTATATCCTTATATATCAAGCTCAAAATGAATTCTGATTTTCTCGTTTTTTTGAGAAGCAAGTCTATTCAAAACACTGCATTATAATTTATTTTTTCGTTCTCGGTGGAAATGTTAGAGTGCCTATCAGCCTTTCTTGACTTACCTGAAGACGCTTGTAATCATTAATCAGCTTCAAAATAGTCTTGTGAATTCGTCAATTGACAATCAGAAATATAGTTCCAAATTATTAATGAATGTCAAACCGAAAAAATATCGGGTAAAAATAATTGTGAAGGAAATATGCTTAAAAATTTGTAGGTGAGTATTTTCCTCCATTATACCCCTCGTAGTGACGCCATTGGTATTAGGTACTCCGTCACTGCATTCTTGAATTTCGGAAAATCATGAAAAACATAATTAGAAACTAATTTGTCTGAGAAAACTATGCAATATAGAGTTCCGCTGTGATTTCTTTTTTCTTTTGTAATTTGATGATATGTGATGAACGGTAAAACCGTTCTGATGTCATACTTAATATCAAGTAGTCAACAGGTTATGGTTCTGGAAATGCGAAATTAAGTATGAAATATTTAACTCCTGTAATGCAGCGCAGCCTGCGCAGTAACAGCATGGAAAAATCCCCACATTTCGACAACCATGCCAAAATAAAACTTGAAGTTTCAAACTCCACCTGGAAAAAAGTGCCATTTGCCAATGACTGACTTATTCAAACATCAGTAATAAGGTAGAGGTAGAGTAAAATAATTTTTACAGTTTCGACCTTCGATTCATTGAAGACAGAGTGTAGAAATATTTTGACAGTAGATTCTTGAGGTCGAAATAAACACTTTTTCCTATACCATTTTTTTTTATTCGGTCCTGATAAAAAGATACAGCCATTTTAAGTTTTCATAATGAGCTGCGCCACCCCTGGAAAACAAAATTACCGTCAGAATAACTAGCTACAGCTAGATCTTTCAAAAAGAGTTGCATTCAGCCAACCAATTTTCCAAATATCAGCGATACCTATTTATTATTTTCGAATTTCAAATTACTCGGAAGCGGTGCATTATACGATGAAATATGAAGAATACTTTTATTTTACAACACGTTTAAATATTCATTAGAACGCTTCCAACTTAGTTTCAAGAGTTGCGTTCTTTGAATTTTGGTATTTTTATAGTACGTGATGGTCATTATGAGAAAACTGGAAGACGTGGGTGATATCTTGTGTTCACAAAAGATTCATCGAATAAATGAAAACTATATTCCGAAATTCATTTCATTCGATAAAACCGTTTGTGAGACAGAACTGAAAATAACACTTAGTTTTGTCAATGGCTTGCTTGATAAGGCTCCTCCAGGTTAGTCTTTTTTCTAGAGTATTACCTAAATATTTGCTTCGTTCTTCCATTCGACTTCCAGATTTGTTGTAGTTCTCAGTTTTCTCTTCTGTAATAATATCGCTTGACTCCAGTTGAGCTTTATTTTCCACTTGAAACACCAGTCATTTATTTCGTCGACAGCTTCTTGTAATTTTCATGACTTGCGATGTCCAATTGCGATTCCATTGTCATCATTGTATAGTTCTTGATTTTTTGGAATTTGCCTCCCCAAAAATTCAGCCTAGGATCTCCTTTCCGAAAATGTAAATAATTAATATAAAATATTTTAGGTTTTCTCGGCATCCCAACTTAAACACTGAAAATGAATTTCATCAAAATATCCTTAGGTCCGGATACTCAGTTCGGGATTATACTTAATCCTAGATTAATTTTGACATTTCCGTTCAATTCTGTCAGGTTAATCTAGGATCAACTTAAATCATGCCTTAATCCTGAACTGAACAACTTGTCCTTAGTGAAATTCCTTATAATTATGAGTAGAGTTGAAAGAGGATGACTATAACTAGTGCAAAACAAGTAGTATTTTCTGAATCACACTCCATTTCATCTGCACGCTATTCATCCGGACTATTTTTTCATATAAACGAAAGAAAGGAGCACTAGATCCAACACAGATCCAATAATCTCGATATCCAGGAATCTGTATTCGCTATGCATCCGCTGTGATAAAACCAGATGATAAATATCCCCTCATTATGGGGGTCATCCCCAGAGCACCAGGCAGAGGCGCCGCAAGGGGGCAGGCAGTGCCCCGTTCTCGACAGATTACACCTCCGGGATTCAAAGTTGCGGCCGCAAGTTTGTTCTTAATCCGTGATTTGCAAACAGTTTATTCCCGTTGCGCTTTGCAATATGAATCTTGCGTATAAGATATCATTTAAATGCGAATTATGGAAGCGTCGTTATTTATATCTCTTTAAAAGCTTTTCCGGATATTGCGAACTTATGAAGGTGATTTGTTATCGAGTTGGAAATGTGTCAACTGAGTGAGAATAGGAATGAATATTGAATTCGGGAGTTTGTTGAAAGTTTTCCATATTTCAGAAGTGTAACGCGCGTTCAATGAAATTCAGCGTCAATTAGGCTATGGAATTTTGGAGGTTTATATTGTGTTTCTAAAAGCGATTGACATGATACCTGATGAAGTCAATTGGCACAATCTAAAAGAATTAAAAAGAAAATTTATGATATATTCGGACAAAATGGGTTTTGTTCCCAAGTGTTCCTGTCCAGTAATTTGAAATTTTAATCCTTTAAGAATAATTTATGGAATAAATATATTATATTATATTGATTAGGAATTCCTAATCCTAATAAAATATCATTAATAATATTTTATGTCATTCAAAATTTGTTTTTACTGTCCATTTTTTTTTCCTTGGAAAGTGATATATTATATAATTATTTACATATGTTTTCTGTTATATTTTTTTTGAAGTAGGTATCTGACTTGCTCAATACACTATATGTAGAGTAATTTCGGGTAATATGGCACACCATAAGCCATTTTGGAAATAAAATATGAAATTTATAAGATCGAACAATCTTTATGCGATGTATCTCTTCTTTGAACTTAAAATTAAAGAACAATGAAAAATTAAAGCTGATTAACGTCGAAACATAACTCAAACAACCCTTGTTGTCAAAATTGAATATTTGTTAGAATTTATACAAGGTAGGTCAATATTGCCCAATCTTGGGTCCAGGTCATTGAAAATGGGGTTTTCTTCCTAATTTCGCAAAAGTCGCTTTCTCGGCTGGTAGATCTTCTTTAGATGCCAAACGTCTCAAAGTTGTTCGGGGTACATAGTGCAGCTTGGTGGTTTAAGCCTTTCAATTAACCCATTTTCTTCTTTTCGCTTTTTTAATGAACTCCTTGCACCAAGTTTGTCGTTTTCTTTCTGCAACGGGTTTTCGTGGAGCCATTATCTGGGGAGAAAAAAAAAACCATTCAGAAAGACTACATAACGGGTGGACAATATGGCCTGGTAGTCTATATAAGCCACCTACATAGAGGGCCATAATGTGCGCAGGGTTCTTTTCTAATCATAAAGAATATAACGTAAGAATTTGAGGACAATTCTTTCAGAAAATGCCACTACAGAATAGTCTTATAGATTACCTACATTACTATGCTACGGCAATATAAAAAAATATAATGCATAACGAGAGAGAATAAGTTGAACTTACCTAAAAAATAAGATCTCTTCTGATAATTTTCGATTTCCGCACATACTTCATACCCAATTTTTAAAACAATGAAGATTCCATTGAACAGGAACTCGGTAAATGTTTTGAAGCATACCTATGCTCACTATCAAAGATTATAGAGTAGTAACAAAAACCGAGTACATTTTGGCCAGTGAAAACACATGTGACAATGAGATGGCGGTGAAAATGTACTGTCAATACATAAAAACTGTTTTATAATTGAAGGGCGCGAAATTCAAATATTCTATTCCTTGTATTGGATTTCAATATCGACTTTGTTGAGACCAGAAAACAAACATCCTGACAAAACAAAAGTATGGTTTTATTTTGTGACTAGGATGTTAGTTGTCATCTTAGTATTGTTTGGAATCAATTGATATCAATGAAATAATCTGTCGGATGTGCTATATTTGTATTTACAATTTATAAACATTTACAAAAATTTGAAATTATGGAAACGAATAGAGCTTTGACACAACTCTTGTGATCTGCAATACGTCAAAGGTGTTATTTCTGCGCAATACGTTTTTTAGATATTATAAACTTAATGGAATTTGTATAACTTATATCAGAAATCAATATGAGGGAATATTCAATATAACATCATAGCATACACATTTCAGTTACTCACATACCTATTATTTACAGAATTTTCGGAACCACAATTAAAAAAACCTCACAGTGGTATATATAATACAAGACCTGTATGTTAGCCCCTCAGTATATTTTCTTTATAATTTCTTTATGATATGGTCTATTTATACAATAAACACAATAAACAATAAACAAATTGATTAATGAATGAACAGAACACTCACAGGTTTCATAAAACTTTGGCTTTTCAAAAAATTTAACAGTCACTATATCTCCAAAACGAAATCAATAAAACCTTTGCATTTCTGAATATATTGAAGGAGTAGCAATTGAGAATCTTTGAATGGACTCATAAAAGTCATAGTTTCCCCTTGCTTCCTGCACACAACAATTTACGTGGATGAACAGTTCTCAATTTATTCAGATTAAAATGTTCATTGCACATGATGTAGTCAGTAGTGTTTGCCCTGAAAATTGTTTCTACTTCGTAGCACTGAAAATAAAACCAATGAATGACCGAGTCACTTATACTTACTTATATTCCCATTTTTATTTTTATTTGATTCACAGTTCAATACCATACAATAATTTTCGAACGATATTTAGAGGTTTTCACCAAGAAATTAGACAAAAATTTCAATTATCACCAACTAGAACAAGTTTGATAAACAAAAGGCGGTACGAGAATCAAAACATTCAAAACCGCTTTGATCAAAATGGTCATCTGAAATCTCACAAAATTTCATATGTTTCTGCAAATGTCCTCCGAATTAATGTTTCAACCAGTCTTTGGGCCTTAAAAACACTTTTGAAACATAGGTGTCGCTCATATCACTTTAGTCGCTTCGTTTCCGATCTTTCTACTCTATAATCTCACTATAATATGAAATGTCTGTGGATTTCATGAATAAAAAGAAAAAAATATCAGAAAAAATTCTTGATATCATTTTGACGATAACTTGCTTCCGTCGATGTGTATCTGCATTTTATGTCCTTAAGTCGAAAATAATCTTCAGCTGCGGAAAAAACTTCAATACCGTAATGTTTTCCATTTCTTCTGCCGCGACAGGAAGTGCAATATCTGAAGTTTATGCGGTAGGGCGATGCGGGGGATGGCGTTCTTAATTCTTTTCCGATTGAAACCGCTATATTAAAATTGAATTAACCTTCCAATACGAAAGCGGAAAGTCAAAACACGCATTTTTTTCAAATAAATTTCCCTTCGGATGCATCTGGGACGGGAACATCCTGAAAAACGGAAATAAATCGCCGATAGATTTTTCTCACCAAGAATGAACATCGAGGTTCATACGGTGCTGTTGTTGTGATCGATTTGGATATTTCATTTGTGTGATATACGCTGTGAAAGTGAAAAATAAATTATACAGGTAGTCTTGAGGAGCGCTGAAACAGCAAAAAAAGGAACAAACACTCTTGTTTAAATTGCCATCGTTTCGAATCTTGATTGATTCTTCATAAGGGCTACAAAAATATATAAAAATATACTAACTGACAAAGAAACTGCAACACCCAGAAGGAGCTGTTTAAATTTTTAATTTTTTGTTATGAAACATAGATACTACAGCAAGAAGTAAATGATAAAAATTTGGAGAAAAAAACCGAAGGCTTTACAATTTTTTTTATGAAATTTGCAAATAATTTGTTTGTCCAGCGCGGTTATCTATACACTTCCCAACACGTCTTGGCATTGATGCAAGAAAATGGTCTATTTCTTCTTGGGGGATACTATCCCAAGCTACCTGTAATTCATGTCTCAGAGCCGCCAAAATCCTGGGGCTGGGGTAAATTTCCAAACCTTCTACCCATGATGTCCCAATCATGCTCTATGGGCGAAAGATCGGGGGATCTGGGCGGCCATGGCAAAAGATTTATATGAGTCGCTACAAAAAAGCTTAAACTAACTGTGGCAACATGAGGATGAGCATTATCTTGCTGAAATACTGGATTCTCGAGCCGGTTAAGGTAAGGGAGAACATATGGCTCCAACATTTTTTGAATTTAACGCAGCGCTGTCATGTTACCTCGAATAAAGACTAAAGGTGACCTACTTCCATATACAATAGCACCCCATACCCATACCATAACGCCTACTGTCCGGTGTACATGACGCTCAATATCAAAATGAGGTTCACGTCTTTCTCCTCGACGTCGTCTAACCCTTCTTCGGCCATCATGTGTACCCAAGGAGAATTGAGATTCATCAGAAAATATGACCTGATGCCATTCCACATTCGAATGTTGTCGTTTTCTGCACCACTGTAATCGTTGCCCTCTATGCTCAACTGTAAGAGGTAACACAAAATGGAGTCGATAATGCTGCAGTCCAAAAGACCTTATACGGCGATAAATCGTTCGGACGGTTACAGCATGGCCTTGTTCTCCTAACCACTCATCAGCCAAAGATCGAATTGTTGCAAATCGGTCTCTAATGGCCATAAGTCTTAGACACCTATCTTGAACTTCATTTGTGCCCCTTCGACGTCCAGTGTCTACTCTTCTTCGATTTTGGGCATTATCAAACCACGCTTGATAACATTTCATTACAGTGGTTGGATTTCTGTTCGTACAGTTAGCGAATTCTCGAAATGACAACCCCGCCTTCCGTAGACCAATAATTCGACCTCTTTCAAATTCACTTAGCTAGCTAGCGATAAATTCCGCATACACGTGCTCTGGGCATTTCAACAACAACTAAACATCGACTTTGGTTCTCCTCCAACAGCTGGTTTGTTGTAAAATTTAAAAGAAATTTGCAAGAAACGGCTACAATATTTAAGTAACAAAAATGTTTATATGAAAAAACCTTCACTATTTTTTTCTCCGAATTTCAATCATTTACTTCTCGCTGTACTATCTATGTTTTACAAAAAAAAATAAAGATTTAAACAGCTCCTTCTGAGTGTTGCAGTTTCTTTGTCAGTTCGTGTATAAGAATTGGTGACACCTCGTTAAAGGAACACAACAACAAAATAAGTTCAGCAATTCATTAATATATCAAAAAAATTCAATATGAAATATTTCCGAAAATGAAAACGACACAATGTAAGGAATGAAAAACTCACTAAGCCAGATGAAAGCTGGCCAAGAAGTCAAAACAAAAAAAGAGTAAAACATATTCAACAATAGTCTTTGATCTCATCCGTTTTTTTTTTTTTTTTTCAATTTTATTCCTATTATGGCATCGTATATTCTCACAAAAAACTATGTAGGAAATAATTGTGTCTTCTAACTATAATTCACACAATGAGTTATGATGCGCAGTTTTAATTTTTTCATCCTGACTACCAGTCCTTACTGTAACCCGTCTTCTTAGAAGGAAATTTTGAACAGGTTAGCGAGTTTTATATGAGGATAGCAGTGAGCTCTCGGGTAGCTGGTTGGTCCTCTAGAGAAATAGGTAAAAGGATGCACATAAAAATGTGAATATGTTAGCGGGTTGTTGTTGTATGAACTCAAGAAGAGTTAGGTCAGCTAAAGGAACAGGTACAGGATACAGGGTACAGGTACAGGTACAGGTACAGGGTACATGACGTCTCGGGAAAATGGCCCCACTTTATGATCGCCGCCTCAAACTTTGCAGAGCACGATCAAGTAATTCGAATACAAACTCTTTCTCGTTAAATTAGAAGTTTTGGACTTCATACCGTGCTCACTATGTCCTACTTCTCACTCTTAGACACTTAAGTAGACTTAGAAGTGATCAGCTGGCTTAGTGCAGAGAACAGCTGAACTGGGATCTTAATATGATAACATATGCAGGATGCGAAAGTGGAGTACTGAAAGAGGAGATTCTAATTTCTTTACGAAAAGGCATGTACACCACACAGTCGAAATTATGGTAACTACTCTATTTCTTATAGAGGTCTCTTTTGGTATTCATCAAAGGCCACATCATACCACCATGTGTTACAGCCAGAATGTGGTGGAACCACCATGTTCTTTCCGCCTTACGTCCAACTCACTTGCACAACCACATCTAGCTTGAATTACATTGGCTCCAGAAACAACTCTTTATTGGTTCATTCTGGTTTTTTTCCTAGAGTTGGATTTCTCTGAAATTTTGATCGATTACTTACCTAACCCTAAGACACGTGTATAAAAAAAATTGTTGCAATAAATTCATTAATCCTTGCTCTTCTGTTTTTTTGTCACTTGTCACTCAGTAAATCTTTCCTTGTTCTTAACGAAATGTGGCATTTTCTCACGATACATTCGGATGGCGAAGGCTCTTTGCACTACAGACTTCTAAACAAGGTGAGTCTCTGACTTTTAAAAATATTTTAACAGTAGATTCTTGAAGTTGAAAGAAAAACTTCTTTTCTTCACCATTTTTTCCGATTCGGCCCTGATAAAGCCTTTTGAAGTTTTCATAATAAGCTGTGCCACCCCTGGAAAAACAAAATTACCTTCAGAATAACTAGCTAAATCTGTGATGCTACACATCTGTGAATCTTTTAAAAGGAGAATTCAGCCAAAATAACCAATTTTTCAAATTTCACTGATACTTTTCAATTTTTGAACATCAAATTACTCGAAAACGGCGCATTATACGACAAAATATACACACTTTCATTTTAAAAAACGTTCGAATATTCATTAGGTAGCTTCCAACTTCGTTTTAAGAGTTGGGTTCTTTGAATTTTTGGTATTTTTATGGTACGTTATGGTCACAATGGGAAAACTAAAAGATGTGCTTGATATCTTGTATTCGATAAAGATTCATCAAACAAATCAAAAACTATATTCCGAAATCCACTTCATTTGATTAAGCCATTTGTGAGGTACAACTCAAAGTAACATTTTTTTATGGTTTTTCAACGGCCTGCATCTTTCAAACCGAGTCGATTCGTAAAAAAGGGAGAAAATGTTTTTTTTCACCTCAAGAATCTACTGTTAAGACTGTCAAAGACTCACCCTGTATACCTTATCAAAATATGTTATGGGTTTTTCTCATCTCCAATTCGAGAGTCTGCCGGCAAAGAAGATCTGCTAGCCTACTCGTCTTAACTAAAATATTTTGATTATATAGGAAATAATGAATAAAGAATGATTAATGTTTGGACAAAAATTATGATTTCTCCCCGGTACAATTCAAACGAACAAATAATTTCACGATTCTTCAATTCCGTACGAATTCAAAGAGAGGAAAATTCATTTATGTTTCCCCAAAAGCAAATTGAATAGAAGTAACCATTTCACCAGATAATGCTGAAATGCTTCACTCTCGACCGACCGAACGAAGAGCCGTCTTTTTGCAACAAAAGCTTCCTAAATCATTCCAGAGATGCATAACAAAGTTATTCTGTATCTCGTAGTAGTGTTCTTGCTGGAAAATCGCGTAATTAAATTTGATACAGCACATTAATTAGAAATTTTAGCCTGAAGTTATGAGGTAAGAGTTGAGCCGGTCTCGTTCGGCAAAAGATAAAATAAATTCCCTTGTTTGTGAGATTAAAAATTAAGATTCTATTAACTTTATGCGGAATCAGGGCGCCTCTAAATCAACTTAGATATAAGCGAAGTCTATCTTGTTTCCATTTATTCCAGACTTTAATAGCCGCAAAGATTGAACTGATGTTGGGGTCAAGGGGGGGTTCATCGAGGATTAGGTTTTAGTGCCTCTTTACTCAGGACACAATTCTGCAGTCTGATAAAAATTGGGGATGTTGACTGTCTAGAAATGTTATTCGTAGTCCTTTGAGGTGTCGCAGGTATGATTGTATTGAATAAAAATGAAAACCTTTGATATCGTTCCAAAACTACAATGAAATTGATGGTATCGATCAAGGAAAAAAATCGAAAAATACTATTCCTTCAATAACGTTTCGGCTTCTTTATTGACCCTTCTTCAGGCTAAAATAGAGAAAACTCATAAATAACAATATAAAAATAAAAAATTACAATGATATGAACAATAAACAAATACTAAAATAAGCAATCCACAAACTTACCATCGGAATACAAGAAAATAAAAAAATTGAATCTGTCCGTTAACGAAAACTTCGATAACGTAAAAATAGGTCTACATAACTAGGACAAAAATCATCGATGTACATAGTATCAACACGGCTAACACAAGAATGAAGACATCCAAGAGTGACAACTGAACACAGATAACACCAAAACAACACCCATACATGACAAACAAAACACGAAATCTACGTTCATTTGTACAGTGGCGCATCCGAAAAGCAACAACGATTTCGTTTAAAACATCAAAATTTTCAAAATCAAAACTATGCCCAGATGATGGAGATTGTAAAAATAAAAAAAGAATCAACTGCCCTGGCTTGTCATGCTCTATCAATTGTCAATTTACCCATGCAAGAAATCCTTTTTATTTCGAACGGCACCAAATAGGGCTCTGGTCACAATTACACGAAGTGCAAAAAAAATTGAATGGAATTTTTTTTGTCGAGTCCTAAAAGCATTTTTTTTTCAGATAAAAAGAGTTGATGTTGTTGAAAAAATTCAATATGGGGGGAGATGTAAAGAAAAGCGTTATAATCGCAGAGCTTTTCTTAAATATTATATTCGCGTTACCTGGAATGGCAGAACTGACACTTCATAATAAATTTTGAAGTTTTTTCGAAGTGTCAGAATAAATAGTTTCAGTCTAACAATTATATTGAAGAAGGTTAAACTAGAGGCTTTAAATGTTGTTTCCCTCTATTTTTACAGGTTTGTTATATTGTGAGTTTTGATATTGTTAATTTTTTTGCAGAGAAACGCAATTGAGTCTCTATTCATTTTAAATAAGAACTTCAATATACATATATCAAAATAACATTTTTTCAAATAATTTCTATGACAATGGCTACGATGCAAAAATGACTCTTTTTGTGAATACCTCGTTTGCAGTTAAAACGTCATGTATCAAATATCAAAATGGTATTCTTCGTAGAGAAAGGTCCTCATACCAGATCAACAAATCAATCGTTTTCGAGCTCACAATAGATATTGTTGCGATTCTTACAATGCATTATTTTTATATTAGTTCATTATTTGAATCAACGAAATCGCAAACTATTCAATTGCGAACCATAGACAACTTGTCTATGTTGCGAACTGACTTTTCTAAAATTCAATGACAAATTTTTTCTCCGTTACCATCACATCATCAATTTTGAAATACTAAGCATCTATGATAATTTACATTTTTAATTAATATTTCTACAAAAACCTCGCACTTATTTAACAAATTAACTGAATAATATAGATGGACCTCAAACCATAACATTCCCAAAATTAAAATATTTATTCGTCAAATTGAAAATTTTTGGGAATAAACATTTTGAATTTTCCTTTTATGTTTTCTCCATTTTCCTTCTTTTTTTTTACTTAAATAATTCTCTCCAATACGTTTCAATTTTCTACTGATGATATTTCCCCATTTTCCACTCCTTGTTTTTTCCAATTTCTTCTATATGTTTCTCCTTCTAACAAAACTTCGTCTGATAAATTCGAAGCAACAAATGAGAATAATAATATTTCTCCTTTTTCTAAATATCTCAAAAAAATATTGGTTGTTGTTTCTTCATTCTTCCGCCAAATTTCATATTTCCATTTCCGACTCCGATATTGGGAACATTTGATGTAGTAGCTACATCACTCTACTAATCATTCTCTCAATTTTTTCATTCTGTTCGTTGATTTGTTTATCTTTTTCTTCTTTATGTGCATTTTTACTTCCTATAAATCATCTTGAATTTCATTCATGTTCCTCTCATGTATCATGTATCCTAATACCGTTTTCACTTATCACATTATTCTCTGTTAAATTTAATTTTTCTTGATTTTGAATTTAATTGTCTTCTGGTTTTTTATACATGCCTTCTTTTATTTTATTCTTGCTTACTAATTCATTAAGTGGCATGATATTCTCTTCCACCCTTTTGCCAAATTTTTCCGAAATCCCATTCATATCTCTCTTCACTTTTTTTTCAAAGGAGAAAAATCTTTCAGAGAATATTTTCTTTGCTTCTACTACTTCCCTTATTTGGCTCATTTCTATTCTGTTCTCCTTTATCTCCTTTCTCTGACGTCACGCATTCACTTCTAGTTTCCATCTTGTGAATTAATACTGCTTGTATGAAAATATTTTAGCCCACACGTTTGTAGCGCCTATTTGTTACGATTCGTTCAATACATTATTTTTATATCAGTTCATTATTTTAATCAACGAAATCGCAACTTATCAAAAAACTATTTAATTGCGAACTGACTTTTCTGAAATCTAAAATATCCATGACCAGTTTTTTCTCTCCGTTACCATCACATCATCAATTTTAAAATACTAAGCTTATATGATACCTAAATAATTTACATTTTTAATTCATATTTCTACAAAAATCTCACACTAATTTAACAAACTGACTGAATTATATGGATAAAACTCAAACCATAACAATATATTCGTACATATTTCAAAAGTGTAACCAAAATCGTCGACCAAAATTTCTGACAAACAGTTATGGTCCGTTAACTGGAAGCTTTAAACAACTAAAAAAAAAGTTTTCGAAAAAATTCTGTTAGTAGTGACCCATTTCCATATCGACTTAACCCATCGTAAAGAATGCCTATACGCATCCGGTACATCCCTTGCCCGTATCAAATCGGCGCTCCTGTTAATAATAAAGGGTGCCTCGGCAGGACATGACAGTTCCCACGGCTCTTCCCTACCCTCCTGAGCGACCTTGTCTAATCTGCCTTTTATATACACTTTTTACCAATATTTACCAGGACGTCAGCTCGGGATCTGCTTTGGAATGATTAATATCCCAAGAACAGTTGACAAGCGCATTATATCGTCCAACCCTGTAGACAATGGATGAAATTATGGTATTGTAACGGTGGGATGGGGAAATCATTTCAATTGCGACGAATCGTTGCCGAATTCCTGATCTGGATATCGAATTATATGGGTGGCGGTGACACCACTGTCCAGTGTAGCGGTGTGAACTGAATGTAAGGAATGAATACGGTCATTTTCACTTCACGGTGATGCTGATTGAATTAAAAAGGGGATCGATGGTAGTTTCATCCCCATCATATCTAAAATTTAGCTTGTATTACATTTTGTATGGATACCCCCGGGTCATGCTTCTACTAACATCAGGCGCTCGATTCTCGAATGTGTAGGAATGTCATTCTCCTGGAAAAAAGTGACATTTCCTATGAAAATTTCAAATACCAACTATAGAATGTCAAAATATTCTTTCAAAATTCAAAGGAACTGCTTGCAACCATGAGATTATGTTCCTATAGGATGCAATTGCTACAGATTCGAGAATCAAGCCCCTGAAAGGAATTCATAAAATTGGAGATTTTCGAAACTTCAAGAAAATTACACCCTTTGCCCATCGTTTTGGACGTAAGACACCGATTGAAGGAATTTTTTCAGTCTGTTTTTTGGATAGTATTCCTGGATAGATGCGCTATCGAATGTAATTTATTATTTCCCTTCCTTCTTTGTACATGGTGGCTGGGGAAGTAACAATAATCTGAAATCAGAAAAAGAGAAGAAATGAGAGAGGTAAGTATTGAATTTTATATTCCTTATTGAATAATTTTGAAATTTGTAACCAGCCTCAAAAAAAAAAAATCGGTCATCGAATGAATTGCTTAGAAATAACCCTGAAATTAAGGGGAGACTTGCTCAGGTAGGAGATTTGAACCACCTCAAATATTTCAATTCAAATTTCGCGCTACCGGTATTGTAAATAGCTTGGGACATTCTCGTAAAGAGGCAAAAAAGTGGCTGCTCCATTTCGGCCGCCATCAGAACAATTCTGGTGTGAGAGGGTTGAACGCATAGACCTATAAAACATGTTTAATATGTCTATGGTTGAACGTGATTTTGTTGGTAGTAAGTAAGAAATTGAATAATTTTTGTTTGTTACACTGTCTGAAAAGTTTAATAGGTGCGTGGTCTTATGTAGTTTTATTGATTTCATTGATTAATATTGTTTTTCAAACGATGAGCCTTTTTAATAATAGTTGTAAAAGTTTCAAGAAAATATCTGTTGAATAGACTAAAAGGGAGTGCGGGAGACTTGATCCATGCTATGGTCGGGAGACATAATCAGTGGTCCAAGTTTCCCGCACTAAGCTTAGAATTGAAATTGAATAATAGAAATGACTATAAAAAATACAGAAAGGTTCAAAAAAGTAAAAATCATCTCAGAAATAAGTGAGAGTGACTCTGAAATAGAAAATATATATTTCATACGCTGATACATCTGATGATGAAAACCTTGACATAGGCAATCGTTGGTCATTGGAAATTATTTTCTTTCAATGTTTTGCGTGATGAACAAATTTACGGTCAAGTCTCTCTCGCCCCCTGTTCAACTCTTCCTAGGGTTACGGAGACATGAGCCAATTTTCGGTTCGTAAAAAAAGAATTGCTGTACTCAAAATGTTCATCTCACCATCATTCTACTATTATCTATCGTTACCTATTTGAGCATGATGATGATATCTTCACCCAAAACAATGAGATGCTACCATTTACACTTACAACTTAAGTGGCTTCAGAGTGAAAAGGGACTAGGGACTCCCCATATATTTTGAGCAATTGTTTACCAAGTGGTCTACGAGTATAGTTTCTTCTTCTGCGCCACATTCATGTCTCCGACTCTTAACATTTCATTCTAAATACAGACCAAAAGCTAAGACAAGCATTAATCATTTCCCAGAACGCGAGCACTTCTCGAGATTATTATGCACTTTGTAATAGTCTAAGATCTCACTGCAGAATTACTACGTTCATTACGTACAGAGACAAACACACATTTTCACCTACGTTTATGGATAGGAGAATACACTGATAACACCGCAGCCTGTCAAAAGTGAAATTGATGTTAATCAATATTCCAAGAAAAATTTCGTTCACTCCGTTTTGAAATAAAATATCATCCACATCATAGCAATGCAGGTAGAGAATACTAAAATCCATAGCTGCCGTTGCACACTCGGCCGCAACTACCTCGCAGCCAGGTGTAAGCAGGTAACATTTCGATGTATTTCTACTTCATGCCGTACACGGATGTTTTTGATATCAAATTAAAGCTAATTTTTTTTCGAATAGGATGATGTATGGCTGCCTGTGAAAAAATAGCCGCAAGTTAGATCTGCCATCTGTTAAAATAGCGAGATATCCGAAATAAAGTAAGAGAGAGTTAGACTCATTTCGCACCATCGGGTTCTTACCCGAATTATATCTACTGATATTATGGGATCTTTCACACATGTTCCGGTTTAGTTTCGCACTGGAAAACAACCAGGGCTGCTATTCTCGAGCATTCGCAATATATGCGATCGTTCGCATCGCAAAAAGTTGTGATGTTTTTAACAGCAAATAGCAAAGTTTCACCAAAGCTTTGGTGAAACTCTGGAAAACTCTGTATTTGCTGTTAAAAACATCACAACGTTTTTCGATGCGTACGATCGCATATATTGCGAATGCTCGAGAATAGCAGCCCTGGTTGTTTTCCAGTGCGAAACTAAACCGGAACATGTGTGAAAGATCCCATAATATCAGTAGATATAATTCGGGTAAGAACCCGATGGTGCGAAATGAGTCTAACTCTCTTACTTTATTTCGGATATCTCGCTACTTTAACAAATGGCAGACCTAACTTGCGGTTAATTTTTCACAGGCAGCCATACATCATCCTATTGAAAAAAAAATTAGCATTAATTTGATATCAAAAACATCCGTGTACGTCATGAACGTAGAAATACGTCGAAATGTTACCTGCTTACACCTGGCTGCGAGGTAGTTGCGGCCGAGTGTGCAACGGCAGCTATGGATTTTAGTATTCTTTACATGCATTGTTATGATGTGGATGATATTTTATTTCAAAACGGAGTGAACGAAAGTTTTCTTGGAATATTGATTAACATCAATTTGATTAAAATTACTTGCGGCCACTTTTGACAGGCTGCGGTGTTATCAATGTAGTCTCCTATCCATAAACGTATGTGAAATTGTGTGATTGTCTCTGTACGTAATGAACGTAGTAATTCTGCAGTGGGATCTCGTACTATAAATACCTTCACAAATAACAACCTCCTCGAAATTTACATATTCCAGAAAGTAACTAATGAAGAAAATTTCGAGAAGTAGAGAAAATGTATTTCAACATGAAGAGAATTAATACAATTAATTTATTGAGTGATGACAAAAATTTCATTACAGCCAAAATATTCTTGATTACTCATGAAAAACACTTTATATTCTTTAATAATTAGAATATAAAAATATTTAACAGCTTGACTATAACAGAGATCGAACTGTAGAATAGTATTTTGACTATTGACTGTCATCAAAAACAATTTCAGAATTATCAACAGGTGTTATCAAATTTATCTTTAGATTTTGAGTTAACAATGCAAAATTTTGCGATAAAAATCGATTTGCATTTCAATGGTTACCTGGTCTTATCAATTGATAAGATAACATTTTGACTGCAGTAGTTTTTCTAACAAAAAATATAATTCTGCTTACAGAAAATTATTCAAAGAATACTGTAAAATACTCAATTGTTTATTTTTTGTGACAGTTAATCGCATTAATTAACTCCTGTGAAAATACCTTGACGAGATGAAGAAAAAATAGAATAGAATAGTGAAATATTATTAATTCGAGGGTGGAAATTGTAATTGATCTAGAAGAGCGAATAAGTCTGATCCGGCCCTGCAACTAGAAGTAGGTAAAGAAATCCGAAAATAATATTCCGAAATACACCAAATTACTCAATTTGTTGATAAATTTATTTTCGCGTTTTGCCTCAAATTATGTTCTTTCAGAATATTCAAAAAACTTCATCAACAGGTATGAAAAGTCAGTTTTCCTGTTTCCCAAAGGAGCAGCCCTAAAAGGTGTCGTATCGTGATTCTGTCATGTCCAGCTTCCGTCATTCGACACCGAACCATTTGATTCCCATACGTCATTTACCCTCCTTTTTTAATCGAAACTAATTTTTCCAGTCGGTGTAGCCCAGCTGAACTTTCCTATTACACGTATTACTTCCACCAGATGGAGAAGTCCCTGATTTTAATCAGCTAAATCAAATAAATGCATTACTCACGATACTCTCCCCGTATATTTCATTGAGGGAGGACGCATAGTAAACGCATTGAGTGTGCCACGCGACCCGTCGGTATCAGTGGCCGCAGCGGTCACGTGGCCCCCTATCGGTGCCAGATCTCCGCCATGATGGTTTTCGATCCGATTCGTAGTCAATGGCACATCTCTGTCATTAATTATCATAATCTTCGGCGATGTTGGTATTGTGTCATTGGGAGGAAGTGCTCTTGTGATGGGTATAAGTGAGGGTGGGTTACATCGAAAAATTATTATGATAATCTTGCCTGGGAATGACTTTTTGGGCGGTGAGGATCGCACGTTCAATCTGATGAACGATGTCATGGTTCGTATTGTCTCAGATTGAGATGGCAACCTTGGAAAAAGAGGAGTCAGTGATAGGGGTGAATGCAGCTGGCTTGAGCCAGCTTGAGCGAGATTTTTCGCATTCCGTAACATGGATCATGATCATAAGTACCTGTTGGGATACTGCATCATTTCAACTGATTCAGTTTCAGATTGATGTGTGTTTATGTTTATAATATGTAGTGCCTAAGAGAACAGGGGAAATAAAATCCTTTATGAGGTGCAGTCGTTTCGACCTTCATTTCTGGTATTTATCAAGGCTAGAAATAAAACAGTATTGAGAACATAGGGCGTAGTACAATGCCATAGAAGCCTTCACAATAAAAACAACATAATACAATAAAAAAAGTAAATCACAAACGACAAATATTAGACAGAAGGCAATATACTTAAAAACACGTACCTATTCATATGCAGTACCACTTATAACTTCCAGAAACATACATAAAACACAAAATAATATCATAGAAAACAGCTATGTTCCTGAAATTTCATCGAGAAAGAATAATCCGTTTTTATTTCTCCAAAACGTTGTGATATATTGAACTTAAATCAGTTCTCAAATTCACTCAAGACAATACCTTGAAAATAGAATCTACCAACATCAATAAAGATAAGAATGAAAAAACCGTCCTAGCTGCCCATCACTTCGATGAGTACCATAATTTCGATTTCGAGAACGTCACCAGTTTAGAAAGGCAAAAAACTAATAGAAAGAGATTCATCGGTGAGATGGTGCATATTTCTTTATGAGACAATGAATTTGAGAACTGATGTATATAATTTAATTTAAATATATCACAACATTTTTGAGAAATATAAACGGATTATTCGTTCTTGATGTAATTTCAGGAACATACTTGTATTCTGTGATATTTGATCGCCATATGACGCTCGACCCTTCTGTATATGTCAATTGATATGGATTTAAGTGAGGCCTTCAAATCGGTGAATCGTAGAGCGCTATGGAAAATCATGGGACGCCTTGGAGTATCCGAAAAATTTTTAGCACTGTGTAAAAGCTCCCATTCCAACAACACCGTTGGAATACAGCATAATGGCTCTACAACCGACCATTTCTTAACCAACTCTGGAATAAAACAAGGCTGCGTGTGCAATATTTTCGCCAAAGCTGTCTTGACAATTGCTGACATGAGTATGCCTGCAAGAGGTGTTGGAATAATATTCAGATTTGATGGAGGCCTGTTTAACCTGAAGCGCCTCAGAGCAAAAACCCGTACCTACAAAGTTTATCACGGAACTTCGACATGCAGACGACTGCGCACTTATCGCTAGCAGCCCAGTGGATCTACAGATAATGTTGGACACCAATAAACACATTTACGAAGCTTTAGGCCTTAGACTCAATATTGACAAAACCAAAATCCTGGTTAGTCCTCCAGAAAACCTTCAAACAGATATCAGCCTGGAGGACGAAACTCTAGAACAGGTCGAGCAGTTCAAATACTTAGGAAGCTTCATAAATACTAGGGCTAACCTGGACACGGAAATACACAACCGCATCAGTTCAGCATCACGGGCATTCTGGAAGCTAAAGGACATAGTGTTTCAAAATCACGACCCCAATCTGAAGACCAAGTCAGCTGTTTACAAAGCAGTGGTCCTCCAAATGCTTCTTTACGGAAGCGAAAGCTGGACTCTCTACAGGTAACACATTAAACAGCTGGAACAAACTCAACAATGTCATCTAAGACAAATAAAGCACATCAGATGGTTCCACCTAGTTTCAAATGCAGAAGTCCTGCATCGCCCGAGTTGTATAACAATTGAGACTCAAGTAACGAGGGCGGCCACATTCTGAGGATGCAAGACACAAGACTCCCCAAAATAGCTCTTTACTGTGAATTCACATAGGGAACTCGGAAACCAGGAGGACAGTATGAGCCGTTCAAGGATATACTTACTGCATCAATCCCTAAAATCAGTTGATGCCAATCATAACTGGGAACAACTATCGTTAGACAGTTCACAGTGGAAGTCTTTGGTACACAGATATAATGAAGACTCGAGAAGGAGACAGCGGTGGCCTGATCTGGTTGGTCACTATCCATGTCCGGCGTGTGGAAGGATCTGTAGGTCACGGTTGGCTATCTTCAGTCACAGGAGGGCACACAGTAGCAAGTAACCCTAAGAAATTATAGGTTTGATCGCACCGATAGTGTGGTTTTTGTATCTTTTTGTAGATTTATTCTCGGTAACGAGATTCAGCAATGAATGAATGAATGAATATCAATGGGTACGAAAACGACTTTTTTTGTTTACTATAGGAAATATGTTTTTACTGGATGAACAGCTTAAATGAGAGATTTTTTTATAATTTTCATCTAATAAAAATGTAGGTATATATCAAGGTTTCGAAACTTGACGACACAGTTTTATGTATATATCTTGAAATTATAAGGGGTACTCCGTATTACTAGGTACGTGTTTTTAAGTATATCGCCTCCTGTCTAATATTTGCCGTTTGTGATTTACTCTTTGTATTGTGTTATATTGTTTTTATTGTAAAGGATTTTATGGCATTGTGCATGTTCTATTTCTAGCCTTGATAAAGACCAGAAATAAAGGTCGAAACGTCGGCATCTCATAAAATATCTTATTTCCCCAGTCCTCTTAGCCACTACCTATTACTAGATATTTCGAGAAATCAGGACAGGAATACTAGTGATGATTTGTGAATTCTTCATTTCTTGGTGTTTCTTTCCATATTATATCAGTTTCTAGTTCAAAGATTATAGATTCAAATTGATATGTGAGCACTTATTTCAGTTGCCTATTGAACGATCAATGATACGTTGTTTTGGATACTGATGAAGTCAATAATGACAATGTTGCAATATAAAATGCTCCACTAATGTTGAGGAAATTCAGAAATTTTATGACCGTTTCAAAAGCTGCCGATCCTCGTCCACCAAAATTCTTATTTATGAGGAATCAAATGTTTACTCTCAACAAAAAAAAGAATCTTAAAAGTTTTTAACAAGAATAAAGTTGCTCAAAGCATCCCCTACATATCGAAAATTTGTTTTCACTGGAATCACCGACATACCATTAGGTAAAACCTATGAATTTCTACTGTCAGGAAGTATCACTAGGAGCAGGAGTATTCGGTCGCCAATAATATTCAGGACTATAAGTTCCAAGAGTAGTATTATTAGAGCAAAAATAGGTGTTTTTAACTCTCTTCCAAATGAACTCCACTCCAAGTTTCGAATCAGGAAGAATAAACTAAAGAGGTGGATTGTGGATGTTCTGTTGAGATTATCAGTTTATTATATCATGACAACATTGATCCCACAGATTGAGGTATTTAATAATTGTGTCTTTCCTTACTTGATCATTTTTTGTTTTTTTTTTTTATTGTGGTTGAAAACTGTGCAAATACGATTGATCGCCATCGAGCTCACAAACAGGCAACTTGATTGACGCGGTGAGATGCACATATTAGTATATTGTGAGTATTTTCGATTTAGGCCCGGTACTTTCACCTTCGAATAAATTTTATTCAACGAATAATGACGTACCGATATTCGATCTATGACAAATAAACTCTTCTAATTAAGTTTCAATGACAGATTTATTCGATGAATAACACTATCTGAAAGTGAAAAGACTGCATTTTCACTAATCTTACGAATAAGACTTAATAAATGCGAATAAATTTATTTATTCGCACGTGAAAGTACCGGGCCTGAAATAAATAAATAATAGATATATCTAAATGGTTAATCAGTTTCATCCAAGTTCTTGTCGCTTGCGTTTCTAAGAATTATAAATCAGTTCTTATTTCACATTGATACATTTTATGATTCGGCAACTATTATATCATCGATAGTCAGGAGCGAAAATATTAAGTTATAGTAGTCCAATAATTCATCACACAACAAGACAGTAATATGTTGATATATCTGTTTAAGTTAAGATACATCCTATCTGAATAAACTTCCTGTCTATACACAGAGAAACATAATATTCGTTTTTTTCAAGTAAAATGAAAATGAGGAATGGCTAAAGAAGCAAAATCATATTTGCTTTACCAATATGCTAATTCGTTAATTTACCTAAAGTATCATAATTGAATAAATAAATAATAATGAGCCTCACGACGACACGCTACTTTTAAATGGAACTCCAGAGAACGAATAAAATCAGAATTAAAATAATGCAGTTGTACATTAACTCAATTTCGGTCCCGAATGCCGTTTTAATCTCAATTTGAATAGTATTTTTGTTTTTAGTCAGGGATTTTCTGAGAAGTTTCGTTCGGACAACACCTAATGGAAAGAATTATTAGTCTGGAACTAGCGGAATATTCTCTCCACGAAATGAATCATTGTCAATGTCATTCAGAATATTCAAACTGAAAATATTATAATAGTTTTTTTATAGCTTGAACAGAGTGTTCCTTCTAGGACAGCATGGATCTCGAGCTATTGGGAAATGTTTAGTATGTAATACTGGTTCAATGTCCAATAATGAATTATAAAACTCTTTAAAATGTTCGCAGTTTATTTAACCCTCACATTGTTATCGGATTCAAGTAAAACGAGTTGAAAGAATCTCGTATTAAAATATAATCGAAAACCATTATCACTTCTGGGGAATCAAATTGGGCGAGTTTCTGTATAATTTCACATGTGATTCATTTTTATAATCTATCTTATATATTAATAAAAGAGGATCTATGGTTTACTTCAAAATGCTTTATTGTTCAAACGATCGCACCAAATTGGACAATTCTTTTTTTGTTGTGTTTATTATTGTTAGGGCAAGGTTTATATAACAAAATATTCCAAAAAAAAATTGTACAGAACAGAAAAAAAGGCATTCCTTTTTCTTACGACCAATCGAGCAATCATAGAGTACTTATAGGTTTCCTGGGTCAGCTAGTTATCTATGAAAATAATCTATAATGTATGAGAATATTAATGTTGAAGTTATGTTATGTAAAATAAGAAAGTTGCATATCAAAAGATATTTTCCTTCAAAGTTGCTTGTTGCTTTGTTTGTAGAAATTGTTATTTTGTCACTGGTTGGTCCACTTTCTATGGTAATCTGTGAAAACTCAGAAAAAGTGGAACAGATTGGAGAGATATACATTTCTTTCCTCCATCTTCCCTATGTATATTTCTCCACTTCCACTTTTTCTCTTTTTGTCTTTAGTTCTCTTCCTTGTGTTGTTCCCATTTCTTTTATATCTTTCTTTTTCGTCTATTATTTTTTCATTGTAATTCCATTTGGTATTGTCCCCTAAATATATCAATTCTGGTATAATGAAATTTTCGTTGCTCCTCACTCTTTGTGATATCTTTTGTTTTTGTTCATTGTCCTCCATTATATTTATATTAGCATCCAATTGTTCCCTTGCTTTCTTCAGTAGTTTTCAATGTTTCCTGATTTCGTTTTCTTATTTCTCTGTTTTATCTACTCATGTATTTAAAAAGTCATCAATTTTTATAAAATCTCTTTCTATTCTATTTTTGAATCTATTCGCCATATCTTCCAACATTTTGTTGTTCCTCTTATTGCTCTAGAATTTTCTTTGATTTTCTTTTCCATTTGGTCTGCAAATTCTTTAATTACTTTCTTTATTTCTATAACATTTTCATCCAATTGTGTGGATGGTTCTTGAAATTTTTTGTCTATATTTTCTTTCATCTTCAGTAGAAGATCCAATATAATATTTAGATCATTATTTTTTGGTGTGCTTATTTCTTTTCTTTTTTCTCCGACTAAACTATAATAATTCTTGATTTGAATAAATATCCATCTATCTATCTAAACACTCGCTTCCGGATTCCATATTGTGATTGTTACCACCTATAGCTTGAATTGTATGAACAAATTTAATTTATAATATAACATACTACCCTTACTAATTTGTATTCCTAACTTGTTCCAAAATCTTATTCCCATTGAAGAAACTTACTTAACTTTCTTGGGAAATCTTGAACCTTGATTAGTGGTCAAAAATTTCTAAGAGTTGCGAAATTTCATCCTAGTGGAACCATGTCATATAGTTTGTGCAGTTCAAAAACTTCAATTTCGTTTTCTACGGAATTGGGATTTTATTTGGCGTCGTTTTTCTTTCATAGAGTCAATAATAATCAAGCTATATCCAAACTATGTTGCGAACGCAAAATAAAGGTTGCAATTTTGCGACAGCTAAATGATATTGAAAATGTTTTCTACATTTATAATGAATATATACGTCAATATTTGTTCATCATCGAATTTCCGTAATAAATATTATTTTTGAATTTTCATCCATTCTGAACACAGATTCATTGATATCGAATTGGAAATGGAAATGATTCCAATAATATAATTAATCATGATTGCTTTATTCCAATATTTCTTTCACTTTCCACTGAACATTCCGGCATAGTATTCACAATCGAGAACACATAAGAGAAAATATTTCGTGCAGTTTCGTTTACGATCTTTATCAAGGTATTGAAATTTCAAAACTTTATTGAGTTTTCTGATAGGAATACTAACTATTTCGAGTAAGTACTATTGAGAATCAACAAGGGTTATTTTTCATCCTCAAGATACTAAAAAAACGGTTACCGGCCAATAGCAGAAAAAATCAAACGAAAATAGGTCACAAATTATATGAAAATTTATTGCAATTTATTTATGGGGGTGTGTTTTTGTTCTGTGTAGACGGACGGAAAGGTTCTTATTCTTTCAAGAAAAAAGAAGTAATGTTTTATTTTTCGTGACTAAACTGACACTTCTAGTGAAATAATTCAGGAAACAAATAAATTTGCTGATTGAATTTGTCCTCTTCAATCAATTTTTAATTCCGGTAATTTCAAAGCCTCAAAAATTTTTGATGCATATGTTGATTTTTTCACAGATCTGTAATGAAATTTCGGAAATGAGAAAAATTGTCAAAACGTGACAATTGATAAGTGTCAGTCAACGGCCAAATTTCGCATTCCAGAATTAAAACAGTGGCCCAGAATAATATTATAGGGGGCACACATGGATTATGGGGGGCACATATATATTATAGGGGGCACACATGGATTATGGGGGGGCACATATGTATATATTATAGGGGTGCACACATAGCTCCATGCTTGAAGAAAGTAACACCGGAGACATTTTTTAAGGACTTAGCAAAGCAAAATCCCTTAGGTTTTCGAAGCTTGGGGGTGTAGGTACCCATGCCCTCCCTAGTCCCTGGAAGCGACAATGAATTAAAATGAAATTGTCCATCTAATTCGCAAAAAGGAGGGTTCTTACAACAAAAAATTAAACTACCCTTAACTGGCTTAATTTTGGTCGAAGTATCACTTTCTATCACTTTAGAAAGACCATGTATGGTATATTATGATCCACCACAGATGTCAACGTATAACGGCATAACGTTTCAAGAAACAATATATTGTATGCCTATATATATGTTACGGCTAAAGATAGGTGTGAACATAAACTTAAGATTAGCCGGCTAAACTTAGGTTTAGCTTCGGGTATTTGCTAATGTTAGTTTCTTCTATCTTTAGCCGGCTAAACTTAAGTGTAACCACATCCCATCGGCTAAAAATGTAGAAGGCTTGAGGGGCGCAAATTTTCGGCAATTAAAAGAATATAAAGAAATAGTGATACGAGTATAATCAAACTATTAATGCAATGCATTTTTTGCATGAATTTCACATATTTTAATAGCAGAAAAGCATTCTGTTGAGCAGTTGGATAAATGAGAATGAACATTATATTTGTTTCATCTGTGTCTCAACGAATTCTTTTTGACGAATCTAAAAATCTAAACGCTTGATGACAAAATTCATGACATGCTATTTTGAGTGTGAGGGAAAACTGTAGTGTTAATGATTATTTTTCATCTTGTTATTATTCATAATTTGAGGGAAATTGAATGAGCAGACAAAAACTTCTTCACCAAAATACCAAAGGTTGAATTCTAGAAAAATATAAGTAGAAGTGCCCAATCTTGTTTGTAGTTAACCGGACTATTTGGCACAAAGATTATAGAGTTAACTCTATATCCCTCAGGATGATTAATGAAGGGTGGCAACAGCCATATTTTGGAACCCGTATGTTCAATGACTCGGGAAGAAATTTTTAACAAAATCAGCTAGAGAAAGTGTTTTCAACTATGTTCATGTTCATAGTTTTTTTTTTGTTCTTTTTTGCGCAAGAATTGGTTGGAAAGAAATTGCAACATTAGTTCCTATTTCGTAATTTTTCCATAAACCCAATTATTGAATGGTAGGGAAAATATACTTTTGTTTACGGAAAAAATTTTCTATGTCTAATATCTCATTTTATTGTGGGGTCATATTATGGTTTTTCACGAATGAGGCTCGGTTTGGAGAGCATTAATCTCCTAAACAGATGAAAATAAATCGTTAAATGTAGAATTGAAAACCCATGGGCGTTATGTAATACTTCCCCAATACATTCGATGCTCTTTTGCATATTTCAATTCTAAAAATTTAAACAAAAAAGTGGACGTGAGCTTTCGTCCTCTCCCATCCGACCATTCATGATACATCACTTGTCCGCGTGTCCATCGAATACATTTTTAGCCGTTCCGTTTTGGGTAATGTGCACATTAGCCGGCTAAAGATGAAATGCCCTGACGCGGATGAATATTTTATCGAACTTTAGCCGATCCTCGAATATAAACCTAAGTTTAGCCGGCTAATCTTAAGTTTATGCTCACACCTATCTTTAGCCGTAACATATATACATATATATTTCGGTCCTGTCTGGCTAAAGACTTAAATCATCAAAACGAAATTTTCCCAGCTTTCTCGTTTGTTCATGCGATTCTCCGCCGACTAAATATTTGATGTGATGAATCTGACAGGCGGTACGACACTTGTGTTATTTCACCCCCACTTATTCGAGGCAGGCCGAAGCTTTACGCGATGCGCGATTGTCAAAAGCTTCACAAAGCTTCACAATTACAAGCTCACAAGCTGCGATCGCACTAAACGCTGCCCGATCAAAACATTCATTCAGAGTTTGGCCGCGCACAGAGTAGGATCGCTTTTGCTCCGTGACACCAGAGGCGCGCGAACATTTCGAATTCTCAACGTGTGCTTGTTCATTTAATGTTCCCAAATCATTTGTTTGCAATCTGTGTGTATTTCTATTGACGTGAATAATATTTGTGACCGAAGGAGTTTGATCTCGACCCGGAAAAATCACTGGGTGGTGAAAATAAGCATATAAGTGGTTTGCTAGAAGACTTCAAAATTAAAGCTGTAAGTAGATACCTATTCTCCTATTCATTTATGTGTTGTATATATACTGTATGTAACGTGTTGCCACGATATATGGCAGAATTGAAAGAAATCGACCTTTTAAATCTTATTCTGTCAGTAATACACGTGACAATTCGCAGCTGGGCTCTTAACCTGTTTGCTATGCGTTGAGTTTCATTCAGTGCGATTTATGCCTCATAATTTTCATGTTAATTTTTTATAAATACAATGAATATTCCATGAATTAAAAGTAAATCACCAAAATGTGTTATAATAAGTATAATATAATGAATCCCACTACCCCACATGTTCAACTCACGAATGCAAAACTTGCCCTAAGGATATATTGTTATACAATATTTTTTTATAATATGCGATATGCTGTTTGATTTGTGGGATTCGTAATTCAGATTTTTATTCTCGATGATTCATAAGATGAAGAGAAATCCCTTAATTCAGTAATTTGAATTTTCACGATTCAATATAATTTGTTCACCGCATGAATGAAACGCAAATTTTTACGTATTTACTTTTCGCGAATTGAAGAATGCAGTCGTAATTTCCTGATCCTTGACGTAAACATCCTTCAATGCAAACGATTGTCGTGAATCCAGGTATTATATTTTTATGGTTCATTGAAATGTAAAAAAGTCGTTATGCTGCGAGATAACTCCCTGAATCGGAATATCTGACAAACGTAGCGTGAAATCAGACGAAATTATTCAATAGTCCGAGAGAAACATACGTAAAATTAAACTGATTGATGGGAACTTCACGTTGAAAGATTAAAAGCTTAATTATGAACCCAATTATCAAGGTACACGGTTTTAATTAACCAACCATCATTGTTGATAAATAGAATGTTTACGTTCGATATCAATGTGAATTAGGCATTATTTGATACGGTTGCGGGCAACTGCAGTTGGAATTATGATTTAAGTGCGTGTAAACACACGGTTCAATTTGTTCTCCAGAAATGTTGAATTTGAAAATAGGAAATGTTGCCGTTTATGCACGATGTTTTCGAATTGATGTTATGAAGCTCAGTTTGAAGTTTGAACCGTCTGGAGGTTGGAGATTCAGCTGAGGAATTATGAAGCACATCTAGTGTGATGAAATATTTCATCTGCAATCTACAAAATGTGACAGTGGCGTTTATATAAACATTAACTTTTGGGGAGCTTAGGAAATTGAAAATTTTCATTTAATTATGTTCGAGAATAACATGAAGTAATAAAATAAAAATATGCACTGAAAATAAAATCTGAATGGAAATTGAGATAGAAATTATATGAAACTATCGAAGTTTTCAGAGCGAACGTGAAATAGTATAAAATTGTGTAAAGAAGCTACACACAATATAATATGCGGGGATGTCCTTGACTACTTCAAATGTTATACCGTGTTATACGTAGGGCCAATAATTGAATTGAATTTAATTTTGAAATTCTTTCTATGTATTACATCTATATATATCATGAAATGAATAATCCTCTATCTACACCAAAATTTACCTTTAAATCACATTCGATTACTTATACTCGACAAGGGAATATGGAATATTTAAAAAAAATTTATATTAAAATTGTTCATGACAATTTTATTAGAACTTGATTTATTAGTAGTTAGAATTCATTGAGCACTGAGAAATTATGAGAAAAACAGTCAGAAAAACTTTTCTTAGTTTATTGTGCGAGTAAAAAAAGAAAGCTTTCGGGAAAACCGGAAGTTAAAATAGACAAAAATAGTCAGAAATTGTCTGAAAAACTGCCAGAAAAACCTTTCTTAGTTTATTGTGCGAGTAAAAAAAGAAAGCTTTTGGGAAAACCGGAAGTTGAAATAGACGAAAATAGTTAGAAATTGTCTGTATACCATACAATTTCGAAAACCAGTAAAATTTGCAATTTTTTTCTTCTGAAATATGCGACAGTTTTTCCGATAGCATATTTGGATTGCCCTGAAAAACACTATGATAATGATGAATCCGAGGATGAATCACTATTCAATTTTGTACAGGATCACAGAGCTTCTAACGATTTTATAGAAGATTAACAGCGTGTGTCATAAAACTTTGATTGTCCGATCAACGATTTGACAGTCACTCCATTTCTAGAACGAGATCACTGAAATTTTTTCATTTCTGAATATATTGAAGAAGTAGCAATTGAGAACAATTCAATGGGCGTATTAACATCATAATTTGATGTGAGAATAATCATGACTGAATTATCGATTGAAAACAAATTGACGTCTATTCGTCAATCAAGCGTTGATTCCCCGATCAAGCTTCATAAAACCAGTATTTTAGCGCTCCATTCCGAAGATCAATTATTCAATAGGTACAATCGAGGGTACAATGATCAGAAAGCAGAGAACGCTAATAATAAGATCATTGCATTGTCTCTGAAGCACTCCTTGTATGTACAATTCATTAAATAATGCCATCAATCTTATCGAACGTTCGTGTTATTGTGATCGGTGTCTATTATCGAGGATAGATGATTTCTTCCACGACAAGAATATTGAATATTGTAATTTCCAGAGATTATCTCGTTTGCGTGTAGGTGGTAGGATATTGCAAACTGACTTCAATCTTATCAGCATACAAATGTTAATTTGTTTTAACGATCTTGAAATAATCTGAGTTTTTCAACGGGTAAAAGTTGATTTGAAATATTTATGCTCTTAGAGACCGAGTTACAGACATTGAGAACATGTTTTACTCTCCAACATGGCATCCTGTCAGAAGTAGTTTCCATGAATATGATTTGATTTGAAGAGAAACAGAAAAACCTTTGATAAGGTTCAGATTAGACGCGTATGAAGGTTTCAGCCTAGGTTTCATCATATACTACTTAGGACCGAGCTTAGGACAAAGTTACCATTCCTATACACAGAAGTGGGCAAAATATATACTTCACTTTAATTAAAATACGAATGACAGTCAGAGCGGTGTCTCATACTTATTTCAGTGATTGCTATTTTAACTGTTAGCAATCAGATAAATAAGTAAGCCTTATCGTCTAGCCTGCTTCAAATAAGTCGGTGCAAACAGGCACAAATGTATTTATCTAAAAATGCATTTTGAAGCCATAAGTATTTTGAATGCTAAATACAGAATACAGCGTCAGGTATTTGAAATACCAACTGCAAATAGAATTTTTGAAAAGTAATTTAATTATAAATACCCAATATGAGTTTTCATTTCAATCACAAATGACATATGAGTAATTCAATTAATGCCCAACCCTGCCTACACAGAACATGTCTCTACTAACTCGCACAAGTTCTTTAATGACCTTCTGAGAAGTATCACCTTGGTACCTAGGAGAATAACGATAACAATTATGATTTTAGAAGCAAATATTATGCAAGTTATACAATAGCACATTTCCCTTCTTGCAATAAATTGAATTAATGCATGTAAATGTATATCTCATTTGGGAAAAAAGAGATCGTTTTCCCATGCACATCTACGTCCAATATTATAAGAAATTGAAATTTCGGGAACAGAAATATGAAGTCGATATATCGTTTTCGGTAATGATGAATTAAATTTGGGTTATTACAGCATATGTAAGTTGAATAATTATGAATTTCATTCATGAATTTTTCAAATGCACCGCGGAAACTAGTCAAAATCATTCTTCAAATATGAGGTTTTAAAATTTAAATCGCCTCGTTTCTAGTTTACGATTAGGCAACAGCGCCTACTAGAAAATAAAAAGATCAATGGCTTGTTTATAAAATAACAGCTGTCGATTTACAGCTATCATAAGGCGCGTACTCACTGGCCAGCCCCAACAGCCACCGGCCATAAAAATCCCATAAAATTTTACGACCTTCCTTGTTCGTCGCAGACTTCATAGACAGCTATCTTTGTCTATCTCATCTCTCATCATGATAGTGTATTTGTTGTCCTTTATTATCAACGCATATTTCAGTCTATGTTGCCAACTTGTGCAATAGAAACGAAACGCTTTAAATTTTAAATACCCATTTTTATTTTTCATTTTTAAGTACTTAAAATAATTTTTTTTTTGGGAAACGGTTGAAATGATTATTTCAAAATGTGACGTTTCAAAGATATTTCATAAAAATACATCATTTTCATCAAAAGTCCAAGTGTTCACTATTGCTATTGATTTTCGTTTATCTCAATCCAAGTTAGGATATTTTTCGAGTTCCATTTCGATAGGACCATGGTTATCTCGATGGTTATTGAAATGAAAACTAGAATTGAATTAACTCATTAGAGTCAATTACAGACATTGTAGCAAAATGGTTTGCAACTTGTTCGCAAAAAGTGATAGCATCTCCTAAAGCTACACCAATGCTTTCCAGTTTGCTGGAAATGAAGCTGTCTTGGATCTCAATTGTTCATTAATGATGCATACTGTTGTTCGAGATCCTGTACAAAGGAAAATCAACAATTCCCTATTTGTCTAATCTAAGTCCGTAAGTCCGAACTGGGGGATTTTGATTGATACAATTCAATTACCTATACTCCATTCACTTTTATTTTAGCACTCGGTTGGCCATGGAAATTCGACACATTTCACTCTGTATAGTACGAAAATGTGGGGTTATGGAGCTTGTCAAAAATTTTTGGGTTTTAAATCAAAGCTATGTTGCCCGATCTATGTAGAAGTCTCAGTAATAACGTATGTTATCACAATGTCGAATCTCTTCGGAAAATATGCGACGAACATAATTATTGAAGTTTATACAAACTGATTGAAGACATACCAAATCCAGTCATTTGCATGGAAAATACAAGAGATCAGTATGATATCATAATATGCACTAACTTGAGGAGAGTTAATGTTCGTTAACTTCTTTGGCTAAAGTTGGAATACGTTACATCAGTTGTAGATTTCAAAAATATCAACGCGAAGATGAAATGCATATGATGCAGTGGTTGGTAATGGGTATCTCCCGAAGGAATTAACAGATAATTACAAGAATGTTAAATTCTTCAACAAATCATCTTGCATCAATATAAGTAAAAGGAATTAACGGAAGTTTCAAGTCTCGTTTCAAGTCAAGATGAACTTAGGTATTTGTTGGTCCTTAAGACATTTACAATGTATAGGACAAGTCGAATGAAAAATAGAAAAATCAATTTTCGGGAACTTATTCTACGATGACATTCATCGAAAATCCTGTAGTAAACTTTTCGCATTAATTCACTCAAACATAAAATTCTCGAATGCCACCACTTTTTTGGGTCTCCCAATGGAAGGAAATTCTTCGTCAGCCTCTTCATTCACAATCTTTCTGATTGTGGAAATATTCAGCTGAAATATAAGTCGTTTAGATACAGGTGAAACATTTTATAAATTCTCTTACATTGCATATGTTTGCCACCGTCTGACGTATTGTGGATTTTAGAATATCAGGGTATAACTATTTGAGTGAGCGGACCTGAATACCAAATAGTACTTCCTGAAACCCTGTCTTTTTTTCAACGACATTTCATGAGTGCCAACCTTACTCCGTTCTAGTTACAAAAACTTGAAAAAATTATTTCATGGCCCAACCGACTGCTAAAATAAATGTGAATGGAGCATGTCTTCATGTGATGTACCATCTCCTTCAGAACCACCAGAATCCGAAATTCTACGTGAATAATTCAACTTCCCAATTATCCACACCATTTGCGCTAAATTATTTCGAAAATATGAAATACCCGTTTTTATAGGAAACACGCTGAAATCGATTCTTTTCTGTAATGTTTCGCTTGACGTTCTCAACGGAAATTCAACACTGGGAATTGCTTTGGAAGTAATTGCGTGCTGTTAATACCGAAATGGTTCTCACTTCATGCGGAAATTACTCAATAATTAATTTCATACTTCTGGAACAAATCGATTGATAGATACTAATTACGCTACTCAAAAACGCCGAACGTAATTTTATTTCATTTCCACACAAAAAAGCGTACAGACTGTATTTTATGTTTTATTTTCGTTGGCTACGATTGCAAACCACTACTTTGTAATTTAACGGTTAGTAATTATATCATAGTGGAATTTCAGTTCAGGTATTTCGATGTAGATGTAACACGTGCAGTGTAGGAGTTCCCGCGAATGATTGTATCAGGTGTAATCTGCCAAATGCAAAGCAAGGTTTCGTGACATGACCATTTTTGTAGCTTAGTATATTAGTAAATGGTAATATGTTCAAATAAACGATTAAAATATTGGTAAATGAATCAAGAACTTAAATGACATTCAATTCGTTGGGATAATGCATGTCGCAATTGAGAAAAGGCATAATCAAATCTGTACCAATTATCGCAAACATTAATTGATCGTAAATAGAAGACTAATTCAAAATTGCCCTGCCGTAATAGCCTAATACAGGATTACACAAACTATGTCGAATGAAAAATAAAATTATTGATCGAGTTAAACGCCATAATTTTCTAGAAATTGGTTTGACCGAATGATGACGCTATTCTTGTCGATTTGATCAGAGCAAATTGCCAATCCTTCGGTTGTTATTTGGTGATAACTACGAGAGTCGTATAAATCATTTGTAATAATGTAACATTTCATTCAATCATGGAGCCAATTAGAAATACTATTAGCGATAATTAATCGATAAAATATCGTGGGGCAAGAAGCAATTAATAATTTAATCATTCTTAAATTGTTCGATAGTTCTCGTGTTTATCGCCAAGCGCCTCGAACTGTTCTTGAAGAGGAATAACTATTAATTAATAAAAGTACGAGATACAGTGAAAAATTTGAGATGTTTGATTTCATACAACTGAAAAATTCATTAGTTGTTCATTCATTTATGCACAATTGGTAAACAAAACATGAAGTTTTTTGATTTCTAAGATGTGTTCTCCATGGACTATTTATCTCATAAGCTCAACATTGAGATATGCTCCTTTCATCACTTATCGAATTTTGTCTATTTTAATTTTTTTTGCATATGTCTTGGACGATCAGTTTGATCGTATGTAATGCATCTGAGGTTTTGACAATTTATTGTTTCTGCTTGGACATTTAGAACAATTCAGAACTTAATCAATCACCCAGAATATTACTTCAGTATCGAAGAAAAGTATTTGATTAAGAGAACAGAGATAAAGATGCTCCATTTTTTGTTTTAATGCCAAACGAGGTATAGTTCTTTCAAGAATGATTGATATCTCGGGTGGCTATGGAAAATCGAATTTAAGTAAGTGATAGCCTCGGTAATAGCCCGTTAATGTTGATTTTGTGTTGCGGAATCCAGGTGTGTCTACCGTGATTTGTAGACTTAATATTTGTGAATCTACAGTATGCACTGACCAACGATAAATTTGAATTTTGTACTGCTGTTTATGTTCTTAATACAATAGTACAAATTAGAAACATAATTTCGAAATTTTGAATGCTGATTTATATACTCCTAATTTGTATATTTCTTTTTTTCAAAAACTCTCCTAGGTTATATTGATATATTCCTGTTCTGTGATTGAAATTATAAAGTGTGAGTCTTTTATCCGTACGAATATTTCAACAGTAGATTCTTGAGGTAAAAAAAACACTTTTTTCCTAAACTATTTTTTCCGATTCGGTTTTGATAAAATGATAAAGCCATTTTATGTTTTCATAATGAGCTATGCCACTCCTGAACAAACAAAACTCCCTTCAGAATAACAAGCTAAATCTATGACACTTACACATCTGTGGATCTTTTAAACAGAGTTGCATTCAGCTAAACCACATAATTTTTCGAATATCACATAATTTTTTCATTTGTGAACATCAAATTACTCGAAAATGGCGGATTATACGAGAAAATATGAAGAATACTCTAATTTTATAGAACGTTCAAATATTCATCAGATATCGTCCGACTTAGTTTAAAGAGTTGGGTTTTTTGAATTTTTGGTATGTTTATGGTAGGTAATGGTGGATAATGAAAAAACTGGAAGACGTGTTTGATAGCTTGTATTCGAAAAAGATTAATCAAATAAATGAAAAACTATATTCCGAAATACATTCCATTCGATATAATCGTTTATGAAATAGAACTAAAATACTTTTCAATAGCAGTTTTTTTAATTGGTGTGAAACATTCTATGCCATTGCACCCACAGAGAGACAAGGTTTTTTCCTTCTATTTTACTCGAGATTTTACTACTGATTGTGTGGTACCTCCAGGGAAATCACTAACTCTTTTAATCTGATTTTATAATGTATTGCTCATACTCAAAATAATATCTATACCTACAATGCTCGCTTCAAGATGTTCCAAGATGAATCAATAATCCTGAAACACTTCATAGAAGAGCTATTTGGTGATCTGGAATGAATACGAAAAATAATCTATACCTTATAATGTCTTTTTCAAAATATTGATTTCTACTGCATCAACGATACCACGATACAAATGAATCAAATATATACCAATAAGTATGCACAAAACATAATCATAAAATATCATAAAATGTGATGAATATTTTATTTTGTGACAGTTTGAGATGTGCGAGAGCCTGAGTGGCCAACAATTCAAAAATCTGCGCTTTTCCTGCAGGTTTTGATCAACTGGACTCTTACTAAAATGGAAAGTTCTTCAGCATTGACCGCTAGACTTCCTGGATCAACTCGATGCATAAAAATTTAACACTGATCAATTAGCGGCAAACAGCCGTTGCCCCTGCAATAATTAACACATTTCAGGCGTAGTCATAATATATTTAGAAGCAATTAGGACCGTAATTTGTTGCACTTGTTCCAGGCGCGAAATGAATTATTTCAAAATAACTACACTCATTGTTCCCGTACATATACGAGATAATTAAAATCACTAAGTGCTGGGCCAGGCGTAATTGGTTCAATTTGGAAGATGCCGAGTATGAATTGATTATTAAATATTCAGGTTTCGGATCCGTCCTGAGTTAACTGAACTGCTGCGAGCTCCTAGCCTGGATTTCATTAATACCATAATGTGTATAACTTTACTCGGCGATCGCGGCCTAAAAGTAGATACCTCGGTAGATACTGAAGAAGGGATGACGAGAAAGCGCTAATTATCTGTTCACGTTAATGAACCTCTTTTCTAGATGACGAATTCCACACGTGATAGATTGTGGGGGCTTTGGACCCTGCACCTGAAATTTTGGCATATTCTAATTTTAGATTTTCACAGAAGTACCGTAGGATATTTGCCTAAGAAGTTTTTCAATTCCATTACTTATTTTTCCCATATTATATCATAACTATTTCATCTATTGGGGAAGAATTCCCCAATATAACGATATTGTAAAGTGCAAGAATCTTTTCCAGCAAGTTAGATATTAAGTGTTTATAAATAAGAATTTATCTTGAGTCATCATCAGTACGGAGCTGTATCATACACTTTTCCATTGTAATCTCTTGTTTTTCCGCTTCGAATATAATTTTGACATGGAAGCGATGCGTACATTCAGCTGATTCCGTCTATAGGGTGTGTCTTTGACTTGCATTTTCAACATTTCAACACAAGATTTCCAAGGTCAAAAGGAACAATTTTTTTTAACCATTTTTTCCGTTTCGGCTAGGTTGAAAAGCTACATGCTGTTGAAAGTCTATTAAAAAAATTTAATCATGAGTTATATCCCACAAACGGTTTCATCGAATGGAATACTTTTCGCAATGTAGTTTTTCATTGCTGTGATGAATCTTCTCCAAACATAAAATTCACTCACATCTTCCAGTTTCCGTATTATGATCCTTCATACCATGAAATTTCAAAGAACCCAACTTTGAAAAGTAAATTGAACGCTCACTTATGATCATTTTGAAAAATATAGGTATTCCGTTTTCGAGTAATTTGATATGCAAAAATAAAAACTATCTGTGATTTCGACAAACTCTGTTTGAAAAATCCACAGATTAAGCACATTATTCTGAATTGAATTATGTTTTTCCAGGGGTGGCAAAGCTCATTATGAAAATTCAAAATGGATATATCTTCTTATCAGGGCCGAAACAAAAAAGATTTTAAAGGAAAAAAGTATTTCATTTGATCTCAAGATTCTTCTTCTGTTACGTACAAGTCAGAGACTCCTCGTATAATAGGGAATACCCCTTTTGACGAAAATGATGTATTTTTATGAAATATCTTTGAAACGTCACATTTTCAAATAACCATTTTAATTGTTTCCCAAAAAATTATTTTAAGTGCTTAAAAATGAAAAAGGGTATTTAAAATTTAAAGCGTTTCGTTTCTATTGCACAAGTTGGCAACATCGACTGAAATATGCGTTGATAATAAAGGACAACAAATACACTATCTTGATGAGATAGACAAAGATAGCTGTCTATGAAGTCTGCGACGAACGGGGAAGGTCGTAAAATTTTATGGGATTTTTATGGCCGGTTGCTGTTGAGGCTCGCCAGTGAGTACGCGCCTTATGATGGCTGCAAATCAACAGCTTTTATTTTATAAACAATTCATTGTTCTTTTTATTTTCTAGTAGGCGCTGTTGCCAAATAGTTAACTAGAAACAAAGCGATTCAAATTTTAAAACCTCATATTTGAAGAATGATTTTGAATAGTTTCCGCGGTGCATTTGAAAAATTCATGAATGAAACTCATAATTATTTAGTTTCAATTTGTATAAGCTGTGATAACCCAAATTGAGGAGAATTCCCCATTGTCCCCTCTACGAGGTGTGAAGTGTAGAACAGTTGAGTTTTTTTCGTAGGGTTTGATGAATGATGAAAGAATGCACATTGTCATTCATTCTTGTATATGTGATTTTCATTTCCGATGTTGAATTTCATCAATCACTACCCTATAACGAAGACATGTTTTTGTTAACACTTCAATGAAACAATCAGTTCATGTTATTGACCTCAAAATAGAATATAGAAAAGTAAGAAGTCGAGTTCAATAAATTACACTACATATTTCATCTTATGATAAGCTGAGGGTTGGTCAAAATCTCATAAATGACCATAATATCCTTACTTGCCCTTTGAAAGAAATGTCTAATTTGATATTTGATTAATTCGGTCTTTACTTGACGGAAGTTCATTTTGAATCAGATGAAATTAAACATAATATTTTGTGGAAATTGTCGTTTAATTTGATCTTATGTATAATTGAAACAAAAGTTGACCTGTTCGAGCATCTTTCTGTACAAAATAGTTAATATCGAAAAATATCAATTTTATGCGTTACTCTTTTCAATCTAGAGGGTGTTGAAAATGAAAATTGAAGCGTCTCAAAAATTTCTGGAATTTTAAAATCGAAAACGACATCCTTAAACGATGAAAAATCCAATTCGTTTTCCAATACTACTAGTACGAATTCTCTGATGAGAACCAAAGATTTAATTACGCTAGGATGGACCTCCTAACTAACTAACTGACGTTATTTTTTTTATATCAGGAATGGTTCGAAAATTGGGGAACGTTAACCCTTCGCTCTTTAGTTTGGACAGGAGGAAGTATCAATTGAATCTTATTTAGCATAGGATAAATTCAGTAAATTGAATCGAAAGCTATTTTATAAGGATGGTGCAAGGTCCTTAAGGCGGCTGTCCACTGAAAGCGTTCTTGTGTGGATAATATTTATACAAGCTATTTGCACAAAGTGGCAGTTCGTTCAAGCCGAATAAACGTGTGAACGCAGAAACAGAGTTTGCGCAGGACACAATAATTGGCTTATCTCTAGGGCAGAGAGTCGGCTTGCGCAAACGGCTTCAGCGTGTAAACGTGCTTCAATACTTACATAACTTCTGATTAGAAAGGGCAACAATGAATTAATTTTATATTTAAAACTTGGGAGATACATTATGAAATTATGTTTTAAGAGTTTAATAATGCAGCTATGAGTTGAGGTTATCAGTAAAAAATTACTCGAACCTCATCTGCATACGTCCCTTAGTTTGGATGTATACCCAAGCAAAACTCAACGTTTATATGTGAGCCACCATGATTTCGAACAGCAATTACTAAACGAACCAAAACAACCGATTTTCAAATTCGCGAATACGGCCAATCAGCCAACGTCATTACTTGAATTTAATTGTTGTCAGCATTGCTATTCATCATCTTCCAGAGATGGTAAACAGTCATACGTGTGTAACTCGAACCAAGGATCGTAATGAGAACCACCGGTAACCGAATACAGCTAATTGCCACCCTGTTTTTAATTGAAAAGCTGACAAGTAGATTCCATTAAAGTAATTAGCTCGTAAAAATAAGCTTTATATTACCTGAAAGCAGCATTATGAATATAAAAAGGGCGATATAGAATGAAAGCTGTAACGGGATACATTGTTGTAGGCCATGATGGGCATCAAAGTTGCTAATTGCAAAGTTCCATATATGTTCGTGTGATGGATTAACGTGAAATTGAAGCAGGTATTCAAAAACAGGTCAATGATTCGAATTGCGGTCGCTATAGAAGAATTGCTACCTTTGGAAGCGAGATACGAGGATCTGTTTGAATTTAATCTCGATAGTTCACAGAATTTCGAAATACCATGATGTGCATACAGAAACGTTTCGAAGGATGATAGTTGGTTCGAAAACAATGAGATAGGATGTAAGGATACCTAACCATAAGCCGAAATCTTAAAACCGCTGATCTGAAGAAAAAGAGATGTATGAATTCAACAAATTGGACTTTATGCTGTGATTATTCAGATAATCGCTGACACTAAACAATGATTATTGTAAGTGCCAACTGCAATATTATCACTCAAAACTCCTCAACAAGAAAGAATGAAACAGCATCAAACAATGGAGAAACTGGCATAGTTAGGCTCGTCCAATATGCTTAGGGAGAAATCCATAGGATTGAACATGAAGAAGTTTACAATCGAAGTAAGAAAAAAACGAAGAAAACTTAAAGAGCACCCTTCATGATCCATAACTACCCCTGTTAAGCTAGCCGAACCACCTTGATTATTTGGATCTTTTTCTGGTCTGAACTTTATAGTTAGAAAGCCGACGATGCTAATTCGGAATTTACTCGAGCGTCGTGGAGATCTAGTGGATTTTGAAGATAAGATTGTAGAAAGAAAAAAAAGGTTCTATGATGTATGCACTTTCAGCGGTGGGGAAAGCGTCTGCAGGTTCTCAGAGATGTAAAAAAATCTCGTGTACATACTCGAGAGAGTCAGATTAAGATACTCTATATGCCCTACGTGTCTCTGATAATAATTCATGTTAATCTGACAGTTTGCTTGGTGGGGCTGGCCGTACGGAAGATTTGAAAATGTTAAAAAAAAGTTTTCGAGCGTGTCAGATTTTTAGAGGATATATTAATTTTACCCAAAAAAGCTACTTTTGAAGGGACTGACATTTCAAACGTGATGCAAGGTCACAGCGATCCTTCGAAATTGCAAAAAAATCTCTACTTGTACTTACATACTCGAGCGTGTTAGATTTTCATACAAATTGTTTATCTCGGTGTTGCAGATGTGATCTGATACGCATAAGGGGGAATTTTCTGAATATGACAGTTTGAAGATGATCACGAGGTATTTTTTCAAAATATCTCCCTTCCTGTACCTCTAATCGTTTCTGTATTTATTAGGAAAAATATAACAAAATTCTATAACACTATTTAAAGGGCCAATTTTTATTTTTTCGGCTTGCTTCATGACAAGAAAAAAAACCACCGCGCTCGAGAATGTACAGGTGACGTTTTTTTTTTGCAATATTGGCGCCCTGCCACACATTTTAACGCCTAAATTGTCAGATTAAGAGAATATATACTTTCTAACATGTAGCTAATCAACCAAATATGTATAATATCTTAATCTGACACGTTCAAGTATGTACAATGATCGTTTTTTTTTTCATTATTCTGACAGGCTGTTCTAGACAATTCCCCTGATATACAGATCTAATTTTTGGTGGAAGTCCAGGTATCTTCACTTATGTTATTATTATTATTATTATTTTATTATTATACAATGGTAAAGAGTTGAGGCTAAGCCTATAAACTCACAAAAAAGAAAAAAAAAATAAGCATATAAAAATACACCAAAAAAAGTGAAATACAAAGGAAAAGAAAGGCAACTGACAACTCCTCAAGTAGCACTCACTCGCGACGAATCCAAGCATCATAGCTATTCTTAAAGGCATTCACAGAAACTGAGTCCACCACCGATGAAGGTAGAGAGTTCCACACCGAAAATACGCGGTTTGTGATAAAATACTGACCTCGAAGACGGTCGCCAAGATTCAACTTGAAGAGACTGCTGAGGTCAACTCCGAAAAAGTTGTGGAGAGCACGGTAGGTTATGATGAGATCCCCACGTTGCCTTCTTTCATCAAGTTGATCTGACACGCTCGAGTAAATCCAGAATTTCCCTCTTGGGCTCCCCAACTAATATAATTCTTTACACCTTGACAATCACCAACTTGAAGTTGATTTCTGGAAAACCTTGTTCAGATTTCAATGACTTATAGAATTTCAATTCAATGGTCAAACGAAATAAATACTGATTATTTTTCATGAAATGAAAGAATGGTTGATCAGATCTAGGTTAAACTCCTATTATTCTGATGTTTTCAAACAGACACAATATTCGATCACACTAATTCAAAAGTCGCCTTCATACCTATTGTTATTTATTCACACTCAACTGACTATTATGGATGAAGAAACCTCGCCCAGCAAAATGCACAAATCATACAATAAGTATATTCATTACGCTTCATTCCAGCTACCCAGCAATTATCATATAAATGGCACAATTATATTCAACAATAACAGAAGGGAACGTGGGTCGAAGGAAATGACAATTAAAAATATATAGATTACTCGTACATTCGCTACTTCTTCGAAATCACCGGAATGATAACTTCGGAGTACAGTCATTATATTCGAGGTAGGTTGTCAGGTCTGGTTTTTCGATGGAAAACCAACAAAGCGTTACCGTTCTGCCAATTTGTTACGACTGCATTACAAATTCATTGCCTGTTTTCACGGAAAGGCTATATGTGGAATATTGAATCGATCGTTGCTAATCAGTCGGAAGGAATAGATCTTGAGAAGCAGTAACTAATTTTTCATTCTTTTTCTATTCTCGGAAAACAACAATGCTGTTGTGTAGAATCGAGAACAGATTCAGATTAAAATTTTAAAATTTTACGAAACTAACTAACTGAAAAATATTATGGAAACTTGACTTCTACCTACCCCTATGATAAAACAAACTTACATTTGTATAATAAGATTGAGAACGAGTTGGAAGAAATCACCGAAATAATTGGTTGACGTTTGAAAATAATGTAACAATAATATCACTTTGATCACAGGCACTTTCTTCAATCAACGCTTGGCAAAATACAATAAATTCATACATCGCTTTAATTAATTGAAATTCGAGTCATAAAGTACTATGTAGCATGTACAAAATATAAAATAATTTTGACTCGTGTATTCGAAAGATAAATTACAAATGCAAAACACCCGAGAAAATACTACTTACTAAATACAGCCAGGTGTTTCAGGTTATCAATTGGTAAATGAAAAGTTTCCCTTTATGAATAATACATTTTAAAAGTACAGGGTGTTCCAAATTCTATACTCTCTGCAGCTTCTGGAGAACTTAAGATCAAGAGAAAACATTTCAAGAACTCTTTTTTCGAATTAATATTAGATATCAGAAATCAGAAATACTGGGCGTTTCTGCATAATCTTGGTTTCTGTTCACAATATTTCACTTACTATAGTGGTCTTTCGAGTTCGTCCTATATTGCAGTTTTATCGAAGTTTCGATTCAGTTTCTGTGTACTCTTCATGAAATTAAAACTGTCAGCTGATTTTTCCTTCTATGGTATCATCTTTATCCAAGAAGATGAGTTGATTACTCAAATATCTACGTCAAATTTTCAAAACTAGTGAAACTGAGGTTTTAACAGATTTAAACAGATTGCTGGGTGTGTTGGTCGGATCAACTAAACCTGCTACTGCGACCAAAACTGTCTATTGTAGCACACAAAGAAGCTAATAGAGCTAAACCTCTCCCTCTAGTCTCATCATACTCAGAAAGAAGATGATGTCAGAGGGGGAGTCTTGAGCTCTACTAGAGTCAGCTTGGGAGAGCCAAACACTCCAAGTCTCACCCTGTCTGCCGCTGGCAGTTGCGTCCTCCTCTAGACAGAGTCTGCGGAGTGATTCATTGACGATGTTGAGTTTGTGTAAGTGAGCTCTGAGTCTGCATTGTCCCTCGAAAACCTCCATTATAGATCTCGGATTGGTATCCTAGCTATCAACTGGTGTATGGACTGGAAGCTATTGAAATGGCCCTGCGCGAGTAACGCAGTCCAGGTACGGTTACAGCAGTATTCCAGGACCTTCTGCCTTATCCAGATGTTGTTCTGTTCCCTGAATAAGGAATCAGAAATTCCTATAGTTGGTTCCGGGCCAATAAGCGCTGAAGTTGCGCCTTCTCTGGCTAGAGCATCCGAGAATGCGTTGCCTCTGAAGCCTGAGTGTCCAGGAACCCAAATAAGTTGCAGCCTGTTGTGACTTCCCAAATTTTAGAGCTTGTCTCTATGTCTATGACCTACCCAGACTAGCACTGAGTTTGTTCAGCGGTCTACGACTGTAGACTCCGGCTCCAGAGCCCTGTTTGGTTCTGAAGCCATCAGTAAACCAACAAGCTTCTTGTTAATAGAATTCCTTGTGACAGAGCCATTCGTCTTTGCTTGGAATCAGAGAACTGAAGGTTGCGTCCGTGCTGGTTCTTTTGATTTTTTGGTGAGTTGCTAGTCTTGCCTCTCTCTGGACAAGAATGTGAAGGGGATGGAAAACTGAGGTTAGAACTGATCACGAAGTGGGGTTGGTAGTACCGATTCGATTCTTAGTTTCATTAGTCTCTGTATTTATGAAATGATGGATCTCCTAGCTGTTCGAAGCAAATTTGATATATTTTGCGTAATTCAATGTGGGATGAAACAGTAGAATCAATCATTTCATGTTTTCAGACATGTCCCTAATCCCTATTTCGCATCGTACAGCATTCGTGTTCTGCTCATCCTCCACAATTCCCTTCAATAGATAGTAAACCTACCTACCGCAACAGAAACTGCCGCAATATTGTCATTGTGCCGTTCACGCTCAACATTAAAGATCGCAACGACAGTGGGGTAACTGAATCGTAACCCAATACGGCCAACAAAAAAATAACAATTTCCCTTAACAGGTTTATTCAATCACGAAACACTCGAAATTATATTCAAACCAGACGCACGCATAAACAAATCCAATTAAGGGCGCATTTATTCTGACAAGCGACCCTCCCCTTCTGACTGGTCGCATATGTGTTGCCGGAACCGTAGGGGGGGTTCCGTTTTGCCAAGGGTGGCTCGTTTGCACAGAAATCGAATACGCGATCGAAGCGACGATTTGAAAGGGTTGTGTGTGCCTCCGCTGAATTTGGGTGTCCATCGCGCCTGGAGATAGTGATAGCGAAGGCATCGATCAGGAAGTAAAATCTCGGCGGATTTGGAAGTGCTAAATAGATGCATTAGGTTTTCTCATCAACAGAAAAAACTACAGAAGCTGGCGTGAATTTTTACGAAAACTATAGATTATGACGTATACAGTATTCAACCAAATGAGTACCAGATTTTTCAACGGATGATTCCTTGTCGAAAAGAGACCTTTAATTGAAATTAAAAATCTTAGGCCTTTCAAAATACAACATACTGTAAATGGAATCGAAAAAAATTCAGTATATGACTGTCAAGTCGCTTTGATTTCTGTTGTAGTAGTTGACAGTTCATAAAATGGCACGTCTTCAACACATAAAAGATATAGATAATTTTTTCCCATTTTTGACAGCTTGTAACTTTACGAGAAAGGGCCTAAGAGTTTTAGTTTACACGAAAGATCCCCTATTCGGTAACACCATGTAAATGATACGACACTCGACTTCACTCATGTGATCATATTTTTTGACTATCCACAAAGATGATTTTGGCAGTCAATATACACAAACAACACTACTATCTGTGTCCATATTCTTAAAGGGACAAATAAACTGCGCGTAACTTGTGAATATTCAGTGTTAGTTATAAGAAAATTTAATTTTATCTTGATATCTGGAATAAAAAAGCCATTCCATTTTAAAAATCAGGTTTTTAGTTGTAATATGAGCTGTGCCACCCCTGGAAAAACAAAATAACCTTCAGTATAACTACTAAATCTGTGACACTACACATCTGTGGATCTATTAAACAGAGTTCTATTGAGTCAAAGTACTCAATTTTTCAGATTACTCTGACCGAGTCTCAGACACATTTTAATTTTTGATCATCAAATTACCCGAAAACGGCGCATTACTTTTAGTTTACAAAACGTTCAATTATTCATTAGTTAGCGTCCAACATAGTTTCAAATGTTGGTTCTTTGAATTTTGGAATTTTTATGGTACGTTATGTTCTAGGTAATGGTCATAATGAGAAAACTGGAAAATCTTGTGTTCGAAAAAGGTTCATCAAATAAAGGAAAACTGTATTCCGAAATTCATTCGATTCGATAAAATCGTTTGTGAGATAGAGTTGAAAATAATATTTTTTATGGGTTTTCAACAGCCTGTATCTTTCAAACCGAGGCGATTCGGAAAAAATGGTAAAGGAAAAAAGTGTTTCTTTTTACCTCAAGAATCTACTGTTGAAATATTTGTACCAGTCAAAGACTCGCCCTGTATGGTTATGGATAGTGTTTTTCCTCGTTTTTTTAATGACAACTCTTTTTTGTGCTTGAAATCGATGGATCTCTTGTCACCGAGGACGATTTGGTTATTGAAGAAGTTTTATATCAACCATCTCGTTTATCAGGGAGATGAAATGGTGAAACTTATTGAGGTTTCACTTTATAATATATTTAGAGGTCAATAACATCTCACGGTGGATGACCTATCAGACATAGTTATAAAGAACTAATCACAGTTTTGTGCTGAAAATTCAAATGCTGGGAGTTCTTGATTATGAAATTTCTCCCCGAAATATTTTCATACCTATTCTGCTTTCGGTTATACCGAAAACAGCGTACTACTTTCTTATTTCAAATGTCACACCCGGTTTATCTTTGTACCGTTAGAAAATTTTCATATCAGTTATAGGGTTTACTCATGTAACCCCTCCTGAAGGAGGGTATGAATACTGTTGAAATTGCCATTAAATCAGCAAACTAACGAGGCAAAGATATTGCCATTTGAAATGATGAAGTACCTAGTAGGCTATTTCTAGTAAAATAGTACCTAAGCTGCAGATGTCTGAAAATATTTTAGGAAAAATTTCATAGTGGAAAATCTCAAAATGTTGATTTTTAGTACAAAAGTGTGATGAGTTCTCTAACGTGTCTAATAGGCCATCCACCACCGTAAGACACCCCATATGCTTCAGGCGTGATTGACGTTCTTGAAGTGGTATCGAAAAAGGCCTATATCTACTACTACTCCATGGTCTATCCATTTTGGCAAAAAAAAAATGGTTACCATCGATAAAAACTGAGGAAAAGCTCTACTACTCCCCTCCCCTCGTAGAGGGTGCATGGTACCTTTATTCTAAATGCAAATCTGTGAAATTTAAAATAAAAATTGACCTATTTGAGCAGTGTTTCACAAAATAGTAGAAACTGGAGATATGAATTTTGTCAACTACTTTTTTTCACTCTGTATTTCATTCAACCTTTTTCCCTTAGGGAAACATTCAAACAAGTCAACCTAAAGAAAGTGTAATATCAGTGAAACAATAACTGTTCACTTCAAATAAATTTGTACAAGTTAATTTTGTATTTAACTCATCAACTCTGTTGAGTCTACATTCGAAAATTATATAATATTATCCTCAAACTTAGGAGAATATTTCCAACTCAGTAAAATAAGAGTAGAAACCAAATTAAAAGAAGAACAATAGCATTTCGTATCATTTTCGCTACATTTCAATTCGAAATAATCCCTATAGTATTCAGTTCTATTCGAAAACATTTTTAATCAGCAAAATTTCATTTTCTCAGAAATTGGTTAATGAAGTGAGTTTCAGGAAGCGAAAACTTGCTTCGCTAATCGCACCCTACCTGTGTGGGTACTTTACCCTCTGTACACGTGAGACTCGCTCTATTCTCTCCTGAGTAATGGTTCTTAAGTAACGAACATTTTAATTAAATTTCTGAATAATAAGTGGCTCCATGTATGAATATTCCCCATCCATAATTAAACAAGACACGCATCATACCGGTTCGGGGGTGGAAAATTTATAAATTTGATCAAGTCTACAAAATAAAGGTCCGCACGGCGCATCTGCGGTAAATAGAAAACAAGATTTTCGGCATGGAGAGTTTGCCGATTTGCATACATAATTCAATGAAATATCTCGGTTCATTATTTCCACTGATTAATTAACGGAATAGACAATACAACTGCAATTTAACTTCTTTATCACAAAACCGAAGCTAACAGTGAAATTTTATTTTTAAAATATCATTTTGAAATTCCCTACAAAATCACCAAAAACTACCCAGAAAAAGTTCTTGCCAATATTTGTAGTACATGTTTATTTGAATTTCTGGTGAAAAATATCAGTTCATCAATGTCAACGATATGTTTTTGGAAGCAAGCACGATAAAATGACCCTCCTAGAATAATTATGTTTTACGACAGGAGAAAATTCATCCGGTCATCAGGCACTTCTTGTGAAACTAGAGGTCTAAAATATCAACATTATACATTAAAATAGGTTGTCCGAGTTGAAATGTCCTTATACCTTATTGTGGAAACTAAAATAGCAAGATGAAAAAGTTGAATACAAAACTTGTCTGTAATGGATTGAACTTTTATTTTTTATAACCTACCTTTATACAGGGTACTCCGCTTTTTCCTGTCGGTATCAATTTTCCTATTTTAAAAGGAACATCCTGTATATTATTGCATTTTTGAATTCGTTGTCAAATTTTAAGGTAAATTAGGTATGACAACCATGGTCCTATATAAAACAGATTCTGAGATATTCGACATTTTCCTAAAATTTTGACAGGTGCAGGTGCTCACTAAAATAGCTGATGCTAGTTTCAGAAATATGGACGAAAAAGTGCATTTTTCCGTAAGGACCAACGATAATTATTGATTAGTTCTGATTTTATATTGTTGGCTTTGATTTTTTCGATGAATTCAATTAATTAGATCGACTAATGAAAGACAAAAACTCTGAATTTTTTGTCCTTATTTCTGAAACTATTCACTTTACATAAAAAGTTTAAATACATTTTTTGCTCATTTTAACCTGTTCTACATAATGAACAAGAAAAAAATATAGGTTGCCATTCGAAAAAATTAAGTTCTTCTTCTATTTGAATTTTCAATTTCAATTTTTGAAGACCCTGTATATCAGATTGCTAAAAATAGAGATGTAACTTATGATCCAATATGTTGACAAGAGCTGGGCAAAATTTGGTTTTGATACATTCACTAGAAAACTAGTAAAAATCAGCTATTTTAGTGAGCACCTACACCTACAGCTATCAAAATTTAGGAAAAAGTCGAATATTTCACAATCGTTTATATAGGACATATGATATATGATTGTCATACCAAAGTAACCTTAAAATTTGACAAGGAATTCAAAAATGCAATAATACACAGGGTCGTCCATTTAAAATAAGAAAGTTGATACCAATAGGGAAAAAACGGAGCACCCTGTATCAAAGTGAGTTAAAAAAAATAAAAGTTCAATCGATTACAGGAAAGTTTTGTATTTAACTTTTTCTTCTAGCTCCTTTAGTTTCCACAATAATGTATAGGGACACTTTAATTCGGACACCCTGTACAAAGTTGTCACTTAATTTTAGTCAATTAATTTTATGTGCGCACATTCTTGCCCTCAGTCAAGATGAGGTCATTTTCGACATACTTTTGAACACGTTGTACCCATCTCTATAACCAAATATATACAATACAATAATTCTTGGTTATGTATCACAAGAAAATCAAAACTTCCTGAAAGACGTAGGCGGTTCGACTCGTTTATGTAGAACTCCTGGACTGAAAGCTGGAAGAGTTCCACTGGCAAACAAAACCGCACTCCACATTTCAATGAATCGAATTCAACTTCAAGCCTTATGTTGAAAGTTTATCAGAAAGTTTTTGGTGGAATGGCTTATTTCGATGAGTTGTACATTCTCTAAAAATGGTAAGACTGGAATATTTCGGTAGTGTCAGAAATAATGAACCTATGTCTATGAAAATGAACAAATATTGCGATATAATGAATCGGACTCACCACAAATTTGCAAAGATTGTTAAAGCTGAAAATTTATTCGAGTAAAATAGTCTAAGTGCAGCTTTGCATGCGTTCTGTGCATGATGGTAGGAATCTATCCGTTCTCACCACTGGAATAGCCAAGAGAGATAACACAATAGCCAACCACATAACTTTGAGCTGGGCACCATAATTTGACGTCCACTTTTTTCAAGAATAGGTTTGCCCACCCCAATACACTTGTTCAAACATTTACATAGGTCAATTCTATCCCAAACATCGATTCCTCAAGATAATTGTGGAAGCAACATCGATTTACCTCTGGACTAAATCTCTAGACCAGATGTGTTTACTTAGGATGATTTTCCCAATCAGTAGGAGCCAAGCAGAACGTAGGGTATCATGGCGATAATATCGGTCTTTTTTCGATGATATGGAACACTGGAGCAGTTAGAATAGAAATGTTGTGGTAAATATATTCTGTCAGGAAATACACAAAAAGTATCAATTGCATGCTCGTTCATTTCTGCAATTGTGATTTTTATTGAAGATAGTTAATCAATTACTACCCTACGAAAAATGCATGCGTTCGATAATACTGAAAAGTGCATGTTACTGACCTCAAAATAAATTAAAATTAAATATTTCATATTCACAATAGAAAAGCGTGGCCAAATCTATCAGTGGCCAAATTATTGTCAGCAGTACACACAAAATGAATATTATGAGTTACTTTTACTCACTCTGTATATTGGAGCAAGTCGCTGGAATTACCAAAAACTTACACAAAGATATTCAATAAAGGAGAATAATCTACAATTTTTGCTAACTTAGAATTTTCTGTGAATTGTACCTGTTAAATTCTAGAAATTCTGAAAGAGTTATTCTAATATTTTATTATTCATAAAAATAATCTCTTATTGAAATCGTGTTTATTTTTTCCAAACTTCTTTTCATTTATTTTAATAATTTTTTAAACGAGTTGGGATAATTGTACTCATTATACTTAACTTACTGTGAGCCAACTATTTGTGTCTCGATAACTTTCAATTAGATTTTCTCGAAAACATCTACCTTTTTGTGGAGAAAAGTCTAGAAAATCAGAAAATAACTTGCTCAATAAATAAATTAAAAAAACCAGCAAAGTATCTTGCTCAAAAAAAGTTACTACAGTGCTGGATGATAAAAATATCATCGTAGAATAAGTTCCTGAAAATTAATTTTTTTATTTTGCAGTCGACTTGTCCTTTACATTGTGAATGCCTTAATGGACCAATGAATATTATTATCATTTTTATTATTAAATAGCTCTAAAGAATCCCCATCCTCATTGGCCCAGAAGTTGGTGGTGATACCCCCGAAAACTACGTCATTTGGGCTTAGTAGGATGTGAAAAAATGTATGAAAATATTGAAAATCCTTTGATTACAATTTGAAAAACTAATAACTGCATAATTTCACGGCATTCCAGTAATACTTCCTCGTTCATCATATCACCGAATTCGAGCACGATCCAGATAATAATCAACTTCGAATAACAGCAATTTGGGAAACAACAGAATATGAAAAAAGTTCACCCTTCTCTATTCGTCCCATTGTGTATAGAATGAAAGCGGTCCCCCGAAATTAATTTCCTGAATGAGTTTTTCATCTTTGGGGAGCTAGGTGAGATACCCATCATCTGCTGCTTTCTATAAACACTAATTCAATTTGGTAATGGCCAGCTCGGATCCGTATGCAATTTTAATGGAAATTATGCTAGATTATTTAGAAGTAACTGACAGAAGGAAGGGGGGATCTAAAGACCCCACACACAATACGACTCGGGTTGCTCAATAGACGGATAGTTCTGTTGAAATAAACATTTGGTCCTCGATGATCTGCAGAAACTCTGGATTCCGAGAGAGAGATAATATGTTGCTCGAATGAAAAGAGGATCTCTACATTCCAATATATGGAAAATTCGAATATTAAGGCTGGATTCGTTTAATAGTTTTGATATTTGAAAAAATTGTTTTTTCAATAATTGAATCAATTTTACACATTCAACATTAATTTATTGTACAGGGTGGGCAAAATTCGTCGTCTACTGAGGGGATCTCGAAAACTATACGAGCTACAAGAAAACGGATGACGCAAATTTTTCAGAGAAACAAAGAATGGTAAAAACCGTAGCCTCCTACGATTCTTTGTTTTTGAGTTATTAGCAAAATATGAGATTTCGACGATTTCGAAAAGTTCTTATTGTTTGTCTTTAAAGTTACAGATCTAAAACTTGAACCTTCTTAGGCACTTTTATACGTAGAATGTACAGACAAAACTTTTTTTCCAATTCAAAAATAACAAATTCAATGGAAGTTTGCATTCAAAAAAACGAAAATTCGTCTAATGATTCGAAATGAAAAATATTTTGAGCCTGCCAGTGGATTCTACGTGAAAAATTGCCTGTAGAGGTTCAAGTTTCAGATCTGTAACTTCGAAGACAAAAAAGTTATGAGAACTTTTCGAAATCGTGAAAATCTCATTTTTTGCTCAGAAACGAACAATCGTAGAAGGCTACGGTTTTCATCAATGGTCACTCTGTGCTCCTCATTGAATTATTGATTGGTTTTTGCGCCACTATTCATCTACACCTGTATATTTGGCTCTGGGAGTCTGGGAGACTTGCTCAGGTAGGAGACTTGAACCACCTCAAATATTTCAATTCAAATTTCGCGCTACCGATATCGTAAATCGCTTGCGATATATTCGTAACAAGGCACAACTAGTGGCGGCTCCATTCTGGTCGCCATCAGAACAGTTCGGGAGTGAGAGGGTTGAACGTGATTTTGTTATTAGGAAGTATGAAATTGAATAATTTTTGCTTGTTACACTCTCTGAAAAGTTCAATAGGTGTGTGGTGTTATTTAGTTTTATTGCTTTCATTGATTAATATTGTTTTACAAACGATGAGCCTTTCTAATAATAGTTGTAAAAGTTTCAAGAAAACATCTGTTGAATAGGCTAAAAGGGAGTGCGGGAGACTTGACCCATGCTATGGTCGGGAGACACAATCAGTTGTCCAAGTTTCCCGCACTCAGCTTAGATAATAGTTCGCTTCAAAAAAAAAAAGAAAATTGACTAATAGAAATAAATATAAAAAAATATACAAAGGTTCAAAAAAGTTACACGAGTTCAATAGTGCGTGGTGTTATTTAGTTTTATTGCTTTCATTGATTAATATTGTTTTACAAACGATGAGCCTTTTTAATAATATGTAGTTGTAAAAGTTTCAAGAAAACATCTGTTAAATAGACTAAAAGGGGGTGCGGGAGATTTGACCATGCTATGGAGACACAATCAGTGGTTCAAGATTCCCGCACTCAGCCTAGATAATAGTTTGCTCCAAAAAAATTAAACTGAATAATAGAAATAAATATTAAAAAATATACGAAGGTTCAAAAAAGTAAAAAATATCTCGGAAATAAGTGGGACTGACCCTGAAATAGAAATTATGTATTTCATACGCTGATACATCTGATGATGGAAACCTTGACATACACAATCGTTGGTTGTTGGAAATTGATTTCTTTCAATTTATTTCCTGATAAACAAACTTATGGTAAAGTCTCTCTCCCCCTTGTTCAACCTTCCAATGGTTAGGGAGACATGAGCCAATTTGCGGTTATAAAAAAGGAATCGTTACCTATTTGGGCATGATATCTCCACGCAAAAAAATGATGATGCTACCATTTACAGATACAACTTGAGAATGAAAAGGAGTTCAACTCTCCTGGACTTCCCATACAATTTTAACACATCCAAGAATAAGTTATAAAAAAAATTTGGGTATTCTTCAGTTCATAGTTGAGGAAACTATAGTGATAGGGATAACAGTTCCCCAATAATTTCCATCGAAATGATTTGTTTTGAGTGAACGAACTGAATGGGAACCCGACGAAATGACCCATATTGTATCGTTTGGAGGCTGTTTGAACGCCCTCGTTTCATTTGATCCCTCAGAAAATGAAAGAGGTTCCGAACACGCTTAACGTCTGGTTCACATGTCTGTTTGACGAACTTGTTATTTTATAGATGAATTTCATCATTTGCAGGACCCTCTTCCGAACATGATTGAAAACGCAATATGCTCGCCTTGACGCGAAGTTCATTTATAATTCAATTTCCATCCAATATTTGTAATGCGTCATAATACTAGATGTTATCGGTTGATGGAATTGCTTGGCTTGGGAGTGAGAGAAAGGCTTTCACATAGATTGAGAGAAATATAATAACGAAATCAGAGTGGGCTAGGATATCCTGAAAGCGCCGACTTACAAATGATGGCAGTCCGAGGATATGGATATTAAAATTTGATAGATTAAGGAGGGAAGGATATTTCCATCTGTTCATTCATATCCATCAGTAGAATATGAATTAAGTTATGGAAAACTGCAAATGTGGCGTGCACGAGATGGAGGTGAAGTGCATTGGTCTTCTTGTATACAAATTCGATATACTTACGAGTAATATCCCCATAGAAATTGGTTCACATAAGCATACATCGTCCCTTTTGTTTCAAATTTTGGTTTCGTCATCTTTAGACATTACCCATCAATTAAAATCCCTATTCATACTTCTTGATAATCAATACCAAGCCTGGACTAGAACCCAAGGTTTCGGCAGTGTTAGTCTACTACAGGGTGGGCAAAATTGGTGATACCTGAACTACAACTTTTCAAACCAACGAGAGGAAAATGCATGGCACATTACGTTCGTAATTTTTCGAGTAACTAATGATGACATCAACTGCATTCCTCTATCTTCTTTTGTTTTCGAGTTATAGGCCAAAAGTAAAATCTCAACTTTGGTCATTATCTCCGTTTCTGTTTATGCTAGGATGTTGAAATGAGAAGGTGATACAGGCACTTTTTTGATAGCCATTTAGTGGCGTACTATGATTTTTTCCAACAGGTATATTTGCTGAGCTATAACATAAAGATATGTTTTTCTTTATGAAAACAGTAGTTTAAAATGACTTAGAAAGACTGAGGGTGATGTATGATATATTTCTGAAACAGAAAAAAATGGCGATTCTTCCTAAGTCATTTCAAACTACTGTTTTCACACGAAGAAATACAACTTTATGTTATAACTCAGCAAATAAATCTGTTGCAAAAAATCATAGTACGCCACTGAATTGCTATAGAAAAAGTGTCTCCATAATGTTTTTATTTCAACATACTGGCACAAACAGAAACGGAGGTAATGACCAAAGTTGAAATCGCCCAAATTTCAATTTTGCCCTATAACTCGAAAACAAAAGAAGATAGTAGAATGCAGTTGAGGGCATTTCTCGAAAAAAGACCAACGTAATGTGCCATTCATTTTCTTCTATCTCGTTGGGTTGAAAAGTTGTAGTTCAGGTAGCTCCATTTTTGCCCACCCTGTACATTAAACGCTTCGTTTCCTAAACCTATTGATTGGTGGCTAAAGTCGCGCTTTGTTGAATAGTTCTGCATTCTACGTTGATCTAATGTTTCGTACTGCTTATTGAATAAACGTTGTAAAGGCACAATAAAAACACGTTTCTTATTGGTGGTTAGATTAACGCATTTTTGAATGGTTTTATATTTAACGCTGATCTGATGTTTCTTACTTATTATTGCTTAGTAGTATTAGTAGTGGTACTAAAATGCTTATTGCTTATTACTCTGAGCCAGTACGATGAAGAATCGTTTCTTATTTATTGGTGGCCATATTAACATAATGTTGATTGGTCTCTTATTCAACGTTGATGTAATGTTTCCTAGTCCTTATTGGACATACGTTGTAAAAGCACTATGAGCAAACATTTTTAATTGCAGGCTTTGATAACGAGTGCAATCAATTAAGTTACTTACAGGTGAAATAAACGTGCTATGGAATTCAGGTTACGACAAAACAACAAAATTGAACGATTAATCTCTATTCAACCGCCTCTACCAAATTTAAACTATTCGAAGTTGTGTTGAGAGGAATAAAATTGGTTGAAAATATATATGAAAAAAAAATACCATGCACAACAATGTTGGCAGTTAATTAGAAACATTCATATTATGTTTGGGGCGTTTGGCAATGCCTTGAATGGAACTAGCGTTCTCGAAATCAATCATCAATTTTAGTCGCTTTGCAACTGGTTATAAAATTTATGAGTGAATAGTAGATAAAAAGCTAAATTGATTCTAGCCTGCTTGAACCGGATGAATATTGCGAACAATTACTGGCAGAAAATTAGAAGCTTGGAAACGGCAATTCAGGTTTCTATCTTAATTGAACACGCTGATTGGGGTAGATATCAAATTAGACGAGAGAGATGAAAAGAAGGGAAGGAGGCCCTGATGTGCAACACAAAATACCGACCGTTAAAACCCATTGAGTGTGGCTTGCCGTATATTTCATATCCCCAGTCAGGAACTAAATTGTATTACATCTTCCAATCTATCCGAGAGAGCCAAGAAGCCTCGCTTGCCGCCCCGAAACAAAGCAATCCCATCAGCCGATAGCATCGCACATTATGACGTATTATTAGCGCATTACCGCTATTGGAGAGCGATTCAATTATTGGAATAGCGCCGTTGCGGCGAGCCGACAAACTACGATCAAATATCGCGCAGATTTCCTCGCTAGATTGGGACTTTTTCAATGCGACCCAAAGTAATCAAGTTGGCGTTTTTAATCAAACCTTATTGGTATGTCCGTCTTACGTATCTCTGTGTGGGTTATTGCAGCTAGCTCGACTTTATCGGATAAGGGAGTATTGGCTTTGATTCCATCTCCAATATGGCAAACTTATAGTGGCGATGATCCAAATTGGTATGGATCTCTATACTTCCAGTCTCACTATGTCTACGCTTGCAAGGATAAAGAGTAGTTTGGCTGTGTCATCTGCTTTGACGACCTAGTAGCTAGATGAGAAAATGGAGAGTAAATATTTGAATGACGACTCACGTGGAGAGGAGAGCATAGACGCAGTATCTGTGGCCAAAATCTGCAGAAACTCGAAAGACTGTGCCACAGAAGACATCCTTGAGTCTGTTATCTGCAGAATTTCTTCAAGGCCTCTACCGCTGTCGGTCCTGAAATCTTTGCTCTTGGTCAAGATTTGGCGACCAGGCAGGGAAATCAGGAGAAATTTCCAACCGATTCAGTGAGGAAGGAACAGTAGTGAACAAGATGTGGAATGAGTCCGGGAGAGTTGATCCTCTTTTCACTCTTAAGTTGTATCTGTAAATGGTAGCAGATCATTGTTTTGCGTGAAGATATCATGCCCAAATAGGTAACGATAGATAAGAGTAGAGCGATGGTGAGATGAACATTTTGAGTACAGCAATTCTTCTTTTAGGAACCGAAAATTGGCTCATGTCTCCCTAACTCATGAGAGAGTTGAACAGGGGGCTAGAGAAACTTGACCATAAGTTGGTTTATCAGGAAAAACATTGAAAGAAAACAATTTCCAATGACCAACGATTGCTTATGTCAAGGTTTTCATCATCGTGCGAAATATATATTTTCTATTTCAGAGTTACTCTCTAATTTCCGGGATGTTTTTCACTTTTTTGAACTTTTATATATAATATTTTTTTATATTCATTTCTATCATTCAATTTTTTTAAAGAAAACTATTACCTAAGCCCAGTGCAGGAATCTTGGAACACTGATTATGTCTCCTGACCCATGGGTCAAGTATCCCGCACTCCCTTTTGGTCTATTCATCAGATGTTTTCTCGAAAGTTTTTCAACTATTTTTTAAAAGGCTCATCGTTTGTAAAACAATATTAATCAATGAAAGCAATTAAACTAAATAAAACCACGCACCTATTGAACTTTTCAGACAATGAAAAAAAACTATTTTGAGCACTTAAAAATAAAAAATAAAAATGAGTATTTAAAGTTTAAAGCGTTTTGTGAGAATTGTACAAGCTGGCAACATCGACTGATAATAAAGGACAACAAATGCATTATCTTGATGAGATAGACAAAGACGGCTGGCTGTCTATGAAGTCTGCGATGAACGAGGAAGGTCGTAAAATTTTATGGGATTTTTATGGCCGGTTGCAGTTGAAGCTCGCCAGTAAGTACGCGCCTGTAGATCAACAGTTGTTATTTTATAAACAAGCTTATCGGACATTGTTCTTTTCATTGTATTGTATGCGCTGTTGCCAAATCTTAAACTCCGCACGAAGCGATTTGAATTTTAAAACCCCATATTTGAAGGAGGATTTTGAATAGTTTCCGCGGTGAAATGGAGAAAATCATTAATGAAACTCATACTTATTCAGTTTAAACTTGCATATGCAGTGATAACCCAAATTGAGGAGAATTCCCCATTGTCATATATAATTTATCTGTGTGCCTTTTTGATGTGGGCCCCTTTTCTGACAAATTTAATAAATGTATGATTTTTCAATCGAATTTACGAAGAGTTTTCGGGTCTTCTTCCATTTTTCGGATCCCATTCTACAGGTGTCCGAAAGTCACTGCGATTTTTCGAATATGACACACTATAGTCATTTGGCGGAATATGCTTCACTGCATATTTTTCGAATCATTGATGATAAAATAAGGGTTGAATCGAATCATTCGATACAAAGAATTTCTGATTAGTTTCTGGACAAATCCTTAAATTTGATGCGGTTTTGATGAATTTGGAGGATCAAGAATTGAAAAAACATGATAATGAACCCGAAGTTCAGTTCAATCCTTTCGGAAACATCTGAACTGAAACGAAGCCGAACATCTGTTGATCCGTTTTCATATCAATAACTCTCGTCGACTGTTTCTCGTCCTGGGGCTTCACTATAAATTGGATCTAGTGCGTGAGTAATCAACTATTGATTCTTTCAGTCGATTTATTACCGAGCCATAAATCCGAACGTTTTAATTAACAATTCAATCAACCCACAAAAACAGATTTAATTTGTTCTATGCGATGAACAATTTGAGGAGGCTCATTTGAACACTGTATGGTTTTTTAAATAGAATTGCATCATCTACCGGTATAGAATAATGTTAATAGAATGACACGAATTGTGAATTCGGATTTATCGGGTGTTTCCTGTGTCGTAAAGCTCTCGTTCAACTTGGATACAGAATATCTGCATCGGGAATATGTGAAGCCTAAATGATTTTATTTGAATTTTTTGGGTCTGCTATTATAGCAGATCGAGTATCTGGCTAAGTGTAGAAATATTATATAACAGGAACTTTTTCATTCCACGTAACTTATCATATGGAAAATAATTATTGGAGACGACGCAGAAAGTGAAGGTTAGAATAACTCGAACACACCCCTTAATCGGGCTCCGTTCGATTGTCATTCTCTACTATAAAAATGAAAGAGCATAAATTTTCTTCCAAGGAAGGGTGTTGGAATTTATGGAGGCTGAGTGTAGAGTTGTGATTCCCAACGAGACGAAATTTCAGATAAGACATGAAATCTCGTATTATCATAATATATAATACCACTAGAGATGAAATTATACCGGAAAAATCTCTCGATTGTAGGTAATATGAAAGTTTGTCGCTTTCGTTCGCTTTGTCGCGAATGACATTTGTATCAAAATCAAGAGCCGTAAGGCGAAGAAACAATCGCAGTCCACAATCTGATTTAAAAATCACGATATGGCTCATCACTATTGTTACGTTGGCTGCAGTCGTCGTCGAAAATTACTGAAGGACGTCCATGTGTTTGCTAGGTATATGGTTCTATCGAATCATGTTAAAATCTAAAAGATGGTGCCTTAGTAAATCTTTGATATCAAGTGTGCCAAGTGTTGTAAAACTGAGCATAAAACTTATATTCCATTCACTGTTATTTTAGCACTCGGTTGGCCATGGAAATTTGACACATTCCACTCTGTATGGTACGAAAATGTGGGTTTTGAATCAGCGCTATGTTGTCCGTTCTCAGTAATTACGTATTCTATCACAATGTCGAATCACTTCACAGGAAAATATGAGTCGAAAATATGTGACGAACATAATTGAAGTTTATACTGATTGAAGGCATACTAAATCTAGTTATTTGCATGGAAAATACAAGAGATTAGTTTTTAAATATACTTTTGCTATAGAAGGAAATTGAACGATTGACACATAATTTGCAGTAGCTTGAGGAGAGTTCTACTCTGTAATCTGTGGGAGAGTTAATGTTGGTTATGTTCTTCGGCTAAAGGTTGAATACGTTACATCAGTTGTAGATTAAACAAAAAATCAACCCGAAGATGCAATGCATATGATATAGTGGTTGAGAATCGGTAACTCTCGAAGGAATTAACGTATAATTACAAGAATGTTAAAGTCTTCACAACAAAAATCATCTTGCATCAATGGTCAGTCAAAAGAATTAAAGGAAGTTTCAAGGTAAGAGGAACTTCACCTTTAAACAAAAAAAAACAAAACAGGACAACTAGCTCGTTTTTATGGCTGTTTATTTGTGATACTTTGATATAATAAAAATAATTGTATGTTTATTCACTCCTTAAGGGTGGGTTGTAACTCAGTTGGTTAACCAACTGGTTATGGGACCAATGGTTAACCTCGAAAATCTGAAAGTAAACTTCCATTTTGTGTAGTTTGACTATGGTTTTGTGTATTATCCTAGGAAGGAGCATTAACGTACAGTAAAAACCCCATTATCTGGACTAATTGTTGTCCTTAGGCATTCGGATAATCGGAGATGAGGGATTATTATACATATTATTGAAAAAATTATCGTGAATTTATTTATAGAGGAAACTCGGCAACATAAATGAATATTCATTAAAAATAAATAAAAAAATGGACTAGATTCTTCTTGAATATTTAATTGATTTCATTTTGGCTTTGAATACTCCGTGCTTTCATTCCTGGGACGTCCAGATAATCGAAAATCCGTCAAATTTTGTAATTCGTTGCTGAGTAGTTTAATTATAATAATTTTTATTCGTGGGATAGCAGCAATTATTATTTATATTATGAACAATGTGAACCCTTTTATCTTGATAAATAAATATTGAGCGATTCGAAAATTCTGTTTTGCCCTTGGATATATTTCCAATTCAACGAGTTCTAAAAAGTCTCATCTTCATCGTCCGTTGAGTTAAATTCACGCAGATTCTCCCTTTTGTGTTATTCATTTACACTTTTCTCTATTTATTTATGATATATAACATTCATCATATGATGGATATTTCTTAATTTGGGTTAGTTTATACCATACTCTCCAATTTTATATATGTACATGTATCTTGTGCATCCTGGCATAAACCTTGGTTAAACCCCAAAAATCGGATGGTAAACAATTCGACAGTTAACCATTTGGTAGCTCTCGAAAGTTCTGTCATACAACAACCCAATGAACGATAACCAGCGGTAAACGAAAACCAGAGTTTAACCAACTGACTTACAACCCACCCTTAGACATTTACAATGTATAGGACAAGTCAAATGAACCATAGAAGAATCAATTTTCTGAACTTATTCTACGATAACACCCCTCGAAAATCCTGTAGTAAGTTTTCGCATTCGTTCACCCAAATTCTCAGGTATTTTGGTAATATTAATTGATATTAGTTGTAGCAATGGCGTTAATGACAGTAACGACATTTTATGAGTGCCAACCTTACTTCGTTCTAGCTACAAAAACTGGAGAAAATTATTTCATGGACAACCGAGTGCTAAAATAAAAGTGAATGAAGTATAATATGTAATTCTCTGTCAAGAATAAGTTCATATCTTCTTCAATTAAAGAATTTAACAGTTGAAACGTTTAAGTTCGACATTATCGGTTTATTCTGTAATTGGCACGATTTTTGAAGTCGCTCCATTATACAACCATCCCACTGAAAGTATCAACGAGATGAATCAGAGGCTGAGGTTAGTCAGCGTGCCCGCCATACCCTTTATTCAGTTAATATCGAGGCAATATTTCCGATGTGAAGTTTTTCAGTTAGCCTATACAGCCCGGGTCCAAGATGGAGAGCAGGGGCTGAAGCCATGTGAGCGTAATAACTTGATAGGGTCCGGGGGATTGAAAAGCAATTTTCCGCGTCCAGCGGCGTTTCAAGGAAAACCCCCGATCTATCGCGCCCCGTCCCGTTCCGAATTTATATTTGAATATTTCCCGTAGAACAGTCGTCCACCGGATGAAATATCTCTTGCGCGTTCTGTTTTGTTTACATAATTCATCAGTTTTTCGTCGTTCCTTCAACGTCCGACCGGATGAATTCCTCGTATTTCGCGAAAAATCGTTTGCTCTGTCGGTATTCGATAAAATTTACAAATTGAAATTTTTACGTGGTGGGAAGATCGTACGTTCAAGCGTCGGGTGGTTTCTTGCTTCGTTCTCTGTCGTTTTGGATATTCTAATCTGCGTTATCTTCTGCCAATCTACATACGAGGATGTATTGATATCTAGTTAGCCTAGATCAGTTCCATGCATAAGAAAAATATTGCGTAAACATAGCAATGAACAATAACTCATTAGAAGTGTCAGTGTGAATTTCAAGGTCAAAAAAGTAAACCACAGATATTCAATAAATTGAAAGAAAATTGTGAAAATCGAAAAATTGGTATTTGAAAGGGTTAAGAGGTAAGCAGATTTACGAAGATATGTTTAATACCCTTGGTTATCAATGTCCTTCTTATGCGAACGTGAAAAATTGGACTGCAAGCTTCAAAAGAGGTAAATTTTCCACTGAAGATGATGATCGATCGGGAAGGCCAGTTTCTGTGTCAGTCCCCGAAAATATCGATGCAGTTCATGACATGATTTTATCAGACCGTTGAATTGGGCTAAAACAGATATCTGAAGCACTGAATATTTCATACGAACGCGTTCATCATATAGTTCACGTCAATTTGGAAATGAGAAAAATTTCTGCAAAATGGATCCCGAAATGATTGAATGTTGACCAAAAGCGTGCAAGGGTAGAAGCATCGCGTTCGATCTGTGCTCGATTTGAAAACGATGTAGACTTCTTAAACCGAAATGTTACTATGGATGATATGGATGAGACTTGGGTACATTTCTACGCTCCAGAAACAAAGCAACAGTCGATGGAATGGCGACACTCTGGTTTTCCAAGACCTAAGAAGTTTCGAGTCTGAAAATCTGCTGGAATAGTTCTTGCTTCAGTTTTTTGGGATTGCCATGGAGCTATCGAAAGGTGTTTTGTTTTTGCAGGACAACGCCCCTGCATACAAATCTCATGTTGCCTTACAAAAAATTCGTGATTTAGGGTTTGAATTACTAGAACACCTCCCTTATGCACCAAACTTGGCTCCATCTCTTTCCTCAACTGAAAAAAAGTATGAAAGGTTGAGAATTTTCTTCCAAGGAGGAGGTAATAAAAGCTGTTGAGGTCTGGTTTGCAGAGCAAGAAGAAAAGAAGAAAGGTCTAGAGACGTTGCAGGTTGGCCGTTAGTCTTAAATGTATCCAATTAAGAGAAGAATATGTTGAGTAATAAAATATTTGGACATTGAAATTTTGTTTGGTTTTATAGTAGGCTAAGAATTTTTCAATATATCCTAGTATAGTATTCCAAACGGTACCGACTTTCGTTTTTGCGGGGATTCTTATAAGTATCACGCTCGGTATCACGCGTTCATTATCTACTTTAAGAGCGGTAAAGTGGTAAATTTCCTTTACCATTTGTTCTTTTTGACCTCAAGAAATGTCGAGAATCTACTGTTAAATTATTTGTACGAGTCAAAGACCAACCTGTATAGATCATAATTTGATGCGGAAATGATATTCTGAATTATCGATCGAAATCAAATTGACGTTTATTCGGCCATCAAGATTTGATTCTCCGATCAAACTTTGCGAAACCGGGGATAAGGGTAAGTAACACATTCGCTAGTTACTGGAAATTATCACAGCCACAATCTTCATATTGAATTACGAGCTGAGTCAGTTGAAAAGTAGTCATTTTCACGGGCGAGATCCAAAACTAAGCTATGCATGCAAATTGGATATAGGTACTCGGAAATCACTGTTTTAATGTAGGGTGTAGCCTCATCCCATTTTTTTGCAAAAAAAAACATTTTACAACCTGAAAAGGACTTCTTTCAAAAAATCCTCATACCTGCTGATCAAAAATGAAATTCTGGTATTAAAAAAAAAAAAATTTAAAACGGCTGGGTCGATTCCTGTCATAAAAGATGGGCTTGGTCACCCTTCAGATGAGCACCAACCTTCAAAATTACACTTCAAAAGATTCAAAATTGCGATATATCTCGTATCTAAAACATTTTTCCGAACAAATACATTGTAATCACCAAAGAAACTGCAGATGATTTCTTGTTCGAAAGCATAAGTTAGTTGATCACTTATTAATCATGAAATGGCTGAGATATCTATTTGTTTACATAATGAGCTTTTACTACTGAATGGCATCTTTTCCATTCACATAAGAAATTTTATCCTCTCTTCATCTGGAAATTATAATACATCTGAAACAAAAAATTCAGAGCAGAAAACGAGGAAGAAAAAGACTGTTATCCATAATACCGTTTCAATGCGTACAAAATTTTGAGAGCAATGTTTTGTATTTTTGTCCAATTGGTCAACTACCGTAAAATACTCGTCATGCTTGCTTAAAAATTCCATGAACCCATTTACTTTAATGTGTATGCAAAATTACAAAAACCACAATCAATAATGAAACTTTCCACCGACAGTCATCTCTTGATGACAACTGTTAATCTATCCCAACAAATTGAAATGACCAAACCGCATTCCTTCATTCTATTTCTATATTGTCCACATCGTATTACAGATTGAAGAGGCCAATTTAAATATTTGCAATGGCAGAGCATTAATCGCGCGAGTAATGTAAAAGGTATGGTATTTTAATAAGGTTAAAATTAAATCTTATTCCGCTCATATTTACATACATCCCTATATAATGGAAACAGGTTTTTAACGAGGGACCATCTGTGTAAACTTTGGACCAATCGATTGAGCTTATTACCAATTATTCCATGATTTCGATCGATTTAGATAACTGGCCAATTTCTATAACTTAACTTGAAACAATCAAGAAATTAAATTTTTTCTGCCTACAGGTATTTGCAATCGGATTTCTCCTTCTACTATTGTTTTCATCCCATATTTCTCTGTTTTATTCAATATGAACCACGAAATGATACAACTTTCTAATCGTGACAAGAAACCTGACAACGTGCAACACATAAATGATACTGATACTCATTTGTGAAGGAATATAAAAATTTTCTTATTTTGTAATTGGAGTTGGTGGCAGTTGATTTTGCATTTTTACTGATTATTTTGCAACTTGCTAGTAGACGTCCTTTCTACTTATTTCCACATTTGGTTGAGGAACATGATTTGAGTATAAAGATTTTTTTTTAATTTTTCAATCTGTTTTGTTTTAACAATATATTATAACTCTAGCTCACATTTTGACTAATATGGGATATTTCTGTTTCTTTTCCACCCTGTTATAATTAAATTCTTCACAAATTAGAGCTTATTTCCTTCGACCCAACCAAATGGTGGAATTAATTACTTCGATGAATATCTAGAAATTGTCACAACTCCCGGAAAAGCTTCCAATTAATTCCAGTCGAGAATTTCTCGTCAACGGTCGAAAGTTGATCATTTTGATTGCATTCCGAATTGAACTCTGGTAACCCTTACCCCTGTTTTGGTGTTTCTGAGGATTTGGAGAATTAAACGTTTCGTCCTTGCCAGGGAAGAGTTGTCACTTGTCGCTGCTAGTTTCAGAATAACTCCAGAAGATAGGAAATTTTCCATCACGATTAGGAATCCTTGACAACGGCGGCAAATTTCAATTTTTGAATTCTAATGCAACCTCGATGCCTTGGATGACATTCTCAATTTTCATAAAACTGCCTTGCCAACAACAAAGGTCCTATCTGCAAAATGTGATTAATGTAATATAATATAATCAAACATCTACTAACCGGGAAGAGATAAATTAAGATTATGTTTTGCAATCAAGTTCTCTTATTCGACATAATATAATATATGAAATGTTTGTTGAAATACTACGTGCTGTACAGGGTGGGCAAAATTGGTGATACATGAAATACAACCTTTTCAAACCAACGACATAGAGGAAAATGCTTGGCACATTATGGTCTTCCTTTTTCGAGAAGCTAATACTGCCATAAACTGCATTGCTCTTTCTTCTTTTGTTTTCAAGTTATAGGCCAAAATTTAAATTTCAACTTTTGTCATTATCTCCGTTTCTGTTCGTGCTAGGATGTTGAAATGAAAACATTATAGAGACACTTTTTTGCCAGCAATCCAGTGGCGTACTATGATTTTTTCCAACAGGTCGAGCTATAACATGAAGATATATTTTTCTTTTGAAAAGAGTAGTTTAAAACGACTAAGCAACACTGAGGGTGATGTCTGATATATTTCTGAAATGGAAAAAGAATGGCGATTCTTTCTAGGTCAATTTAAACGACTGTTTCCATAAGAAAAAACAAAACTTTTTGTTGAAGCTCAGTAAAAGTACCTGTTGGCAAAAATCATAGTACGCCACTGGTTTGCTATAAAAAAAGTGTCTGTATAATGTTTTCATTTCAACATCCTAGCTCAAAGAGGAACAGAGATAATGACCAAAGTTGAAATCGCCCAAATTTTAATTTTGGCCTAAAATTCGAAAACAAAAGAAGATAGAGGAATGCAGTTGCTGGCATTATGAGTTTCTCGAAAAAAGACGACATGAATGGTACATTCATTTTTCTCTATCTCGTTGGGTTAAAAACTTGTAGTTCAGATATCACCAATTTTGCCCACCCTGTACAATAAAAAGAAACAAAAACCCCGGATTTTCTCAAAACCTAAATTTTGCAGATAGGACCTTTCATGTTAGGACGGCAGAATAGCATTCGTCATATTTTACACACACCCATTTCGGAAATTCGCTAAAATCTGAAACAATCGACTATAAAATAATAATGAAGATAGTTAAACGCCGGAAAGCTATGAGAGATAACAAAATAAATCGGACTGGCAGAAATCTTTATTTTGTTATAAAATTCTAATGTTATCTATGGATTGTGAGAGTATAAACTCTAATTATGCAAACATATTTCTAATAACTTTTTTCAAGCTAAATTTGCATGGTTGAGACAGATACATTCATAAAATGTTCTGATTGAAAAAACTTTGGAAAGAAACCATTGTTCCTATAATTCCAAGAAATTCAATTGCTATATCTAGACAAAGATAATCTTTTCGAAGAGAAATATCAAATAAATATAATCTAATCATTTACTATTCATGAATGTTGGCAGTTATGAATTGTGAATGAAAATCATGACATCATCTCTTTCTAGTGGCGCAATCTTATGATTTCTGCAATGATTAGGGGAACATTGTTCTTATAATAATGAATATTTATTCTAACTGAAACATGATTCATTTATGTTACATTGGTTTTGTTTTCATCGTTTTAATATTGTTTTTTATTTTCAGGTAAGTTGATGAGGCTATGAGTGTGCATGAAATTCTATTGGGTGAGTAAAGAACAGGATTTAAAATCCTCTTATTGAAATTATCCTTGATACCCTATGTTTTATGAAGGTTAAGCGACAAAAAAGCTGAATCATCTGGCGTAATTTCATTCCATGAAATATTTGCGAACTTCAACGACTAGAAAGAATAGATCTTCGACTACTTGTATGATATTGGCCCTTCATTGTTCCATAATTTTGATTCGAATCAAGGATTCAGATATCGTTGGAAACCGTAAATATTCTTTAGTTCTGAAAAACGAAGTAGCACCGTGAAAACATCCTAAATTTGGAAATAACCGTTTTTGTTTGTCAGTATTGATATGCCAGAGTAAAGACTGATTTTTATCATACCGTTTTTGCTTCGTGTGGTTGGGTGCAAAAGAAGATTGTCTCCCGGCGGTCGATCATTCTAAAGGGTGTTTCAAATTACGCGTTTTTTTTTTAAATCAATAAAACACATAATTTGCAATCGTTTTCAAAAACATTTTATTGGTAATTGAAGTATCAGTTATGACATTTATGTACGAAAAATAATATCTGCCAAATGGCCTCCTCTTGCAGCTCTACAGACGTCTACTCTTTTGTTTAAATTTTCAATGAAATTTTGACCTAATTGAGGCTCTAACTCACTTATGACACGAATAATTTCATTCTTTAGTTCAGGAATCGATTGTGGATTATTCTTATTGACCTGGCTTCTCACATAACCCCCAAAGAAAAAAGTCCAACAGTGTCAAATCACATGATCTTGGTTGCCAATTGACATCAGCGTTTCTGGAGATTATTTTTCCAGGAAATTATTGTTTCAATAAATCAATTCTGTCATTTGCAAAGTGAGGTGTTGAAACCAAATGTCCTCTTTATCAATATTCTGGCCACAAAAATTGGATTATCACAGAACCGGTCTCTTGAAATTTGTTAATAATTCAACAGTGCTTTGAGATGGACGATAATGTAAACCATAAAATTCACGTAATTTTCTAAAAACACTTTTCACAGAACGCTGATTTTCATGAAATAATTCAACAATTTGAACGCGTTGTTGTATCGTGTACGGAGTCATTTTTATAAATGCCGTACATCGTACTTTTTAAATGTCAAAATACCCAGACGAATTCGGTGCGCCATCTATATTTTATTTATTCTCAAAAAAATCCGCGCAATTTGAAACACCCTTTATATTGAGTAGTCATTCTGTATTGAGCATTCATGCTGTTTTGAGTTTCCTGCGGGTTCAAGAGTTTTAGTTTGCTCTACGGATAATCAGAATGCCCTTACAGAATGGCCTTACGTCCAGTATTCTTGTTTGAATTTCTCAGTCCTGCCAATTCAATTTTTCTCCGGATCTGTTCTGTACAGAGTATTTAACGCTCAGAGACTATTCTTCTTGTCGTTTACCTGGTTTATGTCGAGTAACAGAACAACCAGTGGGACTTATGTCAAAGAGGGGACGTGTAGCGAGTCTAGAAGTCAGTCATCCCTCCGTAGTGTTAACATACGGAACCTCAGCTACAACCCCTTCCTGGCCCTTTTACCCCTGTTGCGATCAGTGCTAGCGGCAGCGAAAGCCTGTTAACCACTCAAAACATGCACATGAAACAAGAAAGGAGATATACCTCATCCTATCCGAGTTATACCTCTGTTGTGGGTACGATACTTGGCTGGTGCGAAAGCCCGTTGAGAGCAGACAACAGAGCGGAGAAAAGCCTCCCACCGCCGTGCCTTGTACCCCGACCAGCAAACCAGAGACACCTCGTCCTGTGAGAGTTCTGCCCCTGCTGTGAGTACGATTCTGGTTGGTGCTAAAGCACCAGCAGAAAAGCTGAAAATATTCAAAAGAATGGCTGGTTCTCCGAGGAAACGCCTTTACCAAAAAATGTGATCTCGCTGATTAGATGCGCTGCATTTGTGATATGAAAAGTTACATGAAAACAGTAGTGTTCGACTCCGTGGGTGAATGCTCCGCCATCTTGAATGTTGCTTGTAAACTGTTTCTGGTGAAAGGCTTCATGAAGCGGGTGATTTTCTGTGTAAAAGACCCGTTTTGCTCTCGGATACGTGCTCCATCAAACATTCAATATCCAAACAGACATCTGAAATGAGACGGATGCGGAGGCCTGAGTGGATATGCATAACAGGAATCACCTTGCAAGGCACAACCAAGAGCGATGTTAATCGAACTACATCTCAATTATATCGGAATCCTCGTTAGACAGACGGATTATTCCTGGAAGCGCAATTACTGCGAAAAACACTTCACAACTGACCAATACCATCCGTCGACCCTACCGGTGGATTTGATCGGCCAGTGAATCCAGCCCTCTATACGGACAGACAATTCATTATTGCAGGAACGAAGTATCGGAAAGATTAATTAAACTCCGTGATTACTCTGGCTGTCCCGTGTATAATTAAAGACCACATCGGGCTCATTTCCATAGGAATCAATCGGAAACGTTTTCGACGCCCACTTGGTACAGAGTATGATAACTGATGGAATGAATTCCGACTTAATTGAATTGTTGCTGATTTGGGCTTGTCGTGTCAGTTTTTTATCGAATTGTCGTTAAGAATGTTCGGTTAATTAGATTTCGAGTACTGCGAGCTACTTGTTTCTACCGATTCGATATACCTGGAGTGGTAGAGCCAAAGGGTGCCTCCCAAAAAAAAAAAAAACAGCCAGTCAGGGTCCATCAATTTCCTTCGAATGCGTACGGAATGTGTAATTGATTGAACGAATTAACTTCTTCCTGAAATATGAAAGATTAAAAGAGTCATAAGTTAATGAATAAAACAGTGATATATTGCGTGTGCAAAAATTTTGGAAGGGTAAAGTTTTTATGTGGAATCCAATAGAATGCAAATATACATAATTTGCCTGGCTTTTAGTTGTTATGCTAGCAAGCTATGAGAGCCAGGAAAAAGGGTTTTTCCAAATACCTGGAAAATCGCCACTCAGCCAAAATTTTTAGCATCTGTTTCTATAATTGATGAAAAATATCTTAGTTGAGGAGCCGACGAAGCTAAATCGGGATTTACTCTAGCATCGTTGAGAACTTGTGGATTTTGTGGGGAAAGCGTCTGCAGGTTCTCAAAGATGTATGGTGTACATACTCGAGCTTGTCAGATTGAGATACCGTATATGCCCCACGTGTCTTTGATAATAAGTTCATGTTAATCTGACAGTTTGCGTGGTGGGGCTGGCCGTACGGAAAAGTTGAAAATGGCAAAAAAAAACTTGGTGTTGCAGACGTGTTGACCCATTAATCTGACAATAATCAAGGGGTATTCTTAATGTGACAGTTTGTTTAAATATCTTTTTTCCTGTACCTCTAATCCTTTATGTATTTATTATGGAAGTTTCAGAGAATAGAATTCTATACAAGTTTTGTCTGAAGCAATTTTACATACTCTTAACCGTTTTAGAGTTAGAGGGCGATAAGGGCGATGAGCTTAGCCACACATGCGAAAGGCCAAGGTCAATATTTAGAAACCCAGTCTAATGTACATACATCGCCATATATGTATCTCGAAAACTTTCAAACGTAGAAGAAATTGCCTCGGACAAAATTTGTAGAAAATGTTATGCCCTACAACTTTTATAATGAATGCGAAATCAATATGGAGCCCAGGAGAGGAGATAATTCAAAAAAACTTATTTTTGTGACATTTATGGCCAATTTTTATTGTTTCGGCTTGCTTAAACTGTAAGATTATATTTTTCCCGTTAATCTTGAATCATTAGCTTCAATATAACAAAACAAGGTACTTTTCAACATGTAATTAACCACATATATTTCAATCTGCCACGCTCGTGTATGTACAATGATCGTTTTTTTTATATTCTGACAGACTGCACTATATACAAGTCTAATTTTCGGTAGAGATACACCTTACAGGGTCCAAGGTATCTCCCCTTATATTAATCTGACATGCACGAGTAAATCCCGAATTTCCCTCTGGGGCTCCCCAACTATCTGTGCCGCCTAACAGAACTGATGACGATGATATAAAATGAGGACTGATTTTCAGTATGGATTCCGAAGCTTTGATGATTCATTGGATGCAGTGGATGCTCGTGTATCAAAATGTTGAATTCTGCAATTTTTTATTATTACTAATAATTTCATGAAAATGTTAATTAATTTATGAAAATTTTAATTCACTTCATTCAGTCCTATTACATGTTTCATAATAATCTGCTATTTGTCATCCATATTTTATAACGAAATCTCATTCAAAATAAATTTCAGCTGGTCCAAACTAATATTATTTTCATGCTTTTGATATATGTTTGATTCGGTACTTATAATTCAATCAAACATGTAAAACTTTCATGAAATTGTTTTGAAATAGTATTCGCACTAATTTCTCGATCAGTTGTGACTGTCCGTCGTTTATAAAATTGCACCCTTCTTCTTTCAAGATACGAACTACTTCGGGAGTGGATCATTGGAATAAGTCTCGGAGTTGGTCAGGTTGTAACTGACATGCAATTCGACTTGAACGACTATCGATAAATCGTCTCGGAATATCCGTAGGTAGTGGAAGTTGACTGAAGGATAGAATTCAGTTGGGCGTTGTTGGAGTAGACCAGAGAGCGAGGTCGACGTTAATTGAATTCTGTGTTTGCGGATGCTTATTACCAAATTAGCAACGCTTAATTACCGATGTGTTTTATTAGTAAACACAACTACTCGCTTACATTAGGCCGCATTAGCGTTCAAAGCTCCGCACTTCTGCCAAATCAGCCTGTTCTATTTGGTTTACTCGGCTGAGAGGCTTTAATATTTTTCTGGCTTTTCAGGTACCCCATTAGGGCGAAAGATAATATTGCGTTTAATCTATAGTGTTATACACTTTTTACAGAAAGAAAAAATTCAAGTGCCCTTGAAGTCCCTTCTGCATAATACATGGTGAGTCTTTGACTCGTAGAAATATTTTAACAGCAGATTTTTGAGGTCGGAAGAAAAACTTTTTTCCTTTACCATTTTTTCCGAATTGGCTCGGTTTGAAAGATACATGTTGTTGAACAACCAAATAAAAATGTTATTTTTACTTCTATTTCATTAATGAAATGAAATTCGAAATATTGGTCTTCATTTACTTGATGAATCTTTTTCTAACACAAGATATCACCCACGTTCTCCAGTTTTCTCATTATGACCATTACGTACCATAAAAATACCAAAAATTCAAAGAACCCAACTTTTGAAACTGAGTTGGACGCTATCTAACGAATATTTGAACGTTTTGTAAAATAAAACTACTTATGCTTCATATTTTTTCGTATAATGATGTTCAAAAATCAAAATGTATCTGTGAAATTTTACAAATTGGGTACTTTGGCTGAATACAACTCTTGTATGTGTAGTTATTCTGAAGGTGATTTTGTTTTTCCAGGGCTGGCACAGCTCATTATGAAAACTTGAAATGGCTATATCTTTTTATCAGGGCTGAATCGGAAAAAATGGTATAGGAAAAAAGTATTTCCTTTGACCTCAAGAATCTACTCTTAGAATATTTGTACGAGTGAAAGACTGTCCCTGCATAGTTGCAGTGCTTTGATATGATATGATAACGAAATCTATATTTATATTGAGGTTTTGTGCTTCGCTGACTAGACGAAGATTTCGATAATAATCAAACTGATGATATTTCAACCAATTGCTTCAATAATTCAAAGCCAGATGTTCAAATATGAATCTCATAAAAATAATATTGTTACCTGGATGCATATCTCAAATTTCATTAAATAGTCAGGCACTTCCTTTTCATTCCAATGAGGTTGGATACGTGTTGCCCTGATGAACTCTAACGAGACGAAAACTATGGTTAGTAACCACTCATACAATAGGGAAAAAATTCTTGTGGAATACTTCGAAAACAATGCAGATTGTCCAGGTTAATTGCTATGTCTCAGAAATTGCAGGAATTAATTATAGGTAGGGTTTATGTGGACACAAAAAACAACCACAAAATGAAATTGACTAACGTCCGTTTACAAAGTGAACAACAATTCCAGACATTGTTTCAGTTAAATATGATCACGCTTATGATTCTACATGAATTATTGGAAATCTCTGCTCTACTCGTTATATATGTCCCCAGCAAACTTATTGCCCCTATAAAATATCTACTTAAATTATGCAGTGCGCGGAAAGAAAAATTATATTTGTTTTGATTAAAATTCATGCTTCATTTAATCATTACCTCAATTATTCCCCTGATGACAACAAATATGTTGGCGGTTGAATGATATTTGCCTTTCTTTTGCCAGCTTTTATAAAAATATTTGTTTGCCAGACCACGAATCTGAAATCCTGAATAAGTGCGACTAGGAATCAGGGAAAATACGGGATGAATCATAGACAAAACAGTTTTTTTCGTGCCTAACAAATTACTATACCACATGCCCCCAAATTTCAAACCACCAATATCGGATGTTTATAGCTATAAAACTTGTCATCTTCCTTTCGCACAACTAATTAGCCTATACCCCCTATTTCCTGCTAGATTAACGACAACGTCATAATAAATTATCTTCGGTTTGTAACCATTTGTCACATCTGGAGTGCGATATTTATTTTTTCTTATCCTACGAAGATGAACGAATATCGTATTTAACAGATATTCCATGCAAGTAGCTTGATGATACAAAAAAAATGAATAGGACACAAAGTCTTTCAGATTGAAAGACTTTGACTTTCAAATCATTCATTCAAGTTTTCAAATATTAATTGATTTTCAAAAATATATTTGGTGTATTCACCGTGATAAAACTGTCACGTATTATCACATTTATAGAAACTACAAAAAAGTGGGATTTTTTTAGATTTCATGCTCATAATCCTCGTGTGAAACTACATATGTTGAAATTCTGCTCTAAATATCCAGTTTGGTATAATCAATCCTCTTAGAGCTTATTATATTATTATTATTATTTTATTTCCCATATAGTTAGTTCTAATTCGCAGTTTGCCTAAGAGTCCAAAATCGTATTAAAAACTATTTCTGGAAACCATTTACCATTAGTTATCCACCCCGTGGAAGATTCGACTTAAAATTCAGTTAGAAAAAAAAATAGATACTTGGAAACTTTAAGAACATTCGCCTATTATAGTTCAATTGAATCACTATAGATACAAAGAAACACATGATGAGAAATATTGTAGAAATATTTCAGTACTGTGACAGTTTTATACAGGCTGATTCATAACTATTTAGACATAGGCTAAAGGCAGATTATTTGAACCAAAATATGGCGATAGGACCAAATACACTTCAATAAAATATTACTGTGAAAAAAGATGGAGGGCGTTAAAGTTAAATTTTTTATAAGGGACAGAATAATATTTTCTTCGAAGTTCGAAAGTCCTTTATTAAAAGAATTAGAAAAGGCATAGAAGTCGGAGGAGGCCACGTAGAACATTTAATTTAAGTTTATTCTTTTTATGTTACATTGTTTTCAATTATGCTTTATTGTCGAAATAAATAAATGAAATAAATAAATCGTTACTTCAAATCCCCTTCCGATGCTTTGAACTGTTCAATTGTGTATTTCTTAAAAACGGATGAAAAAGTATACAGTGAAATTATTAGCAAAAAACGAATAAAAAATTAAACTCGCCCTCTATCTTTTTCCACAGCAATATTTTATTGAGGTATATTTGGTCCAATCGCCATATTTTGGTCCAAACAATCTGCCCTTAGCCTATGTCCCAATAGTTATGAATCACCCTGTATAGGAAACAGATGGAATATTTTTGAAGGTATGTGTGAAATCTCGAGCTCCATATCTAGATTAGTTCCAATTGAAAAATTGAAAGAGATAACAAAAAGTTATAATTGAAAAAACTTAAAACTCACTTTGTAATTAGGCATTCTTCATATTTCCTTCTTTTTTTTAGGTTCAATAGCTCTATGTCAGAATCGAATGTCGTGATTCGCATACTTTTCAATTGTTTTTTTTTTCTCGTTGTATGCTTCTCAACTTCTACAACCGATTCTTTTCAATTGAATCAAAAATATTTCTGTCCTCGTTCCCAGTGCTCTATCGCAAAATGCTGCAGCTCCATTCATTTATTCCTATTTCCTACTATTTATGTGAAGTTCAATGAAAAACGGAATATCTATGAAAATTAAAGACATACTTGTTGCTCTCACATTTCTATTCCTCTCGAAAACCGCATCCTGTAAGGTATGTTGAACTCCTGGATATTCTGCCACCATAAATTACACCACTAGGATTTAGAAGAACTTCATACATCATTTAGCAATGGTTTCAGATGTTTCTCAATTTACAATTCATCACCATCTCACCTACACGGACTATTGAGAAGCACGATTATGTATTCCCGTAGAGTCCTTTGAGCAGCTTATTCTTAATGACCGCTATTTTAGGTTCTGTAACATCAAATTAGGCATGTCCAGGTGTTCTAGGAGCGTGACTAAAGGTTCCCACACACGAACTTTTGAAATGTGCGCAATATTTCATCCATACTATTCCTAATATTCACGAAATGGCCCGATGGATGTAATGAGTACAGTTAATTGAATGTGAAATATACTGCTTTGGGTCATTTTGCTATTAATAGGTGTTTCATAAATATTTTGAGCACCAACAAATTCGAACTCATACATTAATTATGTCGATTTACACGATGGAACAATTTCAGAAACCTCGTAGTTGTTACGTTTCGAAGTTTTGTTACATGTCTGTATACTGATTCAGTTAACCAGTGAAAATGAAAACTATTATTTTTATGATTATTATTAGTTCAGCTATTAGCAAAACTTCGAACTATCGGATAATGTGCTATAAAAAATTGAGGATATGCCGTCATTTTGTGTTATATTATGTGTAAAATTTTTGCAGGGGTATCTGAAAATAAATTCAAAAAATTGTGGGATTTGTCGGGATTAGCTAACTCGATGAATGAGTAAGTGGTACTTCTTATAAATTTTTTTCGATATCACCTTCCCTTCAAAGATACAGCTCCTAGTATAGAGAATTTTGGGGAGTTATTTTTTACGTATTCTGAAAAATACCGAGTAATATAATTTAACATAATGCGAAGAAGTGCGAAAATATTCTTCGCACTGTAGGTTCAATCCTTTCATCTCATTTTTCGAGCTTAAAAATAAGATATGACCTAATTTTAGGGTGTTTTATTCTATGGTGCACTTATTTCGTGAACTGGAACGAAATGCTGGTCTAAACTACTTGTATGTTTGTATTTCCTGAAAGAAAAGTATCGAGTGCATAAAAATTCTGCAGAAAATTGTTAATTCACAATTTATTGAAGATGTCTACAAGAACCAAATTCATCAAATGTTTTTCTCATGAAAACACTATTTGCAGAAACCTCAGATGCGAAAGACTACTTGAAATTGTTCTATATATATATAGTGCTTCTCCCCATTGTGTAAAATGTTTTTCAGCACTTAAAAAAAGATGAAAAAGAATCATCAATGTGTTAACGACTTGTTTTGATTAAAAATACCGTAATGTATTCGTTACCTTATCCAATTCTATAATAGAATCATAAAAACATCGTGTAATAAAAACGTGGGTTCCAACTTTTTGTACTTTCTGTCCTTACTGGTCGAATTTTTGCACCATTCGACAATAGCTGGCTGAGAAGGTACTCACGACATCAAAGAAAAACAACTTTTCTCTCAGTTTCAGCAAAATTTCTATTGTCTATTGATTTAATATTCTTTAGTTGCCACCTGTCAAAAATTGACAGTTCTTAATATGACAGCTGCTAAAAGAGCGGGCTATTCAAAATGAAACCTGTACCTCACTAATCTATTTTTTACTTATGTGCTGAAAATTTATAGTAGATTCTGATAATCCAGTCTGTATTCCTAAGAGTATGGTGCATGGGAACTAGTTTTTTCTTACAGCCTTTTATCGGGTCATGGGATTTTTAAAAAACCAAAAATCTGTTATGATTCTTATGGGATGAAAACGGATAAATTTTCAATCAAATGTAAATACGGAAGCATTAAAGACAGAACTGAATGAGTACAACTATTAACTTGTCTCTTTAATAGAACTTGGGGAAAGCTGATCCCTTGATTTGGGTTGTTGAGAATTCAGGTAACCACAAATATATGTGAGATATCCAAAGTAGGAATCTCAGTCCGCAGCAAATTGATATATAAATAGAAACGAATTAAATACTCTGCAGTTAGTTGTCTGGATTCAATCCAGAATGGTCCCAGCTTCCGTTCTAAATGATCCGACAAGAAAATCTGACGATTTATTGCGGGGATGGATTATTTCTTGAATGTAGTGTCGGAGAGACCGCCCACAGTAAGTAAACTATACGGGGTGGAACTTTAAAATAGACAGAGTATTTCACAATTCGGTAAATCACTTATTCGACACAAAAATCTTTATGTTCTCGTTTACTGAGAATGTTGTTCTTAACTGGAATCAAATTATTAATTTTAATATTTCAACCATTTGAAGTTCATCCAGAAATTCCAGGAATATCAACTCCCTGACGAATTGAGCAATTTCGTGATTGGGACATCAATTCTAGCTCGAAGAAGTTTGGACATGAAAAATTTTTCATAAATTTTAACCGATTCTTCAAATCATAAAACATTTATATAAACAGTGTTTCCTTGCTGAGTAGGGTATATTCGAGGGTATATTCCTCCTTGTTAATTCCCTACCGGGTAGGTATATGAACTTCCACTAACAAATTTTCGGTAAGGTTATAAAATTGTTCGAAAAACTTTGCTGAGGACATACTTAAGCTTTCGATTAGGACTACCATGGTTAAGTCGTTTTATAATAGATCCGGATACATTTTTTTGAATATTTTAAATTCATTATTCCATTTCAAAGAATTACGAGAACAGCTGTTAAAATGATAATAGTCTTAAGGAAAGCTTGCACAGTAGTCACGTTTGTGTAGAAGGAATCCGTCAAAATCTTTTCGTTGAAGATTTATGTGTTTGTATAGGTGCCACGAAAATTATTTATGAGGGGACCCCCTAGTAGTGAAGCACTGTAGGTAGAAGATCTATATTTTCAAGTTTGGCAAAAACTTCTCTAGAAATTTGATGAGTCATAAAATTAAACATAATATAAATCACTAAGTAGATGTTACACACAGAATTTCTTTAGATTTCATAACTTTTTTATTAAGGGTTGAGAATAACAACCCCTTATGATTTTCTTTCAAAAATTGTTTTCGTGGGATAGATTTTCGAAAACTAAAATTCTCTTATGGTTTCCCATATAATTCTGGAGAAAAAACAGTCTCTTGCAGAATTTCGATACAGTCGATACTTTTTTCGGAATAAATAAAAACTTACAAGCAATATATAATACGAAGGTCTATGAGGCAGAGATTTGATGCATGTATTTTAGCAGGAGGTATTCATTCTATGGAACACTTATATGATGAAATGGAATGAGAACTGCTTGTAAGTTTGTATTTATTCCGAGAAAAGTATTGACTCTTCCGAAATTTTGCGAGAGACTTTTTTTCTCCAGAATTGAATGAGAAACCATAAGAGAATCTTATTTTTCGAAAATATATACCACGAAAACAATTTTTTAAGAAAAATCACAAGGGGTTGTAATTTTCAACCCCTAATAATAAAGTTATGAGATCTAAAAAATTTGTGTGAGTAACATCTACTTAGTGCTTCATATTATGTATAGGTCTATGACTCAGTTTTTTGGAACCCGTGAAAAAAATTTAAAACAGAGGCTATATCTTGGAAGGGAAGTAGATTTAAAAAAATTATAGGAACCACCCCTGCTTATTTTCATCGAGGAATCATCTCCCTAAGTCCTTCCCATTTGTTTACAGACACCCTGTATTAGAACATCAAATAATATGCCGCGTTTTTAACAAAGAAAATTGGGAGCAGACATGAAGATTTCTTTTCTATTATCAAATAATATTCCTTTCAATGTGTTGCCATCGTTTGAGACCAGACCACCTTAAGTTTTCAGTTCGTCCCTGTTCTCCCGCATTCAATTTATTCACTACGATGAAATATTTATGTTTTGGGGATATTCAGGGATCCATAATTGAATTAATCTATTCTACGATACATCCGGTTTCAATTTACACAATGGACTTCATGAATCACCGAAAAATAATTCGGAACAATCAATTTTTATTAACATTCAATTATTTTCGGTGCACAATGGCATAGTGGGCACTGCCAAACTCGTGTTGAGTGCTTAAACGAAATGAATTTCTGTCATCAGATTATGGAAGTGACTGCGAATTCGAAAACGAACTGATTATTGTAGGAGAGTCGTGGGCATATGCAATATGGTTCATTTGAATACAAAATAGACCATGTCAGTTGAAAAAAATTGCTATTTGAAAAACAAAGTGAAGCCTACGAATAAAATAAAATCCGAGGGGCGCATATCAAGAAAAAGAAATTTAAAAAAAATGGAAACAATGACATAAATTTTGTTGTAAGAAGAGTAGATACTGACCACGGTTTCGGGCCTATTTGTCCTCGTCAGAGCCTCACAACTTCCAGATCGATGGACAGTATTTTATCTGGCAACATTAAAGCAAATTCTGCAAATGGATGCGTTGCTAAAGCTTATGAAGTAAACAAGAAAACATAGTTGCAAGTTTCGTAGATCTAGGTTCTATTATTTTCTGAAATATATTACTTGAAGAATGTGTAGTCTGATAAAAGGATTAATTTCAAGAATCGGTTCGAATATTCTGGAGATTACAGTTCTGTTTGTTTAAGCTTTTCACATCTGCCTAAGTGCTATGATGTTTTCGTTAACTCTACTATTCCGTAAAATTTCGACATAAATATGACAGATTTGAAAGTTTAGATGCAGCTGTTCGTTCAAGTAATGATTTACGAATCCGCATTAATGTACTACTCAAACGAATGAAATTTTTATTCATCTTAAGTAGTCAGTTTAAATGACCAACGTATAGTGCATTAGTGGCCTAGATAGTCATAATTTTTGTATTCGGTGTTTGTTTCTGGATTTACGAAGCAAAACAAACATCAGCTCTAAAAGTCTATTCCTCCGAATTGTTAATGTGCCTTCGTAGCGGAGTTGAATGAGTATTTTTATGGTAGTCGTATAATGAATATAACAGAACACCCAGTTCGATTCAACATATTGTTTATCCGGGGTTTTCAAGATTTGACTATTATACCAAAGTAGGATAGTCTGAAAGATAGACTAAGGTATGTAACTGCCTTCACAGTGATTAAGTGCGACAAGTTCAAATGACTTCTGTTATATAACTTTTGTCCATAAATGCCTTCTAGCTTCCATATAATGTTAACGCAATTTAATTCCTGTCAATTTGCTTAGTTTCTGAGGAAAAAACTTAAAAATTGCTTTTCAACTGCTATCTATAGGGAGATGTATCTACCAATAGGGTGCTCAGAATTTTTTTCTTATGAAAAACCCACACAATTTTTTGAGAAGCAATCACCGCTCATATTTTTTCCTCATTTATTCATTATTTCACTCGATCTTTCTACGTTTTTTTATATTTTAGCAGAGCCAGGAGAAATTTGGACAGAGGCTTCACTGATTTCATATAATTGGACGACAAAAATCAATTTGGGGCATGGGAATACGCTTGAAACCATGCCGCTGAGGAACCTATTTCGTTCTTGGGGCTAGTTTTTCTGCTCGACCCTTTTACGAATGAAATCACTCGCTTAATGATCAATTAACGAAATTATCCAATCAGTCTTAATTGGAAACGACTCAGTGTGTTCTACTCAACCAACGAACTGAAATAAGGCCTTTTTCATTGATTAAAATCGACTTAATGAAATCGATGTGTTGTAAAGGGTTCAGAAAATCTATTGATGGAATACGGATCCTGAATTTCGCTAAGAGGCTCTGAAGCAACGCTAAGCCCGATACGTATTGGTTCTCCACTTCTTGTGAAAAAATTTTGTATAATATGTTTCCAACTCGGTTAGATTTCTTTCAAATCCACGAATAAAATTCACACTTCTCACATATTCACAAAAATAGATAAATGTTAACTCCATTATTTCATTGTCCGCATACCCTCAAAAAGTAGCACTTAAAAACGAACAATTCCACAAGCACAACCGTGTCGCAATTCTGTTCCGAAGTGGCTAATGGCAAGGTTATTTTCCAGATTGGTATACTAACAGCGATCAACGGTTTGACAGTTATTCGATTTCTAAAAGGAAATCACTGAAATCTTCTCATTTCTGAATATATTGGAGAAGTAGTAATTGAGAATAATTGAATGGACGTATAAACATCATAATTGGATGCGAGAATGATATTCTGAATGATAATGACTGAATTACCGATAGAAAACAAATTGACGTCTATTCGTCAATCAAGCGTTGATCCCCCGATCAAACTTCATGAAACCCGGAGTGAATCTCATCGAACCGCATTGATAACTGCGCTAAAAGGAATTTCTGGGAAAATGAGGTATTCCTGAGCTCTATCTTCTGTCAGAAAACTCATCTGTGAGGACACCCTATCATTTAAAATATCATTATTATAAATTATTATCCTGATTTTACTACTTACCAGTAAATGAAAACTATTCTGTTTTCGAAAAACAAAAAAAATTTAATTTTGACATTAGAACTCCAATTTAGAAATATACCTGTGGCCTGTCCTGTACCGATAATGTGTTTATTGAATTGGTGTTCAGTGCTTTCAAGGCATTACGTATGGAAATAGTGGCAGAAAATCACATGAGCAGTACGATCAATGTTAAGAACGCTACGACGATTTTAGGCGTCGTCGTTCAGATGTTTGTAATTATTTTCGAGAGCACTTTAGACACTTAATTGCATTTGCATCTTGACAGTTTCTTGCCTGGTCGCCATGTCAGTCCGCATTAAGGTAAGAAAGATGTATAAGTGGGCTATGAATTATTCATTTTGATACTCTATTGTTAATTGGGTCTACGGTGACGTGATTTTTGAAATAGATTGTTGAGCGTTCTGAAATCCGTTTCCATTAACTTCATCTCGTGGATTTTCTAGCGAGTATTTTCCTAGAAGATTAACTCCGTCTGTTATCACTTAGGTTGAGTCGATTTATCTATTTTGAAAATTTTAGGAGATCCATGAATACTCAATGCTATATGCAGGGTGAGCCTTTGACTCGACAAATATTTAAGCAGTAGATTTTTCAGGTCAAAAAAAGATATAGCTATTTGAAGTTTTCATAATGAGCTGTGGCCTCCCTGGAAACAAAAAATTATCTTCACAATATCTAACTAAATCTGTGACATTACACATCTGTGGATCTTTCAAATAGAGTTGTATTCAGACAAAGCACCAAATTTATCAAATTTCACAGATACTTCTAAATTTTTCAACATCAAATTACTCGAAAACGGCGCATTATACGAGAGAAAAAAAATGAATACTTTTATTTTACAAAACGTTCAAATATTGAATAGGTAGCGTCTAAATTTTTTTTATATGGTTTTTCAACAGCCTATATCTTATAAACCGAGCAGATTCGGAAGAAAATGGTAAAGAGAAAAAGTGTTTCTTTTGACCTCAAGAATCTACCGTTAAAATTCGAGTAAAAGACTCACTCTGTAGAGTCATCGCTATACGACTATTAAGATTGTAGTAGATTATTGCTTTTTAATTATGTAATGATATTAAAGAGTAACGAGAAGCAATTTATTTCTGACAGGGAATTTTGAATTTTATTTATTATTATCACCGCAGAAAGCCAATGAAACCAATGGGGTATATTCCTTAATTTCAAAATATATGTCATTAAAATCCTTAGAACTCAAATATATCGAAATATACTTTTCTCGAATTTTAACATATTGCGTTTTATCTGTATTCACTTACGAAAATTCAGAACTGCTCTCTTATGAACATTCTACGTCATTTTCACAATTCGGCAATGCCCATCGAGTTAATAATGGTCATGAAAGTTTTTTAATCATCATAGACTTAACAAATATCAAGTTTGTTGATCACATTTGACAAGGAAAACAAGCAATGCATAGAAATATCAAAGAATCACACAAAATGTCATCGGTTTTAGGAAGGCATAGACCATAGACATATTAAACACATGTGTTTTATAGGTCTATAGTATAGACACATATTACAGAAACAATTTTTTTAAATCTATGGATATAGAATTCTATATCTTCTTGATCAGTTCCACTGTTGTCGAATTTACAAAAATTACTAGACTTTACTAAAGGCATTCTACGTCACAAGCTTTTACATATTCGAATATTCACTAAGTTTCGGAGGGTATATTTCTGAAATTCCTGAATTTTGAAGCAAATCCTTTACGTGTTGGATAACTAATGGAAAAAGGAATCCATAAATAATCTTAAATTCGATTTTGGAGTTTTAGAAAACTTGCCCATTGGCATCATTCAATTCGTTGAAACTAGGGCAGTTTTTTTTAATAGAGGTTTGTAGATTTCATTTTCCATGAAATATGGTGTAAAAATTTCGAGTAGCTTTATAATTGATTTCGAAAAACCCACTAGTGTTCTGAAGTGGAATCTCCCGTATTTCTCGTGTATCTGCTAAAAACGTATGTTTAAACAGAGTCATTTATGTTTGGAGATATCGTCTTCTGACGATCCGTTTCCATTAGACTCAACTCGTGTTTTCCTCGATGTTTTCGCACCTACGTAGGGAATTTGGAGTGTTTGTCTTATATCCTTTGTATAATTAATATGGGAGATGACGAGTGACGTTTTAATGGTTGTTATTATCTAATTCATCAGCGCTAAGCGCTTTAATGGGGTCCATTAGAGAGGAATTGTAAGAAATTGCCCTTTGTGCAAGAACGTTACATTCAGGGATTCTGAACATCTTTGTTATAAGTTTTGGGTGACGTAGAAGTTTTTCATTTGATGATAAAATTTTCAACGCCATTGTTAAATGATTTCTCTCTATCAAAACAAATCACAAACTATGTTTAGATCGATCTTTATTGGTAAATTTTTCGAATTCGGGAGCAACAAAAGTTTGATTTACATGATAGAATTCGGACTCGAATAAATGCAGGGTCTTTTAAAAGATCTGCATCGTGCGTGAAAATTCTCTCATTTTTCTGATTTCACAAATGTTTTTAGGTTTTGGTCGTAAAATTTCAATAAATATTAAAAATCTCAAAGGGCCCAACAAATATCATACAATTTCGTAATTCACAGTCCCTTTTATTATTGTGTTTTCCTATATTTATATGTCGACTTTCCATGTCCCATTTCAATCTCCCAATTCTCTATTGAATTAATAGTTTCGCAAAAATTTAAGGGATGATTCTTCCTAAAAAAAATAATGTGGGTCTTTCATATTTTTTAGAACAGCGCCTATTTATTTGTTCATATATTAGGATCATTGAAAAATTAATTTGTGGTAGTCAGTAATGTCTCCTGAAAAGTTTTGATGAAAGTAAAAGTTTTCGAGAAAAATAAGTCAACAGGTACGTAACGTGAGTCTTACATCCACGAACTTAAATTTTCAAAGGCGTAAATCATGCTTTAATTATAGGGGAATACCAAAAAAAAAAATTATTGATGCTTTCTCGCTCCCATAGAATATGTGCTCAATTTAAATTTTGGCAGCTTCCCATGTCAAAGAACAAAAAAATGGAATTAGAACGCAGTGTGTTAGTAGAAGCTGCTCGAAAAAATTACATGAAACACCTACACAAAAAATACTCCCTAAAAATTTTTCGCAACTGTACATTTACTCCCTGTATATACAAGAGACCACAAATTATCGGCTACACCCCGTATCCTAGAGTCAAAACTGAATCCCATCGACGAACATGAACAAGCCAGATGTTGCTATTAGCAGACAAGTGTGAATTTGGTGTCCGCAGAATGCTGCAGTATTATTTACCTAGATCCATTAGGATAATTAGTAACTGAATACCGTAATTATGGTACATGGCGTCTCGGCTAGTAGTCAAGAAGGGATTAGGGTGGATATACCTGATAGGATTCCTTGTTTGGAATATATACGACTTTCTGAATACGGTAGTCTTTGAACTCATAGCAACTTAGCGATTAGTCATTATAGCGCTATTGTTTTCTACAAAATGCCTTTCAAATACTTCATAATTATTTTATTTTGTTAATACGTATTCCTAGTTATTTAAATAACAAGCCATTTTGATTAGGATTCAAATAATAACACTCTTTTAGAAAATTATCTAATTCATTAAATCACAGGAAAAATATCGCTTCGATTGATTGTTGCTAGGGCATTATTCAATCCATAGCAATATTATCCAATCATACTCGTGGTATTTTATCTCACTTGTGAATAAGAAAAAAAATATTTTACTGAATGGATAAATGTCAACTTATCTTTGCTGCTATGGATTGAATAATGTCGTCTTTAAATTTCCATTGCGCACCATTATCGAAACGTTTAATACTCAGTGACGACTACATTATTCATGAAAATTATAATATGTCAAACTCAAAACTGAAAATTGTGAACATTTTGTATTAGAACCCCTCTCCACACTTGAAAATTTACTTGATTCCCTTTCATTCAAAAAAAAACCTGATATTCTATAATCTATTTCTATAATCCAGCATAGGATTCGCTCTACAGCAACTAAACAGATAGAATTCCAGGAAAATTAATATCTGTCCACGGAGAGAACTTCCTTGTTTGATTGACACCGGCTATACAACACTCGGTGTGCCATTTCATCGCCAGAAATTATTTTATGTCTCACACGTATCAAAACCACCATCCAAATATCGTATATCATATAAATAGGTTTGTAACAGACCTACCACCTCGAGATATTTCCGAGAAACTTGAATAGTATGCTCTCGTGAAATTTGAGAGGGTGAAGTCGAATAGATTGAGATTATGTTGAAAGAAATATTTTGCGTGTGTTGGTTCCAGGGCTATAATCCACGATGACATTTAACAGATCATATAATGACACGATTTTCTCATTATCTCTGGTCCTCCAGATGAGAGATGCGATTGAATAAGCGAATATCATTCTTAAACTAGCAGGGTTAACAGAATCTTTATGAATGTCTATCTTGTTCGGACTCGTTTTGAAAATCTTCGCTTGTTGCAAGAGTTATTGTCTTTTCGCGTAAAAAATTACTTACATTTCTTTTTTTAAGAAAAACGAAACAAGTTGCATTCTTATGTGGAATGTGCCTCAATTGATGCGAAAGATTTTAGAAACTGATACTCCAACAAAAATTATTTATTGGATAAAAAAATCCTTTCCCAACAAATGGCAGAAAAAATATGGTTTAGTCAATAATCACGAGATTAGTTTTTTCCCATTGCTTTGCGATAATTCAACAATTTATTTAGGTTCGTATGAGTAATCATTTTCAAGATTTTTTTTTTACTTTGTCATTTCGAAAGTTTTGTTTGGGTGACTTTTTGTGAAACGTTCTTTTTTGACTAGTTCAACCTTCTGTTAAAAAAAAAGCCAGAGCTTTAAATACACCCTGTATTTCAATAAAGATTTCTGTTTCCTATGTTAGAGAAAGAGCCTCAATGTGAGAAAAATGATCTACTACAGCTTTGTGAAGCTCGAAAAAAAAGTCTCAGATATCATCTTTCTAACTCTCTTGGGTGAGCTACAGTAATTAGTTTCAACATTTCAAATATATATTTTTTTTGAATGTTCCATTTAAGAAGGCCTTTCCACTATCATGAAATAAATTTCTGAGGAATTTGATGAAGTGTATAAGGCATTTATTTCTCATTAAAAATGCCCTCTACTGCATAATTTTTATGCCAGGTTGAAAAATTCCGAATTCAAGCAAGAAACTATATTCACTGCTTTGCGCTTTCGGCTTTAGTGTAAGATTATGTTAGGAGAGGGGATGGGCATTATCGAGTCATGATGTTGCATAGAATCTGCGTCTGCGTGCATCAGCAACGAATGAAAAGATGCGTAGGTACTCAAAGATTGTTTGTTGACTTGTTGATTTAGTGGTTCATAACGGTTGTAAAGAGCAAGCGCAATTCCATTTTATACTAGGGAAAATCCATCTGCGCTTACTCTGTGCAGTTCACAACCGTTGTGAACTACTCTACGAACAAGTCTTATACATAGCGAGGATTGTAGTTACAACTTTTCAATACTATGATAGTCAAAGTATTGGGAGTTGAAACATTTGTAATTCAGACGGTCTAATTGTTCCTCAATGATTTTAGGCGCAGTAATGATATTTGTTAAATCTGTTTTCTCTTCAAGGAGATTGTCAATTAGTCGATGAATCCTTCTGAATAAATTCGTCCAGCAAAGAGGGCGGTTAACTATAAGTTATTCAGAATTTTCGTTGTGTTGCACGAACCTCTTCCAATAAAACCTATATAACAGACCAGTAATAAATTGTTGATAAAATTGCGAATATTCTATTAGAAATATAGCCCCAATATTCAATTCAACCAGAGAAATATCGTAGCAGTTCAGCCAGAATATTGAGAAATTACTTCAATTCTATCTTATTAAACGAGGTTTCAAGACCTACCTATATGTATCATCCGGATATCCCAATAAAGCAGAATAAGAACCCATCAATTTGAATGTACATCCGATATCGGAGAGAAACGGTATAATATATAATCAGTAATAGAGAAATGCACTTAAAAGGGACATCCCATACTTCCCGAAATTTGGAAATAAATAAGAAAAATTGGACATAACTCAGCTCTATTCGGAGATGGAGGAATGGCTGCTCGAACCATTCCGCTAATAAGACTCGGCCATTTGCTGTATTAGAAATAAAAATAACACAAATTGCAATAATAAAATGGACTTGGGATGTCGTCATCAATACTGTCCTATTGCTGTCTGTAATATACTTAGGGGTCTGCATATATCAAATATCTGACCATTATCCAAATTGACTGCTGTAATCAACTGAAAAGAACCCGTTTAATCTTCTTTTATAGACCGCCATACTTTTATCTATGTGTTTTTTATGTACGGATATCCCTTTAATTTTATAATGGGTTCCTCAATTCTCTTTTCAATTATACCACAGTAAATAGTTCTTTGATTGCAGAATGGTTGCTGATACGTAATTTTATGTAATATAGCAATTACTATTAATGTTTTTATTAATATCTAATCTTCTTAAATTTCAATACAAACAACATGATTTAAGCGAGATCATTAGAGTTTTGTTGGTCAAATGTCAATAAAGAATAAAGGTAAACTTAAACTGAAAAATTTGAGATATTGTTGTAATCAACATTTTTGCCTTTTCAATTACAAAGATTTCTCCTAGAAATAAAAAGCCAACATAGTAATTTTAAAAGAGTTTTGGATTTGTGTTCACCCAGTGATGCCTGTTCCAGTGTTTATTCATGCAATTACTGCATTTGTCATTATTCACGAACTTTAAAATATGTATGTCATATCATTCGATGTACACCGACTGTTTTATTTCAACAGCCTACCCATTTGCAACTGATTTTAAAGCATTCATTTCTGAACAAACTGGAACGATTACTATGTAAATATCTTTATCTTTGGTGCATATACAGGATGTGAAGTGGTTGATAACTCAAACATAGATTTATTTTGGTCATCTGCTGATCGAATATTTATATTCATTTATCTGTCCACTTGCTGACTTGATTCTTAGTAGTTTCAGGTCTTGTTATCAATTCCTGGCTGAAAAATTTAAGTTGTCGAACGGAAGGTGATGCCTTCGCATTTATTCACCGTTTCGTATTATTCTGATATACATATATATTGCGCGTCTCCAATTTGGAAAAAATTCAGGAAATGAAAGACAGATTTTTTCATACTAGCGATGGTTGAGATTAAGTGATACCTACGCGTAATTTTCGTGATTTCGTTCTAGAATTAACAAAAATATCAGATAAACTTACTCAAAACTTTGTGGAAGTTATAGAAAATTCAGTTATTTTAAATTTCGACTAGGTATGTATTCAGTTGATTTACATCAAGTAAGATCCAAATTATTCGTTCTATGAATTGAATTCAAATTACTGTTTTTGGCTGGATACTTCTCACAAATTTAATGTCATCATCCATTTTTACTGCACTCTTTTTTTTTCTAAAAAAAAATTTAAATATATTTCTGGTACCGTAGGTATGTCGAAAATAATTGTCCTTTAGTTGACAATTCGGTAGGGAATCGACTTTCGGGCCCTTATAATTTAGGGGGTCCTCTAAACTTTGCTAAGAACGAAATCGTAGTGAAGTGTCACTTAAATAGGCTTAGGTGTCAAAAAATTGTTTAGGATCTTCGGTGAAATAGGCATTAGGAAAGCGTTTCGTGGATGAAGCTGACAATGTTCAGATGAGTAGTGGTCTTTTTCAACATATACCTATAGTGTAGAAATGCTGTGGTTTCCAGAACTATTAATCGAATTTGTTTATTTTTTATCATTAAAATTTATTTATTTTCTCTATTTACGTGTACGATACATTCTCCAATACATTCTATTCAGCTTCTCCTTGCTCAACTTGTATATTTATGAATAAATCCATTTTCTCATCGGATAAGAGAAACAACCCTTGAAAAAATGACCAGAATGAAGCAGAATTGTTATTTTTCAATAGTTTGGTTTTCATCGAAGCAACTGATACCCCTCTGATCAAAATTACAGAGTTCCACAAGAAACTCTGATGAGACGGGGACGAGAAAAGAATGAGGAAATGAGATATTCCGAAAAAAACGTAACATCCAATTTCATTACATTATCTCAGAAAACCGTTATCTGGCTATTTTCCCCCTATACATCGAATTGAAAAACGTAAAATAATTACTCAGAAACAATGGAAATGTAATGGAAAGCTGAACAAAACCGAGCCTTAGAAGAATTCCAATAAAAACGATATCGCTGAAACTCAATAAGTGAGTAATATCTGGAAACAATAAGTTCCAGGCCACAATCGCAATCGCATAAAGTCAAATATCAAAGAATCCTGAAAATTATTAATGAAAGCAAGCAGACAGCGTGCGGTTATCAGGACGGAGTATTTCATCGAATTGCGATTAAAGGGCACCACCCACGTTCGGTTTTTGCGTCTGCCAGGAAATTCGGACCGGATCGGAGTGAGACTTCTTAGATGCCAAACAAATATCGACATTTTCCACGATACATTCAAAGAGTGGAAGCCGTTTGCAAAACTTTCCAGTTTCAAATTTTTTTAATCGGAGTTCTTCAGTTTGATCTGGCAAAGTAGAAAGAGCTGCGGACTTACTCTTTTAATTGTGAAATAAGGCATTTGATCACTTTTGGCGACTTCCAGAATATATACAGGGTGATTCAAAACTCGAGGCGAAAAATTGATGGACTGATATTCTTGAATAAACGTAAAAAAGTTTTTGGCCGATGAGGATTCGTTTCCGAGTTTTTGGACATAATGTTTCTTTATGCAACCAATTAAATTTCATAAATCACAGTAAGGCTAGAAATAAATGAGATGAATGTCACCTGGTGACAGAACACTTATTGTTCGCCAATTTAAAAGTTGCTTTGCTAGTTTGGTCCTTCTGTTAAACATGCAGTTTTCTAACGAAGAATATGCAGATATTATTTTTGTGTACGGTTTTTGTGATGGCAAAGCATTAAAAGCTTGTAGGAAGTAAAACATGAGATTTCCTAATAGTCGACAACCATCTCGCCGAGTGTTTCCTGACGCTTATCAAAGGCTGCGACAGTTTGGAATTGGCATTTCTTGTAGTGGTGCTAGTGGTGCTACCCGGAATAATTACTATGATGCTATGAGAGAAGAAGAAGTGATAGATTGTGTGATCGATGATCCGGAAATTAGTACCAGGCGCATTGCTGCCCATCTTAATGTGTCTAAAAGTTTAGCTTGGAGAACCTTGAAAACCGAAGTTCAACATCCATTTCATAAACAAAAAGTACATAATTTGCACCCAGGAGATGACATTCACAGACTCGCATTTTGTCAATGGCTTCTTCAGCAGAATGAACAAAATGAAAATTTCTGAAGGGAGACGCTATGGTCGGACGAAGCTACTTTTACTCGAGATGGCATAAAAAATTCCCATAATGAACATGTATGGTCTCCATTAATGTAATGACGGAAAATTACTACCAATCCAAGTCCTGCTTGATCATTTGAATGCCGATGCGTACTTGCAGTTTTTGGAAAACAATCTCGATAATTTGATAGTAGATTTTCTTGTGGATTTTGGTATACAATCGTATGTGGTATCAGCACGATGGAGCACCACAGCGTGTTGGACGAATTGTTGTCGCCTGTTTAAACCAAAATTTCAATGGTAGATGGGTTGGCGTGGTCAGGTGCTATGGCCATCGAGATCACCTGATTTGAATCCTTTGGATTATTTTGTATGGGGACATTTGAAACAACAAGTTTATGCAGTGGAAATTAATGATAAAGAACAATTAATGGAACGAATTATTAAGGCAGTCGAATCCACTAAGAATAGGGAAAACATGCAATTAGTGTACAATTCCCTTATTCTGCGTTCCAAGCATATATCGATGCTAATTTTTGAACATTTGATTTCATTTTTTCTGTATTTTTATCAGCTATTTAAGTTCAAAATTGAAGACATGCAGAAATTTTGAACAGTTATATCTCGGAAACAAGGCAATATCCAAAAAATTTATTTTACTTCTTTTATCAAGAATAGTAGCCTGTTTGCGTTCCTCAATTTTTCGCCTCGAGTTCTGAATCACGCTGTATATTCTGGAGGTTCAAATAATAGTAATGAAAAGTTATTACTGTGTAATATATTTGTCTGGCCAGTCTGGCAGTGGCATGGACTCCTTAGAAAGGAGCAATAGGCCGGTGGAACGAAGGACTGAATGGCGATTAAGGCTGTTAAAAAGAGAGAGGAAGAGCCAGGGATTTTGAGGATCAGGGTAGCCTTTCAATTAGTTTTTTGATTGATTTTGTAGCCGCCAGGAGCTCCACTTAATTGGAAGCGTTGATTACAGTCGAGGCCCCCTTTGATGTTCGCTCGGTATAATTGGTCTCTTCAAGATTGATTATGAATTCTGTTAATCGATTCCTCAGAGTCGGTTGCAGTTGCAGATATTGAATTTGTAATGAACAACTTCGGATAACTGAAGTCCCAGGGTTTGATTTAATTCCCACTCTTGCCATGAAATATAATTAACTAATTGGTTTTCGGGCTGAAACTTCTCACCCCAGCACGGATTTATTGACATTTTTCGGTGGTCCCGACACGGACATTCGAATATTGACGTTGACAGCTGCAACGGGTTCGGTTTATATCGTGATTGCTTTTTCGGTGTCACATTCTCCGTTTGACCTGATGCAATGAGAATTTGACGCTCAAAATCCTTTCAAACACAGAACCTATTTTTTCCGTTATTATTTTTTCCTGCAGTTCCAGTTTTTTCATTCATTTCAGTTGATTAGATTGAAAATTAATCAACCCTAAATAACAGAAAGAGTCGGGGCTTGTGATATAATATGATGAAAGTGGGTAAAATCGGTTAGGATACTGCAGTGTTTTTTTTTTGTGCTTGGAATCGAAAACTACCCCAAATTATTATATATACAGGGTGAGTCTTTGACTCGTACAAATATTTCAACAAGAGATTCTTAAGGTTGAAAGAAACCCTTTTTTCTTATTCTTTTTTCTCCGATTCGTCGCTGATAAAAAGATGTAGGCATTTCAAGTTTTCATAATGAGCTGTCACACCCCTTGAAAATCAAAATTACTTTCAGAATAACTAGCTACATCTTTGACACTACACATCTGTAGATCCTTTAAACACAGTTCTATTCAGCCAAAGTACCAAATTTTTCAAATATAACAGATACTTTTTTGTTCAAATTACTCGAAAACGGCTCATTAAACGAGAAAATATTAGGAATACTTTTATTTTACAAAATGCCCAAATATTCATTAGATAGCGTCCTAATTAGTTTCGAGAATTGGGTTCTTTGAATTTTTGGTATTTTTATGGTATGTAATGGTCATAATGAGAAAACTGGAAGACGTGTGGGTGATATCTCGTGTTCGAAAAACATTAATCAAATCATCAAATAAATGAAAAGCTATATTCCGAAATTCATTTCATTCGATGAAACCGTTTGTGAGAAAACATTTTTTTGTGGTTTTCAACAGCCTGTATCTTTTAAACCGAGCCAATTCTGAAAAAATGATAAAGGAAAAAAAAAGTTTCTTTCAACCTCAAGAATCTACTGTTAAAAACTTTGTACGAGTCAAAGATTAACCCTGTATATGTTGATCAATGGGTGATATTATTTATTTCGTACATTGTCCAAACACTTTAAGCCAAAAGTTTCAAGAATTTCCGAATATTATTCAATTGTAGAATTTTTTTCTTCTCTGATGAATTCATAATATGACAACCTTGTTCCTTACCTCTTATCTTCATTATACAAATACAGTAGATTTTTGACGTCAGAAGAAACACTTTTTTTATGGTTTTTCAACAGCCTGTATGTTTGAAACCAAGCCAATTCGGAAAAAATGGTAAAGGATAAAGGTGATTCTTTTGACCTCAAGAAACTATGGTTGAAATATTTATACGAGCCAAATACTCACCCTGTATACTTATCGGTATATAATAATTTTGTAAGCACCGAAAGGGAACGGTAAGAGGGGAAATCAGTTGATTTAGGGGGCTGGGAAATAGCTTCTTGTGAGAGAGCCGCGGAAAATGCTGAACAAAAGGCAAATAATTCTGGTAGCCAGATCGGAAATAGAGTGTAAAGATTCAGAAATCTGAGATTTTTTTGACGTTTACCAAACGCAAATATAAACAAATCCATGTCAGTCGTGGACAAATCTGACAGAAGTCAGGTTAACACCGATCGAAACCAGTAGCTACAAATCATTCTCTTCGATATTTCAAAAAGAAATCTCCCTCTCAAATGCACCTTAATGCGTCTCTGACCGAAGTGCTTCTTCGACGCCTGTAACTTATACGGTTATTTTCAATTTACTTAAAAGGGCCTTGGCTACTGTAAACTCGGCTTCCTCACAAGAATCGACACTTATAATGCTGAAATTATTACACTTTCGCCAGATTACGGTTTTAAACTTATTATGGGAATTACGAAGATTAAAAAACATTTACAGACATTGTTTCTCTCTCCCTCTCGCTCCAAGGATCGTTTCACATAGGCTGAAAGTGAGTTGGTAATGGATTTTCATTATTTGTTGTGATGTTTATGTCTCGTCACTTTCGCAGAATATACATGAGATAAGGATACTCTGGATGCTTTTGTGGGTAGGTAAGTGGGATAATTTTTCTCGGGTTTCATAGATTTTGCAATGAGAAGAGTGAATTTTTGTATTCTATAACGGAGATATTTCTACTGAAACATTATTGGGGATTCAAATGTAGATTGCTTGGTAGATACTTTTCTAGGTTATATTTATTTATTTCAATTCTGTGATTCAAACTACAAATTATTGAAGATCTCTTGTGACCAGATATTAAGCTGCTTCTGGACTTTTAAGTCTTACTGGGATGTCAATCATTCTTGAATGGACTATACAGGTTGTCTGTAAACAAATGCGAAGGACTTAGGGAGATGATTCCTCGATGAAAATAAGTACGGGTAGTTCCTGTGATTTTTTTTCGAAATCGACCTCCCTTCTAAGATACAGACTTTGGAAGGCGAACACGAGTTGACAGTTTTTAATTTTTTTTACGGGTTGTAAAAAACACTGGGTCATAAAATTATACATAAAATGAAGCACTAAGTAGATGTTACTCACACAATTTTTTTACATCTCATAACTTTATTATTAGGGGTTGAAAATACCAACCTTTTATGATTTTCCTTCAAAAATTGTTTTCGGGGGATGGATTTTCGGAGAAAAAAATTCTCTCATGGTTTCCCATTCAATTTTGGAGAAAAAAGTCTCAAAACTTCGATACAGTCGATACTTTTCTCGGAATAAATGAAAACTTACGTATAAAATTGAAACCGTTAATTACAAACTAGTGAATGCCGTTTTTGTATTGAGATTCTTTATGTATTACTCCCCCTGTATATCGTATGTCCTTTTTTTCTGTAAAAACATCAATTTTGTTTTTTTTTTTTAATTTGAGGTATTGGAGAATTTTGCTGTCATTGAACGAAGGAGTGAATCGCAAGATATCGTTCGAAATGAAGGTTCATTCCACCCTCAGCGGTTAGCTACCCTAGAGTTCCCCTAATATAATCGTTCCAGAATGAAATCAAGGAATTAATTCGTCCAGTTAGGTTCGAGAGTCGATCCCCGTTCACTTCAGGACTTCCCGGCAACACAAAAGAATAATAACCTGAACGATAAGAAGCACCAAACTTGAAAGTATCTGTGAAATAACCCCGTTAATTAAGTTTGTCATTTAACTCTACACTGACGGGGCAAATTTGGGTTTTTAATTATTTCTGTTCAGCATTTCCTCAGTCGGTTCATTATATAAAATTTAATTAAGCTGCAGACTGGTTCTAATTTAACGCTACTAATCAAGTATAAAGTTTTTTCGTTTAGACTACAGCTCGTTTAGCTGTAGAATTGACGTACGTGCGCCGGAAATCAAGCGCTGCACATTCTGTTCTGTTATCCCTCTTGTATAGTCACTCTCCGTCTTTTTTCCTATTCGGTGCCACTGTGAATGTTTTGGTTATTTAGTTCTCTGCAATGTTTAATTAGAATTTTAATGGAGGTCAGAAAAAGGAGGGGTTATTCCCTTCTTGTTTTCTCAATTGGACGTGACCTATGGAGGTCCAATTCTACTCAGGGTTGGGGCATATTCACCCCTTCTTTCATCGAAATGAAATGCCCGGAGATAATACTCATACCCAGAGCAGAAATTGAAGATATTTTCTATTTGTTGCTAACGTAAATGAAAAAAACATTCTCGCAGATTGTTTCAAATATGGGTTAACATTATCATATGTCACTTTCATTTTGTCCGATTTAAAAAAAAAGGAATCAAACGAAGTATAATAATTATTCTCGGAAATTTCGTTCAAGCTCATTATTGCTGTATAGAGTTTTAATTGATTCTCAATAGTTCGATTCACAATTCAACATGAATCTATTTTACATTTTTAAATGTCTAAATATCTAATCTTCTTGTCATCTCCTGATTTTTAGCATATTATTCCGACTCTTTGTGAAGGCCTTTGTTTTATATGGTTCCTAGTAGGAATGATTACATGATTCGAAAGCCAATTTAACATATGTGTAGCCTATGAACAAATTACTTGTGTGAGACTTTTTTTGAAAATTTGACCACTTTTAAACATGAAAGTGGTGAAATTTAGGAAATTTTGATTATTTTTGAGCTATTCATTTTTATTTTTCTATTGCTGATTTTTCTGTAATTGGATTTTTTTAACTGTAAAAACGTAAAGCTATTCATCTGTTCATTTATTAAAGTACCTGAGTTCGATATAATTCCAATAAATAAAGCAGTACAACAATTACGCAGCTCGTGGTAGCTTCAGAAGCTTTCTGATGTATGTCGGTGGAAGCATCACGAATCTTTCGGCCTATACGAGTCCAGAAGTGATACTCCACAGAGCTGTTCTATTATTTTCCTCAAATTGTTAGATCCCTTAGATAGCTAAGGGATTGGCATTTCCCAATCCCACAGAAAAGTTCACATCCACCAGGTGTTAACCTTTCCTCAATGCCCAGCATTGCCACCAATGGAAGACTCAACTTATTGTATCTTGCAAGTTGATGGCTGGGGTATTAGGATAAGCCAAGGTCATTAGAATAGTTGACTGTGTGAATCCATAACCTTGGTTGGGCTGTTCGTTAGGATGTAAATGTGATGTAAGGGTTCCATTTAAGGCACAATTGAGCATAAGTGAAGACAGCTAGTGCCTCTGTAAGATAGAGGACTTATGTCCCAAGTCAAATAGATAACTTGATTTGGGTTCATACTTCAAATGCCCCAATGTCTGCAACTCTTTCTTATTTTGCTCTAAGTTCATCAAGATGATTAATAATTATCCTTTCAAAGGTTTCTTCGAAATGAACTATAGTTGGCATAACATCCGAGATTTAAAATTGATCAGGTATTCACATTATTACAAGTTGTCCAAAATAATTTTTTCCTATTCTTTGTTTTTTACCTATAAAATTTGGATAACTCGTAGAATCATCGAGTGATTCCTCTAAAGTTGATTGTTATTGCTATTTAAGAAAGAATGAAAATATGTTTTCATTGATATCTCTTCAACACCTCTTCTGAATTATAAATTAACATACTATGTTATCCCATAAAATTACGTTTTTTGTATCATTTGGAAAAATTTATTTTATCAATAATAAAATTTCAATTATTTGTTTGTTCACGTTCGACCTAGTTTTTCAGGATCCACAACGGCGTATTTCCCTCAAAAAAGGTCTCGGCTATACAAGACACTTGAATATAATATCATCAAATGAGAGTTGTTTCAAATGTTCCATCCCTGCGAAAAACTAAACTTCAGTGGCAGCCACGTTTTTCATGCTCATCCATCCATCTGAAATATTCCCTACCACAAACAAATATCTCCCTAATTGGGTTACTCCATACTTCATTATAAGTTTCAAGGAACACGCTTATAATTAACGTAATGAACTCTTTGCTAATTAGCTGAATGCAAAGTTCGTTAGAGTGAGAACCCCAAATGGAATACCTGTTCCGATACAATGTATCACATAGAAATCTTGAATATACAACACAGCTGTCCAGAAAGTTTATTTATAAGCTCGACGTTCAATTAATTAAACGAACTTGTGAAGATACTTCGAACATGTGACGAATTTTCAATTTTGTGCTTGAATATTCAGTTCGTTCGCCTACTCCAACCAACGGGATACTGATTCTTTCATTTTTCCCTTGCATGCCAAGAAGAGCATATATTAAAAGTTTCAGGAGAATTCTAGATATCTACAGAGAATAGAAATTTAATTACGAATGCATATTATTATTCGTAATCTTCTGTCAAGTAGATGAGTTTCGAAAGATCTAGTAAAAAATGTTGCAAATAGGCTTGTGTTATTTCCGTCTTCATACTATTACGCAGACTTTGGGGACGTTATTTCATGGGATGAAAAAAAAAATTTACTTTCTTAGGAATTGGTGCCTGTTAATCATGAGCCCCAAGGAATCCTTTATTTTACGATTATTCTGTCGAAATTTGACACACACTTGCAATTCAGTTTTAGGGAGCAGAAAAACAATTTTTTTTGTCGGAAAGTTTTATACCAAATATCCGCCTTAATTTTCACCACACAACAACCCTTACATATTTTAGGTGGTATTCAGACACACCCTGTGTATGTTGCTTCGGGTTACTCACCCGGCCACTCAAGGTACATTAATATGTTGCATTTTCCATCTTTCGATATTTCCTTCATTTGTTCTCTTTCTTTTAGTTCCCAATTTTTTTTATTCCGTCTAACTTAGCGGAACATAAATATCAGAATCTATGCCTTGGCTTACCAATGCCATCCAGATTATACCGTGACTGTGTTGAGTTCACTCCCCCCAACCCCCCATTCAATTTATTGCTATTGGATTGCTGGTGTTCAATTTTCCACATTACTATGTTTTTATGCTGTTATGGTACACCTCTTTCTCTTCAATTCAAATTTTAGGCCACCTACAAGGTCAATGCATAGTCATGTAAATAATTCCAAATGGTAGTGGTGGTCAGAAAAGTCTAATCTGGCAGAAAGTCCAAAACTGAAATTTTATTTTTTTCGGGGTAATTTATAATATTATATTATTAGCTCTAGGGCTTCACTTTCAGAGTGTATTCAGTTTGCTTCAATCGAAATAAATATTAGGTTCATTCATGAGAATCACAAAAAGTTTTCAAACTGATGAACATCCTGAAAAATTTCAGAAAATGCAGAATCCAGATTGAATTTCAATCGATTTCTGATGACTGAACCGTGCTGACATCTTTTTTCGGTACTTCTTCGAAGAGCCCTCAAAGTATCGGCATCCAAAGTGTCTCAAAATGACAACACTGTAACACTGATGCCATTCTGGCAATTACAGTACAAATACCCTGAAATGCCAAATAAATGTGCAGTTTATAACATTGTAACCTAATTCTAACCTAACCAATTAATCAAGTGTTGATTTTTTTTCTACTAAAAATCGATCCACGAGGATCGTCCACAATATGGAGGAACATGCAGGTCTACAGGTAAAAAATCTCCTGGAAAGCTTCTGATAGTAGATGTTCCCAAAGTCTGGATACTCTGGTATGAAAAATCGGTCTTTCGAGCTTCTCTATACTGGGTGTATTTAAAGTTGAGGCTTTTCTACTTTCTGCAAGGGACAGAGAAACCATTGGACTAAGATTTCAAGTTGCACCTGCTCCAAACTCGAATTTTCGCCCTGGACTATAAAAATCTGATTTTATTAAGCCTCTTCAGGTATCAGTTCTTTCGAACACTCAACTGCTTTCTGTACTCCAGCTTAAGAATCATGACGTCAACCGTGGGGGTATAGGATTGCAAACTAACAAATCAAACCATCCAAAACGAACTTCATTCGGGTCTAAGAATGGACCTTGTGTAGTAGGGATCCGGAAAGCAAATAGGTAATAAGATGATAAATTGAATGAGCCTAATCTAAAATAAATAACCGGAAGAAAGAGAAAGCAAAACAGAATTGAAGTAAGTGGCACTAAACGAACTAAGTGACGGATGGGGGACGGACAAAAGGATACTAAAGGAGGATACACACGGCCAAAGGATCGATTTTTTTGATGAACCCACCATTGAAGTGTTGAAAAATCGTGTTGCAGCAAACCTTCAATACATTCCTATATATTTTTATGGGATTTGTGAAAGCCATATTTTTCGATATGATTGATTTTTTGATATTCCAGTGGCGCAGGTAGTCGACTAGAATTTTTTAATTACGCGTCTGCGCTTCTTTCAGAGGAAGGATGTGATTGTGACCCCCCCTTTATTTGAGGAAAAATTTGATTTCTTGGCCACAGTTTGTGCATGTTTGTCCTGATATTATGTTGTGTCATTTCTGCGTGTGGAAGAAATAAAAGCTTTCTCTGTTTCTTTATGATCAAACAATAAGTATTTCTTTATTTTCATCGCTTCAAAGAAGGCCGATGAAGATATTTTTTTTTTAATTTTGGTAGCTATGCATGAAATTTTTTTGTCAATGAATATAATTTTTTTTTCACATTCATCAGTTCACTTTCGTTGTTTTCCCCAAAACTATAACTCTCTGTAGCTCAGTAGTTTGTAAGCTTAGGACAGGTTTCTAAAAAAAAAATAAATAAGAATATCATATTCTGAAACAGCCTGTATAATATTTCTATATTGCGTGACATTCAATAAAAATGAGTGAGTTAGCCACTCGGTTAGCCATAAACACGAACAAGTACTAGCTAGTGTATCGTGGTTCTCAGAGGTTGTGTTAATCAATCGTCAAAAAGATGGCAGATTTCATGCAAGTTTATTTATCTTAAATCATACAAAATAATGCTCATTAAAGACTTAAAGCCCGTGACCCACGACAACGTCAAATTATAGTCAAGTCTACCTCACCAAAGCTTCTGAAGAAAATTATGATGATTGTGTATCAGATACAAAGTTTTCTAGCCTTTTGTCTGATTTACAGTCAAAAGAATACAATTTTTAGTGCGGTGTATTAGCTGATAGTAACTATCCTCTTTGAACATGGCAATTGCAACATTCTTCAGCAGCAACTGTCAGATCTGAGGATTGAACAAGATCATACTCCATTGATAAAAAACACCTAAAATATGGGACCTCTATAGATTCTTACTCAAGTACCTACATTACAGATCACCGCTCTTGTCATCTACTATATCGTGTTATTTGAATATGAAGGTAATTCTTCGCCAATAGACCAGCGTTTCTATTGTTCTATTGAGGGGAAACAATCCCTTTGAATGAAGAGAGTGGTTCATAATTAGACAAGTGAACACTAGTTGAGATCAATATAGGTTGTTGAAGAGACTATGTTGAAAATGAACAACTCCTTTTGGCAATATGTAGGCCCGAAAACTCTGAGTCTGGTCGGATGTTTCTGCGTATGCCACCCTTTAGCAGGCCGCCGGACGAAGAGGAAACAGAGAGCGCAGTACCGGGGACAATATAACCGTGAAATTGATCAGAGATGCCTCTCGAAGAGACCGCGAACCCATTTAGAATCGTTGATGCCGACAGTGTAAGCAAATCCTATTGAAACGGCTTGCTAGTGTCGATCAATCGAGAAAGATATCGATGATTCGGAAATTTGTCTTTTCCAAGGGGGGAAAACAACTACCTTCTCGATAAAATAACAGCAGATGGTAGTGTTGCCATTACTTGATGAGTTGGTTAACAGGATAGGTGATGAATCCCATTAAAATTTGTGTCAAAACTTATATAATGAAAAATACCTAGGGAATGTACAAATAACTTTAATCAGTTGGGTAATGTATGAAATACTATTCATTTCATACAGTACCTAGATATTCTATATAATACCTGATTACTATATAAAAGATATATCAAACGGAAGATGTTCGTATCTTGAAAATATGTAGGTACTGTTTTTGTCCGTTGTTACTGTCTTTTCTTTATTATTTTGAAGTTTCACTTTACATCAACGGAATCACAACTCCTGAAACCATTCAATTATTTCTCAACTATATTAAATTATATTAAAATATAATTGAATGAATCTTCATACTATAAAGGGTGTATTCAAAGATGAGGCTTTTTTCTCAACAGAAGGTAGAACTGGGCAAAAGAAGCGTTTCACCAAAAATCACCTATAAAATACTTTCAAAATGACAAAGTTGAAAAAAAAACTTGAAAATGATTACTGAAATAATATACGACCCTAGACCATTTGTTAGCTGAATTATCGCAAAGCAGTGGGAAAAAACTTATCTCCTCATTCGACCATGTGGTTTCGTTACAGATATTGGCTCGTTCGATATTTACGTGGTAATGAAAATGGCAACTTAGGATTGCCAAATTGTTCTCATTATTTTTCAGTAACTCACACGATTTCATGAAATGTCTCATTTCGATACCAACTAACAGAAGAGACTTAGGATACAAGTGTAAAAAATAGAATAATACTTCAAAATCTCACCAATCAAATTCTCTAAATTATTCACGATTTTTTTCACAATGAGCATCACAATCTTCTTGTTCGAACATTCCAACAATCGTCGTAAAATGGGATGATATGGGAAAATTTCATAGCACTTTTTCAACATAACTAACATAAGCACTTTCAAGTAACTGCCTCGATTTTCTAAATTTTATTTCATTCTGAATTGCACGATACAACAATTACGATTCTCTCAAAAGTGACCTGATACATCTAATCGGACGAACTTGGTACTGAACCACTCATTGTCCAGCCATATGTTTATGATTTGTTTCGTTTTTGCGATGCTGGAGTCGCCTTCCACAGTGCCGTACTTAAAATTCAATGAAATTTTGTCGAACTTCTAGTGGTTGTATCTCAGCCGTCTTGGATATTTTATTTAGACAATTTTTGGTTAAACGAGTCATTTTGATGAGTTCTACCTTCTGTCAAAAAAAAAGCCTCACCTTTGAAAACACCCTGTATATTCTTTCTGTTATTCATAGAAAACTCGCCTCCTCGTTTTTGAATTTTTATAAGTTTCTCACAAATAAATTATTATTCTGTTTCACAATATAACAGCTTCTGAGAAACATCATTTATTTTAGATTTCGATTATTCGGAAAAATTTATGTACCTATACCTATATATACATGTTGAGAAGGCTGGAGTAGTTTGGGTACCAGGCAATCGTTAATACAAAGATCAACAATATATCGCTCCATTCATCTATATTTAGCGGTTCTTCCTCAGAATCATAAAATCATATGAAAGACAAAATCACAGTTGATTGACTGGTACCCGAACTACTCCTCCCTACTTTCTTCGACGAATAAATAATTCATTACATTTATGTTGATATTTTTTGAGAGATTCATCCATGAAATTAATATAATAAAAGTCTTTCAATATACAGTAGTGTAAATATTTTAATTTTTTTTTGGTACTAGCGGTCCTTGTTCAGGAAGAATATAGTTATAAGCAATAACTTATCAAATTTTACTGATGAAAACCTATATATTTGGATACTTCTCTATCAGAAATAAGAACTCTTTATAGTGAATGTCAGCAACATGTCTGAAAATCTGATCAATAAATTTTATAAGCATTTCTATCCAAAAAATATCGAATTTTTAAAATATCCAATTGTTGTTCAAGCCTATAACGAATTGAGGAATGTATACTCGTATATAAATCATAATACTTCCTCCTTCTAGAGGATACAAATAGAAATGTACCCATATTTGATCGTCTTGGGAATCCGCCCGTCCTGGATTTGATTTCTCGTAAATATTAGGGATACGTCCATCCTTCATTACTGCCAGACTTGGAGGCGCTACCTCAGATCGATCTGATCTAGTTAATGGATCCAATCAGCCAGTAGTGCAGGACGAATGACTCCAGAATAATTCCGAATTCAATCATGAAAATGTTCCAATTCACGGTTTTATTGGCTCACAATCAGGAAAGCAATATACGAATTGCATAGGTTATTAATGATGTGATTCATGAATCGAGCCATGACCTCTTACCAGATACTGGATGTTTTCTCCTCCTATACGATTCCTCAGTGTCTATCGTATCGGATTGCTGCTCGTGTTTCGACACGACAGCCAATCGGTCAAAATGTAAATTTAGAAAATTAAATGGTCAATTGTGGCTACTTTTCACAAAAATGTTTTTTTTTCTTAATTTCGTCAGTGGAACATTCAAGTCATTCTTTCAGTTGTTTGTCACCTCTTCTTTAGAAGTAACGTGCTTAAAAATAAAAAATAAAAATGGGTATTCAAAATTTAAAGCGTTTCGTTTCTATTGCACAAGTTGGCAACATCGGATGAAATATGCGTTGATAATAAAGGACAACAAAAACACTATCTTGATGAGATAGACGAAGATGGCTGTCTATGAAGTCTGCGACGAACGAGGAAGGTCGTAAAATTTTATTGGATTTTTATGGCTGGTTGCTGTTGAGGCTCATCGCCAGTGAGTACGCGCCTTATGATGGCTGTACATCAACAGCTGTTATTTTATGAACAAGCCATTGTTCTTTTTATTTTCTAGTAGGCGCTGTTGCCAAATCGTAAACTAGAAACGAAGCGATTTAAATTTTAAAACCTCATATTTGAAGAATGATTTTGAATAATTTCCTCGGTGCATTTGAAAAATTTATGAATGAAACTCATAATTATTCAGTTTAAACTTGCATACCCTGTGATAATCCAAATTGAGGAGAATTCACCATTTTGTATTTCCATAGCACTCTCAGATACGCGGTAAATTTTGAATTGATTCCAATTCTCTTTATAGTTTCGATATCTTTTTCGAAACGGAAAGTGCGCTCGAAAACGAAGTCATTTCAACATCAACTTTTCCAATCAGAACATGCTACATCTATTGCGGGTTTTATTGGAAAAACTTCTGCTTTTTATAAATTGCATCGCCCTGGACGTGCTTCATAAAACAGGGCCGATTCCATTTTCAGATATTAGGATACTTTATCCTACCTCCGAAGACTGCCTGCGCTTCTTTTCATTTAGTATCCGTATTGTATGTTGGCGATGGCGAATTTTTCATGGAAGTGTCGCTTCACCAATCGCCGTTTTCGAGATTATTCATTTACATTTATCCTATTAGCCGAAACGGAAATGGAAACATTAGATAGAGTTACATTTTAAATCGAAGCAACCCATAGCGAGCGTGCCTACATCTAAGAACAGTAGCAATATACCGGTTTCGCTCTTATTTGAGCTCATCAGTATCGCATAACTCGGAATTGAGATTTCTGATAGTTCCATTATTTTCATTATTTTACATAGTTTATTTGGCCTAATCCTTATTTTACAACATTATTTTCGTGATAACTTCCGAACGACTTAACCCATAAATTAAATTAAAGAATATAGAAAAGAAAGGGATTCAAGAAGTGCTATTAAGAATTCAGGTGCGCTCATTCAAATAGTAGGTAACCCTGATATTCTAATATCAACAACATATCAGACGGTAGCGAACATATTCAATGTAGATGAATTTATATCACGTTTCATCTGAAACTAAACAACTTATATTTCAGCTGAATATTTCCCCAATCAGAAAGATTTGAATGAAGAGGATAACAAAGAATTTTCTTCTATTGGGAGACACAGAAAAGTGTTGGCATTTGAGAATTTTATATAACTAGCTGACCCGGCAAACCTAGTTTTGCCATTTAAATTATTTCTAGGGTAGATAATAATAACTAACTCATCGTGATTGCTCGATTGGTCGTAAGAAAAAGGAATGCCTTTTTTTCTGTTCTGTACAATTTTTTTTGGGAATATTTTGTTATATAAACCTTGCCCTAACAATAATAAACACAACAAAAAAAGAATTGTCCAATTTGGTGCGATCGTTTGAAAAATAAAGCATTTTGAAGTAAACCATAGATCCTCTTTTATTAATATTATAATATATAATATATAATTATTATCATTTAACAGAGTATTAAAAATAAACAGCCATAAATAGGAGCCAGTTTTTGGACTTCCATTGATGCGAGATGATTTTTGTTGCAGGATTTAACATTCTTGTAATTATCTATTAGATACCCATTCCTAACCACTGCATAATATGCATTTCATCTTCGGGTTGTTTTTTTTGGAATCTACAACTGATGTAACGTATCCAACCTGTAGCTAAAGAAGATAACCAACATTAACTCTGCTCAAGCTACTGGATATTGTGTAAATTAATTCAATTGTCTTCCATAGCAAAAATGAATATATTTAAAAACTGTATGTCTTGTATTAGCCATGAAAATAACTAGATTTGGTATGCCTTCAATCACTTTGTATAAACGTCAATTATGTTCGGCACATATTTTCCGAAATGATTCGACATTGTGATAAAATACGTAATTACTGAGACTTTTATGTAAAACGGACAACATAAGGCTGATATAAAACCCAAATTTGTTTTGACAAGCGTTATAACCCCATATTTTCGTACTATACAGAATGAAATGTGTCAAATTTCTATGACCAACCGAGTGCTAAAATAAAAGTGAATGGAGTATAGCTGACCTGGCAGATGTCCTGCATTAGTGATGGATTATGAAGGTAGTAATTAGCAGTAAAATGGGAAGAAAAAATCAAATAAGAATAGTAGTAGAATACAAAAGAAAAAAATTATTTTGAATTCTTTATCGAAAAAATAGGAAAAATTAATTAATATACTTTATCCACAACTGAGATAGATTCAAGTAGTGCCGGGACACCCTGTATAGTTATCTCACCATTGAATGAATATGGGACACCTCAATACGTTATGTTGTTATAATAACACCCCAATCAACTAGCTGCAACTGTCAAAACTGCATATATGCTTTGAAAAATTATCTGAAGGAGCTTCATTCAGGACGTGAGGTAGACGACTCTATGTATCGAGGAACTTGTCAAGAAAGTTTCAAGCACGTCTTGCACCTCGTTTCATCTTGTATTATATGGCACGTGACGGATGTTTTTCAGACGAATTAATTCCGTTTGGGGGAAATTGGCATGAAAACCCGCGAAGAATATTCGAAATTCAAATGAAAAGTGAATTGGCAAATATCGCGCAGAATGAGGAAACATGGGATGAATACGAACACAGAAAAGGGATAAACCTCATGAAATAATTGTTCTTTTTGATGGCAACTTTGTTGCAAGCACACAATAAAAAACATAACTAGAATCTGAGAGGACGAGTGGAGAGAGCCTTATGAAATAATTTTTCTTCCTGGAGGAAACTTTATTGCAAATATACCTTTTTTGTTTTGAGCGAAAATAATTAACTTTATAATGATAGGGTGGAATAACTGAACAACTGGAATGAGATTATGAAAAAGGCGGCGGGAGAATTTTTAATTTTTAGGGCAGTAAAAAGAAATAGGTAGTAATTTTAATTAAAAACTTGAGAAGTATCTTTTGTTTTAGTAGCGCGAACAAATAAAGTTTGAAGGGCGAGTGTTTTGTATCCCTTAATTAGTAGGAAATTAAAGTCTCACTGGATGGTCATTCACGGGAATTCTTAGTTTACTCCTTGTTGATTTACGCCATAATTTGAACGCTTGTTAAAGCTTCCAGGCCAATGTATATCCTTCCAGTAATTCCGAACTTTTTTCGATTAAACGTTCAGACAAAGCCGTAAAAGCGAACAATATTCTGGATTCAGCTCAGTTATTTGAAATTGAACTAACGACTAATCGGATATTTTATTCGCTTGAGTGCCATATAATTAGCAGTGGTATTTATTTTGTTTCATTGTTTGCAATAACGAATTTTCAGAATCGAGCTAGTTAAAATTCCAGCTCGGCAGAAATTTTCAACCAACATTTTTCACTGAATTTTCGGTCAATTTCCACCTCGACCAAGTCAGGGATGGATTCATAAAAATGAAATTAGCTACTGCAGGCATGCCATTTTCACGTTGTACGTAACAGAATTAAAAAATATTCTATTTTATGGTTCGACAGTTATTCAGCTGTGCCTAATAGTGACACGCTCGGTGACACGTTTTGAATGCTTCCTCAGGACAATTTTTATCATCAGGATTCACATGATATGCAACACAGATGTTTCATCAAGAGAGCCAAAATGGCATAGCATATAAAATCCTGCTCTATAATTATTCAAACATAATTTTTTCATAATTGACTGCTATCATTCAGTGGTTAAAGTCCGAGAATATTTAATTTATTAGGTTTATACCAATAGGAACCAGTTCTTTCTTATACCTGAAGAATGATCAGTAGTTGGGGAGCTAAAGTGGGAAATTCGGAATTTCCTCGAGCGTGTCAGATTAATATAAGGGGAGATATCTTGGACCCTGTAGAGTAGCTCTACCAAAAATTAGACCTGTTTATAATAATTGTCTAGAACAGCCTGTTAGAATAGTAAAAAAACGATCATTGAACATACTCGAGCGTGTCAGATTAAGATATATATCGTTAATTACATATTGAAAAGTGTATATTCTCTTAATTTGGCAATTTAAGCCTGACGAAAATGTCACTTGTACAGGGTGGGCAAATTTCGATGTTTTAGCACTACAGCTTTTAAACCAGTAGAGATAGACAAAATCTGATACCCCATTCTCGTTCTCTTTTTCTGAGAAACTAACAAGAGTAGTAGTCATTTTTTGGCCACCTTCTTTTGTTTTCGAGTTCGAAATAAGTTTATTCTCCGGTTTGAACTTTTGACGAGCACAGAAAAATAGAGCTTTATATAACAAGAGCAGTTTCCTTCCGGCAATTTCATTCTTACTATGCTTTTCACCAATTTTCACAAAATTTGAATCTAGATATATTTCATAAATTTTTATAATAATGAAAGGACTAATAGAAGGAGACTGTGGTAATCATAAGATGCTACATTTTTCTATTCTCATCAAAAGTAGAAACCATAGAAATATTGAGAAAATATTCTATATAATTTCTATTATTTATAACGTTACAAACCATATGATGTTATATATTTTTGAAATCAATAAAAATTAAGCTTACAAAAAATTGCACAGAATTCTAGTGTTTCTATTCAAAAAACATAACTTTGGGTCATAGCTTCATAATTAAAAATCCTGCTGAAAAGGCAAGCACGCCACTGGATTCTACTTAAAAAAGTGCCTATATAATGCTCTAATTTCAAAGCTGTATCATCAGTATTAGCGGAGATATAAATTTATTTCGAAATCACCATTTTTTCAATTTTCGCTTATAACGCTATAACTGACAAAAGAAGGTGGCCAAAAATGACTGCTACTCTTGTTAGTTTTTCAGAAAAAGAGAACGATAGTGGGGTATCAGGTTTTGTCTGTCTCCTCTGGTTTAAAAGCTGTAGTGCTAAAACATCGAGATTTGCCATCATATACATTCTCGAGCGCGGTAGCTTTTTTCGTGTTTTGAAGCTAATGATTCAAGAATAACGGAAAAAATATAAGTGTTTTCGCATTCATCATCAAAAATTTTTAAGCATAACATTTATCACAAATTTTGTCCAAAGCAATTTTTTCTACGTTCGAACGTTTTTGAGATATATGGCGAAAAATGTACATAAAACTGGGTTTCTACAATTACCTTGGCCTTTTTCATGTGTGGCTTAGCTTCTCGCCCTTATCGCCCTCTAACTCGAAATCGGTCAAGATTATGTAAAATTGCTTCAGACAAAAGTTGTATAGAATTTTTTTATCTACAACTATCATAATGAGTACAGAAACGATTAAATGTACAGGATGGGAGATATTTCTAAAACTGCCTTATTATTATCTTCAGTCCAGTAGTGTCGAAGGTATATGTGTTATGTGTACTCACCGAAAAATTTCATTAATAATTTTTTTTTTATTTTAAAGATATTTAGTCGGTACCAAACCTCATCCCAACCCTATTATTATATCTTGAATAAACCACTTTGAAAAACAATTTCTGGAATAGTAAGTTCTGATTTCGTTTCTTTTTCTCGGCTAAAATTCTCCTGGCAATCGAATATGATCCATTCTTTGCATAATATATATTATTCAAACCCTTATTTATTTCATGTATTGGCCTGTGCACTCCAATTTTGATACGTTAATATTTTATTGGGACGTATACGTATACGTACGTTCGGACCGAGGGCAAACATCTGCATGAAAATAAAATTTCTAATTCGTTTATTAATATTGGATGTGGAAGCGAATAAGAAAAGGTCTCCCCTTCATTCCCTGCCCTGAAAAGTCCACCCCGTGTAGCCAAAGGAGAAGGCTTGACGTTTTTATTAAACTAGCGAGGTATGTTACCGCTGGCCGGACTTGCCATATTTTATTATTGCCTTACATTATTTATCCGCATACACTGCCTTGAAATATGCAGGGCAGGGCTCGGACTGAACCGTTAAACATACTTCTCATCCAAAAGACCCAATTCAACTGAGTGGACTCGTGTCCACTGAAGCTCACAATTTTAGATGGAGCAACTAATCATGAGACAATAGTTGGAATCAACTTAGTAAAAATCTTAAGGAAAAATATGGAGAAATCTAAAACAAATTAAAGGAAGTTTTGAAAATACCCTGCTCATTTTCCAAACATTTACATATTTTCTTTGTAAGAATTGAAGAAGATTTCATATAGAATTTCTGAATTACCCACCTACTTTCCTTACATTTTTAGTTTATGAATATGTTTACAAGCCGACCCAGCAGCAGACGACCTGCCAAAATGAGACAATATTTCATCGATTGGAAGTAAAATCAAGCTGGAGTAGTATGAAAAGTGATTAAAATATTTATTTTAATTTCTTCATTGAAAAAATTGATTGAGTACATATCTATACATATAATATCGTGTACATTTTTCAGTTGAAGGGAAAAATGAGCTCTTTATGGCCGTTCCTCTTTGTAAACAACATTTTTTGTTTCGCCTGTTGCATAAAGAAACAAAGTTGAGGATTTGTTAACACAGAAACAAGCTACACACAATTGACCATGTGAAAAGCATGGATTTTCGAGATTTATGCTACAAACATTCAAGGGCTATTTATTTTAGTCATTGCGAATACAAGCATACTGAAAATTGCAAAACACTCATCGTCTTTGAAAGTAAATGTAACTTAAGAATTGCCTTGAAATAATCATTTAACTCATAACCAAAATGCTGAACATTGAGAACCTTAAATCAATATTGGGATCATGTTATTCAGTAAGTTCATTTGTGAACTGTCAATCGCCAGCTGATGGCAATCACTTGTCCATGGAAGGTAGACTGCCCAACATTCACTTGCGCACGAAATTTAAATTTCGTTTATTTTTCTTGATTTTTTACAGTTTCCTAGGCAACTTTTCCAAATTCTTCTTCCGTTAAAACCCTCTACAAAGTATGAGGAAGGCTCTTAAGAAAATATGAATGAAATCGGTTTAGCCGTTTTTAAGTGATGCGATGACAACGCAAAATAGGGCTGCAATTTTATTCAGCAACGTTGATCTTTCTTCTTTTACCGCTAACTGTTCGAAGATAACACCAGTTAATCCAGAAAAATTTCACAAGTGTTCAGAATTATTCGGTTCATCAATCCTGAATTCAAAAAAGTGGCGGCTACTATTTTTGCATATTCCTAATTAAAGTATTAAAAGAAGAACCTAAAATTATTTATATGTTGTTATCCATGCAATCTTGAAGTATTTTCAACTAATCATGTGGAGAATATAAATCAACCAAAGTTTTTCAGTTTTTTTTTGTCACTATTAGGAATCAATAATAACAGTTTCTTGCTCCAAATACAACCAGAGAGTGTGTGATACCGAGTTGAAAGCTATTTTCAAACAAGAAATAATAACCCTTATATACCCTAGCCTACCTGGTGCATTCAAAAATCAATTATTTAAAACGTCATTAAAAAGTCATATAACTCCATATATTTACTTTCAATATATTAGCCTGCTAATAGAACACTAACCTAATAACTAATTAAAATATAATCCCACAACATTAGAATTTTTCCACGTAAAAACCAATACTGGAAATTGGGATAGATAGAAGATCAACCGATTAACAGTAATTATTATCATCATATTTTCCATCCTCATTGAAACTTCTTGAACCTTATGTATCCAAAACCCTGAGCGAGACCATGAGAATAATTGATATCAGGGGAATGAGAATATTCCAACGCCCACTGCAATATTACAATCATTTAAAACAACCCTGTACCATTATTTGGTGGATTTTATGGCCCCAAGGCTATGATTTTTCTGCATGCCACTGTTTTATTTTGACTATCAAACTGCATTAACGTCCACTATATCAGTCTCGTTTATTTTTGTTGTTGCTGCATGTTAAGTTTGAATCAATTTTTGTAATTCATACACAGTAATATCAGCAAATTCAGTTATGTTATGAATGGCAGTTATTCGTTATGAATGTAACAACCCAATTTTGTTTTTCAATGAGAAAAGTGCAACAAGGAATCAACTGTCCCAAAGAATCAAGCTATTACTGAGGGATTTCTAAGACGTAATATATCAGAAGTTAGTACATGCTTGGAAGCGCATCATGATTCATAATGTCCCTGATATGCAGCTCAATATGAAACGCCGTTCCTGTGTCGAGATTTTATGAATAGGTTCAAGTAATTTGTGGAAAATTGGTAGTATCCATCAACTTCGACATCAACATTTTCATCTGCGATGGAATGTGCATATTCCATAGGTAGCATCCATTTTCAAATCTTCATTGAAGGAAAAGATGAAAAATTTATGGTATGCTACGAACGCCCCAATATTTCAGACAATCTCATTATCAATGAGCCATTTGGATTTCAATCCTAACATGTTCATCATAATATTATATATTTGGCAAAATTAAGAATTCGATTATTCGGTATACATTGTCTGATGACTTAATCATTATTTGATTCGAGTTCTTCTGATTCTGATGCGTTCTAAATCAACTTGCTATTCGAATTCCGACCTATATGCTAAGAGTCCGAATTCTAAATTCATAAAATGATGGGAATGACTTTCAAATCAATTTTTTTTCTGAAAGTAAAACTGAAATAGAAATGGAAATGATTTATAAACATAGGATCTCATGACTCAAACATTATTCAGGTTGGTTTTTCTTCTTCCACTCAATTATTATACAGGTATCTGCACTAATTGATTTGTATGCCAGTTTGTAATAAACATAAAGCACCGATATCCAACGTCTTATTAACATAAATGCAACGTACTAGTTAACTCGATTCAAATGGATCGAAATGTTGGGAGGAATAAAGAAATTCTTCTTTTCATAGCAGAAAACTCTTTCAGCGACATCTGCAATCGGTTAGGTTCAACTTGCCGAGAATACGACCTAACGGCTCCTTTCTCTCATGCAGGACGAACTGGACGAAGTAAAGGAAACTGAAACCTCATTTCGCTTGCAAGGATCCTTTCTCAAATCCTTATATCCCCACTTTAGCACCCATATTTAAAAATGAATTTCAGAATCTTTGACAGTTTGCTCGAATTTTAATAACTTTCAAATCAAACTACGTATTTTTTTCATTTTTGGGACTTATAAAGATGACGAGAGATGATATCTGAATTGTTCTCAACCATTTTTGCATCATCTGTAGGGGGGTAGGAGGTAGAAGTGGATATTGAAATATTTCCTTCTTGTAATAGTGCCTTAAAACACTACATGTTGAATACCACATTTTGAGTTATGGTATTCGCCAATATAATATATATTGCTCGTTCCTTTGTTTTTCAGTTATCGATTTCGATTTTTCTTTATATTTTCAATATGTGCTTTGAATTTTCTTGTTTCGGTGACCAAAGCTAAGGAGGCATCAATAATCTTGTTGTAGCTATGATATGAAAGATAATTATTTTCATACCAAACAATTTTCTTTTTTTGAATAGATAATCTCATATAATGTATACTGGTGATGTGTATCCTTACTTATAAATGTTTGTTAGTACCAAGGTTAGTTTATGTGTTTGTTTGTTTGTTTGTCTTTCCATATCTCCGGAACCAGATGTCCGATTTTGATGGAATTTCAATTATTTTATTGTTCAATTGTTTTATCGAAATATATTTTTGTTTGATGAACTGTTCAATTGTTTTATCGAAATATATTTTTGTTTGATGAACTTTATTTTCAACTAAAAAAGAGCTTAAGATTATTTGTGTTCTGTGCTTGAGATGCCAAAGTGTTTGCGTGACATAAATAAATATATTTTGAGAAAAACATCAGCCTCGAGCCTGAGGACAAATTGTTACATCAAAAAACAAACTTATGTCCACAACATCAACAACAACAAACTAGGTAGCAGCCTAGTGAAAACTACTCTATTCTTCTGTGAGAGATTCTATAAGTGTGCTCTTTTCTTTTGATGCTTTTCGTATATTCAACTATTTCGTTAGAAACATTTTTACTAGGTCACGCATGTTTTTCGTTTTATCCACCCCCAAGAAAGGTGCTGCTTTTTCGTAGGTCACCATATATGACCATTGAATGTGATTCAAATCCATAAATCACTATAATAAGTATTTATGTGCCAATGTCTATTATAGTCGAGCCTGTGAATTGATAGCCGAGGCGCAGCAGAGGCTAACAAGCAGGCGGGACGATATAGACAGTTTTGTGCCGAGGAGCATATTTCAATTTTCTTCGTCAGCCTCACATACTTTTATGAAAAATGGTAGTTACCCGTTTGACCCTCTGGAGGAGTGTTACTGATATCAATTATCGCTTTCACTATCCATTTTTGATTATGATGAACACTAAAATCAAAACCACCTACCAAATTCACTTGTAGAATCTAGCAGGTTTAGTGAAGATTGGATTTGACAACACAAAATGTGAGTTATTGTCACGTGCACTTTTTCATCAAATTCTTCTTCTTAAAATTGATTCATTCGCCCCTCTATCTACTATGGGCATCTTAGTTACGAACAGCCAGACGAAAAGAGCTTGCGGACGAAAGGTACTTGCCTTAAAATAGTTGACTTTTCGGAAATCAGTACGTAAAATGTCGACGACAAACATTTATCAATACCGAGTCTATCTCGTGTACCGTTGATATTGTACTGATTGCTGGGTGTGTTGCAAGGTTTTTTTGTTGCATTGCCGTATGTGGCATTACATACTCTCGATTGCAGTTGAGTCTGGGTGAATCTCTTATATACTTTTTTTTTACAGATAAAGAGCCGGCCTAACGGCCCTATGATGACAATGGACGTGTCCAAAAGCGAGGCTCCCAAGCCTGGCACAAACACCGGCCAGCAGGAGTGTGCCGGTTGCTGTAAACCCATAACGGAGCGATACCTCCTGAAGGCTCTGGACCTCTACTGGCACGAGGACTGCCTCAAGTGCGGGTGTTGCGACTGCAGGTTAGGCGAGGTCGGATCAACGCTGTATACCAAAGCGAATTTGATTTTGTGCAAACGGGACTATCTGAGACTCTTCGGAAATACGGGTTATTGCGCGGCGTGTACGAAGGTTATACCGGCTTTCGAAATGGTGATGAGGGCAAGGAATAACGTGTATCATTTGGAGTGTTTCGCGTGTCAACAGTGCAACCACAGGTGAGATTTTTATCACGATACGCTCTTTGAAAATTTTCCGCAACTTGCGTGTTCCCGGATATTATAATTCTGTGTACCTACGTATGAGTTGAGAAATGTAATATTTTTGTATGTATTCGGTGTTTTTGAGGGGAAATGTTTTTTTAACTGCACGAAAACTGGTCAAAATAAACCTTTTCCTCATAAATTGCCCAAACGAAACGTACAAAATAATGAAGTTGGAAAAACCATTCATTAAATAGATCCTCATCCGGAGGCTGAATCATGTAGTTTCTTAAAAAATAAAATGACTCTGGTCCAGTTGCAGGAAATTCCGTTTTCCTGCACTTGGGCCTCTTAGGCCCATTTTTCAGTTCGGGATTAAAGTTGATCCTAGATTAATTTTGACATTTCAGTTCAGTTCAGTTTAGGATCAACTTAAATCTCGACTTAATCCTGAACTGAACAACCTGCCCATAGTGTAACAACCTCAACGCCTATATCTCAAATAGGGAAGATGAAGTTACAGATTACTCTGACGGGACCTGGGCCCACGTCATAATGCGCATGATTCAAAAATCTAACATAGGATTTCGCGCGAAAGCATTCAAATTGTTCTGGCGTGACGTAGGATACACGTCCAACGTCACGTCAGATCAATTTGAACGCTTCTGCGCAAACTCCTATGTTTGATTTTTGAATCATGAGCATTATGACGTGGGCCTACGTCACACCTTAAGTGATACCTCAGTTGAAAGGCCTTTCTATTCTGAATTCAGCATATTCAATGTTTTTTCATTCAATCCATTTGTTTTTGAGGTACTCAAATTTGAATTTTGTTCCGAATCGGTCATTTCGTTGTACAGTGAATCAATCAAATTTTCACTAATGTATTCTACGGTTTTGACGTTAACTACCATATACCAGACATCAAAATCTTACTGGTTGATTCTTTCATTACCAATCAAGTTAAAAGTACTTTATTCATTGGCAGAAAGAATTGAAATAATTTCAGCAGATTTATCATCGACATTGCATAAGAAATGAGTGAAAATTCGATTAATTTACACAGCATGCTTGAAGAAAAAACCATAGTTGTTTGAGATGAAAATGTGAATACATATTTCGATAACTAATGTATTGAATAGAAACAAAATTCAATATGCTCAACTTGTAATAAGTCTTGCTAGGGGGAGTCCGGGAGATTTGCTCAGATAGGAGACTTGAACCACCTCACATATTTCAATTTTAACTTTGCGCTACCGGTATCGTAAATAGCTTGCGACATACTCGTAACAAGGCACAACTAGTGGCGGCTCCATTTTGGCCGTCATCAGAACAGTTCGGGAGTGAAAGGGTTGAACGTGATTTTGTTGTTAGGAAGTAAGAAATCGAATAATTTTTGTTTGTTACACTCTCTAAAGAGTTCAATAGGTGCGTGGTGTTATTTACTTTTATTGCTTTCATTGATTAATATTGTTTTTCAAACGATGAGCCTTTCTAATAATAGTTGTAAAAGTTTCAAGAAAACATCTGTTGAATAGGCTAAAAGGGAGTGCGGGAGACTTGACCCATGCTATGGTCGGGAGGCACAATCAGTTGTCCAAGTTTCCCGCACTCAGCTTAGATAATAGTTCGCTTCAAAAAAAGAAAATTGAATTATAGAAATAAATATAAAAAAATATACAAAGGTTCAAAAAAGTAAAAAACATCTCGGAAATAAGTGAGAGTGACTCTGAAATAGAAAATATGTATGTATCATACGCTGATACATCTGACGATGAAAACCTTGACATAGAATATCGTTAGTCATTGGAAATCGTTTTCTTTCAATGTTTTTCCTGATAAACAAACTTATGGTCAAGTATCTCTCGCCCCCCTGTTCAACTCTCCCATGGGTTAGGGAAACATGAGCAAATTTTCGATTCCCAAAGAAAGAAAAGTTGTATTCAAAATATTCATCTCACCATCACTACACTATTATTATTTATCGTTACCTATTAGGGTATGATATATTCACGCAAAAAAATGAGTTGCTACCATTTGCAGATACAACTTGAGTGGCTTCAGAATGAAAAGGGGTTCAACGCTCCCGGACTCTCCATATATCACTATTTCTCCATTTAAAATATAGGGGTTTTGAAACTAAGGGTTGAAGCGATACGGTTTTCAATGGTTTCAAAAGTTGTCCCCCAGGAATGGAAATCGATGTGTCCGAACGATTTTAGATAATTCGGATTTGCTGATCTAAAGAGTCGTCGATTCTTTTTCAATGGCCTACTCTGTATACTAATAGTGGACTTCATCTGTGAATAAAATATCTTTTGAATTTTTTTTTCTGGGAGAGCAATCTTTTAAAGTATTTGATATTGTAGGTGTAATTCTTTGGTAAACTTTCTGGCACTTCCACTGCTCCTGCTATGGATCTTGTACAGTTGGCTCATCCCCAACAGAATTTGTTTATCGCTTTCTTACTTTTGAGCCTTTCGAAGTACATGCTCCCCGAAATTCTTTCGAAAAAACCATTCCATTTTGCTTGAACCCAAAATAGGCTAAAATTATATCAAATCTTCGACCATAATATTGTTTTCTACTTAAGAACTTCTAATAGTTATGAATATGTTGAAAAAAATTCCCGAAAAAATGATTCATAGCAATTTTGTTTATATCCGATAATAGCTCCAACTTAAGAGTAACAAAATGCAAGTCCGCAAAATGTATAGCCCACTTTATAAATTTTCCTCACCCTCATAAAATATCGAGTATACACTTGAGTTGATTTGAAAAAGTATAATTAACTGAAACACATTTGCCTGAAAAATCATCCTAAATAATATCCTTGATTTCATAGCACATATGACTGTACCCTGGGTAAAATTTAGCCATATCATTCCCACGAAAAAACCAATTTCCCTAACTTCACGCACCCTTGAATTGAGAGCGAAGGAAAGACATCACTATTTTCCAATTTCACGAAAGAAAACTCCCGAACTGGAAGGTCCTGCTAGAATTCCATTTATTGAATCACCGAAAGACATATTCTTGTCCCCGAGATTGCCGTCCATATCATGATTTTTTCATATTTTCATTCTTCTTGACACGTGTGCGCCCGATGTAAAATTGATTCGAAACGAATGAAGCTGTCCTTTGTGCAAATAATTCGTCCTCTTGGATCCTTGAAGGGGCGCAGGACAATCCGAAAGGTAATAGGGACGAGGAGCCGGCCACATATCTATCAACTCTCAAACAGCGCTAGGGTTCCGAAGTTGATGCGGAAATGATTTCCCATATGACCCCTAAAGTGTGTAAGAAAGACTATACTGGTCACCCTTGATGGAATGGGGGTGAGTGTATGCAAATAAAGGTAACTCAGGATGTCTTCTCGGTTTCTGACTAGGCAAATTGGTCGCACAAGACCATATCCATTTTTAGCGACTCTGTGATATTATTTATTTAGAATAATTCGCATGTCACATGTATGTTTTAGGGCAGAAACTGCTTGAATTGTGGGCATCCACTGACTCCCCCATTCAGTTCTGGGAAATCTATGTACTTAGACGTCGTGCAGTCTTGCTAACTTGTTTCTTCAAATTTCCAAAATATTCTTTTTGTATCCCATATACAGGTTGAGTTTTTGACTTGTACATATATTTTAACACTTGATTCTTCAGGTCAAAAAGAACACTTTTTCCTTCATTTTACCCGATGGCATCCTAGATAAAAAGATATAGCCATTTTAAGTTTCCATAATGTACTTTGAGAGGTGCTTTGCCACCCCTGGAAAAACAAAATTCCCTTCAGAATAACTGGCTCAATCTATGACACTACACATCTGTGGATCTTTTGAACAGAATTGCATTCTGCCAAAGTACCAAAGTTGTTGGGAATAGTAAAGAGAAAAATTCATTCTTTTGACCCAGGAATCTTCTGTTAAAATATATGTGCAAGTCAAAGACTCACCCTCTATATCTATGATATCTATCTATCTATCTATCGATATTGGTCATACCCCTTCTACAGTCCAGAGAAGAATTGACATGAATGATAATATGATTTGCAAGTTGCAAGCTGAAAAATATTTGCGATTTGCAACAAGAATACCAGCTTCCTTCCAGCAGAAATCGCCAAGTCTTCTTCACTTCACGCCTATAAGCGTGATCATTCTATTATTATTGTACCGCTAGTATCATTTCTGCCGTGATCTGAACGTGTTCCCAGACTCAATTCGTCACAGGGTCTGTTGTTCGCAAAGCTTATCGGCGTACTGAATTAGAGAAAATATGGGAGTTATGGGACATATGCTATTGTCTTCGTCTTGGTTTCTATCTGGAGGGAATTGAATCGGACACCGTTTCATATTGGGTGGCGCTCTGGGTAAATGTATAGTACTCAGTAGCGCTTGCCAATATTGAATAAGGTTCCATCAATTCCAAACGTTCTCCATCGGAGAAAAATGCTATGTTGCTCTGATGAGGTCAAATTAGACCGAAACCATGGTCAGCATCTGCTTTTCTTCGATGGGGCGTACTGCATTTGGGGCCTTGACGATGGCAAATTGGCTAGTTCAATTCAGATCGTAACACTCGTTGATATTCATATTGGCGGGTGGTATGCATCTGAATTTATCCTTATTATTGTATTCATTGCCTTTAGGCGTGATCATTCTATTATTATTGTATATAACTTCGAAACTATTGGGACTTCGTCGATTATCGACCAACGCATTGGGAATTTATCCTGAAAATGTCAATTTTCATACGTCTTTTGGATTGGGAAGAATAAAATCATTTTGCAATCAATATGCAATTTGAAAGTTCATCGTTACGTTCCTGAAACAAGTATTTCTACCAATGTTTTAATTAATAGACGACCAAAAAAGACGACCGAAAGAGAATTCAAATTCGAGTTTCAGAGCGTCACATAGATATCATCACGAATTTTATCCTGTAGGGACAAATTGACAGCCGCCTATTTCGAATATGACACAGAATGCAGGGACAATACCTTCGTAAACGCAGCATCCACACACATACAGGCAAATATATTTGTACACGGAGGACGAGGGGCTCTTTTATATAAACAGTTTAATTGGTGTTCTAAATCATCCTCATTACCAAGGGATATAAAAGCATTGTGTTGACCTACGCTATATTGGATGGAGCACTGCTCTTGTGTCCAACAAATGCTAATAACAAGAAAGAGCAGGAACGTCTCCAGAGATTTCAGCGTGTGGGTAGCATCCAACGAATTAATGACGTTTTGAGGACAACTTGAACCTCTTTTGACCCTCACGGAGGAAGGATTCAAATTTTCATTTCGATTTTGCAATTTGCAAACTTACTCAATAAAAACCGCAATTTTATTTGATGAAAGACATTTTTTGCGAAGTCGTGGATAGGTATCCCTTTTAGTGGGGTGATTAGTTACCCTTTGAACAGTCACATAATCAATAGAGGTCGAATGATAGGTATACCATTTTGCAAAACCTTGAAATGATTATGCACAATTTCACTTATGAATATGGCTAAATAAAAAAAAACTATTTTTAATTGGTTCCTGGCCATAGATTGATTGAATTTTTAAGTTAATCTATGGTTCCTGACATGGTCGAGTTTCTGAACGACTACTCCTTGATGAGATGATTAAATTGTCTACCGCTCAATTCTCTGCAGAATTTCTTTACATTCTCTAACATTTCAGGTGTTATTTCATTTCATGCTTGCGAAGTTACTGTTAAATACAATTGATCCTTTGATCACATCTGAAGTACAACACGATAAAAATATTGAATAAGAGATCCTTTACTGCATGAAAGAAAATGATAGACAATTTCAACATCTGAGTACCAAAGATTAGTTAAGACATTATAATACTTTAAGTCATCCACTATTGCTTTTTAAGATTCTTGAGGAAATTATCACCCATCATATACCCAAGAATTTGCAATCGAAAGATAGCCCTCTCCAAATATTGACAGGTGCAGGCTGTTCTGTTCACAGTATCCCATTCGGTATAGTTAGGAAATTGCATAGTGAAAATGCTTGCTTCATTTTTATTTTCCATGAATTTTGATTTAGTATTTTCTAATATGAATGTAATAATTTGAGTTTATATTAATGGTTGTTCTTTACTTTTACTTCTAACTCAATTTTTTCATTCTCAACGAGGCTCTTTATTTTAAATATTTTTGGAAGCTTTCCACCCAGGGAATTACGTTTGAAAGAAGAAGTTATGTATTTCTCATCGATGATGAAACAATATTATTTTTTACTCTTCTTTTATTTAAATTGAGTGTTGTATAAATATTGAATTACGCTCAGTTTTTAGAAGATTTAAATAGAGATTCTTTTTATCAAGCAAAATCCCAAATTCTTCTGTGGCGTTTTTTCACTTATACTTATAATGATGAAAAGGATCCAAAATTGAAATATATTTTTGTCAGTGTCCTGATTACGCCGACCAGTGTGTATTATGTCTCCGTTTCCTGTTTACATATTGGCTACCGAATGCAAAAACAGATAATTCCTGTCCTGCCTTATCCCAACTTCACGTCCTTTATGATTGCACATCCACCACGAACAATGATAATCGCGAACAAAACATCATGTGTTATTTAATTAATCTCGAATATACGCGGAGTTTCCCTACCGTTATAACAACGTCATTCTGAAGGCTCATAAGAGATTTCCACGTATGGTAGGTACATGTACAGGATGTAAGTACATTACAAACCAAATTCCTTTACCCTCATTGGTCCATTCTTTAAAGATTTCTGACGATTTCGAAGGGGACTAGCAAAAGAACTTACAAATATTCTTTCTTCATACCAAGTGATCGGAATCTGAAATTGTAGATAGAGGAATGAATCAGAAGACTTTTTCTTGTGTATCTTCTGTTACCCAATTCTGCAAAACGTGAACACAAAGAAGCGACAATATTAGGATCTACAAACTCGTGAAGTCCAACAATGAAAATTTATACAACACAATAAAATAACTTCATTCATACACATTAAATGATGGTCGTCAGAAACGATGAGGCTAAAACTTTGAGGAGCATTGGAGTCAACTCTTCTCATTTGAATAATAAAAAAAATTTATGTAATAAAAAGTGTTTTTTTCTGAGATTGATTTTCATTGGAAATTATTTCTAAAATATATTTTTTGCCAGCATGAACTAGCCCATAGGTTACAGTTATTTTTTGCCAGGAAGATCCAACAGATTGAAATTTAACTTTCAGCATTCAATATTTTTGCAATGTTCAATTTTCTGTCACTTCTTCGTTTTATTTGACTACTGATTCCTCACAACAAAATCACGAAGTTACCCTAAATTCGATGCATTTAATTTCAAATTGAATTTTTCCTTCATGCCATGAAGTAGGTATCGATTAAAATTCAATCTGGGAAGATTCTGCATCTTCTGAATTCTCTGATCTCTAATCTCTGAAACAAAATCAATAAAAAATTGAAGTAATCGATAAGCTCCTGCGTGAATTCTTGCACCAATTTGTCAGCAGCAAATCAGATAGAAAAAATTGTTGCCTGACAATAAACGGAAAATCTAACTTTATGGTAAAACTTCTTATCGTTTCGAAGTCTATATAAGGCTCCTTCATAAGATGAATTCTTGAAATCTTCAGAATTGTAATTTGTCAATTGACGTTTGACAACACACGGAGACGTGTGTCAAATATATGTCTTTCAGTTTTATAAAGGGCAACTTTTTTGTTACCTCTAATGTAATCATGAAAATTTTTCTATCTACGTCAACAGATCCAACTATCTTCTAGTATTACCTTATAAAGAATATTCTTTGGCATTCTGTGTCGATCTGAATGTTTCCAACGCCACTGAAAATTACATTAATGTCACTTGAGTGTGTGCATAAATCATTCTCCAGGTTTCCAACAAGGTGGAGTTGCTAAATTAATTAAACTGTCCTACTTCATTATATTTCGCGTGGAATTTTCATCAATTTTATGATCGAGCAGTCTGGTTGAATTGAAATTGATGTAGTCGTTATTGTCGCACTTGGAATTCAATGAATTATTATCGATTCAACAGCGAGGAATTTATACCCATTCGTTTCCATTACATCAAGAATGCCGCTATATTGAGGATATTTTTGATTTAGACGAGCTTGTTTATTTGAAGGCATGAAAAACTTAATGGTAGGCTATGCAGCATTACTAAGAAGAAAGGTACCAATCTAATTGGTACATGGCATCATATTCTAAGGAATGCTGTGTAAAATCACCATATTAAGTGTTAATGCTTATGATTCAAAACAAACAGAAAATAAAAGAAAACAAGAATAATTTTGATAACTATCACATGGAATTTTGGAATATCCTTGTTAAAATGCAGGCTTTAATGCTCAACCACACTCATTCAAGATAAAACAGGCAAGATTCCTCAAGAAGTGAAGTTTTGTAGGTGTAGGTGTAGAAGTTCTTCAAATTCAAAAATGTATGCCATAAAGAAATTATGCCAATCACATCACAAGCTGAAAATTTTGATGTATCATGGTAAGCGAATGAGTGATTCAGAATTTTTTTCCCCCAGCATGCTCAGATTCATTCAGTATTATAGCCGAGATTATAGATTGATAAAGAAATATCTCTATATTTATTTTCCTAAATGTTCATCGATCGAAGTCCTTCAGCCTGTACTAGCATAATGATTAATTTTGATATTATTCGATTATGAGGAGTGTTAATGATCATAATATATGTAAGTGTCTTTATCTAGGAAAACTAAAAAAAAAACACTTGGAGTGAGCTACTCCACTCAACCGCCAACAAAATACAAAAAACAAAATAAAATATATCGATTGAAATTTATTTTGGGAGGATTTTGCATCTCTTCACAAACCTTTTAGGGCTTTCACTCCCAATCTCTGAAACAAAATCAATTAAAAAAGAAATCAACGATTTGCTCCTGCGTAAATTCTTGCACTAATTTGTCAGGAGCAAATTAACTAGAAAAAATTGTTGCCTGACAATAAACTCAAAATAAATAACGTTGAAATTATAATTTTTCGTAACGCAGGAGCAAATCGTTGATTTCTTTTTTAATTGATTTTGTTTCAGAGATTGGGAGTGAAAGCCCTAAAAGGTTTGTGAAAAAATAAAATATGCATTTTTGTCGAAAACGATGCCTTCCAACGAAAAGTATACCTATTATTTGAGTAGATAGTTATTAGAAATCAGCTTTTCCAAATGTTGCTTCAAAATTGGAAAATATTGAAGTATCTAGGTACGATAAAGTTGTAAAATTCACCCTTGAGGTCCTCAGTTTTAGCCTAAATTTCAAGATTTTATCTGTGTCAGTAGATCCGAAGAAAATTAATGAAATACATCTTAAGAGTCGTATGTACATAGGTATCCTTGAGGAGCTGTAACTCAGGTAAATTTTAAAAAATAATGATTTTTAACTCCCCCAATGTTTCTTATCGTAGGAAACGGTGGTGAGTATTGACTAATACTGGAACACCCCGTAAAGACAGATATAGAAAAAGTTCAACCATTTCATAATGCGATTTTCTACCTCATCTGTGAAATTTATTATAGTAAATTTTGATGCTTCAATATATTTTCAATATCTGTAAATTCATTTTCTGTGTTTTTCAAGATGAGTTTTTTTTTATTTCCTTAACGAGTCACTTGCATATCAAAATTGTTTTCTTTATTCCATAGCCTGCCAATTACCAGTGTTTTTAAACGTTCAATAGCGTCGTTGAGTGTTCATGAAATAATTTTTTTATTCGTGATAGTTTGAAAGGCATAAAAATCCCCCAGGACAACTGTGATATCATGCACGGTTATCTGAACAACGATTTAGTCATTGTATTTCTAGCTTTATATGTGAACAGGGAAGCTCTGTATGTATTTGCCGCTCGACTACAATACGATGGCAAACTGCAGCTGATTATCAACTTTTGTGACCACCAGATAGCAGTAGTGCCCGGATTTAATTTGTACAAACATAAATTCAACAATCAAGTAAACAATGGTTGGTTTATCACGATGTTCAGATTTTGACTTTATGGGGGCAGTTAGGTGGAAATCGACGCTAATAAACGAAAACAAGTAGACGCAGGGACGTACTGAGCGACGGAAAGCATTCCGTTTGGAACTAATACTGAATTCAGTTATTTATTTCTATTCCTGAACTATACAAGGTGTTCATTTCTTCAATATTACTTTTTCGCTGAACCTCTTTCAGACATCGATTGAAATTCAACCTGGGAGGACTCTGCATCTTCTGCAACTCTTTAGAGTTTTCACTCTCATTCTCTGAAACAAAATCAATTACTTCAATTTTTTAACTGATTTTGTTTCATAGACTGGGAATGAAAACCCTTAAGAGTTTAAGAAGATGCTGAACCTCTTTCCTTCCAAATTATAGGCCTTTTTGACTCTAAATATTTTTTTATTTTTTCTCATCGAAGAAACAATTTTGTGAAAAAAAGTCAAGTCAAAAAAATTTCAGATAAAATTCTTTTAAAATATGAAAATGCAGCCATATCAAAAAGTTATAAATAATAAAAGTGTTGCTTCTTCACCCCTTGTGTTGTGTGTTACTTGTGGTAACATTTCTTGGTTAAAAAAAATTTTTTTTGCTAGAATTATTGATTTTTGAACCTTTACCAATATTCTTTTCCTAGAAAAACTGAATTAAATCGATAATTTTGCCCTAACTTCAAGGGGCTGCAACTTGGAGGGGATAGGGTGTTTTATAAGAAATTATATGAATGATCTTCCTTTGAAATTGTTCGCATCAATTCAGAAACACCCTGTATGTTCGAGATCAGAAGAGAACGAGCTGGCCAACACTTGGAAAAGATACATGGTGTTGAGTTCAATCTGTTGTTCATCCTGTGTTTAGTTCATTCTAACTTTTATGAATAACATTTTTGTATAACTATTCGTAACTCAAAGAGTGGGTTAGATTATAGTGAAAAACCCAGTACATTCATTTCCAGAGATATATAAGTGTCATATGAAAAAAGACTCAAAATATCTAATGCCTCTTCAGAAAGAAAAAATATTATTATTATATAATTATTTAAAATCTTCCGACCATCTCAAACCTTTTTGTGGGGCATAATATTTTTTCAATAAAAAATATACAAATTACTTCAGATTTCATTATATTCATAAAAATGTTTAAGACCAACTTACACGTAATCAAGTTTCATTCTCTTATTCATTGTAGTCGAAAAAACATTTCGTCCAGTTGCAGTGGTTAAAGGGACAATTATTTAAGTTATGTATTCAGCGCATTAAATAGCTGATGGTTATGTTCCTCCTGTTTTCGGCGTAATTGAATGAAAAGGCTGACCGCCATGAATTGAATTTGTTATCTTCTTTTGTCATCGTTCTGTTACGATATAGTAATGGCGGTGATTCGCCATTTTATGTCCACAGTTATGCCGAAAGTTGCAACAGATTTGCTACCATACGCAGGAATATCCGGCACAAAGAAACTCGTATACAAGAAATATCGCTGATTGCAAAATGGCGGAGGAGTTGGTAATGGGTAAAATCTCATGATTATCTTTCATAAATTATTGTTACATCGGAGTTGGCCTTGAATCATTATGTGCTGCTCTTCACCAGAAGGTTTTAAATTATAAATCGTTAAACTACAAAATTGACAATGTGATGCTACTATAATTTATAAAGAAATTTTGGTACATATTTAATTTGTTATGTGAGTGGATAGGTGAATTTCCAAAAAATTGAGGAGGCACTGGGGTAAAGTTGGGGATTTCTTGTTCAAATTCATAACCAAAGTGTTCACCTATCCAAGTAATGAACAGAATCAATGGAACAGCCAATCTGTTAAGCCAACAATTAATTGACTTATAAATATAACTTGCAACGAAGTTAGCAGAAATCCTGATTTTATAAGACGAGCAGCCATTGGCATCATCGAGTGTGCAAATGAGTGTGTTGAAAGTGATGGGAATTACTTTGAACTGAGCTTATGACTAAGTTAACCATAGAGAAATAGTTCATCAAGAAAAATCTAACTAATTGCTTATTCGTTCCATGATTGAATGGTATTCTTTGCATCTTCTGAAATTTTTTAGGGTTTTCACTTCCAATCTCTGAAACTCCTGCGTAAATTCTTGCACTAATTTGTCAGGAGTAAATCAGATGGAAAACAATGTTGCCTGACAATGAACGTAAAATAGACTGCATTATAAAACTTCGTAACGTTTCGGAGTGTATATCGGACAAATGAAATTTTTCAATTGATTTTGTTTCAGCGACTGGGAGTGAAAACCCTAAAAAATTTCAGAAAATAAATCTGTTCATCATGGAATCTGCAAAGATGTGGTATAATTTCCAGTTTTGGTTATCAGTTATCAGTTCAAGTGCTTTGAGAATTCCAAAATCTTATTCCATTATATGCGACTTTTCTGAAAAGTATTTTCACGAAAAACAATAATTCATTCGAAATAAGCCACAGATGAGTCATAGGGCATACCAATGATTCACTTATTTTCAAGAAATAATGCATTCAGGCAAGCATAAACGTAAAATGAAAAACTGATTAAAGTTTTTCGCTTGATTTTGAATGAAAATATGAATCCGTTGTTCTCGAGGTTTTTCTACTCGCTAACATTGTGCCCGATAGGAGAGATACACTGATATTTGAGGTAACCCTAAAGAAAGTAGTCGCAGATGCTCAAATCAGGTGAGCGCGCTGGCTATCCCACATCCTCTCTCAGTGAATCATCTGGGAACATCTGTCTCGAAACAGCTGAACCAGATGTCGCCTAGATCGTCTTCTTTTTCCTATTAAGACTGTAGGAAGGTTTTCAACATCGAAATGTAACGATGAGAAGTTACTGTGACGGTGACATTTTCGTTAAGCTTACGAAGAGCTCATACCTGATGCATTTCGTTCCAACTCATGATACCCACTAAAAACTAGAGACCCTAAGCAACACAAAGAACCCTTCGGCATCACAGCCCCACCAATGACCCTTCGAAACTTCCCAATCGACTATACCGCACCCTGTATAAGGTATAGTCGGTGTAAAGCCGACCATTTATTAACCAACTCTGAAATGAAACGAAGCTTAAGGCCTTAGACTCAATATTGACAAAACCAAAATACTGGCAAGTCCGCCAGAAAGCCTTCAAACAGATATCAGCCTAGAGGATGGAACTCTAGAACAGGTCGAGCAGTTCAAATAGGTATTTGGGAATCTTCATAAATACTTGGGCTAACCTAGACACGGAAATAGACAACCGTATCAATTCGGCATCACAGGCATTCTGGAAGCTAAAGGTCAGAGTGTTTCAAAATCACGACCTCAATCTGACGACCAAGACAGCTGATCACAAAGCAGTCGTCCTCCCAACACTTCTTTACGGAAACGAAAGCTGGGCGCCCTACAGGCGACATATTAAACAGCTTGAACAAACGCAACAACGTCATCTAAGACAGATGGAACCATCAGATGGTTCCACAAAGTTTCGAATGCAGAAGTCTTGCAACGTGCGAGTTGTACAACAATTGAGACTCAAGTAACGAGGGCCCGACACAGTTGGAGCGGCAACATTCTGAGGATACAAGACACAGGACTTCCCTGACTTGCTCTGTATGGCGAATTCACAGAGGGTGCTCGGAAATCAGGAGGCCAGTGAAGGCGGTTTAAGGATATACTGCATAACTCCCTGAAATCAGTTAATGCCAATCATAACTGGGAGCAACTAGCGTTAGACAGATCACAGAGGAGGTCTTTGGTCCACAGTTATAATGGAGACTCAAAAAGATTACAGCGGCGGCAAGATCTGGTTGGTGACTATCCATGCTCGGAGTGTGGAAGGATCTGTAGGTCACGGTTGCGTCTCTTCAATCACAGAAGGGCAAATAGTCGCAAGTTGCCCTAAGAAATTATTAGTTTGATCGCACCGATAGTCTTTTTGTTGATTTATTATCGGTAACGGGATGTAATGAATGAGTGAATGACCCTATATAAGGGTCTTTTCCTATCTGGCACACCCTGTGTACAAAACAAAGAATTGAATTGACTTATGGTGCAAAAAATTCGAAAGAAACATTTCGAGATTATCGAAAGCAAGCGACTTCGCTTCATTATCTTGGCGTATTTTATATGAACCGCCCTACATTATCAACTTTTCATGGCATATCGATGTTCACTGAATTATGTAATTGAAAATTTCAACCGCATGATTGCGGAACCGCCGCTGTTTCGTCGCATCGAAATCAAATTCACCAGAATCCAATAAATATTTACACCTGACACAGTGAAAATTCATTATGCCGGACAACAGTTAAACTGCAACGGAATATGCAAGCCATCAACACAGCATTTAGGACCTTTCTGTTCGGAATTATGACAGGGATTGGTTAGTTTTTCATCGGGAAATGTTTAACGCCTTGATTTACGCATAGCGGTATCGCCGGTATCACGACCGTTGAATAGCCCTATGGCGCTGAAAATGATTTAGAACGGCATCAAGTCAATATTGAAACCGTTTTCCAGTGCCTTTTCCATTAATCAGAACGGTCAGATTGCGTATTAGGGGATTTATCTAGGCGTAAATGAAAGCGAGAATATATGTGAATGAAGGATATATCGGTTGTTCCTGTTATGAAAGTTTGATTTCCACAGATTTATAAACCAAGGTTTGACCGTTTGGGAGGGTATACAAATCCATAATACTACCAATGAAAATTCTGAAATGAAATTTTGACGTAATGTTACATGAGGAAATGTAAACTTAAAAACAAATTCGTGTTGGGCAAAATTAAGCTAAAGCTAAAACCAGGGTTGGCGATTATTGTATAACTTGTTATTTTACAAAACTAGTAAATCAAACGTCACACCACGATAGAGTAGACCAAATATTATCGATTGACACCAACATTAGTTCAACGAAAACGTACCGTTTCCAAAATAATCAGAATTTTATTCAAATACCTTAAGTTGCCGATTTTCGAACTATTTTTCTTATTCACAGGGCCAGTTTGTGAAGAAGGATATCGATTTTATCTTATATTGAACTGAGATTATTGTTTCATCTCCCTAATTGAAATTATTTTAAGTAGTTAATCGATAACCTAAGTAAATGTAAATTAAAACAATTGTTTTTTCTACATGATTTTTATTACTCAGAATAAACCTCCTGTATTGGGGTGATAATATGGGAGAATCTATTGTGGTGTGACGTTTAATTCACTAGTTTTGGGACACTTTTTTCCTTCATAATTTTTTCCGAATCAGCTCGGTTTGAAAGATAAAGGCCCATTTGCAGGAAAGTCCATTAAGATTTGATGCCCTATCAAAATTTAAAACTGTCATTTTTGAAGGGGAAAATGGAGGATTAAGATTTTAATGAAGTATTAAATTTTAAAGGACTTTCATGCAACTGGACGACAGACTGTTGAAAAATTATAAAAATTTTTATTGTTAGTTCTATCTCACAAACGGTTTGATTGAATGAAATGAATTTCGGAATATAGTTTTTCATTTTTGTTTTTTGGAATAATGTACCATTTCCGAGTTATTCGATAATCAAAAATAAAAAATATTTGTGATATTCGGAAAATTGCAACTGCATTGGCTGAATGGAACTCTGTTTGAAGATCCACAGTTTTGTAGAGTCACAGATTTGGCTTGTTATTATGTTCTCCAGGGCTAGCATACCTCATTATGGAAACTTGAAATGGCTATTATATCTTTTTGTCAGGGCCGAATCGGAAAAAATGGTACGGGAAAGAAGTGTTTCTATCGACATCAAAAATCTTCTATTAAAAATATTTGGACGAGTCACCCTGTTAAATTATTTAAAAAAAAATTATATTGAATATTATTATGATTCATAATAATAAATAAAAAAATGTTAAAATTTGCAAAAAAAAACGAATTTATTTATGCAAAGCAGTAAGAATAGTTATTTTCCTAACAAGTATGGAAAGTGGTACTTGCCGCACGAAACTGCCGTTGCTCGAATGGAAGTTGTCATAACAAAGAAATTATGAAATTTTTTCGGATGGGACTCAATAAATGAAACATCTCAAAACGGGTATTTTTAAATTTATTCAATAAAATATGGAGAATTATTAATTCAATGACATTAACTATTAATTTTTTTGGGATTTTTTGTCACAAAAATTGAACAAATCATGCAAAAATGTACATATGTAGTTTCAAATATCTCAATTGATAGAACGAACTTTGAGTTGGAAACAAAAATTCCTGATTTTTTTTCACTACATCAAAGCATGTGTGTATAGGTAGTTCTAGAGTGGATCATCTGTTGGTTGACTGAAAATTTCACGTCGATTGTAAAACGATCTGTTTTTGAAAACGTTGCTCAGTTTTCCAACTGATTATTCATTCCACAAACTGACGGATTTTATAGTATCCGACTGCGACATATTCATCCACATCATGCTCATAAATGACAGTGAAGGACGTGAAGTTTTCAAACTGATGGCTGTATTCATGATAATGTTCGTTTTCTCATAAATGTTCATCGGTCAATAAATTGCCCGAATATTCAATGTAGTTCCTACTGCCGTGTAGCAAAATATTCCAACATATTTTTGCAGTTATTTCTATTTCGCGAATGATGGGCGATATTTCACATGGTAAAATTGTCCAGTATTTCACGAATGCAGTTTCAGTCTCATTGTTTTGTTGTTATCAATATTATTTAGCTACGTTAGAGGGACCGGTAAATGTATTGACAAGTTTATAATTGCAGTTTTTGTTCTGTTTCCGATTCACTTTATAGCACCATTAAGCCTTTTTATTGCTTTGGAGCTTCGTTCGACTGCATATTTTATTTGTTTTAATCATACGGGCAATTTGAAAACGAAATAATCGAGTCATCTACTTTCAGCTGTTTTTTGTTTAGAGATTCTGGATAGAGATTGAAATCGTAGAACGCATTAATTAATATATATACCTACGGTTGAACTTTGTATCCTCGGTAGAAGAGTATCAACTACTGAATATTTTGACATAGAAATTTCCCTACTATTTCAGTTAATATTAGCTGCTCGTTATTGGTCAACTGAAAAATGATTAATCGAAACATCAGACATTTATTCAATGGCCAACTTATTTGACTAATGTTTATAATTTTTAATTTTCGTACTGAAATATTTTTCTTCTTTTTCAGATTCTGTGTCGGCGATAGATTTTACCTTTGCGAAAATAAAATACTTTGCGAGTACGACTATGAGGAACGTCTAGTATTTGCAAATATGGCGTATAATCCACCCCCATTATCACACCTCAAAAGGCAGACATCTATACCTCCTGTAAGTATCTCTCGACCCTTTCATTATTGCTAACAGTGATTTCGTTTGATAAACTTCGAGACATGAATGCGGATCTCAATTTCTGGAACATATAAAACTATGAGGAGTTTCATAAAAAAAAAATTTACTAGGATGTTGATTTAACGGAAGTTAAGTATAATTTGTGGAAGGGCTCCATTTTATCTAATTTAAGTGCAATATTTCTGAAAAGAAAGGAAATCCTTTAATTGGAGTTATCTTAATCTTTCAACCAGGATCCTTTACATAGGACAACTTAAACAAAATTCACAAAACTACAATGTCTTGTCCGAAAGCTACGCTAAGACAATGAAGAGCTAAAAACTTGAGTATTGACTACATACCCGATCAACTTTCCGTTTAGTTTTGTTATTTTATGTTCGAAAATACAGTAATGACTTTCCGAACCAATCTTACCATTCGTTTTAATTTGAAAAAATTTGTCAAAGTTGAATGTCACGATGAGAAATGCGAGCGGCGAATTTTATGATACGTGCAAAGCTATAAGCTATTGTGAGTATTGCGTTCAACTTGTCTGGAATGTTCGTCTCTGGTACCTACGATTTGCAGTTTAAAAACTACTACTTACATACTTGTTGTAAAACACATCAATTAAATTCGATATTTATATTGATAAAAAGCCGAATGAAAAACTTTACTTATTCTATACCCAGAGCATGAATTTTTCTGAAGTTTTCCAAAAGGAAAAAATTATTCTTGACATCACTCGGCTTAAAATAATATTCCGTAATTTCAAAACATTTCTCAACAATATCACTCTGGTTGTCGAATCATGAAATAATTATAAGTACTCCATTCACTTTAATGAAAGCACTCGGTTGCCCGTGAAAATTTGAAATCTTGTTCAGGATTTCTCATAAAAATATCGGACCTCTAAAACAAATTCCCGAATTACTAATTTTTCTGTGACATCTATATTATTGATCCTTTTTTGTTTCAGACACCTCTTCCTAATCATCTCATCAATGGGCATAGAACACCTCTACCACCATCCAATGGTGATCACAATAACAACATGTCTGGTAATGGTCCACTTCCACCATCATCTATGGCAAATTCCCCTTTCTCAGTAGCTGGTCATCTGAAGAATCCACCGATGTCTTTAGGTGCCACCAGCTGAAAATTTTAAGTTATCTGTGATTTAGCCTTTCAATTCCTACCTATACTACTGAAAGAATGCTCAGCTTCTTTCTTCATGTGCGAAAAATGAGAGAGTGTATACGAATGATGGAGTGAAACCCGCGAAATGTATAGGATCCAAATTTCAATTTTCTATTGTAAATAGTTCTTCAAATGCTCAACTCAGTACGTAAAATTTTGTAAATTATTAAGAGTGCAATAGAGACAACTCAAATTTCTTATAGCAAGTTGCAAATTTTCTCAGCGTCACTGCTGATGATTACTGAGTCTCGAATGAAATGTATCGTCTCAATAAAAGATTGATATTTGTACATAATATTGTTAGCTTTAGAATGAATGTTATACCAGTAAACATAATTGTTTTCTAAATAGATGTTACAGTTATCGACTGCATTTCATTTTGTTGACGTTGCCATTTTCATATAATTTGATTTTTATAGTTTCAAATTGTAAAAAAACTATAGCCTTTGTTTTGTACATAATAATATCCTCAATTAATACATGTTTTCGTATATTACGATGAATAGGTGCCAATTGGATTGAAATTATACTTTGTGTAGTACAAATACACTGTCGAATGTATTCAAATTACCAATGATTTGACCAAAGAAATAAATTTTACAACCAATTTCGGCTAATTCTGTTCAGTGGTCGGAGAATCCGCATCCGCTCCCTACAGATGTCGCTAAATGTCGACGATGCCAGGGTAATGGGTAAAAAGGATCTTGATGATCACTGAAAGTGAATGTTGTTCCCTTCCACCTCCTAACAATCTCTAACCCTTGCGAACAATAAAACGTTCGCGAGGAGACCCGTACTAACCGTACTAACATGGATTCTGATTCAGTATAGGTCCGTCAACGCAGATGGAAACCGTGACCTCTGGTGGCTTAGTTGGGTAGAGCACTTGACCGGTAATCAAGAGGGGCGCGGGTTCGAATCCTGCCCGGAGGTGTACTTTTTCAGAATTCAATAATTGTCTGCATGCCGTCAATATATTCATTTATTTAATTCTCAGACATTAATTCTACTATTCAATTTAAAAAGTCTTTCCTTATGTCGTAGCTCACTATATAATATAGTTATATATTATAGATCAAATGATTACACCAATGGGTGGATCGTTGGGTTTCTGTGGAAGAAAAGGTAGCCATGGTAAAAACAATGGTAGTTACACAAAAAATAATAATTCTTATGAAGCATTACAGAGCATTCATTAGGCAACTATTGAATATAAATTGGGTACAAAGTAACGCACAAAAACCATATGCGGGGGTTATTTGGTCATCTATGGGTTTGTTATCAATCCTTTGTTCATTATAGGGATGAAATAATTCAACTTATTAAATTCGAATTTTTATTTTTATAAGTCTTTTTGTATCAATGACATACAGTTCAGGAGGTTTAGGTATCAATTATATATCCATTTATTTTATAAGTGTCATTTTCATTCAAATATAACATCGTTTTATTCATTGACCTCAAAAGATATAAAGAAAATTGAACTTCGAAGTCAGTGAGTTTAACTATTTAATCTCTAAAATGAAAAAATGGTGATAAAAAAAACCTCACCGATGAGCAAACCTCTACATCAATGAAGATCTGTCCATTTCTGGACATTTTTTATCTTTGAAAAATGACTAAGAGACCTTTACCGAGATTTCAATTTTCTCATCATATAATATTTTTCCTCTGTGGTTCAAACCAAAGCGTTACTCATATTCTCGATTAAATTTTTTTATCTATGACACTCTTCATTCTGTTCTGGAAAATAATAGTATCAACAAAAAGAATTAATTCAGATGCATACCACCCGTCGATATGAATATAAACAAGTGATCTGAATTGAACAAGACAATTTGCCATCGTCAGGACAACTAAATCGAGAACGTTCCACCGAAGAAGAGCGGATGCTTACTATTATGGTATATATGGTTTCTGTCTTATTTCATCGTCAGAACAACACAGCTCTTCCTCCGATGGAAAAACGCTTGGAATTTATGGACTCTTATTAAATACTGGTAGTAGCTTCTGAGTATTATAGAGTTCAATCGGGTTCAACACCCCATATCGAAACCCAGACGATGGCAATGGTATATGTCTCATATTTCCTCTAATTAAGACCATTCCTTCAATATAGTATCAACTAAACATATCACATAAGATAAAAACGATTTATTCCATCGATATGTTACAATGGATGAAGTATGAATCCACCACTACACACTCTCGAACCAAATCGGCAGTCAGCTGAGTGGACTGCAGCCGGCGTACCACATCCAAAGCTGCAAAAGGCGCAAAAACAGTCAGCTGGCAAAGTTATGGCGTCTGTATTTTGGAATGTACGCCATCAATAGCGAATACTATATATCGTAATTGGTGCGTTTGAAGAAGCAAGCGGCCGCAAATGAAAGAAAAAAAGTGCTCTTCCACCAAGACAATGACACAAATCATTGACTGCCATATTGCACGACATGGGCTGGTTCCGCATCCACCCTATTCTCCAGATTTAGCCCCCAGCGACTATTATCTGTTAGCCAGAAAATGATATGGCTTGAATGAAGAGCAGCCAAAACTGAAGCTGATTTTGAGGCGAAAGATAAATCGTTCTTCAAAAATTATATCGAAATGTAAAAGCCACCTTGGACTGATCGTATCACTTTAGAAGGAAACTATGTTGATTAATAAAATATTTTTCGCCGAAAAAATGTGGTTCAGTTTGCTAGGCCGGGAACTTTTCAGCCGATGTGTTACTCTGGTATCTGATCAAAATAAACACCTTGGAGTGATTATAAAATTGAACTAAATTGATGGGAAGTCAGTGATCCCTATCCCTACATATTTATGTAGTCTGTTTCGAATCATTTGGAAATCTGCATCCTTGAACATTTTTTCCTTTATTTCCCTCAATTATTTCCTGCTGATTACTCCATATTTCCCCATGTCGAAATACTCACGGCATTAGTTATAAACCCCGCATTTCCACCTATCAAACAAAGACTAGCCCCCTACTAGGAGATCTAGGAGAGTTACTAACAAGTTCATAATAAGGATATTAGAAAGTTAGTAAGGAGTCTCAGCTCTTATAATGTATGCGGACACGTAACCCTCATAAAGCTTACGTCAAGCTGTGAAACTATTAATTTTTTTTTCGTAATGTGTAATGTTATAAATCCGGCTTAAATCCTTAAAGGATTATTTAGAGTTTGCGTGATGAGCTAAAAACGTTCAACCGTCACGAAGGTCTCGGAAAAGGTTGATTTCGTTTTGCCCAACGTATTGTTTACCGGATTTACTCGATAACATCATAGGGGATCTAGGGAGATTCGACTCACGTTGAAGGGTTCGGTATATTGTTGTATTTCCCTTTTTATGTTTCCACACAAAGTATGCAAAGGAGCTTTCCTTTTTCTGGAAAAACCGAATGTGGATCGTTTTTTTATTACTGAAGATATACAGGGTGTTTTTAAAGGCGAGTCAATTTTCAAGATGACCGAGCTATCATCTGCCTTGTCCAAGGCCATTGCCTATTCCGGTAAAATTTCAAGTACCTACCTACTTACGCAATTCTATCCACAAGACACGAGTTGCGTATTTTGTTTGAATTTATTGGTAGTTAGCCCAAAATTTCTAGTCACATTGAAATGCATGAGTTTCAGTAGCTAGGTATAGGAAGATCATCATTGTCTTTTTCTAGAATTTTTATTGGTCCAATTTCACGTCCACAGAAAAGAGACAAGTAATAGCCGTTTCGTTACTTTCTCTCATTCTACAAAGTAGACATTTTATTCTCCATATCTATCACCCAGAATTACGTTGACTCATTTTGTAAACAATCAAGTCGATTTGTTGTGTTGACCCCTAGATATCCTGGTTTTTTACCCTTAGAGCACAAACTCCATTTACTTACCAACATGAGAAACAAGTTGTTTGGAATAAGATACCTTTGGTATATCGGCCATATATTGAGCGCAGAAGACATCGTGGAGGTCAGACATATTCCTTGATTTTCCCCTTATTCCTACGTTAAATTTTTGTCAGATTTTGATCGATTAGTCCCCAACCCTCAGACACATATACAGGGTGGGCAAAATAGCAAAATTCGTTGTCTACTGAGGGGATCTCGAGAAGTATAGCTAGAAGAAAACGGATGACACATTCTCTAGCTTTTTTTCATGACTAATTCAAATCTGAAAACAGAGTCGGCATATAATTTTTGGATTTCGAGTTATAAACAAAAATTGAGATTTTGAAGATTACGAAAAGTTCTCATAACTTTTTTGTCTTTGAAGTTACAGATCTGAATTTTGAACCTTCTCAAGCACTTTCATACGGGGAATCTACTGAAAGAAGATTTTTTTTAAATTCAAAAATAAAAAATTCAATAAAAATTTGCATGAAAGTTCACCTAATAATATACGAAGTGAAAAAATATTTTGAGCTTATCAGTGGATTTTACGTAAAAAAGTGCCTGTAGAAGGTTCAAGTCTCAGATTTGTATTTGTATCTTCAAGGACAAAAAAGTTATGAGAACGAAATTGTCAAACTCAAAAACGAAGTATCGTAGGAGGCTGTGGTTTTCACCATTCTTTGTTTCTCCGAAAATGAGGTCGAAAATGTGTCATCCGTTTTATTCCAGCTGCTATAGTTCTCGAGATCCTCTCAGTAGACAACGAATTTTGCCAACTCTGTAAATGGTGAGATTTAGATTTGTACTTTTTTCCATTGCCGTTTTTTTTCAATTCGGCTCGGTTAGGTAGATTCAGGCTTTTGAAAATCCACAAAAATATAATTTTGATTTATATTCCGCAAACGATTTCATCGAATAGAATAGTTTTCGGAATATACAGATTTTCATTGTTGTGATGAATCTTCTCCGAACACAACAATCTACCTACATTTTCCAGTTTCTTTATTATGAACATTAAACACCATAAAAATACCAGAAATTGAAAGAACCAAAATTTTAAAAGTTTGTTGAACGCCCACTAATGAATATTTGACCATTTCAGAAAGTAAAAGCACATGTTTTCTCGAATAATGCGCTGTTTTCGAGCAATCTGATATTCAAAATGAAAAAATATCTGTGAAATTCGAAGAATTGTTTACTTTGGCTAAATGGAACCCTGTTTAAAAGATCCACAGATGTGTAGTGTCACAGGTTAAGCTTGTCATTCTGAAGGAAATAATGTTTTTCCAGGGGCAGCATAGCCTCGTTATGAAAACCTTTACTGATTCTCTTTATATAGGCTGAATCGGGAAAACGATATAAAAAATAATAGTTTCTTTTGTCCTCAATGACCTCAATAATCTAATGTTGAAATATATGTAGTCAAAGACTTACCATGTAATGAAAAAATTGTTTTAATAAATTCATTTGTACTATGTGTTCTGTTTCCTATGTCAATTAGTATCTTTGTTCAGGGGAGAGCCATGAAAAGAAGAAGACTAGAAGAAAAATTCTACAATTATACAGTGGTCTCAACGAACAACTAACATACTCTGCGCTGCATGCTCTCTCTTCTAAGATATTCTCTTCGCGTAAATATTGTATCCATTCTAACACTTGTAACTGTTTTTGTTCATTGATTGAATATTGTATAAGTGTATGTGTATCGACTGGTAGATTCAATATCCAAGGGGTAGTAGTCGGGTTAGCAGTCAAGAGTCTTTATTGTTTCGGTCAATCTTTCGGAGATTGTCATCTCCTTCTTCAGGGCCACTAAAAAATTACATCGGTAGTCTATCAAGAAAGCAATATTATGGCAAGAAAGGAGAGTTACATCGATCTGAGACAAAAATATGAGATATAATGCATACAGTTTCTTTGGTTGTGCAAGGAGTGTGAATTATAAGAATATGTATGGAAGTAAAACTCGAAAACAACACAAAACAACCAGCCACGAATACAATCCAGCAGTGGTAAAAAATATTTTTCAGATTGATAGATCTGAGGTTATAAAAGGCTCCAAGAAACTTCATTTATTACGCAAATGTCAGACTAGAAACACAAAAAAAAGGAAAAAACTAATGACATGAAGGAAAGCATAGTGTCTTGGGAGCCTGGCTTTCAATAGTAGAGTCATTCGGGGCAACTGTGCGCACTTTTGCCTTTCCAGCCATACCCTGTTTCAAATGTTGAAGCTAGGAAAATTAAAACATATTCATAAGAAAGAGAATTTTCTAATCTATAAGAAAACAAAAACGTTTTCTTTCCGCAAAAATGAATTTAATAGAGAAAGTCGGAGTGCGTTCACATGCCCCGTATTGCGGGTAAGTGTGCGCACCCTCACGGGGTAAGTGAACGCAGTGCGTAGTGAACCACACAATCAAAACAAATTACAAAATAATGTCATCAAAATGTTACAATATTAGAGAAATGCTGTTTATTGTCAATATAGAAGCGCCTTTTTACAAGCAGTGCATTATTGTTCGTGCCACAATTCTTGGTGAACACAACACTTGATACATTCCCCTGTTGATGGCTCTTCATATTTTTCTGAACAAATAGGACAATATTGATCGAGTCTTAACCAAGAAAATCAACAATGTCATAATTTATTCCTCACTGAACTAATGCCCATATAATGAATCTATGCGCACACTTACCCGCGCACACTTTCCCCAGTAAGCCAAAATTTGAATTGACGTTCTTATAGAGTTGAGCAGCTAAGAGAACCTAAAATTTTTAATTATATATTTAGATTAATATGCCCATGATCGAATAAAATATTGTTTAACACTGAGGGACTCGGAACTTGGACCTGGCAGAATGTGCAGAGATGCTAAAAATTAACAAGAAAACTAGTGAATTTGAATGATTGCAAATAAAAAGTTAAAGAAACGTGGCCTGGCGCACTTCTATGAAAAACTAATATGGCGATTCTGCGCCCTTGCTTCACCCAAATGAACCCCTCTTTCATACATTGCATAGTCGAGATATACGCATTGCGCACACTTACCCACTGCGCTCAGTTACCCCGAATGTCTCTATAGTTAAATGCTGTTTTGTGTTTTACCTATTAATCAAAAGAACTCTATGGTAAACATCACTTGCAGACTTAGAGCCAATTTGACCAAGGATATAAACCGAGATTAGAAGTAACTGACGCTCAGAAAAGTAAGGATTACGCTAACAAATAAAATATATTCAGACGCATAACACTCGCCGATTTTAAAATCCACAAATGTTACGATCTGAATGAAACTAGCTATCCACCATTACTGAGGGTGCCAAAAGAAAGACCATCTCATCAAGTAAGAGATGGTGACCATGATTTCGATCTTGTTTCATCTCGTCAGAGCAACACAACTCCATCCCTTCGAGTATGTTGATACTGGGTAGAACTTAGCAGCCATTTGATATAGTCAGGATGTTCGGTAACTGTTCTCATCAGGGTTGGAGTTGTATTGTCCCGACGAAATCAAACAAGATCGAAGCCATGGTCAGCATCTACTCTTTATTCATGAAAACGTCTTTCTTTCGGAACCATTGAACTCTAAAAGAACTGGAAGGGCCTCTTAGGTACCGAAATACGACGAAAAGTGTGTCCAAGTGAGACGGAAGATGTAGAGCAATCCATCTCTTTCTAATGGTTCGGCAACCAATCGAATAACCGCATCAGACGTCGGACGCAGCAGTCGTCTCACTTCAACGCCCTGGGTTGTTTTAGTTTACATCGTTATAAACCAATTGACAGAGCGCAGAGAGAGATAGATTGCTCTACATCTTCCCTTTCAGTCTTGCTCAGTTTGCCTGCATCGAGATGCCATTCTAGTTCTTTTAGAGTTCAATATTCGGCACTCTCAGTAATGGTGGATAGCTAGTTGCATTCATATCGTAACATTTGTGGATTTTTGAATCGGCGAGTGTTATGCGTCTGAATAGCATTTACTTATTATCTAGTTTAAATTCCTATGGATTCCACCTTAATAATCAATAATTATTAAGGAGTTTACGCTTATGCATCTTAACTTCAGTTAAAATGGAGAGTCTCTGTGTTTCGTGCTTTCTCTACTTATTATTATTTCACTGCATAGACAAATCAGTCAAAATCAATATTTGGAACGGTTTGTTTTAATTGAGTTTAGTTATGTTTGAGTTAAGCGGAGTTAATCACTGTTTGGTGAAATTGGCCCTAACTATTCTCTGCTAACAAGCCACATCTTGTGATCCGATGGAATCCCGCGAAAAATTGCAATAATTCCGGGGAACGATTTTTTCTTGTCTGGGGTGATAGCATCCCCTCTCAAAGCGTGGTCGAAATAATAGTGTACCCATTTTCCGTGCAGTAGTCGTGTGCAAATCTGCCGTCAGACCGATTCAATTACGATTTTATCTAGAAAATAGATGACAGTTATTTCCATGAAAGGGCAATACCCGTAAAGTTCACGTCCCTCCGTCCGAAAGCGACACTCTCGCCCTTATTGGCGCTCTGCGAGATTCGGGACTGAAGACGTTTTTCATTTTATTTAATTTCGTGCGTAACCGAAAGATGACACCCGATGTTGCCCATTTTGTTTGTCCCGGTAATTGGTATTTCACCAGCGGAACATATTCCCAATAAGATTTTGGACGTACAGGGGTGTGCATTGTATCTTTGGAAATTTGCATGCGATTCGTTTATTCTTGGGTCCAATTCCTCTATAATAGTTACATTTAATTTATTGCAATCAATACGTTTCCATGTTTAACTGAAAAAGAATGATTAACTTGATCGAAGTAGAAACTCTTTGATGAGGTGCTCTTGTAATAATGAGAGATATGGTGCGAAAAATCAAGTCAAAAATTTGGTATAGCCGAAATAAAAAATTAATCACAAATTAAAAAAAAACACTTTTCAAGACACTGACAATGGAGAATTCTCCTCAATTTGGGATATGACAGCATATGCAAATTTAAACTGAATAGTTATGAGTTTCATTAATGAATGTTTCAAATGCACTGCGGAAACTATACAAAATCATTCTTCAAATATGAGGTTTTAAAATTTAAATCGCTTCGTTTCTACTTTACGCATTGGCAACAGCGCCTACTAGAAAATAAAAAGAACAATGGCTTGTTTATAAAATAAAAAATAACAGCTGTTTATTTACAGCCATCATATGCGCGTACTCACTGGCGAGCCCCAATAGCAACCGGCCATAATAATCCCATAAAATTTTACGATCTTCCTCGCTCGTCGCAGACTTTGTGATGGATTTAGATGGCTGTCTACATCTTTGTCTATCTCATCAAGATAGTGTATTTGTTGTCCTTTATTATCAACGCATATTTCAGTTGATGTTGTCAACTTGTGCAATAGAAACGAAACGCTTTAAATATTATATTTTATTATTCATTTTTAAGTGCTTGAAATATTTTTTTTTGGGGAACGGTTGAAGTGGTTATTTCAAAATGTGGTGTTTCAAAGATATTTCATAAAAAATACATCATTTTCGTCAGAAGGAGTATTCCCTATTCCGACGTGACGCAAGGTCACAGAGGTCCTTCGAAAATGCAAAAAAAAATCGTTACTTGTACCTACATACTTGAGCGTGTCAGATTTTCATACAGATGGTTAATCTCGGTGTTCCAGACGTGTTGACCCATTGATCTGACACTAATCAGGGGTCAATCTGACAATTTGAAGATGTATTTTTCAAAATATCTCCCTTCCTATACCTCTAATCTGTATTCTTTATGAACGTTCTAGAGAGTAAAATTCCATAACTTTTGTCTGAAGAAATTCTGCATACTCCTGAGTTTGAGCTAGGAGGTGATGAGGGCGAGGAGCTTAGCCAAACATGCGAAAAGGTCATTGTACAATCCCAGTCTGATCTACATTCATCTAGATATCTCAATAACGTTTGAGCGTTGAAAAAATTGACTTGAACGAAATTTGTAGGAAATGTTTTGCTCTACAACTTTTATAATAACGCAAAAACAATTTGAAGCCCAAGAGAGGGGATAATTCATAAAAACTGATTCTAGTGAACTTTATGGCCAAATTTTTATTGCTCCGGCTAGCTCAAACTGTCAGATCATATTTTTCCTGTTATTCTTGAATCATTAACTCCGAAATAAGAAAAAAGCCACCACCGTGCTGGAGAATAGGTCCTTTCGTTTGCATAAAAAGTGTAGGACTTTTTTACACTCGATTTTAGTATTCGTTTGCTGATTGAATTCACACTAGTGTAGAGGAGGGGTAGTTTATCTACATCTCCTTTTGACTATGCCTAGATAAACTACACTTCCTCTTCACTGGTGTAAGTAAAATCGAGTGTAGAAAAGTGCTACACTTTTTATGCAATTTTTTTGTTTGTTGTTGATGTAGCAGGGGGAAAATCTGCAAGACAGACGAACACACCCTCTTCTAAGGGGGAACAAGTGTGGGAATTCTAACTCTTCTGTGCTCGAGACCCACTAAAAACCCTAAACTGCTTCTTCGTAGGTTCCGGGCATTTTGCCTATCAACCAGTTGACCCTTGTGGTTTCTGGACTCTCACACGATCATAGTCGTGTTGATAGTTGTATTCTGCCTATATCTTTTATAGGTTAAGCTCTTCTTTAGTTAGTTACTATTGTATTCAGTTCCCTCAATCTCTGGTGCCATCTGTTACTATGCAGTTCTGTTAAAGCATTTTTCAATATCTGACTATGCTTATTCAGTTTCTTCTTCTTCTCTTTTATGCAAACGAAAGGACCTAATGTACACGTGACGTTTTTTTCGCAAGTTTGGCGCCCCCCAGACTTTTTTGTCGCGCTTTAAATGTCAGCTTAAGAGGATGTATACTTTTCAACATGTAAATTAACAATAACATATATCTCAATCTGACACGCTCGAGTATGTACAATGATCTTTTTTTCAACACTTTTGACATGCTGTTTTAGACAATTCCTTTTATATACAGGTCTAATTTTTGGTAGAGGTACTCTACAAGGTACAAGGTATTTCCCTTTATATTAATCTGACACGCTCGAGTAAATCCCGAATTCCTCCCTTGGGCTCCCCAACTACTAGAGTCATTCGGGGCAACTGTGCGCACTTTTGCCTTTCAAGCCATACCCTGTTTCAAATGTTGAAGCTAGGAAAATTAAAACATACTCATAAGGTAGAGAATTTTCTAATCTATAAAAAAACGTCAAAAAGCAGACAAACAAAAACGTTATATTTCCGCAAAAAAGAATTTAGTAGAGAAAGTCGGAATGCGTTCACATGCCCCGTATTGCGGGTAAGTGTGCGCACCCTCACGGGGTAAGTGAACGCAGTGCTTTGTGAACCACACAATCAAGACAAATTACAAAATAATGTCATCAAAATGTTACAATATTAGAGAAATGCTGTTTATTGTCAATACAGAAGCGCCTTTTTACAAGCAGTGCATTATTGTTCGTGCCACAATTCTTGGTGAACACAACACTTGATACATTCCCCTGTTGGTGGCTCTTCATATTTTTCTGAACAAATAGGACAATATTGATCGAGTCTTAACCAAGAAAATCAACAATGTCATAATTTATTCCTCACTGAACTAATGCCCATATAATGAATCTATGCGCACACTTACCCGCGCACACTTTCCCCAGTAAGCCAAAATTTGAATTGACGTTCTTATAGAGTTAAGCATCTAAGGAAACCTAAAATTTTTTTTTATATATTTAGATTAATATGCCCATGATCGAATAAAATATTGCTTAACACTGTCGGACTCGGAATTTGGACCTGGAAGAATTTGCAGAGATGCTAAAAATTAACAAGAAAACTAGTGAATTTGATTGATTGCAAATAAAAAGTTAAAGGAACGTGGCACGGCGCACTCCTATGAAAAACTAATATGGCGATTCTGCGCCCTTGCTTCACCCAAATGAACCCCTCTTTCATACATTGCATGGTCGAGATATACGCACTGCGCACACTTACCCACTGCGCTCAGTTACCCCGAATGACTCTATAAGTAGGGGCACATATAACATAATTTTGCGTTGGCCACTGATGCATAACATACAAGTACATACATATCTGTATGTTATGCATTATTTATCATACTAACATTGCCTGCAAAGAAGCAAAGTTGAATAAATATCGTCTTTTGCGTTTTTCAGATATTCCATACGTAATTTCATAACGAATGTACGCTTGATATTCGTAACAATTTTGTTAATCGAATATTAGTTTCATGAAAGTACACTCAACAGTGAGCGCAAAGTTCCGTGAAGATAATTCAATATTCACTGTTCTATTCATTTCTGGCTAAGGTTCATAAAAAATCCATCGATTTCCTGTTCTTCAAGCAGGGACTTCCAGAGGTGTCAATAGGTCCGTTGTTCCCGCTCCATTTGTGATTGACATGGTCTATCCCGGACGACGATGTCAACTTGATCCTCCACTTACTCACTTTAAATACTTAATCGCCTGCCTTCGCCATTACCAGAAACAGAAACGTCAATCGAATTTCAGGCGAGATTCCACTCAAATTGTTGATTCCGATATGAAGGAGAGGTATTAGTTTGGAAATGACATTCCTTATGTAGGAGATATTTCCACATTTCAAGATCAAATCAAATTATGACAGGCATCTCTCCATCCAAGATGTTGAATGGAGGTGAATCACTTTTATCGGAACCTCATCGACCTTATGTGCTCAAGTTATGCCTTATAATGTTATGTTATGCCTTTTGTAATGGCCCATATTTGAATATTAGTTAGTTTTGGTGGTGTACATGAGTCAGTAACCACTCTCAAGGTCTGGTAGTGGGACATCTGGCGGATACGCTCTTTGATTTATGTAAAATTACAATATTCGCACTTTGGGTGACTGCTGACTGCCTCTGTTCTATTCATTTGTGGTCCGACTATTTTAGTCTCAAATAATGTATGATATTTCAGCAATAAATGAATTTTCAGCCATTATAAATCTCTTGAAACGACATTGTTAAGGCCGCAAATTCTGTGGGGTACCTCTCTAAAATGAAGTATGACCACTTTCTCAAGTTTTCTCTTTTATAAACTAGTTAAGTGACTAGTTTCAATCATTACAAAATACTTGTAGAGTATGTTGTAATTTTATATACCTACATCAAAGCGCGTCGCCGCTAGGTGTTCCACTATCTGACCTTCAGAGTGGGTGCTGACTAATGTACACCCTCAATACTAAATTACATTATGAGCCATTACAAAACTCTTGCCGATTTTCGTTGCAAGCTCTCGAACTATTACTTTCGTACGGAATTTTTTTTTAAATGAAATTTTCATATTCAGAAGTGTATTACGGTTGGCCGCGTAGTGGATATGTGTGACAAGTGTGAATTTTGCCCGCAAATGCTTCGTTTTTCCATACATACAGGGTGTCAAAGCTTTTCTTAGGAAGTCTGAGGGAGGTTATTTTGAACATAAATATGTTGTAGTTTTGATATATTGACGCACTGGAACCATTTAAGATTTTCGAAACATGCGCATTATGACGTGGTAACACGTCACGTCAGAGTAATCTGTAGGCACCTTTAGTCTAAAACCAGACGAATTTTTTTCCGCTCGGTTCCTATTTCGGTCCAGTGACCCTTTGTGCTTCTGAGAAGATTGCTACAGGGAAAAAGATAATTGTGAAATGTGATGAATATGAGAAAAAAAAGGACTTAATGTCAATATGAATATTAAATAATCCCTGCTACACCTACTCATGTAAAACCTCACAGTTAAATCATCAACGACCATATTGAATCACCTATTGGGAGTACTATGCTATTGTTTCTGATGTAGGCTGAAATCAGAGAAGATCAATTCATATTGTCATTTGAAGTGACATCAATCAAAATTTCTTGTGAAAAAATTCTTCAAATTCTTGTGTGTAATGGCTGAAGAACCACCAGTTGAGAAAGAAAATAATGATCCTGTTGCGCAGATAGATGAGAAGTGGGTATTGTGCTTTTTAAAAATTTCCAGAATTTATCCGGATTCTTTTACACTTTCTTCAGGAGTAGTCAAGCTCTGAACTCTGAATTCCTGTACTACAGCTCAGTTCTGAAAATCATCGCGCCAACCCTCACGAGCGATGCAGATCAAGACCATGTTATACCCTGGATAAAGAAACTATTCAGACCTGAATATCATACTTCTACACTCAGAGAGAAGAGAAATAGGTGAATAGTTATCTTCTATAACAAACATAATATAATAATGAATTAAATGCAACTAGTTTGGCTAGCAGAACTACCTTCGGGAATTCGGAATTCGGGATAATTTCTGTGCAAAATTTTAGACCATAGGTATTCATTGGCCTAATGGTGAAATGATGCACATTTCAGGCTTCCACTTGAATCCGCTAACGATTGCCCTTCAACAATAGGTTCCGCTAGCCCTACCGTTAATGTATAGAACTAATCGAATGAATTTGATCACACCTTCAGTTCGCGTCATTTTTGCACCAGTAGGTAAACAAATTTTCGTTTTCTCATCGTTGGAGAAACACAGGTTCAGCTAACTACATACTCAAACTTGAGTAAGCAGGACCCAGCAGCTAATCAAATATGATGAAGAATGATCTCAAATATTATTTATTATTCTAGTAAAACATTTTTTGCATTCCAAATATTGGATGAATCTTGGTTTTTGTTAGATCAAAGTTGAACTACTCAACAGTTAAAAGAATTTTCATCGGGCATGTGATCTTCTTCTTCTTCTTCCTTGGAATATGTCCGAGGGTCATTAGGCCCTTTTTTTTGTGTAGCAGGGGGAAAATCAGCAAGACAGACGAGAGAGGAGGAACAAGTGTGGGGATTCCCACTCTCCTGAGCTCGAGACCCACTAAAACCCTAAACTGCTTCTTCATAGGTTCCAGGCATTTTGCCTATTAACCAGTTGACTCTTATGGTTTCTGGACTATCATACGATCATAGTCGTGTTGTTAGTTGTATGCTGCCTATATCTTTTATAGGTTAAGCTCTTCTTTGGTTACTTTTTAAATCCTTAACTGATCTCTCGGTCTTCGGTGGTAGGTTCTTGACCTTCTAGCTTCTTCTGCTGGATCGTAATCGACTAATCTCCGTAGTTCCTCATTTGGATGTTGCTTGGCTTTGTCGAACATCCTTTCCGCCTTGCTCTTCATAAATTCTGTAACTGGTTCCCATTTCAAGTCCTTGTAGATTTGTTTGTTCCTAACAAACCAGGGTACATTCTAAAGAGTTTATTCTCAGTGGCCTGTATTCTCTTGATCTGGGTCTTGACTGCGAAGCCCCATGCCGCCGATCCATATGTGAGTTGTGGTCGCGCGATAGTTTTAATCATCGTCAACTTGATGTTCTTATTCATATGACTTCTTCTGCCTATGAGTGGATAAACTCTACTCATTGCGGCTTTTGTTTTATCGACTGCACATTTGATGTGGTTTTTCCATGTTAGTCCTTTGTCAAGCTTCACTCCTAGGTATATTGCTTCATTTTCCCATTGAACCTCTTCTCCATAAACTTCAAGTTTTCCTTCCATCCTCAATCTTCTCTCTTGCAGTAATATTGCTTGAGTCTTACTTCCATTGATTTGCATTTTCCATTTAATGCACCATTTGAGTAATTCATCTATGGCTTCCTGCAGTCTCTGATGTATGATCTCTGGGCGTCGATGTCTGAACGCTATTCCTGTGTCATCTGCGCACAAGGTGAGCATATTTCTAGCATTTTTCGGGATATTATAAACGTACGTGATTAGGCCATTCAGACAACTTTTTAATTTAACCTAATGAGCCTCTTAATTCCAATACCCAATCGGACTGAGTAATTGATAACAATATTTGCCCTCCAATTGTTCAAGAAATTGCGACTTCTGCAAGCTCAACGTTAATCTATCAGAATCAAACCACTAATAGAAAATGAAATGTTAATCAAGAATATTTTTCGTCAAGAATATAATCGCACCTTAATTTTGGGCTAACAGCATCAATATTCCATTTTTGGTTATGCTCTGTCAGCCGAATGCGCATTTTGAATGAACATCTTTCACCATTTGCTGGGCAACTTGAACAGAAGTACCGTCTAACATCATCGAAGTTCACTAAAAGAGCAAAAGAGGTTCAACCAGGTCAATTCATTCGAATTTCGATTTCTTGATCTGTGTTTCAATCATCTGAAAATTCTGCTCCAACTGATCTTGTGAATTCGTTTACGAGTTGACAACATTTTTGATCAACATTAGATTCTTGAAGCTTGTTCGAGTATTTTGTCCTGATATCTCCCCATATCGGAGATACAATGACTTGCACCATCCGTCAAATGCACCCCTGTCTCTGATAGGTGCTAACCTCACTTTTGTCAAACTGAACATTGACGTGTTCACGTAGATTTGTTTCATTTGGTAAACGTCAAAATTTTCCAATTTCTGAACTGTTTTTTTATTCTTTCCGATCTGGCTCCTGTGTCGAAAGTATTTACTGTACAGGCTCCAGTTAACTATTATTTAAGCATTTTTTGAGGCCTTCAACATGCAGCGGTTCACTCACAGATAGCGATATCCCAACCCTCTCAATCATCTGATTTTCCCCTTTTACCTCTTTCACTCGATGTTTACGAAAGAAGTATATACCGACTAACAGATTGAGCTGGCTGGATATAAAATTGGTTAATCTTTATTTCTAAGTTAATCTATAGTTAAGCGCAACACTATGATTTTTTTCTAGTGTTGGTGAAATTTCACAAAGTCATAAATTTTATTGTTCCGTCGTTTATTTTCATGATGAGCTTATTTAGTTCCATGCATTAGTTGATTGCTCGTAGTTTTCCTTCAACTCCGTCTTGCAGATATCTCCTTTACCTAACATTAACCATGTTCAACGATGAACTGATTGGTGTTTTCGAAACGGAGCCTCCAGCAGCGGTCCTGAGAGATTTAGGATCACTACCAGAATACAGAGTAGAGGCGGCTACTTGGGAAAGAGATGACACCTGGAGAGATGTTCTTGTTTCACTCCCTGAAAATTTCACGCCACTGGAATGTTCTGTTCATTCGAATAAAGACGAGTGTAAGAAGGATCACGCTCTCGATAGGGTGAGACAAAATTTGAAGGGGTTTGGATTTTGATGGTAGTAACCTTTTTGCCTCTGCTTAGGTGCTGGATCAGGAATTTCAGTTTTTCTTGTATTTAGCGAGACCATATGCGGCACTGATGCTCAATGCTGAGGATCGAACTAAAGTAGCTTGCTGGCTGCAGACCCTTTGCACGATACAAGGAAACTGTTGCTCCAGTATGAAAGCTGTTAGAAATGATTACATGATGGCACTTTTGGGGTAAGCTAAGAGTATAAATGGAACATTGTTTCATATACTTTGATATGACATTAGAGTCCTTTCTAAGGAACGAAGAATAGTAAATGTGCTCTTACCACAATTCTCTCTTTTATAAAGTTGCTTTACCCTGGACAAAAAGAAGGATAGACAAAAATTTTTCAAGATTAAGTGACTTTAGTCAGATAAGAAAATTGTGATATTAGAAAAAAACAGACTACATAAGTTGTTATGTTGAGCCAAAAAATATATGAGTGAGACTTGGATTTCATACTTTCCGCCATTTCCAGCTCATTATTTTTCTATGTCAGTTCATTTTTCAACTAGTGAGGATTGTTCTAGATACATATCTGATCTTCGAGCTGTTGGTCCTTTCTTAGAGAAACCCCCATGGAAAACCCTTCCACCTCTAGCTCAGTTGGCTAAAGAAAGTTTTGATAACAGTACAGTGCTCGATCCTACCAGTACTATGGCTAACGAGTTCCTTCAGAGTCAACCTGTTCCAGAAGATGGAGCTTTTTGCTACATAGCGCTGACTGGCGATCTTATTGAGAGTAGTTTTGGAGGACCAGGAGCATGATGTACCTATTGCTTAATTTTCTGTTTTTATGTGGATAATAAATATAGTTCCATTGTAACAATACCTGCCCTTTTCATGAACAGTTTCATTATTTCTTAATTACTATTAAACATAATTTTCATTGAACAGACAGAGTAAACAAAAAATCTTTAATTTCTGTCAAGAAAATCCTTTTTTCGTTAACGTTGTCTTTATTTTTAGGCTGTATAGCAAACTCATTCGAGTTAAATTTTTCGAATGAGTACCTACATCAGATATCGATTGAAATTTATTCTGGGAGGATTCTGCATTTCTTAATAAACTTTTTAGGGTTTTCACTCCCAATCTCTGAAACAAAATCAATCAAAAATGAAATCAACGATTTGCTCCTTCGTAAATTCTTGCACTTATTTGTCAGGAGCAAAGATTTTCGAAAATAGATTTTTCGTCTGATGAAGGAGTCTGATATAGACTCCGAAACGTTACCACTTAGAATTATAATTTCAACGTTATTTATTTTCAGTTCATTGTCCGGCAACAATTTTTTCCAGTTAATTTGCTCCTGACAAATTAGTGCAAGAATTCACGCAGGAGCAAATCGTTGATTTCATTTTTAATTGATTTTGTTTCAGAGATTGGGAGTGAAAACCCTAAAAAGTTTATTAAGTACCTACATCGTTTTGAAAATATTTACAATTGTATGATAGCAATTATCAATTTAAGAAGGGAAAGTGAAAAACCAAATATAAAGTAACAAGTCTCAAGGAGAAAATATCGGGAAAGTTATGTTGTACATTTTCTAATAAAAAATCAATGTTTTAAGACTTTTTTTTGTATATAATTTTATCCTCGTTTGTAATTTGGAGAAATCTTTGTGAGGATATACGGAAACACCAATTTACATCTATAAAATTCTAGGGTTGCTCTCCATACTCCTAGAGGACCTGCATGTGAGTTTAGTGCAGTATTGCAGTGCACAAGTTGTTACTATCAATGTAAGATTGACGGGGTTGAAAAAATTTATTATACTCGAAATTACCCAATCAAATTCTTGCTGTAATATATAACGTGCGTTGAAACAAATTCGTCGTCAAGTAGGCTCTGACAATTTGATGTTTCGTGCTTGAAACTTGAACATAACTGTAAACTTTTTCTGTAATATTTTGTGTTTATCGATGAATGCTTTATAGCAAGTCTTTCAGATTTTGTGTTCATCGATTTTCATTTCGGAAATTACGCTACCTATCAAATCGTTATTGGGTTTGAAATATTTATCTATTATCCACTACTTAATTGTAGGTTTTTAAATATTCAAAATGTTACTACTGATTCAAGTTTCTAGTTGACTGAAACCATTCAGAATATCTGCTTTAAAAGTTTGAATTTAAGACTGTCAGTTCGTAAACTAATCTTATGCAAATCTAGAAAGGCTTATACTTATTCTGCAAGAGGAAGTTTTAGCCAATGAATGTTACAGGACCGGCTGCGCTGTGGGTTCCACGACATATTTTGACGATTCAAGCGAGCAAATTATTTTTTCTCATCGATTGAATGAGTGAAAATATTTCTTCATTTTGTGTTTATAATGTAATGTTCGCAAAGCAGTTGTAACTCAAAAAATTAAAATAACTTTGGGAAAAAGTTTATCTGGAAAAATCCATAGAAAAACAAAAAATAGTGAATTTTTACTTCTTCTGGTATTTTATATGAAAAAAACATTAATGAAAGATAAAAATGATGAGATGATGAGTGTTTGGGAATCTAAATTTCCTAATTCATAAAACTATCAATAAAATTTTGTTATTTGTTTTTATGGGCCAAATTAAATTAAGAAGTATTTGTTTTCCGTCAATAATTTTCGAATTTCGCGGTGATTGCAAGTTACACCACGAAAACATCCGCAACTGCTGTTTTTTCGGACATATGTGGAATCAGTATTGTTCTTACGGCCGAACTAGAGAGTACTCTCGCTCGATAAATTATTATTAATATTTACTACGACAATCAGAAAATACGATCCATTGCTGTGATCCATAGCTACACGACTCCGAACATCCAGGAATCAAGAAAATAACGAGGTATTTTTCTCTTCGAGGTGTACTTGCTCGTATATTGTTTCATAATTATTCTCTTCCTTTTTTTAACCAGCATTCATTCCTACGTTGACATTGGTCCTTCGTTGCCGGGTTGTTTCCTTCAGAAAAATTCATTCATAATTTAATTTGGCCAAAATTTACCTTTTTTCATTTATTTTTTGCGACATACGTCTCTTGTGAAAATCATTTCATTTCACGGGCAGACCGGTTCAAGGTCAGGGTCACAGCGCGCATGGTGCATTTTCATCTTTGTTTACAACGGGAATTATAAAACGAATGTTTTCAATTTGTCTTCATCTTTTATAATATCTCTTCATTCAAACAGTGGATGCTATTTTGATGACAAATTCAATATTTTCAATTATTCAGTTCAACATTTTGTTGCGGTCGCTGTATTTTGCCTTCGGGAGCTGTTTGAAGTGTATTATTACATACTTTTCAACTTATCTTTACTTCCTTTCGAATATTATTACTTGCTTTTGATATCAATCGTAATTACTGGGTAACAATTTTCGAATATCATTCATTATTGACCCATATTTACTGCAATTCATCACGTACTTACACCAGATTTCATTTACTATTGTACATTTTGAAAATTTGTAGATCATATTGTATTATTCAACTGTCGACCATATCTTCTGAAGTAAACGCTAGTTTTCCTTTTCCACACATTTATTAATACACGTTTCATAAATCTAGCAATCGATTTACATTGTTCAGTTTTTTATTACCTCGGATATTTATTATATCAGATTATTATATTATATTGATTCATAATGTCCAGCAAATTAACTAGAGCTAATTTACTGCGCCAAACAGCCTATTCGCGTTTAAAGGAAGCTCAAGAAATAGGCATTCAGGCATCAACAAATGAATCTTATAAATCGCAGTTTTTAGCCAGAGCTGATGAAATAGAAGGCGCTTATGAGGATTTTCGATCATCACACAATACAATCATTGGTTTAATTTCAGATGAAGAATTTTCAGAGTACGATAAACTCAGAATCGCGGCTGATCAGGCATATTACTACGTGAAATCAATTAAACATGATTTGTTATTGAAAAATTCTGCGGGAACCTCTTCAAACACTTCATCAAAAACTAGTTTACAACCTTGCAAGCCTTCAGCCAGAATTCCCAAGCTTTCTATTCCAACATTTTCAGGCAATTTTCGAGATTGGCCTAGCTTTTTCGACTTATTCAAGAGCATCATTCATGAAAATACTGATTTGTCTGATGTTGAAAAGTTTCGTTATCTTTTAACATCCCTTAGTCACGAACCTTTAGCACTTATTAAAGGCATTCCTCTCATTGATGCAAATTATAAAATTGCATACGAAATTTTAGAGAAAAGATACCAAAATAAAAGAATACTTGCCAGTCAGTATTATAATGATATTTTCAATGCCCAACCAGTACAGAAACCGACATCTGTGAAATTAAGACATCTTTTAAATATATTTACGGAAAATGTTGCCGCTTTACGTGTTCTCGATTTCCCTGTCGATCATTGGGATTTCTTATTATTTAATATGCTTATGAACAAATTAGATGTTAAAACACGTACTGACTTCGAGTTAGAAAATAGTGTAAATCATGAGATTCCTACTTATCGACAGTTGGTTACCTTTTTAGAGAGACAATGTACAGCTTTGGAATCTGTACAATTCACTACTTCCAATTTGCAATATGCAAACAGTGGGATCCCTCAGCGGGTTTCCCGAGCCCCTAGTAGAGGGCCTGTGGCTAGCTTCGTTGCTTCCGAGTCCCAGCCTGGTCCATCTGGCCAAAGCACTAAGTGTTTTTTATGTTCGTCTTCTCATCCCTTATACAAATGTCAATCATTTCTAGCCAAAACTCCCCAAGAACGTTTTTCTTTGGTCAAACAACATAATCTATGCGTTAATTGTTTGATTTCTCCTCATTCTGTCAGAAATTGTAGTTCTAGTCATAAATGTAGAATTTGCAAATTACCACATCATACTACTCTGCATTTCGATAAATCATCAAAAGGTTCAAGTCCTTCACTTCAGCCATCCAATCAGAGTGAACCCGTCAACTCGGTGGGGGAAACTCAATCTATTGTTCCAACATCTCTCGTCAGTACAAACTCTTCTACGGCTTCAACATTAACAACGATTTTATTATCTACTTGTGTGATACATGTTAAGGATTTCAACGGAAATTTCCAGAAAATTCGCATACTTTTGGATACAGGGTCTATGGCAAACTTTATTTCCGACACTTGTGTTAGACGTTTGGGACTTCCTCGAAGAAGGATATCAATACCTGTGGAAGGGCTAAATGGGATGACATCATCCACCACTCAGGGTACAACTTCTTGCCTTATCAAGCCCTGTGATCAGTCTGGTCCAACTTTCTCTCTTGAAGCCATTATCATACCCAAGGTTTGTTCGAACCAACCCAAATTTCATATTAATCCTCGAGATTTGACTCATATTCATGGGCTCAAATTAGCGGACCCTAAATTTTATCAACCAGGTCCTATAGATATGCTTATAGGAGCTGAGTTAGTTCCTTTCCTTTTGAGGTCCAAACGAATTTTTGGTGGACCCAATCAACCGGTAGCCTTGGAGACCATCTATGGATACGTTCTTCAAGGACGAACCTCTACATCTCCTCAAAAATGCCATTTGACATCTCTTCATTCGTCTGTGGATTTAAATGTGGATCATATTTTGCGAAGGTTTTGGGAGGTCGAAAATGTCCCTCAACCTCCTTGTGTATCACCTGAGGATGAAATTTGCGAGAAAATTTATTCTTCCTTGACTTTTCGGGAGCCTACAGGCAGATTCTCAGTTCCTCTTCCTTTCCGAATACAGAATCCGTCTTTCTGTGATACCTACACTCAGGCCTATAGAAGATTTTGTATGCTTGAAAATCGATTCCTGAAAAATCCAAACCTCAAAGGAAAATACGTGGAATTCATGACAGATTATATCAACAGAGAGCATATGAGTCCAGTCCCAACATCAGAATTTAAATCCCCTACTTCATACTATATTTCACATCATGCAATTTTCAAAGAACAAATTGAAAATTCTTCCGTTATTTACAAAATTCGAGTAGTATTCGACGCCAGTTTACGTGACGTTCAAGGTGTTTCTCTGAATGATACTCTGTATACTGGACCCAAGCTTCAAAAAGATATATCTTGTCTCCTACTTAATTTTCGCTACTTTCGTTACTGCTTTACTTGCGATATCAAACAAATGTACCGCCAAATCAATGAAAATAAAGAGTTTTGGCAATTTCAGAAAATAATTTGGCGATCTGATCCTTCTGAGCCTTTAAGGGAATATTATTTACGAACAGTCACTTACGGTGTTTCGTGTTCACCGTATCTTGCTTTGAAAACGTTACAGGAGTTAGCCAAGTCCGAAAAGGCACGCTTTCCCAAAGCAGCCAAAGCCTTAGAAGAGAATTTTTATATTGATGACGGGCTCCTCGGTAGCGATTCCGTCGAAGATACTCGCGCTCTTCAATTGGAGCTCATTAATCTTTTAAGAGAAGGTGGTTTCGAACTGGGCAAATGGGCCGGTAATCATCCCAGTCTTATTCAAGATTTTGGGTCCGATGTGTTGACCGACTGCACATTCGATAAAGATGAACCTTCTTTCATCAAAGTCCTAGGTCTTAAATGGAATCCCAAGGCGGATGTATTTTCATATTCATACTATCCTCTCAACAAAACCTGTAGCAAACGGTCGATTCTTTCCGAGGTTAGTAGAATATTTGACCCTTTGGGTTTCGTTTCTCCATGCTTGCTGCTTGCAAAGCAGCTTCTCCAAAAGTTGTGGCAATCCCACGTATCTTGGGACGAAGAGCTTCCTGAACACATACAGCGAGTGTGGCAACAATTCAAGGTAGAACTACCCGGTCTCGGTAATATAAAGATACCACGATACTTTGGCTTCGATAGGACTTCTGAAGTACAAATTCACGGTTTTTGTGATGCGTCCGAAATTGGCTATGCCAGTGTGGTATATCTCAGGTTCTGGAATGCCAATAGTTTTAAAACCACCCTTGTTTGCGCCAAATGTAGAGTATCTCCTCTGAAAACTCAATCAATCGCAAGATTGGAACTCCTAGCAGCTCTTTTACTTGCTAATCTCATAGCATTCGTGATAGAAAGTTTCAAAGGCATATTCACTTTCAATGACATATATGTCTGGTCAGATTCCATGATTGTTCTCACTTGGGTTACTTCGTCTCCGCATAGATGGAAAACATTTATTGCCAATCGCGTGAGACATATCCAAGAAATAATCTCCATTTCATCTTGGCATCATGTGCCTTCCCATCTGAACCCGGCAGATTGTGCAAGTCGTGGTTTATCACCGGCGCAACTTTCGCAGTTTTCCCTGTGGTGGGATGGTCCAGAATTTTTGTTGAAATCTGAAGAGCATTGGCCTACTCAGAATAACTTTCATTCTTCAAATGGTGTTGAAATTCCGGAAGAAAGAGCGCCCACTGTTTTGTTGTCAAAACTCATTACCACGGAAAATGTTATTCTCTGTTTGCTTTCAAGATTCTCATCTCTTCCAAAAATACAGAGAATAACAGCATATATTTTGCGCTTTGTATCAAACGGATTGAAAAGGAATGATATCTCAATGTTTAACCTTTCTATTAGTCCTCAAGAAAGTGATAATGCGCTAAAGTATCTCATTAGGGTGGTTCAGAATGATGTTTTCGCCGAAATTAGGCTGAAGATTAAACAAAATGAGGTTTTACCAAAACCAATACGCAAGCTTGCTCCATTCATTGATCAATATGGTCTTTTAAGAGTTGGGGGACGATTGCAAAAATCACCATTTTCGTTCGACGTTAAGCATCCTTTACTTTTACCTAAAGTCCATAGACTCACGGATCTAATTATTGAATGGACTCATCAAACTTCTTTACACCCGGGCTTAAAGACAATGCAGTATTTATTACTTCAACGCTTCTGGATTCTTTCCCCTAGAAGTGCGATTTACAGATGTTTGTCAAAATGCATTCGTTGTTTTCGATGCAAACCCAAATCCTATAATCCATTCATGGGAAATTTACCGAGTGTAAGAGTAACTCCCTTACGCGCTTTCACCTCAGTTTGTCTCGACTTTGCCGGACCTTTTCCCTTACTGATGAGTAAGACTAGAGGTGCAAAAACGTACAAGGGCTACGTTTGTGTTTTCGTGTGTTGTAGCACAAGAGCCATTCATTTCGAGGTAACTTCCGACCTCAGTTCCGATACATTTTTGGCGGCATTTAGGAGATTCATATCTCGACGCGGACAATGTTTGTCAATTAGAAGTGATCAAGGCACCAATTTTAAAGGAGCTTATAATGAAATGATCAACCTAGCTCAAGTCACTGCTGAAACCCTCTCAATTACTTGGGATTTCAACCCACCAAGCGCACCACACTTTAACGGCTTAGCTGAAGCTGCGGTAAAATCTTTCAAAACCCACTTTTATAAGGTCATCGGTACCCAAGTTTTGAGTTATGAAGAATTTTACACCCTTATGACTCAGATAGAGGCTGTGTTGAATTCTCGCCCTCTTTGTGCGGTTAGCACAGACCCAAATGACCTCCAAGCTCTAACCCCAGGTCATTTTTTGGTTTTTGAGCCACTGGTCAGCTCCATTCCAAATCCTGACCTGAGCTCTTTAAATATAAATCGACTAAATCGTTGGCAGTTAATCCAACGCATTCAAGGCGATTTTTGGAAAAGGTGGTCCAGAGAATATATTCATTCGCTCCAAGAAAGATCAAAATGGTCTACATCCAACCCCTCACTTAATGAAAATTCGTTGGTTCTGATAAAAGACGACCAACAACCTCCTCTTCGTTGGCCTTTGGCCCGAATCATGAAATTACATCATGGTGATGATGGTGTTGCACGGGTTGTTACACTGAAAACAGCGTCCGGCGGCACTATGCAGCGTCCAGTGGTCAAAGTATGTCCACTGCCTGTTCATTAATCTGGACATTCCTTTATTTCTGAAAAATTAGTTATTTTTCATTATTTATTTCGTGATTGTATTCATTTTTTGTTGAATTTGGGATAAAAACATTCGTTTTTGGTGGGGGAGAATGTTTGGGAATCTAAATTTCCTAATTCATAAAACTATCAATAAAATTTTGTTATTTGTTTTTATGGGCCAAATTAAATTAAGAAGTATTTGTTTTCCGTCAATAATTTTCGAATTTCGCGGTGATTGCAAGTTACACCACGAAAACATCCGCAACTGCTGTTTTTTCGGACATATGTGGAATCAGTATTGTTCCGGAAAATTGATTTTTCACAGTCCCCAAAAATTTCAGATAAACATATTTCCGTTATGGATATGCATCGATTTTTTTTTGTGTTCACTGAATGAATTGAATAGGTATATTGGAAAAATCGACAAAGAGGTAGCTTACAAATAGCTTCTTCATATACTTGAAGATAATACTCATACTAGTGAAAATATAATTCAGTATCCTGATAATTCATTTGTTGCCAGGTGTCACAGCAAAGCTTCAGTTGTCAAAATAATACGAAAAGGATATCGAGTTCCTCCTAGAATTGAATCGGATGGTAGCATTGTTTCATAAGTATTTTAGCTGGGGGTGTATCTGTCTGAAAATCTGTGGAAAAATAATATTTTTTCACTTGAATTTTTTTTTCTTGTAGTTACTCACAACTTGGACTTAATGATCGGAACTCGTCTATAGCATTATTGTTCTGATTTTTTTCTTCATTTTTCATAAGGCACAGTAGAATATTATTCTTCAATTCCACATTGATTTCCAATTACGGTCCTGCAAGAAAGGGCTGCGAAAACTCAAGAAAGTTTACGATGAAGAACAGAAGCATTCAGCGAATAAAGTTAGATCCCACCTGGTTGTTCCCAGATTATTTAAACGTTTCTTAATACAGGCCATTATTTAGGATCGGAGTATGCTAATTACTTAGGAACTCCCCTGTGTTTATACCTCGACACGCTCGCGGTCCCTATTTCCGAACTATCACTATAACTTTTTGGAGGATTCTGAACAACTAATTTATATACAGTTGTAAAACTGAATTGGTGAATTTAGTTATGATCTTCGTTTAATTTATTCCTGCAAGAATTCCGGTGCTGCTGTGGAGTTGAGAAGTCGGATTACTCCGCAGATGGCGATTTACAGATTAACATACGCCTGAAAGGTGAACAGATTCACTCATTATTCGATTCTTACTCCTTTTGAGTGAGTTGCCTACCTTCAAGAAAATGTTGAGATATTTCGGAGAGCTTAGAAAATTAATCGGTAGAATTTCTGTATTTTTTCAGTAAATTGTGACAGGAGAACAAATGATTCATAACCACATATACTCTTCCTTGTATACAGGGTGCGGGCACAATTAGTTGTCCACTGAGGGGATCTGCAGAGCAATAAGAGCTGGAAGAAACGGATGACACATTTCTTAGCTCTTTTTCAAAGAAACAAAGAATGGTGAAAACCGTAGCCTCCTACCATTCTTCGTTTTTGAGTTATTAGCAAAAAATGAGATTTTGACGATTGCGAAAAGTTCTCATAACTTTTTTGTCTTTGAAGTTACAGAGCTGAAACTTGAACGTTCTTAGGCACTCTTATACGTAGAATCTACAAACAAATTTTTTTTTCCAATTCAAAAATAACAAATTCAATACAAATTTGCCTTTAAAAAAATGACTAATGATACGCAATGTAAAATATTTTGAGCTCTTCAGTAGATTCTACGTAAGAAAGAGCCTGTAGAAGGTTTAATTTTCAGATCTGTAACTTCAAAGACAAAAAAATTATGAGAACTTTTCGAAATCGTCAAAATCTTATTTTTTGCTAATAAATCAAAAACGAAGAATCTTAGGAGGCTATGATTTCCATCATTCTTCGTTTCTCTGAAAAAGAGCTAGAAAATGTGTCATCCGTTTTCTTCTTGCTCTTAGATCCCCTCAGTAGACAACGAATTTTGATAGTATAAAAATCATGAAATAACCACCCCTAAGTGTTTTCTGAAATTCTTCACGGTTTTTACTCCCAGTCTCTGAAACAAATTCAATAGAAAAATTGAAATAATCGATTTACCCCTGCCTAAATTCTTGCACTGATTTGTCAGGAGCAAATCAGATGGACAACTTTTTCCATCTGATTGGTGAATATTGGTTCCTTTTCTTTGATTTCCTTCATAATACTTATTATTTCCAATTCTGTTTATTCTGTTATTTGTTGAATTCACATCTTCTAAGATGTTTCTACTCTTATATCTTGATAGCTTCATCCTACACCATGGAATCTTCAACATCCTCAGAAGAGAAATATCGATTAAGGTTTCAGCGAGGGGTGAACCGGTCATGAAAATGTTGTACACCACAATTCAGACAATTCACGCAATTCCTATAATAGCATATAAAACAATTCAGACAATTCAACAATTCACACAATTCAAGAAAATTCATGGCAATTCACGGACAATTCAATACAATTCATGGCAATTCAATACAATTCATGACAATTCAATACAATTCATGACAATTCAATACAATTCATGATAATTCAATACAATTCATAGTTATTAATTTTTTTTTAATATATATTTTGGGAATTTTCTTCACATCACACTATGAGAGGTCTGAAACCACTCAATAATATGTGTTATAGATATAGCTAGATAGTAGTTAAGGCTAACTGAGGCTAGCTTACAGAAATTGCTTCTATCCATGGATATCCTATACTTCATTGTTTGATGTACTATTAATCTCCCCTCATCAACATAGTTATATAGTTATTTAGGCTGATTCAAACAACTTTGAAATTCAACTGAATAAAATGTTGTGAAAACGACCTAATATAGGATAAGAGCATTCCCTTCCATAACGACAATTTTGGATTTTTCCAAATTGAGGTATAAAATTGTATGATCGGAAAAAATACATTCAGGTACCTACATTTTTTAAAATTCCCTCAGCAAATGGCTCTAGAGTTATTCTGGGCATAAAATCTTTTCGGTCAAAATGGGCAACCCTAATATTGAATACAACAGAGCGTACCCGTTCGTAACGACAATTTTTGTAGGTTTTTCCAAATTGAGTTATAAAATTTTATGAAGCGAAGAAATACTTCTAGGTGGAATCTTTTGAATCAGTACCTTCTATCAAACGCAAATTGATCGAGTAGTTGAAAAAAATGGTTACTGTGCAAGCTATTAATTTTAAATCATACATCAACATGTCGAGTTATTTTATGGAATTTTATGAAAGTATGTGAAGTACTACAAAATAATAACACAACTTACCAGGTTTCAGAAACATGGTGCGTTGAAATCAAGATTGTGTTCTCATGAAAGTTGTTCGTTCAATTTATATGGAATAAGAAAGAGCTTACAGAATAACCATCAAGAGATTCGACACACGTGCTGAAATATCTATGTCTACTTTTTGAGTGCTGAAAACAATTATTAATATTATTAATTCATCTTCACTGATTAATCAACTAAAAATATATCCCTCTACGAATTGCCCAATTCGGTGATCCTTAGTGTGTACCTACATATCTAGGAATTCATTCACGAACTTTAACGAACCTTAATTATTACATTACTAAAGCTCTATTGATTACAAACATTAGACAAATGTTTCAAATAATTTTTATTTTAGACTTGGAGAGACATCTCCAAGAGAGTCTCCAAGTCTTAGATGAACCTCCGAATTATCTTTGTCAGGTTGAGAGGGAAGAAGCTGTGAATATATAATTGACATTATTGCAATCGATATACCGATATAGACCGACATTTCGAATTAACATCTTTTCAGAAATTATAAAAGTGTTAAAAATGAGGTTGAAATAACCAAAATTATATGATATGCATTGAAGAAAGAACGCCCGTTCTTAACAATGATTTTCATGGGTTATTCTCAACAGAGTAATAAAACGGTTTCAACCAAAGGAATCGTTTCAGGTACCTGCTATTGAACGCAAAGAGATCGGGACCAATATTCACCAATATTGTTGGTGAATAGTCCCTGTACAGGTTAACAATGTGTTTTGATGACTGTTCATGATGTAAAATGTTATATCGAACCAATTTACTCTATTCTCAAGAATGCACATGTCCCGAGAAAATTTGAAATTTTTAACTTTGAATCCCTCCAGGCCCGTACGGGCTGACAATGAGCTTTGATGATTTTCATTGGTATAAATCAAGGTATGAATAATATCCGATTGCACCATATCTCATTCTTTTTCCAAGAGAAACTCAAATCCTAAAACGAGCATTAATATCTTTTTCAGAACTGTAAGAATTGTATACTGAACAATACAGTTATCCTTAGAGCGCGGCGTTGACAGATTGTAACTGTGGATGAAAGAAACCTGGCTTCACACCCGTAGGAAATTATTGTGTATCATTAAGAAATAATGAAAAAATTAGATGTTGTATAATTCTTACCTGTTCAATCTTATATCACTTTAATTCAAATCACAGAATACAGAAATTAAACTCGGAGTTTGCACTATTGCGCCGGCATGCGACTTTATACATGTCTACATGAATATGACTATATACATGTCCATATACATGTGCAAACCTCCCTTTTTGCGTCCTTATAGTTGGACAGGTTGGACACCTGTGAATTGCAAGACAGCGAATCGCCCAACAATTAGAAAATGCATTGCAATTCATAACAATTCCAGACAATTCATGAGAATTTTCGAACAATTCACGGAAATTAATAGTTCGGAACAATTCTTTATAATTTACGACGATGGGCAAGTTTCCTAAAACTCCAAAATCGAATTCAAATTATTTATGGAAACCCATTTCCATTAGTTATCCAACACGTAAGAGATTCGCTTCAAAATTCAGATATACACCCTTCGGAACTTAATAAACATTCGATTGTGTAAATGCGTGTAACGTAGAATGCCCTTACTACAGTCTAGTAATTTATGTCAATTCGACACCAGTGAAACCGATCAAGAAAATATAGAATTCCATATCCACCGAAATATCCACATATTACAAAAAAAAAATTCTGAATTCTATACCTTAGAACATATCCATGTTCTATAAGAGAGCTCTTCTGAAATCACAATTTCCGACCGAATGCAATGTGTTAAAATTCTAAAAAAATAAATTTCCATATATGTATTTGAGTTATAAAAATTCTTAGATTTTGAAATTCAGAAAAATAGTCCATTCTCCACAATTCACGACAATTCTCAACAATTACTGACAATTCACACAATTCTTGGCAATTCACAACAATTCTTGACAATTCACCACAATTCCTGGCAATTCATGACAATTCTCAACAATTCTTGGCAATTCAATTCAATTCATGACAATTCCTGCAATTTGTACACCACAATTCACGACCGGTTCACCCCTCGGGTTTCAGCGTCTAATATACTGTTGGATTGTGTATTTTTATTTCTTGTGGTTTTCCTTTTAATAATAGACCATATTGTTTATTTCTTTTTTGTTAGAACTTTTTATAAGTATAACTACATTATTCCGTCCTTCCTATCAAACACTTTTTCAGTTCTTCTTATGAAAAAATTGTAGAAAACAGGAGACACAATTTTTTAAATATGAGGTTTCTCCTCAAAAAAAAAATCTTAACCATTTTCATATTTGTCATTATACAGTGTGTCTAGCGATAATTTCAGAGAATCAAATATACCTAATTTTATCGACAAAAACACCCTTTGTTGGGGGGTTTACTCCCCTATTTTTGAAATAGCCGCCATTTTAAATATTTTTTTTTATTTTACTTTATCGTTTCAAATAATATCGATTTCTTTGAACACATGTGAAAACAATGTTTTTTGAAAGATAATACTACCACTTTTTATTGAAATAGAACAATATGAAATTATTCAGTTTAAGATTGTCATAAAAAATTGCTTTAAAAATTCTTTTGTCCAAAAATTAAATTTTTTAGTCAATCCGCAATAGTACAAAAAGAAGCACATTGATGTTAAATCTTGCATGAACTAACATGCAAGAATATTAGCTACAAAACGACACCTACTTCATTTCTGTAAGTTACATCATTTCAGAGTTATTGTTGTTCGAATAAGACCATTACACAAGCGGCCCTAAACTGTTTTTCTTTTGTTGCTACAATCGATAGTCAGGCGTTTGAGCAGGACATTTTGACCAATTTTTATAATTAATTTGTTAGTTAATCATTACAAATTATCAAAAGTACAGTACTGAGTTTTATTTTATTTTAGCCATTTCAATAAGGGTCATGTTCAATCAGCCATAACTCTCAAATTATGTAACTTGCAGAAATGATGTTGATGTCGTTTCGTAGCTCATATCCATGCATTGTTAGTTCATTGAATAAAAAATATACTTGTGCTAGTTTTTGTAATATTGAGAATTTAATGAAAAATTCAGTATATTTTTCGACTAAAATTTTTTTTAAAAATTTTCTTATGACATACAAATTTTCAGCAGAAAGTTGAGTAATAGGCCATCATGACGATGAATACTGTTCTGTTTTTTCTGTGGAATGTGTTTTTACCTATCTGGTCTCTTTTGTGAAATAACTGTTTTTTACAGAGTATTTGCAGAAATTAACAGTTTACTTTTAACGACTTGTAAACAACTTTTGCGGCGGAAAAAGACAAGAGCTTTATGAATAACTCAAAAAACAACAATATTCAGTTGAAAACAACGTTGCGATTGCTTTTGCTGGCATTCTAATTATCGATACCCAAACATTATTCATCCGCTCTAACTCAGGAAACGAATATAGACAGCAGAATTGCCTGGCAAGAATGCACTTCCTCCACTGTATGAAGAACGATCAGATAATATTGCAAACTTTGAAATCGGAAGCACCAAAATAATGAAAACTTCTGTTACACCCCATTTGATATCCTCACGAAGAAACCATTCTTCTACCCCAACATGGTCGTTCCGTCTGAAATATGTATTTGTATTCAGTATTTGTACGACTTTAAATTCGCATTGATGCAGCGCCCCGACGTCCGACTTATTTCCAAATCTACTTTATGACGCGAAAACTGGATAACTAAGGGATTTACTATCCTCTTTAACGTCTCGCGAATACCGTAAAGAGCGCTTAAAATTCAAATAGTGTGGTCCTGAGAATTTGCAGGATTTCGTCGAGATTTTATGGAGTGTACATCAGCCTGGTAGTCTTCGAATTCAGTAGGTGTGAAAAGCGATTGCTGAATCCGAATCGATAAGCATAAATCGAGTTATTGTTAGGTGAGCATGTTTTTTACAAACGATAACATCTTATAGGTCCTCTCATACGCAGTTGTATAAACGAGGGATGACTTAGGCTCTACGTGAACAAAAATTTTACGTAAATATTTTAAATAATTTCAACATAGAATTTTAGGTAGAATCAGTGAATATGAGTTCAATAAACAATGGTAAATTTTAGAACATACTACATTCAGTGCTACGAATGAAATGTACACACATTCGAGGTTTCTCTGTCTAGCGCGACACTAATATATCTAGCGTTATATTGAAAACTCTACATACTTTCTATCTATTCGTATTGAAAATTGGTGGGACAATGATGTCCTAGTCAACTGTCTTAATTGTGATTGGCAATACTAAGCAACTTTCTCACGCCAGTCTTTGGAATACTTATTTTCCATTCCATGTATCTATGTTCTAAAGGTAGAACAGGATATTTTGGCTCATCTGACTTTGACTGCATCGGTGAGTGGCACACAACTGTTGGTTAGGTTCATGTTTTTGTGATTTCGAATATTTTTTATCTTTTTTTTATATCTTCTGGGACAATGTCGTTAACTGAATACTATATAGACTAGTACCATACAAATATTATGATATAGGTACTTGATAACGCACAGAATGGATTTCGATCGGGTCGAACTCAGTATCTTGATAAGGGACAGTTCGCCTCGGGGTTATTCTTTAATCTATCACGAGCATTTGACTATCAACTTTCAAATTCTTGATGACAAATGCTATATTTTGGTTTTATATGTGTTTCCGAATTGGCTCTCTAGCTATCTCAGGAGTCGAACCATGTCTGTCAGAGTTGATGTCTTTATTTATGATGAACGAGAATTGAATCTTGGAGTCCCCCAAGGTCCTTTTCTAGGACCGCTTCTGTTCCTGTTGTTCATCGATGACTTACCTATTAATTTGAGAGCGATAATGGCTAGTTTAGTAAATTTTTCTGATTCCTCCTCTCTAACCAAGTTAATCAAAATACTAACCTAACCTAACCAAGTTAATCAAAATACTTTTGTTTGCTGGCGATACCCAGATTTTGGTTTCTGTTCAGACCTTCAATAAGTTGCAGGAGCCTTGACGGTAATTGGAGCAGTACTTCGATAATTAAGGTCGTTTAAATTCTCTGATAATAAACTCCACTTCGAGAAGTAGGTAATCAAAGAGGGCTGTTTATTCGTCATTTGGATGTCATCAGTGGAACATCCTATTATATCCTTCTAGGAATCTAAGTGGATTTCAATTTGAGATGGATCACACATGTTGACTCCATTTGTGAGAAACATAGTTCTCATTATGCAATAATCAGTAGAGTCAGGAACTCGCTTCCATTGAGATCTATTATGAATAAATGAATATATACTATATTCATAGTCTGGTCTACAGTCACCTAACCTGACCTACCTTTTGGAAGATCTTGAATGTTGCTCCGATGTCCTCTTCGTCCATATATATCTTCAGTGCATGGGATTCGTTAAGGATAATGAAAAAAAATTTGACCATACTCTTTGGCTTCCATAGCTATAATGAAAGAAATGAGGAATTTCTTCATTTTTCCAAGCATAGTACCTACTAATTTATATGGGGTTCTCATTATAATTTAATTCGATCAGTTCATCATATCAAACGTCAAAAATTTTTTCAATCGTCAAACAAAAACAAAATAATAAAATTTTTTAATTGAAGAACAAATATTCATTCATGTTTTTAACTTTCCGGGGTGCGATTAAATCTTCTATGAATTTCCACCTGAAAATATTTCTCTAAAAGTCTTGCTATTGGCTACAATTCGTATCCTGGTGAAATTAAAAAAAGATGTTCGCTAAGTGCTGCCACCTTTTCGACGTAACTTATCTATCGTTCAAGTGTTCTGGCAACACTCCTTATTCTAGTAGTCTTTCCCCCTTTACGCCTTATACGGATGGCGAGAGATTCCCGTGGTGTGAACTCCTTTCAACCATCTGCCAAAATGTACTAAGTCTATAGAACTAGAAGAATTCAAAAAGGCTCTATTAGTTCAGAATTGTTCTCATACTGTTGCTGATTATTTTCGTTAGTTTTTCAGTTAGTGTTTTTTATTATGTTATTTTTTTTCTGCTATTTATCTGACCTTTCCTATACATTCATTTGTATCAAAGGATCAATAAATTATTATTGTTATTATAATTGTACATACAAAATCAAGTGAAAAATTGAAATAACCAATTTGCTCCTGCGTAAACTCTTGCACAAATTTATCAGGAGCAAATCCAGTAAAAAAATTTGTTGCCTAACAATGAACTGAAAAAAGGAACTTTGAAATTTTAATTATTCAATGTAAAGTTTCGGAGTCTATATCAGACTCCTTCATCAGACGAAGGTCAATTTCTGAAAATCTTTTGAATTGTAGCTTTTATTTGAGATTCAATGTCAAATGGACTTTTTATTACTCCAAACCCAATTAGACGATTCCTGAATAAAGGATGATCAGGTATCACAAAAATCTTAAATAATCTTGGTCAGACCCACTCGAACCTCTTCAAATCAGTATATAAACTAAATAAGTATGGACCGACACAAAATTCAAGAAATCAGCTTAATCGAATTCTATACTTTTCCAAACAATTATTTATGCTCAGAAAAATCAAGAACAGGTCGAAATGGGGTAGTATATTCATCTTAATTTTTAAATACGTACCTATGGGATGAATAATGACCACTTATATGAGTGTCTGCATTGAAAACTTTTTCAATGATCCAATCCACAAGACATCTCCAAATACTTTATGACGCACTTGTGCAATCACAACTCTCATATGGAATCATAGGATGGGGAGGTGTCTTGGATTGTCATAAAAGAAGCATAGATGTCTTGCAAAAATATATTTTGAAAATAATTTATGGAAAGAAGTTCACATTCCCTAGTAGACAGATTTACGAACTATCAAAAGCATTAGATATAAGGCAAATCTATGCAAATAAAATTATAATAAATATAAAACAGAGGAAGATAAAATTAGTCATCAGAGAGCACAAATACCTGACCAGAACAAGAAACGTCAACTATAAAAGACAGAGGGCAGAAAAAAGAATAGGACAGAGAACCTGCACATACCTAGCTTCTAGATTGTACCCAAATGTGCCTACGGAAATAAGAGAGCTAAGAAACATAAAGAAATTCAAGAAGGAAATAAAGAACTGGTTGACTTCAGAAGATAGATCCATGATACATAAAATAATCAATTCAACATAAAGAATAACTATATATAATAATAAAAAAAAAATTAAATATGAACTAAGAAAAAGGAAAATAACCCGATTGTGACAGATATTCACGAACGTGACTGTGAACCCGATGAAGACGAAATATATGTATACAACGGCGTGACGAGGAAAGGGGACAGAACAAGATCTTTATTTTAGTATTTTATAAATTTGTTTTAGTTAGTGAGAAATTTATTTTAAACAACTGTAAACAGTTATCATAAATGACTCACAGTTTTTTCTAGAGTTTAAACAATCATTGTAATATTTGAATAAACTCATTTCTATTCTATTCTATTCTATATCTTCCAGACAACCAATCGTCAAACACATCTTCATACTTTGGGAGATACCCACCTTTCCTAAGCTTAATAATTGTTAAAAAACAGCTGAAAAAAGTGAGGTAAAAAAACTGATTATCATGTCCTTCCAAGGACTGAAACACCCATAAAATATTTTGAGCATAAGTTCTATCGACAAATATTTTTAACTTATCGGTGTTTCATTACCCCCCCCCAACAATTTAGAAACACTAGTATTGGTACATCATTTTGATTCATCTTACCTTAATAAGTGTTTCGGACCTGTACAGAAAGCATTCATTTGGTCGTCTATTAGCCTTAGAAATATTGCTCAATATTTCTGATTAACCTCCTGTAAGAATACAAGGTTTTGCTGATAGCATTTGAAAATTTCCAATGAGCAGTGTAGTAGTAATTGAAGAAAAACTTCCATATGAAGTATATAAATTGGTTGTGAATCACAGTAAGGGCACATTAAAACAGAACGAGTTTTCCATCGCCACTTCGAGCACCATGCTTATATCCGACTAATTTTGTTTGAAACGATTTCTGTGTACTGAATTCAATTGAACCAGAAACACTGTACCTACTGGGGCTTAAGTGGCCTCAAAAGTTGGACCGATTGGACAATTCATCGATGGCTGGAATCTCAAAAATCCATTAGGTTACCTGAAATGTATTTCCTGTTCATTTTTGAGATAGGTATTAATTTAGCTTACTCGAATACGTTCAATCCGAATCTTTCAATTCGTCAAAGCAACTTGCGATAAACGAAATTCATATATCTGAAATTCTTGATCTGTTTGCTGAGTTTGCTCCTTTTTGGGAGTGGAGTAATATATTCGACTTTCTTCGGGTTGTGTCCTAAGATTCAATCGATATTTAATAATTATATTTCCGTTAGCAATATTTCATGGGATCAGTTATTATGCAGATTACGAAATTTCAACGTCGAATATTTACTGAATGCCATCGGAAAGAAGAAGATTGTTGGAATGCAATGCCAGAATATTTTATTACAGTTGATGAATTATTCAATATTCATATTTGATTTGTCCCACTTATTTTCATTCTCATCTTTTTTTTCTCATCAGTAACAAGCTACGAGTTTTTCAGTTGTGATCGTCAACGTCACCTACCGACAAAGCATAGTAGGGGCTGTTTTAGAGAGCGGTCCATTTGAACATTCGATAATTTATCACCTGTAATAAAATTATTCGCCCAATGGGCTTGGACTTCAATTGATTATTTTCAAAACTCTATATTTTCTCGACTGCTTGCTATCCTCAGCTGCGCCGCGGCTATCAATTTGCAGGCGCGACTGTAATAGACAGGGTTTCGTTCTTGGTACATAAATAACTATTTTCACTAGTCTGCTGCTTACGTTGTGCAACTTGGTTGCCAAATTTGACGCTACTGGCTCAATCAGAAACAAAAATAGGGCGCATGAAAGAGACGAAGTGAGGGACGTGACTGTCTTAGGTCATATAGCAATAGATCCGACCTTTAGTGCTAGAAAATTATCCTATGTTTCTGGTAATTCACTCATAACAATCATGAGAATCCTTCAACAAAATCATCCTTATAAAATACGATTCAGGGATTGAGTGAGGATAATCCCGATCGCCGACTCCCATTCTGTGAAGTAGTGAAGTAGTCAGTGCATTGATTAACGGTAACAAAAATTACATGTTCGATATCTGTTTTTCGGACGAGTGCTCATTTTACCTTAACGGCATTGTAAACCGGCATAATGGGGAATTTTCTTCAATTTGGGATATCACAGAATATGCAAGTTTAAACTGAATATTTATGAGTTTTATTCATGAATTTTTCAAATGATCCGCGGAAACTATTCAAAATCATTCTTCGAATATGAGGTTTTAAAATTCAAATCGCTTCGTTTCTAGTTTACGATTTGGCAACAGCACCTACTAGAAAATAAAAAACAATGGCTTGTTTATAAAATAACAGCTGTTGATTAAGAGCCATCATAAGGCGCGTACTCACTGGACAGGCTCAACAGCATCTGGCCATAAAAATCCTATAAAATTTAACGACCTTCATCGTTCGTCGCAGACTTCATAGACAGCCATCTTTGTCTATCTCATCAAGATAGTATATTTGTTGTCCTTTATTATCAATGCATATTTCAGTCCATGATGCCAACTTGTGCAATAGAAACGAAACGCTTTAAATTTTAAATACCCATTTTTATTTTTCATTTTTAGACTTGAAATAATTTTTTTTTGGGAAATGGTTATTTCAGAATGTGACGTTTCAGAGATAGTTCATAAAAAATACATCATTTTCGTCAGAAGGAGTATTTCCTATTGTCGGTATTAGTCAGATGAGAATCCGTGAGGTGCATACTTAGCTTCCCCAAAAATCAAATTTTTGTCAGGATATTTACGGAAATTACATAATCCGCCCTTTTTTTGTACCCAGTAATATGATTTTTAGATTTATTGGAAAACGCTATTTATCCAGCCCTCGTGCAAGTACTTGGATCATAAATCAATGCCGTCAATTTACAACAGAAATCTTGAAGTAATATACGTGAACTATTTCAGCACAACTTATATTACTATAAGGGAGTGAATGGTTTCCATTTCCAGCATTCAAGAAACTAATCACAAAAGTAAGTAGGTAGGTACTTTTCCACTATTTTACCTGTTATTTCGTTATCGATGAAAATTTTGAAGCGAAATTTCAGGATCAGATAGTACTCGATAAGATCTTCAACATGAGATATCTCAACACCTCTCATCCCTATTCAAAATCAAGGGGTTGTCCTCACCCCCGTTAAAGGGTTTCAGTTACAGGGATGTAGAGAGTGGACAAGTTGTTTTCCTACGAATCAGAAATCGACGGGTCGGCTATTTTCGGCATTTTCATTTTAAAGCCGGAAAATCAAGTTTTCCTTGAATCGCACTGTATTTCATTGTTCATGCACAATCACACTGCATCACATGTATCCACATTATTTAGTAGGTACATACCTACACATCACTTGCTTTGAGTAGGTTCACGTTGGTAGGAAGTACAAAACATCATTTATTATGAATAATCTGAATAAAACTCAGCATTTATATAGAGCACACAAAAAATTGTGTACCTTCTCACCTTAAATGCGTTTATTTCCTAACAGAGCTGCGTCCCAAAGCAACAAGAAAATAAAACTCATCCTCAAATCCTTTCACATTCTGATGAAGCCACTCTCCTTTTTCAGTACTTAGAGCACCAAGCATCAAACATAACGTGGATGTAAACGAAAAAGTGAATTCTCACTTATATCACACTAGGTACCCATTTCCCTTCAATTATTTAGCGTGTTTTTTACTACCTTTCATGCCTTTGTTCTATAATTATTCAGATTATAATGGAATTTGGTGTCGCCATACTTATAATATGTTGCTTATATATTTTTGAGACAGAGAAACAATTCTTCCTAAAACATTTCAATCAAAAATGGAGGACTCCCTACATTACACGGAAATTACACTTGCGGCAATTCTTGGGGACTTTGATGACACAGAGGAGCTGAAGACCTGCTAATCAGAGAGCAAATCAGTGTAATTCAAAAAACATTATGGATGTTTCATGCAGTTATTCCCCAATCAAATTCAAAGATAAATAAAATATTAATGATGAAAGTGAGTAACATCAAAGTCACTTTTCTCATAGAGCAATTCCCAGTATAATGCATATTTCATTCATTCAAGAGTGAAATCTCGTCGGAAATCAATATCGATGGGATGCGAAAACAGAATTTCCGCTGCTCTTGCAAGTAACTCCGAGTAGTTCAATATTCAATAAGTCCTAATCATGACAAACGCTGACCAGCTTGTCACAAGGGAGTAGGAACAGCGTTCTTCCATTTTTCCATCTGAAATGTACGCCACGGCTGTTGTCCAGCTAATGGATATCTGATTTCGATCTCTCTATCATACACACATCCCAACTTATCGGCTGTGCAGCATCAGTTGAATTTGGCATTCAGATTGTTCGATTCGGCCTAATGGTTTTAAACTTCCAAGAATAATATGAGCTGTATAAGGGGTGTCGAAATTATTATAACAATGACACCTAACATAAGCTTTAATCTCCATCAGAGTTCAAACCATTGTGAAATTAGGTATAGGTACACAAAGTACAAACAAAGTACTAACAAAATACTTAAACTTTCTAATTGAGAGGCTTCATCTTTGTAATGATCTAATTATCTAATTATCTAATGAGATAAATTATTTTTTTCCACCTGAAAAAAAATTAAATTTTACGTACTAATTACCGAACGAAAAGTAGACTTTTTTTGAAGGCAAGTCCATATTCACTTTTCGTACTGATTTACTTTTCGTCCGGCTTTTCGTCACTAAGCAATTTATTAGATTTTCATAAATGTAGGTATGTGAGGTTGACGAAAAATGTAAAATGCACCTCGGCAAAAAACTGTCTATATCTTATCACCAGCTTGCTATCCTAGCCTGCGCCTCGGCTATCAATTTGCTGGCTATTATGATTTTAGCCTTGCGGTTTCACACTCCTCTCCAGAGGAACATTCACTTATCCCAGATATCAAATGGATTAAGCTCTGTTGGAGCTCTTTCCAGGTTTACGGGCTCGTGGTGGTGGTCGGGTTCGGGCCGCTCCTCGGCTTCTTGCTCTCGGTTGGATTCCTGATCCACCTGCACTTCCTGTCGAAGCAAACGGTGTTCCTCTACCTTCCCCATCTACTTGCGTATAATGCTCGCAATTGTTATTATTTGGAATCACCACGTCGATGAATAGTGCTGTGTCCTCATCCTTATTGAGCAATATGAGGTCTGGTCAATTGTGAGTTATTTTCCGGTCTGTGAGAACCTTGGAACATAGATACGAGGAATGGAAAATAACCATTTGTTGATGTCCGAAGACTGGAGTGAGATAGTTGCTTAGTGTCGCCAATCACAATTGAGATAGTTGAATCTGACATCATTGTCACGTCAATTTTCCGTTCAAAAAGGTAGGAGCTATATAAATTTATTTATTTTACGCCACTGCCTTAGTGTCGCGCTAGACAGAGAAGCATCGAATGTTTGTACCACAACAAATACATTCATAGCACGTCAATGTCCATTCTATGTATTTATGTTTTAAGGTGAGAACCGTGCGATCACAGTGCAGCTTGTGATTTTCCAATACAGCATCCGGATGGTAATTGTAATAAGGAACCTTTTTCGAACTTAGAAGTTATTATTTGAACCAGGGTCGTTGTGGCTCTATTAGCCATTCGGGAACTGCGACCATGTAGATCTTTTGTTCTCTACCCTACTCATTCATAAGAACCCAAGGAGGTCGTCAATGGTGTTGATGATTTGCTGGGTAGACTGTAATAGACGGTTTTTCATCCTTGGTACATAAATAACTATTTTCACTACTCGCCGTCCCAAAAACAGTTTCACTTTCTAAAATGGATTACCCAGCACTTTTCGAATAGTTGCTTTCAAGATCTAAAATAGATTGTTCTCTAATATTGAGGTGTGTCTCACATATCAACATAAGCCTCGGAAAACCATTTTTTCGAAAGTGTTGTGCTCGCCCATTCTTACCATTTTGTGGAGTATCTTGAAAACAGTAGACAAAAAATAATTTTTTCAACCTCACAAAGCAGCACAAACGTAGCAGCACAATTTGCCACAAAATATATTGAAAGGTATTTTACTACCACAAATCGTCTACAGTTTCTCACAATTAAAATATGAATATGAAATAAGATTACGGGAAAAAATTTGTTTGATCGTGCCTATCTTTACCCTTTTTATATACACTCTTCGTGACAGTGATTTAACCCTAGTATATTTCATAACATAAAGTCTTCTTCAATATTACAATGGCTATCAGTTGTAAAATTCTCTAATATTCAATTCGAAACGCCTCAGTAAGAAGCAGCACTGACTAATATAAACCCAATAAGTTCTAATATACAGGGGACGTTCGAATAGGACTGTCAAAATTTTATTTCAAGAAATAAAGCAGATTGATTAAAACGGGTTTTCTTCAATAGCTATACTAAATTAATGTATTTGTTTTCGTTTCTGATGAGTTGCATTTGACGAAAAGGTACAGCTAACGAACAAACGTATCTACAAATAAAAATTATTTACCGAAATGTCAGATCGGTTAACTAGTTTCCCCTAAATATCTAAATCCGGGTTTCATAAAGCTTGATCGGGGAATCAATGCTCGATTGACGAATATACGTCAATTTGTTCGATAATTCAGTCATGATCATTCAGAATATTATCATTCTCGTATCAAATTATGATGTTTATATTTCCATTCAGTTATTCTCAATTGCTACGTCTTCAGAATATTCAAAAATGAAAATGAAGGATATATTCACGGCCTTCTGTTTATATTTGAAATTAAGAGTAAAATTGATGGGATGAGGCCAGAAGAAAGGACAATCAATTCGATACCACGCCGACGTTTCGGTTTATTTAAAGCCTTCCTCAGGGCTCTGGAAGAGCGATACAAAATTCACATTAATTGCGAGGAGCTATTATTGTTTTGTCTTGAGTTGAATAATGACAACATAATATGATACAAACTAACAAGAGTCACAACATTTCAGTTAATAACAACAACTATGAAAATAGAAGGCAGATTTGTGCGATTTCTGAGGGTGTGAGAGAACAATTCACAAAAAAAAACAATCATTAAATAAACACATAAAAACACTTTTTGAACATGAAATTACTCACAATATCAACTCGGTCCCTTGTCAACTTTTAATAAATATTCCAATAACTCAAGCAATTCAGAAACTGAGCGATACATTTATTTCTTCGTATATAAACAAAAAGAATCAACATGCCAAGCGTAATATGAACCATCCGTCCAGGTGTCAACCGAAAACACAGATTCTTAACATGATATGAAACAAAGAACAAGGACAAGAATGGTCATCGAAATAGAAATGATTTACCTTTTTATTCTCTTCATTTTCTTTACTAAACTATAATATGCGGTGTTTAGCTGCTCTATATCAGTCCTCTTATTTATGGAGTTGGGTTCTTGGACAATAGAGATCATTTCGCGAATTAATCTCTTTTTTAAAATACTCTGCTGTCCAAGAACCTTCACATTATCAAAGTCAAAGGTATGCAACTCTTTAAGGGAGTGTTCTTGTCCTTGTTCTTTGTTTCATTTCATGTTAAGTATCTAATCCTTCTGATATGGTGGCAATAATGTCATACTATAATATATAGATATATTATAGTATGATATTTTCACCACAAAACACATATAGGTGTTCTTTCTGCATTGATTGGATGAAGACTAGATTTTCAAGAACAGAATGTGTGATCGTCACACCAAAGGAACCAACCGGATTCAGTTTTCAGCATCTCAGTATTAATTATTCATTAAACACTTGGCTGTCAGATGCTTAAATGGGTGTATGGTTCAATTGAATGATCATTGAATCACGTGAAGGGTGTCCAAATAACAAAAATGAATACGATTCGAATGCCGATTATAGGAACACTGGAGGTACATGATCACAAGCTACGAGAAAGGATAAAACTACCCCAACTTTTAATTCCGTTGTAGCCACAAATGACACGTAAACCGTTCCTGTGGTTGTCGGTTTAACGAGATACTACCGCATAACGCGCGTAAACTGATATTAGCGCTGTTTCAGGGAATATTTGTCACGTTTATAGGCTGCACACCTTAAATACTAGACATTTTCCATCAATTCCGACACATTACTGGACATAATAAGGGATATTACTACCATTAGGTGAACTAAAGCGGTTGATATTATTAAATTTATATTTAACTAGCTACCAGCCCGCTATGAATACTCCATTCACTTTTATAAAAGCACTCCGTTGGAAATAATTTTCTCAAGTTTTCGTAACTAGAACGGAGTAAGGTTGGCACTCATGGAATGTTCCTTATGTCATAACGATGTTGCCACAACTTATATTTATTAATATTACAAAAATGCCGAAAGTGATTGAAAAGGAGTGAATACAGAGTATCAAGAAGTGAATATTTAAAATTAAGGACCACTCATACAATATATGCAGAGTGTTTCATGAGTCGTTGGCCATAGCCCAATGGTGAATGCAGGTCATCCAAGCCTTTCAGAAAACTTGCTTTGTATCCTAAGGCTATCAGTTTCGAAGATACGGGGTTATTTATGAATATTGACCTAAATTTGCGAAAGCCATGACTCCGGAATGCAAGGTCCGATTTCAATCAAATTTTTTGGGTTTGTTCAGATTACTCTTCGAAACGGTTCCTGAAATATCAATATATTCAGGGCAGTATTCAGGATATCATGATTTTTCTTTACAGCTCCAAAATCTATATTTTTCACATTCCTTACAGAAATTTCGTTATTGCCATGAAAAAGTACATAATTTATTCTCAAAAATTCAATTTTCAGTTTGCATGGCACACTGGTCTCAAGGGAATAGGAACGGACGAATTGAATTTTATGTCATTTTTTCGAAATGTGGCCCTGTTTTCATTCCTTCGGTGATAATATTTAGTATCCTTTGCCGAAATTATGAATTATTTCAAATTCTGTTCAATCCTTTTTTATTTTAAACCCTCAGCACAAACTGAGTGTTCGTAAAAAAGTGTTTAAAAGTATGCAAAGTCGAGCTGTGAATTCTTTTGAAACTACATATTGAATTCAGATACAAATGATTTAACCCATCTTGGAAAATGATATCCATGCTACGTCCATTATCAACCACTAAATGACCACTAAATGTGTTTTGCTACTACAATATCATTTTGAGGTAGGTGAAGTTTACCAACTCTAGTGGAAATCATAAATTTCAGTTTCTATACTTCAATTATGCGTTTTCATCAATTATCAAATTTTTTTTTTCGGACATCATTCTTCCCCTGTGGTCTTCACATATTATCACAAATTTCGCATCATCTTTTGAAAGATATGAATGCGTAGTTTTTTCAATTAACACTGAATATTTAACAGCATGCTCTGTTTTTTCATAGTTGGGGGGAACCCATCTGAATTTTCATAACGACAAGGTATTCAATATGCCGCCTAGAACGTAATATCCCACGATTGCAACAACGCAATCAGACAGGGCCATATTAAGCTGTATACACAAATGCCCTCTGATATCAACTAATAACGATAATAATGCAAATTCTACAACCTCATGCAATCACCACGCAGAGTGCCTGATCTAATTCGAAATTGTCCATTAATTAAATATTCCACTATCAATAGTTGCTGGGCAAAACGTGCTATCAAATCAGAGTCCGACTGCAGATATTAATTTGGAACCAATAAACCGTTAACTGGCGAATTTCTGAAACGATACAGGCCAGGAGCATTCACATTCATTGCTTTTGTATTCTATTATGTGATGTTTTCCACAATGCTCAGCCTTTTCGATAAGGAAAAAAATTCTGCAGTTTTCCGCGATTATTTTATATTGACTAATTAAAATCACCTTCGCCTCTCTCATTTTTTGAATCTATTATGAGCAACTTATGATTATAATGAGGAAATTCATTTAACAAGCTTTGAGCTTCTCAATGGCTGACCTAAGAGTCAATGGTCATAAAAGGCGTTTGCAGAGTGGCACATAATTTTTGTGGCATCTTATGGCAGCCAAATAAATACAGATACGTGAAAAATACGTTTCATTGTTCAAGAAACGCTACTACCAATATTATTTCTCGTTGCATAAACGGCAATTTTCGTTAGGAAATCCGTTTTATTCTAGTTTCATAACAACGGTACCACCTCAACTTGATTCTAGATTCTAGATTTGTTACACGTAGTAAGTGTCCTCTTCCTAAACAAAATTATAGAAAGAAATCACCATGCAAATCAGTTTTGGAATCACCTTTTTGGGATTCGAATTTTAGATGCTACAATAATGCTTTTTAGCCTTGTCGGCTGTCATTAACCATCAATTTCATCATATTTTTCATTATTTTGTCATCTAGATATCGAAGTAAGAGGTGTTCCTATTTTTGTTATATCCCTTCAAAAAAATTAGAAGTACTTCGTATGATCTTACGTTATCAATTGGGTTTTCAATAAGAACGTTGGTGGTGGGTACAGTGGCGAATTTACACATTTGCCGCTAGTAGGCTATCCACAATTCGCTGCCCATACCAAATACCAAAATTATTTAGTTCAAGGTATCAAAGACAAGTAATGTGTCAGTGAAAATGTTACTTTCTAATTTTTACAATGTGGTCCTAATAACATGACATTTAGGCAATCATAATTACTATTGTCGTGATATTAGTCACACAGTGAAGTAATCAAATCATTTTTATCGAGCATATGGTTGAAAATAGTCATTTTATTTTTAAATTAAGAAAAAAGTATGGCACACTATAGATAAAAATAACACACGATTAGTGTGTTTATAAAAACAAACAAGGAATATTAAAACAAATAGTAAATATAGAAACAGATAGTGAATACCAAAACAAACAGAAAATTCAATATACAGGGTGTCCCAAGTTCGAGTGTCTATTAGACGTTTCTGGAAAACTCTGGACATTTATTGAAATCTGAAAATTGGCATTATGATAATGTTCGAAATTGTCTACTGAGCTTGAATACTTTTGGATCCTGAGGAGTCAAAATGAATTTGTTAAATTAAAAAAAAAATACGTTCCCATTGAAAGAGTTTTTTCTATTATTTACAAAGTTGACAAACGTTCCTGAACTCGTCTATTCAAAAGATTTTCAGAAATTGACGTCTGATGGAGGAGTCTGATATAGATTCCGAAACGTTACTATACTTAATTATAATTTCCTTTTTTTCAGTTTATTGACAAAAAATTTCTCTACTTGATTTGCTCCTGTCAAATAAGTGCAAGAATTTACGCAGGGGCAAATCGGTTATTTCAACTTTTTAATGGATTTTGTTCAAGAGATTGGGAGTGAAACCCTAAAAAGTTTCAGAAGATAATAATATGGTTCTCACCATTCTTTGTCTCTCTGAAAAAGAGCTCGGAAACTAGCTGTTTTGCTCTTGTTCATTTAGTTTCCGAGATTCCCTCACTGGGGATATAAAAACAGCTTTCAAATGCCAGTATTTCATTTTTTGCAATAGGCACATAAAAAAATTGTCCCCAAATTTGTCACCCCCCCGAAATTTGCCGCACTAGGCTTCAGCCTACTCAGCCTCTATAGTAAATCCGCCACTGGATGGGTAAACACGAAATTTAACGTTGATGTAACGTTTCTTACATCCGATTGATTAAACGTTGTGGAGATACGATGAGTTCACGTGTCATATTGGTGGCTGAAGTCACGGGTTTTTGAATTTTCGAATATACGTTGTGAAAGAACGATAAGAGCAAGTGTCATATTGTCGATTAGATTAACTCATGTTGGAATATGTAGTTTCATATTAAACGCCGATGTGGTGTTTCTTAATTATTGCTTAGTAGTTATAGTAGTAATAAACTTATTGCTCATTACTTTAAGCTAGTAAGATAAGGAATCGTTTCTTATTGGTGACAACAGTACTGGGTTGTTAAATGGTTTCTGATTCAACGTTGATGTAATGTTTGCTACTCCTTATTGAATATACGTTATAAAAACACGACAAAGACACATTATTGCTGGCTATGGTTACGAATTCAAAAATATACGATGATTATACACATACTCCATTCACATTTATTTTAGCACTCGGTTGGCCATGAAATAATTTTCTCAAGTTTTTGTGGCTAGAAGTAATAATGGAATAATTGCTGTTAGGGTAGCGGCTAGAGGGGTAGTGATATCGAATTCATTTTTTGTCCCGTCCGAGAGTTTTTTCCATCTCAAAGATCCCAATTCGGCGTGTGAAAGTTATTGATGGAATACTGAGTCACTCTGTATAATAATAAAGCGATGAAAAAAAAATATACTCATGCAGGAAATTGAATTGCCTTTCCAACAAGGTGCTGCTAGACCCCTTTTCCCTATTAAAATATGAGAGCTGTTAGAGGTTGCGGCTAGAGGGGTAGTGATATCAAACTCATTTGAATACCCTTATTTGTCCCCCTTCCAACAAAATTTGACCTGTCTGAGCGTTTTTTCGTTATTCCATCCCAAAGCTCAAAATTCGGGGAGGAAAGTTATGGATGGCCCACACTGTATAATAACTCCCTCTCCAAGATACCAAGGTATTGCAATATCCTAGCACCTCCCAACAGGAAATAAGCCAAGATCGAATTCCCCCTTTCAAGATCCAAGAAGAAAGTTAGTTGTGCACATTGATTTAAATTCACTGGTCTATCATGACCAGCATCTACGATTGGCTAGCTAGTTCGATTCGCATCGTAACATTTCATGATATTTATTTCGGAGAGTAAGTATTTTGCTCCTGAATTATATTATTCATATTCGAATTTCCATTGAATTATTAACATTTAAGGTTAATTTGTTTGTATCATTACAAAAGTAAGTTTTTTGCATGTTCCTCTCCTTCTTCTTTCAGGTACATTTCTAATACAGCTTAGTGTAATTCCGACCAGATAGCCCTAACACCATCTTTAATCAAAATTAATTTCCTAACTGACCGCAGAGTGTAGACCACTTCGTTTGGCAATTAAACTAAGGACATTATTTTCCTAATTTCATTGCTATTCCATTAGAGATCTGCGCAAATGTAGATAGCGTGAGCCCCTATACGGGACTGACCACGCCAGGGGGCCTATTAATAATCTGACCCTTAATGCTTCCCATATCTTAAGCCTTCAGGCCATTATCGGGTTAGTTCATGGAAATTGATAAATTATTATATTTCTGGATATGGCACTTTGAGAAAGGATTGAAATCGACTTTCAACATTCACATCCCAGTCTGATCGAATTTCCACTTCGTTATCCTTGAATGGATTCTTAAGTGCATTTTTGAATTGGTACCTAAATACATGGGAAATGAAAAAATTTCGCAAGATATTATAAGAGCCACACTATCATCAACTTGGCTATAATTTTGACCACAGATTATAAAGTAGAAAGATAGGAAACGCCCTCATATCTCTAATACTAAAAACCGACTTCATTTTGATCAGTGAGAACACGTTTGACAATGAGATGGCGCTGGTAACTGTTTTATAACACTTTTCTGTTTTATAATTGAAGGGTGCGAAATTCGAATTCTGTTCTTCGTATTGAATTCCAATATCGACTTTGTTGAGACCAGAAAACAAACATCCAGGATTTTACTTTGGAATCAATTGATATCAATGAAATATGCTATTGGATGAGCTATATTTTTATTTGCAATTCACAAAAATTCAGAATGATGGACAACAAATAGGGTCTTTGACTAAGACACCAAAGTATATGGTGATCTGCTATAAGTCAAAGATGTTATTTCTTACAATATGTTGTATACAAAACAGGTGTACATGGTATACAAAACCTGTAAATTAGCCCGTCATTTTACTTTCTTTATGATTTTTTAAAGATATTTTCATGATATGTTCTCTTTATGACACAATATAACGGGCGTTCGAAAAAATTCGTCGTCAAGTTGGCTATGGAATTTCGAACGTCGATATTTCGTGTCTAAACGTAATTCTTAGCTTTTGCTGTACTATTTTCCAGGTGAACTGTCAAGTTAGAAATTAGAATTTTGGATTGTTGTTGAATTAAAATTATCAGGAAATTATAAAGATGGTTATTACGGACGTCCGAAAAGCATTTACTATTGAATCCTACTTCAAAATTGGGGAGAAAATAGGAGGAGAGTGGAAATATTTTTTAATGTTCCAACGACATTCCCAATGTATATTCCAATGTTGCTGAAAGAATCAATCTTTCGAAAGTACTGTTTTACGATGCGTTGACGGAACAGGCATGTTAAAGCAAAACAAAGCGATGGCCGACCAAAGAAGAAAACCTAAGAGTTATTCAGCAATAATGAAAATATGATGACAGAAGACAAAAGCTCCACTAACCTCTGTTCGGGTTTTAACTCAAGTGGCTGAAGTATCTGGTGGCATATTTTATGCCACACGATTTTGAATGAAAGACATCAGTTTGCTTTCAAAAAGATTGACATGTTATCAGAAGAATGAAAAGATTGATTACTCATCCAAAAAAAATTGGAGTTCGGTATGCATCAGTGAATGGAAAATGTGGTACCTATTGTCTTTTATGGAATTTTAACGGTACAACGTTATGAATAAGGAGAAAACATCATGTGTTGTTGGTGCACCAAGTGTCAACTCTTTCAAAAATCAGCTTGATAGACTACAATATCATTGAGCCTTGTTCTGTTTTTTCTTCTTTGTTAGTTTCAGTCCTGTATCACTCAGAATTTTATGATTTTTTTTATATTCGAGGGATCATAGGCTCTAGCCTTCCCTTTCATCATATTATAATAATAATAAATAAATCATTCCTTTTTAAAGCTGAATTGAATTTCGATTAATTTTCTAGTATTTATTTTCATGTAATTCAGTTCCTTAGTTTAGTCATGAATTTTCTGTAACGACCAAATCAATTAAATATTTATAGAGAATTAATAAACATATTGAGATTCTTACTGTGCTTTATTCATATTACTGAAATAGGTAGAACCTTTTTACAAAAAAAAACACGATCCGTTCAAGATTCACGTCTCTTGCGTATGAAAATAGTAAACATCGGTGGAAATTTTTACCAAGAATTTTTCTAACCACCTCAGATTGTTTTTATTCTTGTGATCTGACTCAATGGAAGAAAGGCTTTTCGCACTTTTGGCGAAATTAACTTTTCCTTAAAAGTGGCGTTTCACTTCCATACAAGATTACGATGTAAAGGTGATGTCATCATAGTTTACATTTTGGGAAGATGAAGTAATTCAAGAAAAGACCTACGTTCAGACATAGAATATCAACGTTTAAAATTCCATAGACTACTTGACGAATTTTTTTCAACGCACGTTACAAATTGATTAATGAATGAACAAAACACTCACACCAGGTTTCATAAAACTTTGACTTTCCAAAAAACAATTTGACAGTCACTAGAATCCCAAATCGAAATCAATAAAACCTCTGCATTTCTGAATAAGTTTAAGTAGTAGCAATTGAGAATCACTGAATGACTGAATGGACATATAAATGTCATAATTTCCCTTAAATTGGAGCCCCATGCAAGTGAGGCTTTCTGCATACAACAATTCACGAAGATGAACTGCAAATGGTGTAGTCAATGCACCATGTGCAGTGAACATTTCACTGCAAGTAAATTGAGAACTGCGTAGTATTTGCTGAAGTCATTCATTCATTCATTCATTTGTCTATTTGCGTCATTGACGCATGGGCTCGACCGTTTGGTCATGTGCCCAGTCTCCACTATATTAATTTTAATTTCAAGACACTCACATTTCCACACATTCACAAACATCCATGACCGCGGCGGGATTCGAACCCGCTACCTCTGGCGTACTAGCCGATATCCCTACCGACTAGACTACCGAGGCAGTCTATTTTGCTGAAGTCATTGTCTTAACGGAACACTGAAAATAAAAATCCATGAATGACCGAGTCATATGTTACGAGTTTCAATACTTACGTTTCCATTTTTCATTGTAAAGTAAGAAACCTGATTTCGGAAAATCCATTTTATTATTTTATCCACAGTTCTTCACCATTCAATAATTTTTCAACGATATTTTTTGGGCTTTTCACCAAGAAATTAGACAAAAAAAATTCAATAATCAGCAACTAGAAGGAGCTAGATAAACAAAGAGCGGTACGAGAATCAAAAAATTCAAAACCTTTTCGATCAAAATGGCCATCTGAAATCTTACAAAATTTCATATGTTTCTGCAAATGGCTCTCAAATTAATATTTCAAAAAGTTTCAGCGTGTTAATAACACGTTTGAAAGATAGATGGCGCTTTAGTCGCTTTGTTTTCCATTTTTCTACTCTACAATCCTTCAGTTGACGTTTTCGGAAACCTGTTAGCGACTTATAGGAATGATCAAATTGAATGATTTTACTAATACGCAAAGCGCAGTTATTCTGTTCAGTTTATGGCTTTATCTCTAATATAACGGAGTTTATAGGAACATATAGATATATAAAACAGCCTGTATACTTATCTCTCACTTTTTATTAAAAATGTATGACCAGTTGAACTTACGCCTATATCTCGTCTCGCTAATTTTCTCAGTCTCCCAGATTCTTCCTGGAAGGGTCCATTCTGAACGTCCAATTAAATAGCCTCCAGCGGATATATCTATCGATGTTGGTACCCGTATTTGATCAGACGTAAAGGGAGCTCTGGCGGGGTGGTAGTTTAGAATTAATCCCCCACTGCATCGCTAATCTTTATTAATGATGCACTTAATTAAGAGCCCTATCACTCGTTCCACCAGCCAACTATCCGTATTTCGTTCTTCTTCTCCTTCTGCCCCTCAACCCTTTCGACATTTACCGGCATTCAAATCTGGAAATGTTTACATATAGACAAACGGCCGGGATTATCGTGATCGCTCTAGATTTACTATAAGGATCAAAGGATCCGTTGAAATATAATTGATGGTTGGTAAATTCAAATCATTTGTGTTTGTACATCTGGAATTATAAGAAGGGATGGGGAGATTGAGCGGTCGCATAATGAAGTTTTGGAACTTTCGAATAGGCAATAAACCGCTAGCTAACCGGCAGTAGGTGACATCATATCTACAGGATGTTACCCAATAAGTGAGAAAGTTTTTAGGGTTGATTCCTTGGCAAAAATAAAAGGGATCATTCATGTGACTCTTATGTCTTTCCTCGAAAAGTCACACGATGTCAAAAATGAGATTTTATTTTCATTATGCTGAAGAATGTACATTTTGTGGTCATGTGCTATCAATAAGTATGCTACAGTAGAAATCAAAGTGACTTGACAGCCAGCTAGATTTTTTCGGTTTTGTTCACAGAAGATCCATTCATGCACAAAAATGATTCTTTCAACACATATTTTCAATTGCGAGATTGTGTTCAATGTGAAAGTTATAGTAAAAAATGAAATAGGGGTTGCATGTTTCGTCTCCTTACAATATCATAACAGACTTGAAAAATTATCCTAGGTAGCCTAATTCTTTTTACACATTTTCGAAAGATCGATAGCGTGTAACTTAACAAGGAAATACCTAAGAGCTTTAGTTCACATAAAAGACCCCTTTACTTTTCGATAAGGAATCACTTTATGGAAACTTTCGCACTTATATACTAACACCCTATATAGGGGCGATTGAGCATTGGAAAAAAATTGAATAATAGGAGGACCATGCAAAAATACGATTTAGAATCTGAATAACACCAAAGAATAGGAAGATTTTCAATTCTGTCTGATCTAGGCCTTGTTACGCTATATTGAATTATTCGAATGCTGCAAGCAGTGGCGTATCCAGAATAGTATTATGCGGTAGGGCATACCTAGGTTATGAGGGGGGCAAACATAGCCGCATGCTTGATATAGGTAGTACCGGAGGCGTTATTCAAGGCATGACAATGTATTTCATTGAAATCACCCAATAACTCCACTATGAGATGTTTAATTAAATTTGGGATACCTTGTAGAATAAAATTATTCATCCGGAATATTAACATTTGAATCCAGGAAAATTATCATTCGAATAAGTTTCGTTGGTAGAATTATACAGGGCTCTCACTAGTGCCGCAGCGGCCGATATAACTGTCGTGGTCAAATTTGGCAAACTTTTTTGATGCAGACTTGAATTACTCCAAGAATAGGACAACCTAAAAATATTTTCGAATATATCGGGTGTCCCAGAAAAGAGGAATGGAAGTTGACTTTAATTTTTCAAATGGGACACACTATATTCAGTAGTGTTTTTCAATTCTCAGGAACTTCCTACATGCTTTTGTATACTTTTCACATATTTTTCTTCAATAGTTTTCGAAATATTTGTCATTTTGTAAAAAAATGATACCTGTAGAGGCTAGGTTATATAATTATACTTCACGAACCCTTGCACATACCAATAACAGCTTTATATGGATTGAAAGACAAAACTTTAAAGAATCATATCCAGCTATAATAAAGCATCTCCAGCATACGAAGTGTATACAAAAAGACTATCAACATGACGAATTTCAAATCGATTTATCTTTATTTCTTCAAATGCAATATGCATCTGATTTATTTTCACCATTGATATATCTATTCATTTAACTTCACTTTTTGTCAAATACATGATATGCATTAAAAAAAAATCATATGTATTGCATTTGAAAAAATAAAGAAAAATCGATTTGTAATTCGTCATGTTGATAGTCTTTTTGTGAACCCTTCATATGCTGGAGATGCTCCATTATAGCGGGCTATGATTCTTTGAAATCTTGTCTTATATGTTATTCATGTAAAGCTGTTATTGGTATTTTCACGCAACCCTCTGCTTCCTATCAAATAGGAGGATATCAGATCCAGAGACACCACCACAAACCATAAGATTGTAACGAAATGTTATGATTGATGGTGTCAAAATCATTCGAGTATCATATTTCGTAATTATCGTTTTAATCGAAGAAAGTTAGCAATTTTTACATCATAATAACTACAAATGCACATAGCGAGGACAATATTGATATAATAAGTCTACAGCTTTTAGGTTGGTGGATGTTTACTCCTTTATAGATAGGAACCAATGGAGTTTTCTCTTCAGTTTCTTTGGAAATACTCCTTGTGCTATAACATTTCTTCTTTCTTCTAAAACGAAAGAAGCAAGTTTGCTTTTTAATAATTTCAATGATGCAGTCGAGAAGTCATCTACGAGGATATATTGAAAAATTCTAAGCCTACTATAGAACCAAACAAAATTTCAATGTCTGAATTTTTTATTACTCAACATATTCTCCTCTTAATTGGATACATTTATTACAGCGAACCTGCAACGTCTCTAGACCTTAAAAAAAATGTTTCTTCTTGCTCTGCAACCAGACCTCAACAGCTTTTATTACCTCCTCGTTGACAGAAAGATTGCCTTTTAAACTTTTTTTAGTTGAGAAAAGCGATGATAGTCGGATGGAGGCGTTGTCCTGCAAAAACAAAATACTTTCGGATAGCGTTCCGCGTCTTTTCTCTTTAATTTTTTCCCTTAGAGTAGCCAGTAATGTCGAATAGTAATCTCCGGTTATTGTTCCAGCCTTATCCAAAAAATCAATTATGATTACTCCATGGCAATACCAAAAAAACTGAAGCAAGAAGTTTTCCAGCTGATTTTCGGACACGAAACTTCTTAGGTCTTGGAGTAACAGAGTGTCGCCATTCCATCGATTGTTGCTTTGTTTCTGGATCGTAGAAATGTATCTAAGTCTCATCCATAGTAACAATTCGGTTTAAGAAGTCTACATCGTTTTCAAATCGAGCACAGATCGAACGCGATGCTTCTACCCTTTCACGCTTTTGGTCAACATTCAAACATTTGGGGATCCATTTTGCAGTAACTTTTCTCATGTCCTAATTGACGTGAACTATATGATGAACACGTTCGTATAAAATATCCAGTGCTTCAGATATCCGTTTTAGCCCAATTCGACTGTCTGATAAAATCATGTCATGAACTCCATCGATATTTTCGGGGACTGACACAGAAACTGGCCTTCCCGATCGGTCATCATCTTCAATGGAAAATTTACCTCTTTTGAAGCTTGCAGTCCAATTTTTCACGGTCGCATACGAAGGACATTGATCACCAAGGGTATTAAGCATATCTTCGTAAATCTGCTTACCTCTTTTAAATAAAGATACTTGATGATGGCTCGATACTCCAATTTTTCGATTTTCACAATTTCAGTGGAATATCTTTCTTCTTTTAATTTATTGCGTAACTCTATTTCACTTTTTTGACCTCAAACTTCACACTGACACTTCTAATGAGTTATTGTTCGTTGCTATGGTAACGCAATATTTTTTTATGCATGGAACTGGTCTAGGCGCACTAGATATCTTCGTAATTGTGAATTCAATTAGATTCTAATGAATCCTAGCAAATAATGAGAAATTCTTCTCTCAAGGACATAAATAGAAATCCCTTGTGAGATGTACCAATACTGTGACGCAAGTCTCACATATCCATCTGCTTGTGAAGGGAAAAACATAATCCTTCCTGAGGACATGTGTACATGAATTCGGATGAAAGCAGAGAGAAATTCATAGACCATTACTGCATTGTTTGAGGCACTAAGTAAGTTCCTTCGGGCGATAACTCCATATTAATAATGTTAGTCTCAACTTTTGTGTCTGCCTTTGTTATATCGCTGCACAAGGTCATATTTTATTTACACTTCCTAATTAGTATCCTTTCTTTGCCTCACATGCGCCGTACTTCAGAATGCTGCACTCCACTTGAAAATTACAGCACGCCAAATTAATTGTATATGAGTATTGTTCGCCAACAATTCGAAACAAAACGTTCTTTGTAATTACATTTACATTACGCTATATACTGTTTACCTAAACTAATTCATTTGGAGCTTTTTAATTAAATTTGCTATTTGAGAATATAAATGTGTACAATTAATTAAAATTTTCATTTCACATATGACGCCCACTTCAATTCCGTTAATTAAAAATTGGCTCGATATAACACATTTTGACTGAATACGTATCGATATTTCATCCGTTCGGTTCATAATTGAAGGGTTGTTTAGAAGAACGGTACAAAAGCAATATTTTTGTATTGGTTTTTATTCCCGTAATAGCATATTGTACGGAATTCGGATAAAATGATGGATATTTGTATCGATAATCATCATTTGCCCGATGCTTTTTGAGCATCTCATTAGCGATAATAGTATTGAATAAATTCGGAATTCCCGGTTGTTTGTACTGATGAATGAAGTTATGATGGGATATTTAGAACCGGGATATGAAATATTTGTATGTTTATGTAGAATCAAAACAGGTAATCTTTTATGGTTGTTTTTCATTATAATTCTGCATTCAGAAAATTGGGAATCATCGAATAAACTTTTATATTTGACTGAATTAATATTTCCAGCATTTCGATTCCTAATCAATGGGAACTGCGTAGAGATAGAAAGGATTTGACGACAGCGAAGAGTGCAAAGCATGCTCCATTTGAACTGACCAAAAATGCTCTTGGCAGCATCTAGTAGTTCGCGAGATATTGCAGGTTGAAAAGATTCATATTTTTCATTAATTCAAGCGTGAGTCCCACTGCGACATCCAATTCTCACCACTCGGCCGATCACTCGGCAATATAAAGCCTCCCATACATGTAGCGCTTGTTTGTCTTGAGAACTTGGAGCCCACACACCTCTGGAGTTTCATCGGATGTAGTGGCACCTACGGCGAGGTTTACCTCTTGAGGTCGATTTCGAAAAAAATTTATAGGAACTACCCCTGCTTATTTTCATCGAGAAATCATCTCCCTAAGTCCTTCGTATCCTTTGCATTTGTTTACAGGCACTCTGTATAGATGTACAGTACAATTAAATCAGAAAGTAGAATGGTCTGGACGATACTTGATGAAAATTCATGATTGAACTAAAAATTATATGATTTTCATTAACATGATTTGTTCGGCCTCATCACGTGTCTCCGTATCAAAATTGTATCTTCACTAGGGCTCAACAATTGATGTTAGTAAAAATCATATAATTCTGTTTTTAACATATAATTCTGTTTTTGAGTTAAATCCGAAAGGTAATTTTTGGTCGAATGTTGTAAGTAGAGACTTTATAACGAGTAGTCAGTGTACAGTGCTGCTAACCTATTTTCGAAGAGACTCTTCAACTTTCAATTCTCTTAGTTATAAACTGCCCATGTAGTGATATTTCAACCAGTTCTATTTGTCGTTGAAACAAAAGATGATGTTAGTAACTAACCCAACACCTAACCTATCCTATTTTCGAAAAAACTCTTCAACTTTCAAATTTCTTAGTTATGAACTGCCCACGTAGTGAGATTTCAACCAATTCTATTTGCCGTTGAAACAAGAGATGGTGTTAGTCGCTGCGCATTCTATCTTGCTTCTCTCCAAAGATTATGTAATCTTTGCTTCTCTCTAAACTTTGCTGCAAGATTCAATAGACCAAACATCACGACTCATTGTAGTCGTGATCTGGGCGTCGTTGCCAAAAATTTATCAATTGGTGTTAGGTAGACACATTGGGTTAATGTAAAGTCTTTTCATCTTATTGAATGAACGTCGAGGAGACTTGGCCTAACACATTTCACAATGTTTGCTGAAGTAGCGGGTTGTTGAATAGTTTCGTAGTCAACGCTGATGTAACGTTTCTCATTTTTTATTGAATATACGTTGAACAATCTTGATAAAGAAACATTTCTTGTTGGTGGCTATAGTAACGGTTTGTTTAATGGTTTCTTATTTAACGTTGATTAATTGACGTTTCTAATTTCTTCTTGAATATAAGTTTCGTATTGGTGTATACACACACCATGTACGTTGATTGAAGATTCCCTAATAAAGATGATGAAGCTGTTAACGAAGACAAATATCGCAAGACGAGGTCAACCCAACTGTTATAACATCCATGTTCTTTATACCACCATGATTTAATACAGCGCAAGAAATACGAAGGTAGTAAAGTGTATATGAGGAGGAAACAAATAGTTTTTCCCGAGAGATTTTGCAAAATTTTTTTATCCAGAATTAGCCTGTGCTTCAATGCATCAATCTGCATAGTAGTAATTATCCGTTATAACGATTGCTTCATACGAGACCAGCTATAAACACCTGAGATTTCTGGCCAGATTGCGGCAAATTTGAGCGAATGAAACCGTCCATTACGTCATTTCGTGATACATTTAATGTACAGGGAAAATGAATTGGAAAATGATTGCAGATTGGCATATAAGTATAGTAATTATCGCGGTTAATTCCGGCAAAATTGAACGAGTTTTAATTTTCCAAGTAATTGCAATGAGCAAACCTTCCGCTAATGCCCAGAATACAGGTAATCTGGAGGTACGTGTTTAAAATAATGAGTATATGTAAATGAATCGCTTGTTATAAAATCATATATCACGCACCCTCACATGCATCAATAGAGGGTACATTAATACGAGAGTGAAGTCCATATTTTATCACGACGATTTATCTAGAATGCATTCAGACCAAGTAGGACTGTATACGCCATCGTTTATAATGGGGGTAAACCACGTTGTTATGCGCTGATTTCACAAAGTTATCTGATGTAACTTCCACCCCAGACTCGATACAATTTTGAGGGACAAACGGAAATATACTGTGGCTGTTATCTGCAAACATAACCATCTTGGAAATTGATTCTCTACGCCAAGGCCGGATATGTACCAACATGATCTTGCAGAATTGAATTTTTTTCAATTAACACGAGACGAAATTAACCGGACATCACTACATATTATAAAACAAAGTCGCCTTCCGTCTGTCTGTCCCTATGTATAGATATTCTAAACTACGCAACGGATTTTGATGCGGTTTTCTTTCAATAGATAGACTAGATAGAGTGATTCAAGAGGAAGGTTTATATGTATAAGTTGTTAATGATTTCGGTTTAAATATGACGATAATTATTGAAAAGTCGGAAGGAGTCCATTTCTGTCCGGCTATTATGGACGACGCTGAGGAAACTATAAGAGATAGAGAAAAAGGACAAACTGGGATTTTGTACAGCTCAGGATGTTCTATGAAAAGTCCGCGATGCCATATATCCATCTCTTAAGGATAACCCACAATAATCAGTTTCAACATTGTAAATTTGATTCGAAAATATTCTCCATTTGAAGAAGTCTTTTGACTGTTTTGAAAATAAATCAATATAAAGAAAAATATGACTCTCATTCTCGGAATTTATTCCTGACGAAAAATACTCTTGGCAACGAATAGTTCGCGAGATATTACAGGATGAAAGGTTACATATTTTAGCAAGAAATTAATTCAAGCGTAGTCTCATTGCGATATCCAGTCCACACCACTCGGTCGATCACTCGGCAATATAAAGCGGCCCATACATGTAGCGCTTGTTTATCTTGAGAACTTGGAGCCCACACACCTCTGGACTTTCATCGGATGTAGTGGCATATACGGCGAGGTTTACCTCTTGAGGCGGACAAAAAAAGTTAAACTTTTCCAGTGTACTCGTATGGCCATCCTAAGGCGGGCCATAGCGGGGGTGTCTTCTTGTTTAAATCAAACTGCTGGAGCGATCGCTCATGAATTTGCTGTTTATGTAATTATATGTTTCTTTTTTTTTTTGAGGAATTGTTGTGAGGTTGCGATTTTTTTCAGTTTGATATGAGCTTTTATTAGGGTGATCAAGTAGATCTTTCGTCTGCTTAAGAGTTCGATCCAGTCATATCAAAAAAATTACGAAAAGGGGGTTGTACGTTTATCCTTAGGCTATGAAAATTAAATTTCTCAAGGAGTACGAAACTGTTGTCTATGACAAGAGTTGTTTGTGGATCGCCACGTCTGTTTGGACCTTGAGAGGCATATTTCTCAATAAAAAACGTTGAAATGATCCCTTTCTTCTCTGAGTAAACCATAAGAGTTAGAGAAAAATGATCAACCACAATTTTGAAGAGCTCGAAAAAAATCTATGAAAAGTCCGGAATGCTATAACTAACTCCTGAGGATCAGTTTCAGCATTGTGAATTTGATTCAAAATATGCTCTCATTTGAACAGGTTTTTTGTATAAGTATAATAACATGAAGGATTATGAATCATTTTTCGGAATCACAAAGGGTCGTTCTCGATAAAGTAACTTTTTTAAGTGTTCCCAGATAATACGTATCAAAATAATATTCTTTGACTGTTAACATATCAACAAAAACTAAATAATTTACGGGAAATTCAACTCTTTAGGTAGATATGTTCGTTTTTGCGGGTATAACATCAATAAGGTCAATCAAACTTTCGATACTGTTCAAGATTTTTTGTCCTACTTGCTGTACTTGTACTCTCGGAAGAAGAACCTGCCTATCTTCAAACTCAAATTACTCGAAAACGGTTAATTTATCAAGAATACCAACCTCTTAAGACATATTCTGGATCAGTAGTTTCAAAAATATTGCGAGTTGAATGATCGCAAATCACAAAATATGGTCAACGTTAGATGTATCATCCATCTACAGATAGAGTAGCAGTAAAATTTGTCCAGGCATTTTTTAGAGGACGCATTATTTGAATCATATCAAGTGACTCTTTTATGTTCAAGGAAGAATTTGAAAAAATGGTCCTGGGAAGCGGGATGATACAGCTTGTGTTTATTATGGCAAAACAAAATGTTTAGGATATTAATATTTCATATTTTTTCATTGTAGCTTGATTCAACGGGAACATAACTGTCTAGATGCCGTCGTCAGAAACTTTTTTCCTTGTTTTATATACAGAATTGTGAAAAAACGAATGAAAATTGAGCTTTTATTTAGAACACTCTGTTGGGTGAATCGTTCACAGATGAGAAAGGTCATGAACATTTTACATTTTTATTGATTGCTATATCTCAATGTGGTATTTTATATCATGATAACGCATTATATTTATAAAACACACAGTGAACTTGGCAAATCATATCCTGCCAAAAGTTCCAGTTTCCACATAAAATATAATTCAATTGACAAATTGTGTCCAAAGTCACCCTGCATCTTCAGTCAAGGATATATAAGGGGGCAGATCCAGGGGAAAAGCGACCAGACAACTGTTTTTGTGCGTCAAACTTTTGACGTCTCCATTGCATCCCATGTAAGAAGCTCTGTAGTTCGTTTCCGCTAGAGTTCAGTTGTCTTTTGTTGTCATATTATTTCTTATAGAGTCAATTCTACTCGAAAGCAATTCTGGGGCGGCCGTGGGGGCAGTTTTGTATTCATTTATACGACTTTAGTAACTCATAATCGGTTTATGGTTTCTTTATGTCGATATTCCATGGCTTTCTCATCTTTAATTCCTTCTGGGTACGGTTTCGTTGATGTTATTCTGAGGAACTCATCCCGTAAATGGCGCGGAAATAGGAAATATAAAAGACGGGAAGTTGGGAATTGGATTTGGCGGAGAATGATATTATATCTAATTAATTCAGCTAAATTATTCACTGCGTCCTTTGAAATCGAATGTGCAATGTACCGGAGGAATATATTTCATGTGCCTAGATGAGTCTAAAATCTGTACATGAAGATATAGGTGTAATTTCAATTCTTTTCATTTTAAAAACAGCAACGAAAAAAAAACAAAAGAGCTTCTTGAGCCTTCCTGCATGTAGAAAAACTATAAAAACATATTTAGGACAGCATCACTTTGACTATCTTACGCTGAAACACGGTCAGCTTCGTACTAACATTTTGAGGTCAACAATGTCAAATGGTTTAGAAAGAGAAATAATGAATGAATTTTATTCCATGGAAGGAAAATATTACACAACTTTATTAACTAAGAGTGAGCGTCTAGATGAGTGAAAAATAATAACGAAAACACAAATGAAAAAAGAAGTAAAAATACAAATAAAAAAATCTTATGGAAGGAACAGAAATATGGACGAGTTCAATGAAATCCAATCAGAAATTGAATTACTACAAAAAAGTGATGTCGCAACCATTCAAATCAATGAAAATGAATTATTTAATATTGAAGACGCATTTCCTGATTTGGTGGGAGAAATAGGGTGATTTATTCTACAGAATGAGAAGCGAACGTAATGAGAATTATAGATATTCACTTCCTTCAATGTCTTAACTATAATATATTCACTGAAGTATGAGCATAGTGGTAATTATCTCAATTTTTCTAGGTTAAGGGTGAACGTGTCATAACTGAACCAATCTTCAAGAATTCTATAGTCGGCCTCACTCTCTTATTCCAAAATTTCGGATGAATAAGATTCACAAAGCCTTTGATTCTGAGATTACATCGACTCCCAAAATACTGAGTGGGCCATTGAAAACAAAACAGGTCGGCAGAACCAAATTATATAAAAACGCATAGCAAGTCGATTTTTTATTACAGGGGACAACTTTTAATATCAAATTCAAACCGTATCGCTCCAACCCTTAGTGTTAGAACTCCATCCCCTATATTTTGAATAAAAAGGATACGGAAAGTCCCTAATGCCCCATTTTAAAGGCCTACATTCTATTTGTTTTCAAAATATTCACATTTAAATTTTGCTGTGTGAATCAATTGAATTTTCTCACACAGCATGTTTAACGATAAGCAATTCTATACAAAATGAAAATTTGAATATCTCGAAATCTAATAAATGGAATGAATACAAAATAAATAAGGTGAACTCAAAACAGAAAGGTCCTTCAAAAAAGATACCGACTTGATGTAATGCATCACTTTCAGGAAATTTTGTAAACCTCTGAATTCATGAATATATAGGTAACATACATAGAAGCATAAAGCTCATTATCAAATTATGACTGAAAATAACCTGCCAACTTGACCGAACTAGTTTTAAAGTTTTTTCAATGGAAGAACAATTATGGACACGACCTAACCTAACCTAACTTAACCTAAACTGCCAACTCGACCGAACTAGTTTTTGAGTTTTTTCAATGGAAGAACAATTATGGACACGACGCATATTAGATATTCTGAATCAGAAAAAATATGGGAATGATTGTGGAAAAAACAAAATTTTTTTTTTGCTGAATTAAACTTTTTACCGGTGAATGATGGCAGGATGCATAAGAAACAAGAGGAATTGAAGAGACCTGAAATAAGTATTATTCTTTTTCTGAGCTGAAATGTGGTAATGATTCCAGGATCGTGGAAAGTTACAACAAAGTGTTGAAGAGGTTATTCCACCCGGAAGAATAGGGACAATAAACGGCGTGATAATCATTATACCCGAGATAATCCTTGCCGACGTTGTGTTTACAACCAGCTCAACAAAAGAGGACACAAAACAACTATTTGGTGGAATTATAAGGAAGCCGCAGAAATTGGAGCGGTTTCATTGATTTTGTAAAACGCTTGCTCTGCTCACTCTATCATTCTATTAGAAAATAAGTAAGAAACTCTATGATATGATATTCGGATTGAAGTGTTTGAAATAACGCTTGCCTGTCACGATTCAGAGAAGAAAGCAGGCACGTCAGGGACGGTAGGGCAGAGAGAGTCGACACAAAACATCTCGGTCATCAAAAATGTAAATTCTCACCTGTGTCATATTACCAAAACCGAATTGCTTATGTATACCTAATGTATAGAAATTATTATTATAAGAGGATGTACTGATATCTAGTTAGCTTAGACCAGTATCATGCATGAAAAATATAGGGTTAACATAGCAACGAACAATAACTCATTAGAAGTGTCAGTGTGAAGTTTGAGTTCAAGAAAGTAAATCAGAGTTACGCAATAAATTAAAAGAAAGAAGATGTCCACATTTTGAAAATCGAAAAACTAGAGTATCGAGCCAATATCAAGTACCTACCTCTATTTAAAAGGGTTAAGAGGTGAGCAGATTTACGGAGATATACTTGATACCCATGATGATCAATATCCTTCGTATGCGACCGTGAAAAGTTGGACTGCAAGCTTTAAAAGAGGTAAATTTTCCATTGAAGATGATGACTGTTCGGCCAGTTTCTGTGTCAGTCGCCGAAAATATCGATGCAGTTCATGACATGATTTTATCAGACCGTCGAATTGGGCTGAAACGGATATCTGAAGCACTGAATATTTGATACGAACGCGTTCATCATATAATTCACGTCAATTTGGACATGAGAAAAATTGCTGCAAAATGGATCCCCAAATGTTGAATGTTGACCAAAAGCGTGCAAGGGTAGAAGCATCGCGTTCGATCTGTGCTCGATTTGAAAACAATGTAGACTTCTTAAACCGAATTACTATGGATGAGACTTGGGTGCATTTCTACGATCCAGAAACAAAGCAACAATCGATGAAATAGCGACCCTGGTTCTCCAAGACCTATGAAGTTTCGTGTCCAAAAATCTGCTGGAAAAGTTCTTGCTTCATTTCGTTGGGATTGCCATGGAGTAACCATGATTGATTTTTTGGATAAGGGTAGAACAATAACCGGAGATTACTATTTGACATAACTTACCACTCTACGGAAACAAAATTAAAAAAAGACACATAAAGCTATCCAAAGGTGTTTTGTTTTTGCAGGACAACGCCTCTGCACACAAATCTCATGTTGCCATGCAAAATATTCGTGATTTAGGGTTTGAATTACTAAAAAACTTCCCTTATTCACCAGATTTGGCTCCATCCGACTATCATCTCTTTCCCCAACTGAAAAAGGTAGTAAATTCTCTTCCAACGAGGAGGTAATAAAAGCTGTGGAGGTCTGGTTTGTAGAGCAAGAAGAAAAATTTTTTTTAAAGGTCTAGAGACGTTGCAGGTTCGCTGTAATAAATATATCCAATTAAGAGGAGAATATGTTGAGTAATAAAATATTTTGTCATTGAAATTTTGTTTGGTTCTATAGTAGGCTGAGAATTTTTCAATATAATCATCGTATAGCTATCAACCAATTTTATAGAAATATAAAAAATTAGATAGGTATATCATTTGACTATGAAACTGCTCTTGATATCAAATTGGAGAAACGTCAATTCCACAGAATCGCCGCTCCAACAATGCGAGCTAGTCAAGCACAAGCATAGGAAATTCCAGAGCAGTTGAAAACATCTAAACACAACTATAGACCGGTTTCGGTATCATTGTCCCTCATCAGTACAGCACCGTGTCAGATACCTCAAGTTTTCCTTCAAGGACCCATCCTCCGGTTGAGGTATCTAACACTTCACTGCTCTGATGAGGGACAATGATCCCGAAACCGGTCTACAGTTGTGTTTAGATGTTTGCAACTTCTCTGGAATTTCCTGGGCTTGTGCATGACTAGCTCGCACAACCTTGACCAATTGTACGTAAACTTGTTAAAAAAAATTCATTTACCTCAAGAAAAATGTAATCAATTTCGGACTGGGTATGAAATGAGAATGATGAATTTCTCCCTCGATTAATTCGGTAAAGCATCCTCAGATTGATTATCTGTATGAAAATCTGATAAGCTCGAGTACAAGTAACGATTTTTTTTGCATTTTCAAAGGACCGCTGTGACCTTGCGTCACGTCCGATTTGTCAGTCTGTTGAAAATTAGCTTCCTTTGGGTCCAATAAACATATCCTCTTAAAATCTGATACGCTCGAAAAAAAATTTATTTTAACATTTCCAACCGCACCACGCAAACTGTGAGATTGACATGAATTTATTATCAGAGAGCATATAGAGTATCTTAATCTGACACGCTCGAGTATGAAGGTACACCTGACAATTTTTTTTACATCTTTGAAAACCTGCAGACGCTTTCACCACCACTGAAAGTACATACATCATAAAACCTTTTTTTCTTTCTATCATCTAATCTTCAAAATCCACTATGTCTCCATGACGCTTGAGTAAATCCCGATTTAGCATCGTCGGCTCCCCAACTATAAGCAATGCAATGATGATTAATCATTCTCAGCCCGGCAGATCATTCTCGACGTTACACGGTAAAAACAATGCTCGAGATATCCCTTCAACCTGCCTTGAAAGGTTAAAAGCTGTTTTACTTCCTCATGAGATGATAACGCACGTATCTATTGAAGTGCCAAACTATACCTAACCTTACCTAACCTTCTTTAGATAGGTAAGAGCTATTTTTTTCCTCATGAAATGATAACCCAGGTATCTATTGAATTGCCAAACCTTACCTAACCTAACCTTCTTTAGATAGGTAAAAGTAGTTTTACTTCCTCGTGGAATGATAACGTAGGTATCTATTGAATTGCCTCATTTCATGCTTGAACGTTTGATAATTCAAACCTTGGCTCATTCTTTCCCACAAGCTACGTTACCCGTACCAAAGCTTATGACTTCTCGCTTGAAGAGCCTTGTGGTATGAGAGGATGAAACCCATCGATTCTTCGTTTCTGTTTTTCAAATCATTCGCCACTTTCACTTTCATCAAAAATATCGAACGCTCGCATTGAAAGCCCTCAATGAATTCGGATTATTGCTACTGATCGCATTCTCCGCAACCATCCCCGAAAATCACCCCTTCTTCTTCAACGGCTCCGTTACCCGTACCCCGTCTCTCTTGCTCCGGAAAGAGGAACAGGTCCTAGTTTTATCAGGATAAGGAGGAGCGGTTGCGGTCCGCCGAATATAAACAGGCAATTGTCTGAAATGAAGCAATCAGTGGCTCAGTCGGCGATAAGAGCGCCGCATAACGACCGCCAAGGGAAACATTAACAGACTCCTCGTCAGATTACTTGCACATCTCGCTGCCACCAATGTCGGCCCCCAAACCCTCACTCTAAGACCGTCTGATGAAAGTGGAATAGGCACACATTCCTTCCAGGAACTCAACGTTGTCTTTCTTGTGTCGAATTGAAATTGGATGACTGTTTGATGCTGGATGTTGTGTCCCGAGTAGGAATATCGGATCCCAAGGGACCGTGCAGTAATTCGATTTGTCCTTCCGATTGGATAAGCTGTTAAAATGGTAATCAGATATAAATGCCGTGTCGCGTGTGGAAATGGATAGGGGGAATCTGTAGTAAATTAGAAGATCTGCATAGTTATTATAAAAAGAATGTTTGCATAGTTTAGATTTTGGAGAAAATAATGTGATAACATATAAGTGAGGGATTTCATCAAAATTTCAGATTTCAATAAAAGTACCTAAGCAAGAACCACAATCATCGCTATCAATTTCAATTCACTGCTATATCTCGTTACCGGAAATAAATCTACAAAAAGAAAAAAAACGGGCTAATTGCGACTTTGTGTTTTGCTGTGACTGAAGACACCCAACCGTGACCTACAGATCCTTCCACACTCCAAGCATGGATAGTCACTAACCAGATCTGGCCGCCGCTGTATCCTTCTCGAGTCTCCATTATAACTGTGTACCAAAGACCTCCACTGTAACCTGTCTAACGCTAGTTGTCCCCAGTTATGATTGGCATTAACTGATTTTAGGGATTGATGTAAGCAGTATATCATAAACCGCTTATACTGGCCTCCTGATTTCCGGGCTGCCTCTGTGAATTCGCCATACAGAGCTATTTTGGGGAGTCTTGTGTCTTACGTTTTCAGGATGTGGTCGCTCCATCTGAGTCGGGCCCTCGTTACTTGAGTCTCAATTGTTGTACAACTCGCACGTTGCAAGACGTGCATTCGAAATTTTGTGGAACCATCTGATGTGCATTATCTGTCTTAGATGACGTTGTTGTGTTTGTTCATCTGTTTAATATGTCGCCTGTAGGGCGTCCAGCTTTCGTTTCCGTAAAGAAGCGTTAGGAGGACCACTGATTTGTAAACAGCTGTCTTGGTCTTCAGATTGGGGTCGTGATTTCGAAACACTCTGTCAGAATACTTTTACTTTGACAGGGCCAATTGGCAGTTTTTAACAGGCTATGGCTACAAAATAATGGTGAAAGTTGGAGAAAAACGGTTTTTTTAATTCGAATCCATAGGGAATAAATTTTTTCTACTCAAGTTTTGAAAACGATATCCGATATCGTTAAGATGGCGACTGTGAGCAGAGATACACTGATGTAGTCGACCGTCACATAGCGAGGGCTATGTCCCATCAGATTTCTTCGGTTATTCGCAGCTTGAAGTGTAGTTGTGGACGATAGTAGACTTCATCTTAAAGGTAGGTCCACAGGAAGAAGTCACAGATGCTCAAATCAGTTAAGCGTGCTGGCCACCCCTCATTCAGACCAGTAGGAACATCTGTCTCAAAAAAAACAAATAAAATTCAAGCTGTGCGGGCCGTAGCCCCATGCTGCTGAAAGCAGATGTTACCCAGATCATGTTCTTCAGCAAGTTTTTCCAATTCAGGGTGTAGGAAGTTTTCTAAAATTGATCTGAGAAGTTTCTGCGACGGTGACATTTCTCTCCAAGAAAAAGTAAGGGCAAATAACTGTGATTTGAGGCACAGCACACCAAATTGTTACTCTAGCTGAGTGGAGTGTTGTGTTTGGAGAGGGTACAGAAACGTAGGGAGGAATATTGAAATGGCGCCGAAATACTAGCTGGGTCGCAATCATAGAAATCTTATTTTCGTAAAACGTACGACCAGCAGAGCCCCGATGAAGTTTTCAGATGGTTATCGAAACGGTTATGACTTATGATGATGGAAATATTCTTCGTACCTGTGCCCGCAAACTTTGCAGGACCATTTTTTTTTCTTGTACATACCTAATTTTTCCAAAAATGTGGAATGGTAAATAGTCAAATAGTAAAATGCAGCCTAGAGTCTTCCTGGTAGAGACCTCTTTCCGACGTCCCGTAAAGAATCCGTTGTGACTATCCGTAGACTACCCCGGACAAACACAGAGGCAGACAAATATTTTGAAAAGAGTTTTTTAGATTGCAACCGACATAAAAACTCCAGAAAAATCAAATATGTATTCGAAAATTTCAGATACTCGAATTTTATTCATGAGAAGAGGTTCAGATTGCTTCATTGCCAACTATGAGGATGACCTAAATACATAATGTGCAATTTTGAATGTGTCACCATTATTTGAATGTTTTGTTGGTAGCCCTGTTCAATCTTCTATGATAAGATATAAAGTGAAATACAAAATCAATTTTATTTTCGTATGCACTGATGTATTAAGTTAGCTGTCTACATACGGTCCACTTTCCTGAAGTGTCAACAGTAAGCAAGACTGATTTAGAGCGACAACATAGTTTACATACATAGTAGAGAAATAAGATTCTACCTGGTGGAGTAGACAGGCTTGAAAAAGGTCCATTCTGTTACAAGCACCTTGAAGTAAAGATTAAATATGAGGTGGGGCTTCCACTAGCTTTCCGTTGTGCACTTACTCTACTCGGCATTGTGTCAATGAAGTTATCCATGAAGTTTGATGTTTTTCCAATTGTCCGTCAAAGTATTGGCACGATGTTATATTTGCGTTCAGTCAGGTAAGCAGAGTAATAATTGCTGTGACATGACAGACCAAATAGGTTCAATACAAAGAGGCAATAGGCTATACTATTTGGTTGATGCCAGTCATTCTATGCGGTCGTTGACAATTTTGGCTAGGTGAGAACATCACACACATCGTTTAACATGAAATTGTGGCCGATAGCTGCCAAAAAGGGAACAATGATGGGTTTCATGAGGTTCTATCATTAAATCACGATACTTTACTACTGTTGTTGTCGTGCTACATGGTGCGCCCATCGAAACAAATGCCCTTCGAAACGCACTCTGAGCCACTACCGAAAGAAGTTGTTGGCGTCATGAAATGTTCATTATGCTGTTGACCCCTTTCTCACTACACCAAAATTCAACCATCAAACTCATACAGAGGAAATCTGCTCTCCTCCGTGAACAGACAGGATCTCTAGTTCTCTGTTTCGTAGACCCAACTATATCTTACACGCCACTGCTCCCTTCTTAATCGCGGGTGTCTGGTGTATTTTTTGCTCCCAAATTGAAGCTATGCAACCTATTTCGGATTGTTTCACCAGAAACTATTCAATGGCACAGGAAAGATAACATTTCGGTAAACTCAACTTAGTCGATGATGGTGAATAACTGCTTGAAAAAATTGTTGGCATTTTGAAGAATGTTGCACGGCACCCCAATTCGACACTTCATTTCAATCGAGTGATTCCTCATCGATGTTTGTTCCTAGAAAGCGCAACCGGTGACTCTTTGCCTTAACTCGTTTTACCTACAATTAACCGATAAGTAGTTCATTTTGAGGTATAACCACTAATATTCTCCTTCACTTCACATTGTGTAACGTTACAATTGCCCCGTTCAACTGTTGAGCTGAGACTCCGCTCCCAATTTTCTAAAGGGTTTGACAAACCTGGAAACAAAAACTCCTTTCCAGGATTTCACAATCTTTTTGAAATAAATTTACATATGGTTCCACCGTTCCACCACACACAAAAGCAACTTAACACAATTAGATAGTGGTATATAGAGTAGATACCGCAGCTTCTTTCGACTGCAACCGAGAAGGCATCCTCTTCCTTTTCTCTCGAAAGTTACCTAGGTTTCTCAGAGAATTCCTATTCTCGGTGAAACGCTGATCCACTCGGTATATTCACTGGATGAGAAATCTCCAGATCTTCAGTCGAAATTTTCATGCCAATCTATCAAAAGAGCAGAATTTATATAACAAGAGTGAGCAGGATTCATACACCCTCAATATTTCAATCTCTGTCGGAAAATTTCAATCCAGAGGAAGAGCTTTAGATTAAAGAAGAACTATATCATTGCTCATAAAATGAATATACAACTTCCGGGGTGTCTTACAACAAATTTACAAAGAAAAAAAAAGAATCTACATCAGGACCATGAGCCTGAGAAGGTTTATAGCCATTGTGATCTCCTCTAACTTTGGTTAGTAGCATATTATGTGAACATTCGCAAAAAAAATTTAGGCGATGACCAGTGAGGAAGTTGATACCGTTTTTTTAATACATTGGACAATTTTTAACGGCAGATGCTTATGATTTCAATTCAGTTTAGATCGTTGGTCATTTTTATGCAACATCCATCTTGGTAATAATTGGGGAGTTTCGAGTGAGTTTTTTATTTTTACAATTTTTTTACTCCACTAAGGCGATCACTTAAGCCCGGCTGATGAAGGTTTTAGGTTCACATTCTAAAGTAGAACCAATGTGCCAATTCAAACCTTTAGTAACTTATAAGGTAGTTGTTTTTGCTTACATCTCTCGGACAAGAGTGTCTGATATCTTTTCAAATTTATGTTTTGAGATTATTTATTCATCCTATGACGACAAGTATAATTTCTCAATGTTCAAAATGATTTTAAAGCTGTGCAGTTCGAACAACTTCGTGATTTCAATGATTATAAAGTTGCACCTTTCAACAGTATGAATAGAAAAATGTACGATTATCACTTTTATTGGCAGTTATGCGCCAACGAAGAGGTTAATTTCCTTTTCGTATATCTTGTTTATTATGTCACGAGCTTGCAAGAAAATTGCGGCAAGACATCGAAGTCGGCACGGTGCGGTCATAAAGACATCAAACTCGCATTTCGACCTTCCCTTCCAACCTCCAAACCCCATCGAATGCAGGGCCGGATACACGGATTTGAGCGTGTATTAGTTTTCCTCCTCGGTGAACAATGCCTCTATACTCCATGCTCGTTGGCATATTAGAATCTTTTAGAACATATAAAATTTAATTTTTAAGAACTAATTGAATCACAAATACTTAATTTGTATTAATATCTCAATCACGTATTCTAGTCACAACTAATTGCCCAACCCTGGATGCACTGAACAAAAAACCTACTAAATATATCCATTATTTTTTGAGAAAGTTCGACGAATTAGTTGGTTTTGATGTGGACGAAGCTTGCAAATCTATCCGAACCCTTTTCAACGGTTCGATGGTGCTGACTTGCGTTTGGTTAAGAGGTGGTACATCAAACGACGTTTGATTTGATATGGACGAGATTGGGGAATGTTTTCAGTAGTAGATTAACACCACCGAACCTCATTAAACGGTTTCTAACACAAAACGATGTGGACCGCAACTTCGAATCATCTCAAATATTTTCAAATCGAAAGGTTATTGGGCACATTCCATGGAGTTGGCGTTCGTGTTTTGGTTTACACGTGGAATTACAGTACAAGAAGTTTCCTGATCAGGAATCAGGATTCAGGAAATAAAACAACAAAAAGAAAATTTTAAATCCTCTATCAGAATAGCTTCGAATACGCCTCTGTATACTTCCCCGCAACTGGCACTTTGATAGAGCTGTGAGCACAGATAATTGTGGAAGAGAATTAGCTCAACAACAATGTTAGCTTTTTATGTAGACAGCTTGGCTTGTAAAAACGTCTCAGTCAAACCGGAAACTAACTTTGTCCATCCAGAGTTGATTTCTGATTTCACCCCTCCCAGAGTTTGTAATGGCAATGGACTTCAAATCTTCATGGTTTTTCGTTGACGATGAGAAATCAGTTATTGATTGAAGGGGGATTTTATTTCAGTAGAAACGAATATTTCCAAAAGGCTATAGTATGATTCAGTTATTGACATTTTGCATTTAGGTTTCGGCTTTGAGTTATTATGATTCAGGTTTTATGTAATCATCTCAGTCACCAGTAATACAATGAACGTATGAGGCGAGTGTATTAGTGTTTAATTAGTTAATTAGATCTAGTAGGCCAGAAGACCTCTCTTGTCGATATATAAAAAGCAGCTAAATCTTTTCGGTTAACAATTGCCTTAATCCGATATGCGATTTTGCATTACGCTTCTTCATAAGAAATAAACAGTTTCTTACAATCCTTCATCTGTCGTTCATTTTGAATAATGGCGAATAACTCGAAAACTACTGAAGAATATGAATGCTTCATGGAATAATTATTGATCAACTGGATGATTTATAGTTGGTAGTTCATTTGAAGTAGATGATTTGCTTGTATTGGTACAATATATTCATTCCTCCCAATCTGAAAATGAGGTTGAAAACTATAATGCTTATCAGAAAAGCTCACATGGTTCCTATCTTCAATACAGGTGAAGGTTGCCACAAGTATTTACAATTTATTCAGCAAGGAATTCTTTACCCTTCCTCAGGCTAAAAAATATACACCAACATAAATAAGTTATAAGAAGCATGAAACTAACTGCATCTACTACACAAAATTTGAACCGAAAAATACAATAAGTATAATATTTCTACACATTGTATAATAGTTAACAAAAACAAATAATGAAATCTACAACCGAAATAAAAGTTATATCAGCTCACCTTATGAATAAAACAGAAGGATGATGTTTTTCTTTTCAATAATTCAAAATTGTGGTGGAAAATAAGGTAAAACTTCATTCATTTAGAGGATTCAAAACAAATACGCTAACCTAACGGTCTACAGGTTCATCCATGCGAATATAAAACAGAACAACACAACATAGAAAGTGGTAGGTATGCCATTAAAAACTATAATAATATTTCTTTAATGAGATTCGAATACGCGATGTTCAATGAATCTATGTCAGACTGCGCATTGATTGAATCTGGGTGTATCTTGATAAAGAGCATCTCCTTGAAATTCCTTTTGAGCCAGTTATTCTCCTTGGTCAGAATTTTTGCATCATCAAAATCAAACTTGTTGTCAGACACAGTATGTTTTGAAAATGCAGTTGCGTCGGACTGTTTCCTTCAATTCGATTGATGTTGCTTGAGTCCGTTTCTGAAGTATTTTTTGGTTTGTCCAATGTAGGTACGTACCCACGCAATCACTACTTTATTACTTTATAAACCAGACCTGATTATCTGTAGTCTGAAGGATCCAGATCCCAACTACATATTGATACATTTTCATGAGGATGAATTTCACGAAAATCAGATGGCTGGTGCAGACCATCAGGAAGTTGCGAACGAATGCAAATAAATTCTGTGAAAAAATCGCCCCTACCTGGAAACTCTATCATCACAAACAAGGAAGTTGAAAAGTACCTATCACATTTTCAAATTCCTCAGACAACCTGGAAAAGGGTTGAGATATCCACTAGGGGTATTAATCATTTTCCAAAAATTCAGCGTATAAGCCACAATGAGTGTCGTTCGCAAGGTATATCAGTAAGATCAATAGAATCGATCAAAGGAACTAGAATATACAGAAACCATTCTTTCGGCGACGTTTCGACCCTTTTATTCCAATTTGATCAATAGGTGAAATATACCTGAATGTTTGACGGTATCGTTAGTCCCATTGCAACATATAATTAAAGTATGTCATGATGTTTTTGTGTGATCTTTCGTTGAGTATTTCAGTTACTTTATACATTAGTGTGGAGTTTTGTTGTTCTTAGTTCGTTCAGATGAATACATCGATATTCATATTCTCCCTTTGTGAAATCTTTACGTATTATTTGATTTTATTTTGGACAACTTTCATATTCATATTAAATTTTTATAATTCTGATGGTAAGCGTTTAATTGAGTGTTGTTGCATTTTTCTAGTGGTCGTCGTACTTGTGGCTTCTTTTTTCGTGTTGAATGTTTTCAATTTTATTTTTATTTTCCTTCTCTGATTGCTGCATTTTTGACTTTATGCACATAAATTTTTTATGCATTTTTGTTTTACACATATATTTTATTCAAATTTATATAATTTCTGTTCAGCTTTTCATTTGATTGTTGCTTTCTGGAAAGATTTATAGTTACTCAAGTTAAAGATTCAATTGTTTCTGTTGTTATATTGTTTTTGCCAGTCCTTCATTTTTTAGTTTTTTTTTAGTTTTGTTTTATCTATATATTTGTTTAATTGTGTACTATATTGTTTTTTTTTAGCCTGAAAAAAGCCCAATAAAGGGGATGAAACGTCGCCGAAAGAATAGTTTGTGTATATTCTAGTTCTTTTGGCCGATACTATTGATCATACTACTATTTAGCGTATAACTTGTAAACTAGCTTTGAGATGCTGCAGAGTCATCTACAATAAATAAGGGTCGAAAAGAAAACTGGACAAAAAATTAATTCGGTTGCGAAACAATCAAGTTCTCCTAATCCATCACCTGCAACATCTGTTTAATGTTCAAACCACTGATTGCCATTTTCATATATGGCGAATACAGATATCAATTTAGCAATATAAACCTCCGGGTAATCTGCATTTGAATGCTAGACTTAACCGAAATATATTTTGTGACAATTTAATGCTGAAATTTAATAGGAGCGGATTATGAAAGTGACACTATCAGATTACACGACAATTTCGCAGTAATTGCTCCAGAATATAATAAATGAATTAATCTCGGCGTCCTTTGAGGTTAACGAGAACATGGATCTCTACGAATAGAGGAAGTGGGCGAACGATTTTGCCGTATGAAAGGCCGATTGGGAGATAAAACAACAATTGATTATGGGGATATTCAGAACTGAAGGGAATTAATTTCTGAAATTTTCACCAAAAAAACATATTCGATTAACAAACATGATTTCCTTCCTCTCGCTCAGAAAAACTATATGGTTAGGTAAATCTAAAAATATATATGGAAAACTTATGAATTAGGATGCAGTTGGCTTTGAGCTAACATGTGCTTTGTAAAGACATATACAGGGTGAGTTTTTGACTTGTAGGTGAAGGGCAATCTAAGGATAGGAAATATCCCATGAGAGGAAGAAAGTGGAAAGTTAATGGCAAATCGCATCAGTTAAACGAAGAAAGAATTCTAGAACGATTGTTCCCACTTGAATTTTCTCACGCCAACATGAAATTCAAGCGAGAGACTTGATACTAACGTGGAAAGATTGGTGGAGAAATGGTAGATAAATGGAGGGAGCAAAGGTTTCAAGAATTGTTCTTTTTATTTCGCGCCTGGTTTTGTTCATACATCTTTGTTCCACTCATTGATTTGCAACCTCTAGACAATTTTTACCGAACCTGTATATTTTAGCAGTAGATTCTTGAGGTCATAATACACATTTTTCAACTTCTTGTTTTTCGATTCGGCCTAGATTGAAAGATGTACAGGGTGAGTCTTTGACTCGTACCGATATTTTAACACTAGATTCTTGAGGTAGCAAGACACTTTTGTTGTTTACCATTTTTTCCGAATCGGCTCGGTTGAAAATATACAGGCTGCCGAAAACCCTGCAGAAATTTTATTTTTAGTTGTATGGCAAAAACGGTTTTATCGAATAATATGAATTCGGAATATAGTTTTTCATTTATTTAATGAACATTGTTCGAACACAAGATTTCGCCCACGCCTACCAGTTTTCTCATTATGAGCATTACATACCTACCAAAAACACACATAATTTAAAAGAACCCAAATTGAAACTAAGTTGGAGGGTATATCTAATGAATATTGAAAAGTTTTGTGAGAAAAAAGTATTCCTCATAATATATCGTATAATGCGCCGTGTTCAAATAATTTGATGATCAAAAGTTTAAAAATTATCTGTGAAATTCGAAAAATTGGGTATTTTGACCGAGAGCAAGTTTCTCCAGAAGATCCACAGATGTGTGTAGTGTCACAGATTCAGATAGTTATCCTGAAGGTAATTTTGTTTTTTCAGGGGTGGCACAGCTCTTAATGAAAATTCAAAATGGCTATATCTTTTTATCAGGACCGAATCCGGAAAAGAAGTATAAGAAAAAAGTGTTTCTTTTGACCTCAAGAATCTACTGTTGAGGTTAATCTCGTAATTTCAATCACTAGGTTGTGGCTTTTTATACGCAAACACACTGAAATTATTATTTGAAAATACTCGAATTCAAACATATAATTTTTTCAAAGATCACAACAGTACATTCTGTAGGCTTTTCTTTCAAGTGGATGGACCAATTTGAGAAAACGCCGTCTATGTTCCCGGTCGTCCCGTGAATCTATGATAGTTCTTTTTCTTTGTGTCATTAGACCGGTGATTGATTTCCTCTATCATTATGATTACTTCTATTATTATTATTATAATGCATCAAAAATGATTATATGCTTTTATATTTCCAATATCTGATGTGGAATTCATTGCATTTTCAATATCTTTTCATTTTCAAAACAAATCCTTTGTTATAATTTCTCTCCATTTCCAATATTTTTATGTTGCTATATTCATTATATGGTTTTCTTCTTTACAATGAAAAGATATATTCATTTTAAGATTTCATAACAAGTTTTGCTATCCTGGAAGCTAGACAGGTTTTTCCAAGCATTAAATATACTATTCTATCGACTCAGAGTAAGATGAGTGGAAAGAAATTCGGATATAGGTACAGAAACTGAAAATAAGTGGAAAAATGACAACTTGATTATGAATTTAATAAATTTTTTCCATGTGGGACAAGGTAAGTATGTAAATGAAATTTTACAGTGGTATTTTACAAATACATATACGCCTGGAACTAAATTTGTACGCATCCCCCCATAGCTACGGAGGGGTGAAACTAACAACCCTTTTCATTATTCACCATAACTTTTCATTCATGCTCTGCATATTATCTTAATTTCTTTTCCGTGACCCCAAGAAGAAAAATAACATATATTGTTTTTATACTCCTTATCCTGTGTTCAGCATCTGAATTATTGTATTACCGCCCATGGAGATCTCTTCTTCACTAAGGTTAACATTAACGACAGTGGTATATTTTCGAAAATGAAGATTCATAGGAAACAATATCAAAAAGAAAGCTTATGATACTATGTATTAGTGATTATCCATACACCCAATTCAGATTTGTTGGATTATTCAAGCTATTATCATCTTCTCAGTATAGCAGGATTTAGAGTCATCCCATACCAGCCCTTCATCAATAATGTACGTATATCTAACGAGCACTGATTGGAAAGGATCGGAGGAATACATTATGTACAGGTTGAATGTATCGTTGCTAAATGAGATATGTATATACAATGTAAGATCAATTATGCAGATAAATTGTATTTACATGTCCTTCAAGCCTTAATTGAATGGAAGATTAACGAATATCATCTATATCTAGACGATGATCTATATTCATGTATCGTGAGGATGGGTATTATTGGAAACGTAATCTGACGTTATTAGGCAACATATAGTTAGGAGAGAAATGGCGGCCTGCGGGGGTGCGGGGAAATGACGAAAAGGGGCTGAAAGGAGAACGAGAAGGGCTGCATTGCATACGAATAGACCTGTAAGCCAGCAATTAACAGTTTCTAACAAGATTGGCAATTTGCGCCCTACCGCCAATATACCTCGGATCAAATATAATCGACGATTTTTCTCTTTCAGTTAATTATTTAACGTCAAAGCTATTCTCTCAGACACGCTCTTCACATTCTAATTGGATTTTCGTGTAATAATAGCAGCCCAGCATGTTCTACTTTAACAACTTGCGACAGTCCTCTTGTATAACATACCGGTTAGAACTGTTTGACTATAATTTCGGTTAAATTAAGAGATGAAATCAGGAGGAATTGGGGAAATTCAAGGATAGTTAGAGTTTTTCATTCCAAAACAACTGTATTGTTTTGAATACACTGATAACATTCCTGTAAAGAAAATCCCTACAAATGTCACTTGAAGATGTTAATTCACGACCGAGCTGACATGTTCCCCTCCTTCTTATTGCCTTTGTTCATGCCAACCTTTCAGAAAAAAGGCTCAGGAATATCAACTATGAAAAACGAATAGTTTAAAAGCCAATTTATGTGATATTCCGATTTTGAAAGAGAGAATTTCGATCAACAAATTTTTTTCTTCGGTGAATAGTAAACTAACAAATAATAAGAATTATTGTACAGGCTGTTCCTAAAGTGGAGGTACAACTGAAAATAGAAGATTTCTGTTTTTTTCAAGTTTCCTCTTATAGTATCTACAGTTTACAAGATATTCAACTGAAATTTGGCATTAATATTTTTATTGATAGTTTGCACCATGCGATATGCTAATTTTGATAGCAGATCTACAGGATGAAATTTTTTTAAGGAACACTGTCCCCTGTTTTTATGCAGAATTTTTTTTGGCGAGCCACTGTTGATTTGAAAAAAAAGTGATAAGTAGCTTTGTTCTTATAATAAACTTCATGGTCTCTTGTAGTTTTGTCTTATCTCCTATCAATTTAGAGAAAAAAATTCTCTCGAAAATCCAAATTGTTACTGAACTCACATAGTTTTAATAGGTATTCCCAGATCTATAAATAATAGTAGTGATCCATAAAGATTCGATAACTAGTTATAATCATAACAAAAAATGGATAAACGATTATAAAAGCTTCTGTTGAATATTCTCAATATTCCTGATTGAGGACACATTCAGCTAAAATATTAGTCATTTAGATTAAGATGAAACATTATATACATTCACTTACAATGAATATGTTCGCTACCGTCTGATATATTGTAGGTTTTAGAATATCAGGGTTACCTACATACTATTTGAATGAGCGGACCTGAATTCTAAATAGCACTTCCTGAAACCCTGTCTCTTCTCTTTTCCAATCATCATTTTTGTAATATCAATTGATATTAGTTGTGGCTATAATCTTTAGTAGATTATAGAGAAGAAAGGTAGGAAACGAAGCGACTAAAGTGATGTGAGCGCCATCTGTGTTTCGAATGTGTTTTCACGAGCCCAAGACTGGTGAAAATAATAATTCGAGGGCCATTCGCAAAAACATAAGAAATATTGTCAGATTTCAGATGGCAATTTTCCAATTTTGATCAACGAGGTTTTGAATGTTTTGATTCTCGTACCGCCTTTTCTTTATCTAGCTCGTTCTAGTTGCTGATTATTGTTTCTTGGTGAATACCTCAAAATCTCGTTCAAAAGTTGTTGCGGGGTGAAGAACTGTTGATCAAATAAATAGATTGAGTTTTATTACTAGGGAAAATGGAAAGGTAAGTATTGAAATTAACATGTGGCTCGGTCATTCATTGGTTTTTTATTTTCGGTGCTCCGAAAGTGGACTAAATTTTCAGGGCGTAAAGGCAATGACTTCAACAATACTACTGCTACTGCTACTGAGACTCTCTGCCTTTATACGTCAATGATTCCCTGTTATTGCTGTTCCTCTCTATTTTCAGAAATGCAAAAGTTTTATTTATTTCCATTTGGGAATCGAATGACTGTCAAATTGTTGTTTGGAATGTCAGTTTCATGAAACCTGCTGTGAGTGTTTTGTTCATTCATTAATCAATTTTTATATTGTGTCACGAATAAACCAAGTCAAATTCAACAAAGTTTATTAATTTAAAAAAATGTATTGCACTGAAATAACACCTTTGACGTATAGCAGATTACCATTATACTTTTATGTCCTATTCAAAGCTATATTTGTTGTCCATACTCTTGAATTTTTGTGAATTTTTCATGAATTGCGAATAAAAATATACAGCATATCCAACAGCGTATTTCATTGATATCAATTGATTCCAAACAATGTTCAGATTTAAACTAACATCCTGGTCACAAAACAAAACCATTCTTTTGTTTTGTCGCTCAGGATGTTTGTTTTCTGGTCTCAAAAAAGTAAAATATGAAAGTCAATATAAAGTATTTCGCGCCCCTCAATTATAAAACAGTAAACTGTTATCGAAGAGATTTCTGTATATTGAGAGTACGTTTAATGCGCCATCTCATTATCAAATGTGTTTTAACTGATCGTCGCCTTGGACGTGAATCCACCCAATATAAATTTCGAGTAAAACACATTTGAACTTTTTTCGCTCTAGAAAATCATTAACGCCTAGCTCACACCTAGAACTATAGAATTCAAGACTCAGCTAGTCAAATGTGGGTTACTACTTTTGACTACTATTGAATATTTCAAATCGGCCCTGTAGAAAACAGGTCCAACCTAGTACCTAGTTCTATTTACTTAAAAAATTGTTGCTTAGATTATACTTAGATCTTTAGGCAATTTTGTTAGAACACAACGAATAAGCTACAAATCGATTGAATGTCTTCACTACTACAAAATTTGAGCTTTTTTGAAGTTGTTCTAACTCAGAAAACCTTAAATTGTGGATTAGACCCACTCACGTCCCTGGCGACATGATAAAAATGTAGTCGGTTTTTAGTACTAGAGATATGAGGGCGTTTCCTATCTTTCTACTCTCTAATCTTTGGTTATGACATTAACGACAATTCATGAGTGCCAACCTTACTCCGTTCTAGTAACAAAAATTATTTCATGGCCAACCGAGTGCTAAAATAAAAGTGAATGGATTATATATATGTATTAAATACAAATGGTTTTTTTTTTGATCTCACATTAAAATGTTTTCCATCTTATCCGGGACACCCTGTAGGTATATGAAGAAAATACGTAATTTGGGTGCCACGTCAAGGCTTTCATAGTATCAGTAATTATAACCCAAATTTAGGAGAAGTCCCAATTATCTTGAACAGTATTTTCCTCCAAGGAAAACATCGTAAGCGAAGCAAGATTGATTTTCTGCTGGTAGATAAACAATACAAACAACTATATTCCGTATTTACGGCCACAAATCCGACCGCTATCACCAATGAAATAAAGGACGTATTAGGAAAACAAATGACACTCCGTTTTAATGCGAAGGTAGCCGGATGATATGTAGACCTAACTAATGACCGGCAAGTCCGGTGATTTATCCGGGCCGCAGATTCCGGTATCTATGATACTCGCGGCGGCGTCGGCGGCGGCGGGCGTTAGGTTATGTTTTGATGCACGGCCGGCCCTTATTAGTTGTAATCCGCCGTTAACTCAATTACGAATGCCGGCCTACGAGTAATTTATTCCCAGGGTGCATGTGCGAACCTTTTGCGTCCATTTAGACCTTGTCGAGCAGGAAACGAGCCTGATAAGGACGGATGGCGGGATTTCCAGATATACGGGCTGTTTACCTTGTTGATAGGGATGGGACAACAATAACTTGAAATATCACATCGACGTTCCAACAACGAATGGTTAGTTCACGGAATAGTTTTCATTTGAATAATTTTCAAAGGCTTAGATTGAACAGATACACCTACCTACAGTGACTTTATAAACCCCAGTGGCGACACTTTTTCACATTTATGAAAAATATTCTACAGTAAACTTTGTGTTTGGACTGTTTATTGTATAGGTTCGCATATAATGGCGGATATTAGACCAATCGTGACAAAAAGCAGAGTGAGTGAAAATCATTTGACTAAATTCATTATCTACATTGCCTAGGACCTAGGGCGGTCAAGACTTCAAAACCGCCGCTGTTCGCATATGAAAATAGATAGGTGAAGGTTCATTTTGAAGAGAAGTCCTTCCTTCCCTCCTTATTCTTCCTTCCACAAATTTTTCTTCGGAAAAGTCGAAAAACCGATATTAATTCAACGCAATTCTAACGAAGACAGCGCAAACTCAATTCGGACAGGAGTGTGCAAGATGAAATGAAGTGGGGAATTTCAAATTACAGAGTGTTTGGGAGTCCTGACTTCAAATTAATGAGTGTTGACAAGCAAGATACCACTGCATACAACTTCAAATTATCGGGGAGACCAAAATACCTTGATTTGTTTCATTTTGTCGAATGTTATTCAAGGGACTTGGAAAGAACTTCAGATTATCGAGAGATTCAACTTGTCGAGTATGAATTTATCGAGAGTCTACTGTAGTTGTGCCAACAATCCGATACTTTTTTATAATATGCGCGATAGTCTCGAGTGACTATCTGGAGGCATCGATTTGATTAGTACGAGGATGTATTGATATCTAGTTAGCCTAGACCTGTTCCATGCATAAAAAAATATTGCGTTACCAAAGCAACGAACAATAACTCAATAGATGTGTCAGTTTGAAGTTTGAGGTCAAAAAAGTAAACCAGAGTTAGGCAATAAATTAAAAGGAAGAAGATGTCCACCGAAATTGTGAAAATCGAAAAATTGGAGTGTCGAGCCATCAAGTAACTGTATCTAAAAGGGTTAAGAAGTAAGCAGATTTACGAAGATATGCTTAATACCCTTGGTGATCAATATCCTTCGTATGCGACCGTGAAAATGGACTGCGAGCTTCAAAAGAGGTAAATTTTCCATTGAAGATGATTTTATCAGACCGTCGAATTGGAAAACGGATATCTGAGGTAGTGAATATTACATACGAACGCGTTCATCATTTAGATCACGTCAATTTGGACATGAGAAAAATTGCTCCAAAATGGATCCCCAAATGTATCCCCAAATGTTTGAATGTTGACCAAAAGCGTGCAAGGGTTCAAAGCGTTCGACCTTTGCTCGATTTGAAAATGATGTAGACTTCTTAAACCGAATTGTTATTATGGATGAGACCTACCTGAGTACATTTCTACGATCCAGAAACAAAGCAACAATCGATGGAATGTCGACACTCTGGTTGTCCTAGACCTAAGAAGTTTCGTATCCAAGAATCTGCTGAGGAAGTTGTTGATTCAGTTTTTTGGGGTTGCCATGAAGTAATCATGATTGATTTTTTGGATAAGGGTAGAAAAATAACCGGACATCACTATTCGACATTACACCACTCTACGGGAAAAAAATGAAGTGAAAAGAAGCGGAAAGCTATCCAAAGGTGTTTTATTTTTGCAGGACAACGCCCCTGCACACAAATCTTATGTTGCCATGCGAAAAATTCGTGATTTGGGGTTTGATTACTAGAGCACCCCCCTAATTCACCAGATTTGGCCCCATTGCACTATCATCTCTTTCTTCAACTGAAAAAAGGTTAGGTTAGGTTAGGTTAGGTTGGGTTAGGTTAGGTTAAAAGCTCGTAAATTTTCGTCCAACGAGGAGGTAATAAAAGCTTTGGAGGTCCGGTTTGCAGAGCAAGTAGAAACATTTTTGTTTGAAAGGTACGTTGCAAGTTCGTTGTAATAAATGTATCCAATTAAGGGTGACCGGCCACCGAATGTGAAGTTGAGCGAAGCTGAGCGTTTTCAATGCTAATATAATTGACAAGCTACGAATCGAGTGACGTAGCTTGTCATTTTGCATTGAAAACGCTCAGCTTCGTTCAACTTCGCATTCGGTGGCCGGTCACCATAAGAGGAGAATATGTTGAGAAACAAAATATTTTGAGATTGAAATTTCGTTTGGTTCTATAGTAGGCTCAGAATTTTTCAATATATCCTCGTATATATAAAAGAATTCAATTTCCTGTTCCAAATAGCGTGTTGTGATGGCAGGAGCATGAATCTCATTAATACTCAAATATTTTTCTACAATTTACGAACTTATATATAGCTAGTTAAAATGTAGGAGATGATAACGAATTTTGAATTCTTATTTGCGTTATTATAATAAAAATACCTGATTTGATGAAGGGTTTCGTCTTATTTTGGAAATGTCACATCTGACCCCCCTGGGCTTGGTGACCCACAATTTGGAAAATTGCCCTACAGCCTAGACACTACTCATGCATAGTAGCGTACTGCCGGCCGTGCCTTTTCAAGGAAATCAAAACTGTTCTCGATCGTTGTTTTGATATTAGGTTTCCAAACCCAATTCAGTTAAGTTTTTTTTTTTTTTTGAATGAGCACATCATGAAATTTTATCACCTATTTTGGAATATTCCAGGAAAATGAAAGGTTTATTCCGAATGAATTTTCAGATATTTTTCGATATTTATCGATAAAAATAATGAATTATTATCATGAGGGGACTCCAATAAACCAAATTAAACAGCAGTGTTTCTAAACAAAGAATATATTCCAGCTGCAAAGAACGAAAACACTATAAGATTCAAATGCAATTAAATCGCATTAAGCTGTTCGGTAATTATTCCTGAGAGCTAAAAATGTTTCAATTTCCATTCCAATTGCATTTGAATACAAATTTAGCAGCATTTCAGTCGATTGTTCCGCTTGGGGGTTAACTACATCCAAGTCGCCCACTCTCACCCTCCGATAGAGCGACTTTCTAATTCGAGCCTTACATGACAATTGCCGAGTTTAATCTGAAGATCTGACTCCCTTCGAGTTAATTCTTTGCTAAAGGGGAAAATTGCGCGGCATACTTTATTTTATTAAGGAAAAGTTTGTCGGTCTAATTAGTCCGAATTTCCTTCTTTCTATACAAGGAAGGAAACGGAGTTTGCATATTTCAGGAACTGTTGAAATTTTTGGCAAGGCAAACATAAGAACTTTACTCATCAACGCTTGTTGGTATCTATTCATTGGGATTTCCTGTGGGCTTTTTATTACGAGCGACTTCTAACTCGTGGCGCAGTTGAAATTGAACCAAAAGATCCAGTCATAATGAACATATAAGCTTTGGGCGTTGAAAAATTGGTTATGAACAAGCGTAAGCGAATGGTTGTGCAAAAATATCTCTCAGATGAAACATGACGGTAAATCATACGAGGATGTATATCAATACATAGAAAATATTATACATAGATAACTCGATCTCAATCTAGTTATGAAATCAAATCAAATCAATTTATTTCCCTCAAAAAATCTTACAGGGTATGTCAAAAAAAAATAATTGTATGACTTGATACATACAAAAGAGAAGTAAAGTTAGCCTAGACCAGTTCCATGCATAACATAAGACATAAGAAGTGTCAGTGTAAAGTTTGAGGTCAAAAAAGTAAACCAGAGTCATGAAATAAATTGAAAGAAAGAAGATGTCCACCGAAATTGTGAAAATCGAAAAATTGGAGTATCGAGTCATAAACAAGAAGCTATATTTAAAAGGGTTAGTAGGTAAGCAGATTTACGAAGATATGCTTAATACCCTTGGTGATCTATGTCCTTCGTTTGCGACCGTGAAAAATTGGACTTCAAGCTTCAAGAGAGGTAAATTTTCCATTGAAGATGATGATCGAACGGGAAGGTCAGTTTCTGCATCAGTCCTTGAAAATATCGATGCAGTTCATGACATGATTTTATCAGGCCGTGGAACTGGGCTAAAACGGATATCTGAGGCACTGGAATATTTCATACGAACGCGTTCATCATATAGTTCGAGTCAATTTGGACATGAGAAAAATTGCTGCCAAATGGATCCCCAAATATTTGAATGTTGACCAAAAGCGTGCAAGAATCGCGTTCGATCTGTGCTCGATTTGAAAACCATGTAGTTTTCTTGAACCGAATTGTTACTATGCATGAGACTTGGGTACATTTCTACGATCTAGAAACAAAGCAACAATCGATGGAATGGCGACACTCCGATTCTCCAAGACCTAAGAAGTTTCATGTCCAAAAATAAGCTAGAAAAGTTCTTGCTTCAGTTTTTTGGGATTGCCATAGAGTAATCATGATTGATTTTTTGGATATGTGTAGAACAATAACAGGATGGTTACCATTCGAGATTACTGACCACTTTATGGGAAAAAATTGAAGAGAAAAGACGCGGAAAGCTATCCAAAGGTGTCTTGTTTTTACAGGACAACGCCCCTGCACACAAATCTCATGTTCCCATGCAAAAAATTTGTGATTTAGGGTTTGAATTTCTAGAACACCCCCCTTATTCACCAGATTTCGCTCCATCTGACTATCATCTCTTTCCTCAACTGAAAAAAAGTTTAAAAGGTCGTTAGTTTTCTTCCAACGAGGAGGTAATAAAAGCTGTGGAGGTCTGGTTTGCAGAGCAAGAAGAAACATTTTTTTAAAAGTCCAGAGACGTTGCAGATTCGCTGTAATGAATGTATTCAATAAAGAGGAGAATATTTTAAGTAATAAAATATTTTGACATTGGAATTTTGTTTGGTTTTATAGTAGTCTAAGAATTTTTCAATATATCCTCGTATTATATATCAAAGTAAACGTATAGGTTCTCGCCTCACGAAAGTTTTATTAATGTGGATTTATACAGCGTTATTCAGAGATAAAACAGGAACTAACATAATTGGCTGGTGGTATTCATATGCTCGTCATCCCATAACATCAGTTTCTTTCTCAGATGACATGCAGAATTACGTCTGTCATTATAAATGAATTAATCAAATTAAACTGAATTTGTTTCGAAAAACGGATATATTTTTATATTTTAAGAGCTTGTAAAAAAAATATTGTTCCTAACTCTTACGGAAAGTGTCTTGCCCGCACTTGTTAGGAAAAGAACTATTTCAACTAGGAACAAAATAAGACGACTGGCGATTGTTGTGTAGTCTACAGATAAAAATTTTTATCTCAGATCTATTTTCTATGGCACCATTAAGCCATAACGCACATTCATTTAATATGGAAGAATGATTATACTCATTCCGATAATTATAGGCAGAATTTTTACAGGGATGTAATGTAGTTTTTGGTTCAAATCGAAATGATAAGTATTTCCTTCAACATTTAAAGGTGGATTAGAATCTGTGGACCTCATTCAAAGCACTTGTTCCAAAATCCTGCATTAGTTAGTTGATATAATACATCACTGATTCCCAATTTACCAATCTTCTACTCCCCCAACAATGGTTCGTGACAAAAATAGCCTGAAAAAATGCACAAGCATTTTTTAAAACTGCTTCCATAACATCCTTCCTTTGTGGATATTGCCGTAAAAAGTTGCGACTTGTGCAGCTAATTCCATTTCTGTTTGTAATTTCGACGACAGATTCGAGATTATCTTGGGCTAACGATTATAGTTATCGATGTAGTTATCTGAAGGAAATTTGAATTTGTATGAAAGGCATCCTGATATTAGAGAATGGAAAACAAGTGTGCATAAAATTTTATTTATTTCTTACTGAGCATTCGTGAAACGACTTCATTCAGTGGATTTAGTGCCATTATCTTATATTGAACTATATTGTGCCGCTAAAATCGGATTGTGCAGCTAACAAATCTGACAGATTCGTTTTACGTGTATTTATTGTTCAAAATAAGAGACGTTCAGTGTAATTGAGTTACACTTGGTTGCTACCAATACAACTTCATAATTTTTAATACGTAATTACAACTTTGATACTTGGAAGTAGGTCATGCGATGAAAAGTATTCTTTTGTTTTATGAAAATTTTAAAAAACTTTTTTTTTATGAACAATATGAAGAGAAAATTTGCTACAAGCAGTCTACGAGCTTTATTCTAGAATTCTTAAATTTGTCTTCAGGTCATAAAAAATGTCTTGAATAAGTTTCATACCAGTTTGCACCATATGGGAGACTATTTTATTATCAGTTCATCAGAAAATTATATTCCTGTTGAAAAGAGGAGAATTACATAAAATTGCATTAGAATTGTCATAATTCTGAACCTTCGAACTGTAGTGAATTTTTGACGGCAATAAGTAGCTCCATGAGACGTTTTTTCAAATTCTTTTCAGAGAGTGAACATTAAACAACGTAATTATGGTTATATAGAATCTAAAAAAAGTGGTAGATGACTGTTGAGTCTTCAGCAAGGTGTTTCTTCTGCACGTAGAATTTTGTAGTGGGAATTCCAAACAAGCGATATGCCCCCTGTTGGCAATTTTTGTAAATAAAAGGGTATTGCACTTTTGTTTGTTTACATCGAGGAACGGAGAATATTTTGGTGTTTCAATAAGAGTTTTCATAAAAATCATATTTTAATCTGTTAAGAATATCTTAATCTATCTCGTGACAATGGGGAAAGGTTAGTGAAGTTGTCATAATTTGCATCCTTTGAGCAAATCTTCGATTACGACTTCTTGTGAAGAAGTTAATTTTCACTATTTTCCACGATGAAATGAACGTTTAGTAAATGTTTAAGGATATATGTATCTCTTCCTTATACCACGGTAAAATTTTTGTGCATTTCAAATTAAAACGTGAATTATCTAACCTGAATATATAAACTCAAAATGAAAGGATTTACACAAAAAACAAATCTGTTTCCCCCAGACAGGACCAGTTCCACCTAGTAAGAATATACATATGAATTCCGATAACATTCACAAAACATTCATTTAGAAAATCATTTCTGATTTCCAGTTCAACTTGGACAAGTTTTCTTAGCATCGATTGCAATTTTAGCCATTGTATTTAATGGAGAAGGCAAGCTCTCATAGTTATGGCTCTACATATAGTCAATTATTTCCTTCTATTATAATCGTGCCAAGAGCCGAGAAGTGCGGATTCAAAAAATATTGCTCTCGTTTATCAGCTAATTCAGAACACAGTCTAAATTTTTTTATCGTTCTAAAATTGATAATAATTAACACTCTTGAATACAATTTCGACAATCAATCTTCAAAATTGAGGAAAAACAACTATAAACTGAGACAAATGGATTTATTTGAAGAAAATCTGCGAATCTCCTTCGAAAATGACAATGACTGCATTAACTTTTTACTTCGAACTGTCATCACTATGTCGCTGCAATCTACATTTGAATTCCCAATACATGCAAAGTATATAGGGTGGCCATTTAAAAACTTGCCAGGTCAATTATGATGCGACAAGGATGTTTTCAGAGAAAATGCCGGAACAAGTCAATTTTTATTCGGAGGGGGACATATTTTGACCAGAGTTGTGAGCCGAAATCTCCTCAACCCTAGGTGTAGGGACTATCACGTCTAAATTCTTGATAGAGAATAGTGGGTGAGATTTACCTCAATTGAAAGATCACTTGTTTCTCTACATGAATATTTGCAAATTTTTATTGAGTCTTTGAAGTAGTTACAGGGGCTGACTGCTGACAATTTGAAAACTTGCCAGGCCAATTATATCTCGACAAGGATGTTCTCGAAGAAAAACACGGAACAGGTTAATTTTTAAAGGGAGGGGGACGTATTTTGAGCAAAATTGTAAGCCGAAATCTCCTCAAACCTAGGTGTAGGGGATATCACCCCTAAATTCTTCATAGGAAATAGAGGGTGAGCTAAGCCTCAATTGGAAGACAATAAGCCCCTCTACATAATACTTTTGTCTTCCAATTGAGGCTCACCCTCTATTCCCTATTAAGAATTTAGGGGTGACAATCCCTACACCTAAGATTGAGGAGGTTTTGGCTTACAATTCTGCTAGAAACATGTCCCCCTACGAATAAAAATTGACCTGTTCCGGCATTTTCTCTGGAAACATCCTTGTCGGGACATAATTGGCTTGGCAAGTTTTCAAATTGTCAGCCCCTGTAACTACTTCAAGGAATTATTAAAAAATTTGAAAACCATAGTATTCATGTAGAGGGTCAAGTGTTCTTTCAATTGAGGTATACCTCACCCCTATTCTCTATTGAGAATTTAGGGGTGAAAACGTCTACATCTAGGGTTGAGGAGATTTCGGCTAACAATTCTGCACAAAATTTCTCCCCCTTCGAATAGAAATTAACCTGTTCCGGCATTGTCGTGACATAATTAGACTGACAAGTTTTCAAATTGTCACCCTGTATTGGGTAGATACTTGTTGTTTTCCTCTTATGTTCATTATATTCAACTCTGGATAGACAGATAAAGTGGACACTTCCAGATACATTGTTTAGTTTATAGAACTCATAAACTTGTACTCGTCTTATGGTAGATAACCTAATGGCTTATCAAATTGGGTTCATACTAATGGATTAAAAACAAAACGAATCAAGGTATGTTTATACCTCAATAAAAGATTTTCCATCTCTAATAGGTATGTTCAGAAAACTAGCTTCATAAATGCTGTTTCCTCTTGGCGTTTTTCAATATCACCTTGCCGAGCGTGGCGCATAAACAAAATTGGAGGATATAAAGTACTCCCTTCACTGTAATTTCAGATGATGAGGAATCGTTTTAAACGACACCTGTACCACACTCGTCGTAATTACTAACACTTATACTGTTATTTCAGCTATTATAACCCACCCTCTAGACATTTAATACGAGCATTTTGGTGTGGAAATTCCACAGCTCGAATAAGCACTCCCGTGAAATTCTTTCTTGAGCTAAACATCTGTGAGCGGAAAGGAGTGAGTATAATGATCCATATAAAAGAGTCAAGCCAAACAGGTTTCTCCATAAGCATGATTTGTTTTGCAGAATTGAATAGAATAAAAAATATCTTTGATGATAGCAAAACTTCTGTCAAATAACAAATTTGTACAAATGTTTGGAACAAAACAGATCATTCAAATGCTCGGACTCGTTTGCAAGGTGTATTTTGACTTGATTGATAGGCAGTGTTCGATATTCAATTTCAATAGCTTAGAACAACGAAGTCAGAAGGTGTTAAATTACAACTTCTTGAAGGCCAAAACCGTTTCTGACAATTGAAGTCTCACCAAATGTTTCCACAATAACTCCATGCCATAGTGGAATTTACCAAATGTGGTGTTGGATCATCTTTACCTTCCTTTTCAAGTTCATATTTGCGCTAATCAGAATCAAAATGACATTAGCCAAAATCAAATTGGCAACATCAATTTCAAACTGCCATTAATCAGAAGCAAATTGAGAATAATCATGTTCAAACTGGCATTTAGCAATTTCAAGTTGACAATAAATAAAATGAAATGGCAACTGTGAAAATCGAACATCAAAGTTCAAATAATGGAACAGGAATCAGTTGATCAGATAGATCAACACAGCTATCAAGCTCTTGTTCTTTATCTTTTTCGTTCAAAAATTATGAGTTCTTCTGGTTGCAACACTTTGAAGGTATAACTTAGTGTATTCGGAGTCTTTCAAATCTTTGCATAGTTCGCGAAATGAAATAAATAATATCCAAACAACAATGAACAGTAATAAGCATAGATTCTCAAATACAATGAGGGTCAGAAATCTTCTCTTTTTATGATAACTCATTGAGAAAACGTACTACTGTGTTTGTCCCGAAATGGTAGAGTCCAGAGTTTACAGAATATGGTTTATAACAATATTGGCAAGGTAACGGTTGCTAATTGGGCAAAATTCATCGCTCATAACCAAAGATTCATTCCTTCTGCATTGGATATGCAAGATATGATTTCCTGAGAAAATTCTTTATTCTCGAATGGTTTTAATTAATTACGTTATTTACTGTGTATAATATTCAAAAAAAATTATTCATTAAATGCATTTTATTCCAATGGAGAATTCAAATTCCAAATTGTCAAATTGATTTTGTTTATTGACAATTTGCAAGTGCCAGATTGAAATTGATTACTGCCAATTTGCTTCTCATTAATGGCAGTTTGAATTTGATGTTGCCAATTTGATTTTGACAAACGGTAGATTCGGGTGACTTGGGACTGTCCTGTAACTTGGGACAATTACCCCTTTTGCAGATTTCTTTGTTTCTTACCATTTATGAGTGAAGGCACAAACTTATAAGATTGTGTAGCGTGTTTTCGGTTAGTTTAACAATTAATTCCTGTTGAGTTTGCCATGACCAGTGCGTTTGAATTGACAGGAAAAATTAACGAATTCAGGAGAGTGAACGAGCGTTTTTTTATTATACTTTCTAGTGTCCTGTACATGTGTTTCACTTTGTATATGTGTAATTTTTTTTTCTGGATACGTGGGATATTGGGATATTAAATATATCATGAAACAAGGTTGTCTACAAATCAAACGGCAACACGGATCTCATTCATTTATTTTGTTGTTTCATAGGGTGACTTGGGACAATGCCGAATAAATACAGGCGGCGCATTGGCAGCAGGAAATATGGCGATTTTTCGCAGGATATTATTATCTACGTTATTTCCACAAAGAAATCACCAAAGAATGAAAGAAATCAAAGTTCCCTTGTTTTGTTTAGTTTCTTTAAATTTGAGTTACAATATATTTACTTTCGCTGTAATAGGGGATTATTCCTTACCAGATTTCAACTATGTAATAACAAATTCTAATTATTTAAAACTATATACACCCCCCCAAGTCACCTATTTCATTTGAGAGTTGAGAAATTAATAGATTTTAACTTGTCTCCCAAACCTCCCAATTCGATGGGTGACTTGGGACCAGTATATTTTATTTTTTTCAAAATTTACATCGTAATTCTGAAGCATATTCTAATCAATAGTTTGAGTCATTAAGCATATTCGAACCTCTTTTTCAGATAAAAATAGGTCACCGTTTTGAAAATATGACAAGTTGAATTCAACCACCGTCCCAAGTCACCCGAAACTAAGGTAATGGTATTTTAATTCTGATATGCACCATTTGAAATTACATGAAAAAACAATCCTTCAAAATCGATTTAATTCAATTTTGACTACAAAAATTTATTGACATAGATCGATATACGTTATTCATTCAGAGCTTCTGCCATGGTCCAATGATGCCTCGAATCCATAAAACACAACAAATTTTCACGAAATTTCATTTTATTCCTGCTTGAAACCTGTTTTATAATATAGGGGAGACTGGGGAGGGTTGATACGTTTTTTGGAATTTTTATTCTGGAAACTGAATTATATGAAGAAACAGGACTTTTCTTATATTATATAATTCTTCAATTAATCGTTCAACAAAATAAATATAGAAGTCTCAAAACATAAACTTCTTATTCTGTACAGAACGTTGAACACAAAGACAAGCAAACTGTCTCAAGCCTCCCCACATATGGGAGGATTGATACGATGTACTGGGAGAGTAATCGAGAGGATTATTTAGATCAGAAGGTAGGTCAGCAATGATACTGGCTTGCTTTGGTCCCATAGGTGTAGAAAAATCAGGAAATGGTCGGTTAGTCACTTCCGCACACGAAAAGTCGGCCTCGTTAATACATGGGGATTGTACGGATAAATTCCAGTTGTTAAAAATCCCTTTGATATGTTGGTGGTGAAAACGCCTTCATGTAGGCCTATCCAACTAGCTACGGAATATTTTTTGAAGATGATACATGTATCAGGCCTCCCCACGACAAATGTCTCAAACCTTCCTGAAAGCAATTTTTAAAGTGATTTATGTTTTCATCTTATACTCATATATTTTGAAAAGCGAATAAAACTGTAAATTGAGTAGTTTTATGCATATTTACCAGTGGAATGTTTGTTTATGCCGAAGAATTAATGCATGATCATAAAACCCTTAAGTAACTTGAGTAAAAACTTACAATTTCTCACCTCGAAACACTCTTCGTTGAATATTTCACAAACAAACTACTGTTAGCCTTACAGATTAACGTCACGCAATGCCCTCTGCCAAAGAATAGTGTTCACTAGTATAATACTTTTGAAAACGGCTACAGATCGCGGATATAAGCCTGTATCAAGCCTCCCCATGTATCAATGCTCCCTAGTCTCCCCTACCTACCTAATCGATTTCAAGAGCCTCGTTGGACATTCTGTACATATGGAACTCAAAGAATATCAAAGGACACCCTGTCTACATAACAATGACATCAATACTCTTCTATATAGTTCCGACTTCATTGAAATCGAAATATAAAGAAAAATATTTTTAAAATATTGTGTCACACTGAATATTCGTTGATTATTCATTCGAATGATAATGTTTTTCTCATCGAATTATGAATAAATTAGCCAGTTTTATAAAGGTGTCGATATTTTTTAGCTGAAACGCACTCTATAAAAATGGCATTAATGAGAGAAAATTAGGGTCCTATGGGGTTCTTTGATTCATGATTTTCCAAAATTCTTTTGGATTTATAGTGTTGCCAGATTCGGTAAAACAAAAGGAATATAATAATATTTTCGCTGAAACAGGTTCAATGCATTCCTCGCTGAGCGAACAAAGTTAAAAACGGTGGAAGCATTAATAAATGTTATAATGGCGAACCGCTCATTAACAGCAGGAGACAAACGAGCAGGTCTCGAGATTGAAATTCGAGAATGCCCCAAACCAAGGCATTAAAATAAATGACATGCCGTCAAATTTGAAAAGGATTGGAATCATGAAAAATATCGAACAAAGCCGCCGGAAAATGCATTTACATTTAAGCAATATTAATGGCGAGAGAAAGGGTGAATCGGGAAGGCTTATTCATATTATATTTCTCACTCATAATTCCTTTGTGAAATGATCGGGATCTTTTAATGCCAAAATCTTAACTACTGCTCGCTATGACATCTCGACAAAGAGGACAGAATAATTGGAGACGACGCCAAAGCACAGGGCTGGGCTTGGACATTCCTGCTGCAACGATAAAATAGAAAACTTTGTTCACCAAGATCAATTTGATTGTTATCAACATATTTAACAAGAAGCTTACATCTATTCAACGTTCATAACAATTTATAACATACATGCATCCCATTTTCCTCATGAGATAACCATCTAGTATAAAGAAAGATATTCCTTCACTTATTATTTTCAGTGGTTCTACCAGCAGTGTTTACAACAATTTTTTCTCTGCTCCTATTTTTTCCTTTCTTTCATCAAATGTCCAATTCGCAAAATCAGGATGTGGGGGAATATCAATGTGGATGAATCGAAGAAAAAAAAAAAGTAGAAAGAAAAACCTCCTGAAATAATGTCAAAATAAAAACCAGCCTTGCACTTCGAAACCCCATTATCTCACTTTTCTTGAAAAGCTATTTAGATTTTGCACGTTTCAGATGTGATTCTGTCAAAATCGAGACGTTATTTAAGCGAAAAAGAATAAATTATAGATCATTGAGACGAAAGTATAGTGGTAAACATACATTTCTGAGTGCTTTTATAGGCCTTAAACCAGCATAATACTTTTCAAGTTGGGTCAAAAATGTCACATCAATCTCTTTTAGAATTATTGTTCTTCTTCACGTTGTACCAAGTATCAAATGATTCCAGGATAATTCGTCAAGGACCAATGGTAATGGAAAACAATGAATAACATTTGGTTATTTATTTAGGGAAAAATGTTAACAGCATTGATAAACATGAACATTAATTTATTTATAGCATCATTTAACACTAACATTGAATTCTATAGTACAATATTGAGGCCCGGATGCTCAATCCAGGATTAAGCCAAGATTTCATTGACAGTTCCGTTCAATTCAGCGAGGTTAATCTAGGATCAACTTAGCTCGGCTCAATCCCTCAACCGGGCCTTAGTGATCCTGTAAGTATCGAAGTATCAGTTCATGTATAGAATTTGTTATTAAAACAATACTGCGTATAGGTATTCAACACCGATAAATATTATGGTTACAGCCCTTATAGCTCTTCCTTAAACAAATACAGAGGGTAACGACTATGTATTATAATTCTGGCTATCTTACTCAATCAAGCAAAGTGATCTTTTTACATAGACACGTGGGTATAGAATCAAAATGAATATAAATATCGATTTCAATCCTTGTACAATGGGCACCTGAATAAAGATGTATGTGTCAATACCCTTTCAGTAAAATTACTACGGGTAAAATGATCGAGAAATTTTTTTTAAGGTCATTCAACATTTTCGATCCTTGATAAAATATATTTGTGATTAATCTTAACCCCGATTTTCCTATAGGCAAAGAGTGCACAAAAATCATCTAGAGTTAGGTGTAACACGAAATTGATGAAAAAAATATATACCTACATAAACAAGTTAACAAGTGAGTGATTATATTAATTCAACCTTTTTAACACACCGGTGAATTTTTTGGGTAATAAAGGGCTGTTGACAAAAAAAAACACAATTATCTATCATACGTAGATACACTCTGGGGCGGTTAAAAATAAAGCACAAAATTCATATCTTCGTGAAAGGGTATTTGAGTTTTTTCAAAGGACAATTGACCCAAAAATGCATAGACCTTTTGTAGCTGACGATGATTTGTATATTGTTGAGTATTTCATAAATCCTTATTAATTTTTTTCTCTTACAGCAATCTATAAATTTTCTGAACAATATTCAACAATATAACAATTTCATTCAAACTGAACAGAAACTGATAATTCACACCATTCACCAATTCAGCATATTCTTAAGGTATACATAACAAATTCAAGGACAAATCTTTCATAGAGCTGGATTATTATTGCCAGCATCGTATTCAGAGAACGAATTTTTGAATTATTTTATAGGCGATTCATCACAAGAAGTAGATCAACGTTGTGCTCACAACAGTTCAGCGAGGCAACTGATTGTAGAACAACTGCATACTTTTTTCCATGAACACAATGAAAAAGTTCCTTTGTTCAAAACAAAGTATGGTATGCTATCCCATATATACAAATTGTTATTAGAGCTTATTTGAGGCCTGTTGAAGAACACATCAGGCTTTTTAATTCTCTTTCAATTGATGAAGTTGCCATTGTTTCTGTGTGTGATAACTTTGAATCCACTGATATTGTTTATTAACAGCGAAACGATCAGCCTTATGAATTGTATGAAACGCACACTTCATATATGATAATTATCTGCATTTTATTTTCGCTAGGTGAAGAGGGTCATCAATTTTCTCTCAAGATGAGTAATCCTCCCACGAATAAACATGCTAATAAAATTTTATTCCGATATCACCCGCTGATATGAATATCAACAAGGGTTACTATCTGAATTGAACTAGCCAATTTGCCATCGCCAGGACAACTAAATGGTGAACGTTCCATCGAAGAAGAGCATGGTTTTGGTCTCATTTCACGTCGTCAGGGCAACACAGCTCTTTCTCTGATGAAAAACGCTTGGAATCGTAAATGACTATACATATTTTTTTTTATTTTGTATCATCAATTTTAGATTTTTTCTTCTCAGGCGCTGAAACAGACAGAAAAGTCAGTTCAATGAACTGCAAAACTCTGTTCAGAAGAGTAAATTCAGATTCTAGATGTCATCAAAGGTGACGGAAAAGCAGAATGCCCATGTCGCATATTATATCAAAATTGTCGTTGCATGCTTGCAATTCAATTCTCAGATATTGGTTGCTGAAACAATTACCGGCAATGAGGGTTATTCACTCTATCGGCGCCGGCCAACCTAAGATAATGGCAGATCTGTTAATTCTTGCAAGATTTCTGAAATTCCAAAATCAAATTCAAAATTATTTATGAAAACCATTTCCCAATAGTTATCCAACACGTTGAAGATTCGTCACAAAATTCACTTTCGAATATGTAAAAGTTTGTGATCTAGAATGATGTGGTTGTGGACAATCATTTCAAGTTCATATTGGCGCTAATCAAAATCAAAATGACGTTAGTCAAAATCAAATTGGCATTAATCAAGTTCAAATTGGCATTCACCAATTTCAAATCGGCATTTCTCAATTTCAAATTGATATTAAACATAATAAAATTTTAATTGTAAAAATCGAACATCAACGTTCGAATGGAACTGAATTAGTTAATCACACAGATCAACACAGCTCTTTTTCTCTGTCTTTTTCGTTCAAAAATTATGAGTTTTTCTGATGGCAACATCCCGAAAAGTAGTACGAAGTATGTATTCGGAGTCTCTCAAATCTTTGCATACTCTGCGAAATGAAATAGTTAATAGGTATCCAAAGAACAGCGAACAGTAATAAACGTTGATTCTGAAACACAATGGGAGTCTGAAATTGTTTCTGTTTATGATAACTTATTAAAAAACACACGATCTCCCTTCTCTGTTCTGTAAATGAAACGAAATGGTAGAATCCAGAACTTCCAGAAATTAGAGAATATCGTTCAAAATAATATTGGCAAGGCAACGGTTGTTAATTGTGCAAAATTCATCGCTCATATCCAAGGATTCATTTTTTCTGCATTCGATATGCAAGATATACATTTTTTGAAAAAATTCGTTATTCTCGAATAGTTATTTACTGTGTATATCATTCAATAAAATTTTTCATTAATACATTATATTCCAATGAAGAATTCAACTTCAGAATTGCCAATTTGATTTTGTCAATTTGTAATTGATAAATGCCAATTTCAGATTGATTAATGCCAATTTGCTTCTGATTAATGCCAGTTTGCAATTGATATTGTCAATTTGATTTTGACTAATGTCATTCTGATTTTGATTAGCGCCAATTTGAACTTGAAAAGGTATAGACATCAGAACAAAAAATGTTATTAACAAAACGGCATTGCAATAGAAAAGTATATGTCAACTTAAAAACAAAGAATAATATCATATGTATAGAACATAGACATAGAGACATGGACTGAGCAATGTCAGCATGAAATTGGCTTTTTTTATAGAAAGAGAGAAATGATCGTCGGGAATTTACCTGTCTCTTTTTTGTTCACATAGAGGTGAGTGTAGACCAATCAAAATTCTAGAAAGAGACAACTGCATTCCCGACGTGCGTTTCTCTCTGTCACTTTTTTTGACCGTATTTCATGCATAGATAGAAAGGGAAGGCACAGTCCATGTCTATATGTCTATGGTATAGAAATATACTCAGCTAATTCTTTCATAGAATGTTGAAATGAAAACTTTTTCTACTTTTCTGACTCTAAAAATTTTTTATGTCTCATTTATATTGCCATTACTTATTATAATATTCTCTCATTATGGTAGAACAACGTTTGCCGGGTCTTTTAATTCGAAATAAAAATCAGTCTGCTCGAGAATTTTTCAACAAAATAGTTAATACTGAGGATATGAAATTTGTGTGCTACTTTTTACTCACTCTTTATATCATTGAATTGAGTCTATGGTAAACGGTAAACATAAGGTTTTTTATGAATAGAGAATTTTTTTCATAAGAATTCTCATTCCAATTGAAGGAATGACCTGATCCAATTGAAAGAGTTGCGAAAATATTCGAATTTCCTGCGAGTCAAGCAGCGTTAGGTGATTTCTGTATTTGCATGAGTGACGGTAAATTGGATCAAGGATTGACAACTCCTCTCCAAATTAGTTTACCTATCTTCGTACGTTAGAATGGCGCAAAAGGAATAATGAAGGGACCACAACACCTTCCTATCGAGTTACACCCCTGTGCCCATCGTTCATCTTGCGCGAAACGAAGCTATTTTTGTCCTTGTTCAGCCGAATTGGACAGGAAACCCGGCAAGGACGCGTCACTATACTATTGTGTTAATTAAGAGAAAAGAGTTAATTATGCTTAACAAGTTATTCCGTGAAATTTTCTTCTCTCTCTTCCACCGAGAGTTGGATCGTTATTTTTAATGACATTGCTTGTCGACTGAAGCAATCTCATGAGGGGGCGATAAGGAGAAAATCGGATGCGAAAAAGTCCATACTTTGTTTTTTAGTAGTCGGGCTTCTTGTACGGGACTTGAAACTAAAACACCATACTCGTGTGTTATTTTTCGGAGGAAACTGGGCAATAATGAAAACTGACTTTATTGGTATTAGTTTTTTCAATAAAGCACCAGAAAACGGAGGGACCGACACTTTCGGTTAACGTTTTCAGACATTGAGGTTACGAAAAACAAAAAAATTGTCGATCAGACCGAATCTACGTTATAATATTCTCAAATATCTGTTATTTTCGATTTCTGAACTCAAAATTCCTTCGAAGTATTGGATTTTAATCTTTCATGAAGAAATTTCGATCAATTTCAATGTAAAATTTCATTGCACATAAGGAAAAACTCGAATTCGGAAATATGTGTGCTAATGTCTCTCAAGAATTTTTTAATCGATGGATTAAAAGATTATGGTTTTGCCATTGTGTATTAGTATTTCAGCATGCAACTTATAATTTATGAAACTTGTTAATACAAAAAATCACATAGAGCTGAATAATACGCTCTTCCGTATGCAAAATAATTTGCAATGGGGAATTCTCCTCAATTTGGGTTATCACTGCATATGCAAGTTTAAACTGAATAATCATGAGTTTCATTCATGATTTTTTCAAATGCACCGCGAAAACTATTCAAAATCATTCTTCAAATATAGGGTTTCAAAATTTAAATCGCTTGGTTTCAAGTTTTCGATGTGGCAACAGTGCCTTCTGGAAAATAAAAAGAACAATGTCCGATCAGCTTGTTTATAAAATAACAGCTGTTGATTCACAGTCGCATACTTACTGGCGAGCCTCAACTGCAACCGGCCATAAAAATCCCATAAAATTTTACGACCTTCCTCGTTCGTCGCAGACTTCATAGACAGCCATCTTTGTCTATCTCATCAAGATAATGTATTTGTTGTCCTTTATTACCAAGGCATATTTCAGTCGATGTTGCCCACTTGTGGAATTGAAACGAAACGCTTTAAATTTTAAAAAGCCATTTTTATTTTTGATTTTTAAGTGCTTAAAATTATTTTTTGGGAAACGGTTGAAATGGTTATTTCACAATTTGAAGTTTCAAAGATATTTCATAAACAATACATCATTTTCGTCAGAAGGAGTATTTAGAGGTTTCAAAATAATTGAAACCTCTGATAATACAACTGTTAAATGGAATTGGAAGAATAATCTACAGCGAGTTTTATAAAACTTTGATTCACTCGATTTCTAAAACGAAATCACTGAAACCTTTGAATATATTGAAGAAGTAGCAATTGAAAATAATTGAATGGACGTATGAATATCATAATTTCCTGCGAGAATGATATTCTGAATGATCATGACCTGATTATCGATTGAAAACATGCAAATTGACGTCTATTCGTCAATCAAGCGTTGAAACTGATCAAGCTTTATGAAACCCGGGGCTATTCGTACAATTTTCTTTGAAGAATAAACTAAATGAAAATGCTTAAAAAACAACGAGCATTTTCAAAAAGTTTAAATTTTCCCACAACCTCATGCAGATATTCGTTTTGGGATAATCCTTGTCATAAAAGAATATTGACTCGTTCGAAGAAATTTCCAACCGAAGATTGGCTTAATAAGTTTCACATAGAGGAATTTTCAATATTATACTCCTCGCGAAGTATAAAGTGCATACTTTGTTAGGAAATTTCAGATTCCTCTAGCTCTTATGTCCCGTCTCAAGTTGTTCAATAATGAACTGCTAATTAATTAATTCGGTAAACAAAGTATTTTGCTGTCAGGTACTATAGAGCCTGAAATTATTCAGGAAGAAAAGTTACCATGGGTAACGCGACGTGAAGCAGCGCACTTGATGAAGCGAACACTGGAATCTCATCAAAGTGGCGAAAACTTTATAATCGACGGCTTCTTGTAAACTGTCAATTTGAGATGATTCTGCTGAACAATATTACGGATAAAGGTATGCAGCCACAACTTAATTCTATGAGGCCAATAGAACTCGAGATAAAAAGGGATTTCCTTTTCTTCTCTTGAATCTGCAATCAATGTTTGTCACAGTCCGCTTCACTGAAAAGTCTCAATTTACTTTGACGCGTCAAAGTAAATTTTCAATTATCTCATCAGAAGCCTAAGCATATTGATAATTCTTATGCATTTGAGGGAACACCTTCTTTGCTACTTATGTGAACTGGGGCAAGTGTTTGGTTATTTAAAATTCTTACTATACTCCATTCACTTTTATTTTAGCAGTCGGTTGGCCATGGAAGTTTGACACATTTCTCTCTCTATAGTACGAAAATGTGGGGTTATGACGCTTGTCAAAACTTTTTTAGGTTTTAAATCAACGCTATGTTGCCCGTTCTACGTGAAAGTTTCTTTTATTACGTATTTTATCACAATGTCCAATCTCTTCGGAAAATATGTGACGGACATAATTGAAGTTTATACAAACTGATTGAAGGCATACCAAATCCAGTTATTCACATGGAAAATATAAGAGATCAGTATAATATCATAATATGCACTAGCTTGAAGAGAGTTAATGTTCGTAATCTTCTTTGGCTAAAGTTTGACTACGTTACATCAGTTGTAGATTTCGAAAATATTAACCCGAAGATGAAATGCATATGTTGCAGTGGTTGGGAATGGGTATCTCCCGAAGGAATTAGCAGATAATTACAAGAATGTTAAATTCTTCAACAAAAATTTCACATAAATAAACAATTAGCAGGACAACTGGCGCGTATTTGTGGCTGTTCATCTTAATGCCTTGATATAATAATAATAATTAGGTATTTATTGGTACCTTAAGATATTTACAATGTATAGGACAAGTCAAATGAAAAAAGAAAAATCAATTTTTGGTAACTTATTCTACGATGACATTCATCGAAAATCCTATAGTAAACTTTTCGCATTAATTCACTCAAACATAAAATTCTCAAATGCCACCACTTTTTTGGGTCTCCCAATAGAAAGAAATTCTTTGTCATCCTCTTCATTCACAATCTTTCTGATTGTAGAAATATTCAGCTGAAATATAAGTCGTTTAGATTCAGATGAAACATTATATAAATTCTCTATTCTCTTACATTGAATATATTCGCTACCGTCTGACGTATTGTTGATTTTAGAATATCAGGGTATAACTATTTGAATGATCGGACCTAAATAGCACTTCCTGAAACCCTGATTCTTTTTTCAATCAATTTCGGCTATTTCGTAATAAAAATTGATATAATTTGTGGCAACGGCGTTATGATATTAACGACATTTCATAAGTGCCAACCTTACTTAGTTCTAGTTACAAAAACTTGAGAAAATTATTTCATGGCCAACCGACTGCTAAAATAAATGTGAATGCAGTATAGATTCGTTTAGATTATGGAAATTTCCCAAAATAATGGTTGTACCTATGTGTGAATTTCAGAAAAATGAAATTTTATTTTATTTCTCATCAAAAATCGATATTCACTTAATCGAATTATGATTTATGGTAGAAATGTGTTATCTTGGGAATGAGAAAATTTTGGCGACCCTCGTGAAAATAGGGTTTTTTGTGTAAATATCCTATAGAATTTTTTCGTCAAAACCAAAGTGACAAACATGAGACATGACTTCAATGAGAGTTTCTGAAGATATGATATGACCATCTTTCGGATCATACAGAATAGAAATAGAATAAGTTCAAATAACTTTGGAATGCTCCGTCTTCAGTTCAGTTGAAGGTTCCTTATTTATGAACGAATAATTTCTGGATTACCTTCAATCGATGATGCAGAAAACAAGCGAATTTTGAACTTCTTTCGTAGAAAATATTGTCAAACTATCCAGGTGCGTAGGTATCTAATAATCTGGCTAGGATATAATCCCAGCAAATACCAATTCCCGTTCGATTATATTCGTATCTAATCACTGCTTTCGTGTTGAGAACTTTACAAGGCCCTTTGAACTATTCCTGGCCTCAAAAGCTACAGGTATGTATAGAGATTTGTAATCCGAAATAGCCAGAAGTTCCTATCATAACAATTCGGAGATGTCTGATCGTGGCTGAAGCCCACTAGGTAACAATGTCCACATTCTGTTCAGCATAGCTCATACTGAATTCAAGTTACATAACTGAATGGCCAGCTGAAAGCTATCGTTATAATCAGTGTCCGTGAGCATAGACAGAAATTTCATTAAATGCATCTGAAGCGGTAAGTAATTGGTTCGGTGTGCTAGTGATTCATGATGTTATGTATATTTGCAATTCTGCTCTAAATGCTGAGTTTGCCGAAATATTAGGTAGGTGATTGAGCGATTCATTGCCATCAAATGAAATGGGTCTTGTCAATCGAGAAATACCGGAAAGTAAATCTAATTCCCAATTGGAGTCGCAAACAGCAACAGTGATTGGATTGCCGATGTATGCTTTTTGCCAGTGAATACCCGCCCTTTATAAATGTTTCTTTCATCGCAGCTTTGAATTATTTTTTCTGCGTCTCAACGAAATGTCTCGAACTACCCCAGGTGACCATATCTCATAACAGTTATGAAGCAGAAATGTATCCCGCGCTCCTTGTTTTATAACAGATATATCACACTAAGAGTACAAATACAGAACGCTTATGTAGCAGCTATGCTCCTATGTCCGCCTCAAACAAGGAACACATCTCCTTTCTGAAAGGAGCATAAATAGTACAAACATGGATCATGCAAATATTTGTTTCATGGGAGATCTATATATATTACCTTCATGTGTTATGTATATTATGTTTCATTTGTTATTAAAAACGCTTTCAACAAAAAGATGAAAAATTATGGAAATTAATATAAACTATTGCAATAATAATGAAGTCGAATTTTGATTTTTCAAATAGTGTGTGTTTATCAATCATTCTTGAAAATAAAATTCAAAAAGATCTCACATCAGTTCGGTGAGGTATGTGAACGAATGAACTAATGTTCAAAAACAATATATTTTTATAAATTTCAGATTACCAAATTAGTGCACACGTTAATAGAACTAGAAACAATTAATTACATCATGCAAACTGCTGGGTTCATGATTATTGTTCTCCAAGAAAGATTAGGACATGCTTTTCTAGTCTTTGCACTTTCCTGCATTCCATAAAAAGAATAATCAACAGTTCGTTAATCTTTTGGCTTAGGTCAAAAAGTTTTTAGAAGAATTTTGTCCATGTTATGCGTTATGAAAATGATAAGAATACTATATGCATATTTCATATCTTTCTGAAGAAAAAATTTTCAATATAGGTATGTGATTTATTAATTTATTTCTACAAATGAGGTACATGCAACACGTGAGAAAATAACCTATATCGAAATTTACATCAAACAGGACATTATTTATTCAAATATAATTTTTATATGCTGGATATAATAAAACCATAGCCTATTATGTTTTATAGGACTGCTTTGAAAATACGAGAAATGATTTGTTGACCTACAGTTCGATATCCATAGCACTTTTTTTTCAGTAATTCACCATTTCACTGGAAAATCACTATGACACACAAATAACTTATCAAACGTTCAATATCTGCACTTCACTTTCAGTAAACCACTATTCAACTGACAAAACGTCTAAATGACAATAAATAAATATCGAAACGACAGCACTGACAGCAGTATCAATAGCATTTCTCACAATCCTCCATATTTGTTTACGTTTTACAGCGCCCTCGACGGTAGTTAAAACGCTTATGTTGTCATGCTCTGTCGATGATCTCAAAATGATACATGGCAAATAAAGAACAATGTTACAAATATGTTACGTGGATAACTTGGAGCGGGTACATGAAATTTACAAAATGTGGATATAATTTAAATACAGCACAGGTACATCCCAAATATCGTATCAGACACGTAATGATTACAGAAAAATAACACATAACAAAGTTCCCCATTCGATCTCTCGAGAAAACATACATAGTAACATAGATATGTTACTGGTCACCTGGGACACTGAACCACAAAATAAACCAAACAGACAAAAATTCGCCTGAATTCGATCTTGAATAACTTTGAGTTGTTTGAACCATTTTGATAATTTTTGGATACGTTGATGAAGTTTTCATCTGCATCATCTATTCTATTCATTTCACGAACAGTTTCATGAGGATGATAAAAAAAAATCTTATAAGCATTAAAAATAAACTGTCGAACAAGTGATAGGGATGACTTCACTTCCATCAATTTATTTCAGGAACATTCGCTTCAGATTATGTTTGGCCCTTAATCATGTTTTTTCAGAACAGAATTCAAGTTTAATGGAAAAATACTTTCATTTGAAAATTTCAGAAACGTTTTATGGTATGATAAGCAGAGAAAAAAAATTAGAATTCTCTTTCTTGGTTGGTCAACGAACTCCTCTCAAGCATATTACTCCCAATAAGAACATTCTAATCAAGAGAAAATCCGGTGTTTGTCAGGAAGTTTAAAAAAAATTTTTTTTTTATTCATAGGGTGTAAATCGGGGTGAATTTAAGAAGTCACTTCCTTATATTTCATATAAATTCTCAAGCCTCTGATTGTTTCCCTATAATGTGAGCATGATATCCGCCTTCTAGACAAATTTGACATCGAAGATAATTCCAACCTGTGCGTCTCGTGTTACTTGTTGATGAAAGATTTTTTTCTCAAAAACCGTTACTTCCAGCGGGAAACTACAAGGGACCCTATTTGTTCAAAATTAATGAAGCTATCAAAAATTGATGTTTTAATGGTATGATAATATGAAAAGAATTTCTTGCGAAAAAAATTTTTGGAGTAACCATGTCTCCAGACCTCCAAATTTGAATTTTTCACTTGTTTTAAAGCTAAAATTTTGTACGAAAATGTACCGTCATGAAAAAGCTTGGTACCGTGAGATTAAGGAATCTTAAAAGTGTTTCGACTTGAGGCAATAGTTTCCGAAACAAACTGAAACATGTGTAGTATTTTCGTACGGTGTGGTAATTTTTTCAACCCCAGGGCCAGGTGTATACCATGGTAAGCTTATCTACAAAACTTTCTTTCACCGAAACATTTCGGTACAAAACTTATACAAAACGTTAGCGTCAAAACAAGTGAAAAATTCCAAGTTATAGGGGCTGGACCCATGGACCTCTTTTTTCCCTCTTTCAATTATAGAGCGACATCACAAAAAAAAATTAATTGCCTTCTCTCTCGCATAGAATCTCTGCTCACTTTCAGTTTCCTGTTTCAAGGAAGGAATAAAAAAATTGCTTTTCAAATGCCAACTTTAGGGAGCAGTATCTAAGCAGAGACTCCTCGAAAAAAATTGGATTATATGAAAGACTCACCATTTTTTTGTCTAGGAATCATCCCTCATATTATTACGTAACTATGCATATACACCCTCAATACATATTCCCCTTATTAAACACCCTTAATTCCCCTCAAAGGAGATAAGAAATGGAAGAGACTACATCTAACTAAGCCACACAAGAAGGTTGGATCAATTACAATTTTTCCGAGAGACAGCAGATAAATTGGTTGTAGTGCAACAGGTTGGCAAATATTAAAATCACAAGATGTTTCACGATTTGAAGTTTTTTGGGAATTCTTCGATTTGAACCTATCAATGCAGACACTGACTTACACATTATAATTTGATAAAAGAAGAGTAATCTTTTATCAATCACTTGTGAATCTTATTTTTTTTTCGTTGAGAATTCCGAAAATATGTTTTTGTGTTTGATCCGGAAATCTCATTTTGTTCTTCATTCCTTTGTTATTAGAGCACCCTCCTTCATAATCTATATAATTGAGCACCTAGCTAGTTCAATTTCATAGATTTCCCTGCAAGAATGAAGTGCTCCAGGAATTAATGGAAGGGAAGGTATTTCAATCCAAATATAAATATCGAAGACAGAGTTAATTAAAGCATTCCAATGAGTGGGCCGTGTAAACCGGGCTTAAATAACGTGAAACAAGTAATAAGCAGTGGAAAGGGCTTGGGACAATTTCGAGGGCTCACGCATACGAGCACAACCCTTCGCCGCCAACGCTTCAGGGGGTTAAATTAGAAAAGCCAATTCAACTACTAACGTCGTTTACGCGTGCACAGGTACGTACGACAAAATTTTCGTCATCCTTTATCTGATTTTGGGGAGATATCCCATAATACTCAATAGTACCACTCAAAAATGACTGGAGCTGTTTTTGTGATCTTTCATTTGTTGGACTGGTCTCGTCCACGAAAAGAAGAATGACCTCAAAACATCGTAATCTCACAAAACTAAAATGAAGAACATTGATTTCTTCCCACATTTTGTGCAAAGAGCTGGTGAAATTATACTTATATTTTGCAGAGGAAAGAACTTATATTATATACCCTTAGAAATCTAGACAAAAACAGAACTGTTTTTCAAATTTCAGCCTTTTCTGGTGACAGAAGTATCCAGAATACTGGCACACAAAATATTTCAAATTGTTTTCTCGTAAATATAAAAAGAGTTCGGGATCGGATATATCTAACCGTTAGTTGTAGGTACAAAATGAAAATAACGACGTTCTTTTCGTCGTGATTTTTTTCTAGAATACGACTTGATTTATTTAAGTATTTCATTGACAGGGTATCAATACATTCGTATAAATATAGATATGCATACTCCACCTTCGTCGTCTAACGATGATGTAAAAACCCTTTTTCATATAAGGATCTGTGTTGAAAGTGCTAATAAACATAATAATGAATAGTTCCCAAAATATTGCGATCTGACCCAAAGTATAATTTTTGTATGCTTTTAATATTTTATACCGTTGGTTAAGAATATCTATTATTTCACTTCCATTCAGTAGTGAATAGTACAATGTGTACTTAAAAATGAATCTTTAATGACCTCTTTTTGATAGATATTCACGATAACCTGACTTACCTACATGAAACACAAGTACTTATTCAAACTACAAATTGTCATACAATCATACAAAAAGTTTAATATTACGAAATCAATTCACAATTGACCAATTATCACCATATTAGTCCAAGGGGAACTCGAATTTGGGCACTATGATAATGCTCTCTTCACATGAATAAATTCAGTTGAGTCATGTTTCGAGAGTAAAAATCTTTCAGTGAAAACAATATAATATGATAATATATGTTAAATACCTGGTTTGTGGTTTGAGTTTTCTCAAATTTTTGTCATATCAACTTGAATGAAATTATTAATGGAATGAACCAAAGTAGTTTTTCAAATACATGATGATGAACATCCAAGCATTTGAATATTTGAACTCGTCTACTTCCTTTGAGAAAAGATGGGGGTAACTCTCATTCAGATATACCTATGAATAATAAATTCTGGACGGTCTAATTCAGTGGCTTCACTTAGTATACGAGAAAGCATCAATAGTCTTATCGCCAAGTGCCGTACTGTTATCGCTAGCAGCCCAGAGGATCTACAGATAATGTTGGACACCCATAAACATATATACGAAGCTTTAGGCCTTAGACTCAATATCGACAAAACCAAAATCCTGGTAAGTCCACCAGAAAGCCTTCAGACAAATATCAGCCTGGAGGATGAACTGAACTCTAGAACAGGTCGAGAAGTTCAAATGCTTGGGATGCTTCATAAACACTAGGGCTAACCTAGACACAGAAATACACAACCGTATCACTTCGGAATCACGGGCATTCTGGAAGCTAAAGAAAAGAGTGTTTCAAAATCACGACCTCAATCTGAAGACCAAGACAGCTGTTTACAAAGTAGTGGTCCTCCCAACGGTTCTTTGTGGAAGCAAAAGCTGGACTCCCTACAGGCGACACATTAAACAGCTTGAACAAACACAACAACGTCATCCAAGACAAATAATGCACATCAGATGGTTCCACAAAGTTTCAAATGCAGAAGTCTTGCAGCGCGCTAGTTGTATATCAATTGAGACTCAAGTAACGAGGGCAGTATAAATAGTTCAAGGATTTACCGCATCAATCCCTAAAATCAGTTAATACCAATCATAACTGGGAACAACAAGCGTTATACAGATCACAGACTGAATGCTCAGAATCATCGATTGCCATCTCTTGATTATCATGTAAAAAATTTTAATTGATTACAATGTCTTGAAAAATTCGAAACAAGCAAAATCAAAATTAAGATGGAAATATTATATTTTCTAGTATTCACTCATAGTTTTCATAATTTTTTTATTTCCCCTTTATATAGCACTCAAATATAATCGTAATGTAATCTAAAAAGTTTTTCTTATAATTTTTTATTCATATCAAACTGAATAGTCAACTTCAAAGCCGGCTCTGTGCATTAATCCGTTCAAAATCGCAAAATATACAATGGCGTATTCGCTCTTTATGGCACTTTTGAGCCGCGTTTGCGGCAATTATTGTAGCCTGAAATATCTTGACGAGAATTTCTCGATTGTATAACTCCACGAGGTATCGTTAATTAAAAACCTTGACAAACTTGAAGAATTTCATTAATCATTCAATCATTGTTATCTGCACCCATTATTGCATACAGGGGTGAGTAGGCCTACCACTGCAACATTAAATTTCACGGATGGATTTGTGGAGCCGTGGATGATCTCCGAGCGGAAATTAATTTTCTTTATTCTTGTGTGGACTTGATACGAAATTTTTAATGATTATGCATTGGACCGAATTGAATGTTATAGATTACATGTTTCTTATTCAGAAAGTATTCTTGTCGATTATTTTCTTTGCGAATCACAGCAACACATATCTATTCATGCAATGTGGAAATTTTCAAGTTCCTCTTATTTGTGTAGAAAGAATAAATTTTAATATTTATGTGTGTCATGAAGCAAATACTCTAACGGATTACAATTTCCAAGAGGGTTTACATCAATTGAATCTAAATTCAATATGTAATTTCAAAAGAAATCACAGCTCCACTTTGCATACTTTTAAAAACTTTTTTACGAACACTCAGTATGTGCTGAAGGTTTAAAATGAAGGAGAATTGAACAGAATTTGAAATTATTCAGAATCTTGGCAAAGGACAATGAATATTATCACCGAAGGAATAAAAACAGGACCGCATTTCGAAAGAATGACATAAAATATGAATTCGTCCGGTTCCTATTCCCTTGTGAGAAGTGTGGGATACAAAATGAAAACTGAATTCCTTAGAAAGGATTATGTAGTTTTTCATGGCAATAACGAAATTTCTGTAAGGGATGTGAAAAATATAGATTATTGGGCTTGAAAGAAAAATCATGATATTCTGAGTACCACCCTGAAAATATTGATATTTCATGAACCGTTTGGAAGAGCTTTTTGTAGTGAACAAGCCTATACAATTTGATCGAAATCAGACCTTGCAGTCCAGAGTAATGGCTATAGCAAATTTAGGTCAATATTCATGAATCGCCCCGTATCTCTGAAACTAATAGCCTTAGAATACAAAACAAGCAAGTTTTCTGAAAGGCCTGGATGACCTGCATTCACCATTGGGCTATGGCCAACGACTCAGGAAACACTTTGTATAGTTCCTAAAGACTGATCATCGAATGTAGGTGGTGCGTTCTGAATTCATTTTCCTCTATTGTCATCAATTATTCTTACAAAATGATTTCGAACCACTCTCATTAATTTTTCATAGTACAATAAAATAGTTTGTTCATTTCCAATGAATTGAATACAACACATTTCTTTTTTTTTCCGAAATCTCTTCATTATTGGGAAGGACCGATCCCCTCTCTCCCAAATCAAACCACTAGCATCGTCTTCTTCAATAGATGATCTAATGTTGAGAAAAAACAACTTTCCCATGTACCTGAGTGAACAAATTGATCGATGCCTACTGGAAATAATTTGGAATTGGCAGAATAAGAGAGTAATTGAATTAGTAAAGTGATTGATGTCTCCTGACCTGAGTAGGTATCTACATGGCTTCCTATCAACAAGTTCAAGGTGAGTTTCAACTGATATCGAAATAAATAATTTTCATTGATCCAACTGTACGACGCCGACGTTGAATTTCTTTTCTATGCCCATGAAATTAATAGATTTTATAATGTTCATGTGATATGCTTTTAACAGTTGGTCGATCAGTTAAAGATTTTTTAACTTCAAAATTTCAATATCTGAAAATCAAACTCAAACCAAGGCCCTCAAGAGATTGAAAGGTCAGTATTAATAGTCAGATCTCAACTTGTGAGAATGTCTTAATATGTGACTTGAAAAACCAGTCTGATTAATAAATTTGACTTGAGAAGCTGTCAAGATCTCCATCTGCGATCTCATTTGAGTAGGCTCTAATTGTTTAAAATTATTTCACCCATATTTTGACAATTTATACACTGAGTGGGCGAAAAATTGAACAACAGCGTTACTTTAGAAGAAGAAAATATTTATTTAGCAAAAAATATGAACAATTTATCTCTCCAATATGGCAGTTCCAAAGTATACTTCTAATTTTAATTTACCATAAAGGTGAATCACACAAATGATGAGTTTAATGGAATATTCTTCATAGTTAAGGTCGCTGCGTTACCAAGGTCTCAATTAAACACTTAAATTTTTCTGACAAAGTCGAAAAAACAAAATATAATACAAACATAGCGATAGGAGCATCAGCTTATGCTCAACAGTAAATATGTATGAAGTAACAACAATATTAAGTAATCGGAAGCTTCTATAATACTGTGAATACTATAAATAAAACTGGGAACCCAAAGGGTACGCAGTAGCATTGAGTATTAAACTCAGTTAAACTTGAGTTTAATACTCAATGGCAGTAGTAATCATTTGAAGGGACCGAATTTTAGGCATCGAAAAGTATTTTAGCTCATGTCGGTTCGTTCGAGATCGAAAAATCAACTGCGTTATACTCTATCGCAAGCCACAGTAATGGAAAAATATATGGCAAAATTAAAATACTAATTACTCTTTCCGTTTTTTAATCTCAAGTCTAGCTCAAGACCATTACTCAAGACATTAATTAGTTGAGTTTCAAGACTCACTTTTTGAGAGTATCAAACTAATAAAGACTTAATATGCGTTTATTAAGCGGTCATGTTGAGATGCTGCTACTTGAGAAAATATCAACTGAGATATGTCTCGAGACCCCTTTTGAGATCTGATTACATACGCGCCTTAGGGTTCCTTTAGAAGAAAAATTCATTGAGGTTTTCGTCAACTTTTTAATTGCTCTTAATGAACTCAAATTTCGACCACCTTTTTCAGAATTACCTTGTGAAATAAAGATATCTGCATGAGGGGTCCGCGAGTACTACGCACCTGTCCAATTTTATATTTTCTAGAAATAATTCTACATTCTGATATATAAACATTCAAAAAAAGCTCCAACAATCTCCGTTGTTAAATATCATAGAGAGAGTTATTTTCCAACTTTGACTCCCTTTGAGGATGAGTAGTGTCAGATGACTTGTCATTTTCTTTCTTGTGGAATTTGCCTTCATTCATCATTTCCAGGTTACTGATGATCTTATCTTTCGGCTAAGAACACAATGAAACGAAAGTAATTTTTTCCGATTCAGCTTGTGTTTGCGAGCATTTTGCTGTTTCATAGTCCTTTCTTAATCGTGAATTCCGTAAACTTTTCGAAATAAATAGATTCAAACTTCGAAGTGTAATTAATTTCATTTCCAGGCATCACAGATTTAATAAAATGAATGCCTGAAGAAGAGAAGAGAGCCGTTGTAGAGCATGCAGCAGCTCAAAATAACAATGATTTATTAATTAATGAAATTCTTCAGGTTAGTTCGTTTTATAGAAGTCCACAGGGGAGATGATTAAACAAAATATCCGTTTTCCGTTTCAGTAAATTCTTCTGGTGAAAAATTTCAATCCTCCCGAGGTTTTCAACTCAAGGAATATTGCAATACCACTGGACAATATATTGCTGACTAAGTAGGGACTGGATAGTTATACCGAGCGTTGGGCTTAATTATCGGGACACCATAGAACTCATAGAAAAATTTTAATCAAGCCTCGAGTGCAGAAGCAAGTTTTCTCCTGCTGAAATATCCTCCAAGGAATACTTATTATTTTGTAGAATTCCAGAGGGAAAATAACTATAACCAAACCAAACCTACATTATACAATAAATAGTGTACTTACAAAAATAATGAGGAATGACGAGACTGTCAACAGATGCTGAAGTTGTTACAATTTTAATTCAATCGTATCGAATTTTTCCGGATATTTTAGATGTCGAAAATAATTATGTGTACATCTGAACCATTGTATTATTTTGATGGGGTATCTAGATATACAATTCTTGGTACATAATGTCTCTAAGTATACTCCATTCACTTTTATTATAGCACTCGGTTGGCATGGAAATTTGACACATTTCAATCTGTATAGTACGAAAATGTGGGCTTATGACGCTTGTCAAAATATTTTTGGATTTCAAATCAGCGCTTTGTTGAACGGAAAACGTAGCGCTGATTTTTAGTTTCTGTTATTACACAATGTCGAATCTCTTCGGAAAATATGTGACGAACATAATTGAAGTTTATACAAACTGATTGAAGGCATACCAAATCCAGATATTTGCATGGAAAATGCAAGAGATCAGTATAATATCATAATATGCACTAGCTTGAGGAGAGTTAATGTTCGTTATCTTCTTTGGCTAAAGTTTGAATACGTTACATCAGTTGTAGATTTCAAAAATATTAACCCGAAGATGAAATGCATATGATGAAGTGGTTGGGAATGGGTATCTCCCGAAGGCATTAACAGATATAATTACAAGAATGTTAAATTCTTCAACAAAAATCATCTTGCATCAATATAAGTAAAAGGAATTAAAGGAAGTTTCAAGTCAAGACGAACTTCACCTTTGAACAAAAATTTCACATGAATAAACAATTAGCAGGACAATTGGCGCGAATTTGTGGCTGTTCATATTAATACATTGATATAATACTAATAATTAGGTATTTATTGGTACCTTAAGATATTTACAATGTATAGGACAAGTCAAATGAAAAATAGAAAAATCAATTCTCGAGAACTTATTCTACGATGATATTCATAGAAAATCCTGTATTAAACTTTTCGCATTAATTCACTAAAACAAAAAATTCTCAGGCCACCACTTTTTTGGGCCTCCCAATAGAAGGAAATTCTTTGTCATCCGCTTCATTCACAATCTTTCTGATTGTGGAAATATTCAGCTGAAATATAAGTCGTTTAGATTCAGATAAAACATTGGGTATATAAATTCTCTTACATTGAATATGTTCGCTACCGTCTGATGTATTGTGGATTTTAGAATATCAGGGTATAACTATTTGAATGAGCGGACCTGAATTCTAAATAGCACCCTGTCTCTTTATTCAATTACTTCCGGCATTTTCGTAATAAAAATTTATATTAGGTGTGGCAACGGCGTTATGAAATTAAAGACATTTCATGTGTGCCAACCTTACTCCGTTCTAGTTACAAAAAATTATTTCATGGCCAACCGACTGCTAAAATAAATGTGAATGGAGTATGTGTATAAAACAAGATACAGTAATAAGTATTTTGCCCACTTTCTACAATAACATCATAACAAAATAAGCTCAAACTTTTTTCTTTCATCCAGTTTCAAAGCTTGAAGTTCACGATGTCTTGAGATCCCTCAAAAATAAAAAGAGTTCAGGAGTTGATCTAATATCTGCGCGGGTTCTGAAGGTGATAGGATCAGAGATAGAACAGCATTTCACTCATATTGTCAACTTATCAATTGTTTCAGGTGTGTTTCCTCGGTTTATGAAAAAGGCAGTTGTTATTCCATTGCATAAAAAGAATAGTATTCATGATATTTTGAATTACCGTCCCATATCCATCTTGAGTATATTCTCTAAGGTAATTGAAAGAATAGTGTTCAATAGAATGATGAAATACCTGGATAGATTTGAGATACTTGATAGTGCTCAGCATGGCTTCAGGCCTGGCCTCTCAACTCAAACTGGGGCTTTGCATTTTGTGGATTTCATCTATCGCCTTGATGTTGGCGATTGTGTCGCAGGAATATTTTTCGACCTATCCCAGGCGTTTGATAGTCTCTCCCATAAATTCATTTTGAACAAATGCTATGATTTTGGATTCAGGGGGGTGTTCCTAGACTGGATTCACAGTTATCTATTTGGTAGAACAGCTTCCGTGAGAGTTCAAGAAGTTGTATCCACTGAACATGATATAGCGTTGGGTGTACCACAGGAATCGGTCCTGGGACCACTCCTCTTTCTGTTATTTATCAACGACCTACCAACTTATCCAAGAAGGAGAATTTTAAGACATTCTCGTGGAAACCGGGCTTTGCTGAGGATGATAAGAATAATTTTGTTCGCTGACGATGCATCTATAGCTGTTTCTGCGAACACATTGGAGGAGTTACAGCGTTTGTGTGAACTTCTGGTCCAGAGCTTTGTGGAATGGTGCCAATTGAATGCTATTATGCTGAATGTCAGCAAGACTGAATTGGTTCATTTCTCACTGACAAATGTTGGTTCTGAAAAATTTGTAATACGTGTTGTAGACACCAGTATTCCTTCGAACGATAGCATCAAGTTCCTCGGTGTTCATATTGATCAACATCTGAAATGAAACACACATGTTGATGCAGTGTGCAAAAAAATTAATAGCTCCTACTATGCAATAGCAAGAATTAAGGATACGCTTCCTGTGAGACACCTTATAAGTACCTATTATAGCTTGGTGTACAGTCATTTGTGCTATAATATAATGTTATGGGGAAATTCCTCGGAAGTTAACAGGGCCTTCATAATTCAGAAAAGAATACTACGAATGATGTTCGGTGCTGCTCCGCGGTCCTCTTGTAGACTTCTTTTTGTTGAGAAGGGTATCCTCACCTTGGCCTCCATTTTCATTTTGAAATGTCTCATATACATAAAGGAGAATGAGAGTTGTATCAACAAACTTTCTAGTTTTCACTCTCATAACACTAGAAACAAGGAAATAATATCCTATCCGAAACACAAAACTTCTAAGTTTGAGACGTCCCCGATGTATCAAAGTATTAAGCTCTTCAATCATCTTCCACTTAGTGTACAAACCTTAACTCTTAGTAAATATAAGAAAGTTGTCAAGACATTGTTATTAAAAAAAGGGTATTACACGATAAATGAGTACATGTATGATAGTTTAGAAAATTCATTGTAAAATTGATTATTTCATCTATGACGTGTCCTATACATAAAATTGTTATGTCTGGAAGGATCAATAAATTATACTATACTATACTATTTTGGAGTTATCATCCTGAAAATGATAAAAAACTAATGTTTCCTCATCTGGTTCATCGATAATCCTCAACTTTCTGAAAAAGTCGAACAATGAATATCATACGCTTCTAGCAAGGCATATTTCCATGCGACTACTTTTATCTACCTTCCAGAATGTGATCCTGAGCCGCGAAACCAGCATAAATACAAAGTACACAGGATCCCTAATCCCCATTCTTCAATCCGGCTGTAAACTTGAGGATAAACGCTCGAAATGTCACTAAACACTGCTTACTCTATGTTATGTTTGAACAACACGTGCTTCGTGACGCTTATACGGAAAATACGGCCTTATATTTCACGTTTTATGTCTTTTTTCACGGGAGAAATTGCAAAATTTGTGCGATCCGATATTGTTAGTTTCAGTTCGAGAGCTCGGAAATACCCTTGGTCCGAGAGCTATTATTTTGATCCGGCTTTTATATCCAATAATATATGTCTCCGGAGTTCATACGGCGAGAAATTATTAGGGAGTCCGGAAATAATATTCCTTTGAAATAGTGGCTAAGCTATGGCTCAAAACTCGTTTTACTATGTCAGCTGCCGGAATTCTGAAAACATGGCGTGATGTGAAGGATTTATATGTCGAAAACAAGAGTAAACTCTTATGGTTTCTTCCATATAGCTTTACGATTACATAATTCTTCACAGGTGGAGAATTGTATATATTACAGCATTCCAAGAAATATAATAGTTGTTCAAAATCGAGGGTGGTATGATTTTTTCAAAACAGAGAAGTGGACTGTATGACAAGATAATTGAGTTGGAGATGGTATAAAAACATTTATTGTATATCATTCACAATCACAAAATGAACAAGTCACCTGCATGAAGCTAATACAGTAATAAAAAACAAATATTTACAACATCTATAGAATCAGAGAGACATTATTCAACAAAAATAAAGAGATAATCCAGAGGAGTTCAAATAAGAAGTCACTTGAGGTCAGACCTAGACTTTGAGGGGTTCAATAAATTCAATATTGACACAACGTTTACACAGTGACAGAAAAATCAATGATAATTGATTGCGAAAGCCTCTTTATGCCATCAGAAGAACACAAGAATAATGAATTTTAATGAGAAGACTGAACAGTGAAATAGGCCAGAGGTGAAACTACATAGTCTAAGTCTGATCAACAAGGAGAGATAAATACACTAAATGTGAGTTGAGCAATAATTATGATGTAAGTATGAGCAGTGCATGAATCGTACAAGTTGAATGAGAAGAGCAAAATTAATTAATCCGAGAAGTTCTAGAATGTCACAAATGAGAATATCAAAATTGATCAATAAAATGAGATGAACAATCATAATTAATCTGAGAAGAGCAAGAATAGTATCTAATATAAGGTAATATACATTACATTGGTCTTGAAGAGAGCTAAAATTTATCATTGTATGCAACATATACAGAGACGGACTGCTTACAAGTAAGCACGATTAGAACGTTCATCAGAAAACAGAAGATACAATTGATAAATTATGAGAAGTGCAAAACGAGAGTACTCGAGATAACCACTAATCGTTGGTTTTGAGGGGTGCAGAAGGCTAAGAACTAACATGTATGTCGAGCAAGATGAATGAACATGAGAATGAATCATAAGAGTACAAATTTATAATGAGTAGATCATACCAATGGAGTGTGCACGAGTACCAGAGCAGGTTTACCGTTGATCGTTGAACCATAGTTGAGATGTTCACATCGCGTTCTGAAGAAAAACTAGTGAATCCAGGTTCCACCCTAGATTCACCTGCCATATATATGCAAAAAAGTCCATATAAAACTGAGCTGTAGAAAAAATTTTTTCCACACGAATGAATGAGTAGATGAGGGGTTATCCTTGAAAGCACAGATGACTTATTCATATTCATATTTTTCATCTTGAGGCGCTCTGAAAAATTGGCAAATCTTCCTCGAATCTACAACCTATTGTTTCCTCATCGCCGGCCATAAAAGCCTGATATCAAGGGCTTCATTCACGACTTGTTAACGAATAATCGATATTTTTGATTATCTCTTCGTTATGTAACAAAGACTCAACACGAAGACCTCCTCGTATAAATTCTTCACACTACAGTGTGTCACTATTTGACTAATGTTTCCGAAGTTATATGAGGAAAAGCGAAAAAACTATCAAACACAGACATTCACATTCATAATACGTTAGTCACATTGAGAATTAACAATAATCGCAATCCAATATAGCCTTTGTCACTCAGAAGTTTTCTTCCTACAACCCATAAACTTACAAGCATAACCTCTTTATAATATCAGTATCAGTATATGTTGATTAATAAACGATAACTTTCACGAATGACTTCTTCAAGATATGAAGGAATTTGGAAACCAAACTATAGGATCTTTAAACATAAATTTCACTTCAAATTATAACTCACGTTGAGAAATTTGTTTCAGTATTCAGAAGTTAAAAAGGTATTTTCAACTCACTCAAATAATGGAAAGAGAAAGATTATATAGTTAAAATTTCCACAAAATTTACAGTTAAGTTTTCCTTTAGTCTCCAAAAAAACTGTCAAATCTGAAGTTAGGAAAAATGGGTTATCAATGGACAATATACTTCGTGATATAAAAATGAATTAATAGATTCTGAAATGGGTCTGAACAGTCAACTCAAATTGGGTTCCAAACGAATGATTTTTATAGCATTTTTCCTCATCAAATCCAATTAGTTAACATTACACTTATCAACACTCCATTCCCTCCTACTTAAAGGTAATTACATGCGTCAAATCGGGTAAAAGAGGGATGAATGTTAATAAAGGTAGATCCAAAAAGTCAGGGGGATAAGTAGGGACTACTAAAACCGTCGTCATTCGGAAAGGAAACTTTTTCACGCATATTTTCAGCTCAATTTGCCCTCGGCTCATCGTCTTAACGACTTTAAGGTCCTTTTTTAAATTTATCAAGTCCCGCTTAGGAGCAGTTAACTACGTGAGCTGAGTCCCGGATTTTCGAGAGATGAAATAAATGGGGATTTCCCTAACTCACCTGAGGAGGTTTCAAGATAAAGAAGAATTATGCCTTTCTGATGTGATATTCTACAGGAAAAAGTCTTATCAGCTCATTTGCATATAAATGTAGTAAGAAAGTTTCATACATGTTTTTATCTATTTTCGATGTGTGGGGTTTCCGCGTTGACTGCACATTCATATTTTTTACAACCACAAGATCGGGATCAGCGTTCACTTTGAAACAAATTGAGTAAACCTGCAGATGTGTCGATTTTTTGCGTATGAAACATTCATACAAAATAATGTTGAAATTTTGGACTACTGAAAGCGCAGCTGTCTTCTTTTGTGTTAATTTTGATGATAGTTTATCATTCACATATATACTGTATAGGATCCTAAAAATTGATAATGTTTTCGCATTCTTACTTATAATGAAGTTTCATTTTTTTGGTCAAAATTCATGAATTCATGATTTGAATATTTATTTTCCTCGTTTTGGATTGAATCAATATATTTTAATTCCAATTCAGTATTCTAAAATCGTGGGAAATCGTAAACATTCCAGACCATTGTCCGTCAATACCGTCAATACAAGACATTTTAAATTTGAATGATTTTTGACACATGAGAGACTTACCGTTTCCACACACCGCAGATGAGTACAAATAGACATATCCTTTCGCTTCCGCTGGTGAATTAGTCTGTATTTAGTAGCAAATCTGTATCGATTATTATTCTGTATTTACCCACTATTAATTCTGCATAAAGTAACGAGCCACTTTTGAGTGGTAGTTCGATTTTTTTGTTAAAGTTCTACTAGTGGTCATTTTAGTTCTCGCACTCTCTTCACGAGTAACCCAAAAAGTTCGCTTGAAGGTAGTTTTGTTACCACAATTTTTCTTGCTTAGTTCAACTTCCGTCCGATATAGGGTGATGATCCCTTGGACGTCAAATGCCAAGACCAACAGTGAGTATCGACATCCATGGAAACCGTATATAGAACCCAGAAGTAGACAACACTCCGTACTGTTAACTGGAAACCTCAGCTTCCATCTTTTCGTATCATATTCGTATTCCACCTCAGCTGTTAGTATGATTCTCTGCTGGTGTGGAAACCCAGGGAAAGAAGAAATCACTCAGTGGTGAACCGCTGTGCTTTTTCTACATACTGCTCCTGTTGCACATCAGCTGTTAGTTCGATTATCTGCTGGTGTGAAAATCCAGGGGGAGCAGAAAGCTCTCAGGGGAGAAACGCAGTGCTTGCCCCATCCTGTTCTTATTCCACCTCTGCTATTAATTCGATACTCTGCTGGTGTGAAAACCCTGGGGGAGCAGGAAGCACTCAGTGATGAACCGATGTGCCTTCCAATTCCTGAGTATTATTCTTGGTTCTGGCTGGCGAATGAATCCGTTACATCCGAGGTGCGTTCGAGATCGGACCTCCTTTCTTTCCGTTCAATTAACTCAGTGAAATCATCATCTTCTCATAACTATTTGTGTATATCAGTCTGAGAACAACCCTTTCAGTTGTGCATGTTTGAATTCCACACATTGTGCTATGAATTTTACTGGACTGATCTTATTTTATATCCGGATTTTTAGGGTTGTGTAATATTACATTATGTGTACCTTATCAAGAAACTGCCAATAAACTTTGTGAACTCGGATGTTGACTTTCCATTGTTATCGCTAACACCCCAAAAAAGAAGGAACCCTGTCTTCGACTCGGAGCCACCAGGTTAGGTTTGCTATTTCCCCTTTAGAGACTAGCTGGCGCTCGAGGCATCCAAGGAAACGTCGTTTTCATATTAAAGGTACCTATTCTGTCATCTAATATTAGCAACTTTCGAATCTGGATATTTTAGGTTTTCTACCTGACTTCTCAACATAGGTGGTATAAGCTCACATCTTACCAGGTTACAACAAGCTCAGTGTATAAGACCAAGATGATATGCTGATGACACAGCCGTCATCAACAGATCAAATGATTATTGAATTTTGATCCTAAAGTCAAGGCATGAATTGTGGCTGGAAGAACATCAGCTATAAGTAAATTCGAAAGGAAACTAAAAAATTTCGATTGTACAAAGACATCCCAGATCATAGCGTTTGTTATTTCTAGGGTTCATTAAAAATAGTCTGCTATCCAAGAAAGCCGGTGGAAGTCCTTATGTGGTAGCGATATCTTTTTTTATGGTACGTAGAATGAAGCAGATAGTTTGAACAGCAGAAAGCCATACTCACATACGAAAAAACCCGAACAGTCTTTCTGCAACAAAGGAGAGCTTTGTGAGCCAAAATTTCACAGCGCAAATAACAAAATGGCGATTTACTTCAATCAAAATTGTTATCTAACGAAGTTTTTTGACTGTCTCGACAAAGGTCTCACCTATTTCCTTCGAAGTTGAATAATGGACCTACTGAAATTTTTTCTACACAACGAGCTAATCATCTGTGTATCTTCAACTCATGTTTTTAATGTTATTGAATTTTAACTTTGAAAAAGGAATCAAAGGTTACGAAACGTTGGCCAAGGTGTAAGTGATCCACTTTGAGTGTCCAGTTTCCTATGAGCAATTAGACTATAACCCCCCTAATGTTCTTTGAGAACCACCTCTTGAAATCTTTCCCATCAATTTCGAAGAACATAACCTGAATCTTATTTACGTTCTTAAGGTGCGAATTATTGAACATAAGCGTTATCAATCTGATAACGCTTCCACCTGAAGGTGGAAGGTGAAAGTGTGGAGCCTGGATGGCAATAATTTTTTTTACGACGTTGATAACGGAGTTTAAATCCGAGATGATGTGAAAATTCGAATAACGTCCCTGCTGTCTTGAATGTGTGAACTGTGAAATCACGCAATTAGTTCTGAAAATATATTCAATCGGACTTCGCGTGTAGAACAAAGAACGACATAGCTTCCGGTTAACTAGTTTGTCGTGGCAAAATTGCTGAACGTCTGGGCAATTAAAAGGGGGTCCTCATATTACATGGGTCAGCCTGGCTGTTACGTGCGGCGCGAAGAATCTAAAGGAAAGTGTGGAAGATATCCTCATCCGATTTATTCGAATTCGAATTATTAGAACGAAAAACGATCATCAGGATAATACTGTTGAAACTCCTAAAAATAATACAAATATCGATGACTTGCATGCCTGTGCGTTACAAGTGCCACTCCACACGGACATCCTCAGTAATGTGCCTCCCATATGAAGATATACCAAGTAAAAGTAAAAACTAGAGTGTAGTGACAATTGGAATTCTATGTCCCCACTAGTGTTAGTCAGGATTGATGGTATTCTATCAAAGTATCTATAAAATAGGAGTCACTATATATCGAAGAAGATAAGCCCTAATACACAGACCTAAACTGCCAAACTGGTCTGGTTTACATCAGAGTGGTTCGAAATAGTCAAAGGTTCTGAAGATATTGCAATGTTACTAAGTAGGCCGAATGAAAACCATTGAAATAAAAAGGCTTGCGAATATAATATGGTGGCAAGAGCATCAACATATGATCTGAAAATCAGGTATCCTTCACAACACTTGCGTGGCTTGAACTTATATCCAATCTGCACTGGAGACTGGAGCTTTTCTTTATCTCCAAAACCCACAAAAATGGTAATGTTTGTGTTCATGTCACCATACTGTGGAGTTGGCAATCAGAGAACAGTCCGTATCGATGGACAAGACTTTCAGATCTTTTTTGGTCACTACAACGGTAACACATCAGCTGGGTTCGTGTTCCACAAGATGAAATAATTTCCTATAAAGAAATATGTAGCCTTAAGGTGCCTACGGATTACTCTGACGTGACATGGGATCACGTCATACTGCGCATGATTTAAAAATCTAACATGGTGATTTGAACGTTCCTGCGCAAAATCGCATGTAAAATTTTTGAGTCATGCGCATTATGACGCCAGAGTAATCTGTAGGCACCTTTACAGGTCCCTCTTACTTCATTCAAGAAACTTTTTAACGATCATTCATTTGCCAGTTTTCTCTTGGAAAGTCTATTCCTTCAAATTAAAAATTCGCCAGTGTGCTCACATTATATAATATACAGAGTGAGTCTTTGAGTCGTACAAATATTTTAGCAGTAGATTCTTGATGATTTTTTCCGAATCGGCTCATTCGGAAAGATACAGCATGTATCTTTCAAACCGTAGAAAAACCGTAAAAAAATGTATTTTCAGTTTCATCTTACAAACGGTTTTATCTGATGAAATGAATTTACTAATATAGTTTTTCATTCATCTGATGAATCTTTTTCGAACACAAGATATCACCCACATCTTCCAGTTTTTTCATTATGATCATTATGTACCATAAAAATACCAAAATATCGGAGAACCCAACTCTTGAAACAAAGTTGAACGCTTTCTGATGAATATTTGAATAGTTTGTAAAATAAAAGTATTCTGCATATTTTCTCATAAAATGCGCCGTTTTCGAGTAATTTGATGTTCAAAAATTCAAAAAAAAATGAAAAGCTGGGTACCTTGGATAAATACAACAGGTAATTTTGTTTTTCCAAGAAAACTTAAAATGGATTCATCTTTTTGTAAAGGGGCGAATCGGAAAAAAAAGGTATAGGAAAGTATAGGAAAAAAGTGTTTCTTTTCATCTCAAGAATCTGCTGTTGAAATATTTCCAAAATTCAAAGACTCACCCTGTATAATATGGATATGGTATGGAGGCGGAAAGTATATGAGGTATTGTTGATAGCATTTTCCCAGTAGGTCCTATAGCAGGAAGAACTCAAGCCAATGTAAGAGAATGGCTGTCTCAGTCGATGAAGAAACACAAGTCTTATTTTTTTTAATATTTTTCGTAGGTGTAGTAAGACGTTCCTTAGGAGAACAATGCCTCACTTACTTCGATAAGTATTATTTGATCTGACACTAGTTAATAAATAAATAATAATTAAAAAATAAATAATAATAATAATAGATCGCTCAGAAAATATGGTACCAGTTTAGACAAAATATATCTGGGTGCATCAGAATGGAGGAGCTCTTGAGTCCCTACCACCTTAAATGTTGTCAGGGTCAATTCGAATGATTTTCCAGAGATATTTTCATGATATCAATTTTATCTTAATGAACAGACGAAGAATAGTTGGTAACAAGTGGCGTATGTTAAGAACTCGAAAATCTATGATACCTTTAAGGGATATTATTGTGTTGGATTATTTCTTTGCTCACCGCCAATCAGCACGCTAATCAAATGAAAAGCTCTAGTGTTCTTCTATTTGTTCCTTATAAAGCAGATCTCGTGCGGAAAGTGAATTAAATATACCCAGTCCAGTGTGAATACCCGAAGAATAATTTGAAATGGGCTAACTTTGTTGATTTTAATGTCACCATAGTATTTGAAATATTTCTCAGTCCGTGAAAACTGTCGTAGATATATGATGTTGAATAAATAAATCACGACGCAATAAATAAAACAAACTATGGTTATAGTCTTGGATTTTTTTCCGTCACAGTTTGATTTAATAAATTCTATCGATTGAATGTAAACACAGAGATTTGTTTACCTGACCCTACACTCTAGAGAATAGTGAAAATCTGTTTTTTTTTATAATGCGATGTTGTCGAAAGATATTGAATAGTCTATCGAGATTTCATGACTACATTTTAAAACTGAAACTTTTGAATTATACAGGGTCTTTCCAAATTAGACGTGATGGAGGAGGTGTTAGTATCGTTCATTTGCTGTCATTTGAGCCATATTTATTGTTAACCAAAAATCAACAGTTTCCGAGATATTTGAGTTCTTGTGTTTTTCAAAACATTTCTCACCTTACTTCATTTTTCGTCAATTTTTTTTACGTCGACCAAGTTTGATTATAATTTTGGATCAGTTTCATCAGAAAAAGATATGATACGTATGAAAAAGCGAAACTATCCTGTATTAGTTGGTAGGTATATGAAGAAGGCATTTGGCATGTTTTTAGTTGCAGACAAATTGATATTTGAAATTGATTTTTTTTTTCTCCATATACTAACTTTTAAATCATACTAATCCTTTTTCAACATCTAATACAGGAAGGATAGTTTTGCTTTTTTCATACGTATCATATCTTTTCCTGATGAGAATGATCCAAAATTATAATCAAACTTGGTCAACGTAGAAAAAATTGACGAAAAATGAAGTAATGTGAGAAATTTTTGAAAAACGAAAGAACGCAAATATCTCGGAAACTGTTAATTTTTGGTTATCAATAAATATGGCTCAAACGACAGCAAATCAGTGATACTAACACCTTCTCCAAAGTTCAAGTCTAATTTGGAAACATCCTGTAAAATTAATCAATTCTATACGTTCTGTTCCCTGACAAAAAACTAGCTCGAGATTCCAGTTGAATAAAAGCTGAAATAAGTTGGAATATAGAGTCCCAAGACGACACTCAGGATTTGAAGTTATAGACATTAAAGAGCCAGAATGAAGCCTTTTTATTCGTTCCGAGACGTTTTGTAAGAAGAAGGAAATAAAAGACAATTATTGACTCTTGGTTTGGAACGATTTCGAATTATTTAAATTTTTTCGAATGGAATGTCAAGCCTCGGATCTAGGGGTGTTTATCTTGATCGAATCATGGATTTCTTAAATCATATGTACTTCTTTGTCTGTGTAGGACAATGAGAATGATTCGAGTATCAACTTGATATGGGGTCCCACATGGTTTTGTTATAGGACCTCTTTTCATTCTAGAGAGAGAGAAAAAAATTAACTCTATTGATTTGATTCCGATGGCTAGCGAGTGGAGTTTTCCTGAGCAATCGCAGAGAAAAAGGTTTTAGTTGCTATACCAACAACGTACAGCTCGCAATATTCATGGAAAAGTATTTTGATATCCAATAATAAAAATGCTTGGATTTTGCACTAGTATACCTTTTTTTTACAGAATTAATGGCTAAATACACAAATGGTGAACTTATAGGAAAAGTATTAAAAACACATTATTACTGATATTTGTATAGGGGAGAGTTGGACAAAAAAGGATAGTTCGGTAAAACGGGATATTGGGAAATAATCGAAAATAAGTAGGGCCATCAGACTAATGGTAGCATAACTCGCTGTGAATAAGGTATCTTCAAATATAACAGTTCATTATTCAAACGAATTGTAAATCTGTAACGTGTGACAAGTTGCAATTCATGAAGGTAGTGTTATACATTTACCGGTAGTTATTGAAGAATTTTTCAATTTCAATAACGAAAATAAATATCGGTGAGTATTTTATATGGTAATTTGAATAATTGACTATATTTCATGATATTTTCAGATATGACAAAAAAACGCGGTCGGGCAAAATGGGAAACCAGGCAGTCGGATAAAACTGGATGCTATCCCGTTTAGCCTAACAAAGAGATCTATAGTTTTCAACAAAGATTTTGAATTTAATTGTTCTACAGGTCGGAAGAAGGATGGGGAAATATGCGAGAAAAACGATTCGGCAGTAATAAACAAGAATAAAGAAGTAGTAAAAAATATAATATCTAACAAAAAATCGAAAAAAGAGAAGAGAGGGAGAAACAAAATTGTTATAGTTCATAAGATGAACGGGAATATGAGAAACAAGAATTGTTGTAGTTCAGGAATGAAGAGAATTGTACGTACGGCACAAAGTACGGCAATGATGACGGTTGGGTAATGTACCAAGACTGTCGTCTTTGGTCCTACGAAGCTTGTGCCGGGGTGGAGAATGATGGTGATCTGTACTCGTGCGATTTTTGTCGTTGCTGAAGTCTCAATCTGTTTGTTATATAAGTATAAGTTTCCTTAGGTGTTCTGTTTTCTATTTCAATAGATATATTTGACTCTCATAATCATTTTCATTTTTATTCATACACCATCCCATTTTACCCGACTAGTAGGGCAAAACAGAAAACTTTACCTTTTATCACAAATATTACTTTTTCTTTATCAAACAATGTAGGAATGCTCGATATTCAATGTATAGAGGAGACAACAGAGGAGTTATTGTGCAGAAGTAGCAGTTATCAATAGCTTTTTTAGGAAGTTATGGGTTATATAACGTTAGCTATCCCGCTTTGTCCAACTCTCCCCTATATTGACTCAAATTCAAAAAAGTGACAGTATCGGTTCAGTCTTTCGAAAGTTTTCGGAGAAAAACTGAGTAATGGAACAACCATTTGGGGGTACATCTTCATATGTCGTAAAAAAAAATAAGCATTTCTGACTCGTCATTATAAATCTGAGAGTTTCATCCATCTAGGTGCAACCGTTCGGTCTTGACGAATTCTAAACTGAAACCAGCTTTTTCGGGATTTTTCGAAGGTCATCTTTCGACTCGTTTATCTCTCATTAAAAATAAAAATGTGAATGTGATATATATTCTGAAAGAGCAACTCTTCTAGTAATAAATCTGAAAATTTCTTTCATCTCGGCGCAACCGTTCGGTCCTGATGAATTTTTAAGTCCCATCTTTTTCAGGATTTTTCGAAGGTCAGGTTTCGAGTCGTTTATCTCTCGATAAAAGTAACCGTAGATAGAAATGTGATACATATTCTGAAAGAGCAACTCTTCTAGTAATAACCTTGAGAATTTCATCCATCTAGTTGCAACCGTTCGGTCTTGATGAATTTTTATCTGAATCCATCTTTTTCAGGATTTTCCGAAGGTCAGCTTTCGAGTCGTTTATCTCTCAATAAAAGTAATCGTAGATGAAAATGTGATACATATTCTGAAAGAGCAACTCTTCTAGTAATAAATCTGAGAACTTCATCCATCTCTAAGCAACTATTCTGAAAGAACAATTGTTCTAGTAATGAATCTGAAACGCGTACTTCATTCACACCTGAAAAAGATTCACCTAGAGCCGGAATACCCTGTGGCCTGTATATACATCTTCATGTAGCTATCATTCACACCCTTCTCTTCGATTGGCTGTATTCAATAATTGAATTCAAGAATTTTGGTATTTTACTGTCATATTATAATATTTCTTGTCGAAAATCATTTTTAGTTTGTCATTATGGTTGTTGATACAATAATTTATTAGATACATATTTTAAATGTCTCCAAGTAAAACTGCTGCAGCTGACGAAATGTGTAGGCCTATCGAGTAAATATATTCCCCATATCCCTATGATAAACAATCGAATAGTCGAGTCCCGAAGTTTTAACCAGTTAACTCCTTCCATCGTAAATTATCGTCAAGGGCCCGGTAATCACATCAACCCTCCAGCATTTGGCTTTTTCCAGGCAAAAGCCAGAAATGCGGCATAAATAATCACAGCTGATTAATTGAAGCCATCTTTGGATTCTGCACAACCAACTACGTTTTAGCTGGAATTAAAGAGCTAGTTTAAATGATTTCCTTTTTCCGCTTTGGAAATGCGCTAATTTCATATTTCAATGCAATTTGAATAATTATAGTTTGAAGTGGTTCTTTTAGGCAGATATCAAAATTAGCGTCATTGAAAGAACGGTAGAATGGAATTCTATCGTCCACAAGTACAGTCAGGTTCGGACTAGCCCAATAGGGATGCATGATTTCAATCTCGAAATATTTCAGAATATTTGTAATATTCAACCATCAATAATGGTAAAAACCATGTATAGAAATTAGCTGACTTTCCACAAATTCGAATTGAGTTTTTCATATTGTTAAAATTCCATCCAGATTATTATTATTCGCAATGTTTGGTGTCCTGGTTATAATGATGTATTATTATTGTATAGTATATTTTTTTACATAATTGAATTAACGTTTAAATGTGCTAGACGACACTCACTGGTTGAATTTCGTCACGTGTTTCCGAAAATTCTATTCAACCTGATATTGATTTCACCTATAATCAACGTAGATGATTCAACTCGTTGCTGAAGCCACCACTAAGAAACGTATCCTTATTCTGCTGTTACAACGTATATTCAATAAGGAGTAAGAAACAGTGTATCAACGTTGAATAATAAAAAACCATTCAACCTGTTACTGGAGCCAACAAAAAGAAACAATTCTTTACAGGCCCAAGGTAGAAAGCTATGAGCTCAGTAGTACTATAACTACTGTGACTATTACTACGAAAGTACGAAAGACCATGATATATCAGCATTGAATATGAGAAAATCGATAACGCGTTTATCGAACCACCAATAAGATATGTATCCCTAACCTGCTTTTAAAACGTGGAGTCTAGTAGTCCGGGAGCTGGCGACGAAAATCAACAAGAGTTTTGTAATGGCTCATAATTAAATATGATTTAGTATTGAGTGTGTAAATTAGTCAGCACCCACTCTCAAGGTCAGGTAGTGGAACACCTAGCGGCAACGCGCTTTGATGTAGATATATGAAATTACAACATAATCTACAAGTATTTTGTAATGATTGAAAATAATCACTCAACTAGTTTACAGAACAGAAAACTTGAGAAAGTGGTCAGACCTCGTCTTAGTAAAACGCGGTGGGTCAGTACCTCACATAAGTTGCTGCCTTAACGATCTCGTTTCAAGAGATTTGTTATAGCTGAAAATGCATTTATTGCTCAAATATCATGTATTATTTAAGAATGAAATAGTCAGACCACATATCAATAGAACAGAGGCGGTCAGCAGTCACCCAGAGTACGGATATGGTAATTGAACATAAATCAAAGAGCGTCGCCGCCAGATGTTCCACTACCTGACCTTGAAAGTGGGTGCTGACTCATGTACACCACCAATATTTAATTACGAGCCATTACAAAACTCTTGCCGATTTTCGTCGCCAGCTCTCGGACTATAAAAAACATGGCATCAACGTTGACTGCAGAACTATTCAACAACACGTAACTTCATTCACCTAAATGAAACGTGTCGTTATCGTATTGTCGAAGTATACTTCATCTCATTGTTCTACATTTGAGTAAGTAATAAACATCTCTTCATTCCAGTTCAAGAAACATTGTATATCTGGCTCGGTGGAGTAGCCAGTGTCCCTGATAAGCATTGCCGGAGCATTTTGTTTAAGTCCTGGCTTAGTATGAGTGTCTGAAAACGATGAATGAAAACTGAAATTGAAGACAAAATCATATCTATAGATGACAAAACCAGGATGGATATAAAATATGGTTGAATTGATGGTTGATAACCTTTGATGATAAGGTTTCAATTAGTATCTCAACAGCGTAATTTCAAAATCAATTTGCATCATTATCTCTCTGTAGAATAGGGAGAATTTTCTGACAAAAATGATGTATTTTTTATGAAATATCTTTGAAACGTCACATTTTGAAATAACCATTTCAACCGTTTCCCAAAAAAATTATTTTAGACAGTTGAAAATGAAAAATAAAAATGACTTTTTAAAATTTAAAACGTTTCATTTCAACTGCACAAGTTGGCAACATCGACTGAAATATGCCTTGATAATAAACGACAACAAATATATTATCTTGATGAGATAGACGAAGATGGCTGTCTATAAAGTCTGCGACTAACGAGTAGGGTCGTAAAATTTTATGGGATTTTTATGGCCGGTTGCAGTTGAGGCTCGCCAGTAAGTACGCGCCTGTAAATCAACAGCTGTTATTTTATAAACAAGCTGATCGCACATTGTACTTTTCATTTAATAGTAGGCGCTGTTGCCAAATCGTAAACTTGAAACCAAGCGATTTAAATTTTAAAACCCCATATTTGAAGAATGATTTTGAATAGTTTCCGCGGTGCATTTGAAAAAATCATCATTACCAGAATATTGAGTTTTGCCGATGATTTTATCCGTTAGGTGTGAATACTGTCGAGAAATAATGTTGACCACCGATAATTCCGAAATTATATAGAATTGTCGGGTTGATCTCATTGCGCCTCTGTCTAGGTTCACCTAGAGCCGTCTTCCGTCGTGCCATGAGGCTTATACTATGCCTGCAATCTCTGGCGGCAGGGATTCAAGTGTCTGCTAATTAATGCCACTAATTGGAGGTTCCCCTTGTACACAGCGGACCAGAGAAAGGCTCGAAATAATCGAAGGTTTTCAGAATGAAGACTCGACTTCGGCACCTTTCAATTAAAAATATCGTTTCCGTGAAAAATACTTTGATAGTTGGAAGTTTCAGGTTTCCAGGGTAAAAGGATGAAGCTATTTGTAATTTGTTTACAGTGTGTCACCTGATCGGGCCTGGAGGCACTCATTGTCCTTTAAAATTAATTAGACTTCCGAAGAGAGTCGGATGGACAGCTAAGTGAAAATTAAATGGTCTTAATTTGAGAGGGAGGTTTCCTTTGTATTTGGAAACTCCGCTCATTTGTTATTATTCGAGAAAGTCCATTTTGGACTTGACTGAAACTACTAGGCAGTAGAACAAGAAGAGATTGCTTGAGAGCTGGTTTTTTTCAATCCCAGTCCTTGAGCATTGTGTTATAAAATATTTTCGTAAAACAAGTGGTGACCATATAGAGTTATTCTTGGCATCTGGATGGTGTATTTTAGATTCTTATGCAAATAACGTTACCTCTTAAAATATTCTTCAACTATCTTGTACAGCATAAGCTTTAAATTTTATTATTATCACTTTTTTCAAGCGGAATTCGTCTTTTTAATGGCATGTCCTCTCTCAGTCAACCAATAATCTATTGAATCCTTATAAATATCGCTTTCTCACCAATAGCGAAAGCTGTAGTAGAAAATAATATGCCCTTATAGCTTTGTATATCCTTATATAAAGACTACATTCAGGTAGTCTTATTTTTATCAATAATGAGCATTCAGAATATAATTCTTGAAGCAAACTATGGTCTCTAGGTAAAGGGGAGTCCTTGACTTGTACATTTATACAGTGATTTCTTGAGGTCCAAAGAACCAATTTTTTCCTTCACCATTTTTTCCTTCACCATTTCTTCCGATTCGACCTATCAAGTCATTTTAAATTTTCACAATGAGCTATGCTACTTCTGGAAATCTGACGCTGGAGTTTTTTCATACATAAAAAAATCCATTTCAACCTTGGAAATTAGACGCTATTTCAAAAAAATCATAATTTTACTTTCTCCTTTCCATTTGGTGAACTAAGTAGTATTTAAAAAAAATAAATGACTCATCGCAATTTCGTTTGTGATACATATTGAATATTCTTGTCCTGTTTTCTATTTTATTTACGAAAATAATAAGGAATTTCGTCAATTTAATTCAGTACAAGAGTTACTCCATTTGAACTTTCATTTTCACATAAATAAAAAAATGATAAAGGCGGAAACACATTAAGCATGCGACGCGAGCTGACGCGTAAATTGTACGCGCGTGGCGTCGTGTCGGGTGTTCATAGTAGGTATGATTCTGGTCTATAGAAAACAATACATTTGACTCGACTCAACACGCATCACATTTCATCGGGTCGCGTCGGGTTTTAATAATGTGTTTCTGTCTTAATTTCTCTGAATATTCGAAATTTGCCAAATTCACAAACACAGAACACACATCTGTGATGTTTTTTAATTCTGTGGACCTTTTAATCAGAGTGCATTCAGCCAAAGTACCCAATTTTTTTAATTTCACCGATTTTCTTCATGTGGAAATGGAGTACTCAGTACTGATACAAGTGCCAGCCGGGCAACTCGGAAATATCAAATTGGAAACGAGAACGAAGAGTACTGTGTACTCCATCTCTAAATTATTTCCTGGTCCAATGTGTTCTAGCAAGAGAAGTCACTTGACGAATTGTTGTATATTCGTTGACTGCAGGTAATAGTTGAATCTGTAGAGTGAGTGAGGTTTGGTTCAATCTTTGCCGAACAGGTGGCGTATCATGATGAGATTTGAAAATATTTCTCAAAACGACCCCCCGCCTAAGGAGGGGGCCTAAGGGATGGGGCCTAAGGCTCCAGATGAGTGGACAATGATCCTGAAATGGTTGTTGTGTTTGGATGTTTTGAACTTCTCTGGGATTTTCTGCTTGTGTTCATGACTAGCTCGCAGAATTGTCGTTCTCCAATTCGATATCCTTTATGCTTGAATATCGAATTACTCAAAAACGGCATATTATATGAGGAAATATAAAGAATACATTCATTGTCAAAATGGTCATGTATTTCTAAGTGAGCGTTCAACTTACTTTCCAGAGATCGGGCGCTTTGATTTTCTGGTAGGTGATGAATGAATGAAGGAACTAGAAGATGTTGGTGGAATTTTGTGTTCGAAGAAGTTTCATCACAACAATGAGAAATAATATTTTGAAAATCATTCCCTTCGATAAAGTCCTGTGTAATTTTTGCAACAAGTATATTCTCAATCGATCTTCATTGGAAAAAAGGAGAAAAATATGTACAAGTCAAAGACTCACCCTGTATAAGTATCTTGATTTTCTAGTATAACTACTAGAAAATCATTTGAAGAAGTAGCTAACGCTACATTATTAAGTTGCTTGAAGCGACACTGATATTCAAACATTCGCCATTTGTGATGCAAAATATCGATGATGATTCCGACTTGGAGATAGATTTCATACACCTAGTCGTAAACTAAGCAGCAAATGTAATAGGACAGCCAAAAATTGACCAAGTTTGACCAACTGCAACATTGGCATTACTGTGAAAATGTAATATAGACTGCTTATATTTTTTGACGTTTTATCATCCCTGGCATTATTGCTCAACATTTCAGATTCACCCATAATATAAAATAATCGTCAAGCTACGCTGTTTAGAAAGTTCCGATGGCTGAATTCATGCCTTCGCTAAAATAGTCTAGGTACACTCCATTCTCATTTATTTTAGCAGTCGGTTGGCCATGAAATAATTTTCTCAAGTTTTTGTAACTAGAACGAAGTAAGGTCATGAAATGTCGTTAATGTCATAACGCCGTTGCCACAACTAATATCAATTTTTATTAGGAAAATGCCGAAAGTGACTGAAAAAAAGAGACAGGGTTTCAGGAAGTGCTATTTAGGAGTCAGGTTCGCTTATTCAAATAGTTATACCCTGATATTCTAAAATCCACAATACGTCAGAATTTATATAATGTTTCATCTGAATCTAAGGTCCGTATTAATAGTCAGATCTCAAAACGAGTCTCAAGACCTATCTCAGTTGATACATTCTCAAGATAGTGACAGCATCTCAAGATGACGGCTTATTAATAAACGCATATCAAGTCATTATCAGTTTGATACTATCTCAAGAATCGAGACTTGAAGCTCAGTTTATGAATGTCTCGAGTAATGGTCTTGAGATATACTTGAGACTACAAAACGAAAAGAGAAATTAGTATTTTTATTTTTGCTTGATTTTTCAATACTGTGACTCACAATAAAATGCAACGAAGCAGGATTTTCGATCGTCCATCCAGTACACGTTGTGTGTACCTCTTGTGAACTCCTCTGGACATTTGAAAGATCCTGGAGTCGTGCATGCTGCCTACCCATCTTGCTACAATATCCAAAAGTTCTCTAGTAGGCCCAACAATGGCTTGGACATTAATTGAAAAGTCTGATTTTATGTTGCGATAAACCTCATGAAATCGATTTCGTCGTATATAGTAGTTGAGCACATCTTCCATGGATTCAATATTGACTTTAATAATGCCGATTTTTGGAAGCACAAAAGACAATTAAATTACTGTCAGTTCACAAAGCAAACCAACCCAACTTTCATTTCGAGATCATCTTGAGTCAGGGTTCGACCATACTCAAAATTTGACGTTTCCAAAACCTATCTTGAGATCATTCGAGTACTTTAGTCACATTTATTAATAAGCGCCTACTCAAGCGAGATCGCCGATTGAGACGTCATCTTGACAGAGTCTCAAGTCAAATTTATTAATTAGACTGATGTCTCAAGACGCTACTCAAGACATTCTCAATACTTGAGATCTGACTATTAATACGGGCCTAAACGACTTATATTTCAGCTGAATATTTCCACAATCAGAAAGACTGCGAATGAAAAGAATGACAAAGAATTTCCTTCTATTGGGAGAACCAAAAAAAGTGGTGGCATTTGAGAATTTTATGTTTGAGTGAATTAATGCGAAACGTTTACTACAGGATTTTCGATGAATGTCATCGTAGAATAAGTTCCCGAAAATTGATTTTTCTATTTTTCATTTGACTTGTCCTATACATTATAGGTAAATGTCATAAGGTACCAATAAATACCAAATTATTATTATTATATCAATGTATTAAGATGAACAGCCACAAATACGCTCCAGTTGTCCTGCCAATTGTTTATTCATGTGAAATTTTTGTTCAAAGGTGAAGTTCATCTTGATTGTAACTTCCTTTAAATCCTTTTACTTATATTGATGCAAGATGATTTTTGTTGAAGAATTTAACATTCTTGTAATTATCTGTTAATTCCTTCGGGAGATACCCATTCTCAACCACTGCAACATATGCATTTCATCTTCGGGTTAATATTTTCGAAATCTACAACTGACGTAAAGTATTCAAACTTTAGCCAAAGAAGATAACGAACATTAACTCTCCTCAAGCTATTGCATATTATGATATTATACTGATCTCTTGTATTTTCCATGCAAATAACTGGATTTGGTATGCCTTCAATCAGTTTGTATAAACTTATTAAGCTCGTCACATATTTTCCGAAGAGATTCGACATTGTGATAAAATACGTAATAACAAAATCTTTTACGTAGAACGGGCAACATAGCGTTGATTTGAAACCCAAAAATGTTTTGACAAGCTTCATAACCCCACATTTTCGTACTACACAGAGTGAAATGTGTCAAATTTCTATGGCCAACCGAGTGCTAAAATAAAAGTGAATGGAGTATACCTTCAACTGTTTGATTCATTATATTATTAACAGTCTACCTGATTATTATAGTGTGCAGCACTGATGAAAACAAGGCCTTGAAAATTCTGACATATGCTCTGTCATTGTAGAAGACAAGAACTTTTCTCTAATTATTGTTTCTAGATGTGTATATCGAAACATTTTTGCCAAAATATCAACAAGGAAAGTAACTGAGGCTTACGATGTTTTGGCGAAAATGTATCGATATATCAAGGGTTTGTAGTAGGCGCAGGAAAGTTGAAGGACTTTCTTTCTATTCCCTTACCAATAGTCTACAGTCTACATAAGCAGTTTATATTATATTGAACATTATTTTTACCTAATCTTTACAGGAGATTCTGGAGTTATCCAAATAAATGGGGGTTAATGAATCTTCTTCATTTGTTTACTTAACAGTCCTCAAATGAATAACAATCACTCAATTCCGAATAGAAAAAAATCCAAATAGGTTTTCTTTAGAAGGAGAGTGCATATTTTTCGAATGGACTCGCAAAATTAATTGGTTTTTCTTGTCTGCGCTCCAGCTAAAGGATAATTAATATTCTCGACTCGCAGTTAAGTCCGCGATATTCCGGAAAAATGCAAATATGGATTTGAGGAAACAGAATGAATTAATGCATTGAATAAGTAGTTCGCCCTCCTCCCTTTTGTTTGAATGCAATTAAGAGAATTAAACTCGAACGGATGTTGGAGTAAAGAGCTAATAAGTTGGTTATTTGCATAGGTATCCTTAATCTGCCCTGCCTTGATAGCCCAAATAAATAGGAAAAGTTTCCACTGAATTGAATTGTGAAACTGTTAATTATTGAAGTTGTTAAAATATTCCATTTGTTGCCCTAATGAATTTTGGCTACCTACCGAGCTGCGTATCATATCCGGGGTTATAATATATCATTAAATTTTTGATAATGAATACTTGAAAAGGCCTGGTCGTCATTGTTACTGCCTTAAGAGGTGAGCAAACTTTGTATAATGAATTTAAATAACATAAAAAATATATAGGTAAGTAAAAATTTTGTACCTCGAGGACAACTTCATGAATAAATCTGTCGACTAAAAAGAGAGAAACACTTCATTAACATTAGTCGCTAGACTTGTGGACAATTTTATCGTAAAATTACTAACGTCCAGTTTCATAATCGAATTAAACGTCACTTTAAGCTTAAAGTTTCCTTTACTGTCATTTTTAGTAGGGTTAAAGCAAGCTTCAAAATCAAAGCGACTTTAGGTTTGATTATGAAACCGGCCATAATACAGTTTTTCTCTTTGTTGCCGATATGACTCATTTGTTTTTTTAGCGGTTCATTCATTATGGTCTTCTTTATGTATACTCTATTGGGAAACAGATCCAATCGCAAATGTCATTTGTTTGTTAGTTTGCTAAAGCAGGCTTATTTGAATATATACGTGATGTTTTTGATCACTACTCATCCCGTGATGAGTAGTGTAATTCTTGGGCTGAAGCGCTAATGCTGGGCTCTTGCAGCGTAAATAAGCACTAGGCCCTAAAAAACGAGCCAATCTAAGTTCCAGACGACGATCAAGAGAACGCCATCTGTTGAGGAGATTGTTCCTCTCTTAAATCTTAGTTCTTAGGAACTTATTTTTTGATGTAGCTGGGGGAAAATCTGCAAAACAGACGTGGGGATTCTCACTCTCTTGAGCTCGAGACCCACTAAAACCCTTAAATGCTTCTTCATAGGTTCTGGGCATTTTGCCTATTAACCAGTTGACTCTTATGGTTTCTGGACTCTCACACGATCATAGTCGTGTTAATAGTTGTATTCTGCCTATATCTTTTATGGGTTAAGCTCTACTTTGGTTACATTTAAATCCTCAACTGATTTCTCGGTCTTCGGTGGTAGGTTCTTGACCTTCTAGCTTCTTTTGTTAGATCGTAGTCGACTAATCTTCGTAGTTGCTCATTTGGATGTTGTTTGGCTTTGTCGAATATCCTTTCCGCCTTTTCCTTCATAAATTCTGTAACTGGTTCCCATTCCAAGTCCTTCTAGATTTGTTTGTTCCTAAGAAACCAGGGTACATCCATCGCCATTCTAAGGAGTTTATTCTCAGTGGCCTGTATTCTCTTGATATGGGTCTTGGCTGCGGAGCCCCATGCCGCCGATCCATATGTAACTTGTGGTCGCGCGATAGTTTTAATCATAGGAATCATAGGAACTCTGCGAACCCACTTTCTCATAAGTAATCAACTTCTTTATGGTTTAAGGGACTGCAAATCAATATGATTGCAAAATTCCATCCTACAAATGCCCAAAACCGCTGGGTTATTGTCACAGAGTGTTTAGTAGATCAAGAAAAAATTAAATCACGTCCGATTGAATATACACGATTAAAAAAATACCTTAAGATGTAGCCCTTTTTGAAAATATATCAGGACCAGAATATTCTTTTTTCCTGTGATCCAGTGTAATATCATATTATTCGAAATCTTCTGAAAAAAATGGTAAAAAAACTTGTTTTACTTGTTAAAAATACACTTGACTAAATTTTTTGTACCTACATAGATATTTGCTTACTAAAGAATTTTAATTCACGAAAAAGTAGCCCAATGAGTAATAATTTGCTTTTAATGAACATAACATAAAGAGAAAAAAACAAGAGAAAATTTCGAAGCCTTCCAGAATCATAACATTATTAAGAGCGTGGCAATAGACAATATAATTCACTGACTCTCGAATTATTGGAGGGAAACTATCACAGCAGCAGAATTTTTTTTTATTAATTGAAAATAAGAATTTATTTTTGAATAACTTGAAGGTTTCTAGCAATTTTACTCAAGTTCCTAAAGTAATTTACTGTAGATTTCGAATTTGAGTTTATATTTTCGATAATTATCATACAGGGTAAGTGATAAGAGAACAAAAGATATTTGTCTTGATATTAGTGATATTGGTTTCATTCAAAGAGCATACTTGTTAAGGCCTATTCTTCACATTCATGTACCTACCAAATTCAAATGCGATCGGTAGATACCTCTATTCAATATAATAGAATGAATTCTTCGTCCAAATGCACAAATCACTATACCTATTTCCTATTTCAGAAACGAAGTGGTCTTGGGCATTTTTGATGTGTAGCATTTGCATATTGTCAGTCCCTATAAGCCGATAAGTTTTATCCACAAGTTTAATCTCCGGACACCCTATATGCAACACAAAAACAAGAGTAACTTCTCGAAACACTGATCTATCAACATTAGATCTCATAAATTCATGTTGCTACTCACAAAAAAAACTAATACAAATCTCTTTTCTTCTGAGCAAGGAAACAATTCATTAGATGAAGTATTCAATCTAGAATTCAACCAGACAGATCGAAGTACCTTGGCAAATAGTATGCAGTTCATTGAACGAATCCTGAATACACGTTTCCTCCGATTTCAATTAGAAGGCCATCCTTTGTACAATTATTTCCTCAATCAGCCGAATAACCTAATTGAAAATCTTGCAAATGATTCGTGCAAATGGCAGCAGGATAACTAATTGAATTAATTAATTTAAATAACTTTTATGAAAGGATTAGAGCCTCGCAATTTCCCAGTATATTATTGGTAGGAGTTATTGGAGAGTGAGTTCATTACACAAAGCGCTCACAATGACAGGATTGACAATACTATTTAATTAATTTTAAACTGGGGACGGAGAGAGATGGTAGCGTTATTTAGAAACAATGTAGCAATAGACATCAATTAGTACGCAGCAGTGAACTTGTTTAGTCCCAATTACACGCAACAGACGGCTAGTCGGCGTGCACGATGCTGATAACCGTCAGCCGTTTCCAAATCCACAACCGACCCCAATCTGCACCCCCGCCTCATCCTATTCAGCCCCACGTCAGCTCCGATTTCGACTTTACGTTTCCGATGCGATGCTGGAAGCCGAAAACGGTATGATGTCCAGCTGCACATTAATATTCAGACATTTAGATTGATTACCATAGAGGCACATTTCCCATTGAAGAATTTGTGATATTCGGGAGAACCTTATAGCAATGGAAATTATTCCTATAAACTATATACGAGATGATATACGAGAGATCACCCCAGGTATGCACTACGGAAGGAATGAAAATGCTACGAGTGCCTTGCCTTAGACTTTCAAACTTGTCGTAATTCCAACTGTATTGCACGGTAAACACCTTACACACGTTCCTTGGTAGCTAGATCTCAACTTACTCGCTCTTGACCTTCAGCGCCGGGCCTCAAAGATTTACCCCTCTCCGCGGAAAACTGCCCCCACTATGGGTAACTCATTTTCCTATTGGATATACTCAAATTGTTCGGTCAATCAACTGGCTTGGAAAGAGATAGGCGGAACAAGTTGAAAAACCTTTCTCCAGTCAGAAAAAGTACGGTTGAACGAAAAGAATTATAAAATATAAGAATTCTGAAAACAAAAGATATATACGGTTTCCTCTACAAACATAAGCCTGGTTGATCGAAAACAATGCCATAATATCAATCGGTAAAGCCCCTCTATGATAATATAACGGTTTTCTTCCAAAATATTTCGGTTGTCTGGTCTTACTAGGAAAGTATCGGTGAAGAAATTTCCTTCCACGTCACAGAGTTAGAGAATTCCCAGGTCATCACAATAAGAGAAGATTCAAGGAAACTGCAGTAGAATACTATTCGATTTGCTCTAGCCAAAAATTTGGACAAAATTATGATTAGTTCTCTATAAACGTCTAATAGGCCATCGTGGTGGATCTCCAAGTAAAGAAGTAACTTTAACGATGTCTCAGATATTCAAGAAATAACACTTTTACTTCCATAATGAAAATGGTTGATCTCAAGAATCAACATTTTCGAAATTCATTTTCATCCACTCTCATTAGTCTTCACTGCTTCCGAAAATTTCGACAAAATGCCTATTTCAATGAATGAGGATTACCTGATTCTCATTCATGGCGGGTGTTCTCGAATTGTAAATGGTACAATTGGACATTGAGGAACACCTAGACATCGACCATCAGTCTAGGTGTTCCTCGGGGCTCCCACTTGGGTCCACTTCTTTTTATTCTGTTCATTAGAGATGTATCTTGTGATTTATTTATAGTTGTTTTCCTTGTGTCGATGACTTGAAGATATTTGACTATATTCATTATTTCAATGATGTTTTTTTTATTGGTGCGAGCTCAGTAGACTCAAACTGAACTTGTCTAAATAGAATGTGATGATCACTTTTTCTCCCGAGGAAACGAACCTTCTTTCAGCTCTTCTCTTTGTGATGTCACCCTCCGAAGGGTTCATGTGGTCACGTTTACATGTTACATACAAGGAAAGAGCGTTGAAGTTGTTTATTCACAGAAATAGAAGGGTGTTCCATGTTGAGTTATTAAGGCTCCTTTATTTTTCTCTAGTTAGGAGCATTCTTGAGTATGCCTCGGTTGTTTGGAAACCTATAGTACTCGCGTCCGAGTGATCAAGGCTATTCAAAATAGATTTCTCCGTCTGGTGGCTTATAGGTTAAAAATTCCAACCGGCTCCATCAACTATGAGTTTATCAGAACTAGTTTAAGTCTGCAATCTCAAGACAGAAGGATACTTCTCGATCTTGTGCTTCTTTACAAGCTCTTGAATGGCTATATAGATTGCCCTCTGCTTAGCTTGATGAGTTTCACTGCATCTCGTGTAATGTTGTATTTTTATCCTGCTCCTGTCCGTACCACCTACAGCAAGCATTTTTATATTAATGGATGTTCAACACGCTGTGACAGTATTCCATCTAATTTTCAGCTTTTTGGTATATCATTATCGTTGTTTAAAGGGTTAGTTTTCAGTGTTTCGTAGAGTTTCTAATTTTATTGCTTGCAGTTTGTTTTATTTCGCTTTATATTTTGTATCAAGAGGGTTGTAGCATTCACAAATTATGCGATGAATAACGCGAATGAATAAATGAACAAAATGATTAACTAGAATGTTGTTTCCTCTTGTAAAAAACTGCAGAAACAGGTACTATGGTAGACGAAAATAACGAAATCACAGTTTTGACGTTTTTTCGTATGCAGCCTCAAAAAATCACCTGAGTACGATGAAAAAGATTTAGTTCTATCTTCTAGAGAATTTTGAAAAAAAATGATATACCTCCTTACTCATTTAATTCAGGATGAAATTTGCAGATAACTAATTTTGAGAGAATATTACAGTTTATTGAAATAATGTAACCACAAATTTACAAGGACAATCGATATCCGGCCTTTAGGGACAAGATTGTTTTCGAATATTCACGATGTTTCTGCTGTTCAGCACTGGTTTTTAATTTTGTATATTAAAATCCATCTGCAAGCACTTTAGTAGGTAGCGCTTTCGCGTAGTTTTTAGGTATTTGTATCACGAGATCGTGTATTCTGTTTTCCACCTTCATCTCTATAATGCCGACGATTGATATCACTAAACCCAAATATTCATAATTTTCACCTGAATTGAATTGGGGAATTCTTCTCAATTTGGGTTATCACAGCATATGCAAGTTTAAACTGAATAATTATGAGTTTCATTCATGAATTTTTTAAATGCAACGCAAAAATTATTCGAAATCATTCTTCAAATATGAGGTTTTAAAATTTAAACCGCTTCGTCTCTAGTTCACGATTTGGCAACAGCGCCTATTAGAAGAAGAAGTTAGTTGTTTATAAAATAACAGCCGTTGATTCACAGCAATCATAAGTCGCGTACTCACTGGCTAGCCTCAACAGCAGCCGGCCATGAAATTTCCATAAAATTTTACGACCTTCCTCGTTCGTCCTAGACTTCAAAGACAGCCATCTTTGTCTATCTCATCAAGTTAGTGTATTTGTTTTTCTTTATTATCAACACATATTTCAGTCGATGTTGCCAACTTGTGCAATTGAAACGAAACGCTTTAAATTTTAAATACCCATTTTTATTTTTCATTTTAAATATTTAAATTATTTTTTTTGGAAAACAGTTGAAATGATTATTTCAGAATTTGACGTTTCAAAGATATTTCATAATAAATACATCATTTTTGCCAGAAGGAGTATTCCCTATTAAAAGTGTATACATACCGCGTTAGTCATAGGCATTTCGAACCACCTTTAGATCAATTTAGAAGAGTAGTTATCAAAAACAAATTTACTCGCTGATTGAGTTGATTGTGAAACTAGTTTTGCACGCAGTAATCCACGGCAGGTACCTACGAAATAGATAATCGGACGGGGAGAGCGTGTGTACCTACTCTTGCACACTTGAATCCGGAACCCAGTATCATAAATAATTCCACAGAGATATGTTTAAGTCAGTTTTGAACTTGATTCCATTAATAGTTTTGATTCACTTGGTAAATGGATCGAATATTCTAGTGATTTTCAGTTCCCCAAGTAGAAGTCACAATGTATTGGGCATCAGACTATCTGAGGGTCTACTCAAGCAAGGTCACCATGTCACCTTCGTGAATCCATTTCCTTCTCCGCAGATGGAGAATTTAACATCTATTCATATGGAGTCTATTAGTAAATTCTTTGAAGGTAAAAATTTTTCAAGAATTAGCTTGAGATTTGGCATACTTTTGATATGAAAAATTTCCTCTGGCCTTTATTACTAGATTATAACTATGAAAAGTACTCGAAAATAATTATAACATTCTACAGGCACTTTTTTATGAGTAATTCGAATATGATTTCATAAAATTTTTCGATGCAGCCATTTTCAACCTTAGAACATAGATACATGGAATGGAAAATAAACATTCCAAAGACTGGAGTGTGATAGTTGCTTAGTGTCGCAAATCACATTTGAGACAGTTGATTTGGACATCAGTGTCACATCAATTTTCAGTACGATAAATAGGAAATATGTGAATTTTTCAATTTAACGCCACTGCCTTAGTGTCGCGCTAGACATAAAAACATCGAATGTTTGTACTACAAAACATTCAGTTGTAGCACTGAATGGCCATTCCATGTATCTCTGTTCTAAGTTTTCGACATATGACAGGGATTTCTGATTTTTCAATGTAAACCACAGATCACAGAAACAAGTTGTTTCTGTGATCTGTGATATAAACTACAATAGGTAGGTAGGCGTTATCATAGCGACTGTTAAATATGCATTTATTTTTCGTGGACTCAATACCCTGTGATCTGAAAAACCGATTGTAATAGTTATTTTCCTAACAAGTGTGGAGAGTGATTCTTTTCCGTAAGAGACTGCGTCGACGATAGACTCGCCAAAGCCGCATACAAGGAAAAACCGAACACAACTAGACCCTTAGGAAGACCACCGAAGAGATGGGCTGACTCCTGGACTTCATCGTCACAGGACATCGAATAAAAAGTTGGAAAAGACAGGACATTGTCCTAGCAAAAGGAAGAAGAAGAAGAAGAAGAAGACTGCGTCGTTCGGTCAAGCTGTCGAGTACGGAAAAGGCGCTTTCCACATGAATTAGGAACAATATTTTTCCTACTAACGTGAATGAAACACTTTCACGGAGAGCATAGAGACATGGCAGAATTTTATGTTCCTACTAGGGAGTAGATAATTAACGCACAGAGAAACCTTTGATTTTTATGATTGGCGCATAGAGACATGTGGAAAATAATACTTTCCAAGCGCTAATAAAAAAAATTAATTTTTCTTTAGCATATTGAAAATGGCAATTTCTCAATTATTTTCTTACTCATAATTTAGGAATGGAAGGCCGATTCTGGTTTTCAGATTTGGTTCAGTCAGGAAAAGAGAGCTAGAGAATGTACCATCCATTTTCTTTTAGCTGCTCTAGTTCTCTAAATCCCCCCAGTAGACAACGAATCTTGCCCACTCTGTACACGACATGAAGCTGAAAATTTTCGATTTTTGGCTGAGAATTTAGCAATACTGGAGAAGATACAAAGTTTTTTAATGTTGGGTGGATTGTAAGGTCTAGATTCACTATCGAAATAGTTGTTTTACCCAATATAAACTGAAGCACATACTCCAAGATCATCCTTTCACAACTTTACGATACTTTGGAAGGCTAATAATATGCGCAACGGTTATTGCCTTTCTTGAAAAAAGGTGGCACAATTGCAGAATCATGTCATTTCGATGCACTATCCTTTTCTGATTGAATGAATCAATAAAGGTTGTCTATTTTTTTTTCGAAATATTTCCAAATAATAATTATATGATTCATCCTCAGCCCATAGAATGAATATTTCCAAGATGGAAATCTTATGAACAGTAATGATTGAAACATTTCCATTTTTATGTAGAAATCGAATTCAAAACGAGCATCTCAAATTTTTGTACTCTGAATAGCAATAAAACATCGGTTCATCATCTCAACATTCACTAGTCTTCTATTTTCGACCATGAATCAGAATTAGCAATGCGCTAATTGGCTGCAAAGTTCAGTTCTGCTTGCCTGCGTAATAGTGACTCGAATTTCTACGTAGATTCTCACTGTACCATATCCTCTCCATTTTCATATACTCTACGTAAAATCTTTGTGTATTCATTGTATACATATGTTACATATGTTAGTATTGTGCGTGAAAAGTATTGTGCATTTGGACTGAACAATATTTCTTGTAAAAATATTGATAATCAATTATCCATCTTTAAGGCTTATTCTCACTTTTTCTTTCATATCCTTGCCATGTCTTCCTCTTTCCGTCTAAATTGTTCAGTGTAAATCACAAAACACATATCTACGTACTATTTTATGGTGTCAGTGAATGGAAGTATGCAAAATATACCTTACGTTAGGTATAGTGGGAATTAACAAGAATTTGATGTAAAGTATTTGGAAAGCATAAGGAAAGAATAGTGAAAATCACCATCTATCCGGAAATTTTTTTTGCTGAATCCCATTATCTATCTCTCAATGCTTGTTCATGGCTCATTCAACTAAAAAAACATCTTACATTCATTTCGAAGAGACTCTAATCAAATTTGTCCGAAAATTTATATTTATATTCAACAAAATTTTCTCATTACTGGGCTCTATTGCAAATAGTCCAGATCCCAGAGTGACCAGACATAACTTATTTTCACACAGATAAAACTTTAAGATCTCAGTAGAGTCTCATGTGCTTTGAATACCTGCGAACTTGTGGAGCTTGCCTAGTGACACCTGGGCAGATACCAGGTGGCAAAGGTAACTGAAAATAAGTGTTACTTAACTTATTTTCACATGGATTATTTTTATATATGTTTTGGAGCATATTATTCTGAATTTATATTATAAGTGACAGACACTTTCTATGGCCAAAACTCTTGCCAGACGCTTTGAAGCTGCACAAAAAATAAATGATTTTTACTTATTTTCACATGTCTGATATTGAAATATGTCATTGAAGTAACTATAAAAAAGCTATATTTCATCATTCAGACAAATAGTAGTGACCAAACATCCCCTAAACATAAAAATTATTTAGTAGGGAGTGTAAGCGCAAGAGCACTATCACTATGCATGCGTATAAGTGTGAGTGAGAATATGGTAACTCTGTTCCCTTTCACAATCTGTTAGAAGTCCCTTTACTGTATACTATACATTGCACATACACATACCTAAGAGTATCAATTCTTGTACATACTTATACACAATAAAGTGACTGCATTCATAGTCCCTTGTTAATTCAGATACAATGGGGTAGTATTTTCTTTCGAATTCTTAAATAGTTAATGGACAGGCATGTCTGTTATTGAAAGAATAATTCTTTTATATTTTCGTAGGTGATGCCAGATTTTGCAGCAATCAATTGCAGTGATTTCGAATAATCGAAATTTTGGTGAATCCAAATTTTTTGGAAAATTGGAGTTTAGGATGCCTGTATCATAAGATCGACAAGAAAATGAGTAATGTTCATTTATTTCTTGTGCAGCTTCAAAGCGTCTGGCAAGAGTTTTGGCCCATGGAAAGTCTGTCACTTTCAGAATAATATGCTTTGAAACATATATAAAAATCAGCCATGTGAAAAGAAGCTAAGTAACACCTATTTTTAGTTACCTTTGCCACCTGGTATCTGCCCAGGTGTCCCTAGACAAGCTCCACAAGTTCGCAGGTATTCAAAGCACATGAGACTCTACTGAGATCTTAAAGATTCGTCTGTGTGAAAATAAGTTATGTCTGGTCACTCTGGGATCATACTCTAAAATATGCGTATGCCTGGCGTTCTCGACTACTTCTGAACCCAGGTATTCAAGCAATTTTGTGTCGAATAGTGGAAAAAGTATATGAACAGTAACTTCGAATAGTCTAAAATCAAACCAGACATAAAGTTTGCTTAATGGAGGTGTGGACAGTTTGATTCCACATGGTCAATAAACCATTCAATAACTCTGTTATCAAAACCAAATTGCACAAGGGAGCAGTGTATTAATTTTACTGGTGGTTTATATTATTTCTCTATTCATGCAGGTTCTACAAATAAGATCCATTTTTTTCCAGATTTGATGTTGTCGAACAAAGAACTAGCAAATAATGGTGTCATCGGTAATTTCAGACGTATGTCTGGAGCATTAACAACACCGAATGAACTTTTCTGGCAACATCCGTTTGTTGATAAATTGATCAAGGAAAAACCCAAATTCGATTTGCTCATTACGTTGGCCTTCTTCAACGATGCAATACTAGGACTTGGTCAACATTTAGGTGTGCCAACGGTAGTTTTCACCTGCATTGGTCATTTTACTATCTGGAATAATTATGTTGCGAATCCCACCATGGTGTACTCCAGAAATCCTATTGCCAATGCACCCACAGAATACTTCTGGGGAAGACTAGCTACTGTTGCAGCGAACCTGGTAATGGGTATAGCTAACGACTATTTCATAGCTCCATTCAATCAAGGTATGATGTTTTCGATATAATTATATAGAATTCTGTAATCAGAATTCTATATGCAGGGTAAATTTTAGACCTTCAATGTACCTTCTATTTTGGAAATAGATCAATCAGCAGATTATTTCCTAATCTACAGTTCTTTAGTTTGCGGCTCGACTCAAGACACATGGCTCTTTCAATAAAAAATTTAATGCACGTTCTTAGTTGATCGGTCCCTATTCGAATGGGTAATTCGAGTCTAGAAACTATGCTTCAATAGTTATATATGTGTCAAAAACTATCTATTACAGTCAAGTCTGCAAATTGATAGCCGAGGCGCAGCCGAGGATAGCAAGCAGGCGAGACAATATAGACAGTTTTCAACCGCGGTGCATATTACATTTTTTCGTCGATCTCACATACCTTTATGAAAGCAAAAAGTTACCTATTTTATGGCCTCCTCACGGTGTCCGTAATTGCCAATTCCCTGAGCTTTGGTGAAGTATTAGTGTTATCCATATCGCTATCACTATCCATTCTTGATTATACTGAATACTAACATTAAGACCACGTACCTATTTCACTAGTGAAATCTAGCAGAATTTGTGAAGAATTAATTCGACAATATCAAATGACAGTTATTGTCACAGGCACTGGTTTCATCAAATTCTGTATTCACAAAATTGATTCAATCGCCCCAGGGTCTAATATATCGCTAAGTGACGAATAGCCGGACGAAAAGTAAATCAGTACGAAAAGTGAATCAGGACGAACAGTACTCACATTCAAAAATAGTCGACTTTGTTCGGAAATTAGTACGTAAAATATCATTTTTTGTTAAGGTCGACGAGAAATACTTTTTTAAATGAGAATGCAACAAAATGATCTTTGTAGGAATGAATATTTTTCATTCATTTAATGTTTTACAGATTTGTTTTACAGTTTTGCTACTGGTTGCCATTTTTTGATTTGAAAAGCGATGGATACACATCATATTATGTCTAGCGATATCGTAATCATAGAAATACCTACCATACAAGAAGAAGTCATACTAAAATACAATTATTTTCATGTTATTGCCAAATCTGGTCACACCTACATATACATTTACACAACATATTTACGGAAGTGTAAAATCGTCCCAAAAATAGCTATTTTGCGTATTTCGCGCCGCAAAAAAATTATTCATTGGTGGCAAATATAATAGTTCAGTGTAGGCTTAGCTTAGCCTTACTTCTACTTTCTACTCCAGAGGAGCTACCCTTGATATTTAAATTAATACCAGAATGAGCAAAGTATTTGAATTTCATATGATTTGGCATATTTTGAATTCTATAAAAGTTTTACACTGAATATTTCTTCCATGTTTCTCTGTCTAGCCCCACAGAAAGGCAGTGGCGTTACATGGGAAAATTTACATACATACATATTGACGTGACAATGATGTCCGAGGCAACTGTTTCAATTGTGATTGGCTACACAAAGCAACTATATGACTATAGGTCACAATACATGAATTAATCAGTTTTTTTCAACTTTTTTTTCGAGTTGGACCTTGATGAAAAAATATATACAGGGTGAGTCTTCGTACAAATATTTCAACAGTAGATTCTTGTGGTCAAAAGAAACACTTTTTCCTATACCATTTTTTCCGCTTCGGCCCTGATAAAAATATATAGTGATTTTAAGTTTTCATAATTAGCTGTGCCAATTACCTTCAGCATAACTAGCTAAATATGTGACACTAACCATGTGTGAATCTTTCAAACAGAGTTGTATTCAGCCAAAGTACCCAGTTTCTCAAATTTCACAAATAGCCTTTATCTTTTAAACCGAGCCGATTCGTAAAAACTGGTAAAAAAAAGTGGTTCTTTCGACCTCAAGAATCTACTGTTGACATATTTGTAGGAGTCAAACACTCACCCTGTATATTTAAAGCGTTTGTAGAAAAAATATTGTTCCTAACTCTAGCTGAAAGTGTCTTGCCGCACTTCTTAGGAAAATAACTATTTGCAACTGGATAATGGATCGATGGAATACCTAATCAACAATTGTATTTCACCCACTTAATATGGTCCTTATATTTCATTGAACAATTCACGTTTTTAATAGGTCTATTGGATAAGCATCTTCCGCATTCTCCTACTTTGAAGGAACTACAAAGAAACGTCTCTCTTGTTCTTGCGAACTCGCATTACAGCGTTGAACCGGCCAGACCTTATGTGCCAAACATGATTCAAGTAGGTGGCTACCACGTTCAAGATGTGAAACCTTTACCTAATGATTTCGGAACTTTCATGGACGATGCTAAGCATGGGGCAATTCTTTTCAGCTTAGGAGGCAATATTAGAGTAGGAATGTTAGACGAAGAAAAACGTGATGCAATATTCAAAGTATTAGCAGAGATATCACCGATCAGAGTAATATTCAAATCAGAATTAGAACATAAAAATGTACCTAAAAATGTAATGGTCAGAAATTGGGTGCCTCAAGCTGATATTCTGGGTGAGTTCTTCACTATCAATTAAATTTTCTCCTCTTTGGTCAGGAGGTCATCTATTTCTAACTTTATTACTTTTCGTCTTTCAGCGCACCCAAATACGAAGTTGTTCATTTCACATGGAGGCTGGGGAGGTCTCACAGAAAGTGTTTATCATGGTGTGCCGATACTGGGTATACCATTCGTCGGTGATCAGATCGGGAACTTGAATTTAGCCCACTCAGCAGGTTACGCAGAAGTCATTCAACCTGGGGATATAAGTGAGGAAGTTTTCAGACAAAAGCTGAAGGAGTTGATAACAAATCCAAAGTGAGTTCACAATTCTTCGAGTTCGAACCGATATGAAAGTTGCGGACAAGGAATGAGCATTACTTCTCATGTCTTCATAAAAAAGGAGCATGAAGAGTTGCCAATTATCCACTCATAAATTTCTACCTCGGACATCCTTCGGGCACTCAGTCATAATCATTGCATGTCATTATTTTCTATTTCCAGGTTAATGAACATTAAAGACGCAAATTCTGATCTGGATGCCAATTTCAATTTCTCAGTTATTCCGTAGAGCAATTATTAAAAAATATCGTTGAACAAAAGATCTAGTTATCTCGAGATAGGAAAGTTCTTTCAGAAAAGAATGACCTTCCTCTTCTTCTTCTTCTTCTACATGCTCATTATTCTGGGCTGAACTGAGGCCTTGTGTCCCATTTCGTCCACATGCAGTAGGAGAGAATCTCACTCTGAGGCAAGCCGACAAAATTGCCATGAGTTGACGAAGAGTTGTCCCTCTCATGTGTCCCACAATTGTATTATTGGGTGCAGAGTTTCCCAAGTGCGTTGTCCTTAACTGTGTGAATTTACTTCATATATAGAATAGACCCAGTGAATCCCATTTTTTTCAAATGATTATTGAGCAGGTGGGCAGTCAATGAACCAGTCACAAGACTCAGCTATTTCCTCTCAATGTCCATAAGTTCGGTGATCTCAGTCCTATAAAATGTTCTTCCAATTAGAAGCCCTGACTGCCTGAAACCACTTGACATGTTCTGTCTAGTCATGTGATAAAGAAGTTCCTGACAAACATATGACGGATAAGAAGTACTGATTGCGAAACAACAAAAGCTGAGCAGGCACCCCATTGTGCTTTCTTGTTACCGGGAACGTTTACGTGCGCAAGATACTGTTTACTCTCTTTAAGTTTAAGGACACCATCCTCCGGTTGAGATGTGTTACACTGCACTGTACTTATGAGAGACACTTACCCAGAAACCGGTCTTTTCAGCCTATTTGGGAATTCCTTTGCTGATTCATAGCTAGCACGCATTGATGGAACGATAATTCTTCAAATTGTCGCCTGCATATAAAATATTTCCTTGGTGCCCGCGGCACTTGACGGCGGAGTTCTGTGTGCTCCTGGTACAAATCAAGAAAATGGCCTCAAAAACGGACGCAACTATGGTTCAAGTGATAAGTACAACAATTTCATCCCAATGTTACAAAAAGTATTGATGAAAAATCCCTTCAATGACCGAAACATCAAAGGGTTTTCCAATTGCCGGCATAAAAATTCAGGGTTGTCATTTGAAAAACTCATCTACCCTCCACCTCCCATAGAGGGTGCAGGACTAACTCTTTGGGTCTCTATCAAAAGTTGCATATAATAGACCTGTATTCTTCAACAAACAGTAAATGCCGAAGATTTCAACTTTGTGCCTCAATTTTTACTCACATTGTATAATTAGTCTTTGAACAAGGAAAATCACGAAATCTGAGCGTTGCATCTCGAATATTTATGAGATACAGAAGATTTTCTGCAGATTTTCTTGTGACATGATCCCCACAAAACTTCTTGCATTTCTCTGTAGAGAAGATAGGATATGGAAAGTTGTTTTCTGAATTGGATAAATCAAGTAGCAGCTTTACATTTCATAACTAAATGAAAACCGCGTTTGTCATGTCCTCGTTAGCGGATACACAATAGCTAAACAGATATCCCCTACTTCATTTTTTGTTTGTTCCAGATATTCACAAAACGTGAAGAGCAGGTCTTCACTGATGAAAGATCAGCCTGTGAAGCCAATGGAAAATGTAATATTCTGGATTGAACACGTGATCAAATTTGGGAGCGGCAAGCATTTGCAGAATGCTGGAGTATACTTAACTTGGTATCAATTGTACATGATTGATATCTATATTTTCTTCACAGTTGTTTTGATATTTTTGTTATTATCAATTATGTATACCATCAAGTTTACAATGAAATTCTTAACAAAACTTTCGGGTAAGAGTAAAGTAACAAGGAAATCGAGAAATAAAAGTAAAGTTAAAAAATCTTGAACTACAAATCACTGCAGTATTTATATCAATTTATATTTTGTACTACTAATAAATATTTTCGAGAAAAATGTGAATTCATTTTTTATTATATTCAGCTCTCATTTTGAAGCGGAATGTTCAATGGTTCACTCAATATGATTCGTAATCGGGACGAAAGATTTTGTAAATGAATCAGTTGAGGTGGGTCTCAATAGATAAGTGTATTACAATCACCCACCTGAAAAAGGTATGGGGATTGCAAAACCTGACAAAGAAACCTGTAAAAGTTATTCTGGTAAAAATCATTCAATTCGGTAAGGAACTCTAGTTCATTTCATCTTAGAACCTTCTATTGGAGCATGATGATGTATGAAGTTCAATGCCTTCATTATTTTGATGCGTTTATCTCTCCATATGTTAATGCCTAGGCCACATCATCATTATGAAGAACTAAGATTACTCCCTTGCAATGATATTTCTAGTCTATGCTATAAATTTATTGCCAATTTGGACATATCTTCGAGACCTTCACCCTAAGAAAGCCTTCACGTGAGAAGATGAAATTCTTGCTAGTTTGGTATCACCATTTGATTAGCAGTTAAGCTAGCAATAGCTTTCGTAATTCTTTAGATGACATAACAATATATGCTGACTTTTATGGAGTGGTGTGTTCTCCAGATTCTCTATTCTTATAGTTCCCCACACCTTTACTATCGATTTCAACATTGTTAGAAAACAGCGTCTTGAAGAACGGGGATCAGCTCCATCTTTCAACCCTATTTTTGCTGTGAAGGCTTATTTTGAATCACTTCGAATTATGCAGTATCATTCATATCCATACTTATCAATTGGCGTTTCAATTTTATCAACACAAATGTGAGGAAAGCTTCCATTTCTGGATCCCCATCTCTTAAATATAGGGTGATGACTCAGATGAGTCAATTAACAAGGGTCCGACTCAGATGGAGCGGCCACATTCTGAGGATGCAAGACACGAGTCTCCCCAAAATAGCTCTGTATGGTGAATTCACAGAGGGAGCTCGGAAACCAGGATGCCAGTATAAACGATTTGGGTATATACTGTATCAATCCCTAAAATCAGTTAAGGCCAATCATAACTGGGAACAACTAGCGTTAGACAGATCACAGTGAAGGTCTTTGGCCCACAGGTATAATGGAGACTCGAGAAGAATACAGCGGCGGCCAGATCTGGTGGGTGATTATCCATGCCCGGAGTGTGGAAGGATCTGTAGGTCACTGTTGGTCTCTCCAGTCACAGGAGGACACACAGTCTCAAGTGGCCCTCAAAAAATTATAAGTTTGTTTTTGAGTATTTTTTAGATTTATTCTCGGTAACAGGATTCAATGAATGATGTTTGACCTTAGGTTTCTTCGCGAATTACTTTTGTTGTTGGGCTAGGAAACACCCACTGCATTTGTACATATTCAGTGAACACCATTTTAAAAGTGAGCGTTTTGACTGAAAAAAATCCTCAAGCTCTTCAACGCTAAGTATGTTGAAGGAAGAATTTATTTATTTATTTATTGACATGAGCAAAGCTCAGTACAATTAACAGTACAACCCATTTGAAAAAAAAAATATAACAAGTTACAATAAAAATCATAACAAATGACTAGCAAATAAAGAAAATCAAGTATCAATACAAAACTGTGGCAACGATAATAAACTAATTAAATGGAGTACATCGCTCCTAAAGCAATTCAGTGATACTCCAAATGAGTCAAAGACAAGGGATAATTCGTTAACAAGCGACGTAACACGATGTAAATAAAAATGCATACGGTTGTTAGTGATCTCATTGCAACATAATCAATGCGCCGAGAAAAATGCCAAGTTTGAATGCGCACATATGTAGATATGAACCTATTCTGAATCCGCTCAAGAACCGCAATGTGGGTGACATAAGATGGGGACCACACAGTTGAAGCATACTCAACAATGCTCCTAACAAATGAGTAGTATATTAATCTCAACGTTTCAACAGTGAAGAACTTACTATTACGCTGAATGAAACCTAGCAATTTCATGCGTCTCTTCCTCATATCGAACATATGATTGCCAAAAATTAACTTGGAATCCAACAAGACCCCAAGGTCTCTAACCTCACTCACCCTACGTAGACAACAGCCCAGGCATCAAGCGAATATCTAAATGACGTACTCAATTAGTGATTTCCTGACTGTAGACATCATCGACGCGAAAATAACGTCGTATGAACGTCATTGAAGGTGACGTTATAAAGACGTTCTTCACGTGACGTCAATAATGACGTACTCAATTGGTGATTTCCTGACGGTGGACGTCACCGAAGCGAAAATGATGTACTATGAACGTTGAAGATGACGTTATAAAGACGTCTTCACGTGACGTTACTGCATAGTACTCAGTAGCGCGTGCCAGTATTGAATAAGGGTCCGTCAATTCCAAACGTTACTTCATCTTTTACGATATTGCTGGTTTTACTGGCCCGCAATCGAATAACAATAGAACTCGTACGACTGGGCCAATAGGCATCGTCTCTGAAATACTGACAGTACTGTTAAGGAATATCGGAACAGACGGAAGAAGCTATGTTGCCCTGACGAGGTCAAACGAGACCGAAACCATGGTCACCATCTGCTTTCCTTCGATGGAGCGTACTCTATTTGGTGACCATGACGATGGCATATTAGCTAGCTCATTCAAATCGTAGCTCCTGTCTAATTTGTATCGGCGAGTGGTATGCATCTGAATTAATTCTTATTATATTCATTGCCTTCCTCTCAAGGCGTTATCCCTTTCATAAGACGTCAAAATAACGTCATACACTGACGTCATAATGACGTCATCTAGACGTCAACTTTGAGGTCTATATGACGTCTGACATGACCTTTAAGGTACGTCATTATGACGTACGCTTGCTGCCGCCTGGAAGTCTACCTAACTATGATTCAGTACAAGACCGCTATGAAAGGATATGACTGTTGTTAAATACTAAAAGTGCTATTAGTATTTAACAACAGTCTTTTAAGTTCACACCATATAAAAAATAAGTTAAGGGCAGTTTGCAAAGCAAGGGCATCATCTAGTGCAAATACAGATCTGAAAATCTTTACATCGTCAGCAAACAACAAAAACTGACAGTCTGAGAAAACCGAAGCGAGATCATTAATGAATAGTAAAAAGAGTATAGGTCCCAAGTGACTGCCCTGCGGAACTTCCGAAGGGGCATAGAAATACAAAGAGAAGGAGTGATCAAACCGATTATCGACGGTCGCTCAAAAAACTCTCAATCCACTTGTGAAGATAACCTACATTTTTTTCAAGGAAAAATTTCACATGGAAAATCACTTTATGATAATTTTTAGTTATTGTTGCTATCAAAGCGTGTATCCTCACTTCGTTCAAACTATAATTTTCTAGTGCATACATTCATCCCGATTCTCCCGAATTGATGAAATCCAGCAACCATACGGGCATCACCGTCAGTCTCATCTCAAACTTCACCGCTCGTTCCTCCTGTAACAGGATTAGCCTGGTCCCGTAATTTATAGGCAGGATCACATTCGCGTAGCGGATAAACACGCTCTCCCCATCCTCCCTCGCCCCCTCAGCCGGTGCCGCCAACGTCGCGCCTTTTTAATCCCCCCGACTATCAATTGTGGGATTTTTACCTGGCTCATTTATAACGTTTAAATCTTTTATGTTCGCGGCGTATCAAAAGCGCGTGTAGCTTCCTGCGGGATTCCGGATTTTAAGCTGATTCCCGATGATTTACCGCGACGATTGTACGGGCGATTTTTCGATATTTTTCGGCCTGTTGTACACTTCGGTATATCGAAAGGTTGGACATAATGAAGGAAAATGCTACTTTATTCAGATTCGTATCCGAAAGACGAGGACTAGACCTTCGATTGTTGGTAATTTGCAATAGCGATACATCATAGGGTGCCGGGTTATTTTAACAAATTTTAAAATAATAAAGAGGGGCTGTCCTATTCATTGAAAGATTCCTCTTGCTAAGTTTCTCCAAGCACAAAAGATTTCTGCTTATTTCAGCTCCTGATCACCTAAAAAAATATGAAAACCATAAAAAGATTCCAAAAATGAATGAAAGAAAATAAATAAATAGTTAATAACTCAATCAATAATTGCAAGTTATTCCAAAGATGACAGTGAGTTTATACAAAAAACAATATAATATCACCTGTTTTGCATAATCACTATACACCGGACTGAGACATTTATGAAACGGATATGAGTTAACTATACCTGATAATGATGATATATAACTTAGAACGGAACCAATATATATACAGGATGTTCCAAATCAAGTCGGCACCATTGTCAACTCCGTTATTATTGATGCTACGAATTCGGTTAAATGGGCAAACCATAGCATTTTTAATGGCCTTCTCGATGCCGAACACATAAACAAGATTAACAGTCGAGTTTTCAAAATATTTCATAAAATTATATTTTTTTTTAATGGAACACCCTATATTTTATCATTCATTTCGATTCGTTATAGCATTCTCAACAGCAAAGATCATATCACCTTTCTTCCTAAAGTTCAAAATGAGAGAATTATGAGGAATCATTTGTTTCCTTCACTAGTAAAAAAATTTCTTTGTTTTGGCGAATAAAACCTCATGATTGTTCAAACACCCAAAAATATATTTTCATTCATATGAGTACCAAAATTGGGTGTTTGGACAATCATGAGGTTTTATTCGCCAAAACAAATAATTTTTTTGTACCTATTAGTGAATGAAATGAATATTTCCACATAAGTCGCCCATTTTCAACTTTAGGAAGAAAGGTGATATAAGCTTTGTTGTCACGAATCAAAATGCGTGATAAAATATAGGGTGTTCCGTTTTGATTTTCATGTTTGGACTTTCGAAAATGAGCTTTCTCCTTAAAATATTTTCAGACGTACAATTTCCGGTTGTATACTGGAAACAGCTTACTACTTCCTCATTTAAAATGACAGATTTGATGGCAATTTCAACAGTTTGCTATACCTTGAGTAAAAATTTTGAGATTCATGAGTCACTGGATTTTTTTTATTTATGCTGGAATGTTTCCTTGTAAGAAAAAATGATCGAAAATCGTTGAATTAATCAAAACTCAAGATTTCCACATTGAAACCTATGTTTGTTATTTTTGAGTCGATTCTGCGTGGAAAAAATAAAAATTTTCAGAGTCATTAAGGAAAGAGTATTTCAAACATCGAATTCAAGTCGAAATTAAATCAGAAATATAACATCCGTTGATAGATTTTAATTTGGAGGTTTTTGCAGAAGATGGGCGGCATCAGTTGAGGATTTTCTCGAAATTCTAATTTTAAGTTTGTCACTAAATTTTGCACAAGTCGGAACTTTACAATTAGCTATTGTGTTTCAATTCATTTGTGTCAGTATTTTTAAAATATCGGAAAAAATATATAGATGCCTTCAGCTCCGAAATCATATTATATGCATTGTGCACTTATATATATATAATAAGTGCAAAATGCAAAACGGACCCTAAGGCCTGCCGCAGACATGCAACTTTTCAGTTGCGCAACAGTTTGATTGCAAGCGGTTCGAGGGCGCACACAAAGGCAATCGCTGCAACTTTTCAGTTGCATGTCTGCGCGGTCCTATATAAATGCATTGTACTCACTTCTGCAACTAAACAGTTGCAAAACTAAAAATTGCATGTCTGCGGCAGGCCTAAAGGTAAGCGTCCACAGTTCCGCATCGAATGCAACGCACGGATCGCATCGAAAATATTTAAGAATGCTTTGTATTGACACTCATATAAGTGCGTCCACTAATATGTATCGTACTGCTCGGATTCATCGCTTGATTATGTGAATGCGATCCGTGCGTTGCGTACGATGCGGAACTGTGGACGCTCACCTTTAACCTACGCCTACCCTATAAGTATCTGAAGTTTTAACGGACAAAATCCATTCTGGCCACCGATTTTTCATCAATTACTCTAACCTATCCATATATTTGATGATCTGTGGTGTCCATACATGCTCGTACAGTGACAAAGCCTGGCCCACTTACTTATTCTTGTTTCGACAGGATTTCCGAAGGGTTTAGTGCTAAGTAATCCCCAGAAGTACTCGAGAGCACTTTAGGGATTACTCAGCACAAAGCCTTTCGATAGAGTGCTCGAATTACTGCTTAGTAATTCGAGCACTCTGACCATTTTTCATCTTGTACAGCAGGGCTGTGCCAAAGTATTGTGCTTAGTGCTAGTGAAAGCACTTGACTTTTTGTGCCCCGACCATTTTTTATAACCAGAGCTTAGTGCTCAGTAATTCGAGCACTTTATCGAAAGGCTTTGTAAGCACAGCTCTGGTTATAAAAAATGGTCGGGGCACAAAAAGTCAAGTGCTTTCACTAGCACTGAGCACAATACTTTGGCACAGCCCTGCTGTACAAGATGAAAAATGGTCAGAGTTACCTATTTATATTCTAATTTTACCCGGTTCCACAAAGCTTGACCAATGACCATCAAATATCGACAATACTTTTCGGTCCCCATAACATTTAGGAAAAACTGTTCATCAAAATAGGTCAACAGAGGGTAACTCACCCCTTGAAAACTATTTTCATAGCATCCCTAGAAAAAGCATAAGCAAGTGACGTGACTTGGTTATCCTGAAATAATAATAAAAATAGCTTTATTGTCCAACAGTTGATCCATTTACAGGACAAGGCGAATATAAAATACAAAAAATAACAACAGCTAGCATAGAACAAACAAAAAATTTATAGGATCTAAGATACATTCACTGTATAATAATGAATTGCCGACTTGACCAAAGAATATATCTTGGCCAACACAAAATGAGTTGAAGTTCTCACACATTTTTGTAATAGGTTCCTTTTGCGGAATGCTCGTTCGAACTCTATCTGGCTTGAAAACCAGGACAGTTTTTGAGTTGAAACTTGGAACGCAGAAATTCACTTTCGACAGTTTTTCTGAACAATCAACATTATAATGGGCCATATTAAAAAGGAATGATAAAGAAGCATTCACTCTTCTCATGTCTAAACTCAAATATCTAGTTCACTCATACAAGATATCATACATCATACATCTTAGCAGCTGTAACGGGTTTAGTTTGCAAGGGTTTAATCTCGAGCGCCAGCTATTCTTTCAATAGGGAGGAATAGCAAACCCACCCAGGTACCTAGTAGTTGGAGACAGAGTTCGGGGTTTTCTAAGATGGTAGCGATAACAACTACTTTAAAAACTAATTTATTACAATAACCTAAATTACAGTGAACCATACAATGATTTCCAAGTCAAGAAACATATACAGCCGATGACCCAGCTCCAAAATGAGGAAAACAGAAATGCAACAATCAATCTGTCACTGCGGTCAGAAATTCAAACTCAACACAGTGAAATTAATGAAATGAACAATATTCAAATTAATTATTTTCAGTCAAAATATCAGGTATTAAAGAAAGAAATAAATAAACAGCGGTCACTTTGATTCCTTCTGAGACAATGAGGAATGTACGGGGTTGACACAAAATTTACAGCAACCGGTTGTCTCAGAAAGATCCCTGCAATCGGTTAACCTAGCGATGGGTTTGATCCCGAGAACTTTCAGTGATTTTCAGTGTACAGGCCAATCAGAATTGAAGCTATTCAATAAACGGGACGGGTTTGATTCAGGTGAAACACAATGCAACAATTAACAGGATAACGGGGTAGTTTAGCGTGGTCTCTCCGTGGAAACCTTGGGTGTACACGCCAAGCATTACCAGCAGAAAGACTTCGAGACCTCTGCCAATTGGTTTCCGTCACCAGAGAGCCAGGCGACAGAAGTCTGCGGTAAACGGGAAAACGAAAACGGAACACGGCAGGGGTAGGACGGGACAGGTTACTGTGGTCTTTCCGTGGCAACTTTGAGTGTACACGCCAAGCATTACCAGCGGAACGACTTCTAGACTTCCGTCGATTGGTCTTGGTTCACCAGAGAGCCAAGCGACAGATGTCTGCGTTAAACAGGAGGATTAACGATAAGGATTAGCACAATTAAACAAATGAAAAATGCAACTTTGAATCACGAAGTATGCTGTATCAAGAAAAGACTTACGGTTTGTTCAGGTACGGTCACACCACCAATAATAGAAAAAAAAAAGAAACAGGTCACGGGATCTTCGAATTTAGCAAAGAATGTCTAATAAAGAATGAATGAATTGCCGAATAAAGAATGACGAATAACTGTCGAACAATGAAATCATGAATTGAATGACCGAACAAAGAATGACGTTTGTCTGGTGGTGCGGCCCTATCTGGAAAATGTACCAAACAAACGACAGCTCTGTATCAAACAAAACGCCCAAATCCCTGAGAACAGTATCTGTGCCTTTCAAGTCTTTTAGCATTACATTCATAATCGTAGGAATATACATATAATTCAGTTCTTCTGGAGAATGTCATAATTTTGCATTTGTCGACGTTCAATCTCATTTTTTCTGCTCACACCAACTCAACATCAACATCAATTGGACATGAAGGTTGACATAATCGGCGAAGTTCATTACGATAGAAGACAGTTTCAAGTCATCAAAACAGAGCCATCCGCGAAGAATCAACTATAGTAGATCATCAATGAATATGAATAAAAGTGGTCCAAGATTTATCCCTGCGGTATACCGGAAGATGGAAAGCAACTGACAGAACTGTATCCGTTATAACTGACAAAATGATCACAGTTGCACAGATATGAAGCCAACAGTACCTATAATTGCTCCTTCGATCAGTCCATAATTCATCAACTAGTGCAACAAAACATCATGCTGAACTCTGTCGAAAGCCTTAGCAAAATCAAAATTTCTAACCGTTGATTTCTTGCGAACAAAACCATGTTGAAAGTTTGATATGAAAGACTGCAAAGAAATAAGAATTCTATTATACAACACAATCTCGAAAATCTTAGAAAAATTACTCAAAATGGAAATGGACTGTAATTTTTCACCATAGATCTGGATCCTGACTTGAAAACAGAGCATACTTTGGTCTTTTTTCAATGATCAGGAAACTTTCCTGTAGATACGGATAATTAAAATATGAACTTTAGTGGCCTGATCGAAGATTCACCACAATTTTTTATAAGAAACGCAGGTATTCAATACTCGAATATGTAAATTGTTAAAACGACATCCACCTGAAGTGATCTCATACCATCAGTAAAATAGTTGAAATGAATATACTATAGTGACCATTTTCCGACAGTAAGAACATCAGCAGAGTTAACGTGATGACAAGTATGTTTCTGACATGACCCAAACCGCACTTTACGTTATTTTGTGATATATCTGTTATTCGCAATTATCAACAGCACTCGGCGTAAGGACACGTGGTGGATTCATATTAATAAAATACGCCTTGTTACACAACATAATTAAAGCAAGGCCCGTCCTGGTCGGCTCTGCTCCAGACAGATTGCTGTCATGTAAATATGCCCGTCGACCAGATTTAATTAACAATCTGCATATCGAAAATAACGTCAGCCGATGGACGGCAGCGGCGTATCTGGCGGAGGTATATTGTTCGATGAAATTCACGATGGGGTTTATGGTCAACAGGCCAACACGACTAAGGATGCTACAATAAGAGATCAAGGAGTGAATTTTTTATGGAATATACCTTTCCCTAATCCTGTGGCAGAAACCTAGATATAGAAAATATGCGCGATGCCCGCATGAAAATGTCTACTCTGTAGAAAGGGACGAAGCTGTGACGCTGCGAAGAAGATATACTAACTATGCTATGGCCTCATGTTCGGCTGTCTCTCTCACATTTTTCTGTCAGATTTACTGTAGAGCTAAATGGAAAATGCTCAGTCCATTCTCTATGACTAGGGGCAGAAACGATCAATTTGACAACGTATTACTTCCAAAGAGAAACACTTTGCTCCTGTCTGCTACTACGTCATGATGTGCGATGTGGATAGTAGTAAGAAAGGAAACATTACATTTTCTATTGTTATAATAGAGGACGATTTTTTTTACCCAAATTCACTTATTTTATTCAACATTATTCCACTATGTTCTATTTCACTTTACTTCCCTTCTCTACACTAATCAGCTCTACCCCAACTCCACTCGTGTATTAAACGTTTAAATGTCGTAGAGAAAGTTGAATATGGATTATTCTCCGAATTGAGTCAACGTGTATGATTCAATTCGTTACCATAGCCGTCTATAAGAAACTTGTCCTTATCGTGCTTCTACATTCTACTATATTCAATAAGGAGAAAGAAACATTACATTAAAGTTTATTAACAAATCATTCAACAAACGTTACATCAATGAGAAACTTACTCGCCCAAAGTAATGAACAATAAACCTATTATTCTTTTATTACTACTGAGCAATAATAAGAAACATCACATCAGCACTAAATATGAAATTATTCAAAAACGCGTTAATCTAACTGCCAATAAGAAACGTGTCCTTATCGTGCTTCTACTATATATCATAAGGAGAAAGAAAAATTACATCAAAGTTTATTAACAAATCATTCAACAATACGTTACATCAAGGAGAAACGATTCCTTATCGTAGTAGCTCGAAGTAATGAGCAATAAGCCTATTTCTTTTATTACTACTGAACAATAATAAGAAACATATCATCAGCACTAAATATGAAATTATTCAAGAACGCATTAATCTAACCACCAGTAGGAAACGTGTCCTTATCATGCTTGTACAACGTTTATACAATAAAGATTAAGAAAAATTAGATCAACGTTGAAAGCGAAACTATTTAACAACCCTTAAACTTATCCACCTATATGCAATGTGTCCAATTGGTTCTCCTCAACGTTTAATCAATAGGATGTAAAAAATGTCAAATTAACTTTAAATTTTGTGTTTAGCTACTACTGACATTATTATTGAATTCCAAATATATGGCGTAATATTATACGAAGTACACCTATCTTTATCTAATTATTCTGAAGATAGGCAATTATATTAGAAGTACCTCTTCATTCTAGTTGTTAATTTTTTGCTGAGTATCATTTGGTCATTCATAGGATTTTATCGACTATTTTCTTATTATCACATGAAATGGATTCAAAACCCTTGAATTAAAATTTTAAATTTTTCATATATTTTGAGGTCAACGACACAAACACTTCTTATCGAACACACTTGATGAATTATCTGATTGAAAAATCACAATCATAGAAATGAATGAACATGTTATCAATTGCTTTCCATACGATGAATTCATTCTTCAAATTGAGACTTGATGTTGGCCCAACCTAAACTAAACACTCAGTGTGGTTTTCAGAGTTTCCAGAGGTATATTTGTTGGTTAATTCGAAACTTCAATTCTTCCAACGTAGTGGACCTTTATGCATGAACTTTATGTTTTATATATCCCCATATGGCAATCTAGTGGTGTTGGATCAGGTGATCATAACCATTCGATGATTACTCTTCTCCTCATCGATCTACCAGGAAACGTTTCATGAGTTTAACACATTTGTGCAGTTAGGCTTTATTGTATGATGAAGGTTGTTTTCATTTTGATATATCATATTTTTCAGAGTAGGTTTAGCATAGGAATGCGTTAACTGTCGAAATCCACCAAATGGTTTATATTGAGAGTTATTTTAAATTTAAAAAACTACCAATACAATTGAAAGTCATTGTGAATTACAGTAATTCATAGCCTTTCGGCGTTAATCTATCTTCGTAACTTACAAGACTCACATTTGCGTATCTTTCAAACTTCAGTATATCTTCGTTCCTATCTTTTATTAGGAAAAATTTTAAATTTATAAATTCACCTGTTGTGACGAAAATTGTAATACTACACGTATAACTGGAGAACATTGAGAAATTTGTCGAAGCGTGTTTTGTCGAAAGTTTCAAAATGTGCAACACTTAGATTACCTGGAAATTTTTGGCCGGAAGTCAAGATCTGTTCCGCCACTGTTGACGGACTTTCTCTATATGCGGTGCGTTTCTATATCCCTCCCAATTTCCGGACCCCCTTCAGCGAATTAATTCCGATTTGTTTTGAGCCATTACCCTGTTAATATCGCCGATATTGGCTTAATTAAAAGGAGTAATTGGATATTCGAACCCTTTAACGTCACCAACATGTTTCCTTCTTAACATATCAACCTGAAATTACTACCACAAATTTTCCAACGAAGACAGTTTTCCCGGAGATTATGACACACTGATAGGGAGAACTTGCTCATCTTTCTTTTAAGATTTTGTTATCAGTCAATAACAGCTCTGAGCATTGAGGCAGGGAAAGCCACTACCTGCTGAGGAGTTCTGAAAAGAGAGACAATTTAATCATTTCTCAAGCATTCAAATTTAGGAATATTCAGCAACTCAGTTATTTTTATGAATCACTGAATTTCAAAAATACAAAAAGCCTAGACCCGATCAATTCAGATTCTGCATGAACATAACGTGCGTTCAAAAAAATTCGTCGTCAAGTAGGCTATGGAATTTTGAACGTCGATATTTTGGGTCTAACCGTAATTCTTAGCTTTTGCTGTACCTACTATTTTCCAGGTGGACTGTCAAGTTAGCAGTTAGCATTTTGGATTGTTGTTGAATTAAAGTTATCCGGAAATTATAAAAATGGTTTTTACAGATGTGTAAAAAATCCTACTTCAAAATTGGGGAGAAAATAGAAGGAGATTAGAAATATTCTTTAATGTTCCAGGGACATTCCCAATGTTGCTGACAGAAAAAATCTTTCGAAAGTACTCTTTTGCGATATGATGACGGAACAGATATGTTCAAGCAAAAAAAAGTAGTGGTCGACCAAAGAAGAAAACCTCAGAGATTCAGCAATAATTAAAATATGATGACAGAAGACAGAAGCTCCACGAACCTCTGTTCGTGTTTTATCTCAAGTGGCTGGAGTATCTGTTGGCATATTTTATGCCACACTATTTTGAATGGAAGACATCAGTTTGTTTTCATAAAGATTGTGATGTTATCAGAGAATTTCCTTGTAGCATCCAAAAAAAATTGGAGTTTGGTATGCATCAGTCAATGGCAAAATGTGGGACCTATTTTCTTTTATGGAATTTTATGAATTGTCCAATTTTTTTTTCATTTAATTCAGTTCTTTAGTTTAGTCATGGATTTTCAATAAAGACCAAATCAGTTCAATATTTATAGAGAATTAATCAACATATTCAGATTCTTACTGTGCTTTATTCATATAACTGCAATAGGTAGAACCTATTCACAAAAAAAACATCATACCACGATCCGTTCAAGATTCATATCTCTTACGTATAAAAATATTAGACATCGGTTAAAATTTTTACCAAGAATTTTTCTAACCGCCTCAGATTTTTTGGATTCTTGTGATTTGACTCAATGGAAGAAACGCTTTTCGCACTTTGGGCGAAATTAACTTTTCCTTAAAAGTGCCTCGCCAATTTCCATACAAATAACATAATTCCTATACTATGTAGACGTTAATGTCATCATTGTTTACATTTTGAAAAGGTGAAGTTATTCAAGAAAAGACCAGGTAGGATAAGCCTAACATTCCTGGACGAGGTAAACATACTATTTTTCCGCGAGAAGAACAAGGCATACACATTTGTTTTCCGTTTCAAAGTCGAACACAAATTATAGGAAGAACTCATATATGGTCAGATGTCCCACTCTCATATTGGTTTTAATTAAGATTTTTATTCATTTTAGTTGTAGTCTTAATCTGTTTGAAAGAAAAGTAAGTTCACTTCTGAACTGATGCTCTTTAGGTGTTTGTACATGGTGTTTGCCATTGTATTGCCATTTTATTAGAGTGTTTTTTTTCAAATTGGTATTTCTTTTTATTATGGTTGTAGATTTTTATTGGTTTATTGTATTTTTTTTTGTAAATGGGGATGATCCCGTAAACATGTTATATTACTAGTAATATTAACTAAAAATTCGACGGATATTAATTAATTTCGAAAAAATCGCGAATTATTTCATTCATAAATAAAGGTGCTTTGAAATTCGTGACGAAATTGGTTGAGTTACTATAGAAACGTATTAATGTTTAATGGTCAAATGGTTCTTTCCAGAATCGCATCTTTTCAATCTGTCAATAACGTTCCTTTTTTACAATCAGAGCAAAGCAACCTGAAAATCTGCTCGCTCACTTTCCTCCTGAGATGCAATTCTTGAAATCAGCTATATAGTTATAGTTATAGTGAGAAGGGGTTACAGTTCACTGCGACCTTAAGGTCTATTATGCCCCCTAACAGAGCTGTTTTCATCGCGCCCTTTACAGCTCGCCTTCCAGATCCAGAGATCTGATGAAATCCAATATCTGGGACGGCTTCAACGAGGATAATTCCCCACTCCTACATACAAGTTTCTTGTTCAAAGCACTCTTTCCTTTGGCTTGCAATGGCAAAGCATTCCGTAACCAGGTGAATAGGAGTTTTTTCCTCCTCCTCACAGAATCTACACTCGTCAGTGTCCGACAACCCCATTCTCAACAGATGCTTCTTTAGGCGACAATGTCCTGTGAGAAAGCCAGTGAGTAGGTGTAGTTGGTTCTTACTGAGATCCAGATATTTTTTGGATCTAGCAGTTTCAAAGTTCCGAAGGAACTTTTTGGAGTGATCCAATTCCTGGGAGATTCCGCCAGAGTTTTTCCCTTTCGGCTTTCTCCTTCTCCATAAACTCCTTCTTGTAGGTGCATTTTCCTATACCACAGAAGGGTTCTGGGCCAGTGAGTGGCGTTTGTGCGCTCTCTCTGGCGAGTGTATTGGCCTTCTCGTTTCCTACGATTCCCGAGTGACCGGGAACCCAGATTAAAGAGACCTTATTTTTCTTGTCTACATCACTGAGTTTATTCCGGCACTCCCAAATCAGCTTTGAATCAATGACATAGGAGCTCAGTGCCTTTACGTCAGCTTGATATCTGTATGAATAGCTATATCACACTTCTGATAGTTTCTTTCTAGATTTACATCTAGGCATCTTTCGATTGCTAGTATTTCCGTTTGAAGGACGCTTGTACAGGAGCCTAACGATAGTGCACACTTGGTATACAGCTATACTGGACGCATATAAATTTAATTGCTCGTGTTTTCGAAAACAAAACAGTGTAAAATGATAAGTGATGTTGAATTTTCCATTTCTGGGACTCCTCCAGAGCTGTTTGAGGCAGTGAATACTGCTTCATTAGAATTATTGCCAAAAAATCAAGAGAAAAGTACGAATATACGCATATAAACGTTTTATGGACTATCGTAAGAGTAAAAACAGGAGTTCTTTCTCGGAAAATGTTGTAATGGCATACTTCTTGTCGAATAACTGGAAATATAAAAATCTGATTTCAAAATGTATTCTTCAATGCATCGAGATTTTACGAAATATGAATTAATTCCTTGTGAACAACGTGTTTTCAATCATTTATGTAGAACACTACCAACTGTCAGGAAATATAATTTCCTTAGAGTAAGGAGCTCTACAAAGTTGTTGTTGATCATTTTTCTGTATCTTTTATAGCATCAGCCTGAAAGCCAGAACGAGTTGAATTTTATTTTAAAACTTCAACCAACTCACAAAAATCCTTGACAAATTATACACCTTACCCCCGGTACACAAAGCTTGATGGGGGAATCAACGCTTGATTGACGAATAAACGTCAATTTGTTTTCAATCGATTATTCATTTATAAGCATTCAGAATATCATTCCCGCATCAAATTATGATCTATGCTTCATTCAACTTTATTTTAGCAGTCGGTTGGCCATGGAAATTTGACACATTTCACTCTGTATAGTACGAAAATGTGGGGTTATGAAGCTTGTCAAAACATTTTTGGGTTTTAAATCAACGCTATGTTGCCCGTTCTACGTAGAAGTTTCTGTTATTACGTATTTTATCACAATGTCGAATCTCTTCGGAAAATATTTGACGAACATAATTGAAGTTTATACAAACTGACTGAAGGCATACCAAATCCAGTTATTTGCATGGAAAATACAAGAGATCAGTATAATATCATAATATGTGTTAGCTTGAGGAGAGTTAATGTCCGTTATCTTCTTTGGATTACATCATTTGTAGATTTCAAAAATATTAACCCGAAGATGAAATGCATATGATGCAATGGTTGGGAATGGGTATCTCCCGAAGGAATCAACAGATAATTCCAAGAATGTTAAATTCTTCAACAAAAATCATCTTGCATCAATATAAGTAAAACGAATTGAAGGAAATTTCAAGTTAAGATGCAACTTCACCGTTGAACAAAAATTTCACATGAATAAACAAGTAACAGGTCAACTTGCGCGTATTTGTGGCTATTCATCTTAATACATTGATGTAATAATAATAATTAGGTATTTATTAATACCTTAAGACATTTACATTGTATAGGACAAGTCAAATGAAAAATAGAAAAATCCATTTTAGGGAACTTATTCTTCGATGACATTTGTCGAAAATCCTGTAGTAAACTTTTCGCATTAATTCACTCAAACATAAAATTCTCAAATGCCACCACTTTTTTGGGTCTCCCAATATAAGGAATTTCTTTGTCATACTCTTCATTCACAATCTTTCTGATTGTGGAAATATTCAGCTGAAATATAAGTCGTTTAGATTCAGATGAAACATTATATAAATTCTCTTACATTGAATATGTTCGCTATCGTCAGACGTATTGTGGATTTTAGAATATCAGGGTATAACTACTTGAATGAGCGGACCTGAATTCTAAATAGCACTTCCTGAAACCCTGCTCTTTTTTCAATCACTTTCGGCATTTTCGAATTTTCGTAATAAAAATTGATATTAGTTGTGGCAACGGCGTTATGACATTAACGACATTTCATGAGTGCCAACCTAACTTCGTTCTAGTTACAAAAACTTGAGAAAATTATTTCATGGCCAACCGACTGCTAAAATAAATTTGAATGAAGTATATATACGTTCTTTCAATGACTTTCAATTGATTCCCCTTCGAAATATTCAGAAATGCAAGGGTCTCAGTGATTTCATTTTGGAAATCGAATGACTGTCATGTTGTTGATCAGGCAATGAAAGTTTTGTGAAACCCACGGTAAATCTTCTTTGCTGATTATTCTGTATCTTGGTGAGAACCACATGAAAATCCATTCCTCATGGAGGAGTTGAGTGGAGTGGCTCATGCTAGTCTTCGCCTAAGTGTATTTTTATTTTTATGGTTTTCCTCAATAAAGACACTAATATTATCATTATTATTTTGAGTTTAAAGCTAAGAGACAGGTTTAACGAGTGTGGGTTTGCCTTCAGCTCCTATTTTAGCCTTCTAACTTCCCCATCTTATAGTAGATAGGTATTCCGTTGCACAATAATCAGGAATGAAAATTTATAATAAATTATTGGGATATTATGCAATAAATTATGAGAATCACAAATACGAGGGTATAGTAATTATGATTTTCTTTTGTGTTCAATTCAATTTCCAACATTTTAAATAAATGGATTGCGAAGGTTATTGTTGTCACATAGCAATGGGTTCAAAATTTCTTTAATTAGCATTGAATAGAATCACAAGAAGGATGGATGTCAGTTGAACAGATCCTTCAATTTGATGAATCCCTAACTAACCTTTTAGTTGTTTTAAATTTCACAGCTCTATCATTCAGAATGATGAACAGAAAGGAGTTGTCCGAAATTTGCTATGTTCAAACACGCTCACCTTTTCTTTCTGGAGCGGAAAATGATACAGGGCAACTGAAAACCGAATTTTGACGAATTTTCAATACTTTATTGAATTGGACGGGCACAAAGGATTCCTGCCGGACCAACATCGACAGGGGCAACGTTCCGCATACCCTATCCTCCCCCTCCCCAACTTCCCGTTGATATATAGGCGAGATGTGCCCCAAAGGACGGGTTTTATGAAATCAATCAGTGCACCATATTGGCCTACTAGGCCCCTAATTGCCTTAATTTCGAAGCGCAACTGATGCGTCCATGTTTATTTTTAAATTTGGAAATCACGACCGGCTACGGCCCTCTACGGGTTGAAATTAGACCGCATAAGCTGATTTGTATCGATGGATAAAATCGTATGGGTTCGTTTGATTTTTGAAGGTGTTGTTTTTTCCTATAATCAGATCCAGCGGTTTGTGGCGTACCCGTGTGGGTTAAAATTCGGATGACACATGTCATTCATGTTGTGCACATAGAAGATGTCTGTCATGATTAATAAAATTTGTTTTCGTCTTGTTTGAAAATTCTGTTGTTTCAAAATTGCTAAATTCTCTTGTTTCCCGAACTTTTAAATAAGGTGCGTTCAAAACAATACGTCGTCAAGTAGGTTATGGATTTTTGAACGTTGGTACTTCGTGTCTGAACATAGGTAATTCTTAGCTAGTATATATAGTGCTGTACTATTTTCCAGGTGAACTGTCACGTTCGCATTTTGGATTGTTGCTGAATTAAAATTATCAGAAAATTATAAGTATGGTTTTTACGGGCGTGTAAAAAGGATTTACTACTGAATCCTACTTCAAATTTGGGGAGAAAATAGAATCAGATCGGAAATATTCTTATGTTCCAACGACATCATAGAAGTATCCCAATGTTGCTCTAGATCATTACCAATCTTTCCAGAGGATTGTTTTGCGATATATTCACGATACAAGTCTGTTCAAGCAAAAACTGAAGTGGTCGATCAAAAAATAAATAAATAAATATTCAGCAATATTGAAAATATGATGACAAAAGCTCCACAAACCTCTGTTCGGGTTTTATCTCAAGTAGCTGGTGTATCTGTTGATAAATGCAATACCATTTTGAATAAAAGACATCAATTTGTTTTCATAAAAATTGACATGTTATCAGGTTGATTACCTTCCCTTGTAGCATCCAAAAAAAAATGTTCGGTATTCATCAGTCAATGGAAAATGTGAGGCATTTTTTAATGTATCACTTTTTTCTTAATTTCTACCAGTGGCGTTCGTACGTAATTTGACATACCTATTATGGCAGACATTGCCACAGGTTTTTCCTGAAATAAAAATTAGTTTTGAAATTCCCAATCGTTTCTTACCAAAATTGATCACTTGACTTTTTCCTACCTGATTCACGGTTTCCGCTTTAAAAAATAAAAACCGTTTCACTGCATGATCATAACAGTATCCTCAATATATACATATGACAATATCACCATGCAGAGACATACGTAGTTTTATTTTTTTAGATGAAACCCGTGGGTCGGACTAAAAAATTCAAGAGATCAAATTTGCTCATAGTTGAATACAGTCAGTGGCGTGCCGGTCTAAATAATACCACCCTGTATCTCAGAAGGTAAGACGTTTAGGACATATGTTCATATAAAGTTTTTTTCTCAAAATGAGCCGAAAAATCACCTCCATAAATATTGACATTCAATTACGAAACACCTTGTATTTCTATCCTTAGGATGTGTCCTAATAGGTATGAATCACCATGTATATTATCATTGAATGCTAAATAACAATGTTTTCACAAAAATAATGATAATGACTCTCCCTAGGTAATGTTGTTTCTCATCCCTCAATAACCAGCTGTCTGAAATATACAGGGTGAATCGGGAGGAACGGACCAAACTCCAGGTGTGTATTGCACAAGTAAAAATAATTTCAAAAAACCCATAAGTTCTCATACGATTCTTATTTGTCTTCAAAATATAGCGTAATTAAAATGTTTTGAATAGTTTACCCCTTCTTATCACGAATGCTGTAATTATCGATTGTTTGGTCCGTTTTGTTGTTCTGACATTCATTAGTGTCAGTGTATTCGACGCAATAATACTCATAACTCTCATATATGGTCCAGACGAAAATCCACACGCAACAGTCGAAACTAATTTCCAGCACAAGTTTTCGGTTAAAGTGTGGTGTGGTACGGTGGATGGTTATTTTGACCCGCATATTTCGGAAAATCGTCTAACAGGAGAGAACTACTTATTTTTCTTGCGAAATGAATTGAAAGCATTATTAGAGGAAGTTCCTCTAAACATTAGAATGCAAATTATTATTATTATCAGCACCATGGAGCTCCCGCCACTCGTCAGGTTAAGCAATATTTGGACGAAGAGTTTCCAGGACTATGGATTAGTCGCGGTGTTCCTATTAGTTGACCTCCAAGATCTCCAGACCTCACACCACTGGACTATTGTATGTGGGGCTGGCTTAAAAATGAAGTGTGCAAAGTGAAAGTCGACACTCGAGAGGCCCTAATACGACGCATTAGAAATGCTTGTCAAAGAAAGACATGAATCACTTAAAAAAGCAACAAGAGCCCTTTTCAGACGAAGTAGAATGTGTTTAGGGGTTAATGGCACCAATGGCGGTATGATTAAAATAATGTTAATGTAGGAAATTTTGTTTGTTTGTAATTACGCTATATTTTGAAAACAAATGAGAATCGTATGAGAACATATGGGTTTTTTGAAACTATTTTCACGTGTATAATACACATCTGGTCCGTTCCTCCCGACTCACCCTGTATAATAGAAGATGTTTCTCAATCGAATAAAGTTGTCATCTCAAGAAATCCTATTTTCAACAGTCTTAGAGAAGAGTGCTTAGTGGTTAGTGCAGGCAAAATCATAAAGTGCCCAGTAATCGCGAGCCTCTTGTGAAAAATCGGCGAGTAGTGATAGAGACAGGGAGTGACATGGACTTCAAAATTGATTATAAAACCGTTACGGTTTCTTCTATAAATGAAACAAATCATAGATGCCCTCGAAATTTTCGCAATATTGAAAACAAAACCTGTTTTATTGCGATACTTCATTGGAACTATTTATTATACGATTTCTAGCAGATGATGAATAGAAAGAAATTCCGAATTTCAAGTTTGAAATCATCCTGTTTCTCTAATCGTCGATACGTCGAATGGCAAAAATTACTGCAATAAGGTCTAGCGTTCTAGGCACAGCAACACCTACCCTCTACGTAGTTTATTAGCTGAAGACGTTTTTCTTTAAGAGACCAGTGGGTTTAGAGATTTATTAGTTAGGATGCTTGCTTGCATTCATGCATATGTGTTGGAAGCGAAGAATAATTAATTATTTTCCATTTCAAATAGAAAATTATTCATTATTATATATTTTTGGCGTCCAACGTGGGGCATCAAAAGTCCTTCTTCTAGTAATCCTAATTTCACTTTTTCACACGTGGAAACAAATGTTGGTAATATTGTTCCAATCCAGAATAAAAGTCCAAATAAAAACAACAGGAAAAACGATAAAAATTTGAAACATCTCATTTTAACAGAATCAGAAATTCAAAAAAAGAAATTTTTTTTTTCGTTACTTAGAACGACACATTATTATAGGGATCCTTATTAATAATTTTCTTCATTCACTTGTTTGTTCGAGGAAAATGAGGCACCAGCGAATAAATTCACCGTGTAGAACGGTACAAAGGGTAGACTTGCACCCAGTAACGATGTGACTGAAATCAAGATAATTAAACGTTTCAAGTATATAGATTAACTATGCAATTCCAACAAGACCAAAGACGATTGGCATCTGAATATTAATGAACATTCATGAAATATCCTATACCGTTTCTCCGCAAAGGCAATTAAAATCGCCTAAATCCAACTGAAAGCTAAAACTATGCAAGCATTCCCAAAGAAAATATGTATTTATGAAGAGTATAAGCATAAAGGGGTAATTCAAAGACTGCATAAAACTGTAGTTAGGCGGCTGAATTCCAGAACTCTGCACGTAGAGGATCGTTTGAGGAACGCTCTCGCATGCTCGCTTAAGTATTTGTCATACTATGTTTTAATTAAGCACATATTTCGCGAAGAGGAGCTAATTTGAAGCAGGCGCATTCCAAGGTAAGGGTCGTTCCGTAATACCGACATCAAACGACAACAAAAACAGGAGGGAATACCTGACATGTTCACTCGAGCGTTAACTCGTTGTAATTCACGATTGATCTTGATAGTCAATTTTATGACAGACATTTCCCCTCTACAATTTTGTTTTCAATCTTTCTTGATATTCTATGATGTCAAAAAATTACCTATAATCGATCCACACAATATACAATAAACCGGGTGTTACACAAGAAATAATTCAGTCGGATATTGCTGTTAGTGAAACTAACTCCGGAAAACGCCAAGACAAGTCAATTTGAATGGAAAATCATGGATGTATAACCATATCTACCTTTAAGGGGGTCGTCAAAATATTTAATGGCAATAGGGATCGAGTGACCTGTTGAGCATTCATTACCGGGTAAAAAACCAGGCAGGAAAGTTTGATGCAAGATTAAGGCTAACTTATTTCTCCGATTTCTATAGCAAACATCATAGCCTGTCTTGAATCAGTCGCATAAATCAAGCATATGAGAGGACTAAATTGCTCACGACTTAGTTCTGAGCAGTAATAGTGCGGAAAACCTGTGGAATTCCGATAACAATTTTGATTAAACAAGAATGAGATTTTAAAAAATACTTCTTTGCTCACAGCCAGAGGTGACTGCAAGGTCAAAATATTTCAAGCTCGTAATCTTCCCTGGATTGTCCTACAAATTACATAATGAGTCGTATGCATAAAGAAGAGTATTTGCTTTTACTATAATACTATCTTTGTCAGTTCCTTATAAAATGTATAATTTCTTTTCAATAAACTGAAGTGAAAGCATTTACTACTTCTTTATGCATATGACCCATTATATTCAAAAAGTTTGGCTGCAAGGCATCTTTCTAGAACATCCTTGATTTTTTTACCAACATAAAAGACAAAACCCCTCAAACTATGCAATTCAGTCTGGTGTATAAAACTCCCTGCCATGATTATGGCAGAGCGTACGTGGGCCAAACAAGACAATACTTGAAAGACAGAGTTGGACAACATAAAAATAATGGCAGACATTCAGAAGCCGAAAACAAAACTGCCCTTACACAACACACACACAGACACAGAGAGGGACACAGGTTTAATTTTGAAGATATAGGTTACCATCCTAGATCACGAACAGCATCATTTCAGACGTCTTTCAAGTGAAATGATACATATAAGAAGAAACAACACAGTGAATTATAGAGAGGATACCAACAAGTTGAGTGCTTTTAATGACTACATGATAACAAAAATAAGAATACCCAATGCATTATAATGAAAAATTGTTTGTCTGCGCACTTTGTTTCGTGTTTGTCGCCAGATGGATGTTCGCCTTTTATATATTTGTTTCACACTGTTTGCTGGTTGGGATAAATCAGATAAGCCGAGACCGAATATGAGAATATCTGTAATCGATAAGAACGTATGTAATTCCGATTCGGTTTCATTGTTTTTATTTCATGTACTGTCACACGTCGGACTGTTTATTAATTTATTCTTGAGCTCCCATGACTAATTTTGAAATACTAGCTTTATTAGTTATATGATGAGGAATAATTTGTTTTGTGCTTTGTGTATAATTAATAAATGCAATCTTTTTAGCCTTGAGAAAGGAACAAAATAGTTCCGAAACGTAGGTGAAATCATAAGTGATTGTTTTTCAACCTGTCCAAATTCTTGCGATATTTTACTTATACTTCTTTGTCATCATAATGGTCGAACATGATCTTTCTAAAAACCCCTTTGCCAACAAAGATAATATAAATCGATCATTTCAAATCAAAGCTACATCAAATTAGAAAAGTTTTTTTTTACAATTACCATATCTTTCCTTAATGATTGATTCAGGGCAGGTTCATTCAACCTGTCGACAAAGTGTTCGTCAACTACTTGTTTATTTAATTGACAACCTGTACCTATTTTTAATATAGTTATCGTTTTGGTTGTTAGTGCGTTGTAATAGTAAACGAAAGAGCTGGTGAGTATTCGACATAATGGCGTTCTGACCAACAGAGATAATTTTGTTCTTGTACCATACTGAGTTTTATTTGTTGCAATTGGTCCAAGTCGTGAGCTTAATTGTTTGGTCAGTAACGTAGATTTGTAGATAACTTCTCCCAACAAAGAAATAAATATAATACTATATAACTATCCACTGATATATTTCCTCTGAATAAGGCTCTTCGCGACAGTTGCGTTTTATATAAAATTACCTATCATCAACTCTCCTTCAGCAATCCTTCATGGCAAAATCACTGGTTCATTGTGTGTAGATGGATACATGCAGCACTAAGTTATGAGTAACAACATTCTTTTGATTAATAACCAAGCTTCAATCGTCAGTATGAATCCTTTATTTTATGTTTGCCTAATCTGAAATATTACTTGAAAGGAAGAATAGGTTGAGTATTTAAATATGGCTTCAGATCATTCAAATACAGACACATACCTGATATACCAAATGAATCGAACATTGGACCATTGTTATTCCTAATGATTTTTGTTTCACTATCAGATGAAAGAATTTCTTCAATGTGAGCATTGTAGGCGACAATTTTTACATAAGAGTACATGAAATTTCAGATTTGGAGTTATTTCAATCTGAAGTTCACAATAATCGATGTTTGTGAAACTCATCTTGAGCAATGGAGTGTTTTGAGATCTATTTCACTGGGGACGCGCATTTTCGAATGTTGCATGAGGTTGCTTTGTGGCATAGTGGAGATCAGTTTCTGCTCACATATTGAAGAGCTTGGTACATTTGCTAAGTATTTCTGCTTTGTTTCCGATATTTGATGATTTACCAATTTTTAAAAGCTTCTATATCTTAGTGGTAGCCATTACAATGGATAATTCTAACTTGATTTGATTTCCAATTCTCATCATTATGGGTTGGTACCCACAATGATGTATCAGTCAGATTCTTGATAGAATGAGACGGAAGTATATAGTTTTTCATGCAAAAAATTAGAATAGAGTATATAACTGAATAGTGCTCAAATATAACCAAAAGTATAAACAAATCTCTGGTGGTATTGCATATTCTTCTTCAACCATGTCTTCATTCCATTAATACGTCGCTTTGTGGTAGTTACACTGATATTGATTGTCATTCAAAATCAGCTAAGAAACCTCTTTCGTGTGTTTCTTACAAGGTGGATCGAAAATCTTAAGCAAAATTTGTATGTATTATAGAACACCACAAGATGGATGCTTTTTATCAATGAACTTATGTCTTTAGTATGCCGCTTTTTAATGTAATACAATTCTATGACATCTAACATTTTGAAGTCGATGAAGGTATACTGAGCCTACGATAATCCGTTTTCCTTACATTGCAACTTCTGAAATGGGTGCAATAATAGATTCAAATATTGAGTAGTATGGGTATTATTTGATGATACCAAGTTACTATTGGTGTTTGTTCATTCCGTTTTGATTCTTCGTATTCACTAAGGGTTGTTTTCAAGAGAGAACTCTTTTCTGGATATATGTATTCTATCAGTTTTTTCGGAATATAGGAGGGTACGCCAAGTATTATACCTTTTTCAATATTATTAGAATAAAAAATATGAATATAGAAACCTACAGGCGACAAAATCCGACTTTTCGTGCGTTAGAATTTTGAAACTTGGACAGATACTGAGACTTGAGTATTATATAACAGTAGCAAGTAATTTTTAAAATATAAATCTGCATCCTAATAGATCGGTTGAGGTCTCCTTTCGAGTATCACATCATGGCTTCGCTTTGTGGAAGTATACCTATAATCAATAAATAAGAGTTAGTAAATGTTGAGTAATAAATAATGAAAGTAATTCCACTTTTTCTATGTAGAGGACATAAAAAACTAAGATGCTATGAAGTTTTAGTTACCTATTTCAAAAATAACTACAAAATTTCTTTTCTCATCTCTGTTCCACTTAGAAAATTGAATAAGTCCATAATCAAGCATCTTCGAAGCAACGTAACTCTTCAACTATGCGTTTCCGGACATGCCTATATAGAAACATTCCGTCTTATTTTGAGCTTGTGAATCTATATTCAAATTTATTCCCATCAATTCTGAGACAGCCTGTATCTGTAAAACCACGTTCAATAACCAAATCATCTACAACAACCAAGAATTTCTATAAATAATATAAAATTATCACAGAAGATATGAAATTTGCGCTGTTTATTCATTGAATTTAAAACAGATTATATGATTTTCACTAACATGAGTTGTAAACCACGACAAGTGTTTCGCTATTACAATAGCATCCAGCATCTGGAGGTGGGCGAAGGTAAACTTCAGTTACATATACTTAATACCTGGTCCCTCATTATTATACTTATTATTAACTTATTTCCTATTTTGATGTTGAAGTTATAGTGATTTGCACTTGATATCTTTTTCTCAACTGATTTTGAATGCAGTTTGACATTAAATTTTCAGGACTATATTTCACAGGATTTGCTGAGTGATTGTGAAATGGCATTAGTGAGGAGGTCTTCAGTTTCAGATGACAGAGTATGGAAATTGACATCTGTGAGTTGGGTTTAATAATACTCTCCATTATTTGAAAAATAATATTGATATGCTTGATGGAATGATCAATACATTGTACTTTTTGATATAAGCAGTATTTATATTAAGTTATCAATATTTTATTAACGAGATTTTCTTCATAGAAAAAATGTTCTGAAAAACTCGTATATTTGAACAATAATTGTGAATTGATCTATTTATAATGCATTTATCATTTGTATTTCTTTTTGATGAATCCAGTTTTCATCTGTTTGAAATTAACAGCCAAATTCGTGATCCACTGCAGAATCCTTTAAACTTTGAAGCTTCTTCTAATCCCTCTAGTTAGAAAAACTAAAGAAGCTTCAAACAAGAAAATGGTCATGATTGTGTGTTCAAGTCATTTAATATTTATTTAATCAACTAGGTTATTAATGTTCGAGATCATTAATCGCTCAATTAATAAACTAGTTAATTACAAGATTTTTCCGTCGACCACATTTTGAATTGAATGGGAATTCTTGATAGCAAAAATTTTCTATCGATATCTACCGTCTAGTCAAATTTGACACTATAAATTTTTTATGTTCATATCGGAATGTTAATATTTATGCGGCCGATCGAACAATTCGAGAAGTCCATAGAGGGCATATTCGAGTTGTGACATTTTGAGTAAATCACATTGATATCGTTCCCTATAATATGGAGCTGGTAAAAGTTGGAGTTGTAGTACATAGATATATTGATTACTCTCTAACCATCAAAATTTATCTGCAACCTCCACAATTCATCTCTTTTCAATTCACCCGCTAGGTACTGCGAAAATCAATGTGACAAATAAAATTATTATTTGGGTAGCTGCTGAATACTTATATTTTCGATTGCTCATGACAATAATGCATAAATAGGAAATTAACCATCGGCGAAAAAATTTATTAGTTAACACACTATTCTACTAGCTAGGACCTTTCTCTCCTAAATTCCATCACAGTGAGGATGTTTAATATTGCAATTTCATTATCAAAACTGATTTTCTGACGTCGTTATTAATATACTAGATAGGTAGGATAGATAACACAGGCCAACACACATTTTGGTGCCTGCGATTTGTTAACCGTTCCTGAGTAATTTTTGGATGCAGAATGTAAAAAAGTTCTCAGATTTTGTCTATCAGATCTAGTTTTTGAGATTTTTAAAAAAACTTGTGTATAAGTATAATTCACGTTATAACTGTTATAATATATAATATTACTATTGACACTTAAAAAAAACAAAGACACATGGATTTGAGTATTTATTGCAAAAACTTAATTTACATAATTACATTAGTCACTAATCACATAAAAATTTTCTTTTATACGATTTTCTAGAATGGAGTCTCGCTGAAGGCTCCAGCAGTAGTCCGCCATCATGTGGCTATCCCATCGTCCTTGATAAAGATCTTTCATAGTTTTAATATCCTGATGGAATCTTTCCCCCTGTTCTTCACTACAATCACCTAAGTTTTCTGGAAAACGATCTAGGTGGCTGTGGAGGTAGCAGGCCCGGACTGGCCAGGTCCGCAGGTCCGCGATCGCGGAGGGCCCCCGGCCTAAGGGGCCCCCGCTAACGTAGATAAATATAATAGATGAAGTAGCTTCAACAAGTAAGTTGCTCACAAAAAAGCTGTTACTTCAGGCCAAGGGGAGTAAAATGTTGAAGCATCTTAGTTAAGCCCCTTCTATTCCAGTATAACAGCATTGTAAACTGTTAAACACAAAACATTTGTTTTTAATTTTAGTATTATTTTTCTAATCACTAAAATCCGTTTTTCATTATTTTTATTACAAAAATTATTTTGACCTAATTCATTCATACATTTGGTGTGATTAAAATAATGCATTTTAGAACTAGAAACAGATTACATTTATAATTTTCACATAAAATGAGTGGTAAACCACGACACGTGTTTTGTGATCACAATGAGATCTTCAGGTGGTTGAGGATAAACTGAAAAATTTGATACCGAACGATTTGTTTATAAACAAATACAGGGTGTTTTTAAGGTCAGGCTTTCACAAGCATTTTCAATGCGTTGTCTTAGTTCGTCCGCACTACCCACTTCACCGTCACTGTACACAAATTTTTTCAAAATGACCCCAAAGGAAGAAATCACAGGAGTTGAGATCTGGAGAAAGAAATGGATCCACTACGTTCTATTCACCTATTGGGAAACACATTATTTAAATAGATTCGAAAGTTTCTTCGAAAGTGGGGTAGTTCTCCATCCAGTAACAACCACATTCTCTGTCGAATATTGAGAGGAACATCTTCTAGTAATCCTGACAAATTGTTCTGGAGAAAATGGAGAAAGTCTTCACCTGACATTCGTGGTGGTGAAAAAAATGACCCAATAAGCATTCTACTCAGGAGTCCAATCCAGACATTCAAGGAAAACCTTTGCTGAAAATCTGTTCTTCTGATAGCGTAAGGGTTTTCCGTAGACCATACATGGATATTGTAGAAGTGGTTTACTCTTTTTCTTGTGAAAGTGGCTTCGTCAGTAAACAGAATGGATGTTGTTAAATATTGGTGATTTGAAAGCCACAGGCAGAATTTTTTTCTTCCAGGATGGTCTTCTGGTTGGAGTGCTTGAACTTTCTGGAAATGGTATAATTGCTCTTGTCTTAGTGTCTTTCAAACTCTACTGTGGCTCACTCCGACGACCCTGGCTATGGACCTAATACTTGTTGTCGGTTGTTCCTCAACTATGTCCAGAATATGCTCCTCGATTTTTGCCATTTGGAAATCCAAATCCCATATGCAATTACCAAGCTGCAGTCACATTCTGTATCATCGCATCCGAAGCACTACCGAAATCATACCTTGAGCCCTGGTGAATATTTTATATACCTAAATGATTTTTGGTACCACAACTTATTTTGGAGAGTTCTATTACCTGTCAAAAAAAGCCTCTACTTTGAGAAAATCCTGTATTTAACTCTCTACTCTTCAAGATATAGAGGGGGCACTTCATCAGAACATTCAAGGCATTTTCAGGATTTTTTTCGTCTTTTTAATTGCTAATAAAAAACAAACGAACAAAACAAAAAAAACCTGTCAAAAAAAAAAACTAATCTAAAAAAAACAACTCGTTGAAATCTAGGGAAAGATGATATTTTTCGATAACGTTATGCATTGATAGAAGTTTTACTTTGCTATATTATTTAATGACCGATCATCCGGTTGGTCCTATTTTGTAATTGATCTGAACGTTCCGAAAATTACCATTACCCCCTCTAGTCCGATTTTCACCAAGCTCTGAATGTTCTGGAAACTGTCACTGCCCCCTGTAGATTTTTAGAATAGAGTAAAACGCTTGTTTAAATATCTTCTCGTTCGATACCATATATTTCAGTTTACCTTTACCCACCTAAAGATGCTATTGTGAGAGCGGAACAAGTGTCGTTATTTGACAACCCTTTTTTGTGAGAATCATATAATCTGTTTCAAGTTCAATTATGGATGAATCGGCCACTTTCATTTTTAACTCGTTTGTAATTATTGGCAGTTCTACAGAATGTGTTTTCTAGTGGTATCTTAAAAATACTGTGAATTTCTAATGTTGATAAAAAATAAAGTCAATAAAAGTAGAAAATCATAATATTCGCATAAATGAAGCTGAATTTTTTTAAAAGTGCTAGAACAGCGTAAAAACACGTTTCCATTGTTTTCAAGCACCTAATTCGTTTTAAAAAATTTTCCGGGTAGAACCCCGGACCCCCGGATGTGGGGCCCCTTAATAGGTCTCAGCTGAGGGCCCCAAGTGGTCCCAGTCCGGGCCTGGGAGGTAGTGAACTTTTATACTCATGTTACAGCCGAGAATATTAAAATTTGAAAGCATAGTTTCCACTAATTCTACGTAATTCTCTGCTTTATGATTGCCAAGAAAATTTTGTACTACTTGAACAAATGAACTCCAAGCGTTAGATTCAGTCTCGTTCATTGATGTGGTGAATTGTGGATCTTTAACAAGTTGCCTTATTTGAGGACCATCAAATATACCAGCTTTTAGTTTTTCCGTGCTAATGCCAGGAAATTTATGTGACAAATACCCAAAACAATTTCAATCCCGATTTAAAGCCTTCACAAATTGCTTCATTAGGCCTAGCTTGATATGCAAGGGCGGAAATAAGATTTTTTCTCTTGAAACCAAAGGTTCGTTGATCACGTTTTGTATTCCTTGAATCATGACATCTCTTGAAGGCCAATTTTTGTTAACCCACTGTTCATTTTTAGCTCTGCTGTCCCAAAGGCACAAAAAACAAGGATATTTTGTATAACCACTCTGCTGTCCAAGGAGGAAGTTAATCATTTTTAAATCAACACAAATTGACCACTGATGTTCTTCGTATTCAATTTTTCTCAAAACTAATGCTATTGTTTCATATTCTTCCTTCATGATAATAGAAAGACCAATAGGAATTGAGCCATATTTGTTACCGTTATGTAAAAGAACACATTTTAAACTACGTTTTGAACTGTCAATAAAAATAAAATATACCATTTAACCTGTAACGTGTAACTCAGAAACTAGAGCTGATAGAAAAAATCTGGTGGCATTTTTGGAATCAGCACATTAAAAACATCTAAAATCAGATGTTAGATTTCCGGCACCAAATTTTTTTTTTCATTTTGTTGGCCTGTGATAATTTTCATTTCTCAAGCAATCCTGCTGATAGAGTTTGTCCTTGCTTCGTGAAAAATCATTTTCCACCTATAAATAAATATCCTATGTGTACATAGGATTTCGTCTCCTACCTCCTTCCTCAGTGATTCATCTCCCTCCACGAAAGGAGGAGAAATAAGCCTCCCACGTCCATGACCTTTGTCCAACCTCCTTGATAATTAACACCCTGTATAAGCCCTTCGGATGACATATCGGACGTTCCTTTTTGGTCAGCATCTCCAAAACACCGCCTAGGGGGGAAGGTCTCCAAGCCAAGAGCCCGCCTCCTCCAATCCCGACATAGACGTCGTCTGCGTCGTGACGCCGAGGACACGTGGTGCGTGACCCGGTGCCAAGCTCCAGTTTGGGAGTTGGGAGCCTGTTCGTCGCTTTTTTCAGTCTGGAGGGAGCCTTGGAGGAGGAAGGAGGATGCGGAAGTCTGGCACGATAGCTTGCCACCTCCCGTTCAAAATCCACGACTCCCACGACGCAAATTGTAAATTTTTTTATATTGATGTCAGCTGCATGGCAGAAGAAAGTATATCTAACAGTTCATTCAGCTGACAAAGAGTTATTCAGAGGAAAATTTCAAGATTATTCAAGCACCAGATCACATATTCTCCCGATCTTTTTTCCTGACTAATCCAAATCTGAAAACAACACCGGCTTATCATTTCTAGATTTTGAGTTATGAACAAAAATAGAGATTTTGACAATTTCGAAAAGTTCTCATGACTTGTTTGTCTTTGAAGTTACAGATCTGAAACTTAAACCTTCTTAGGAACTTTTATGCGTAGAATCTATTGACAATAGATTTTCCTTCTAGTTCAAAAATAATAAATTCAATGAGAGTTTGCATTTAAGAAAACGAACGTTCGACTAATGATTCGAAATAAAAAAATATTTCGAGCCCATCGGTGGATTTAACATTGAAATGTGCGTCTAGAAGGTTCAAGTTTTAGATCTAGTTCTTCAAAGACAAAAAAGTTATGAGAACTTTTCGAAATCTCATTTTTTGCTAATAACTCAATAACTCGTACGAGGCTACAGGTTTCACCATTTTTCGTTTCTCTGAAAAAGTGCAAGAAAAAAGAAATGTGTCATCCATTTTCTTCTAGCTGCTATAGTTCTCGAGATCCCCTCAGTAGACAACGAAATTTTTGCTCAAACTATACATAAAAAAAGCCCAAGTTCACTTGTTCATGGAAAGTATGTGTAGGTACCTACTTGCAAATTTTTTTCCTCTATGAAGTATGAGAGAGAAGTTTTTCAGCAGTAAACTGTTAGAGCTATATTTCAGTGGCCTTTTTTTTGTAAAATAAAAAAAACAACTTTTGAAACTTTACTGATGCCGCCATTGTGAATTTCAAATGTTGAATAGGTTTAACTGAAAAACACGTTCTATCATGCTAGTTCACCTAAAGGTGCATTTATACCAAACGATCACTGTTTTCGAACATTTCAAAACGTTTTGAAATGTTTTCAAACGTTCGAAAACTCAGAATGGGAGGTGTTCACACAGCCCGCGCCTGTCCGAACGAGCAGTTGTTCTTGATAATTCAACGAGGTCTCTCTAAAGTGCACCGACATGGCGCCCTCATTATCTAAAATTGCAATTTCTACTGAATCTATAGTAATCAGAGTTTCTGATAGTAATACTCTCTCGAATGAAAGAACTACGCCAAAGGAGGAGACGAACAACCTAGGTCAATTCTTTTCTGAAAGGAAGAAATTATACCCAGCTGCTAGATGACTTGAGAGCAGACGAAACTGAACTTAGAAATTTCTGCCGCATGTCTCTATCGGACTTTAATATATTACTCGCCAAATTTGAGGAAAAAGTGTCAAGAAAGACACCAATTAACGAGAGAGCATTCCAGCGTCGATTAGACTGGCACTAACACTTCGATTTTTGGCTACTGGAGATTCTTATGGAAGTGTCATGTACCTTTACCGAATTTCAAAACCATCAATATCGAAAATTATTACCGTCTGTCTGTGAAGCCATCGTAAATGGACTCCATTTCGAATGAATTGATTAAGTATGAAATCACGATTCGAGAGATCTCACCACAATTCAAAATAAATTAAATACCAAGACCCAATAACTTATCACGGTCCACAGGTGTTTTCGATGATATGACGCCAGAAGTGCAAGGAAATCCGAATCCCTTTGATGATTCGTCGGTTTACCGACATGAGACGGAACGGGATCGAGCTTTTTAAAACGTTTTGAAACAGGATTCGTAAACTTTTTTCGGTGTCGATGAGTGTTTACACCGCCTGTGCATATTGCGTGCATTGTTCGCAAACAGTGCCTTATAATGAAACATTACTTTACCGGCATGTGGAGAAATGAGCTCGAGCTCTCTGAAACGTTCGAAAACAGGGTTTGCGAACTCTGTTCGGCGCCGATGACTGTTTACACCGCCCGAACTACTGTTTGCAAACAGTGTTCGCGAATAATGCTCGTTTGGTATAAATGCGCCTCAAAGAAATTGGAAATTTGTTCGGTATTTTTTTTCTTCAATTTGTTTATTAGCAATGTAGCTTGGTTTCTTTTATTATGCTAGGTTAAGTTATTTTCTGTAACTGGGTATTTACCCGTTGAAAATAAATAACTTATGACTTTAGCCTTGCGCCTTTCACACTCCTCTCCAGAGGAACATTCACTTATCCCAGATTTCAACAGGATTAAGCTCTGTTGGGGCATTTTCTAGGTTTTCGGGCTCGTGGTGTTGGTCGGGTTCGGGCCGCTCCTCGGCTTCTTGCTGTCGGCTGGATTCCTGATCCACACGCACTTCATGTCGAAGCAGACAATGTTCCTTAGCATTCCCCATGTACTTACGTACAGTTCTCGCCGTTCCCAGCAGTACCGCCTTCTGCATGACTCTATGGATATTTTCGTCCAACTGAAGTTTCCTCAAGTTCTCTGGTAGTTTATTGATATTATTATCCCATTGTAATTTTGTCTTGGATGCTAAACCTTATTATTGTTACTTACACTGAGATATTTTCCTAGCCACATAAACATGGGGATGAGCAGATATTCAGGAAATGCAAACTAAACACTTTTCTGTTCTGCAATGTATAATGCATAGGGAACAGAAGATGCAAATGGAAATAACAGGCATTCAAAACTCACGTAGATACTGAGAAACCATTCAAAGAATTGAAAATAATGAGTTACATAGTGTTATTTAGAGTTTAATGAACCACATCAACGATTAATCTCATTCGAAGTCAGAGAACTGCCACCTTTACCTCAATTTCTCGACCATACGGAGAATTAAAGAAGCTTAGCATTATCAGTATATACACAAAGTATCTTTGACAAGGAGAGATAAGTTCAATATCATGACTAATTGGAAACCTCCAATCCTTTCAAACATAACAGAATTTCCCACATGAAGTTCATACAATTGCAATCACAATACAAAAATGTTAATTACCTTCTTATGTGATTATTTATCCTTTAAATATAGGATTGATGTGGCCGATTCTTTATGAAAATCCAAGATTCAACTTGACGCAGATTATATGCTTTTCACAAAAATGAGTTTTCAAACCACGATACGTGTTTCGCTATTACTATAGCATTTTTAGTTGGGTGCAGGTAAACCGATTCCTATGAGTGAAAGCGAAACTCGTCTCGTGGTTTAAAAACAAATTTTTGTGAAAATACTATAATCTGTTTTGAATTCAATTCTCCTTTATTTATCATCTTAAAAAGTCTATACTTTCTTCACACTCCAGTTCTTTGCTTGTATCGACCAAGTGCGGAGAAAAATGTTTGAAAATCCAAGTTTCGTTGAAGAGAATAAAAAGTGCCAATTTTTGTACTAAGGCTAAGTACAAGTTCATTTCTTTAAAAATTTAAAGCTTTTAAAGGCATTTCGATTTTATTCCTTGCTGGATCATCCAATTATTTCGACATAATATGGATTTATACAGGGTGTCTGTAAACAAATGCGAAGGACATAGGGAGATGATTCCTTGATGATAAATAAGCAGGGGTAGTTTATATAGATATTTTTCTTAATCGACGACCCTTCCAAGATACAGCCTCTGGGAGGCAATTATGAGTTGACAGTTTTAATTTTTTTTACGGATTCTGAAAAACACTGAGTCATAAAACTATACATAATATGAAGCACTAAGTAGGTGCTGAGTCATAAAACTTTACATAATAGAAGCACTAAGTTGGTGTTACTCACACAATTTTTTTAGATACCATAACTTTATTATTAGGGGTTGAAAATAACAACCTCTTATGATTTTCCTTCGAAAATTGTTTTCGTTGGATAGATTTTTGAAAAATAAATTACAGTCGATACTTTTCTCGGAATAAATAAAAACTTACAAGCAGTATACGAAGGTCTATGAGCCAGAGAGTTGATGCATGTATTTTAGTGGTCATTTTATGGAACACTTATACGATTAAATGGAATGAACAGCGATCAGAACTGCTTGTAAGTTTTTATTTATTCCGAGAAAAATATCGATTGTATTGAAATTTTGCAAGAGACTTTTTTCTCCAGAATTGAATGTAGAAAATCTATCCCAGGAAAATAATTTTTGAAGGAAATTCATAAGGAGTTGTTATTTTTCACCCCTAATAATAAAGTTATGAGATCTGAGAAATTTTGTGAGTATATAACATCTACTTAGTGCTTCATATTAGGTTTAGTTTTATAACTCAGAGTTTTTGAGAATCCGGTAAAAAAATTAAAAACTGTCAACTCGTCATAGCCTTCCAAAGGCTCTATCTGAGAAGGGAGGTCGATTTCGAAAAAAATTTATAGGAACTACCCCTGCTTATTTTCATCGAGGAATCATCTCCCAAGGTCCTTCGCATTTGTTTACAGATACCCTGTATAAAAATAAACCAATGTTATTATCTAAATCGAACTATCTAACCACTATCACTCGGAGTATCAACAGAAAAACCATTAGTGGTTTAGATTATACCCTCAAAGATGTTTTTACTGCAACTTTATGTATTTTATGCAGATAAGACAGTTTTTCGATAAGAGTTGGACGCTGATCTTCCGCACAGTTAGGATACCTTCGGATTTAGCCAAAAAACAAACGGCATTAACAAATGCGCATTTCAGCCACGGCCCGGCGGTTGATCTAGGGCTTAAATCTGAATAAAGAACGATGGCCCCAGCTCGAAAAGCTCGTTAGTAGCCATAATTACAGTAGCTAATTAATGATTTTTATCAGTGCACGTGCTCGGGAGCCGCGGTACAGTATTTCAGTATTTTTGCCGCTGGCGAGGCCGTGCCGGGACGTAATTATGAATCAGAGAGTGGCATGTTTAACCCTTTATTGACTGCCGTATATCATTGCCCGTCAAAAATATGGATCGCATCGAAATTATCTTGGGTCAATTTAAATTTTAATCATTCTAAGCCTAATATCGAAAATTAACTCTGGGAAATCACGCGAATTATGGAACGTGGAAATGTGCGGGGACGCCGGGTCGGCGGTGATTTATTGGGCATCGATTTGAACGGTCCCCGCCGAATTTTTCGAAGGGGACTTCGTGGTCACTTTCCCTTGAATTATAGAAAATGGCTTCAAAAAGATTTCCATGGGACTAGTTTCCTGAGTGATGGAAAAGTCAAGTCTTAAATATATCAGCATTTTTTGCTGTTTAATCATTTTGGAGATTAGGTACAAAAAAGAAAAAATTGTGTAAGAACAAAAATTCCCTAATAGTTGGGGAGCCCAAGAGGCAAATTCGCGATTTACACGAGCGTGTCAGATTAATATAAGGGAAGATTCTTCAGACCCGATAGAGTATACGTACTCGTGTGTGTTAGATTGAGATATATTCGGTTTTACATGTTGAAAAGTACACTTTCTCTCAATATGGCAATTTAGGCGCGACACAAATACACTGCACAAAAAAATTAACGCACATTATGGAAATCTCAAACTTATTCTACAACTGAAGGTGTTCTCAATGATAATTATTTTTATCAGATTTATGCATGCATATGATATCCACTTTCAACGGTTTTCTTCAATACAGATGTTTTTTCCCAGCAGAAATAAAAAAGATGATATTATCAGATTTTGAATGTATTGGTTCCATTCTAAAATCAGTTGTTCTCGATCAATTCTAGTGGTCAATAGTTTTTCTTCGTTTGATTCTCTACACTCGATCGCTATGCAACGCGAAACACGCAATTTGACCCAAGAGAAATGTGCCCAAGAGGTAGTTTTGCGAGAAGAAGGGTGGACATACACAAGAATTGCAGAAAGGTTTGGAGTTTCCTATACAAGTGTTTCCAGAATGTTGCAGCGATTCAGGGAGACAGGTATGAATGTCCGAAGACCAGGACGGAAGACCAACGGTTTGCAACCGCTCGCCTCCTTCAAATTCAGCCTGAGCAAACTCATGAGGTGCAAATTAGCACTCAGACAATAAGAAATCGCCTCAGAGAATATAATTTAAGGCCTCGTGTCGCGGCAAGAGGCCCAGCTCTTACCCCAGCCCATCGAAGGGCGCGTTTGGATTTTGCGAGAGAGCATATCCATTAGGAAGAGGTCGATTGGGAAAGAGTTCTCTTCACAGATGAGTCTAGATTCTGCCTCTACCATTGTGATCGACGTTCCCTTGTATACAGACGTCCACATGAAAAATATGCTCAGTGCAATTTCCTGAATACTACTGGTTTCGGGGGAGGATCGATTATGGTATGGGGTGGAATATCTTTGACTGCTCGCACAGACCTAGTGGTTGTTGATAATGGAGCTATGAATGCTGATAAGTATATAAGGAACATTCTTGAAGAGCATGTAGTGCCATTTGCCCCATACATTGGTGAAAATTTAATTTTTATGGACGATAATGCCAGACCCCATCGTGCGCGCATCAATCAGGAGTACCTTGAAGAGGTTTAAGTCTCTCGAATGGAATGGCCAGCAAGAAGTCCAGATCTCAATCCGATTGAGCAGATTTGGGACAACCTCAATAGAAGGCTGAGAAGGTCAGAAAATCATTCAGCTACTCTTAATGACTTAGGAATCCAACTCGGAGAAATCTGGGAAGGATTAGATCAGAACATTTTAAAATCACTCATTTTGAGTATGAACCGTCGTTGCCGAGCTGTAATAAACGCAAGGGGTGGAAATACCAAGTATTAAATCACTTATCAGCATTTCAGTATTTTGAAAATTGTTCATTTCTCTTCTTTCACATTAGATTCTCTGAAATCCTGAATTTTTCTTCCATTTTATGTGTCTTGTTTCGTTCAAAACCTTCCCGAGATAACATAAAAAATAAGTTATAAAGTCAATTTAGAGTTAACTTTCATTAAAATTGAGATTTTCAGAATGTGCGTTAATTTTTTTGCGCAGTGTATTTGGGAACCTGCAGAAAAAAGTCACATGTACATTTTCAGGCGCTGTGGTTTCTCTCCCATCTAGAAGCTAATAATTCAAGAATAATGGAAAACATATAATCTGAGAGTTTAAGCAAGCCCAAACAATAAAATGTACCATAAAATATTCACAATTTTTTTTTTATTATCTCCTCTTCTGGGATTGAAATATTTTTCGTATTCGTTGTGAAAATTGTAAAGCAAAACATTTTCGAAAAAATTTCTCCCGACGCATTTTTTCTACTTTTCAACGTTTTCAGATGTATTTGGCTAAATTCTTCAACCTCATCATCCTTTAGCTCGAGAACTGTTTAGAGTAAGTAAAATTGCTTCAGACGAAAGTTGTATAAAATTTTATTATCTACACATGCTGAGTTTTTTTTACAGGTATAGTACTCTGTAGAAATGAAGCGATAATGACGCGTCGCCCATATATGTGGACTTTATCAACGCTAGAAAGAAAGACAAAAATGGTTTTCAGACAAAGCACAACAAATATGTATGTATAAATGAATAATGACAACAGTAAAACTCAACATTAATCTTACCGAGTTCATTGACTTAAATAAAGATGGTTATAAATTTGGTTACAGAGGGTGTTTAAAATGAATAGTGGCACTTTGCTGAACAAATTATGGCACAACGAACTATACTTTTAAAAAGTTTGTTATTCAGTTGTTTTCATCACCTGAGTGAGTTTGGAATGTTTCATCTACTCACATCATATGTGGTCTAACCTCGCACTCATGGGGTGAAGAACTCGCGATATCTTTCTATCAAATTTGAATATACCTGACCTAGATCTTGTGTTGGTCCTGTAATTGACGGTATTGTTCAGTCTTATGAAAATCATTTCACTAATGTTCCTCTTTCTGCCATTTCCTAGCAATCCATGATTTTTGTATTATTGAAGTCGAATGTATGATATACTGCGAGGGCGGTAGTATTTTCCCTATCTCGACATCTCAAATCGCAGTCGTACTTGTGCTGTTTTATTCTAGCCTGCAGGCATTAGGACAAATGGTTACATATTTCAATTGAAGTTCATAAAAAATCAAATAATGTCAGGTCTCTTTCCAATAAATTCATAGATCACGCTGAACATCTTCGACATGGCCAACGTAGGACAATATAATTTGGCAGTAAGCTAATCTAAAAGAGAAGTTTGGTTTCAGAACTTCCACAAATCGACATGTTTCAAATTGAAGAATTTATTTCAGACGATACATCAAATGCACAACTTTCTTCCTTTCAGACATTTTCTCCTGAAATTTCTAGGCTAATTTAAAAAAGAAGGTAATACCCATTCATATTTCCCCTGATTCCAGAGATGTAGGATTTGTTGAAAGAATTAAAATAGGCAGTTTCAAATGCGTTTTAATGACGAAACAATTATCAAATTTACGTAATATCCGCAGACTATCCTCATTTGAGAAGTCACTTAAGGTCAGACTTAGACTTTGAGAAAGTTTAATAAATTCAAAATTAACACAACGTTTCAGTGACAGAGCTGAAAATTGATTGCGGGAGCCTCTTCATTCCATCAGAAAAACAGAAGGTTGGAATAATGGATTTTAATGAGAAGGCTGAGTTTTAATAGTGCAATAGGTCAAGAGGTGAAACTAAATTGTTTGAGTCTGGTCATCAATGAGAGATCATTACATTAAAGGTCAGTTCATATTATCCGTCCGTCTCGGTTCAGTTCAGCTCAGTCAAAATATCTTTCAATGTGTTTTATATGGACTAATTCATACTATCCGTCTCCGACCCTTCAGCACCTATCGGCACGCTTACGACCGTCCGACGGTATTCTTCCAGAGAATATTTTGCGGATGGGCTGAAGGGCGTGGTTGGACTGAACGAGACTGAACGTATAATATGAATAAGCAACCGCTCAGTTCAGCTCAGTCAATCGAGGGTTTTCCTTTGTCGCGAAAGCTTCTTTGAACTTTTCTTTTGTATTAATTGCGACATTTTTCACAGTATACAGGATGATTCATAACTATTGGGACATAGGCTAAGGGCAGATTGATTGGACCAAAATATGGCGATAGGACTCAATAAAATATTGCTGTGCGAAAAATATAGAGGGCGTTAAAGTTTTTTTTCGTTTTTTGCTAATAATTTCACTGTATATTTTTTCATCCGTTTTTAAGGAAAACACAATTGAACAGTTCAGAGCAACGGAAGGGGATTTGAAGTAACGACTTATTTATTTTATTTATTTATTTCGACTATAAGGCATAATTAAAAACAATATAACATAAAAAGAATAAACTTAAATTAAATGTTCTACGTGTCCTCCCCCTACTTCTATGCCTTTTCTAATTCTTTCAATAAAGGACTTTCGAACTTTGAAGAAAATATTATTGTCTCCCCTTACAAAAAATTCAACTTTAACGCCCTCTATCTTTTTCCACAGCAATATTTTATTGAGGTATATTTGGTCCTATCGCCATATTTTGGTCCAAACAATCTGCCCTTAGCCTATGTCCCAATATGAATCACCCTGTATAATCGAAATGATGTCCTGTTCATTCTAAAATAGTGTGGACCAATTTTTTTATAATGTCCAATATTCACCTTCAACTTTCCTCTTTTCAAATATTGGTTAGACACCCAATCTTTTTACCGACTTTTTGTTCCTCTTCATCTTCGTCTAATAATAATGCAAAAGCACATCATTCATTCAGGCGTACTGTTTTGAATGTTTTGATCAAAATGAAAGGCTTTATGTGTCAAGTGCTGGTCGATTCGAATGCAACCGAAGATTCACGACACACGAAGCGGAAGGTGACTGAGACGATCGTGACTGATAATATGAACGCAACCTCCGTCAACGGCTAATGATCCTTCCGCCGGCCTGAACTGAGCGGAACGTATAATATGAATCGACCTTTAATGTGAGTCGAGCAATAATTTTAATTTAAATATATGCGAAAAAAATAATAAGTCCAATGAGAAGAGCAAGAATGATTGATCTGGAAAGAGCAAGAGTATTGTAATTAATATACATAAAGTTGGTCTTGAAAAGTGCAAAAATTCGTCAATTATTCACAGCGTATAAAGAGACGGACTGCTTACAAGAAAGCACGATCAGAAGGTCCATCAGAAAAATAGAATATACAATTGATAAATTATGAGAGGTAAAAATCGAGAGTACTAAGGAGGGAAACCACTAATCGTTGGTTGCGAGAAGAGCAGAAAGCTGAAAACTAACATGTATATCGAGCACAATGAATGAATATGGGAATGTATCAATGAGAGTACAAAGTATAATTGAGTGTGCACGATTGCCAGAGTAGGCCTTCCAGGGTGTAACCAGGACGAGAGACTGTCAACTGGTATCATGGCTTACCACCGACTGTTGAACCATATTTGAGAAGTTGTAACGACACTTAATTGCTTTATACCTATAAAAATCAAGCCTCGTTTGAAATGTCCGTTTCCCTGAAATTTCCAGTTGAAGCAATGCAGCACCCTCTGATGGAGCTTTCAGTTTTTATATAGATATTCCGTTTCATTTTTTCAGATTCCTGATTAATAAATTCATATTCCGTAAAATTGAGATTTCCATCAGTAATCTGCCGTAAGAATCCAAAACAAAAAAAAGTGTCTTTCTGCATTCGGCGTTGTTTTTCCGTCCACAAAAACACACCGAATTCAGTATGAAAACAACGTAGATTGCAGATAACGACAGTTTTTTTTACCGATAAGGAGATAACCGCCACCGAGAATATTTCCTCTGTGGGGATTATTCAAGAATACCGAATTTTTTGATGCAATTTTGATCACATGACCGTCCACATGTTGGAAAGTTGATAAATAGGTATTCCTTATTCTGTATTCGATCATTCTTAATTCATGATCGATTGTACGATAGTTATTCATCATTCGGCAATTCATTCATCCTTTATTCGGCATTTGATTTCACTTTTAATTTTCCCAAATTCGAAGATCCTGTGATCTGTTATTGGTGGTGTGACTGTACCGGAACTTGATACCGCAAACTTCATTATTCAAAATTGCCTTCTTTTATTTGTTTAATTGTGTTAATCCTTATTTTTAATCCCCCTGTTCAACGCAGACTTCTGTCGCCTGGTTCTCTGGAGAACCAAGACCAATCGACAGAAGTCTCGAAGTCGTTCCGCTGGTAATGCTTGGCGTGTACACCCAAGGTTGCCACGGAGAGATCACGATAAACTACCCCATTATCCTGTAACCGTTTATTGAATAGTTTCAATTCTGATTGGCCTGTACACTAAATGTACTTGGATCTTTCTGAGACAACCGTATAAATACTGTAAATTTTGTGTAAACTCCGTACATCCCTCATTGTCTCAGAAGGAATCGTAGTGACCGTTATTGATTTCTTTCTTTCTTTAATACCTTATATTTTGACTGAATATAATTATGTGATTTGAATATTGTTTAATTCATCAATTTCACTGTGTTGAGTTTGAATTTCTGATCACCGTGACAGATTCATTATTGCATTCCTGTTTTCCTCATTTTGAACTGGGTCATCAGCTGTATATATTTATTGGCTTGAGAATCATTGTATGGTTCACTGTGATTTAGATCATTGTGAATGAATTCGGTTTTGAAGTACTTGTTATCGCTACCACCTTAGATAATCCCGAACTCTGTCTCCGACTAGTAGTTACCTGGGTGAGTTTGCTATTTCTCCCTATTGAAAGAATAGCTGGCGCTCGAGATAAAACCCTTAGCAAACTAAACACGTTACAAAGTTCACATCGTTTTCTGAAAGAAAATTACTAGCTCCACGGAAGAACACGAGAATTCATTCATCTGAAACTTGACAACATCATTATCATTATTCATATGTACGCAAGAGGTGAACATCAGAGTTGTATTGAAAAATGAAATAAATTGATCCAAATAAATGAGATGATCATGAGAGAACAATAAATCAGTATTCATTAGCTTTGATAAGGACATGAAAAGGTTTCAATTCTGGTGCTACACACCCAATTCCATGTGAGAAAATCAAGTTGAGGTGTAAAATATAATGAAATATATAGTTCTGAGCAGACAAAGTAAAGATCTGACTCAATTTGACATATTAATTGAGCAGTACTAGCCAGGATTATAAATCTGTTTGAAGATTCTGAAATAATCTTGTATGTGGACACATTTCATTCATAATGAAATCATGAAAAGGACATGGAAGGGGATCAATTAATAATTTTAAGTTTTGAGAAGACATTACCTATCTTTTCAGGAGAACGAGTTAGCACCAGAATTAAACGAGAAAACTATAAATAGAATAACTTGAATAAGATGAACTGATAGAGAAGTACTAGAATAATTTAAGTGAGAACAATGAGAAGTTACTTCAACAGAGTTAACAAAGAGAAAATGATAAGAAAATGTGTTAATGTGTAGTTTTCTGCGTGCCTACCGGATCGTCGACAAGAGAAAGTTCGGAGGAGGGCTTCGATCAATTTTTAACATTTCACTCTCAAAAACTTTTACTCTATGGTGAACCGACTGCTTTCATAAAAGTGGATGGACTATACTTGAGTGCAAAGTTTGTTAAATATTTCTTTTGTTTTGAAGTTATTCACTTTTTACTTCATTCCAGCGCTATATCTACTCATCTTTATTATGATTCCATTGGCGAATATAGATAACTAATAATGCTTTTCAATCGATATCTATTAATTCCATCAAAAAATGAAATTTACGTTAGAATAAGGTTGATAAGAAGTGGATACATTTGCGGAGTATTCGCTTCTGTAAATGCTTGAACCACGAAACAATAACCCATTACTCATAGCGAAATAAAAACATTAGAATAATCACCCTCTAACGTGGAAGATTTCCCGCACAGCAATCCTTTATATTACGGAAAGAATTTCAGATAAGATGAGAAATTTGCTTTCCTGAATTATCCGCCGGGAATATCCATCCCCCTCCTTTTGAACTATGAGCAAGATTCAATTACGTATCGCCGTTTAATTAGGCATCAAATTAATCCCGGCAGGAGATTAGACGTCCAAAACTTTAAACATTCAGGACCAAGTCCGATGGTAGGTCCGGAGGAAGGTGAGCGGTCTGTTTCTCAACCCGGAAGGGATTGCGGGAGCCTCCGGACAGTCTGGATTTATAAGGGAGTTATACTAACTACCCCCTAGGCAATACCTGGCTATCTAACGGTCACCGAGCGGTGACCAGGAGAGAACTTGATTCATGTCTAGATCAGGCCCTAATGGAATGCTTGCACAGGGGCAACGACAAAAAACCATAGGAAATAAATCTGAAAGAACGAGCAGTTGTGATATATGAGTTGAAAAAGAATGAGAAGAGAAATGAGTTTGGCAGGGGGAAATGTGGGAATCGAGAATTCGGATTAGGGCTGATAAAATATTTCGCTTCTTCATACAGCACAACGTGTTAGGATGATAACAAATTTTTTTTATATAATATATGAAATTTTACATCTGTAATAATGCAAACTGAAACATTCGAAATTTCGATTACCCGCACCAGATTAATGATGAATGGTGATCCATTGCGAAAAGTAAGAATCTCATATCTTATCATTCTTCATATAAAAAAAAAGTGATTATAAAGATGAATGTGTCAGGAAAAGAGGACAAAACTTTCTATCTTTATTGAGAATAACTATACTTGGTCAAGCAAGATGGCTCCAAATGCATCAATGATTGTTTTACCTGACTTTTGAACATCCTTTCGAAATCAAAGTAAAAACTGAAATACATGATTTTTGATAACATGGATTAAAGACGACTTGTGTTTCTCTATCACAATAGAATCTTCAGGTGATCAGTATGCTGATCCCAGTCCTCATATCTTGTATCTTGATGTTCAGGTCGGAACTAGATACAGAAGGCTTTTGATGTGAATCAGAGAGTGTGTTGGGACAAATAGAGAGCCATGAGGAACACCACAATGTTTCCTCTGAATACCCAGACGGCACAAACATATTGCTTGAATATCCTATGTTTATCCACCCTAAATATTGGCAAATGCCAGGGATATTCCACATCTTCCAAAATATGTAGTATGCATATTCTATGGACATTCAAAGTCGCCATGAAACATATCCCAGGAAAATGTTTCAATTTCCGAAAACATATTCATTGCATATGTTTCACATATATTTTCGTACCACAAAAATATATTTTCGTACTGCCCAGCATATGATTTTTAAAAATGAATTGCATAAAATATACAGGGTGTTTCAGTTTATATGAAGTTAACTTCACCCTTTATACATATGGTCGATTGTAGGTCAGTAATTTTTAAAAATAAGATAACTATTCATTACAAAAAAACTAGAAAAATACATATTTAAAAAAAATAAAAATATAATAAAATATATAATAAAAAATGAATGAGTAAAATTAACAGAAAATAATGAACAACTAAAAAAAAGAAATCAACAAGTAATAATTCATATATAATAATAATAAATGAAAAATATAATTTTAAATAAGAAAAAAATGCATAGGCCCGTATTATTGACACTGATCTTATATATCAGATTAGTGTCCATCGACAGCAACCTGTAAGATTATGAATAACTAACTGACCGCCTGACGAATATGAATTTTCGACATGAATGTCCCCAAACACCTATCCGAGAGACTGTCAAACGTACGCATGGAGAGTTTTATTACAGAAAAACCGCTTCTGACGATTATAATTTTGCAGATTTCACTGGTTTTCAACATTGAATGGTAGGTACTTGAGTACTGAGTTAGCTGCTCGAATCAATTCCAACAATGTAGCCAAAGCTATTCCATTATACTAACAAATTATTGCAAAATCAAGAAAATCAAAAAAGTCACAATAGTACCACCAGCAGCATAAAGAAAATCCAGTTCCATTGCTGACGACTTTTGTCAAACTCACATTGGCATACATTTGTTGTTGATTTGAAAGCGGAATGTTTGTTCAAATTAGTTCTTCCAATGCTTTGGGAATATATTTTGTTCTTGTCTCATCTCTTGTTTGACCGTATTGTAGGTGCAGTCATACCTAGTTGACTCAATCCTTTGTTAGTTATCATCAAGCATATGTTTTCAACTGGTATTAGAGCTTCTTTGTGTGAATTTTAAGTTCTCCTGATTTCCCCGTTTCCTGGGCAAGTTTTTCTAAATTTTCTTGCGAAATAAGCCGGTACGAAGTATGAGGAAGGTTTGAAAAACAAAAATGGATAAAATCAGTTCAGCCGTTTATGCGCCATGTTATAACACAACAAAACAGGACACCATGTTTTTTTATTAAAAAATCTACCCATATGAAAGGTTTCGAAAATTTATTCGATAGGTATTAATTTTTGTAAACAAAAAACCTGAAAAAGTTTCAGAGTTGATAAAAAAATTTATTCAACAATTGAGTATCACAGTTTCATCCCTTATTCGTACTCATTTCAGCACCTTCAAGCTTAGTATGACTCAGTGAACCCTCCTTCCTGGTAATGAGGTAAGATTTGCAGTTAACTTCCGATGAACTTGGATGGACTAATTGAATTATAAACCGTGTAGCCATGCAGGCTCATAACGAGCATAGAAGCGTGCATTCCTTTGTCATATGAAACCCAATCGAAGTTTTCCTATCAACAAAATATTAAACCATTCAGCTGGAACTTGGAAAGCCTTTGAACTGTAATGAAGTGTTGTGCAAAGCGAACCTTAACTGTGCCTGAGTGGGAAAACTACAGAATGAAGTTTAAGTTCATTATTCAGTCAACTCTCTTATTTGGAATGCCCAGGGGTCCGAATTGTTTCTATGGATGAGACTTGGATACATTTATACGATCCAGAAAAAAAGCAACAATCGATGGAATGGCGACACTCTGGTTCTCCAAGACCTAAGAAGTTTCTTGTCCAAAAATCTGCTGGATAATTTCTTGCTTCTGTTTTTTGGGATTGCCATGGAGTAATCATGATTGATTTTTTGGATATGGGTAGAAAAATATCTGGAAATTACCATTCGATTATAGAAAAACGACACTGAAAGCTATACAAAGGTGTTTTGTTTATGCAGGACAACGCCCCTACACATAAATCTCATATTGCCATGTAAAAAATTCGTGATTTGGGGTTTGAATTACTAAAACACCCCCCTTATTCACCATATTTGGCTCCATCCGACAATCATGTCTTTACTTCTGAAAAAAAGTTTAAAAGGCCGTAAATTTTCTTCGAACGAGCAGGTAATAAAAACTGTGGAGGTCTGGTTTGCAAAGCAAGAAGAAACATTTTTTTGAAAGGTCTAGGGACGTTGCTGGTTCGCTGTAATAAATGTATCCAATTGGGAAGAGAATATGTTGTGTAATAAAATATTTTGACATCGAAATTTTGTTTGGTTCTATAGTAGGCTAAGAATTTTTCAATATATCCTCGTATTTATATCGTCTGTGTTGTCTGCCTTGTCTCCGAACAATCATAATATCCTTCTACACCCCAAATTCAATCATTCTATTGTGGCAATAAAATGAGACCGTCCTGGGCGTCAAATAATCTCATCCCTGATAAAAAAGCGTAAACACTTCGACTTCGGGCCGTTTCCAGATATGCGAAATCTATTTGACGGTCGTTATGGAGAGCAAGCTCAACAGTCCGCAAGCGAGAAGACGCTCGTAAAGGCGGCGTCGGACAAAAGGCGCGCAGGAAACGACGCCGATAAAACTAACCGAAACCGAATGTGTAGCGCCACAACACCGGAGATCGCAGATAAGGATTATGTCTCTTCTTTGCCGAATAGATATTTTATGTCATATCTCGGGATTATAACTTCGCTCGTTCAGGAAAGACACCATATATAATATTCCGGAGGCTTCTGCTATTATTCTGAAGTCTGATACAGATTTACGCCTTTTGTGTTATGAATGTTCAGGTTGTAATTGTCTTTTTGGAATACCAAAGTTTACTTTCTATAATTCGAACTAGTGCTAAGCTGTATTCAATACGAGAACTGTACGAAATAATAGTTGAAGGGCGTTACGAAAGTTTTCACAGATTTGTCAGAATTGAATAAGAACGACGCTCAATGTTAATCAAACTTTCGTTTGAGAAGAGAAGAGGAAACTTAATATCTTGTGTAAGATATAGAAAATTATACAGATTGATAACAAAAATCAGAGAAACACCTTGTCTGATAGATTTATAAATTTGGCAAAAATCAATTTCAACAAAGTACCCCTCAGAAGCCCTTTGAGCTTTTACGAGTTCGGAGAACCAGTTGTGTTCAGTGTAGACATTGTTACTGTGTCCTTACGCCACCTTAGGGACAGCACTGTTAATTTTAACCCAACAGAGAATAATGGCCTACCTGTATCGTTTAAAAAATTTCTTCTCTAGTCCGGAATCGAACTCGAACTTGCGGTATACTAAGCCTACGCTTTTACCACCGAGCCACAAACACAACTACGAGAAAATGCGAGATCATGAATCCGCTAGCCACAAAACTATATTCAGTAATAAAATTCTACAAAGAAAACTTTCCTGTAAAACAAGACGTTTCATTAATTTCTGCATCATCTGAGAAATCCATTACCAAACATTCCTTCAGATGAAGTCCTGTTAGGAGAAGAACATCTCTACAAGAAAGACGTATATCTAATTATTCTCATCCGCTATGAAATAGTGGATCTTCTAAAAGACTGTCCCAGAATTATTTCAAATTGTTTCCAATTCAATGATTTTTTTTATACTAGCAGAAACTCATGAATCTCCCTCGATTAAAAATTTTATTTATTGGTATAGATGATATTTTGGGGGTTTTGTTGAGACTGATCGTCAGTTGAATAAATTCTTTGAATTTATCAATTCAGTACATCAGTACGTTTCATTCAATTCACGGTGGTAAGAGAATCGAATAAAAAATCAAGTTTTTAGGTCTGACAATAAGTAATAAACACTACTTTGCGATATTTTGTGGCTATAATAATTCATAAGAACTCAACACACCACATACCCATACTGACAGCAGAAAAATAAAGAATTAAACATAATAGACAGCATACTTGAGAAAAATCTATTTAGAGCAGCAATAAAAGATGTCATTTTCAAGAAAAATCTAGCCACAAATATGAAGTAATACTTATTTGGGAAAGAGTTCTTTTAAAAAACCTACCAAACTTTTTGAAATTAGAAGGTATCAAATCAAATTTTGAAATAGAAAATACTCTAGGTGAATACATAAAGATTAATAAAGATCAAACGAATAAGAAAGATGAATGTGGAGTTAAAACTTATTTACTTGTACTGATTGTTCGTATTCTTATATTGGTCAAGCTACCGTAATTTTACCCTTGGTGAGAATCCGTTGAATGCAGAGGACAGCTTCAAGGAAGACTTTTAAATTTCACATAATATAGAAGCTGAAAGTCGAAAACTGATGAATCTTTCAGAAGGTTTGAAATTTAAATTATCACCAGACTTACTCAACGATCATATTAATCTCAATAACTCAATAATCATTATTGAATTTATGTGCATTATTTATGTTCAACTAGTAGTATTTTCGTCACTCACATCAAACATTCAAAAAAATACTAAAATAAAACTATAAAATTGCATGTGAAATAAAAAGCACGAAAACATCGTTAATATCTAAAGTGAGATGATAGCTTTCGACGCCATCAAGGAATATAGATTTCATTATATAATATAATAGTAATATATTAGAATGTTTTGTTCTACATTAATATATTAATAATAACAAATCCTTCGATCTGTACCTCCTCTAAATGTTCTGGAAACTATCATTACCCTATTCCACACCCCCATTACTATCATCTCACTGATGAATGAAAAATTGAAACATGAAATTTATGAAATCATTATTCCTGAGGTTATCAGTTCTAATGTCACAGAGTATATTTTTATAACTTCGTTCCGACCAAGAATCAACGTACGTCAAACGCCGTTTGCTCATCCGCACTAATCTAATTCCGGCTTGACATTTGGATTTGATATTTGGTTATTTGATTAACCTTGTTAGGCTATTGTTATGGCTGCTGTACAGATACTGTGCACTCGTACGTTCTAATATAATTATTAATAATTATGCTGCTCCGTCATATCCGTTGCTTCGCGAAATTCCTACGGGACGCTCGGCTAACAAAGGAATTTTATACACGTCAACAAAGCTCAGGATCGATAGTTCGATTATGAACTAAAATTTAATCATTATTAGTGCATTATTGAAAAATGAGAAACCTATAAAGCTATAAGGTAATGCTACAGAATTCACAAGCATCTTTAGGAGGAAACAAGCAATGGATAATGAAAAATATCTTTTTTCCAATAAACGCAGATGAAAAATCGTGAAAAAAACGTGGAATATCTCAAGCTACTTTTTTATCGTTGAAAGAACGAAATACAACAGGAAATACATTCTTATTTCAGAGTAAGTTACCTTTTCAAGTTTATTCTAGTTTTCACACACGTAGCAACCATTCTCTTTTTCTAACAAAAATTCTACGAAAATTCAACGTTGTTCAGAATTCAATGTTGAATTTGAAATGGCAAGAAAATTATACGTTGAATTTCACTAGTTAGATAACGTTGACATTGTTGGTTTGATCTACCTACAATGATTATTCGGATATTTGAATCTATTTTCTACCAATTGAAAACGTTACAACAATGTTTCTTGAACCAGAGTTAAGAAATGTATTTCTTTTTATGATGAATCAACTCATTTTATTACTTCTTGTAATACTCCTTGAAGATTCCAAAAATTAAAAGAGTATACCTACCTACAGTACATGCACACACTAATCACCATAAACCACGCCATCATAAAGAATGCGAAATGTAAGTCAACGCAGCAACTTATTAGGAACAGACCCGAAAATCTGAATAGGAGATTTAAACTGCAATTATATAGATTGAAGCAGCAGGGTAGAAAATAGCACGACCAAAAAACTCAAAAATTACGCAGGAAAATTTTACTCGTATATGAAAGAGGATTGTTCTATATTCTTGATATCGCATTTATAAAAAAAGAAAAAGGAAGAGATTATTTTGTAAGCAACTGCACAGTGAATTCTACCGAATGTGCGTATGTAACTGTAAAGAATTCACGGCGTATGAATTCTAGAGTAAATTCTCTAAGGTTAAATCGAATATAATAGAAACACCAACAATCACAGGACGTTGTGTAAATAACAGTTGATAAAATGGAAACGAATTTACTAGAAGCCTACGAAAGAAGCACAAAGAAAATAACGAAATCTCATAAAATAAAATCAAAGGCTTCGAAAAACATATGGGATGATAAACACGGAGATAAGCAAGAGAAATCTAGGTCCTCACATCCAAGTTCTGAAAAACGCCCTGAAGGATCTGGTATAGCAAGTGGAAAATAAAGCTCAACGGGCAGAAGAGCCTTGCGATAGTTCGTGGATGTATTGAAGAATTCTTAGCCTACTATAGAACCAAACAAAATTTCAATGTCGAAATATTTAATTACTCAACATATTCTCCTCCTACTTGGATACATTTATTACAGTGAACCTGCAACGTCTCTACACCTTTAAAAAAAAAGTTTCTTCTTGCTCTGCAAACCAGACCTCCACAGCTTTCATTACCTCCTCCGTTGGAAGAAAATTTACGACTTTCAAAAATTTTTTTAGTTGAGGAAAGAGATGATAGAGTCAGTAATGTCGAATAGCAATCTCCGATTATTGTTCTACCCTTATCAAAAAAAAACGATTATGATTACTCCATGGCAATCCCAAAAAACTGAAGCAAGAAATTTTTCATCAGATTTTTGGACACGAAATTTTTGGGTCTTGGAGAACCAGAGTGTCGCCATTCCATCGAATGTTGCTTTGTTTCTGGATCGTAGAAATGTACCCAAGTCTCATCCATAGTAAGAATTCGGTTTAAAAAGTCTACATCGTTTTCAAATCGAGTACAGATCGAACTGGATGCTTCTATCCTTGCACGCTTTTGCTCAACATTCAAACATATGGGGATCCATTTTGCAGCAATTTTTCTCATGTTCAAATTGACTTGAACTATAATATGATGAACTCGTTCGTATGAAATATTCAGTGCTTCAGATATGCGTTTTAGCCCAATTCGACGGTCTGATAAGATCCTGTCATGAACTGCATCGATAATTTCGGGGACGAAATTTGATTCATCTTAATAGAAATGCGGAATTGTGACTACTGTTATTTTAATTGATTTATAATGGAGTTCACTTTGAAACACAATGAAATAATCAATATGCCATGAATCTTTCCGAGCGTGAAACACCGCATCTCATCCCCCTAATCTAGGGCGATAAAAACAAGATAATTCGTATCACTTCAGCATAAATCCGAGCAAAAAACTGTTCGTGTCCTGCCGAAGAGCCCTCGGTTCATAGCACTCTGGATTCGTAGACCGGGAATGTGAGAAATGGTCCGCAATGGGTAATTTTAAAATTATAGGCAATTCACGTCCAGAGTTTTTCAGATCGCTTTATCTGCGGTGTCGTGATTCCGGATGGGTTTCCGGTTGGACCGGAGCCAGGGCAAGACAAACATGCTCATAAAATATGCCAGGAGACTTAACGGATTGTGGAAATTTCGTCTTTCACCTGCAACCATTACATATTTTAGAAAATACGAAGAAAATAATTATTGGGCGAAATGGATTAATGTTGATTGCAGAACTAGCCTTTCACATACAAAATTGAAAATATCAAATATCATTCATTCATTCATTCAATCAACCATGCTTCGGTTTTTTTTCTTTCCTGATTTTATTATAAGTATTAAATTCCTAGTTTTGAAGTGAAGAGGTCGCCAAGTATTTTTTCCTCTCTCAAACAATAAAGTATTATGAAGGGCCATATTGTGTTCTCACACACAGTTTCTTTTCACTTGAAGGACTGTAATTGTGTGCATCGTTCTGCCCCAAATCTTTGTGTATTCTATAACAATCTTAATCTACTTCTGATCCCGTTCTCTCATCCTAAGAAACTGTCTAGTCGCCACTTCAAACTTATCAATTTCCTAACAATGTAATGTAAAAGATTTCATAGAATCAAGTCTGAAGTCTATAATCCAATATTCCAAAATAATTGCAAAGTAGAGCTCACGCCCAAATAAAAATTTGGGAATAAACCTTGACCAGAACTAGATTTCATACAAACACAAAAGGCTAGGAGGATGCAGGATGCAAGGATTTATTAAAAAAAATTAGGATTTTTGCACTAGAATCAGTTGACACAACCAAAGTCCAGAACATATTAAAATATTCATCTGTATTCTGCTCACTTTATATGAAGCTCATAAGAATAGGGTAATAGTAAGTTGTTGACTTGAAATGAAAAGGGTTGCTTCCATAGTGGGAATTTCCAAAGAATACACATAAAATATGACTTTCCATATAATTCTTTATAAATGAAAAGATTACATATAAGACGAAATATTTCGATATTTTATTGACTTATGAATAGTTCAATGATTTCATTGAATATTTAGGTTCTGTCCAACATAGAACTAGATTCAAAATTATTAATCTGTCATGGAGATCTTTTCTATTGACGGAGCTAATCTATTTCAAATATCTTCAGAACCAGAAGATATTTTTAGATATGTAGAGCGTATTAAATGTTAATATTTACTGAGTGAGGCAGCGGAAAAATTGCCTTCTAGAGTACCTTACACAGTTTTTCTGGATTGTGAGAGGATTGTTAGGTCAACATCTCAGGATGTCACTTTCCGTATATATTGCGTTACTATGGAAATATGTACTTTGTTATTTTATAAAATTCAGTTTGTCGGCCACCTCACGTTAAGAAAACCTTTGTAAGGGTCTCACTTTATCTGAATTCTTAGCCAAAGAACGGAAATTTATCGCTTTCCTTCTTGTTCAACAAGGAGATCTTGAAAAAAAAACACTTACGTAAAGACTGAGGATGTAAAAAATCCAATATCGGTGAAAAAACGTCCAAAATATAAAGGCGATACTCACATAGCAACTCAAAAGTGGCAAAGATCCCGGGATATTCACCTAACAATCCAACTAGCATCAAAAAAATCATTATACGAAGATGTATTGGTATCTAGTTAGCCTAGACCAGTTCCATGTATAAAAAAATGCATTACCATAGCAACAAACAATAACTCATTAGAAGTGTCAGTGTGAAGTTTGAGGTCAAAAAAGTAAACCAAAGTTACGCAATGAAATAAAAGAAAGAAGATGTCCACCGAAATTGGAAAAATCGAAAAATTGGAGTATCGAGGCATCATCAAGTACCTCTGTATTTAGAAGGGTTAAGATGTAAGCAGATTTACGAAGATATGCATAAACCCTTGGTGATCAATGTCCTTCGTATGCGTCTGTGAAAAATTGGACTGCAAGCTTCAAAAGAGGTAAATTTTTTATTGAAGATGATGACCGATCGGGAAGGCCAGTTTCTGTGTCAGTCCCCGAAATTATCGATGCAGTCATGGCAGGATTTTATCAGGCCGTCGAATTGGGCTAAAACGGATATCTGAAGCACTGAATATTTCATACGAGAACGCGTTCATCATATAGTTCACGTCAATTTGGACATGAGAAAAATTGCTGCAAAATGGATCCCCACATGTTTGAATGTTGACCAAAAGCGTTCAAGGGTAGAAGCATCGCGTTCGATCTGTGCTCGATTTGAAAACCATGTGGACTTCTTGAACCGAATTATTACTATGGATGAGACTTGGGTACATTTCTACTATCCAGAAACAAAACAATGCTGGAAAAGTTATTGCTTCAGTTTTTTGGGCTTGCCATGGAGTAATCATGATTGATTTTTTGGATAAGGGTAGAACAATAACCGGAGATTACTGTTCGAAATTACTGACCACTCTACGGGAAAAAATTAAAGAGAAAAGACGCGGAAAGCTATCCGAGGGTTTTTTTTTGCAGGACAACGCCCCTGCACACAAATCTCATATTGCCATGCAAACAATTCGTGATTTAGGGTTTGAATTACTAAACCCCCCCCTTTTTTACCAGATTTGGCTTCCACTCACTATCATCTCTTACCTCAACTGAAAAAAAGTTTTAAAGGTCGTAAATTTTTTTCCAACGAGGAGGTAATAAAAGCTGTGGGGGTCTGGTTTGCAGAGCAAGAAGAAACATTTTTTTTGAGAGGTCTAGGGACGTTGCAGGTTCACTCTAATAAATGTGTCCAATTAAGGGGAGAATATTTTGAGTAATATAATATTTCGATATTGAAATTTTGTTCGGTTCTATAATAGGCTAAGAATTTTTCAATATATTCTCGTATAGCACTTTACTCTTCTCAAATTCTTAGCCAAAAAATGTAAATTTTCATTTGTCTTACATTCATACCCTGTGCAACATGAAAGAATTGAAAAAGAAAGAGTTGAATTGAAAGAACGCCTTGCGCCAGTGCCTTACAGACAAATAACGCATTTCGCGGTGAAAATCCACAATCAGCCAAGTATCACAGTTTCAGAGGGCTGTTTTTTCTCCTTGAAATTCAAAGAGCGAGAATCATAGAAAGAGTAACTTATTTTCAATTCAAAACTTTTTGAAGAAATTTACTCAATAACGTATCATCAAGATAAAAATAGCTAAGTCAATTTGGACCATTACAATGAATTCCTGATCACGTTCTGTCACAACTATATCCATCATTCTGGAAAATAATAAATTGACATATTCTGCGAATTCCAGAATTCTAGTTCTTCATTACTTTTTATAAAGTGTTTAAACTCTTGTCATTCATTCTTTTTGATTAAATTATTGATATCTTTTTAACCTGTTTGGATGAAGATTGTATAGATATCCCCAACAAAAATTTTTTCACATAGAAGAGAATAAACAAATAAACCCGGCATACATCAATCATTTCTTCTATTTGATACCAGAATGAACTCGGGAGCATTTATATTTACTTCATTCGATTCTTCTCCCTTCATCGCGCAATAATTCACCAATGTCCGACGGTACATCTATCAAAATGGTAAAGAATCGAAAAAAAGATAATCCCATTTATACCCTATAGAAGGAAAACGATAGAAAACCGCGAGATATTTCTAAAGTAATGGCTCCCAAGTTAATCCTCAAATCCGGGGGGAATACCCTACTGACCATCAACGTCTTACTTGGACCTACAGGGGACTGTGGCCGGAAAACCGTGCTACATTATTTAAGTCGCGCTAACTACTAAATCGTGGCCCTGGAGGGAGCCGATAGACGGACTGATAGTGTTTGCGAGATTGATGAGAAGGTCTTTCAGGAAACCATTAGGAATTGTTCCTGAAAGAATTCTTTGCACATTAAATCAATTGTTGCATTTCACGAACCTGGGCTATTTTCTTTTCAATTCGGCGAAGAATAGTTTTTTCATCGAATTAAGCAGCGTCATTAAAATGAATTACTATACTCCATTCACTTTTATTTTATCACTCGGTCGGCCATGGAAATTTGAGACATTTCACCCTGTATACTACAAAAATGTGGGGTTATGAAGCTTGTCGAAACATTTTTGGGTTTTAAATCAACTCTGTGTAGCCCGTTCTACGTAAAAGTTTCTGTTATTACGTATTTTATCACAATGTCGAATCTCTTCGGAAAATATGTGACGAACATAATTAAAGTTTATACAGACTGAATGAAGGCATACCAAATCCAGTTATTTGCATGGAAAATACAAGAGATCCGTAAAATATCATAATATGCACTAGCTTGAGGACAGTTAATGTTCGTTATCTTCTTTGGCTAAAGTTTGAATACGTAACATCAGTTGTATATTTCAAAAATATTAATCCGAAGATGAAATGCATATGATGCAGTGGTTGGGAATGGGTATCTCCCGAAGGAATTAACAGATAATTACAAGAAAGTTAAAGTCTTCAACAAAAATCATCTTGCATAAATATAAGTAAAAGGAATTAAAGGAAGTTTTAAGTCAAGATGAACTTCACCTTCGAACAAGAATTTCACATGAATAAACAATTAACAGGACAACTTGCGCGTATTTGTGGCTGTTCATCTTAATACATATTGACCTTAAGACAATTACCATGTATAAAACAAGTCAAAAAAAAATCGGAAAATCAATTTTTGGGAACTTATTTTACGCTGACATTCATCGAAAATCCTGTAGTAAACTTTTCGCATTAATTCACTCAAACATAAAATTCTCAAATGCCCCCACTTTTTTGTGTCTCCCAATAGAAGGAAATTCTTTGTCATCCTCTTCATTCACAATCTTTCTGATTGTGGAAATATTCAGATGAAATATAAGTCGTTTAAATTCAGATGAAACATTATATAAATTCTCTTACATTGAATATGTCCTCTACCGTCTGACGTATTGTGGATTTTAGAATATCAGGGTATAACTATTTGAATGAGCGGACCTGAATTCTAAATAGCACTTCCTGAAACCATGTCACTTTCTGCATTTTCGTAATAAAAATTGATATTAGTTGTGGCAACGGCGTTATGACATTAACGACATTTCATGAGTGCCAACCTTACTCCGTTCTAGTTACAAAAACTGGAGAAAATTATTTCATGGCCAACCGACTGCTAAAATAAATGTGAATGGAGTATAGGAACTATCAACCCTCACTGAGAACCAATGGAAAAGCACTGATGTGAATCAGGAGCTTTTGCGAACGTCTTCACATTCATGATCTGTATGACGTTTTCAAGGTTCTTGAAAAATTTGATTGGCGTCTGTCGACTAGTTTTTGAGATGAAAAATTTTTTTGAATTTTCTTCTAGTGATACGATCTACACGAATTCCTTCTTCGTACTCGTACTGGTACTCTTCAACTTTCTACCGATTTTCAGTTCAATTGCATCAGCTTTTTCGACTATTGAGATCTTTTTTAACATCTGACGGAATTACGGTAGTCAATAGTAGTATTCGTATACTACTACCCTGCGATTTCCTATAGCCCTTTTCCTTCGCAAGTAAGTTGAAAGAAATGAATCTGAACTCATGGGTGTTCATTGGGCAGTCCAACCCAATCTTTTGTAGCAATTTCTGGCTCAAGTTTTTGACTATTCCGGCTATGTCCTCAGAACACGATCGTGGATCATATGAACTATTGACGGCAGACGTTGGGATAGGATTTCTCAATTGATGTCACAACACTGGATATAGATTTACGCTAGTTTCACGCTTAGAACAGCGGGAAGTTTTGTTTCAAAACTTCAATAATCATTCATTCATTCATTCATTGCTGTATCCCGTTACCGGGAATAAATCTATAAAAAGACAAAAGAAAAAGAAAAAAAAATTGATAAAGGTGCGAACAGACTTATAATTTCTTAGGGCTAATTGCGATTGTGTATCCTCTTGTGACTGAAGAGACCCAACCGTGACCTACAGATCCTTCCACACTCCGGGCATAGATAGTCACCAACCAGATCTGTCCACCGCTGTATCCTTCTCGAGTCTCCCTTATAACTGTGTACCAAAGACCTCCACTGTGACCTGTCCAACGCTAGTTGTTCTCAGTTATGATTGGCATTAACTGATTTCAGGGATTGATGTAGTATATCCTTAAACCGCTTATACTGGCCTCCTGGTTTCCGGGCTCCCTCTGTGAATTCGCCGTACAAGCTTATTTGGGGAGTCTTGTGTCATGCATTCTCAGAATGTGGCCGCTCCATCTGAGTCGGGCCTTCGTTACTTGAGTCTCAATTGTTGTACGGCTAGCGCGTTGCAAGACTTCTGCATTCGAAACTTTGTGGAACCATCAGCCATCAGATGTGCATTATCTGTCTTAGGGCGATCGGCCACCGAATGCGAAGTTGCGCGAAGCTGAGGATTTTCAGTACTAATATAATTGACAAGCTACGAATCGAGTGACGTAGCTCGTGATTTAGCATTGAAAAAGCACAGCTTCGCTCAACTTCGCATTCGGTGGCCGATCGCCCTTTGATGACGTTGTTGCGTTTGTTCAAGCTGTAGGGCGTACAGCTTTCGCTTCCGTAAAGGAGCGTTGGGAGGACCACTGCTTTGTAAACAGCTGTCTTCGTCTTCAGATTGAGGTCGTGATTTTGAAATACTCTGTCCTTCAGCTTCCAGAATGCCCGTGATGCCGAATTGATGCGGTTGTGTATTTCAGTGTCTAGGTTAGCCCTAGTATTTATGAAGCTTCCCAAGTATTTGAACTGCTCGACCTGTTCTAGAGTTTCATTCTCCAGGCTGATATCTGTTTGAAGGCTTTCTGGTGGACTTACCAGGATTTTGGTTTGATCGATATTGAGGCCTAAGACTCAATATCGACTCAATAATCATATGACCATATTAAAGGACCAAATATTTTGCTCCATAAGTTAACAAACAACTGAATATACTCAGACTCCTACTCAGGTAGGAGAGTTGAACTACCTCAAATATTTAAATTCAAATTTCGCGCTACTGGTATCGTAAATAGCTTGAGACATACTCGTAACAAGGCACAACTAGTGGCGGCTCCATTTTGGCTACTATCAAAACAGATTGGGAGTGATAGGGTTGAAAGTGATTTTGTTGTTAGGAAATAAGAAATTGAATAATTTTTGTTTGTTTCACTGTGAATAATAGAAATAACTATAAAAAATAAACAAAGGTTCAAAAAAGTAAAATACATCTCGAAAATAAGACAGAGTGACTATGAAATAGAAAATAATGTATTTCATACGCTGATACATCTAATGATGAAAAAACTAACTTAATTTTCGCCCCCTGTTCAACTCCCCTGTGGGTCAGGGAGACATGAACCAATTTTCGGTTTTTATAAAAAGAAATACTGTGCTCGAAATGTTCATCTCACCATCTTTCTACTATTATCTATCGTTACCTATTTGGGCATGATACCTTCACGCAAAAAAATGAGTTACTACTATTTACAGATATAACTTAAGTAACTCCAGAATGAAAAGGGGTTCAACTCTCCCGGACTCCCCATACATTCCATCTATACAATGTGTCAGATGAAATATGTTTGAAATGAGTTTATCTGGAAATATCAAGTATGTAACATACACGATTTTGGCATTGCACCGACGATATGCAAAGCTTTGCAGAAGTCGTCATTTATCAGAGTTCGGGTTATCTCTGAAGACAGAGTTTTTTATGTATCATGAGAAATTTCTGAGCTGAAACCGGGAGTTCCAAAACAACTTCCAGCCAATCAGACATGATTAGGGACCCTATTGGTACCTACATATTGATCTCAGCAGAGCGTTCGATGCAGTCTTTGACCTGAAGCACCTCACAAACTTGAAAAATATGGTGTAATGAGTTCATAAAATCTTATCTGAAAGATCGTCATCAGACTGTAGATTTTTAAGGTCTGAAGTCAAGACATGTTAACACCATATTGAATTTTAATCATAAGACGGAAGGTATCTGAAAAATAAATTCTAAAGCAGACAAAAAATATAAGTTTTCTAAGGAAGGAGGAAAATAATAAATTTAATAATTATATTTAAAATATTAGCTACTGCAGCATTTTCATACCTGATGCAAAAATTCAGGTATTTCTGTAGAACGAGCATTAGATTGTGTTAACAAAAGAATAATCCCAGTAGGAAAAATAATGAAAACAACTGATAGGGAATTATAAATTTAAATTCTAGACTGCCTGAAACAAATTTTGGCTTCAGAAACAGATATCACTACTGAACCCAGGAAAAAGATTCATTGTTCAACGATTTCTCATTACTATTTCGGTTGAAATGGATTTGGTGGTGTAGCAACGTTTCTAACTGAAGAGATCATCATCTTCATATTCATGATACTGAATGTGCCGACTTACGTTTGCTTTTAAGTGGAAAAAATAATGTTATGATTGTAGCTATAGTTGTTTGAATTAGGTATATGATGAGGATAATTAAGATGGAAACGTCTACAAAAAAATGGTTTTGGCCAAAATAAGATTGATAAGCCAAGACCTAGCTTGTTGTTGTTGGTTCAATGTTCAATCAAATGAGATCCACATAACAGCAAATATGAATAAGCCTTACCGAAATTCTAAGTTTGAAATCACAATAAAAGTAACGCACATTTTCAAGGGTATATTTTTGACATATTCAATGCTTCACTGTTCCTACTATCTAAATATTATTTCTACAGAGGTTATTCTACTTATTTACAAATGAAACACTCGATTTGTTATTACGTTGAGACTCTCTGAATAATCTCAGCTAATCCTAACGCACACTATTGTAAAATCTGATTCGCTTCAACCTGAAACTAGAATCCCAAACTGAAATATCGACTTATGCAAAATAACAGCAATAGCATAACAGGATTTGTAGCCATCGATTGATTTGCGAAGTACCGAAATCAAAACGTGTTCCCCTAAAATTCGACAATGTTTACGAGCAAATTGATTGCATACAATTAGGGGATTTTTGTTGTACAGTTGGTGTAATTGAAGGTATAGACCGAATGTTTGCTCTAAACTCATTAGCAACCGAATGGGATTTGTAGTAATGTACTATTTACCGTTCGAATAAACGATAATTAATTGGGTAATTAATGTGATATATGCATTTATATAGTTCGTGCCGGTCATGTGTTCAAATGTTTATTTATTAGTTGCACGGTCCGGTATAATCATACTGCAAATAGTTCCTAATACTTCTTCGCAGTTAATTAGGCATTGAATAATCGATGCATTTAATGATATGAATGATATGCTGCTGGTGGTTATCAGTATAATGCAGTGAATTTCTGTTTCTGACAAATTTTCGATTATTTGCATATCAAATGTGATATTAAAGCGTCAATCGGTGGCGGGTAATTAACAGCCCTCTCAATTATTCAAGCGAAATTTCTGCTTATACGCCATCCGCTGAAATACCCTCTAGTAATCATGCTTGATTGTTCTCTACACTGTGCTATACTGCAAGACAAATATCAGAAATATTTTTTAGAAATCTTGAGACTCTTATAACGTATGGCAACTTATACACATTTAGAGAAGCATTACTAGGAACGCCAGAGCAGGCTTGTTAAATTTCGTAACCAGAGCTTTCACTCATCCAAGTACTAAATAGCTTATTGCTGCTTGTGTTCGCGGATTTCCAAAATGAGATTCAAAAAAGTTAAAAAACAGTACTATGACCATTTTTTGATCATCCCAGGCAACGTAGTTGATAGTTTTTTCCGATGTAACCGGATGTGAGAAAATATTTTAGATTTTACTCGCTTCAAGAATCTTGGATAACACTTTGGAAAATAGGAATTATGTTGGTAATAGCAGCCCTTTCAGAATTATTTTGAGGAATTTTTGTGAGTATTGGGTTTGAACACTGATCCAAATCCATAGATTTTATTAATCTAAGACCAAAACCAATTACATTTTGTAAAGTTGTTTATTGTGTTGTTATTACAATTAAGAAAATAGTTATATCGATTCTGAAACCTGAATGAATGCTGATTCATTTGCTGTGAATTTGAGGATCTGTTAAATTTAAGTTCTCCTATCAGTCTTGATTTTGTCTTGCACAGGCTTATGCTGATTACAAACAGCTCATTTATTAGTTTGAGATGAGTGATCTGGGTGAAGCTTCCTAGCGTATCAATTGTGACCTTCAGAGTGTCTGTGATGTTGCAGCTTTCCATGATTTGAGGTTGAATATTAGTAAGTGCAAGTATTCCATCTTTTCGAGTTCTCGTCAGTACTCCACAGTTGCTGACAATTCGCATCTCAGCGTTGATAGTCAGTCCCTCACCTTGTGCGAGACTGTGAAGAATCTGGGTGTCGTTTTTGACTGTAGACTTGATTTTTCTAGCCATGTTGCGGGTATTTTGAGGACCCGCTTTCACCGACATAGACTAGTTTATGGTTGTCGTCGTTTCTTGACATTTGGCGTCCGTAGGTCTTTAGCTGAGTTCTTGGTGATTTCCCTGTTCGATTATTGCGATGTGATTTATGGTCCCTGCATCAGTGCTTGTGTGAGAAATCGTATACAGCTTCATCAGAACTGGTGTTGCCGCTTCATATTCGGTTTGAGGAAGTACGAGCATGTTTCTCAGAAGATTCGGGAGCTGGGGTAGTTGGATGAAAGAAGATTGCTTCATTTTCGATGCTTTGTTTACAGACTCCTTAAGACTCGGTATTGTGCTGCTCTTTATGGAAGGCTCATCCCTAGAAGTTCGGTGCATTCAGCAAATATTAGACGCACCTTTTCCTTCACAGTTCCTGTGCATCGTACTGCAAGATTTCAAAAGTGTTTTACCTATAATGCGGTAAAATTCCTCAACAGTGTGGACAGGGATGCTCTCAATCTGACTTATGCACAGTTCAAGCGTCGAATGAGGGATTCTCATGTGTTTTATTCGTTTACACCGTTTTTTTTTCTCTTCTTTTTTGTGGTTGCAATTTTTGATTGTTTATTTAGCTGTTACTCCTTCCGAGGAAATTTTGTTATGTATTATTGATTCATTTTCTTGTTGTTGAGTGTGTAATTTCTGGAAATAACCAAAAGGAATTGGGTGTAAGAATAGTCTAACGACTAAACTCCGCCTTGGCTTGGTTCTTATAATACTTATCTCATATGTTCATGTGTCTGTGTACACTTTTCAGGTGAAAATAAAGTCGATTCATTATTATTATTATTATTATATCTATCGTTACTTATTGGGCATGATACCTCCACCCAAAAAAATGAGTTACTACTATTTACACATACAACTTACATGGCTTCAGAGTGAGAAGGGGTTCAACTCTCCCTGACTCCCCATACATACTATCTATACAAAGTGTCAGATGGAAAATGTTAAAGCAGTTAAAGCAACTGATCCATGTCAGATATTTTCACATGTATACATCATTCACTTTTATTTTAGCAGTCGGTTGGCCATGGAAATTTGACACATTTCACTCTGTATAGTACGAAAATGTGGGGTTATGAAGCTTGTCAAAACATTTTTGGGTTTTAAATCAACGCTATGTTGCCCGTTCTATGTAAAAGTTTCTGTTATTACGTACTTTATCACAATGTGGAATCTCTTCGGAAAATATGTGACGAACATAATTGAAGTTTATACAAACTGATTGAAGGCATACCAAATCCAGTTATTTGCATGGAAAATACAAGAGATCAGTATAATATCATAATATGCACTAGCTTGAGGAGAGTTAATGTTCGTTATCTTCTTTGGCTTACATCATTTGTAGATTTCAAAAATATTAACCCGAAGATGAAATGCATATGATGCAGTGGTTGGGAATGGGTATCTCCCGAAGGAATTAACAAATAATTACAAGAATGTTAAATTCTTCAACAAAAATCATCTTGCATCAATATAAGTAAAAGGAATTGAAGGAAGTTTCAAGTTAAGATGAAATTCACCTTTGAACAAAAATTTCACATGAATAAACAAGTAACAGGGCAACTTGCGCGTATTTGTGGCTATTCATCTTAATACGTTGATGTAATAATAATAATTAGGTATTTATTAGTACCTTAAGACATTTACATTGTAAAGGACAAGTCAAATGAGAAATAGAAAAATCCATTTTAGGGAACTTATTTTCCGATGACATTTATCGAAAATCCTGTAGTAAACTTTTCGCATTAATTCACTCAAACATAAAATTCTCAAATGCCACCACTTTTTTGGGTCTCGCAATAGAAGGAAATTCTTTGTCATCCTCTTCATTCACAATCTTTCTGATTGTGAAAATATCCAGCTGAAATATAAGTCGTTTAGATTCAGATGAAACATTATATAAATTCTCTCACATTGAATATGTTCGCTACCGTCTGACGTATGGTGGATTTTAGAATATCAGGGTATAACTATTTGAATGAGCGTACCTGAATTCTAAATAGCACTTTCTGAAACCCTGTCAATCACTTTCGGCATTTTCGTAATAAAAACTGATATTAGTTGTGGCAACGGCGTTATGACATTAACGACATTTCATGAGTGCCAACCTAACTTCGTTCTAGTTACAAAAACTTGAGAAAATTATTTCATGGCCAACCGACTGCTAAAATAAATTTGAATGAAGTATATATATATGTGTGACTAAATTGTTTATCTTCGATTCTCTTACGTATTTTAAAGGAATGATAAATTCAGAGCTGTCCTATTCTGGCACTGACACGTAGACGATACACTAATAGGTTGAAATGGGAAAAGTCCCATTTCAACCTTCTAAAGAGAAGAGCTTAAACTTTTTCATAGCTGATTAAACCACCTACACAGCAAAATTGATTCCACTTCAGATCTAGAAAATGAGGGTTCTCTCAGTTTCCTTGACTTTACTTTGACCAGGATTAGATATCTTGGATCTTCTAGCTTATATCCTTGAAGATATTTTCTCTAACTCTTCAGGTTCTAGAGATGCTTTCAGTGAGCATCGTATTCAGCACAATCTGTACTTACTTATATATGCTAACTTGCTCATATAATTTTCGTAGGCATGCTAATAAACATTTGATCATAAATTCAAAAAATTACAAATAGTTTTTATGCTTTTCATTTCCTTTGGTTTGAAGTTGAAATGAATTGAGAAAAGCATAAAAAAATATTTCTGGAAATGCTGAATGCATTTTCCAGGTTAACAAGTCTAAAACAACATTGTACTATTCAAATATTTAATTGAATTCAAGTAGTTTCAAATATTTAATAAGAATTGTTCAGAATCACAGATACCTAAATGAAAGGCGTTCAGCATTCATCAGTTGAAATTGAGGAAAAATCAACATTTGCACCCTTGATCCCATACGACATTTTCCACCTCACTCAGACCAACAATCACCATATAAGTGGTATGGCTCAAAGGTACCCTCACTGGAAATCTACAAAAATGATCAGCTCCAATCACTACGTGGTAATAATCATCGAAAAAGTACACTGTCATATCAAACAGCCCATCGTTGTTGAGAGGAAATCCACCAAAACTTTCTTCTCTTCCCCATTTACCATTCACGTGTGAATTTCTCAGCACCTTTCGTTCGTTCATCTTGAAAGAAATTAGAAGTGCTATGTCTTTAGATTCGGCGTAGGTCGAAAAAGAAACATCGATCTGCTGTGTGGAATCTAGGAATCTACCCAAAATGGAAACAGTGTCACCATAAGTGAGTCGATAAGGTATATGTGCTTCATAGGTATCATCATTGTCGTTAATGGAAGAACTGGTTGTATTCAAAGTACTCATATTGCTATATTCTTTAGAGCAATTCACCAAATAGGTATCCAACAACATAATTAAACAGGACACTATAATTTGTTTTTTTGAAAGACCGTCTAACATTCTCGAAGTAGAGTAACTCATTTTCACTACAAAATAATACTCAGTGAGAGCTTCTTGTCTTCTGAAAGAAATATAAACTAAAATACTTAGTCTTATCGGCGTGTTAAAGATAAGTATGATGTGTTCATAACAATGAACTAATTAGTGTGGTGTATACCACCTTCATTCAATGCTAGTTCCTTTTTAGATACGTGGTGAACAGAACAAAACTCTGTCGCAAATTTGTCCAACAAAGACATGATAGTACCTATCAGTTATCAATTTTGATTATGGGGAATACTCAGTATCTGCTCATTTAAATTTTTCTGTAAATATGATGATGCTTTTGTACCTATACTTCGGAATTTCTATGGTTTTATGCTGGATTTATACAGTGGTAAAAAGACAGTCCAGATGTGAAATTGCATGTAGAGTAAAAAAAAAATTTGGTGCACAAGTGAAATTGCTTTCTTTCTGTCAACTCATGAACTTTCAATTTTTTTTAAATTATTTGAAGTTCATCTTTTCATTGTTTTGATTTATTCGAATTTGTGGAATTTTATGTAATATTTCCAAACAACGTTTCCACCCCATTTGACATTTGTGTTGTATTGTATTGTGTTGTGTTGTGTTGTGTTCTGTGTTGTGTACATACAACATAAGTCATATAATTCCAGTATTCGATCGCAGATTTTCAGTTGTGTTGGAACTCATGCAGTCCTCCGATTTCAATTATTTACAGCCAATACCATAATCAATTTTACGCCCCTTAAATTTTAGGTTTCCCTAAGATTCATTTTACATAAGACGATAGGATGATTTAAAATTAAGAATTGGAGGAATTTAATTATTTCCATATCTTGTTTTCATAAAAATAATGTGGAAAGAAAAGGGTAATAATTTTCTCGTAATTTTAGTTATCTACAGCTACTTTTATAATCGATTTTGAAGCCCTTTTAATTTAAAGCTTCCTTTGAGTTTCATATATTTAGTGGGGCTTCATAATTAAAAGGATTTTAGAACCTACTTTGAAATTTGCTGCGATTAAGAGACGACATTAGTGTTTTCTTTGAACACTCATCTCAGGAAAACAAGATATAATAATAATAATAAAATTCCTTCATCTGAGATGACGAATCCATCTTCTTTTGGGCAAAACGGAACAAAAAGGGCCCATGTAAGCTTACTAAAGAAAGCCTCAGTGTAAATTGAGATTAAGTGTCGTATTTGCCAAGTAATATTTTCTACCACATGGAAGGGGATCTCCGTAAATTCGAACAGATTGCGCGTTATATTTATATTTCACATGTTTCATGGCAATTTGTACCAATATTGGGGCAAATAATAGGTCATAAAGCAAGTATATATCTTTTTTAACTGCTAACTAACACACTGAACAACGTTGCTTTTTTCATATACCTTGCTCTGAGGTGATTTACGTGTCCTAGATCAGGATAAGAGTAACTGAATATCGAGCTTTAGTAGGTACATAAAGAGGAGCATTTTCAGATTTAGCAGGAGAGTGAAAACGAAGTGAAAAAAATAAGTTAATACAGAATCATCTGATGATACCTGCCTTCGCATAGTTTTATAAATATTCTTTTCATATACATATAGAAAGAATTTTTTTTTATAATTTCCATACTAGTTTAGGATGGTAGTTATTGATATACATACTAACGTTCTTTGATATTTCATCAATACCTTCCTTCGAAAAATTCTAAATCTCTGCTTGGCACCGTCATAATTAAAGGGTGATCAATAAACATTTCCTTCGATAAATATTGAACTTATAGGTTCAAAGATCACTGTTTTGTCTCCCTTTTCGACTTCCTTCCTAGAAATTTCTGTCATATTGGAAAAACAAAACCGGACTAGCAAAATTTCAGACTTGCCATATTTCCGGTGATATCGTATAAGCCTGTGCGTGAAAAATATGATTTTTATGACTGTGTTTATGAATAGTGTTTAAGTAGAGAGTTCAGATTATGAGATCAAGATATCAAGTCATAAAAAAGTGTTTCGAAATGAAACGAAAAACGAAACAGCAAATGAATTGAAGATATTCGAACTCAAAAACAAATCAAATGGAACAATTTTCATTTCAGGAATTGTTCAAAATGGTACCCCTTTATTTCGATACCTAAATTTTGGAGCACGTTGATATAGTTGTTTCACAGCTTTCGCTATAGTATTCGGTTGTGATTTAATAAAGGCACTCAGGCCATTAAAACCTGTTGATACGAGTCCAGCCTGATGACATGAATTTATGGTTTTTGTTTGTCACATTCTTCCTGGGACACCCTGTATAGGAAATAAATAACATTAGAAAAAATGAGGAATATTATGAAAGCATTTTTACAAGAAATGATATCAAACAAGAAATAGGAATAACATCGAAACATGGCTTACTTTCAATTATTTGTATTATTTTATGTCATTTTGTTTATGAACCAGGCCCGGATCTACGATTTTTTCTGACCGGGGCAAAAATTCACTATTGCGCTATTGCGCCCCCCCCCCCTCTCTATGCTTCTTAGGAAACATATAATTGCATATTCGTCATCGCGATTTCAACCCGAGTTATTTTTTTCACTAATTCGAGGTCGTTGATTACGAATATGCAATCAGATTTTTCCTAAAATGAGTACTTTAGGACAAAAATCACTCTTATTTTTTCCCATTTTTCCATTAAAAGTTATTTTTCTCCCAAAGTACTCATCTTAGGAAAAATCTAATTATTCGTAATCTTCGACCACGAATTAGTAGAAAAAATGACTTGGGTTGAAATCGTTCGAAAAATAAAAAAGTTTGTTTTTACAAGAATGTCGTTTGCAACCCTCGCTCACCTATCGTTTTTACCCGCGCTTTACGAACGAAATTATTCCAAACGAAAATTAATTTTTTCAGCGACATATATCGACCCGGGTCATTTTACTTATATATTCGAGCTCGTAGATCACGAATATGCAATTTGATTTTTTGTAGGATCAGTATTTTGAGAAATAAATTACTTTTAGTGCAAAATTTCGAAGAAATTGGTCAACTTTGAGGAGGTGTAGCAGCCAGAAAAAAAGCAATAGTCATATGCTGACTCTTTTGTGATAGATTGATTCTTTGCGAATAGAAAAAACCACACTTCATTCATCTACCGCTAACAGTTTAGATTTCATAATTTTTTCCGCGAAGGTCCAAAATTTCCGATTTTCCATCGATAATAACTTGAAAACTTAATTTTTAAAAAATATCTGTTTGCATATTCGTGTTCTACGCCCTCGTATTAGTGTACAGTACGAATTTGGTTTCGATCGGAGACCAAAAATATTTTTCAAAAAATCCTACAGTATCGAAAATTTTTAAGTTTTCGATCTCTGCGATTTCCACCAATATTGGTGTATTTACTAAATCGAGGGCGTAGATTGCGAATATGGAAACATAATTTTGCTGAAAGGATTAGTTTTTAAGTTATGGTTCATAAAAAATCGGAAATTTTGGCCCTTAGTTCCAGATGAAATGGGGATGAGTCGGTAATTTTCCAGGCAAAGAAATTACTGGCTCTATGCACACATTGTAGACATATCCTATCTTCAAGCCTATTTCACCCAAGTGTGGCGGTCATTCCTACATGACTGAATAATACATATACAGTTAATTGATCCCTCATTGATTTTGAAGATTTTTGGCATAGTGATGGTTTATCATGTTTCCATTCTACAGTTTCGATTTTAGCACTAGGAAATAAATTTTTTCCAAGAAACTAAAAATAAAATTTTAACCTCTGGTTGATTTTGGCGCCCCCTTAAGCTGACGCCCGGGGCAAGCGCCCCGCTTGCCCCCCCTAGATCCGGGCCTGTTATGAACTTAAAAAGGGCATGACGAATATCTTTTCGACAATGAAAGTTTTCACCTTTTTACCTGAAATTTACGAATTGTACCTACTTGTACAAAAATATTGATAGGTAGGTACCTATCAAATGAATAATTTTTTTTTTGGCATTTCAAATGCTTGTCCAAATGAAACAGGTTGAACACATTATTTTCACCTGTTGCAAAGCTTTTAATGACTCTTCCTGTGGGAGAAACCTCTTCTAGGGGTTTTGGTCTAATCCTGAACAGGTTGTTAGGTTGATATGTTCATCATATTTCGGAGCACTCTGTCTTCGCCCTAGGTCCTAGGATCAGCAACACCCACTCTTCCTGTGGGAGAAACCTCTTCTGGGGGTTTTGGTCTAATCCTGAGTAGGATGTTAGGTTGATAGAGTCGGCAAAATTGTATGAACTAACTGTTACATGTTCATCATATTTCCGAGCACTCTGTCTTCCCACTCTTAACTGAGATAAGTTTGAGCCAAGGGAAACCTATTCGTTCCAATTATAGCGTGTGCCTGGAGGTCAAATCCAATCGACATCCCTTCAGTTTATGGGCGAATACAGTTAATAAACGTAATCACCTCATTGATACTGATGCAGAATATCACCAATCGATAAATTTCAGTTCGAACGACGGTAACTGGATAATGGTCAAATGTGTCCGTTAGCATTTCGGAAATCCTTGTATATGGTCAATTGTTTATGACGCTGCTGTGCTGTAATTGAATGGATATTCAGAATTTTCTCAACCTCGTCCGCTTCAAAGGAGGAATACGGTGACGTATAGCTTATAGGTTCTCATATCGTATATGAACCCTGTGTATTGGTTTAATATGCAAGGGTTTGGGTAAGCATTCTCAATGATGTTTGCGATAAACACGCCTTCATAATATTCAACTACAGTACACACTGTATTTCACAAATGGACCGCAAAAGTTTATGAGTGGTTTCTTCACTCAAAAATTTTACATAAAACAAAAGTATACTTTTTTTCGATATTGAATTGCTGTGGCAAATAGTTGATGATTCTTCATGATTCATAATTCAACTGAAAACTGAATTACATGATTTTCCCTCATATGAGTTTTTTAACCCCTGCACGTGTTTCGCCATCACAGAACCATTTTCAAATAAGTGTGAAGATTTTTAGTGTATACACATTATCGATAATGATATTCACCATTTTTTTAAGAAATTTGTTTGCCAACCAGGCGCCATATTGACTGTTGAGAGTCACTTGGTTTGGATTCCCTAATTGGTGTAGGGGTCTGCAGAGAAAGTGAGGTTATGGTTCTGTTTTCGTGGGACAGTTGGCGTTTTTCAAATCCTTTTCCCCTGTTCTCAACGTTTACTGATCGATCATTATTATTGATTAACATCTCTTGTTCTATTTCATTGTTTCTCAAGCTTGAAAACTTTAGTAGGGGAGACTAGGGAGCATTGATACATGGGGAGGCTTGATACAGGCTTATATCCGCGATCTGTAGCCGTTTTCAAAAGTATTATACTAGTGAACACTATTCTTTGGCAGAGGGCATTGCGTGACGTTAATATGTGAGGCTAACAGTAGTTTGTTTGTGAAATATTCAACGAAGAGTTTTTCGAGGTGAGAAATTGTAAGTTTTTACTCAAGTTACCTAAGGGTTTTATGATCATGCATTAATTCTTCGGCATAAACAAACATTTCACTGGGAAATATGCATAAAACTACTCAATTTACAGTTTTATTCGCTTTTCAAAATATATGGGTATAAGATGAAAACATAAATCACTTTAAAAATTGCTTTCAGGGAGGTTTGAGACATTTGTCGTGGGGAGGCCTGAAACATGTATAATCTTCAAAAAATATTCCGTAGTGAGTTGGATAGGCCTACATGAAGGCGTCTTCACCATCCAACATATCAAAGAGATTTTTAAAAACCGTACAATCCCCATGTATTTAACGAGGCCGACTTTTCTTGTGTTGAAGAGACTAACTGACAATTTCCTGATTTTTCTACACCTATAGGACCAAAGAAAGCCAGTATCATTGCTGACCTACCTACTGAGCTGAATAATCCTCTCGATTACTCTCCCAGTACATCGTATCAATCCTCCCATATGTGGGGAGGCTTGAGACAGTTTGCATGTTTTTGTGTTCAACGTTCTGTACAGAATAAGATGTTTATGTTTTGCGACTTCTATATTTATTTTGTTGAACGATTAATTGAAGAATTATATAATATAAGAAAAGTCCTGCTTCTTCATATAATTCCGTTTCCAGAATAAAAATTCCAAAAAACGTATCAACCCTCCCCAGTCTCCCCTATATATGATTAAGTAAGTAATTTGACAGAAAATTATTAGTAAGTTTTTTAATCAAAAAATATTTTATCTGAAAATGAAATTGAAAGAATAATGAAACTATCAATGATTGAATACCAACATAAAAGATGAAACAGTTAAAAAAAAGCTTTTTCTATACTTACATTAAATAAATTTCCAGTACTTTTTTGACCTGTATGTAATTATATAGAAACATGTCGTCCTAAGTTAAAACATTTGTCTTTATAATACAAGACTGTTTTTACACTTTCAACCCTTATTAACTGAACTAGTTCGATTTAGATAGTAACTTCTGTTCCGCGTATTATTTTGATTTTAGCATTATGTATAGGAACAAATTCGAGGGGTGTTATTCTGACAATTCAACTGTGAAAATCTTGTTCGGTTTATCCAATGATTTTGAGGGTCCATCGGATTAATCAAGTAATATTCATGGAAAAAGATAAATATAACCACCTATTAAATTTCAAAGGAGGTTATTCTTCCTTGATTATCTAATTAGAGGCGCCAAGTGCGAGACAGAAAGTCAATAGATAACACGATTCCAATTATCAAGAATTATTCACTTCTTCCACGGGACTCACCCATTCATTATTCCCCCCACGAAATATAAGTGTCAGAGAGAATTAATTAACTTATAGGAATAACATTTAATCCATAAACTCTGGCACAACTCCTCGGGAAGTGATATATTTCTTGCCGAAATCGAAGAAACTGCGAACAAAAGCCGGTTAATTTAGCTCCACAGAAACCAACACCTCCATATCTAAACGGCTTCGAGAGAAGGAACAAATAAGTAAGTTATTATTCAATAGTTTATAAGATTTCTCCAACAATGGAGACGCAAATGGCAACTTGAATTTAATAAGGACAATAATGGAAACCTCCCCAAAGCACGAGAACAAGTTGGCAACTTCTAAATTGTAGCATTTAGTCAAACAAAGCCACCCTAGAGTGTGTATTGTGAGCTGGCCTGGCGTTGGGGTGGGAAGTGGGGGTGCCTCTTGAGGGGAATTCGGGTTTTAGATAACGGAAACTTATATGACAGGGTTAAGGGTGATGAAAACGATAGCTGGCTGGGATTAGTTTTGTGTCCAGGCCATAATAAACTAATCGCGATAGCCTTCCAGAAACTGAACGGGAAACCTCTGAAAGAGTCGTTAAGAGAAATTGAAAGATTATGTGAGAAATTGCCTCTTATATTACAGATTATCCCGCCCTTTCAACGTGAAAATCAACATTTATCTTCATGCATTGAACCTTGAAAGTCCATTAGATAATGTCAGTGTCATGATTTCTAACACAAAGATTTTCATAAAGGGAAGTTACCTATGATGAAAATTTCTGTTATTCATTCATTGAGCGGAATCAAATTTCATTTTCCAGAGCAAGAAAGCAACGCGATTCTTTGAGATAAACTACCTACAGGGTGTTCACTAAAGATGTGGCATAAATGCAAGGGCTGACTGCTTATACAGAAACATGAACTCCGAAATGGCATTCTGGGATATGAGGTATTGAGAGAGGAAACATTTTTTACGTTTTCATTGGTAAAATTACACAGGAAAGAAATATATCGTTGGAATTTTTTAGATATTCATATTCTTTCATCCTTCTAAAGGAAAAAATGACATTACGGACCCAGTGTTGTTTTTTTGGTGTTTTCAAGAGTTAAAACACTTTATCATGCCTTATTCCTTACAATTTACTAATTTGCAGCTGAAACCCTCATTGTCAGAAGTCTTGGAATTGGGAAAAATGTACTTTTGATGTATTGCTCTGATCCCGAACGTTTTAAAGAAAGACGGCTCAAAAAAGTAAGAACATTTTCAAATATTGCTGTAATATTTTTCTAGTTGTCGTAAAGATATTCCGTCTATATTTTTATTGAAATTTTTTGTCTGAGCATTCATCGACCTGTAACCACGTATTATCCTACATTTCAGTCGCATCTTCAGTTAACACCCTGAATAATAACAATAATAAATAAATGCAAGTCAATAAACTGGACAAAGATGGAAAATCGTTAACTGTGTCTAGCAGTTGAATTAACATATTTTGATTCTAACGGCGAAATAAACAATGTTTATATAATACATACTTTATGATACTACAAGATTATTAGTAATAAAATAAACTTAAGCTCTACTCAGAGAAAATTAAGGGAAAATGTCAAATTTGGAAGTTCCATTTTGTTGTCTTTGTATTCAATTCCTTTTATTGGTCTGTATTGATGGATTTTGTAGTCATCGGTGTATTAACCCTGTTTTAGTGATTTTAGTCATTAGTCATTAATTTCATTCTTCTTTTACTCAAATTCAATTATTTCTTTCATTCGCATTTTCAGGTAGAAAGTATCATCCGATACCATAATTGACCAATATCCGATTCCATTTTTTAATTCTTTTTTAATTTCTTTTGTCCAATTCTCTTTTTTACTCTCGGTCTTTCGAAATTGTTTTTCTATGTTATCGTTGAATAACTATTCTTTCAATGATACTTTTATTTTTGTTGGGGAATATCAACTTTTATTATCTGGGCATATAATTCTCTAATATCTAATAGTTTGGACATTTCATAGATACTATAAAAGTTATTTTTCATCACACACATGACCTACAGGATACGTTTTTGTAAAACGTCTAAACATTTTTATGGGTGCACAAAATTCTTTTCCATCCATACCCTTCAACATACAAAAGTTGTATAGATTTCTAGATCTACACCTGCTTAATGTCTTTAGCTCTCTCTTCGAAATATGAGTTTATTTTTGGCTAGATGATATTTTTTCTACTTAGGCCAATTAGAAAGTTTAAAGAGTGAAAAAACTGTGCAAAGTGAAGTCTCTCTCCACGCTTGATCAGCGAGGATCCTTCTAAATTTATTTCCTTTGGAGTAAACGTTTTCTGAAGTTGAGGAAAAAATTTTTATTTATATTATAATAAAAGAAATTTAGCGGACGTAACCTTCAATTCGTTCAAACTCTTTCCTCATTATCCTTCATTTTATGGATTTTTCAATATGGAGCTAAAGAAGAATTTGACAGACACAATTGATAATTCTCTGCTAATTTATTTAACCGAAAGCCCTTCAGCAAGAAATTTCCCTTGTATTGGCCCTTGTTCTTTTTCAGATTGGTATAGGTAAACTCGATAATATATGACATTGTCGTGTCAGTGGTCAAGACACTCTGTTACGCCAACTTCCAATGTTGACTGACATATGGCATAATTTTTTGGGGTAACAGGTCTCACGTCGATCAAGTATTCATCACACAGAGGCTCACAAAATCCGAATAACACAAGTTATGAATGAGAATGAATGAGTACTTACTTTTTCCCATCTCATAAATTAGCGTTAACAGAACATAGCACTCTTTACACTTGCATTTCATTGTAAAACTTTGTACCAAGAAGCATCAAGGGATTAATCTGAAATATTTCGTAGGAGAATTTATAAATAAATTGCTGAAACCGAACCTTTCACAATGGGGTATTTTCCTAAATTTCAGAATATATGTCATTAAAATCTTTACAACTCAAATACATATATCGAAATATATTTTTTAGAATTTTAACATATTGCGTTTTGTCTGTATTTACTTACGAAAATTCTTTTTTTTTTTTTTTTTTTTTTTTTTTTTTTTTGTTGTAGCAGGGGGAAAATCTGCAAACAGACGAACACACCCTCTGCTGAGGGGGAACAGTGTGGGGATTCTCACTCTCTGAGCTCGAGACCCACTAAAAACCCTTAACTGCTTCTTCATAGGTTCCGGGCATTTTGCCTATTAACCAGTTGACTCTTATGGTTTCTGGACTCTCACACGATCATAGTCGTGTTGATAGTTGTATGCTGCCTATAGCTTTTATAGGTTAAGCTCTTCTTTGGTTACATTTAAATCCTTAACTGATCTCTCGGTCTTCGGTGGTAGGTTCTTGACCTTCTAGCTTCTTCTGTTGGATCGTAGTCGACTAATCTTCGTAGTTCCTCATTTGGATGTTGTTTGGCCTTGTCGAATATCCTTTCCGCCTTTCTCTTCATAAATTCTGTAACTGGTTCCCATTCCAAGTCCTTGTAGATTTGTTTGTTCCTAACAAACCAGGGTACGTCCATCGCCATTCTAAGGAGTTTATTCTCAGTGGCTTGTATTCTCTTGATGTGGGTCTTGGCTGCGAAGCCCCATGCCGCCGATCCATATGTGAGTTGTGGTCGCGCAATAGTTTTAATCATCGTCAACTTGATGTTCTTATTCATATGACTTCTTCTGCCTATGAGTGGATAAAGTTTACTCATTGCGGCTTTTGTTTTATCAACTGCACATTTGATGTGGTTTTTCCATGTAAGTCCTCTGTCAAGCGTCACTCCTAGGTATGTTGCTTCATTTTTCCATTCAACCTCTTGTCCATCAACTTCAAGGTTTTCTTCCATCCTCAATCTTCTCTTTTGCAGTAATATAGCTTGAGTCTTTCTTCCATTGATTTGGATTTTCCATTTGATGCACCATTTGAGTAATTCATCTATGGCTTCCTGCAGTCTCCGGTGTATGATCTCTGGGCGTCGATGTCTGAACGCTATTCCTGTGTCATCTGCGTACAAGGTGAGCATATTTCTAGCACTCTTCGGGATATCATAAACGTATATTACGTAAAGCAGAGGTCCAAGTACCGATCCTTGAGGCACTCCCGCTTCCAACTGTCTGGTTTGAGAGGTCGCTCCATCTATCTTCACATAAAAGTTTCTATTCCTCAGATAGTTCCTTATAATCTTGCATAGCTTGGTCGAATATCCTGCTTTTTTCATCTTGTAGATTAGGCCTTCGTGCCATACTCTATCAAAAGCTCTCTCGATATCCATCAGAACTAATCCTGTGGCCTGTTTTGTCTGCATTCCTTCGGTGACGTATTCTATGAGCCGTAGTAATTGCAGTTCAGTCGAGTGTTCTCGTCTAAATCCAAATTGTTCGGGTGGGATTATCTTCAACATTTCTGTTTCCTCATTCAGCCTTTTGGCGATAACCCTCTCGACGACTTTTCCTAGTGCTGATAGTAGGCTGATTGGTCTATAATTTTGAGGAAATTTCCGTTCCTTTCCAGGCTTGTTGAAAACTATCATTTCTGCAGTTTTCCATCTCTTTGGGTAGTATTCGGTCCTCATCACTCCGTTTGTTATATTCGTCAAGGCTGCTATTCCTTTTCTAGGCAATTTCTTCAACATATAATTCGTTATCTTATCTTCTCCCGGCGCTTTCCTGTTTTTCAATTTCATTATGATCTCTTTGATTTCTGTTGGTGAAGCCGGTTTTGGAATGGTTTCGGTTTCCGGTGGTTCCATCATCAGTTCTTCGTTTGCCTCCACTTTTTCTTCTAGATCTTCATTGTCATCATCATTTCTGTAATTTATTCTGGCTTCTCTCTCAATTGAGTCGGCCAGTGCTTCGGCTTTCTCAAGTCTCGTATATACCATTCCGTTTGCTCCATGCAGTGGAGGTATAACTGTCCGTTCTCGTCGTAAGCGTTTTTGCATTTTCCAAGCCGAGTGATCTATTGTATTCAGTTCCCTTAATCTCTGGTGCCATCTGCTATTACGCAGTTCTGTTAAAGCATTTTTCAATATCTGGCTATGCTTATTCAGTTTCTTCTTGTCTTCTTCTCTTTTTGTTGTTCTGTAGATTTTTCTGAGTCTTCTGTTCTTTTTTATAAGTTCCTTTATATCCCTTGGCGTATCTCCGTGTGAATGTTTCGGAATTGGTTTCCTTATTCTCTTGGTGCTTTCTTCATAGGCTTCTTTTATTTGATTTTCCAATTTTTCAACTGCTTCATCTAATTCATCCCGGGTGTTTATTTGTGGAATTTCCGTGATTTTCTCCTGAAGTAAATTCTTATATTTCTCCCAGTCTGTGCGATCCTTGGTTTGTGTCTCTTCTTCGTTTCTTGGGCTATGTCCCACTATGAATTCTATGGGATTGTGGTCTGAAGTTCCGTCTTCTATTGTATCAATGCTGATTTCTTCAGTGATGTCTTTCATTACGACAATGTCCAGTACATCAGGTAGTCCATTTACTCTTGGTATGTAGGTCGGTATATCAGGTCCTATTACAACTGCATCAAGTTTTTCAGCATAAATCTTCAGTCTTCTCCCGTTGGTATTTTCCACTCTACTATTCCATTCCTGCGATTTGCAGTTAAGATCACCAATTATGATTTTAGGGTGTCTTCCTTCTAGTAGCATTTTTAGATCCTCTTCCAGCATGTCCTTATCCGGTGATTTATAAGTTGAAATAGTCTTCACTTGTCCTCGATTAGTATTCACAATAATCGATATTGCTTCTACTTCTTGTCCATTGAATATTTCAATTCAATTCAATTCATTTATTTCCCTCAAAATTACAGGGTTCGTCACAACATTTCTCCAAAATATTTGGATTAATTGGAAAATATTAAATACCTATCTGTAGGCTTATTTCCATATTTAGATTCAATAATAAAATAAATAATAAATAATAAAATAAATAATAAAACACACACGTATTACCAGTAACAACAAACATATGCATGTACGAAATAACAAACAAGTATATATAAATGCTAAAAATGACAGGCCATGAATTCATCCACTGTATAAAAAGCATTCTCCAGGAGTATAGTCTTAGTACGACTCTTGAATGCTTGAATGTTCAAGGACCTGATCGACTGGGGGAGCCGATTGTATATTTTCACTCCGTTGAAGGCATGTGTGTTCTGGGACGTTCTTAATCTGTGCATTGGAGTCACAAAATTATCCTTGGATCTTGTTGGATAATTGTGCACATCGGAGTTCCTCGTGAGCCGTTCCTTGTTCTTGTGGACGTATAAAAGGCATTCAATTATATAGCAGCACGGAACCGTGAGTATTCGATATTGCTTGAAGTACGACCTACAACTAACTGTCTGATTGACTCCAGCCATCAGTCGTATTGCACTTTTCTGTTTGATGAAAACTCTATGTGCCTCCTGGGATGAGCCCCAAAGGATTATGCCGTATGTCATACGTCCATGGAACTGGGCATGATAAGTAAGCAGGGTCTCTTTCTCGGACAGGTGTTCTTTAATCTGCCTCAATGCGAAGATTGCGGTCGACAACCTTCTACATAGTCCGTCCACATGTTGTGTCCATGACAGATTTGGTCGAAATGGTGATCCATATTCTTTCTAGCCAGTATAGCAACGCCACCTGTGCTGTTAGGTCTATCATTTCTGTAGATATCGTAATTGGGAAATGCTATCCGAACGTTGGCGTTAAGTCTTGTTTCTTGGAGAGCTATGACATCCGGTCTCTTCTCTTCAATCAGTTCTTCGAATTCTGATCTGCGGGCTCTCAATCCTTCGACGTTCCAAGAGACAATTATGAGATTGTTCTTTATCGTCGTATCAGCCATTAAATATTCTTAATAATTTGCTGCATCTTCTTCTCAATCTCTTTCTCCAGATTGTGCATCATCGTGCTGAGGAGGTTTTTCGTGAACTTATCTAGTTCCTCAGTGATTCCAGAAATTCCTTTCCTGGTTTCGGCTTTTTTGACGGTTTTTGACTTTTCCTTCTTTTTCTCTGGATTCTCCGTGTCTTTGACCACTTTGGTTGCAGTTTCCTGGGGTTTCTTCACTTCCGAAGAGTTTTGGGATGGCCTCGGTGTATTTTGTGTTGGCCTCGAGCTGGTCTGGTTCGATCTTGGCGATCTCTTGGTCTTTTTAGTGACCAATTTCCATTCGCTACATCCCTTGTAGCTGGCTGGATGTCCTTGCTCTCCGCAGAGAACACAAGAGGCATTTCGCTCCTCGTTCTCCCTGGTAAGCGTACACTCCTTGGAGCTGTGATTACCGGAGCATTTCACGCACCTCCATGGAAAAGTGCACTAATTTTGGGCATGTCCATATCGCTGACAGCGGTAACATTGTCCAGGCCCAATCGTCCTTCTCTTAGGTTCAACAACACAGTTCATGTTGTAGAGCCTTTTCACCTCGAAGATATCCTTATTCTGGGTTTTAACCAGCAATAAGGGCATCGGTTGTTTTGTTTTATTTGAGGTCATCCTTATGACCTCAGCATCGACGATCCCTTGATCCTTGAGGTCGTCAAGGATCGTCGGGATATCTGCATCCAGCGGTAGGTATCTCACTACCGCGTATATTTTCTTTTCTTCCTCCCGTTGAAGAGTGTAAAACTCCCTATTTATTTTATGAAGGAAGTCCGTCATCCTTCTATGATCATCAGCGCTTTGTGGGACGATTCTTATACCGTCCTTTCTGTCGTCGCTCTTTGGTATTTAATACCGTTTCGCATTAACGCGTTCGAAATTGAAGTCCATTCGGACGTACCTCTCAGGGTGACAGGGGGGATTTTTTCTTTTCTCTCCACTGGAGTGGTTTTCTCTTGGTCTGGTGTTTCCAAGACTCTTTTCTTGTTTGTATCGAAAATTCTGATTTCAGAAGTGCTCTCTTATGAACATTCCTCGTCATTTTCACAATCCGGCAACGCCCGTCGAATCCATAAAGGTCATGAAAGTTTTATGATCATCATAGACTTAATAAATATCAAGTTTAGTGATCACATTTGACATGGAAAACAAACAGTGCATAGAAATATCAAAGAATGACACAAAATGTCATCGTTTTTAAGAATGTATAGACCATAGACTAACTCCGGGTTTCATAAAGCTTGATCAGGGAATCAACGCTTGATTGACGAATAGATGTCAATTTGTTTTCAATCGACTATTCAATCTTGATCATTCAGAATATCATTCTCGCATCAAATTATGATGTTTATACGTCCTTTAATTATTCTTAATTGCTAATTCTTCAATATATTCAGAAATGAAAAGGTTTCAGTGATTTAGTTTTAGAAATCGAGTGACTGTCAAATCGTTGCTTGGACAATCAAAGTTTTATGAAACCAGCTGTTAGAGACATGGACTGAGCAATGTCAGCATGAAATTGTCTTTTTTATAGAAAGAGAGAAATGATCGTTGGGCATTTATCTGTTTCTTTTTTGTTTACATAGATAGACCAATCAAAATTCTAGAAAAACACAACTGCATGCCCGACATTGCGTTTCTTTCTGTCTCTTTTTTGACCGTATTTCATGCATAGATAGAAAGGGAAGGCACAGTCCATGTCTCTATGTCTATCGTATAGACACATATTACATAAACAATTTTTTGTAATGTGTGGATATAGAATTCTATATCTTCTTGATCAGTTCTACTGTTGTCTAATTAACAAAAATTACTATACTTTAGTGAAGGCATTCTTCGTCACAAGCTTCTACATATTCGAATATTCAATAAGTTTCGAAGGCTGAAATTTCTTAATTTTGAAGCGAATTTATGGAAAAGGGTATCCATAAATAATTTTAAATTCGATTTTTAAATTTTAGGAAACTTGCCCATTGTAGAGTTTAAAGAATCCAGTCAAAGACTACATTAGTGGGAGCGCCCACCAAAGTAGCGTAGCACTGACATGGCACATACATGACGAAGGCGAAGTATAAAGGGAGAGCGCCCACTAAAGTAGCGTAACACTGACATGGCACATACATAACAAATTCTATGCAAAATAATAATTGAAACTTCACTCAGATGATCGATATCTGAATATGAATCGCCTTTGTCATGTATGTCTGTGCTACGCTACTTTGGTAGGCGCTCCCACTTATAGTAAACTAATGTTCAGATCTAAGGAAGACTTGTTTTCACTTTGTTGTCATGTAATTGATAATAACTCTGAAAATAAAAATCTTTGTTTGTTTGTTTTTTTTTTGTCCAACAATTCTATGTGTTTATATTGCCGAAGAAATAACGCCTAAGTTGAATTCGGTGATAATACCAACAATTCCGACTTATGGCCGTGAGCACCGTTTCATTAAACTAAGAAGATAAGCTCTTATAAGATGTTTAAGCATAAAATCTCTAAGAAAAAAAGACGTTTAAGGAATTAATCTCGTTTAATGAAACGGTGCATACGGCCATTAATCTCGGGATCTCGAGATCCTGACTTATAAGTCGTTACTGAAAATAAAAAATTTGTGTACGCCTTCTACCATAAAAAGTTATATAAATATAAAAATTTCAGCTAGAAATCTGTGTCAGATAGTTTCATTTTATAGTTATGTTTATTAGTTATCAAATCTTCAGTTTCGCATTGCATAAAGTCATACGAAACTTTGCTGTATTATACGAAACTTTATGTTTGTCATTAAAAAGTGAACATGTATTGAAAGGAGTAAAACTGTGTGTGAGTTCTGTATTTTATGTAGCTTTCACAGGAGAGTCACAGAACTCAGAAATAATATCCTGAGTGAAAAGCTCGAACCATCAGGTACTTTCATGGAGCACTTGTTCAATCCCGAGTACCTACACTTCCCTATCGAAAACCCATAATCTCGAAATCGAATCCGGGAACCCTTTGGTATAATTAACAGGCATTTCTCGCCCCCATACACATCGAATAACCCAAGTTGACAGAAGTATAACAGCCATAATGTGTGCTCGATTTTGGCCATTATTCCTGGGTTATGAACCAGAAGAGGTGATAGCGCCACAAAGGAAATGACGTCATACGCTCATTGGCTGCGTTCCGTAGCTCTTCTGGCAGTGTGTTAGATTGATTCGCAATCGATCAGGAATGAATATAGCTATGGAGGCTGTCTGTCGGTTCCGTATTCAGCCGCTTTTACGCGCTTATCTTTATAAATGATGGCTGATGTTTCGGTAATGATCGTCGTAGGTTATGAGGGATCGCTGACGTTTATCTTTCAGTATTTATTGAATTATGTGGATCTATAAAGAGTATCTGGTATGTATAATGGCAGGTTCATGATCGAGTATGGCTCTTCTCGTCTCGCGTTCAAATTCTGTGGAAATGATGCTTGCATTCTTTATTGAAGATAAGGGGGGAACATCACATTCTGCAGCATGAACTATACAGTTCTCCTATTGCTGTCAGTCCAGGTAATCCTTGATCCTGACACATCAAAAGATTTCGAAATCCATATAAAATATCACGTGTTGTAATAATATAATAATAATAATAATATATCTTTATTACCCAACAGGAGTACTCCCAATTACAGGGTAAAATAAAAAACATATTTAACAAAATGAGAAAATTCGCAACCTGAAAAATAATATGCATATACAGAAAATTCCCCACAATGTACCAACCAAAGAATGAACAAAAGAAAAACAAGAAAAATAATCATAACACTTGACCATAACAATCAAGGAAACATATTCAAGTGTTATATCGGATTCAGAAAAATTTAAATATTGCTCAATATATTGCCGTAGACCTTTTAGGCATTCGTTAATTTTTAACTCGTCTATACGAAATATTGTTGTGAAGGTTCTTGCATAGATGGAGCGTCTGCTGTCGAATGTTTTCTGAAAAACAGAATTTTTTTAATATATTTAAATTTCCTATTTAAGTAGTGATGATTCGCTTAAAACTCTACCACTACTTTCTGAATCAGTCCACAGGGCTTGATTAAACTCATTTGCTCCCCTATGCCTATTAAGGCTAAGAACAATTTGTCGCCTTTCTGAGTTGAGTGGAGAATAACAAAGAATTGAATAATTGAATCATTCTCAGATTATTCTTGAATTTATTTTTCAATCAAAAGTGATATATTTTCCAATACAAAAAATGTGATGAAAACTAACAATGAAAATGAAATCTTTCAACCACTAAAATGCGAAAGATATTTTTCTTTAAACTTTTGCAATAATAACTCAAAATCTGAAGATGAATTTCATAAAACCTTTGGTTAATTTTGTGAGAATTAGTTTTATAAATGTTCGATCAAACCCATACGCCTGATAATTGTTCGTACTCTTAAAATACTTATATCTCATATCCGGAGAAAAATTCGAAATATTCATTTAAAGTATATTTGTTATGAAATATCACTGGTATGAATTACCTAACCTTTACATTTTCGAATACCGAATTTTCATTTCAAAACACAAAGAAAACACCTGAACTAACTTCAAAAAAACCTGAATATCAAACCAAAATATCAATCTTAATAGGACAGCAGATTACTCATTTTGCTACTTCTTGTTGAGTAGGTCGGTGATTTAGCAGTCAGGTTTTTGCATTTGCCAATAAAACACCAATTGAGTCATAACCCTGTATTGTTATTTTCCAACTAAGTAATATAATAAAAATCGTCCAATTTTTTGCTAAAAGTATTTTTTTTATGTAAAATTGCTGAAAAATAATTCAAAGATTACTGTACGGCTTACTGTTTATCACCTGGGTAAGAGAATAAAAAATATGTTTTTTTGTTGCTATAAGCACTATTTGTTAAATTTCGAAAAAAAAATGACTACCTCCAATTTACCGAAAATTTGCAACATCTAAAGACCTTAGCCCGTAGGCTAGGTTATTATGGAATTTCGAGATTTTACAATTGCATTAATGGATATAGTGAAAATTTTCTGCTAGCATTCCATTCGTTGTAGAAACCTCGTTTCGAGTGATGAGTGCATGGGGTGGAAAGGGCTTGAGTTATCCTGAAGAATGTTCAGATTGCTCGGTTTCAAACAATAATAAAAGTTAGCTTTGCTCTCCTACATTCTAGAACTGCTCAGGTGATATTTTTTACCTGTTTACAGTTCATTAGATCTTCTAGAGAAATATATATCCCTCCGAACGGTTTTTTTTTAGCCTAAAACGAACAAGAAACATTTAATTTTTCAGCAAATTCTTGAACTGAATTTCAAAACCTTCATAATGATGATATCACTGCACTTTTATTGCCATTTAATATCCTTGATAGGATTGCTACATGGCTTAGGGAATGATCTAATAACGCCGAATTCACAATATGATTTTTCCGAATACAAAATGACCTGTAGGAAGTTTTTCGCAAAAAATAACACTTTTTGCAACATCTCTAAGGTCATTCTTAAGCTGTCTCCTCTCATTATGATACGGTACATACTGCCATAATTCCAGCTAGTTTATATTCGTCCTACTTCCCATTATCCGAGTTGAATTTTTGATTCCAATAGACCTTCACCCCAATATGAATGCATGGAACACAAAGGTTATAATTAGAAAAGTATACCCCGGAATGATACCTTTTTCCTTATATTTCCCTTAACCTTCCTTCAATTCTACTGATTCTCCATTGTGTCCACTGATGACAGTTTGAAATGCAGCGAAATATTCTTTTAAATATTTCAAGGTTCCAGTCGTCCGGCCTAATCATTTATGCATCATCGCTTAATTAAAAGATGTCAAGGACTCGATAAAAAATTCTATGAACGTGAAATTGTTCTTTAAGGGCGGAAATGAGTTGACAGTGTCGTTATCGTTCTGCTGAAATGACTGTCGAAATTATTGAGTAAGTTATCTCGTTTTTATCTGGAAAGAATATTCTTCAAGCGTAAATAAAACAGAGATTTTCCACTTTTCGTTGTTTTTCTGGGAGAAATTCAAGGACAGACTTTATCAGTATGGAAGAGACTCAGGAAGAGACTTATCAAATCACGGAGATTGTGAATTCCGATTTTAGTTCTGAGATATTATATTTCTGTCTGAAATTTTTATGTGGCACGAGGAGCGAATAAGTTTTCGCATAAACTAAGGTATGATTCAATGGAGATATTTCACGAAAGTTTATTACTTCATGGCTGTGATATTGTATTTTTTCGTATTCATTGTTGAAAAAAATAACAGATTGAGAGTTAAAGGACATATTTGGTACTCTTTTATGTTGATAGCATCTAAATCTATCGGAAAAATTAACGACATAGACATAAAAAGTCGTTGCGGACACTCTGTTTGAAAAAACTTATTATAATTTCTGCAATTTCACTGGTTTTCGAGAAGAAATGATATAGAGACAATAGCTGAGCAATTTTTTGTTTCATTTGAATGTCTGGTTTTCTCGTTGAGGATTAAATGTTTCTTATATAGTACATACGGTTAAAATTTTTTTTATATTTTCTGAATGTTATCAATTCTCAATTAAAATTATCAATTTGCCAATTCCACTGGATTTCGACAAGAAATGGTAGGTATAGAGACAATTTATGAGCCTTTTTTTTGTTTCATTTAAACGACTGGTTTAGGCTTAAATGTTTCATATAGAGTACGCTTCTATTTCTAGCAATTTAATTTCAAATTTCCCTGGAGGATATTGAAATCCAAATTCACAAACGTAACCTACTAATATTTCGATTTCTGTTAGGTTAGGCATTCTAATTTTTATGTATGGGGAGTCCGGGAGGGTTGAACCTCTTTTCACTTTGAAGCTACTTAAGTTGTATTTGTAAATGGTATCAACCCATGTTTTTGCGTGAAGAAATCGTGAAATAGGTAACGATAGATAATAGTAGAGTGATGATGAGATGAACATTTTGAGTAGAGCAATTCTTTTTTTAGGAACCGAAAATTGGAAAATGTCTCCTTAATCCATGGGAGAGTTGAACAGCGGGTGAGAGAGACTTGACCATAAGTTTATTTATCAGAAAAAATATTGAAGGAAAACAATTTCCAATGACCAAGAATTGTCTATGTCAAGATTTTCATCATCAGATGTATCAGCGTATGAAATACATATTTTCTATTTCAGAGTCACTCTCACTTATTTCCGAGATGTTTTCTAGTTTTTTGAACCTTTGTATATTTTTTTATAATTATTTCTATTATTCGATTTTCTTCTTTTGAAGCAATCTATTATCTAAGCTCAGTGCGAGAAACTTGGACTACTGATTATATCTCCCACCCATAACATGTAGAAAAATATTTCCTTGTTGTCAACTTATGTATACAGGGTGGTTCATTGGTAAATGAACATACGCTAACCTGAGCTAAAGATACCCTAGGCAAGTCAAAAAAATCCATATTAGATAGGTCTAATCAATTCCATAACCGAGATACAGTATGCTTCATGTATTCACCTAAAATTTCAATTTCTCATAACTTTTGAATCAACCAGTTTAGTCGGTTGATATTTGGAAAACATGATTAACTTGCACAGGTCGATAGATTCATATTTAAATTTTCAAAAAATTCCAGGTCCGTAATTGAAAACTATGGGACATCTTCCAAGAGGGGATTCACACCCTGTATTTAAAAATTTTTAGTTTTGATGGAGTAATTTGAAAAGAGCAGAACATTTTCAATGAGATTCGGTAGATTTCATTGTCCCGCTCATTTTGCTCAAGGGAAACTCCAGGGAAAGCGAAGTGAGAAATGTTTTCTTTGCTTATTTTGGTTACAAATCGTTCTAAGACCTGTGTAAGTGAATCATATATTCCAAATATCCACCGACTATACTGGTTGGTTCAAAAGTTTCAGGTGAATACATGAAGCACCCTGTACCTCGGTTATGGAATTGATTAGACCTATCTAATATGGATTTTTTGGACTCGCCTAGGGTAGCTCTAGCTAAGGTTACCGTATGTTCATGTACCAATGAAACACCCTGTATACATAAGTTGACAACGTGGAAATTTTTTTTGCGAGTTCAACCCTCTTCTCGCACGTTTCTCAAGTTACACAGAGTCACTTTCCGAAACTGTGCGGGAAAAACGCCTGCTATTTCTTTCCCGCACACATTTGCGGGAAATTAATGATTTTCAACCAACATTGGAGGATATTCTGCTCTAGAAACATCTACATTGACCATTGCTTGTTATCCACAGTGCCTCTTTACACCCTTGGCGTCGTCATTGTCGAACATGTAGCTATCAGCATAACAGTTCCATTTCAGCGCTTTCAATAGAACCTCGCCCGTCATAGTATAGGGCTGGGGGTCGTATTCATAACCTTTCCTGCAAGTTTATGATTTATGTTGGCAGATCTGTGGGAAGTCGCCGTTATCTGAAACGGTTTTGCCGCAGCTCTGCCACAATGACCGCTTCGTGGTTTTTCTTTGTATTCATCTCTCAACCCCCGATAAAATACTATTTTTGCATCAAAAGATACCTTGTGATTTATTGGGGCGATTTTTCCTTTGCGACAGTCGTGAATATTCAATGTGCATGTTTGCGGGAAACTTAGTCCAAGTTTATTTTTACCGACCAGAAAGTTTTATTGTTTTTTTCGTGCAATCCAGAAGTTATAGAAGTATTATCGAGCTGAATATTATTAATTAGGATTCTAGAAATATAAGGTTCTAATGGAAACGTTTCAAGAATTAACACACTAGAACTGCAGGGTCGCTACACAAACTTCGGATAAATTAAAGGTCATCCTTTGCACCACTGGCGACCTGCCAAGGATTTTCTTTGCACCCCCCTTTTCGGAATATAAAAAGCATTCAATACATTTTTCCGTTCAATAATGGATCAGAGGAATGGTTATTTCTATTCAATTTTTATAGCTTAGAGGAATAATCATGACTTCAGCCTTGCGGCTTTCACACTCCTCTCCACAAAAACATTCTCTTATCCCTGGCATCAAAAGGATTAAGCTCTGTTGAAGTCCTTTTCTGGTTTTCGGGTTCATGGTGGCGGTCAGGTTCTGGCTGCTCCCAGGCTTCCTGATGTCGTTCAGGACCTGTCTCTTCCTAGTCTTCTTTGTGTCCGTTGAGTTTCTGATCTCCCCACACTTCCTGGTAGTGGATGGTTTTGTTTTTCATCTTCTTTTGCATTTCCCAGGAACTGGCGTACAGTTCTCGCCGTTCCGAGCAGTACCGCCTTCTGCATGACTCTATAGATATTTTCTTAAAACTGGAGTTTCTCAAATCCTCTGGTAGTTTCTTTGGTATCAGGTCTGTAGATGAAATGACAAAAGAGATGGTCTTGATATCTTTCAACTTCTCCTGGTCCCTGTATCTCAAAATCGTTTGGATGTGCCTATCTAGTAGTTTGTTGTTGTTTGGAATCGCCAAGTTGATGGATAGTGCTCCGTTCTCATTTTTATTCAGCAATATGAGGTCAGGTATATTGTGAGTTATTTTCCTGTCTGTGAGAACCTTGCGATCCCAGTAGAGCTGTGATGATCGTTTTCCAATACAGCATCCAGATTGTAATTGGGAACCTTTTTTGACCGTAGAAGTTGGTATTTTATTGCCAATTCTTGGTGAAGAATCTTGGCAACAGCATCATGTCGATTCTTGTACTCCCTGCCCGCGAACTTCTGGCATCAACCAGTGATGTGATGGATGGTTTTATCTGTCACACAGCCCTACCGACAGCTATCGTCGGGTACTGAGGCATCTTTGGCGATATATTTCATGTAGTTCCTTGTTGGAATCACCTGATCTTGGATGGCAAGGATGAAGCCCTCTGTCTCTGGAAACAACCACTATTTCGACGAAGATATGTCGACGTAATCATGGTTAACATTGTTCTGGCGCCTGCCTTTCAAAGGTTTGCCAATCAGCTTCTGCATTTTGCTTTCTGCAGAGTGCTCGACGGTTTCCAAGCGGTTCTATTTCTTCATTCAGAAGTTCTGTAAACCGTCAGGTCCATTAAGATGATTATTATTATTGGTATGTATATTAGGTTCGGTATATAAGTCTGGAATAAAATTAATATTTCTTCAACCAATAACTGTCAATAGATTTTCAAATAATCTACTTTTCTGGCAACTAAATTGATTGTTTTTCTTCAACCCCATCCAACTTCCGCTTTTCAAATAGAATCTCATAACAAAGCTTTTGCTTTTTCTTAATTTTGGGTTATCATAACACGAAAGTCCCTTAAAAAATTAAATTAATAGTTTCTCAATCAATAACATTAAGTTAAAGAACTGAAACACGTTAATTGAGTTCCGACTGTACTTATTTTTTGGCAATAAAATTGATTTTTTTCCCCACGCCTTAGCCGGAACCCCATCATCCAACTTCCGTTTTTAAATGGAAACATATACCATAATGTGGACTCATTGGAAAGCTCATGAAAAATGGAATGCAACCATGATTTTTATTTTATTTTTGATTATCACAAGAATAGGAGTAAAAAAATGAACAGTTTCTCAACCTCGAATTGTATCGCTGAAGCACATTAATTTTGTTCCGATAGTACTCATTTGGTGGAAATAAAATTGAATATGATTCGCCAATCCTTTAGCCTCAACACTACCCAGCAGCTCACGCAAAAACGAATCTTACCATAATTTTTATTAATATTTTATTTGAAGCATGCAGTTTGTTGTTTAAAAAAGCATTTACTTATTTGAGTCTCTGATGATCACGAGACTGAAATATAAATACAGACTAAGGTCAGCTTTATTTTCCGTGAGAGTTTCTTTGCTGCTAAGAGGTTGGAAAAAAAATTCTATTTTATCCCCAAAAATAAGTACAATCGAAACTTCATTAACGAGTCCATTAACCCGTTTTCAGCGTCTTAATTTTATGTTGAGAAACTATTGATTTTATTATTTCATCTGATAACCATAAAAAAATTATGGGTTTCTTTTTTCCATGAGCTTTCCAACAAGCTCACACATGATTTATATTTGGATTTGAAAAACGAATGATTTATGAGGTTGCTCCTAAGGAGTTGATGAAAAACACTCAATTTTATTACCAGAAAATGTACCGTTATTATTCAAGTCATTGGTTGAAGAAATATTAGTTTTATTTGAGACGTTTGCCCTGTGTAGCATAGCATGAACAGTCTATTTAATCAGCGACAAGTGACCGGTTTACTTTCACCACAGCTCCCTTAAAAACTGTTGAAAGGGGTGTGCTTTCACCTCGTTTTGAGGGTTAGGTCTCAATCATTGAGGTAACAATGAATATCTGAATTTCTGCCTTCAAAAAGGTCGGCGTTCATTAGTTGAGAAATTATTCGAATTTGAAAATAAATCTGTTGAAAAAATGTCGACGTAAATTGTGTTCAATTATTGTATGAGTACATATTCAATCAAATTTAACAATACTGTATCTTTCAACTGAAAATTTCAGGTTTTTATTCCTGTTCTTGGGATTTCAAGAAAGATTAGAAATGAAAAATATGATTTTAGCAATTAAGATATTATACAACTTCGACAATTCATAAGAGTATTTATGAATATATATATGAATATAAGTGCCTTTATGAATTGTCGATGTTGTATAATATCTTTTTTGCTAAAATTATATTCTTCATTTCTAATCTTATTCATGATTTAATTTCATTGACGAAAAGAAGTCAGTAATTTCTATCGATGAATTCTTTCATACCAAATATTTCCAATTTAAGAGTCAACATCTTGCCTTTTGCCCTTTTTGTCATCGAAAATTTTCGAGGAGTTTTCAGATCCTTTTTTAGATCATGCTTTTTCCTTTTCAGGGTTTTACATAATGTCAATCATCAGCTAAACCTAACCCGAATGGTTCACCCACCTGAAATAATTCATGGTATTGAAAATTAGTTATTAAGTTTTTTAGAATTATATTTTATGATTATTCAAATTTCATGTTTTTTGTTCTGGAGAAAAGGGCTACAGCTTCGTCAAAATATTATTTGACTCTTACACATTATTTTTATATAAGGCATTTAAGTTCAGGTACCGCAACCTCAAAATTATATATGATTGTGCAAGCTGTTATATTCAAATTATTTTTGAACTTATATACACTTCGCCAAAAAAGTATCGCATCATGAATATAAAGCGATATATCATTGTACCTAATTTATATACTTTTTTCATATTTTCAGTAAACAATGTGGTTTCAGTACACAAGAGAAAACAGTATAAATACAATTTTTCATCGCGTCTTTCAGACCATTAAAAAATTTGGCAAAAAAAATGTAATTCTTACTAAGCTTCTGAAACACGGTGATGCGATACTTTTTTGGCGTAAGTATAAAAACAAATCTGACATTCGTTTTTCATTCAATGTCATAGGTTGCAGGGTTCAAACAGGTAGAATGGTGATAATTTTGATTGCAAGAATATCCATCTGGAGAACAAAATATTTCGTATGGATTTTCAACAGCCTGTATCTTTTCAACAAAACCGAATTTGAAGAAATGGTAACTGGAAGAAATATAAATAAATAAAGAAATAAATAAATGACGTCTTTATTAGAAACCTATAAAAATATACATACTCTCATGACCAAGTCAGCAAAGGCGAAGTCTAGCATAATGCTATTCAAACTCAACCTCCCACCGGCCAGCAATGAGCTAATATAAAACAATGGATCTAAAATAACACCAAGTCAGCAAATGAGTAAATCAAATGAAATACACCTGGCGAGCACCCGAATCTCACAACATGTAGCATATAGCTTATAAATATCGGGATCACAAACATTATTGCCCACACAGTATATACCCTTTAATTTTAAACTTGAACTTATTTATGTTCAACAACTTGAAATCACTTGGAAGGGAAACTTCTTTGAAATAAGGCTGTTCTATGTCTTGGTAGCACGAATCTATCTTGAAATCTTGTAAGTCTCGAGTGAATGTTACTATGACGAACGAATTTCTTCTTAAGGAATAGTGGAGCATCAGCATCAAAAATAAGTTTATGCATGAAAGAACCCAAATGATAATTTCTCCTCGACTCCATAAAGGAGTCGACATATTCAAAATATGTCTTTCGAACTCAGGAATCCGCTGTTAAAATATATGTTCGAGTCAAAGCCTCACCGTGCATTAATCTATAATACCAATATGAGTATCACCCATGCGAGCTTTGAGTTATTAGTGGATTTTTTTTCTGCCACTCCGCGACGGTAAAACCTCTAAAAAAGGCACATCAGATTTCAACTTCGCAGTCCACCCTCGCGAGCTAATCCCCTTCTGGTCGTGTTTGAATAAGCTTAAGATAATTGTAAATTTATTCATAGGGCAATCCCGCAGGACCCTGTATGATGTCATGGGCCAATTACGGAATATCCTTTCTGGACAAGCGTCCAGGCGATTAGTATAAATGCAATTAAAAAAGTTGAATCCCCGATTTTTAAAAACGCTTTTAAATTGCCCTCTCCATAGCCGTGACACGAAAACGGATCTAAATAATGGCTTATCTTGTTCGAAAGGATCATTTTTATTTTTCGTCCATAAAGAATGACCCTTTTGTGTATCTCATCCCGATGCAGAGCCATTGTTTCCGGATCTTTATGCTTTTTTAGCTTGAATTAATATTCAGAATCGCCTGTCACACGCTTGGGATTTTTCAGTTCCGGTTTGTCGTGTTTCCTGAATGGAAATAAACTGCCAGCAAGTCTGGTCGACGTGTATCAACTGGATCGAAGGGAAAAATGTCTAGAAATTTGTCTGGGCTAGAGAAGTCGTTGAACTGCCGTTTTTTCATTAAAATCCTAATTGCCAGACGGAGTTTCGAAAAAACTGTTGAAGTGATAAACCAACTATTTATCGGAAATGATATCCTGCGACTGTGGGGTATTATATTATACTCATGTCTCATCAGATGTGTTTTTTTTTTTCGAAAATTGAGCAGGTTTTTCGTCGAAAGTGCAACCATAATTTGTAAGAAAACTATCTATAGCGCTCGAAAAGTCAGTTATCAAAGTTATAATGTTTGCTGAATTGAAATTATATGACAAAAAGTGAAAGAATATTCCAAATGAATCTCCACAATTTTATAAATGTTGACATATATGTCAATGATCTTCTTGTAGGTAGGTAATTGGTTACATGCAGAGTGAGTAAAAAGTAACTGAAATTCATATATTGCTAAATGGAGCTTTTATTCTTGAGAATGATTTGGTCATTAATCAACTTATTGAATTCGGATTATTATTTATGTAAGTATTTTCACGTATTATGAGGTAGGTCGCAAACATTTTCTTATTCTCCCAGAGCCGTACCATTGAATTTAACACTCAAGACCCAAAGAATGAGCTCCTTCCAAGTTTGATTCAAAATGTCTGTAATAAAATTTTGAATAATGTACACCTTAAATTTTCAACAACCTAATTATTGCTGAGAATCGTGAGTCAATTGTACAATTTTAAGAGTTCTTATATATTTTATTTATGATAACTATGCTTTCTGACTTATAGACTGGTGCACTGGCGACCAAGAAGATCGAGGCGAAGCGCAGGAAGACCACAGAAAAGATGGCTCGATGACATCAAAAAGCAAGCAGGTATAGGGTGGTTTCGAACAGCACAAGATAGGACAGCATGGAGAAATTTGAAGGAGGCCTACGTTCAGGAGTGGACAAGATGTGGCTGATAAAGAAGAAGAAGAAGATGCTTTCTGATTGCATGTTCATGATGTCCTTTCTCCTTTCTACGATTTTTATTTCGATATATTTCAAAAAATGTTGTGTTTTCATTGTTGAGAGCCTTGAAAATGATTATAGAATAAAATCGAAACTAGTGGGCCTAAATATAAGAAGTGGTTTGATAATCTGATCTTCTTACTGTCAATCAACTAAATACTAAATCATATTCAATTATTCAACTAGGATGGATACACATTTGAATTCCCACTCTCATCCTTTCTTGGTATTCATGCATATCACTTTTTCCTTTTTTTTTTCCCATACAAGATTCAAAAGCACGAGAAAATAAATTAATTGTTTGCATCAAAAATTTCATCACAATGATCGAAAGCAGAAATCCTTATCTTCATTTTACTGCAATTTGCATACCAAGAGAAACGCAAAGAAAAAACATTCTGGGTAGGTCTATGTAAAACACCAGCCTGTGTTCACTCGAAAAAACTTAATAGATAGTAAACTGAACACCTGTGAACTAAAAAAATAATATATATTACGACTTTAGGAATAAAACTATTCTCAGGCAACTGATTAAAAAATTACTCGATAGATTAACTATACTCTATTCACTTTTATTTTAACAGTCGGTTGGCTATGGAAATTTGACACATTTCACTCTGTATAGTACGAAAATGTGGGGTTATGATGCTTGTCAAAACATTTTTGGGTTTTAAATGAACGCTCTGTTGCCCGTTCTACGTGAAAGTTTCTGCTATTACGTATTTTATCACAATGTCGAATCTGTTCGGAAAATATGTGACGAACATAATTGAAGTTTATACAAACTGATTGAAGGCATACCAAATCCCGTTATTTGCATGGAAAATACAAGAGATCAGAATAATATCATAATATGCACTAGCTTGAGGAGAGGTAATATTCGTTATCTTCTTTGGCTAAAGTTTGAATACGTTACATCCGAGGTTACATCAATTGTAGATTTCAAAAATATTAATCCGAAGATGAAATGCATATGATGCAGTGGTTGGGAATGGGTATCTCCCGATGAACTTCACCTTTGAACAAAAATTTCACATGAATAAACAATTAACAGGACAACTGACGCGTATTTGTGGCTGTACATCTTGATACATTGATATAATAATGATAATTAGGTATTTATTGGTATCTTAAGACATTTACAATGTATAGGACAAGTCAAATGAAAAATAGAAAAATCAATTTTCGGGAACTTATTCTACGATGACATTCATCGAGAATGCTGTAGTAAACTTTTCGCATTAATTCACTCAAACATAAATTTCTCAAATGCCACTACTTTTTTGGGTCTCCCAATAGAAGGAAATTCTTTGTCATCCTTTTCATTCACAATCTTTCTGATTGTGGAAATATTCAGCTGAAATATAAGTCGTTTAGATTCAGATGAAACATTATATAAATTCACTCGCATTGAATATATGTTCGCTACCGTCTGACGTATTGTGGATTTCAGAATATCAGGGTATAACTATTCGAATGAGCGGACCTGAATTCTAAATAGCACTTCCTGAAACCCTGTCTCTTTTTTCAATCACTTTCGGCATTTTCGTAATAAAAATTGATATTAGTTGTGGCAACGGCCTTATGATATTAACGATATTTCATGAGTGCCAACCTTATTCCGTTCTAGTTACAAAAACTTGAGAAAATTATTTCATGGCCAACCGACTGCTAAAATAAATGTGAATGGAGTATACAGTATGCGTCAAAATTATGATAAGATTCAAATATTTCGCTTTCACAAACTCGAGAAGAGACGAGACTAGAGCATATGTGTCAAGACTTTAAGTCTGATGGGTGTTTATTGGTCACGTGGGCATCCCTAGACTGAATTTCACGAACAAAGATGAGTTACGAACTTCTCATTAAAAATTTTTCTGTCTACAAAATTTCATTTTAGTCACTATTACTACAAAAAAAAAAGTCAAAACACATCCTCCTGATTGAAACCCTTGAATTTGGTCTTCCCAAACAACTCCTTCCAACTGCTCATTAGTTTATAGTTATTGCGAAAGCTCAAAATTATTTAGGTACGCCTAAAATTGTCCCTCTATTTTTCACCCGAAAAAAAAGTCCATGTTTCGGGTGAATTAAAAATGTTCGTTGAAAAAGATTATCAGATCGTATATGATCCAAACGCCACAATAGATCCATAGTACCTACCTAATTCAATTTGAAAATTTCGCTCCGAATTCGAATTGTTAATTGAAATTCATATCATATCGTTAGTTATTTCTATGTATGTGCAATCAATTCATCAAAAATATCTGAATCTATCCTCAATAGATATGTGTCCATACTGGCCGGATCATCTAGATCCAGGATAAATTGAAAATAATGCGAAATATTCCATCAATGAACGATTAAAAATGGTATGTATGTGCAAAATGTAGAGGTATTCTGCCAAACAACAGAGTCCTCTAAATTGTCAATAATAAATTCACTGGTGCCAAGTACTGAAGAATTTTCAGTATTCAGAGCAATATTTGTCGATGCACATCAATAGTGTCTATAGTTCATCAGAATGAATTCTGGTTTGAATAGGATAATTGTATTTTATACTTTGTTTCCTCGATTTGACTGTTTTCTCGTCTATATTGAAAAGGTGTCTGAGTATTTCTTAGAATTGGAAGGATGAAACATTTTCAAAGAAAGCTCACATTCGACATGTGTAAAAATAGAACCTGTATGAGCATTTTTTTATTGAATAGTAAATATTGAGAATATGAATTTTAAGTTTAGTCTTTACTTTAGTCCATAGATAGGTATGCATACCTACTTCTATCGTTTTGATTTTTGCTCAGGAAAAATCAGAATTGTAGTCTACATGTTTTGAAATTTTATTGGACTTCAGATGCATGATGATAGCGCCTCCAGAACACAACACTCTCTGTAGAATTTCAGCATTGTGATCACAAGATTTTGCATATCTTTTTCACCATTTTTCAGTCTTTGTGAAATAACGTTGTCCTTTCTTAATGCAGTTTGAAGTATAAAGAATGAACATTTTTCTCGGATTCGGTAAATTCAGCCCTGTATTTGGCTTGATATCATAACAGATGAGTGGTCTTTTGAGCACACCCGGAAGAACTCTCGAACATTCAACGAAGCGTCGTTCGCGTTAATTTAATATGGAATGATGTGTAATGGACCAAATGTAGCGGAAATCATGTTAAGTAAGCTTGTGGATTCGGTGAATTATCAACCCCTTTTCATATAGTCGATCTGGCCATATCTGATTTATTAATAATAAGCGATAAAGGACAATGACTTCAAGCGAGAGAATCTCAAATTATATTCATTATTGAAAACGAGAGGACTATACAAGATGAGATTTTATCTTGTACATATTTTTTGACAGTAGATTATTGACGTCAAAAGAAACACTTTTATCTCTACCATTTTTTTAATTTGGCTTAGATGAGAACATGAAGTTAGCCTTTTTATTTTTTATAATGAGCTATGACACTTCAGAAACCTGACCTGAATTTTTTTCACCCCCGAAATGAGCTACAAGATATACAGGGTACGCAAAATTGGTCATACATGAACTAAAATGATTTAATCCAACGAGATAGAGGAAAATGAATGGCACATTACGTTCGTCTTTTTTCGAAAAACTTATAATGCCATTAACTTCATTTCTCTATCTTCTTTTGTTTTCAAGTTATAGGCCAAAATTCAAATCTGGGCGATTTCAACTTTGGTCGTTAGCTCCGTTTCCGTTTGTGCTAAGATGTTTAAATGAAAACATTATTGAGACACTTTTTTTATAACAAACCAGTGATGTTGTGTATTTTCGTATGAAAGCAGTACATCGCCCTCAGTCTTTTTAACTCGTTTTATGTTGTAGGTCAGCAAATATAACTGTTGGAAAAAATCATACTACGATACTGGATTGTTATTAAAAAAGTGTCTGTTTTCATTTCAACATCCTAACACTAACAAAAACGAAAGTTGTAATTTAAAATTGGCCTATAACTCGAAAACAAAAGAAGATAGAGGAATGATGGCGTTATAAGTTTCTCGAGAAAAAAAAAGACCCTAATGTGCCATGCATTTTCCTCCATCTCGTTGAGTTGAAAAAGTTGTAGTTCAGATATCACCAATTTCGCCCATCCTGTACTGTTTTCATTATATTCGGCCAACGAGTAGTATTTACAAGACAATTAAAGAGTTCATGCAATTACGTTATCGATAATTATTGAATATTCCTTTTATGATTTCCAATTCATTGTCGATAATAACAACGCATTTAGCTTGCAACCACCCATATAAGCTCTGATATTCATCTTGAATATTTAATCATTTATATTTATTATCTTTGTTGATTTCAATTCCTACAAGAGTTATCAAATTCAAGTATGTATAATGTTGCATTATCATATAAATAAATGATATGTTCTCTGAACCTCAATGGTTGCCAAGTTGACAACCACAAAACAATATATTGATAACAAAATTCCCTTCAGAATAACAAGCTGACTGAACAAATCATTTTAGAAGCCTATACGATACGATACATTTCAATCAGCCTGTTTACAGGGTCGTGAAAAATTCGATGCTCTCCACTACTATTTTCCAAACACTATACCGGATAGAAATTCTGTTTATTGACAAAAAGTTCTGCCTCTACAAGTTATTCAATATGACTTCCCTCAAATTTCAATATCTCTGGTGAAATTAAATAAATTAAACCATTTTTATTGAAATGCTCCCCTTAGATTTCAAGATAGGAGATTCAATTTTTTTTTCTTATGGCAGCCATATTGAATTTTCCCATTGAAAAATGAACAATAATATTTGTATTCAAGTCTAATTTTGACGATATTTTTGAAGAAAATATTTTCAAAGTGATCTACATATCCATGAAAAACGAAAAAATAAATATCCCTCAATAATTCGAATAATAATTCATTAGACAGTAGGAAATTCATATCTTTGAAATGAAAGTCAGAAATCCTGCAGTATAGTTGATCTTCCGCGAGATAGGGGAAAATAATTTTTATTTTATAACATTTTTCTGTTCACTCATCAGAACGTATTGAGAACAACTTTTTGAAAATAAAAATCATGGCCTAGTATGAGTGCAGATATTTTAAAAAATATCTTAAAAATTCCCATTCTCGATTTGACTTGGAACAAAATAAGTTGAAGGTTCAATACAAATCAGGAGAAAATTATAAAATAATGAAAAATAAAAATTAATATTCACTTTTCAATGGGAAAATTCATATCTTGAAATCCAGGTGACCGATTTGAAAGAAAATGTATAATTTCAATAAATGATGATAACCGTCAAAATTTAATGGAAATCGAAATAAAGAAGATATAATAAATTTAAGAATATATATTTCCGATTTTTCATTATAAGTCTAGAACGAAAGATTTTAAGATTTGGGGTATGTCATGTTGGATGACAACGTTGCAGAACTTTTTGTAAATTAACAAAACACACATTGAATTAATTTCTATGTGGTATAGATTCGGTGAGCATCGAATTTGTCACAATCCTGTATATCTAACCTCAGAAACGAGAAGCATCGTACAGGTAACTATGTACAATACAAACTCCTTTGCGGTATGTAGATGACATGTATGACATGTTCATCCAGCCAAAGCGGCACGGAGCAAGTGACGGTGCCGAGGTATTCAGATATTAAGGACTTGCGGATGACAAGCGACGCCACATAGGCCTGCCTGCCTCGCCCGCTGGCGACGCGCTTGCTAAACTCAAGTTCTGAAGCTTTGTCCAAAGTCGAGGTAAATATGATGTGCGGTTTGATGTACGAGAACACAAGAGAGTATCCTTTGGTGATGAGCTCGTCGGATTGGCCCTAACCAAACAGACAATTTGGACGCAGAGACAGAATTTTTGGGGACTAGCGGAGTGGAAAATTATGCGGGTTTCTTTGAGATGGAATGTCGCCGGACAAAACGTCCATGATTAATATGGAAGTATTTTTGTAGAGCCGCAGGCATTCGAAAAACTTTATGGTGTTTAAAATTATTTCCAGCAATGGTTTCATCTCCAACAAATGTTATTCTCTACACATTCATATAGCAATCAAGGTTCAGATATCGAATGTTTTATCAATAATGCCGAAACATACGACGAATTCGATTTTTTTGGTTAGGTTGTTATCTGTATGATTCAATGTGTTCATTGTAATATTCACCTGAATGTCCTATATAATTTCCAACCTAAAGCTTGTTCGTGTTTGGTTCAGTATCAACTTAAAGGTATCCTAATTTTTATTTTAGGTTATGAAAATAGGTCTTAATCTTTCAAAGATTAGAACAACTGCAATTTCAAAATTATTTATAAACCGATCATCACTGGAAAATTTTCAGAATTTTTTCTAGAATAATATATTCTTTATTGTTGAAAGCACCCCTCATTTTATGCTAAAGTAATTGTCAATTTAGTGTAATTCAAATTTGCATACATTTTCACGCTAAATATCACACTGTTAATTTGCGATCTTGGTTATAAGCTAAAATAATTGGTATCCGATGCTTAAAAAAAAACACTAGGTACATTATCAGACATCAGGGTAGTAGTGGTTTTGGGGGGAGGGAGAGCCTGGGCCATAAAAACAGGGACGACAGCCGTATGGCAGCTCTGATATTCTCTCGAAGAAATAAATCGCGGATGCCCCAGACGCTTAACATTTTGTATCTGAATTTCAAGGTGCTTGGTGCGCAGTACAGCTAGCTCTTAGCATCTTATCACGCCTACTCATCATGTTTCACCGAGTGTTTCACCGAGGTTTCACCATTTCAAATAACCATACAAAATTTCGCATTGATTCCTTATAAATAAGGAACAAATGAATGCCACAACACACAAATATTTAAGCTTGCTTCACATTCGACACATGAAAATCTGAGATGACAAATAACAAAGGTTCAGATACAATTTCATTAAAATTAAGCAACCCTCGATATACCCCGGATTATCGGTCAAGATCAAGTAGAATTGGTTAAAAATCACAATATTCAGTATCAAACTCACGTTTCGGCTATCTTTATGATATTTTTAATATAATCATCCATTTGAGTTAATAATTTTGACATTGTTCAAAAACCCGGCAACCGAATCAGCATGATCGGAAATTATCTGGGAACTCCTCTAAAAGTTTCTGAAGGCCAAAAGAGCAAAAAGAAAAACAACCGGAAATATGTGTGGTGGAAATAGTTTTTCAATTTTTACCCCCCTTATTCTATTGAAATAAACCACTAAATTTTCATCATGTCATACTTCCAAAAACGCATTTCATGAATTTTCGATGTTGGTATCTTGTTATTGTTGACAGGAGAACTTTCAAATTTTTATATTTAATTTTTTCTTGAGAATAGATCGAGAAAAGTTGCAAAAACCAAAATTTTCAGTAAAATGATTAGTGTGTTATTTAATTATATATTTCGAAACCCACTGCGAAGTTAAAATCATTTATAAACACCCTGAAAAATGAAAATATATCATACAGTCTTACTAAGCAGTGAAATATTGTGAAATACCTGTTCACTTGTTTGGGTGAGAATAAAAAATTTTCGAAAAAATAACACATGCATAAAATAATGATCTATATACGTCCGTTTAATGAGAATCCATTACTACCATTTCAATATATTCAGGAATGAAAAAAATTCAGTGATTTCATCCTGGAAATCAAGTTACTGTCAAGTCGTTGTTTGAACCAGTTTATTATGAGCTGCCACACATCTTCCAGTTTCTACATTATGACCATTACATAACATAAAAATACAAGAAGTCCAAAGAATCCAACTGTATAAAATAAATTGACCGCCCACACAGAATTCTGCATATTTTCTCGCCGTTTTGGAATAATTTGATATTCAAAAGCAAAAATATCTGTGAAATTCAAAAAATTGAGCACTTTGACTGAAGGCAACCCTAGTTAAAGGAACTTGGCAACGTTTGAACGTTCAGAGAAAATATAAATTATTTATTCTCATTTGTATAAAAATGAAATGTGGTAACTCTTATACTAAATTAAATGAACAAAGATAAATTTTATCTTATAGTTTTTTTATAATTTTTATAATTCCTTGTAGGTATTATCGTTACTATAGTTCTTGTTTTAAGTTTTGTTTTTCATAATAATTATTCATAATAAATTATTGAGAATATTGTCATATTGATAATCTTATTCCACTTGGGTTTCTGACTTTTAAAACCGATTTTACTTTAGGTATGTTTTCAATATAATTTTCCATTATTTTTTAATGTTTCTAATGACATGTTTAGGTTAAAAAATTTTTAAATTTTCAAGTGAGAATAAAGAATATTATATATATTGGGAAGAAAAGGGCCACATAATATTTTAAAAATATTTTTCCTTAAATTCCGACTTTGAAGTCGGAATTTAGTTGAATTCCGAGTTCAAAGTCGGAATTTAACAAAATTCCGAGTTCAAAGTCGGAATTTAACTAAATTCCGAGTTCAAAGTCGGAATTTAATAAAATTCCGACTTTAAAGTCGGAATTTAAGGGTGTTGTTCTACGACGACATAGATTATTTCCCCATATATACAGAGGGGGGCCTGGGAGCTCAATGTTATTTTATGGTTACTTTTTCAGTACTGGGGTGGAGGTAGGTTTTGCCCAACCTTACCTTTACCTGTCTACGACCATAATTTCATAATTATTGAAAAACATGGACCTAATGACAATTTTCTCCAATAAAATACATCAAGTTAAATATTTATTAAAGAACAACGTGTTTATTTTGTGAAATCTGAATCCTCTCATGAATATGAATTATTATTAATTAATTAATTATCAATGAATTATTGTATCTATTGAAAATAATACTCAGTTCAACAAATTAAATGAAAAAAGTGAGTTTATGTTTCTAATCTAATAGATTGTTGGTATAGTTCCTGTTTAATTGGTATTGGCATATCCAATGCTTGAAAAAGCTTCAGTGCATAGCTCATTATGAAAACTTTAAATAGCTATTTTCTCATCTACGCCTAGGCCGAATCGGAAAAATTTGAAAACAATAAAAAAATTTCTTTTCACCTTAAGAATCTACTGTTAAATTATGTGTACCAGTCAAAATTACCCTGTATAAGCAGTACAGGGTGTTTTTTATGAGTTTGAAGTTAAGTAAAGCCCAGCTGAGCCCGTTCCTGATTTTTCGCAAATTTTAATGCTCTGTTTCATTGAAACTAACAATTTGAAGCTAAATATTTCACAGTCGAATCGATCGAGAATTTCAGGAATTGTAGCCAAACGAAAATTTGCATGAGAAAGTTCAGAAAACCCTGTATAACGGAAACGGAGTACCGAAGGCACCTATATATGGTGCGTTTTTTAATTCAGTTTAATGCAAAACATTCATCGCTTTCATTTGTCCGTTTACTCGTAAAACACCCTATATATTGCAAGGACGATTAGTTGATTCGTCCCTACTTTTATAATTCTATAACTGAAAGCCAAAGCATAAAGGTAATGGTATCAAGAAGCAGAATCTTCCATAATTAATGAATTGGGATGTGGATATTGTGGAAATGTTTAAGTTCTGCACAGCCACCCCTTGTAGAAATGTGATAAAATATGTATCTAGTTCGAAAGCGCCTTCCAAGATATAGCCAGTAATACGTTACTAACTTAATACATGAATTACACATAATTCCACTAATTTGTATATCTTACTAGGGTATAAGGGGCTACGAATATATTTCGAAGTCGCGTAAATCAAATCAAAGTTGGGGTTTCTGAGAACGGTCCAGAGTTTAATGGTTGGAATATGGTGGGATCTTAATATTAGATGCCGGTAGAGGTGATAGTTCCATTGATTAATCCTTCCTCAAGGAGCTTAGTAGAATGGAGCTGTTCTAATGTGAGCGCAGATTGTGAAGAAGGAGTATGAATAAATTCAAAGATACAATAACCATAGTCATCTTTGGCTGAACATTTTATTTTTCTTCCAATTGAGTATGAATTTCCTAATATTGAAATATGACTTAGTTACCTTTGCCACCTGGTATCTGCCCAAGTGTCACAAGGCAAGCTCCACAAGTTCGCAGGTATTCAAAGCACATGAGACTCTACTGAGATCCTAAAGTTTCATCTGTATGAAAATAAGTTATGTCTGGTCGTTCTGGACTATATTATTTTGTCTTTAGTGAATCAGAGTCAGAGGCTTCACTTAGCTCTTCAAGTAGTCGCAACTCTTTTTTTCTGTTACCCAACATTATTCCATCATGAGGAGACGGTATTGGGTTTCAGGAACAAATTTTGCAACCCTTAATTTCCAGAAAAAAAATTATCAATTTTTCATTAAATTGAAAATTGTAAATTAAGGAAAATCATCATATTTTAGATATTGTCAAAGTGCAGTTTGACTATTTTTGTTCTCTTCAAACTGGAACAAATTATATGATGAAAAATTTTAATATTCAACGAATATTATAATCATAAAAATCAATGTCACTGACAACGGGTGGCAGACCAGTATCCCTGAGATCTCAAAGATAAGTTCCGTGTAGAAAAAACTTTGTTTGTGATATATAGGGTGATCCAAAATTTGTCGTCTTTTCACTCGATACAAAAACACCAAACAGTTGATTTTTTCTAATGGAACACGATACTTTTTATGTGATATTTTCAGAGAAAATCACAATACGCATATAATGATGTATCATGTTCCCCTACGAAAAACACATAATATAAACAGAAAAAGAGTAGAGAATTTCAATTTCCAATAAGATTTGTTCTGCTTGGTTTTATTGATCATTTTTGTGTGATTACTATTGGTAGAAAATTCTTGAAATAGATAATTTTCTTTTTCGTTTCCGAATGCAATATACTTGGTTTTGCCCAATGAACTATATTTTTCATAAATTTTTTTTTATGGTCAAGGCATCGACTATTATATTATGGTCATTCGCCTCTTGGCAGTGCTGAGTATATAAGGAATTCGTACATCTGGATTCAAGAGCTTCAGTTTTTCGTTGAAAACATTTCATGTTCTCTGCCATCTTAATGATATGCATTGTTTGAGTAAGTGATCTTGATAGTTTTCACGTCTTTTCTGTCTTGAGAAGGTGCTGTTCGGGTTGCTCGGTCAACCATTTCATTTCCTCCTTTTTTTAAAAAGGGCTTGGTTTCCAAATGAATTTCACTTCACGGTTCTTTGTGAATAAAAGCATAATCTGTGATAATATCTGCCAGGGATGTTGAAAAGCTTAATGAGTCTTTCACTATAATAGGTTCTTTTTTTGTTACCATAAATAAAACATCAAAGATTGCTATATGGTATATTAATTGCTCTGCGTAATAAACCGAGGATTCTTCATGATGTTTCCATGAAAACCGTATATATATAGGAGGTCTGTAGCCACAGAAAAATGTCATTTATAGTATAGGAGTGTGAAAGCCGCAATCCTAAAGTCATAATAATAATATAATGATATTGTTTATTATCAAAAAATCCGAAACGTGACATATTCTACGGGAGCAAGAAGGCAATAAATAAAATGTTGCCCTCCTATAAATAATGTCAGCATAATATTCCAGGAATCTAAGTTCGATAATAATTCCAGCCTATACAGGGTGATTCTCTGACTCGTACTAATATTTCAACAGTAGATTTTTGAGATCAAAAGAAACACTTCTTTTCCATACCATTTTTTCCGAATCGGCTCGGTTCAAAAGATACAGGCTGTTGAAAAAACATAAGAAATATTTTAAGTTCTATCTCACAAACGGTATGATCGAATGAAATAAATTTCGAAATGTAGTTTTTCATTTATTTGATGAAACTTTTTCGAAAACAAGATATCACCCAAGTCTTCCAGTTTTCCCATTATGACCATTACAACTATAAAAATACCAAAAATTCAATGATCCCAACTCTTGAAACAATGTTGATCTAATGAATATTTGATCGTTTTTTAAAATAAAAGTATTCTTTTCTAGTATAATGCGCCGTTTTCGAGTAATTTGATGTTCAAAAATTAAATTAATTTCTTTGTGAAAGTCGAAAAATAGGAGAGCTTTGACTGAATGCAACTCTTTTTAAAAGATCCACATATGTGTAGTCACAGTTATTCTGAAGGCAATTTTGTTTTTCCGGGGGTCGGAAAAAGTTATACCTATAGGTAAAAAGTTTTTTCGACCTTGAACCTTGAAAGTAATACCCCAAAATACAAATAAGGTAAAAAGTTTCTTGAGAAAAAAAAAGCTTTTCTTCACCTTGCAATTATCATACAGTCATCTTCGTTTATAACGGCTCCGTTTAATTTTCTTTCCTCTCGCTTCCATAGAAAGTCGATTTCAATTTTGTCAGTTTTCTGGTTTCTAAGAAAATGCTTTTCAGTTATCACGTTAGTGTGCTGTAACTTTGAAGAAGTTTAAAAAAAAAAATTTATTCTGTTTCATTTGACGTAAGAATTTCGTCCCAAAGCATGCTTCATACTTAATGAACACCAGTATACGTTAATTATTAAATCCCGAATATCCGATCTATAAATCGGGAAAAATACCCTGACGCTTCAACGCCTCCGTTCACATTATGTTCATCAAGTAGTAATTGCTACTCTCTGTATGTACAGCATGAGTTAATTATTCGAAATTTCTGCAAATGCCACGAATTTTCCTGAATGCGAGTTTTTCCATGTGGGAGTTCGATATTTGATGAGCAAGATATTAGTTTGCTCGTTAATTCCGATTGAATATGGTTTTTCAGCATGCAGCTCGGATGAATCAAAGGCTGTAGAAAATCGTATGTATATCAAAAATACCTCCGTCCACACAAAAAACATCCAACAACGAGAACAATAACGCAATGTTTGCTTTATGTTATTCGAATAACAAAGCCGGCAAACTCGCAAATTCCGAATTTATCACTGAAATTGAAATTAAATAGCCAGAATCCTCGACAAAGGACATAGCAACGCTAAATTAGGCGCACATCCTATGCATCCTTTGTAAAAGGATAGCACCCCAGGGCGGGTAACCACTTCTGCGGCTAACTTCGTTCCGAATGCTGGTCCAGCTAGGACAAATCGCACGCAGATGTTGCATGTTTTATACTTGTTACCGAACTAACTTGCGCAATTTGTCACTTTACTTTTTGCCCGAAACTGATTAATTGGGGACGATTGTTTGGACAAGTGGTGCGTTTGAGGAATATCAGTAGTAGATGTGACAGAGCCGGATTTGTGGAATTCCCAAGAAATTGTTTCTTAAGGGAAGCACAAATAGAAAAGAACAATGCAATCTAACCTGAATTATGATGAACTTAAATAAAAAAGAAATGTCAACGTCAAGGAAGCATATGATGCTTCAGATGAACACTGATGATAAAATGCCAATTTTTCTGCTTAATGTATGCACCCTTGTTGTAAGATCCACCAAAAATAACTTCTTGGGGAAAGCCTAGATCAGAAAATGTTTCGAATGAAAGTTTTTGGCCATCAGTGGCACATTTAATGCAGATATTGAATCTGACAGTTTTATTAGACTTCAAGGTGAAATAGATTTTTTTGAATAGAGAATATACAGAGAGAAATTAAATTTACTGACTTAACAATCAAACGGCTATCGAACGCAGTCTTCCAGCTAGTTGAATACAGTTTTGTTTAACATAAAGCTTTTTAAAACTATTGGAAAGTAATCATTATTGTTATGCTAATGATTTCGGGTGTACGAAAAGTGGCAAAGCTGGCAACTTTTCCTTTGGTGTAGACTCTTTATTGTAGTGGTGTATCAATGGCTCGATTATGTTGATATTGCTTTGGTTTGTTATGAATTTTTGTCGAGTTTTTACATTCTTTTCAGTATTGGTTCTATTTCTGTTATCTGGTATAAAAGTTCATTGGGTGGGTTGTTGTTGTTGTTGGGATGTCTTAGTTTTGTAATTTTTTGTAAGCCAATTCTTTCTGCTACTCCCATAATATCCAGAGTTTTTGGTGAATTTGAGAATATTGTATGCCCATAGTCCAATAAAGGTCTGTATATCATTCATAGATCAAAGTTGCCGTTTTACGGCTGATATCTTGGTTTTTCTAAGTTAGAGACCTGGACCTGAAGTGCCTGGCTCGTGTGGTAGTTTGAAGATCATCTTGCTTTCGATATCATCGATATATCTTTCCCAGATATTTGCATGAATTCGTAATTGTGTCATTTATGAGTTTTATATTGGCTTATCGTCTACACCTACACTTACCGTAACACCTGCCAACTTCTGTTGTTCTTCAATATATTTTATCAATATTTTGTGGTGGAATATTAAGATTGTTTAATGGGCAAATTGAAGTAAAGATTTTTAGGATAGATGGATGCTTGTTGATGGAATATAGGTACATTTTTCCTAGAAGGATCTCATTCTTCGTAAAAAAAAAACTAGAAACATTTTGTCTCTTTCGTTTTTGCCATAACATGAATCGTTGTGGAAATATGAGTGTTTCATCCTCAGTATGGTAATGAGGAAAATCTGATACACATAAAATTCTCAGTATATTTGAAGGGGTGAGTATTCATGGACAGAAAATTAACCTATCAAAAATAACTTTTAGATGAAAGATGCAATTCACAGTTCTATCTCTATCCACTATTCAAAGCTTCAGGCGGTTGTTAAAATCACACATATTTGCATGGGTATGCTTCTGGATGAATTCATAATTCGTCGTATATGTATACTCTAGTGGTAGGTGGCTTTTATAAACAATATTTCGTAAATATCCTAAGAGAAAGAAATCAAGGCGTGTAAGATCTGATGATCAACGGGCCCATTGAACACAATTATAAATCTCAATTCCTATCCACTGATTGGAATATCTTCGATTCACAAATTGTTGTATTGCTTAACTTCTGTGAACAGGTATTCCATCTTGCGGCAACCAACACGCCTTCGAGTATCTCAATCAACATCCTCTAAAAGACTTGGCTCCTGACATAATATAAATCAGAAAATCAAGATAGCTTTCCGAGTGAATAACATGTAGAATTATACATGAAGTCGAAATTACTTTCTCAATGCGATGATGAAACTAGGTGGTAGAAGATTAGAAGAAGCTGTCCTTGAGAAAAAGTGAATAAATGGAAAATATTTAAAATACAAAAATATGCAAAGCGTGCCTTGCGAAAGTTGTTCTGATATTTTTGAGCATATTTTTTAGATTTCTGTCGAGTAAATAATTACTGATTGTACAGTTAAACCTTATAATCTCTTTCGTGTCAAAATCGACATAAGAATTCTCTTGGAGGAATATTGAAAGAAGAAGAGAATGCAGAAGCAGAACGGAGAATTACAAATAACTATGAGTAACAAAATGTTTCCGACGAAAGAATGAAAGAGAACGAAGAAAACTCCGTAATATTTGGGAGTGCGTGTAAAGATACACTCATACCTACTGCAATCTTCTATTACTTAAACGTTTCAGTTTTCCAGAAAACAATCTAAATCTACACCAATAATGCTATAATTTCTACATCACTCAATATGTAGGTACCTATTGTTAAAAAACAATTAGTTAATTTGGAAATAATCGATCCAACCTCCGGCATCCTGGAGTATACATCAAGATTTCCAACAATTACTTTACACTCAACTTTGAAAATATTGGTGGCTTCAAATCTGAGCAATCACAAACTCTGCTAGAAACCTATCGATCGGCCAAGTTTACCTTGTTTCTCCACTATCGGTCATCGGCAAGAGAAAGGTAGCATATTCCATACACATCGACCCTTCAAAGCATACAACTGTATCCCAATAGGGGATTATGCAGTTTCGGTCTACTTTAGAAAGCACTAATTGCTCGTTTGTTCAACTACAATAATTACCGGCCAGTATTATGTCGTTCATTAGGGTGGTGTTCCATGCTGCAGATCTAAATGAAGGTAGATTGGTTTGGCCTGAAGCTCAATCGATTCTTCCCCCAGCATGGATTTGTAATTGGCATTCATTCAATGGTTTTAAATGGTAACGAACCAATGAATACTCAAAGTAATAATTTTCCGTATGAAATGAAAGTGAGTACGTGACCATACGAACGGTTGACTTAGTGAAGAAATGAGAACCTATATGAACAGCGAATTTTTTGTAGCATTTATGTCGCCAGATACACTCAATTATAATTTTACTGGGAAAAAATAACAGATATCGAAGAACATGATTTCAATACAATTGGTGAGGTGATGAAAATATCTTTGAACATATTTTTCCGTCTTTCAAAGTTATCACCCTGATAGCACGAAGTAGTCCTACGGACATCCATACGAAGTTTTCATCGGACATTACTTCCATGGGACGTCCATATCTGGTAGTACAATGGACGTTCTATGGACATCCGAGGGAAGCACAAATGTCACAACTTTGAACTGAATTCGAACGTCCAGACATCCTACGGATATACCGTTAGGACCATCATTATAGCTATCACAACAGTACAAAAATGGACATTTATCACGACGGTACTTATGGTCCCATGTATTAGTCTTTTAGTCTCCTAGAAACCAATGTGTTACCTCAAACGCAGATTTTTAATGTCTTGCACATTCATCTAGAATTTCTCTTCAACAGTTTACTGTATTTTCTGGCCTTATTTTTGTTCTTTCAAGTATAATCTCCACAGTTTACATTCTCTGTGGGAATCGATTAAATAGACTGATGATGAACTTCCTCTATCAACACTTGAGGATTCTTTAACAAGGAAAGGCTAAGCAGTTGAAGTGGATGGAGTGGAGTAGCAGTATTCACACAGACATTTCAGAATCATTGATGTATAATCTGTAAATAAATCATTAATCATTTTTTCACAATATGAAATGAACAAATGAAACAACACACTGCATAAAAAAAGAATTATCGATAGGCCTTCAAAAGGGGATTACTCCTTTTGACGAAAATTATGTATTTTTCATGAAATATCTTTGAAACATCACATTTTGAAATAATCATTTCAACCGTTTCCCAAAAAAAAATTATTTTAAAAAAATGAAAAAAATGAAAAATAAAAATGGGTATTTAAAGTTTAAAGCGTTTTATGGGAATTGCTCAAGTTGGCAACATCGACTGAAATATGCCTTGATAATAAAGGAAAACAAATGTATTATCTTGATGACATAGACAAAGATGGCTGTCTATGAAGTCTGCGACGAACGAGGAAGGTCGTAAAATTTTATGGGACTTTTATGGCCGGTTGCAGTTGAAGCTCGCCAGTAAGTAGGCGCCTGTAGATCAACAGCTGTTATTTTATAAAAAAGCTGATGAGACATTGTTCTTTTCATTGTCTTGTAAGCTCTGTTGCCAAATCGCAAACTCCGCACAAAGCCCATATTTGAAGGATGATTTTGAATAGTTTCCGCGGTGAATTTGAAAAAATCATGAATGAAACACATAATTATTCAGTTTTCACTGCATATGCAGTGATAACCCAAATTGAGGAGAATTCCCCATTATGTGTTTTAATATTAAACATCCACTGTTTTCTCCTCGAAGTATCCCATGAAATGTTTCATCAAAAAGCAGAATTAAGTACTGCAGTAGATTGCTGCAAAAGCGGACATTATCCATAAAAAATATAAGAATGTATTCTTTCAATGAGAAAATATGCCTGTCTACTAATTATTCAAGCATTCAAAAGAAAATAATTTCCCATCGTATATGAATAAACAAGGGACTATGAATGCAGTCAGAGAAGGTTGTCTCTGATGCAGTGCTTTAATTTTTGCATTTTTAAATATAACGGTGAAAAGACTCATAGCAATCTTCACGTGCCAATTAAAAATGAGCCAACACTAATGAAAACTAGGAAAAGTTTATCCAATAACAACGAAAAACCTCTAAAATTTATCTGGAAAAACACATTACGTCGGATTGGTCAGTTTATGTCACGCCATTTTATTGCAAAAACGGTGCTATCCAATCAAAAATGAGACTACAATTGCCGCCACTGTCTTGTTAGAGTCACTGTATTGCCATCTGCTTGTTAGATTGGGCCCTTTCTTAGATCTTCGTTCTCAGTAACTCTGCATAAACTAACCATTAGTGTTGTGAGTCCCTCAAATCCTATCAAAGTCAGCTGATCCGAAATGCCCTATTATTGTTACAATTTTTGATGAAAAATTTCATGCATTATAATATTATGAGATAATAGTTCATAACCAATTCGAAACTACTATTTTGCCATACATAAATCTGGGGATGAAGAACTGTAGGATCATCTCATATATGAAATAGAATATTTCTTACATATCTTTCCGCTAACATTATCATTCAAAATCAATTTGGGCGTCACGTATGATATACAATCATGCATATATGGATGCTGCAACGGAACACAGGCTTTTCTCGAACTCCTGTGGGTCTCAAACTCTACCCAACTCCCCTCTTCCTTACTTTTCCCATTTCCGTTCTTGTTTTATTCAAACTGGGCCTTTTCACTCTGTAAGACTTTTACACCCTTTTATCGCTTTCGAAAGGTGATTTTGCACCTTCCAGACTTTTCTGCGCTTTTCGATATCGTCGAAAACTTTTGTTGGGGAGTAATTTATTGCCTGTAATTTATTTGATAAAGTCTTTTCATCTGGAAAGGTCCCATGAGAACGTTTTGTTTGGGCAAATAAGTAAATATCGAAGTTTGGACGGCTGTTTTATCGTCCTTTCATGAATTCGAAACGTATACCTGGGAGGCAAAATAGAACTATTGGAAAAGGAAATTAGGAAATAAGAACAGAGTTTCATGTTTCATCAGATAATATATTCTTCGGATATCCTGAATTCAACTGACAATTTTTGATATTTAATACTGAAAATATCGATAAATACAGAAACCATTTTTTCTGTACTGTATTCAATGGCATAATACATTTATCTTTGTAGAATCTTGTTCTTCGTGAAAAACTGGGATTATTTTATCTCTTTCGTTTTTTGTCATAAAAGGAATTATGGAGATATAAAGTGTTTTATGCTCAGAATATTAAGAAAATCTTCTGCGCACACAAACTACTGAGCATATTTGAAAGAGTGAGTAGTCATGGAGAGACAAATAACAATTCGAAAATAAATTCTTCCGCCGACCTCTTAATAATAGCACTGTTTAACGTACACGAAATTAGCTATTAATGAACCCTTTTATTGGTTAATTTCCTATTAATGCATTATTGTCATGGGTAGTCGAACATAGAAGTATTCAGCAGCTTCCCAAATAATTATTTTATTTGTATGTCTCATTGATTTTTGTAGTACCTAGCGGGTGCATTGCGAAGATATGAATTGTGGATTTTGCAGAAAAATTATGATGGTTAGAGAGTTATCAGTATATCTATGTACTACAATTCCAGCCTCCACTAGCTCCACACATTCTTTAACAGATATTATAGGGAACGATATCAATATGATTTACTCAAAAAGTCACAACTCGAATATGCCCTCTATGAACTTCTCGAATTGTTCGATCGGCCGCATAAATATCAACATTCCGATATAGACAAGGAAAATTTATAAGCTGTCAAATTTGACTAGACTAGGTATCGATAGAAAATTTTTGCAATCAAGAATTAACATTCAATTCAAAATGTGGTCGGCGGAAAAATCTTGTAATCAACTCGTTTATTAATTGAGCGATTAATGATTGAGATATTTTATGTTCGAGACCTAGTTGATTAAATAACTATTTCAATTTGAAAACACAAACAAACAATCTAAAGTACAGAATTATGTACAAATGCATCTTTTTGCAGTGATAATAATTACGAAATTCGGAATGCAGTGAGATTTTATTATCAACTCATGTGTGTGCGGTTGGAAGAAAAAAAATTCAGAAAACAAACTAGTTTTTCTAGTTGAATATGTTGATATGAAATACAAAATCAAATGATTTCTTTAAAAAATGCTTTGAAGTAGCATAAAACATATCTCCAGAGGAATTGATTTTATGTGAAAAACAAAAGAGACAAAACGTTTCTAGTTTTTCACGAAGATTGATATTCTGCAATGAAAAACGCTTATTCTGTACTCAATAATCCCAATTGATCTCGAAATGACCTTGAAATCAAACTCCAAGATTGATATCCACTGAAAAAGGAATTTTCATTTGAAACATTTTCTGATCCAGTCTCTTCCCAGGGAGTTATTTCACTATATCTTTTAAAATGGTCTGAGTAACAAAATGCTACCAATCTAGCACAGTTATATCGAATACTGCTTGTGCGCCTACTCCTAATAGATTCATTGGGGCTAGAATTATTCAACTGAGAAAATTTTATTTCAAAATCCATTTTGACCTCACCTTCAAGTACCATCCACTGCTGTAGTAAAGTATAGAGTTGTAAAATGATTTCACGATGAAATGTTAATTTATACTTTATTGAAAAAAAAAATTAAACGACATAAAAAACAATATCAACAATACAATAAAAATGTCGACAGTACATTTACAAATTTTCACCATCACAATATTAAAAAAAAGCACCTCAAAAATATTGCACTTGGATGTCTGAACATTTGTATGTGCATACATTCATTACTTTTATCCGCAAATGACACGATTCCTAGGTAATAATTCAAAAGTGTCCTAAATTCTATATTGGAAACCGTTTAAAATGTCTCTGTTTAGGAATATCATAGTACAAAAACAAGAGTAATATAATGGATTCTATTTTTCACAGAGTTGCACTGCTGCAGAAGAATCTTATTTCTTATCACTTTCGAATCTCCTACGGAAGCTGTAAACTAATTATGAGCTTATTGAAGCCGTGTCTTGTTTATGAAGTAATAATTCCTAGACATAATATCTGACTCCAAAGTTCAGGGCATAAGTGATTTCGAATACTTCCCATCATAGCCTGTATGCAGCCTCATCAAACACTTCGACAGACTAATTCGAGAGCATCTGGAGGAGAATGCTCATTAATAGTTAAGTTGGCTACTGTTGTACTGAACTAAGGGTTTGCACTGAAAGGATTAGGGTGAGTGAATATGCTTGTTTGACTAATGCAGTCCTGTTGGAACATAGAACTCCAATACAGAATATTGAGAATGGTCCTCTTTAAGTTACCCTGCCTGATGTTCATTTTGGGTTGACGGCCGCATTAATCGAATATGGCTGTCTCAGATTATATTGTCATATATGTATGAGGATTCATGTGCAGGAATTTGAACAGTATTGAAATAATTTCATTTCATTCCCAGAAATCACGATTTGTGTACGAAAAAAAGAACGGGCTAGTCTCACACATATGTTTAATTTGTGCCACACTCTAGATGATACAAAATATAATATGATATAATGAAGGAATAAACGCGCCGTACTGAATCAGAGTAAATATGGGGCATATGACATTGTCTCCGTCTGGGTTTCGGTCTGGGTGAGATTGAGCCGAATCTCGTTTTATACTAGATGGCGATCGAGTACTATTCGATACTCAGAAGCGACTGCCAGTATGTCATTGGGGTCCCAAGCGTTTTTCCATCGGAGAAGGAGGAAGGAGCTGTGTTGCTCTGGAGAGGTCAAATGAGACCGAAACCATGGTCAGCATCTGCTCTTCTTCGGTGGAACGTTCTCCATTTAGTGGTCCTGACGATGGCAAATTGGCTAGTTTAATTCAGATGTTGATATTCATATCAGCGGGTGATATGCATGTTATGAAGTTTTTTATCAGGTTACATATTTAGATTCTCAAGGTATCAAGAATATCCATTTGTGCGCGCTTCTAAAAAACGAGAGCGTTACGATTGTTTAAAAATATCTATACAATTCCGAACTCTTGAACTTCTTGGTCTAACTAAATTCTGTCCTGCCAGTCGTTAATACCTCAGAAAGGAGCCCGAAATTTCAGGTTCAGCATGCGACGGTGCAGTTTCTTAGTGGATGAAAGCGGTCTGACAATTTGACATTTGTCTTATGGGCATCTGAGATGCGGAAAACTGAATAAAAACTTCAATTACTGAAAGATTTCGCGCAACCGTCATGAGAAAAAACTATACAATTTTCTATTGCCTCGATTCAGCTACGGCCTACGAGGTACTCACAATGCTAGTGCAAATCGAAATGATCATATATCGTCAAGTGACACTGTGATCCCGGGAAGATTTAATTTCTTGTCTTAATTCGTGTTTCTTCAAACTATCATATGTCGAGAAATATACAGGGTGTTTCCAAATTAGACGTGATCCTTGGAGGAGGTGTTAGTATCACTCATTTGCTATCGTTTGGGCCATATTTATTGATAACCAAAAATCAACAGTTTCTGAAATATTTGAGTTCTTGTGTTTTTCAAAAAATTTATCACCCCACTTCATTTTTCTTCAATTTTTTCTACGTTGACCAAGATTAAAGGATGGAGGTCATTTCGAACATAATTCATGAATACATTTTCTAATGAAATTTTGAGTTTAATTGCAATAAAAAAATATTTTTTCCTTTGTTTATATCCCCTTTCAAATCTAAATCTGCTGAAATGAAACTAGTGCTTGCATTCTGACGAAAACTTTTTTATGAAGTTAAGAAGAAAATAGGCAAGTTTTTGAAATAATTTTTTATACATTAATTTTGGAATTTGAAAGTTGCAGGCAAATTGATATTACAAATTGATTCTTCTTTTTCTCTTATACCAACTTTTGAATCGAACCAATTCTTTTTCAACATCTAATACAGGATAGTTTTGCTTTTTCATGCGTATCATTTCTTTTTCTGATGAAAATTATCCAAAATTATAATCAAACTTGGTAAACGTAGAAAAAATTTACGAGAGAGGTGAGAAATTTTTTGAGAAACACAAGAACTCAGATATCTCGGAAACTGTTGATTAATAAATATGGCTCAAACGACAGCAAATAAGTGATACTAATACCTACTGCAAGGTTCACGTCTAATTTGAAATCACCCTGTATATATGGTAGAAAACTACTTTGTAGAGAGCATTTCTCATCAAGAATAAATGCCGCCGACTGGGATATCATTCATTTTCATATTAGTTCAAAAGCACTCTCCGAATGAATTGAAAATGTTAAAATTGGTTATGGTGGGTTATCCTCGAAATCTAGATTTATGCCATCGCGGATTTTTTCATAGAACTTGCCGAGCTCTACAAAATTGTACTTTACCATTCTCCCATATCTCTTATATTTTACCAAGCATCGCCGTCGGTAAGCCTGGAATGAACGGTTTCACTCACGACTTGTTCATGAAAAATCAATATTTTTTGGTATCTCTTCGATATATAGGAATGATTTTTACACGAAAACCTATTAGAATAAATTCTCTACAATATAGTGAAACTCCCATCAAAATCGGGCACATGATTATGGAGTTATGTAAAGACATACAAACAAACAAACTAACAAACACAGGGACTTTTATACTTTGTCAAACGGTGCGGGGAAAATGCTCTCTATTTCTTTCACGCACGCATATGCGTGAGCTGTTTGCTCTCTTCTAAATATGTTAGATTGATATGAAGAATCATGTACCTAATAGTACTTTGATAGTAAATTGGACTGTGAGAAAGGCGTACTAGAAGACAATTTCATTCCTCAAGTACTTAAATGCTCGAATAAATTAGGCATTTTGGGATGCATAGAAATGAAATCTAAAACATATCAGATATTCCTTTAGTAAAATACTAATACAGGATCATTATTAACACGTTGACTGTCCCCATTTTATATTTTTTTCACCCCCCACGTCCAACACATTTATCCAAAGAGAATGGTTTCTTTTGACTGATAAAATATATATTCTATGAAAAAATTAATTCTGCAGCCATTTAAGGAAGTGTTCTTGTTCAAAATCTTCAAGTCCAATGGAAGGCTGGATACTGACGTTTCTTGAATCACGTATGATTAATTATGATTGAGGTTATCAATACATATTTCTACAAGACGTTCAGCCCATATGAACCGATCACACTGCAGCGTTCATGAAAAGTAACCATATTTATCTTGAACGTTAAATGAATCAATGAATCACATACGACTCATGGACTCCTGGCGAAAATCTTTATGTATCGTATGTGATTCATGGGACAGTCAACGTGTTAATAAATGTAACGTAATAGTAAGCTTCGATTTTAAATTATTATTCATTCAGTTCAATATTCTTCAATAAGGAAAATCAGAAAACAATTCAGACCCATTTGCCATATTACAATCTTTTACAAAGACAAGCTGAGGAGAATGCTGTTCTGAAACTAGACTTAGCTCGAGTTTCATAAAGCTTGCTGATCAAGGAATCAACGCTTGATTGACGAATAAACGTCAATTTGTTTTCAAACAATACCTCAGTCATGATCATTTAGAATATCATTCTTGCATCATACGTCATTTCAATTATTATTCTCAATTGCTACCTCTTCAATACATTCAGAAATGATACGGTTTCAGTGATTTCGTTTTAGACATCGAGTGACTGTCAAATCGGTGATCGAACAATCAAAGTTTTATGAAACCCGCTGTTAGACTTTCATTGTTTAAAACTGATGTGCGTAAGGTGCTTGCTTTATGCTAAATACGCCATGAATGAATATAGAATTTTAATATATATCAGATATTCCTTCCATGATAGTTAGAAGATAGAAATGTGGGATATGTGTACTTTAAAACATTCAGTTTAATTTTAACAATTATTCATAATAAACTACATTGTTTGTTACTTGAGATTTACTTTGTCGATCAAGCAGATCAACAGCCCACATCGACTCAAATCCAATTAAGTTAAATTCCTAAGAATACGATAAGTGCCAAGAACTTAGAAACTGTACAAGTATTCCCATGTTGCAGGCGTGAGAATCTGGTATTTCACCCTCAAAACTCATTTCCAACCCATATGAATACTCATCCATGCTGAATTGAATCAAATTGTGGTATCTTGTTTCAGCCAATCTCAGGTAGCTTGGAATGACGACACCCTCAATGGCATTCACTTCAAAGCGCTGAAATGTAATACATTGTTCAATGCTTGTCAGCAGACAAGCGCTGGATTCCTGAATGAGAGAGTTGAAGGCGAATGTCCAATGTTATGAAACATTGTCTGACTCTTCGCGTTCACATTTCATATGTATTGACCAAGATAACGCGTATTCAAACAAACTTTCCGACGCTTTTAGGATGGATAGCTTATGGTCGTCAACTCGTTCACGACACCGGACATCCATGATGTTCCGGTTTCAGGTGAAAGAAAAATCTCTCTTTGTGTTCATCTATAACTATGCGTACATATTATTAGCTATTCCAGACAGATATAAATCTTATCAATCTTTGCTCTTGTAATGATTTGTTTCAGTTTTGAGTAGGAACCTCTCCATTTAATAATATTTTTGAATATCGTCAGAGGGCTGGCTGCATTGGCGTCGTTGTGAGGGAGGATGCCTTGGGGTTTAACCCTTCTCTAACAAACTTTTAATATAAGGTATCCCTAAAATTAGAGAAGAAGAAGCAAAAAAATTTTACCAAGATGGAAAAGAACTTCTAATGGAAAGAAAATTTTGATTCCTCTACCGCACTGTGGACCAGTGATCATTAGGTGGCCTGCTTAGGATCAAGATCAGGCTCAGGAGTGCGATGGTTAAGAGACAACTCAACGGTTTGGCGATGATGAGCAAATAAAAAAAGAAAGTATTCTGATTTTGTTTTGCCTTACTCCCTTCCCCCCAGACTAACGGGTGGCAATACCCTTGACTCGCTGCAAGAATATCTGAATGATTTGTTCATGAGTCAGACTGACAGATTGTTGGGAAAACGCAAACTGTACTATCGAACTTTTCCATTCGCAAATCCATAAATGAACAACATATCGCGTATTCGATGTTTGAAAAGAAAGGCATAATTTTCTTGATTTTTTCTAGAATACTAATCAGAAGTTCAGTCAACTCGTTAGATCCAAGAAAATGCACTGACACTCCAAACTATTGAGCGACGGAAGCTCTCAAATTTTAGGTTTTAAGTTTACTTTGATATACAATCACAAGGAGCTTCAAAATAGATCAAATTAACGGTCAGTTTCATGATCAAACTTAAGGTCCCTTTAATTTCAAAGCGTCCTTCAACCCTACTAAAAATGACACTAAAGGTAGCTTTAAGCTAAAAGTGACTCAATTTGATTATGAAACTGGACGTAAGGTGTATGATTTCTCGTCTTTTTCACAAAGAAATTCTCATCTTGTAGCAAATGTAATGCCGCATCCAGATATGTGGTTAAATTTGATGAGACTTCAAGGAAAACTGATTATTAATTTTATGAAAAGAGTTGAAATATTTCGTTAAAACAAGAAATAACAGTCAACATTTCGACTATGCATATGACATTTTTTTGTTGGAAATGCTTTGCACCTGTATGACCTGTAGTTTCTTCATATTTGTTCATTGCTTAGTCTTTCCAACTTGAAAATTCTTGATGTAATCGTATAATTAGGACTGATTTCAAGAAATCATCATTTAGTAGATACTAGGTTTTTTTGTAGTTTGTAGTGGTTTGCAACGGTTGTGAACTGTACAGAGCAAGCGCTATTCCATTTTAGGGTATCGAAAATCCATTTGCGCTTGCTCTGTTCAGTTCAAAACCGTTGTGAACCACTCTACGAACAAGCCTACTATGTATTAGGAAATGGCACTACCACGTCTTGCCTTATAAACAAGTAGCTCAAAAAATATTATTTTGTCTCAAACGATGAACTAGTGGTATGCAATAAATATAAAAACAGACTAGTCATAATCGCTTTCAAAAACATCAGGATCTGGTTCAGTGAGATCAGGAGTGCTCTATTCTGTGTTTTGTTGTCTTTGTCGATCTTGCTGTTGGAAATATAAAAGTTATGTTTTGGTCGATGTGCATATGCATATGCAATTGAATGTGTTCGAATATATTTTCATTCGTTCGTCTCAAAATTCTCAAATGTTCTCTACATACTAAACCATGAGTGCAAAAGTACTTCCGAAAAAAATAGTTGACTATATTTTTGGAGAAGTATAGATATAGATATAAAAAAAATTAATTCCAGTTCATCCTTCCATAAATTTCTATTTCAAAGACATTGATTCACCTTGAATTGTGGTTTTTCATTCCAATTCCAGGAAAGCATTTCCAACTATTTTTGTTCAATGAGGAAGAGAAGTAGTTACATTTCTAGGCACAAAGTTTTTCTGGATACAAATATCTCTTCATATTATGTATGTTTTATTGAAACAAACAGGGTAAATTAATGAAAGAATTGAGACTTTTGTGTCCAAGGCACTGTATAACAAATCAAATAACGAGAACAAAATGGAACAATAACATAACATGTCATCAGTCAAAAGCTATATTTCTATCCAACGGAAAAACCTCCATCAACGAAAACATATCTTATAAAACTTTGACTAATCTAACATACGTGATCTGGATAGGAAGGTATACGAGGTATATACAGCAGACGATGGTCTGCATCGCATCGCATTACTTTAGTAGACTCGGAAGGGACAGTGATGAATGCCTGTCGCATGATAGCATCAAATGCTCCATGAACCCTGATTTTTCAGACGTCTTCCACCACATATTAAATCAAAGATAAGACGCTCATTCTATTTTGTTGGGTTATCTGGGGTTTGGGTGTTTACTTTCGGACAGAACGGGTAGGTTCCTATAATAAATGATCACATAACTATGACAGCACATCTTTTAATAGATTGTTGGGAACATTGCCAATCAATACATGTTCTTGATCCAGTTTCGAACTGAGCATTGTTAATCTGAAAAGTTCATTCAATCTTTTTTAGATTGATTCTGAAATTTGTATTTGTAATGTTGATTGTATTGTATTTTGTTAGTTATTGGGTGAATTCTAATATTGTTGGTGTTAATTGCCGCATTCGAATAACAAGACAACCCAAATGACCAGGCCAATATTCGTCGTACCTAAGAATATTGGAGATACTGTTCGGGACTATCCCAACTACCCGATAATTGGAAAAAATGTGCACTACCTATCCGATCATAGTTCTTGATACTATACAATGTGTCTCCTCATTACACATAGTGAGCTAAATGGAATGAATCCTGAGAAAATTTCATATCAAGTATCAAGTAAACGTTTTGATTTGAGTATAAATCATCCGGAAGAATTCAAGAACCCATATTGTTAATTCTGAACAATATTCTGATGACTCTATTATGAATTAATTGATGTTTTTAACTGTTATAGAAAACATGTCTCCCTCATAATTCATCCATTAGCACCAAGAGAACTACTCTAAGAAAAAGGTACTTCAAAAACATCGATTCCGTCGACCTTGAAATACATAAAAAATAAACGGTTGATAAAAATACATCCTGTAGAATCCAGGGTTTTTTATGTCATGTGGACCATGATAAAATTTCCTTTCACAGTGAGATCCACTTAAAGAAATTTATGTATTTTGTCTCATCACTTACAATACATTGGTTGTATTGATAGCTGAAGGTTACCCTGTACATTTAACATAACATGAATCATCTGGTTAATCATTGTCCGATTTATAAATTTCAGGATGGTTTTAGGCTATACATACAATTTCCGATTTATTTTTTTTCTTTGAATTGGGTTGTTAATTTTAGGTCAATCTGACATATTGAATCTAATTTTATTATTTCCCTTTTTTCTGCTTGTTTTCTCTCTATTTCAGATAGAAGTTTCTGGTATCTTGGGGAAGAATTTCTGGATTTTCTTTTTCGTTGAAAAAACGATCAATTTTTGAAGTGAGAGATGTCCTTCAATATAAAATATTTCAGCTTATTTCGTGAACAATTTCATTTCTTATAATCCACTACACTCACGGAGAGAAAAGATTTTTTTACTGGGGTTTTTCCCTAAGCTCTTCTATCAACACCAAATTGTATGGAACCCCGTTTTTGCTAACCTCTGCTAAAACCAAATCTCATACACATGTTATAATTATTGTTTGCTGTTAAAGATCGCAATGCTCTGTATCGAAAGAATATAAATAAATACATCGACAAAAATCGGAGTAATCTGAAATTAACAGAAGTTGGTCAAATTTTAGGTTCAATCATTATTGTATTGTATACTAACTATAAGGAGTCTAGGTTCAATAATATTGTTCTTGCAGAATGGTGGAGGCGTCGGTTAACAGTATATATCAGATTTTCCAATCAACTTGGATTTACCAAAACTGTATCCACTATTTCAGAGGATAATCAACATGTACTCTTCTCATATGTATATTATGTATCAATAATTCAATTTATCTTCATAGCCAAAATAAATATTTGAACAAAAATTGCTTTTTCCATGCATATAACTAGATTATAAGGAATCCCTTCAATGAGTTTATATAAACGATAATTTTATTTATCACATCTTTTCGAATTCATTTCCGTTCTATAGAATGTGGAGTTTGTCAAATTCCCAAGGCCAAACGACTGCTTTTGTAATGGTGAATGGACTATAAACCGAATACAAGCAGTGTTTATATATTTCAGAACACATAATTCTAAAATTTCTAAAGGAAGATGGTTGCTTTCTGGCATCAGAAGTGGAGTATCCTATATTCAAAAATCACATTCTACCTTAAAATGACCTCCATAGTCGAGGTCAATATCAAAATTTTAGTCATCATCACATGGTAAGGGAAAAAAGCAGAAAACTCTATAAGGAACATTTTTATAAAGCGTGATCTCTATCCAAGTTATTCAGCCATTCAGATACTTCTTGAAGATCCTGTATATATCAATTTACGCTCCCCAAAAAAAAAATGGAATCACATAAAATGAGCAAGAATTGAGACTAATCGAAAGATCGGCTCGATTCGATCGACATTTCCCTGAGATATATCTCTGTTGCCCAGACAGCCATTAGGAAAATAAGTGGCCAATTTGTCCTTCTAATTCGGACACAAATAACCAGAAAATCAGGACCATTTGCGTTAGGCGAATGATGGAAGTGACCAGTTAGTTTCAGCTGACCGCCGCAATGTTTCAGTGTCGCTGATCGGGATGATGCTGGTGTACGTGGAGTGTGCGGACCATTGCTTGCAGACCAACAGGCTTAATGGCCTTAACTGGACCGTTATTTAGCTGACCAGTGTCTCCCCAGTTGTTTATGTTACACAGCTTGCATTATAATAGTTTCGAAGTTGTTATATATCGTTTAAACTGTCTCGAAAATCGCATCTATCGAAATATGATAAGAATATAGTTCGAAAGGACATCTTCGTTGGATTTTAGTTTGAAAGAATGAAGTCCACTCACAGTACAATTTGCAGGATGTAAATCTTTAAAACTGAAAATAGCTTCTCTCTATCAAGTAGATTATATCTTTGTTTCTGCTCATTATTGAATACTTTTAAAAAATTCCTTGACAAATTTTGCAAATTCTGCTGTTCGATAGAAAACGCTTGAATTGAGCAAACATTTGCTAGATGATAAATAATTCATTTCGTTTTATATATGGAATAACTGTACGAAGATCTCCAGAAGATAATATATGATTGGAGACAAACGAATCTGCTTCAATTCAATGCAAACCCAAACAAAAACTTTTCCTTGTGACTTCTGACTTGCTGATGGAGGATTAGGTACCTCAACCAAGAGAGTTCATGCATTTCCTTTGCGTGACTCTCAGTCCTTCTGTAGGATGAAGCAACATACAGTCCCTGGCCATATTATTAGACGCATTGAGTCGATGCAAAATCTCAATATTGAATTATTAAATTGAATGTATATGTTACATATACTTCATCTGTAAATGGTTTTCTCATAAAATATATCATATTCAATAAAAAATATTGATTTATTGATGATTAAACATGGAATTCTAATATTTTGCTGAGCCACCCTGTGTAGCTATGAGAGCTTCATACTATCAATGCAGAATTGCTCGGTTTGCTGCATTCGAGGATGATGATTTCTTATGTGGATTATCGAAATAACGTCCGAACCTGCAGAATGCAGGACGTCCACTGGAAGACATAGTACTGATTCATACTTAAGTACTAATATTACATCATCAGAAATAAATGCCAAATAGAACAATTTAATGAGAGTCATAGATAAAACTGACATTCTGTGGAAATGAAATTCGAATATTCTGCTTTTTCCTCGGGCAACACCAGTAAATATAAAAAAAAACCTCAGTGCGTCTAATAAACTGGCCAGGGACTGTATATGCAACATTGCGAAGTTCTCTGCAAATAAACTGGCATAAGTGCCTGTTCGAAGCTATGGAATATCCCAGTAAACACAGGACATCCATAAGAGGTCCATAATTGGTACACATGGACATGGACATCCTTTGGACATCCATTGTACATCCATTCATGGGCGTACTGTAGATATCCAATAATGGACATCCATTGTAGGTACATCCATTCATGGACTTACTGTAGATATCCGCTAATGGACATTGTACATTTATTCATGGACGTACTTTGAATAACCAATAAGGGATATCCATTGTACACTCATTCATGGACGTACTAGGAATATAATGATCTATTCTTAATTATTGAAATATTTCGTTAGCTGAAATAGATATGCATATCTTGCCGAATATCAATTATCACCAAAATCGAAGCTTAACTTCTTCCGTCATTGAACTCAAGAAATTAATAATTGAATAAAAGCTAAGTAGCTTGATGGGAGTAACAGTCGATCGTGAGAACTTTGATTTCTGCAACTAAGGAAAAGATTTTAGAATCTTTTTGTTTTGGGCTTTGTAGTGCGAGTACTTCAGGAAAAGAGGCATTTACATCGTTAATCCTACAGGATGGTTAAGAAGTGAAAGTCCAGTCTTTAAGCATAAACAGCGGTATATACTGAAATAATTAATTACGAAAAAGCCGAAGGCCAATCAAAAATACTACGAAAGAAAGCCAACTCACCATGATATGATTCCAACCGAACTCTGCATGAAGATCTTAATATCCCATACTTTGAAGATGCCATCAAGTGTAGAAGCCTACCAAGAAGATTACAGAAACATTGGCGAGCTGATCCATAATGAGTTTCTTTCAATAAGGAGAAACTTTTCCTACTATTTTTTTTTCGGGAATTCAAATTTTGATATCAAATTAATTTATAGATTGTACATTCTGATTCTATTTCTATATAGCAAAATATATCTTCAGAGCTTCTATCTGAGGTTGTATTCATGAAATTCGGTAGAACAGTATAATAACTCATAGAAAATAAGTGGTCTATTTATTTCATAATGTTTGAGGAAACAAACATATTATGATCTTATTATGCATTAAAAACTCATACTCGTGGAAATCTTGTTTATTCAATTATTACTTTAACTCTGTGAACCTTTATTCACCAAGAATCCTTCTTTCCACGAAATAGAAATTTGAAGAAAACGCCTTCAGCTCATGTTGGTATCTGTCAGATTGAAATCTTCAGTATTTCAGAATGAGAAAAAGTCAATTTCCTTCTTATGGCATGATCTAGTGGAATAACCATTTTCCGAGCGGCAAAATATCAAAAGCATTAGCCTGATATAGGCCGCTAATGACGAGTACCTTGTGCTAACAACTTTCCGTTATTATCCCAGCTAGTTGCTGAGAGAGAAAACTGGAAGTGCTCCAATAGTTATTTATGTACCAAGAACGAAAAACTATCTATCACAGTCGAGCCTGCAAATTGATAGCTGGGGCGCAGCCGAGGATAGCAAACAGGCAAGACAATATATGTAGACAGTTTTTTACCGAGGTGCATATTACATTTTTTCGTCGACCTCTCATATCTTTATGAAAGTAAGAAGTTATCCTATTTATGGCCTCATGTAGATGTTCGTAATTGCCGATTCCCTGAGCTCTGGTAAAGTGTTATTGTTATCCATATCGCTATCACTATCCATTCTTGATTATGATGAATACTAAAATTCAGATTCACTGGTAAAATCTAGCCGATTTCGTAAAGAAGTGATTTGAAAACATCAAATGACAGTTATTGTCACAGGCACTTATGTTTTAATCATATTCTGTATTCACAAAATTGATTCGCTTTGAGATCTAATATATTTCTTAGTGACGACAGCCGGACTAAAAGTAAATCAGTACGAAAGGTGAATCAGTACGAAAGGTACTCGCCTTCAAAAATAGCCGACTTTTTGGTTTAGAAATTAGTACGTAAAATGTCATTTTTTGTTCAGGTCGACGAGAAAATTATTTTTCAATCAATTCATAAGGACGCTGTTTGCTTTATTTTCATGATGCCTTCTCCTATAGACAAAGCATAGAAGAAATTCAAACTGCTTAAAAAATGAGAATTCTGAAGCCAAATGAACTCCTCAAGAAAAGTTTTATGTCAATTCTATTTGAATCCTTGTGCGCGTATGTCGTAATAATTGATACCATTTTTAGGTTACATCTATACTTAATTGGTTCCGAATCTAAAATGACAGAACCGAAATCACTTATATCTGAAGAACCTGATAGAAAATCGTGCATTGGCTTTTATCGTGCCGCTGAAGTGCGAAGCTCATCAAATATCGAAAGGAAAATCACCGGAAAAAATTAACCTTTCTTCTCGAACGAGGTTGTCAATTATTATGGGGGGATATAACCTTTCTGTTTATTGGCCTTATAATTTAATCAGCAGCTGTTGAGCGAAGAGTGACCTTTTCGATATCATTGCAATTCCATTCTAATATCACGATGACATTATTATCCAGACGCAAATGGGATCGCCCTCACGCCTGACGGCTTACCTAATCATAATAGAAAACAATTCCTTTGAAATGAAAGAAATGGATTTTCCTCACGATAAATGCCGTGAAATCTTTTCCGTAGATCCTAGAATCATTCACTTGAGTTCGGTTTCGAAATAAACTTAACTGAGTAGATCCAACAGTTTTCCTACAATTCTATCAGAATTTCATAGGTTATCTTTGAAAGGCTTAGGTTTCATTTATAGGGTAAAATAAGGTTTTCCTGGGAGAAAAATGGAGAAACCGCCGATTGCAAATGTAGATAGTTAGTTATGGTTGGTCCATCTTAAATATGAAAACAAGTCAGAAGTAAAACATCGTTGGCAGACAGTCAAAATAAACCTTGCTCCTTCTGCTGATATTAGAAATAACGAACTTTAGAATTGGAATGATGAAATGGAAGATTAATGAGGACTCATTTTTTTGACACAAATACTCTACATAAAGAATGATGTTTCATTTTGTGATTTTTTTCAGTAACATTATTGCTCTTACTTGACAAAAAACTATTTCAAAAAGCTAAGATTAAGTTTGGGCTGAAAGAATTTTATTAACAAAGAAGCTTATCAAAATCTTGATCTGAACTGTACGACAACTTTCAGGTCTTTAGGTACAATTAACAGGCTGAACTTGAACGTCTTTCTTAATCTCAATTCACTTTCATTCCATTAAAACTTGAATTGGCATGCTAAACATTATTATTTTTACTTAAACTGATATCTTTTCTTGGTAACATCAATATAACTGAATGAGCAGGTAGGGGAATGTCGGGTAGTACCGGACATAATACGAAAAAATAGTAAAATATAAATTTATTCTCGAATTTTTTCAACAAACTTAGTTTCAAATGATTATTGCACATATACTTCACATGTCCTGAAAAGGTACAAACATACACTTCATGAAATAAACATACATCGTTCAAAGAAAATAATTGGGTTGTCTCTGCTCACAACACTAGATCCAGTCTTCGTCGAAACATTCATGGCAAATGAGTTTCCTGCTCTCGTGTTCTTTCTTTTGGATGCAAATTTTAGTTTCTGATTTAAACTTTCGTTCAAATGTTTTTCACTCCTTTAGCCTCATTTTCATTTTCCTCTTCCAAGTCATTTATAATGGAGTGCAAGTGAGCACTTTTTTCAAGTATTTTTTTTTTATATTCTGTGTTCTGCAGCATTCGGAACAGGCAAAATTTCTTCGAGATTATCACAAAAATTTTTTTGATGAATTCGTTCATTTTAAAATATTCTCTTTTTGACCATTGGTTTCTAACTTTGGTGGATTGTGCTGAGCATAAAGTATTTTATTCGTTGATCTTTGTTGGAGTATTTTGGTTTTGAGATTTTCTAAAACCTAATGACTTCGGCATTCTTATAACAAAATATTGAAATTATTTTTGTCCGGTCATGCCCGACGTGCTTGTGTCCGGTGACACCCGACATGCACCTTGAAATCAATTAGCCATTTACTGGGGAGATATTTGAAGTGCAGGGTATTTGTACACGTTTTCTTCCTCACTACTCATTACCTAATGCTGGCACTATGCCTAGGAGACCATCTGAAAACCTACCAGTCAAGAGAAGACAGTCCTCAAAGTTTATTATCTCCATGTGTCAATCACAAAAAATCACAATTTAGCGTTTATCTATCTAGGTCAACTGAAGATATGTTTGTGCTTGCATATAATCAATTCGTTTGGCCATTCAAAGGAGGGAATAAAATGATAAATCCAAGAAAACGATGAATGTCCGATGAATAAACAATAAATAAATAAAAACTGCCACTTTTACCTTCATTTCTCCCTCATGTAGAGAATGAAAGAAGCTTTTACTAGAGCTTTGAGGATCAATTTCTGAAAAGTTCAGAGGAGACATTAACATAACGTGGTTTATTATACGTTAGGAATATGGATAGGTTAGTACGGAACAAAAATATGACTATGGATGGGGATAGAGAAGCGAAGAAAGTTATATTAAATAATGTATTCGATTTCAAATAACGAAGTTTGTAGTATTTTTTTCGTGCGAATGGCAACGTTGCAACATTGGGAATAGTTTGGTCAGGTACCTAGATCAGAAGCGTAAACCCTAGTTCCCAAATTTTCAGAACAATCCTATGATCCGTTCTCCGTAAACGTTTAATAGGCCACCCACCGTGGGACAGACTGTATATAATATGTTTTTTTGTTAAAGAGCATAACAATTTTATCATCAAACAATAATTAAAGCCTCTACATAAGTAATAATCGAAAACAGCCAAGGTCAAAGTTTACGGATTTAAACAAACTTCGAGCAAAACAAAACGATTTAAATAAATTGCTCGAGCACTGGCAACATAGCAAAGTGTTGACAACATGAACTGTGAGAAATTGCTGGGTTTTGTGCAAATTCCAAGGTCGTTACTGGTTACAGTTGGCATGACTGATCAGCTGTTCGTGAGGTAATTTCATACTCATCCTGAATCGATTTTCGATCAAATGATATCTCAATGAAAGAACTTCGAATTTTTCAGTTATTTAAGAGGATTTGAAAAATCTGTTTTTCATTGAAGTGAAAGTGGACTAAATTTTTCATTCTTAAAAATAGCCAAATTTTTAAGCATAAATAATTCACTCATTTCCTTGTGTAGAAAATAAAAACAAAACTTTTCAATAGTTATCTACGAAAATCATTGCTCATATATTTTAGGTTCAATTACTGGTAATAATCGCTTCGATAAACCATAAAATTTCGCCCAATATTCAACGTCCAACAATGTTCTGAATCCCATTCAAAATCATCCGTCCAAGCTTTCCGGATTGACTTCAGCAAAAATTATCGCGTCCGGAATAGCCCCACATCAAGCGTTTCAGGTTATTTAATCCTCAAATATATATAGCGTCAACCGGAATCTGTCAATCACATGTCCTTGGAAAAAGCCAAAATGAAAACACTGGAAAATTCAACCGAGCACGCTGTGACAGCTGTCGGAAATTTTCAGTGGAGGCAGAAATTACCGGAATGAAAAGTCGGGAAAGTAATACAATTTTCGCCATATTCAGACATATTTGGTCGGACAATGCCACATGAAAGATGAACAAATATCGGGGGAAGGGGCATTTGTCACACGCAGAGAATCATGACCGGTTAAACAAGGTAGTGACACGTGTAAAATATGCAGGATCACACGTATTTTGTATGAGTTACGACTGGGGATGCTTGATGGAAATGGCCATAATTTTTTCACTGTCTGCCTGGATCCTGAAGGCCGATTAGCAATGTTGATCCACAGGTTTCCACCCCCGCCTACTTCAAGCACAGTACATTATTTTCCAAGGCTCTGAATTATTGAATGGCAACTTTTTCCGAAGACTTTTCGATATAGGCGGTATAAACAGTGAGTAAAAAGTAACGCACAATATTCACACTTTTCATACCTTCGGAATTTCTGTTCTATAAAAAAAATGCTGGAACGAATCAATGTTTTCTTGAATTATACAACCTTATGAATAATTGAGGAGTTTGTCCTCTACCCTCTGCGATGAGTGGAGGGTAAATTGAGAAATAAATGAACATTTAATTCGTTCGATTATTACTACACTACGAAACAGGTTCAATTTTACAGAGTGAGTTAGAAGTATTATAACAAGAGTTGAAGAAATCACTATGCTCCAGAAGTCTTGAACTTTTCATGTATCTGGTGTCATGAGATTTTTATTGAAGGAATCGATGGACGTTTTGTTTTGTTGCTGCGTCTGATTTGGTTGTTGGTGGGCTTTTTCATCAAACCTTCTTTATTATAGGGATTGCAGTATATTCACTGCTTCCAGTAGGTATATGGATGAAAAAATGTATTCGACGCATGTTGAATATAATATGACCAATAACTGGATCTCGAAATCAATACCGGTATACAGGGTGTCCCACGGTGGGTGGCCTATAAGACGTTTACGGAAAACGGATCTTAGGATTGTTCTGAGGATTTGGGTACCACACTTCTGATCTGACAAAAATATTTTCGATGTTTCAACGTTGCCGCAGTGCCACTTATACGAAAAAAATCTAAAAATTTTCTTATTTCAAATGAGGCAACTTATTTATTATAACTTTTTTCGCACCTCTATGCCCATCTGAGTATTTTTGTATAGTACTTCTCTAATCTCTATACCCGTTCCCTATAAGGTTAAGGTTGCCCTTTAACATTTCAACTACACTTCACCCCTCATATAAAGCCTATATATCTTTTCAATTATACATGAGTTGAAACTTTACGAGCAGAGCACTAAATATAATACACAGGCTATCCTGAGTTTGTATCAGTGGAACTATTAGAACATACCCAACAAGGGCATTGGAGATCATTACAGATCTCACACCTCTTCATATTGTGATACAAATATCAGCCTTTAAGGCTATCCTAAAACTTTCCAGCCCAACAATCACAACATACAGCAACTGTACAGATACTGCATTACAAGTGCCACCTGAATGCAGCACAGAAATTGTTGTACTGAAGCTGCACAGTTTGTATTTATCAAATACTGCATTGATAAAACGCAGTATTTCACATGCTTTCTACATAGTAAAGTAAAGTAAAGTAAAGTATATATTTATTTCAATAATTATAGTGGAAACCACAAAAATGAAACATGTCAAATAATCAATTACATAATATCATCGCTTGCAAAAATTTACAAATTCCTCAAAATCATATGGTTCACAACTCAAAATAAACTGGTGAATCTCCTTCTTGAAGCTATTAAATTGTTTAATTTTCTTGAGCCTTGCAGGTAATACATTGAACATTCGCATCGACATATAGAGAGGATGTTTCTCGAAACTTGAGAGATTATGTTTGGGAAAAAACCATGGAAAAACTCGCCTAGTATTATTTTCATTCTTAAATTTATCAAAATACTGCTGATGCCTGTGTAAAAACAGTTATGTTCTATAAATATACAATCCATGTAAAGTTAAGATTTTATTTGCTTTAAATAAGGATCGACACGATTCTCGATATCTCAAGCCAAGGATAGTCCTCAAAGCCCATTTCTGTGTAACGAATATCTCATCCATATGTGAGGAGCTTCCCCAAAAAATTATACCATAAGCTGCCAACGACTGAAAGTTTGCGAAATAAATTGTCATTAAAATCTCCTTATCAACTGAAGATTTGATAACTTTCAAGCTGTATACCACGGAGTTTAACCTTTTCCTGAGATTTTCTACATGTTCATGCCATTTCAAGTTCTCATCTATTATAACTCCTAAGAATGGAACAGATTTCTTCACTTCAATTTCATGACCATCATTTTTAATGCTAATGGGTGTGTCTTGTTTCGATCTGTCTGTGTAAAAATAAGTGCATACTGTTTTCTGCACGTTTAGTACCAGTTTATTTTTCTCACACCAGTTAATTATGTCATTGAGAACAGTTTTGAGGGAGTCAATAGATGCTGGGATGCTATCACACTCAATCACAGCGTCAGCGTCATCAGCAAAGTTCAGAAATTTACAATTTCTTGGCAACACAAGATTCAGATCATTGATGTACACTAAGAATAGTAGGGGTCCCAATATACTACCCTGGGGAATACCCAAGGTTATTTCCTCGTCACTTGATGTAAAGCACACTCCTTCTCTAATCATCATTACTCTCTGTATCCTGTTCTGGAGATAACTTCGAAAAATATTCTGAATGCATTTTATAAATGCGGTATTTGTTATAAATGCGGTATTTGACATACAGTTTACTGCACAGTTTATGTTTTGTGGTGTCAAGGGCAGGTAAGATCGGCACAGTATACGTTAAGCGGCCTATTGACGAGCAACCTAGTTGACAACTTTGTTGTCAACACGACGTGTTGACAACCAAGTTGAACGTCTGTGGGCCGGTTGGTGGTTGATATTCCTTCAACCTCGTATGGTTTACAAGCTCGTTGACAACATAGTTGTCAACTAAGTTGCTCGTCTGTGGGCCGCTTTAGTGCCAACGTCTTTGTTAGTCGTTGGCCATATTGTATTAAATTTAAATGTAGAGTTAACATTGGGTTATTACATATTATGATTTGTGTATGCAAAACTATTGAACTGTGTGAAATATTGAACAAAGTACGTTTCTAGTTGTGATAATTGTATGCAAAGTGCATTTTCAAGTGATGATGAATTCAGAATTCACAACATGCAGAAGGGACTATTAAACATGGTCTAGTCTAGGAGAGAGGTATCAGAATCTCACATAGAGAGAGATAGAGGAAGGGATAACTAAATAAAAGGTAATATTCATATATTCTTAGCTTCTATTTATTTTTATTCAATTTTTTTTCATTATTTTAGACTATGCTAAATATAATACTCATTTTCTGCTTTGCAAACTTGATACTCTGTATACTGTATATATACAGGGGACCTTCTGTACAAACAGAATATGGATGCGCAATTGTAGTTTCAATACAGTTACTACAATAGATACCACTGCCGCATTTGAAGTGCACCATTGCTGTACAGTTTTTGTTCAATGCTATAATTTTGAGGTTGACTTTGACATCAAGAATTGATATGTACAGGGTGGGCAAAATTGGTGATACCTGAACTACATCTTTTTAACCCAACGAGATGAAGAAAAATGAATGTGTAGTGCGATACTCACAGCCTGTATATCGTCGGTGACTATGTTTGTAAACAAATACCGATATATAACTAGCAGACTAGTCGATTCAGATCAGTGTACTAATCAAACGGTAGAATAATGAAAGCCACTACAAATGTACCATTCATGTCATCTTTTTTTGAGAAACTAATAATGCCATCAACTGCATTCCTCTATCTTCTTTTGTTTTTGAGTTAAAGGCCAAAATTTAAATTTGGGCGATTTCAACTTTGGTCATTATTTCCGTTTCTGTTTGTGCTAGGATGTTGAAATAAAGACATTATACAGACACTTTTTTGATAGCAATGCAGTGGCGTACTATGATTTTTTCCTACAGGTTCATTTGCTGAGCTATAACATGAAGTTGTGTTTTATCTTATGAAAACAGTGAAAGAATCGTCATTTTTTTACCGTTTCAGAAATATATTATACTTCACCCTCAGTCTTTCCAAGTCATTTTAAACTACTGTTTCCATAGGAAAAAATACATCTTTATGTTATAGCTTAGCAAATATACCTGTTGGAAAAAATCATAGTACGCCAATGGATTGCTATCGAAAAAGTGTCTGTATAATGTTTTCATTTCAATATCCTAGCTCAAACAGAAACGGAGATAATGACCAAAGTTGAAATTTTAATTTCGACCTATAACTCGAAAACAAAAGAAGATAGAGTAATGCAGTTGATGGCATTATTAGTTTCTCGAAAAAAGACGACTGTAATGTGCCATGCATTTTCCTATATCTCGTTGGGTTGAAAAAGTTGTAATTCAGGTATCACCAATTTTGCTCACCCTGTATATTAGAAGTGCTGCTATGGCATAGGAGAAAAAAGTATAATGTAAGCATACTGAGAGGTCTAAATTGCGTTTTTATCGATTCAGTCAAAAAGTTTTTATTCCATTTGAAGATATAGTTTTTGAGGTGAAATGCCTTTTGTTCTTGCAATCCTTCGGGAATTAAATTCAGTTTCAATTTCTTGAGGGGTTTTTCGCGATATTCGAAAAGACAGCTACCCAATTGCATTGACAATTTAAACTCAGTAGCAAGGGTGCATGCACGGCAAGGGAGTAGTGTACAAAAAAAAAGTCAGCTAGAATCAATCAGATAGTATAAGTAAAGTCCCCTGAGACTTGCCAATTATCCCCACCAAACTCGGACTCTGTATGCGCCACCACTCAGTAAAAAATGATTCGGTATCTATTTCCGAAAATATTCGCCAAACTACGCAAACATTTTGGGAAAGTCTTCAAAATATTACTTCAGAGTACTTATTTATAACACGATCGGATTTGGAATTTTTAAAGGGGCCAAAAAACATTGGACGAGTTCAGAACATAGATGGTTGGTAATTGAGGTTTCATTTTCGATAAATCATTCAGGGAAAGCCATTCAAATACTCATAGAATAATAGGAAGAGCGAGGATTTCAGAAACTATCATAATACCTGCCAACATCCCAACCACCCCTCCAATGACTAAATTGACATCGGTGTGAAATGCCACCGCTAATTCGCCACAAGAGGGGCGGAACAACGGGTGGTGATTTCCACCCCCAGTTTGCCTCCACAGCGACGTGTCTAATAACACAAATGAACCACCTCCGTTGAGTCAACTCCATCTGATTTAATTCTCAGATAGCGTCTAATATGATATACGTAAATGTATTCCGCAGCTTTGTGAAGTAGAAATCATAACTGGATTATGTTCCTCCTGCCAGACTGATAGAGATGTTGTTTGGGTAAAGTTCCTGTTAAACTGTCTAGGTGATACAGACTTGAATTGATTATCTGATTCTCACCTTCTGACGAATCATTGCTCGATGTTTGAAAGCTGTTGCCTCAGTTCAGTTCTATACATTTAATCCTTTATCAGCTCATACAAGATGGGTTAGAAATCGGAAATGACATTCCTGAAGCAGTTGCTATAGTGCATGGTTATTCAAACGTAATACTAGATATTGAATTGGGCCAACAATATGGAAAGCATAAATGATTGAAAGTTGAATCCAACAGAAAATTTCATACCAAAAATTATTTCAAGAAAGCATGAAACATAATGAACGAATCCATAAAAAAAACTATCAAGTACCTTCTAATGAGAACCTGCTAAACTTTTCCGAACCATCAAACAGATCAAGCGAGGATAAAATAAGAAGATGAATACGCAATGAATACTTCAGCATTGACGAGAAATATCGGTCTGAGTATTTGTTGAATACCGAGCATATAAGAATAGGTAACTTAAATAAAGATTCAGAAATAATTCATAGTGAAGCTAAAGAATTATCACGAAGTTCGGAAATAAAAAAAAAACCTAAGTTATCGCCAGATCCACTCGACAATCAAAAATGCTTATTTCAGAGATTCACAAAATTTCACTCCTTGAGAATTTGGTATACAGGGTGTCCTCAGCTCAGACCTCAACTGTCGATAAGTCATCAGCGAAATTTAGTCAAGTTTTTACTTTCGATAGTTTTCGTTGAAATACCTACATAAAACATTCTGTATCTTTCAAAAAAATACAGTTACCCATCTTATCCGGGACACCCTGTATACAGGGTGTTTTCACAGGTGAGGCTTTTTTTCAAAAGGTAGAGCTCATCAAATTGTCTGTATAAAATATACAAGATGGCTCAGATAAAACTCTTATCAAATTGCCTGTATAAAATATACAAGATGGCTCAGATAAAACTCTTATGGTAAATATCCACCTGAGATAAAATCTCGGGAGAAAGTTTCGAGATTAATCTCACGGAGTTGTTCATCTGCGCACTTGAGACACGTTCAGTCTCGGAGACTAGTACTAACTTGTATCGGAAAGTGTTTGAGTCTGCTCTCGAGACTATTTTGTCGCAGGTGTACCATTAGAAGTTGAACAAAATTTCATTGAATTTCAAGTACGGGACTGCGCAAGGTGACTCTGGCATCGGAAAAACGAAACAAAACATAAACACATGGCTGGACAACAATGGTTCAGTACCAAGTTCATCAGATTAGATGCATCAAGTCACTTTTGAGTGAATCATAATTACTGTATCGTGCAATTTAAAGTGAAAAAAAAAATATAGAAAATCGAGGCAATTTCTTGAAAGTGCTTATGTTAGTTATGTTGAAAAAGTGCTATGACGTTTCCCCATAAAATCCCATTTTTACTACGATTGTTGGAATGTTCGAACAAGAAGATTGTGATGCCCAATGTGAAAAAATTCGTGAATAATTTGGACGAATATTACAGGTGAGATTTTGAAGTATTATTCTATTTTTCACACTTGTTTCCTAAGTCTCTTCTGTCAGTTGGTATCGAAATGAGCCATTTCATAAAATCGTGTAAGTTACTTAAAATTATAAGAACAATTCGGCAATCCTATATTTTCATTATTTTCATTAGAAAAAATCGAACGAAATCACATGGTCGAATCAGGAGATATGTTTTTCCATTACTTTGCGATAACTCAGCTAACAAACAGTCTTGGGTCGTATTAGGATATATTTCAATAATCATTTCAATGTTTTTTCAACTTTGTCATTTCGAAAGTTTTGTATAGGTGAAACGCTTCATTTTGACCATTTCTACCTTCTGTTGAAAAAAAAAGCCTCACTTTCAAATGAACCCTGTATTAAGGATAAGAAGAAACTAAACATTTAAAATGCAGTGGAGAATGCAACAATATTCTAAGGTCTCTCAAAATGTCCACCATGCATGTCAAAAACTGGATAATCGCTTTGCAAAATTCGCCACCATATTCTATAGGAAATTCTCAGTTGAAATTCATCCACAACTAGATACTCAAGTGTATTCATTTTTCAACTTATTCAAAACCAACCATTAGAAGAACAAATGACGAAAGAGCGTGTACATATCTGTTTCACCAACTACCTGATCTTGATGGCGTGATCGCAGACGATTAACGTGGTCATTAGCAAGAAAAAGGATCCGTATTTTCAGAGGACGAACAATACGCCAAGATCTCACTGCACGCTAACATTTGGGGCTTGCACCAGATAACTCTTTTCGTGCAATCAGGAGGATACCAGATAATTAACCGACTGAGATAAATTGGATAAAGGGTGTTATTTATGATCACAATTTAATTAACACCACCAAGTGTTGGAGAGTTCGAATATTCAGTAAGAATATCACAGCTGGAGAACTGATTTCATAACTAATACCTTATTTTACAAAGCTTGATCTTAGAAACGTGATCTTGATCAACATAGATTGGTTTTCAATCAAGAACTCAGACGTAAGAATTCAGAATATCATTGTTGATTCAAATTGTGATCCATATACGTTAATTTTGTACTATTTTTCCTTCAGGAAAGGCAATAGCGCAATACAGGCTGTATTTGAAGGTGAGTAATGAAAATGGAAAGTTAGGATTGCCGAATTGTTCTCATTATTTTTCAGTAACTTACACGAATTTAGAAATGGCTTATTTCGATACAAACTGATAGAAGAGACTTAGGACACAAGTGTAAAAAATAGAATAATACTTCAAAATCTCACCAATAAAATTCGTCTGAATTATTCACGAATTTTTTCACAATAGGCATCACAATCTTCTTGTTCGAACATTCCAGCAATCGTCGTGAAAATGGGATAAAATAGGGAAACATTATATCACTTTTTTTAAATAATTAACATAATTATTAATTTTCTAATTAATATGTTTAATTAACTTATGCACTGTCAAGAAACTGCCTCGATTTTCAAAATTTTTTTCTTCACCCCGAATTGCACGATACAACAATTATGATTCTCTCAAAATGAATTGATGCATCTAATCCGATGAACTTGGTACTGAACCATTCATTGGCCAGCTACATGTTTATGTTTAATTTCGTTTTTGCGATGACGGAGCCACCTTCCACAGTCTCGTACTTCAATGAAATTTTGTCGAGCTTCTAGGGGCTGTATCTCAGCCATCTTGGATATTTTATATAGACAATTTTTGGTTGAACGACTTATTTTGGTGAGTTCTACCTTCTGTCAAAAAAAAAGCCTCACCTTCGAAAACACCTTGTATTTAGGATATCTTCCTTTCGGGTAGTGAGTAGAAATCCACTATTTTACTTCAACTCTCTATTGTACTGGCCGAGCTTTAGAGCATTTACATATACAACTGTATAAAATTTTGAATTTTAAGGGCCCTGTTTATGGATATGTAAATGACGATAATTAAATGATCAGAGCTGCCCCAAACCATTGTGCTGAGTTCTGTTCAACAAACTCGAAACTATTCGTTTCTCAACTTCACACAGCCGGTATTGAGCTCGATATGATTGATGCATCTAAATCATCATCAGGTTCTCAACGTAGACGATAACGTCCCCTTGTAGGCTTTTACTTTTTAGGAGGCAGTGGAAGTACCAGTCTCAAGCTGGAACAAAAATCTTTTAGGGCCGACTGCACCGTACACATTTCTAAGTGGAGCTTAGCCAAGCTCCACTTATATTTTAAGGGAAAGTTGAAGTGCACCGTAGAAAAGTAAGTGGCGCTTGACTATATACTAAGCCATAGCACGGTATAAGATTTCGTGTGCGACGTTGCAATCCACCATAGAATAGGTCATATTTTCCATTTAAGATAAAGAAAAATGAGTTTTTATATGAAATTCTCTGTTCAGTCTGCTCATACCGACAAATTCAAACTATAGATAGATAGTTATTAGTATAATAATATAGCTTAGGGAAAAACCTCAGTAAAAAAACCCTGTCTCCCCGTGAGAAGTGTAGTGATGACAAATTTGTTTACAGAATAAGCTTTAAATACTGAAGGGCTTCCTTTCCATTGACATAAAAGTTTCCTCTTTTCATTTCGAAATAATATCTGAAACAAAGAAACAAAGCAGAAAACGAGAAAAATGGCGAAAAATAAAGCCTTCATCCAAACTTATTTCAAGACTTGATGATGACTGAAGAAAAAAATAAAGAATCATATAGGTAGATACCTTGTTTTTCAATTGCATTGGGAGGAATATCAACTCTGCGTCAAAAATCTTCTGCTGATCTTGGTGGAGGATCACCCTCGTCGTTAGAAATGCCTTCAGTACTCAAAATAATAATAGCCAAATCTTGCTTTTGACTGGGAGGGCCTTTCGACCAGGTCCAGTCTTCCAAGTGATGATTCTTCTATTCTTCAGTTTCAAATTCCAGTTGGTTTTCGACATAAGGCAAGAATTGCATCACACTCTCTTTACTCAATCTAAATTTCTTGAAAAATGTAAAATCATCCAAAGTGTAGAAAAGTGCTACACTTTTTATGCAAACGAAAGGACGTTATTAGTTACAGGAATATTTCCAGAATTACATTATTTACGAATCTGTAAATCGGTCACTGATAGATCGATCGTACGCTACAGATTTGTAACTTGTAACGGATGAAAAGCAGAATACAACCATTTGTGAATGTGCAATCGTAAAACATTGTATTAACTTCTGAATGCTTTTCTGAATGCTCACATAAGTGATTGAAAACAAATAGATACCAGCCGTCAATCAAGCATTGTGAAACCGGGCATTAATGAAATTATTGAGAGTTGTAAAGGTAAATTATCTACGGATAGAAAAAAACTAGTGGTTGACATATACGGGCGATTTATTCATTATTCAAAATTCTGTGCAATGAAAAACAATAAACCAAAACTTAATATTGGATGAATAATAAATCTTGTTTTAAGTGTTCTTTCAGGAAATAACTGAGAGAAAACCTTTTAATAGGAATTATCATGATATTCAGATTGAGCCCCATTTGAATTTTTTTTTCGGGACCACAATATTTCATTGATGATAAATTATTATTACTGTGATCCTTATCACTCAAAAAAACAGGATTAAGTAACTCCAATTAAGACGAAACGCATACTCGGTAATCTATTCACTTCACCCTAATAGCGCGATTTTTCCAAGTGCCATCCTTAAGCCCCTAATGAAGACCTCCAGCTCTCAATTTCCACTTAATTGCGCATTTTTTATCCAGGACGATTTGTTAAAGCGCCAGTTCTTAATGAACACAATCAGGTAAGAAACAGGGGGTAGGAAAGCTCCCAACGAAGTGAGATGTTGTTCTGTTGGCAGTAAATCCCGCCAAATTGCTCTGGCGTGCACCTGTGCGTTCCCAGCGCCGCGGTGCCGAACAAATGACAAGCGATTTACGCGGTAATCGAGGCCTCCTAAGATAAGTCCGTCAAACCCTCCAACTGCGCCAGGATAATACCAAGTTTTGCATGAAATTGTTCAGACTATAAAGTAAGATTAATGATGGAGGATGAGGAAAAGAATAGTTCCGAAATGGTGATTGGGGTGCGACAGCAGGCTTTAGGCATTATTCATGACCTGTATGACAGTTGATATACTTGCAAATGTACAAGGCATGAAAAATTTGATATTATGAGGTGACTGATATGACATTGTCCAGCTTTCAGCTACATCCTTCGAATAGGTGCAAGTCCAAGATTTAAAGAGAATATAATATGGAACTTCTAATATTTTTAAAATTTCATTATCTGAGGCGAAAATAGAAGCGAAATTAGATGGAATTGAATGGCTGAATGGCAGCTCTATAACAGTAAAAACTAGGGAAAAGGGAAAGCACGTTTTCGCGTCGATTTTCCAAAGATGGGTGAAGGCCAAAGCCGCATCCATCTATCTCCTTTTGTTTCCAAGTTATAAGCAAAAACTCATTTTTAGGCTTTTTGAATTGGTGTTTCTATTTCGTAAAGTTTCTGTGATATCGAAAAACAAATGTTATATTTAACACTTTTTCATGCAGTGGCGGTTACTTTCATTTTTTCAAATATAAGCCCTATGTTATTTTTACATATTCCAGTTTCATATTTTTTCTGATTCACAATCTATAATATACGTCGTGTCGTGTCGTGATTTTTATTCCAATAAAAAAACTCAAAAACTAGTTTGGTCAAGTTGGCAGGTCATTTCCATTGATAATATGACAACGAACTTTATGCTTATATGATGTCAGGTTATGAGTGACTTTGAAGATCATTTTCATTCCGGATACTCAAGAAGATGATCGGAAAATTTGGAAATTACGTGAATTTCCATGACTACATCATTTTCACCTATGCTATGCTACTAGCACAGCCGTCTTTATTTGTCACGGTGTTTGAAAAGACTGTGGTACTGGTATTTAGATTATCTACTAGTTGAAAAGGTTTCAAAATATATCTATTCATTTGAATTCAGTTGCATGCACAAAATTTCCTGATAGTGGTGCATTTCATTTCTGAAGATTTTTTTTTTATATATCCGGATTGGGAGTGATCTTCAAAGTCTCTAATAATAAGAATGAGGTTTATTCTTTGAAATCTACAAGGTTGCTACAATATTAATATCTGAATAATAAACCTAAGGAAATTCACCAAAGGCAAAGCCTTTGTGTTGAGACATTTAAGGAACAATGAAAATGTAAACTTGACCAAACTACTTTTTGATTTTTTTTATTGGAAGAACACTTAGAAACACGACGTTCATTATAAATTCTGAATCAGAAAAAATATGGCAGGCACCATTCTGTACATAAAGAGGAAAAAATTGCGGTCATGCTAAATCTCAAAGAAAGAATCAAAACAAACATAATTAATAGATTATTCAATAAACCTATTGGAAATATTATTTCAATTGTATTTCTCGTTCATTTTGTCATAAGCATTTTTCAGATGTAGGTATCGTTAAGTAGAGAAATCGGAGTGCCGCATAGTGTTTCCCTATATATCCTGATAAAGCATGGACTCTAAAAGCAAACAGGATAAGCATAACATTTTCCTGATGATCATGGTGTGCCCTACGAGTTGTTGGGTAATACACTTTCAATTTTTCTTGTCATACCATCTAGTTTTCATTACTCTCTTGTGACAAACCATAACAAAGCCCTTCGTTTCCGATAAAATAATTTTCTGAAAGCCATGGTCGTTCAAACTATTTTGATATACAGATACAGAGATCAATTCATGTTCATCACATCTCTGGTGGATCTGTCGAGCTCGAGAATTTCATTCACCGTCTAGATAACTACCTTGTTTAGGTGACTAGCTTCTTTTTGTATCTGGCTCTTGAGACATCCTTTATTTGGGTTATTTCCAGAGCACCTCCCTGTATCATTCCAAGAAATTTCATCGAGCGATGGAATTATATTTCTCGCTTCTATAGTTTGAAGAACTCTTCCTTTTCTTTCTTTTCTCAAATGAATATATCCTTCAAAATTTTAGAGTACTCACTTACTCAAAACGAAAAGCTAAAATTGGGTATGTGAGCTAGTACCTACGTACTAGGTACACAAACAAGAACAAAAAAAATCTGCAATTGGGATTTTTTTCCCAAACCCCTCAAATGATGGAATTGAAGTTTGTATAAAGTACAAGAGATACGCAAAAAAAGTCGAATGAACAAAATGAAATGATATTCTCTTGAATTATTTGTAAAAAGAAGTGAAATCCAACCAAAACAAATGTTGCCACGACGAGACCGTCTTGCACTCCCAAAAATTATCAGATCTCATTAGTTGGGGAGCCGAAGAGGGAAATTTGGGATTTACTCGAGCGTATCAGATTATTATAAGGGGAGATACTTTGGACCCTGTAGAGTACTTCTACCAAAAATTAGACCTGTATATAAGGGCAATTGTCTAGGACAGCCTGTCAGAATAGTAAAAAGCAATCAATCATTGTACATACTCCAGGGTGTCCGATTAGGATATATGTGGCTAATTAAATGTTAAAAATTATATATTATTCTACTCTGACAATTTAAGCATGACGAAAATGTGTGGGAGGGCGCCAAACTTCCAGGAAAAAGTCCACGTGTACACTCTCGAACGCGGTGGATTTTTTCTTATTTTGCAGCTAATAATTCAAGAATTACAGAAAAAGTTCAATATGGCAGTTTCGACTTACTGAAAAAGTTCACGAAAATCAGCTTTTTTGAATTATCTCTTCTCCTGGACTTCAAATCGTTTTCGCATTCATTGTAAAACTTGTAGAGCATAAGTTTTTCTATAAATTTTGTCCGAAGCAATTTTTTCTACTTTTGAATGTATGCTAAGCTCCTCGCCCTTATCGCCCTCTAACTCGAAAATGGTTATGAGTATGTAAAATTGCTCCAGACAAAAGTTGTATAAAATTTTATTATCTATGACTTCCATAATGAATACAGAAACGATAAGAGGACGGGAGATATTTAAGAAAAATTTCTTGGTAACATCTTCAAACTGTCAGATTAAGAGAACCCCCATGATTAGTTTCAGATTATTGGGTCAACAACGTCTGCACTACCGGGATTAACCATCTGTATGAAAATCTGACACGCTCGAGTATATACATACAAGTAACGATTTTTTTGCATTTTCAAAGGACCGCTGTAACCTTGCGTCACTTCCAAATTGTCAGTCTCTTGAAAAGTATTTTCCTTTAGGTCCAATCAACATATCCTCTAAAAATATAACACGCACGAAAAAAAACATTTTTTTTCGTAAGGCGAGTTCCAACACGCAAACTGTTTTTCATTTTATTTATTATCAGAGACACCAAGGGCATATACAGTATGTTAATCTGACACGATCAAGTATGTACATTTGACGATTTTATTTACATCTTCGAAAACTTTCAGACACTTTCCCCACCGCTGACTGTGTTCATCATAGAATCTTTTTTCCATTTTACCACCTAATCTTCAAAATCGACTAGGTTTCCACGACGCTCGAGTAAATCCCGATATAGCATCGTCGGCTCCCCAATCAGATGTATAGCCAGGCTTTCAACTCTAAACGCCCTAAATCTAATCTAAATACTAGGTTACTGTTTATTTTATACTGTTGAAAAAAATTGGTACTCACTGTTAATTTATTGAATGTTATGCAATAGTTCTCGCCCTAAAGAAACGGCCAAGCCACATATTTTGACTGAGGTGTAAAGTTAGGGCGTGTAGAGTTAGAGGATTGGCGATACCTGAGATCTGACTTTTTGAGAGTTCAAGCCGGTCTCGTCTCAACAATATTTTATTCGCAAATGTTTTTGTTAGAACATAGTATTTCTGGAGAAATAATTTTAATGGAACAGTCAAACATCCAAGATTCATCGCATGCTTTCTGTTATGTTGCTCACTAATATAATATTAGAGAACAAGAATAAATTGACATGCTTTCAAAAGAATTCGTCTTCGTATACTGTGTACAGGGTGGGCAAAATTGGTGATCCTGAATTACAACTTTTTCAACCCAACGAGATAGAGGAAAAACATTCCACATTACGGTCGTCTTTTTTCGAGAAACTTATAATGCCATAAACTGCATTACTCTGGGCCTGTTCCGATATTGCTGCTAGTACTGGCCCGCAATCGAATAACAATAGAACTCGAACGACTGGGCCAATAGGCATCGTTTCTGAAATACTGACAGTACTGTTCAGGAATATCGGAACAGACGGTCTGTCTTCTATTGTTGTCGAGTTATAGGTCAAAATTAAAATTTCAACTTTGGTCATTATCTCCGTTTCTTTTCAAGCTATTATGTTGAAATGAAAACATTACATACAGACACTTTTTTGATAGCAATTCAGTGGCGTACTCTGATTTTTTCTAACAGGTATATTTGCTGAGCTATAACATAAAGATGTATGTTTTATTTTAAAACACTAGTTTGAAATGACTTAGAAAGACTGAGAGTGATGAGTATAATATTTTTCTGAAACGGTAAAAAAATGGCAATTCTTTCTAAGTCATTTTAAACTACTATTTTCATAAGAAAATGCACATATTTATGTAATAGCTCAGCAATTAAACCTGTAGAAAAAAATCATAGTATGCCGTATGCCATTGGATTGCTATCAAAAAAGTGTCTGTATTGTGTCTTCATTTCAACATCCTAGCACAAACTGAAACGGAAATAATGACCAGAGTTGAAATCGCCCAAATTTAAATTTTGGCCTATAACAAAGGAATGCAGTTGATGGCATTATTAGTTTCTCGAAAAAAGACGACAAGTTGTAGTTCAGGTATCGCCAATTTTGTCCACCCTGTACATATGGAGCCGGATATTTTCTTCATAGTCTAATCAAATAAGAAAGATAATATCAACGATAGATAAGAGAAGCTTAGCCTCTGAACGTTACATTCAAGCATAGGATACCAGCCTTAACAATTAGATAGCCTATTCGACGACTATAAGGATATTTTGTAGCAGACTCGGAGCCTCTAAATTCCCCTATATTACCGGAAATGATCACTTTTCTCAATTCATTGCGATATATTGAAATGAGGAAATTGCAGAATTCAGATCTTGCATCCCGAGCAACATATTATATATTCGGTTCTTCGTTCCCCTATATCCAGTTGGCTTCAAATCGAACACCCCAATCTTAATAAGTCTATATAAGGTACGAAAATTCCATATGCTTCCCCCAAAATGAAAGTTCATGAAGCTCATAACTCGGCGGTATTATATGGACCGTGAACACATGTGTGAGAAAAAAGATTTCCATTTTCTAGTTTAATCTACCCTGGCGATTTAAATCTCGAGCACGTACATGAAACGGACAGCAGCTGCTATTCGATATTACGATTCAAAAATATTTGACGAGAGTCGAGCGGAGATATTATGTATAGGGTGGTCTGTTGTTGGTTCAACACAAGTTGGATTTCTCGTATTATTATTAACAAAGGGTTTGAATATTCTAACCCTTTGTTCTCTAGAATTACGCGATGAACTATATTATTACTCTTCAGCTTTATCGGTAATCAAAATAGTAAATATTAATTGATTGATTAAACAATAACTATCATTTTGATTCGAAAATATTTTTGATTTAAACTCATAATCAGTAAAACTCCATTATCCCCTCTATCCAATTACGTGGATTAAAATTAACTTTCCGAGATTATTCTGGGGTATATAAGTAGATAGCCAAAATCAAACATCTGTAATTTTTTTCATTGATATAAAATGAGATGAGGAATACTGAGCAGCCACTTCACCTAGTCATAAACTCACAATCATCAGTTGAAGTTTGAAATGTTTGTTATATGCTGTTGAAAATTGAGTCCCCTCCGATCTTGAAATTCTCGAATATGGTTCAATGGTTAGTGGTACACCATGATACTGGTGGACAGTCTCTCGTTCTGGTCCACCCTGAAAGGTCTGCTCTAGTAATCTTGTACTCTCTCAGTTGGTATGAACTGCTCATTTTACTTACTTCGTACTCTCATTGATATATTCTTATATTCATTAATCTTACTCGACATACATATTAGTTCTCAAGCTTTCTGCTCTTCTCGAAATCAACGATTAGTGGTTTTGCTCATTAGTACTCTCGATTTGTACCTTTCATAATTTATCAATTGTATCTTCTATTTTTCTGATGGATGTTCTAATCGTGCTCACTTGAAAGCAGTCCATTTTTGTAAATGTTGTATTCATTGATGAATTCTTGCACTCTTCAAGACCAACGTTATTTATATTGATTATAATATTCTTGCTCTTCTCATATCAATTATAATATTCTTGCTCTTCTCATTCAACTTATAATATAATTGCTCTGTTTATATTTAAATTATAATTATTGGTCGACTCATTCCAGACTTGGACAATTCAGTTTTCACCTCTTGGCCTCATTATTACAACTCAGCTTTCTCATTAAAATTCATTATTCTAACCTTCAGTTTTTCTGATATAGAGGAATATAGAGGCTCTCGCAATCAATTTTCATTGAGTGCTCTGTCACTGTAAACGTTGTGTTAATTTCGAATTTATCGAACTTTCTCAAAATCTAGGTGACTTCTCATTTGAACTACTTTGGATTATCTCTGTTTTTAGTTGAATAATGTCCCTTTGAGTCTATAGATGTTGTTAGTATTTGTATTTATTACTGTATTAGCTTCATGCAGGTGATTATTTCATTTTATGATTGTGAGCGATATACAGTAAATGTTTCTAGATTACCATCTCCAACTCAATTATCTGGTAATACAGTTCACTACTCTTTTTTACAGAATCTGAACACCCCGATCATTGAACTTATGTAGAAGAATATATGTATTATTCCATGAGAATTTTTATATGAATTTCCTAGGATATTTCAATGGTGAATAGAGTTTCAAGACTTTTCAAAAGATCAGCAGAAAAAATATAGTAGGTACATAAAACAATACCAGAAACAATAAAATAAATTTTAAATATACCAATAAAATTTATCTTTTTTATATAATAGTTTGAAATCTTAATTCACCTATATTTTTACAAAGTACGTCAAATCTAAGCACCATTCAGTGTTCTGAAACAATTTGGAGGTTCACTAATACGTAAGTATTAGTATATTACATTATTTCAGCTAAAGCTAGTAAGAAAGTAATGAAAAAAGGGTTTGTATAAGATATTGAAAATCACTTTTCTGGAGGGTATCCTTTTTTTTTTCAGATGCTTCATGACTCCACCAAAATGAGTATTACCTATAATGAATGGTTTTATGCTTTTCACCTCCTTCAATGAAGGTAGTTAACCATTTATAAGGCAGGTAAGTATATAAAAATGAGTTGCCCGCGATAATACTCTATTTTCTTCCATATCCATTCTGAAAAGACATGAAATCTCTGTGACAACGAAACCTTTCCGTTCAAATTCAAACGGACCAACGCTATATGAACCCTCAGATTCTCATACAAAATTATGTACACGGTTTACAGCCTCATAACCATGCCGTATAAGTCCCTGAGCTGCGTGTCAATCTTATTCCTATAACATTCATATTTTATTGCATTTCCCGGCTATATTTCCCTTATTTCCGAGGAACCTCGCAAAGCTCGCATCAATTTCTAAGAAGTTTTTTAGAACGATTCGAATGCGTAGTTATTCCAAATTCACGTTTTTTGTTTTTTTTTTCTCGACGTGCTCCCTCTCCATATGTATTTCCTCTTTTTGTGATCGAAATCTGAACAGAAATTTGAAATGTATGATTCATCTGATTTCTATATTTCAAAACGCTAGTTTACATATCAAGACGGCGCCAAATGAAGACAATTACTCAGATCACGGTTAAAAGCTAATAAAAATAGTGAACTTAAAAATACTCAGTGCAATACGAAAGTTGTATCCTCGTTAAAGTGAATCAATTGCAATGGGTCCTTTCATATAAAATTCATGCCTCATACAAGCAGCAAGCCGAAAATCCATTGTTTGCTGCATGAAACCTGCAGCAAAAAAATTCCAGATAACGATATCCAAACAACAATTTTTGAAATGCAGGCCAGCATTGAAAACCAATATTTGAAGAAAATCTTAGGAAAAATTTAAGAGAAATAAACAAAATATTACAGGAACATGTTGATACTCTAAAGGAAAAAGTAAATGCAATTGGACCAAAAAACAGGTAAACAACATAAAAAATTATGTTTATATATAATTCAGAAAAGGATTCATGCAAACAAGGCAAAGAAGGGAAAAAAGTCCAAAGGCCACAGAACAAGAAGAATGACATTAGAATAACCCATCTAATACCAGAAGACGTAAAGAAAACAACTACCAAGAAAGGAGAACCACAGAATCACAGAGAAATAAACACAAGAGAAAATAAATGTAAACAAACCTAAACGACAAAATTGAATCCGTGATATAAAGAACAGAGTAGAATTGATCTGACACTGACTTTCTGCGGTGAAAGATACAGTTTATCCCGCCCTCATGCGTCTGCTATCGAAACTAAAAATAATTTTGGCGCGAAATTCAAATCTTAAAGCTCATTTACTGGAATTACCTCAAAAAAATTAAGTATGAGGTGGAAATACTTTTCCAATTCCCGGTTTTGGAAGAGTATTTCTACAGATATTTTTCACAATAACTTATTTTAGTGAAAACTTCTTTCATGCATATTGTATGCATATATGTATTAATCAGAAAAAAATCGATGGGGTCAAAAGAAGAAATCTGCAAAAACGAATTTTGTCCTAGTGTAATTGTATTCTCAAGATTTAACTTTGCAAAGGGCACAAATTTTTAGACTAAATGAATCAAAGTTAATAGACAATATTCAAAAAAATCAATATTTCTCGGAGATTGAAAAAGAACATAAGAATACAGGTGAATTTAAAAACACAAAATTTAACAAAAAAACTAACTGCATCACAGAACCTTGGAAGTCCAATAATGAATTGAAAAATTATGGAATTGAAAGGTATACACTAGCTAGCTCATATTGCAGAAAATCTGGAAGACACAGGGGAAGTACAATATATATATGACGGAGAGGTATTTACAAAATTCGATTTCAAGCGTCATCAGCAATGTTTTTCACCACAAAAAGCAATTTTCTTTCTTTGACTGAATAGCTATTAATCACAGAAATACAAGGAATTCTTTATTGAACTGATATTCTAACCTTTTTGGAATGTCAATATTCACAATAAATAGGTTGAGAACACTTCATGAAAGCAAAAACTCAAATGCTATCAATATTCATTTATTCTTTTCGTATATCATTTCATATAATCTGCTAGTATTGTCCTTGAGCAGGATATCTGGTTTGGCGAACTCAATCAATCTTCCAGAGTCAATCACCATTATTTTATCATAGTCCAACACTGTACTTATACGGTGAGCTATGGTTAGGACAGTGCAGTCTTTGAACTGCTTCCTTATCACTTGTTGTATCATTAGATCAGTTCTGAAACAGAAATTTTCATCTGTTATGTCGATATGTGGAAAAATAAAGAGGTCTTTGAGAAAAGGTTAGACTGACACATTAGAGGTAAGTATTATTGAACTATGTATTTCAACTGAAGGTACCTACGTTATGATCTCATTTAAACGTAAAAATTTAACATAGAAATTTCTTTGTTCGAGCATGTTTTCACCAATTATTTAATGCCCAAGATATGAATTTTATTGGGTGCGTTACTTCCTTACCTACATTTTAATTATCAACATAAAAATGAGAACAATACATGCTTATATCGCTTGAAAAAAAATCATTACCTAATTTCCATGTGAAAGTGGAAATTATTAGTGACCAAGTGATCAACATATTATCTTATTTTGAATTCCTTTAAATTATAGCTGATGTAAACTGGTTCGAAATTTAAATTACATAATGATACTTACTCAGCATCCATATTCGAGGTCGCTTCATCAATGAGGATAATTTTATTTCTTCTTATGATGCTTCTTGCAAGACATATCAACTGCTTTTGACCTATACTCAAATTTGAACCCAGTCCTATAATTTGATCATTAAGGTCATTGATTTCAGACGAACTTGAGGACCAGCCAACTTCTTTCAAAGCTTGGTACAAAAGGTGGTCGTCCATTTGTTCAAAAGGATCTAGATTGTATCTGAGGGTTCCCGTAAATAGGACGGGATCCTGTGGTATCACTGATATACGCGAGCGTATTATACACGCAGGAATATCTTGTATGTCGTATGAATCTATGAGTATCTTTCCTTCCACATTGGCTAGTTTCAATATAGAAGCAATTAATGACGTTTTGCCTCCACCAGTTCTACCCACAATGCCGATCTGGAAAAAAACCGAATTTTAAATTGTTGGATTGTTGGAATAGAAGTAGTGAACAAAAAGTAAACTTAGATTTTCTCGATACCTTCTCGCCTGATTGAATAGTGAAGGTCAAATCTTTCAGAGCTGGTTGTGAATCTCCATTGTACTGCACTTGTACACCCTTAAAACTTATATTCCCTAACGTAGGCCACTCTTCATCTATGCCGTCAGAAACTATCGAAGTAGATTCTTGAGGTAGATCTTCATACTCCTTTATACGTTCCACTGCGACCAGATGATTGTTGGCTTGAACGCATTGTACGATGCAGAATTGTAAGTATGTGGTGAATGCCATAGCTTGTGTTATTGCGAGTCCGATTTGACTGCCATTGAGTCGTATTCCTTGAAAAAAATGTCTTGATTTGATCTTGATCTGATCTGTTTGGGCATGCTTGGAGGAATGGACTCAGACACACTATACACTTATTCGTCTGTAATATGGAGGCCTTAGCTAGAACAGACTAAAATCAGCACTCACGACTATATCACCTGCTCTCATTTCCATCTATAGTGAGAGGATAGCGGAAGATGCAATTAGAAATCACATACATATTCCCAATCCTACGATCTGAACGCAGTGATTATTATCAAGGAATACGATCCTACTGGTATATCTGATACATTGATATATCAATCAATGTATTTTGTCTGTTTTCACGTATGGAGCTGAGGCACTTACTTTGACCAAAAAAAACATATCTGCAGAATAAATGTCATACATTGGAAAATGGAAAGGTCAATGCTCAGAAATACCAAACCGAACATGCATAAGAGATGCAGTAGGGGCTATCCTGCAGCTAAAGTGTAACTGTACGGGCATGTGGCTAGAATGAGCAATGGGAGGTGGACAAAGAGGCTTGTTGAGTAGAGACATGAGGCCATTAGAAGCAGAGTGGGCCTCTATTTGTAGGTCGACAGATGATATCAGAAGAGTAGCTGGAAACTAAATTCAGATGGCACAAGACATTGACATGACATTGTTTTTAGCGACCCTTTCTTTATAACTAGTCACCATCCGTCAGAGTGTTTTGGAGATATTTCAGTGACACCAAAATCCAACCCAGTTGGGGTTGATGACTCTACATTCAACTTGGACTAAAAAAATTATGTTAGCAAGTCCATCACTCAGATGAATTGGACGTGTTGAGAATTTCCAGGTGCATCTAATCTCGATTGATCAGTGTTATTATGTGTAAAGGCTGTGCCATTTTTGTGCATGCTAATTTCAGAGGTCTATTTCAACTGCAGTGAAACCAAATTGTGAGAACGCTTCAAAGCGTACAAGAGGCCAAAGTGAATGGAGAAAAATGCTGATTTTACCGTGAAGGCATGAAATTAGATCAGGAGACCAAGAGTAGATGAATTTTTCACGAAAATTGTCTTAAAATGAGACTTATTCTTATTAATTTGCTAATCTGAATTGAGTCTACAGTTTTGTAATGTACACTCACTTTCTTCCATGAAAAAACAACTGACCGTCACGATGGAGATAAAAATGGTTGTAATGAACTCTACAGCGAAACTAAATGCATGGGTTATGGTACAAAACATGTAACAGCTACTGGTGTATCTATTCTGATGTTTGGAATATTCGCTTTCCATAACATCCTGTGCATCCACTGCCCTGATGGTGGATAAACCTTCAATTGAAGACCTCACCTGTGTTAGTAACGGTCCCATAACTAAAAGAAAGTGTTTTTAACTGTTTCGATTACGAAGATCATGAAGAACTCACGATTTCCTTCAATTCTCTTCATATTTTTGGATGTATACACGAAAACTTTTATGGAATGGCTGAATATGGCAGTGAAAGCAAGTACAACGATTATAAGATACGGATTTACATAGCCAATGAGGAGTATCCTGGCGACTATTCCAAGTACTACCTGTAATGAAGAATTTATTTAATTCATCATTGAATGATCATGAATTGAGTTATTCAAAGGTCGTCATAAGCATGAGATCATGATTACAATTGATGCTCAGATGGACTTCGATACATTTTCATGTTGATAGTTTATTCTCTTCGAAGAGTTGAAGGTTGATTCCTGTTGGAAATACATCAGAAATTCGTTTCAAAATTCAACAATTCGTTGAAAGGTATATCTTTTCACCAACAGAGAAGTGAAATATCGTCGTGGATGGTGTCAATTCATTTGGTTTCAATGTGAGTTTTGGAGTGCTCCAAGGATAAGTTTTGTTACTCAACTTCTCATGTGGACAATATTGTCACTTCAACCGACAACAAAGACTTCGCATATGGACACTTAATTAGCAAGTGACACACTCGAGAACCGTTGAATGTCACTATTCAGGGTTATTCTTTGACTCGTACCTACGAATATTTTAGCAGTAAATTCTTGAGGTTAGAAGAAACCCTTTTTTCCTTTACCATTCTTCCCGAATCGGTTCGGTTTTAAAGATACAGGTTGCTGAAAAATCATAAAAAATGTTATTTTTAGTTCTATATCAGAAACGGTGTTATCGAATGTAATGAGTTTCGGAATATAGTTTTTCATTTATTCGATTAATCTTTTTCGAACACAAGATATCACCCACGACTTCCAGTTTTCTCATTATGACCATTACGTACAATAAAAATATCAAAAATTCAAAGCACGCATCACTTCAAACTAAGTTGAACGCTGTCTAATGAATATTTAAACGTTTTGTAAAATAAAATGAGAAATATGAAGTATTCTTCGTATTTTCTCGTATAACGCACCGTTTTCGAGTAATTTGATGATTGATTAAAAAATTAAAAAGTATCTGTGAAATTTGAAAAATTTGGTACCTACTTTGACTGAATACAACTCTGTTTCAAAGATCCACAGATGTGTAGTGTCATAGATTTAGCCAGTTATTCTGAAAATAATTTGGTTTTTACAGAGGTGGCACAGCTCATTATGAAAAGAAAAATCATATCTTTTCTTTTTATCAGGGCCGAATCGAAAAAAAAACAATTTCTTTTGAGCAAATCTTCTTGTGAAATATTTGTATGAATCAAAGACTCACCCTGTATATATTCAACCAAATCGATTCCTTGACCGAAAATCTCAATCTAGTGCATCAACCTATGCAGTGGCGGCCCGTCAGGGACGGCAGGGTCGGCAGTGCCGACCCAAAATTTCGCGAGCAGCAAAAATGTGAATTCTCACTTGTGTAAAATAATAATGTATTAGAAATTCTCCAAACATTACATAGCTCTCAATAAATTTTATAAAAATATAAGGTATATGATATCTGATATCAATGGAATATGGTACTTCTTTGAAATACGCTGTTTCAATTAAAATCCCTACTCGGTCCGTAGACAAAATACGCTCATCTCTAATCGAGCTCGATAGCGCCGCAGATGCCTTCTCTAGCGACCGAGTGACCGACCGTTCGTTCTGTTCATTCTGGTACGGCATGCCGAATCTGAATTGTAAACGTATCGAAGGAGCGCTAATATCAATGAGTCAAATTACTTCAAACTTGAATAATTTTTGTTGGAATTTCATTCGGATAACAAATAAAATTAAATAAGCCTCTTATTTAATGTTTTTTCCGCCAATATCCGATAGCTTCAGTTTCACATAACAAATTACAAGAGATCGCTGTTATTTGAAACGAATTTTTATCGTATTTGTTAATTTTTATAAACGTGAGTGCTGAATATATAATACTAATGAAATTCCGACAATTTTTCAAGAACTTTTCAAAGAATAAAGACCAAAACAAAAAAAGATGAAAGTTGATATTGTTGGCTCAATACTTCGCACGGTGTAGGGCATATAGGTCCGGCAGGCAGCGACCCTGCCGACCCTAGAATGCCTCTCTTCGGTAACTCGAAGAATGATCGTTCGGGATATCTCGATTCTATCGTTTGCGCTCGAGGTGATGTTAATTTCTCGCAATTCTCAATTTCGTTAGAATGCACTTTTGTTTGTTTTTCAATTTTATTTTATGGATAAGCATTTTTTTTTTAAATATTTTTATTTGTTATATATATTTTCGGTTCTTATTTTCATATTTGTTCCGAAATTATGTTTATTTTTCAAGTGGTATGCAGAGCTAAAATAGTTATTTCTCAATCATTTTTTATTTTCCGGATAATCTTCAGAGATTATTGAAACAGAAACAATTTTGGCGAAACTCCACTATGAAAAACTAACGCACCGAGTGCAGTACCCCATGGTGATGTAGAAACCTGCATAATACATAGGTATAGAAAATATTTAAAATAAAATATATATATAGATATATATATATCTGCCGACCCACGACAAATATGCTCGAGCCGCCACTGAACCTATGGCATCCACGCATCTTCACTATAGACGTGAGTGTCTGTTGCGTGAAGACAAAAGTACCTTCACCCACCTGAAGATACATTTTTGTGGAAATCAAATAATCTCTCTTAGGTTCAATTATGGATTTTTATCAAGCATCAACCACATCAATACAATACCCAAACATTCATTGCAATCTCAAATTCCATTTCCAGAAACAAGTAGGTACAAATGATTGCCTGCTCAGACAGTTAACTGCCTGTATGGAAAATCAGGGAAGATTATGTTGATTTTATTCTGCATTTCCTATACCTATCTCTGAAATTTTTCGAGATTTTCCTCATCTTTTGAAAAAATTACACATGAAGGCTTACAAAAACTGTTTATTTCTGAAGAATGCAATGTGTCACTCATCAAGATTTATTTCTCAAAGTTGATCGCCGAAAGGAAACCAAATGTTATTTCATAAGGACCATTAGAATTTGATGTACAGGGGGTTCGAATGGAACTCTCAAATTTGGATTTCTGGAACAGGCGGAGTCGGATGTTTTTAATTGGAATGTTTTCCACATATGATATATTTTGTGATAAGTTTGGTTTTCTTTGAAGTAAATTATCCATTTGTTTCTATTCTCGTCCCCTATTCCCATAACATTTTAAACACTAGGTATCAGAGAGTTGGAAATATTTTCGAATGGAAATATACTCTATCTGTACAATTCCATCATTAACCAAATAAAGAAAGATAGGAAATATGAGTATTAATGAGTAGATCACTTGGATTTTCTTGTCATACTATCAATAAAAAACAAGCCTATTCTTAGTAGGGGAAATTCCAGATATACTGAAAGAGTAGTACGAAAAATCTGGCTTATATGCTCATGACATATTTCATTGAGGTGAGTTTTGAATTTCTGAATGTTTAACTTACTATGCATGATTCTAGTATGGTCCGCGGTAGAACCTCATCAACAGCCCCCAAATCTTTCGAGAACCTGCTCAGAATTTGTCCAATATCGACCATCTCGAAGAAACTCATTTTACCGTAGATCACCTTGTGGAGCATCCTGTTGTGTAACGTTCTAGAACTCTTCATCACCATCATCGTGTAAAACACAGCGCGAAACACTGAACATACTAGCAGAGTACCAAGAATGGCCACGAAAATAAAAAGATACAGGTATCTACCGGAAACAACAAGCACTGGCTGCGCTAATGTCACGTTAAGTCGTGAATCTTTGATTTCTTCGCAATGTGTCCAATAACTGATGAAAAGGAAGATGGAGGACTCCGCAGCTTGTGTGATGATGAAAATGAAGAACACCAAGGCAATCACGAACGTACCGTTTCCACTAGTTAAGTAGGCGAATAAATCGGATTCTTCACTTTTTCTCCTGCTCAGAGGTTCACTTTTTTTTCCAGGATTCTCAGACTTCTGAAATGAGAGAAAAAATTTAAACTTGAACAACATACAGGCTGGATTTTGGCATTGGCATACCTTCAAAGATATAAAAGTTATAAAAAAATATTTAAAAGCTAAATGAGGCATCATAGAGACTAAGGGAGTACCTTTTTCTCCAAACGATGATTGGATATACGCCAATAGCATGATTTTAAAAACTTACTTGATTTGTTTACCATATACATGTATGTATGCAGTATCGGAAAAAGGAAAGGAGCTTTTTCTCTGGTATCAAATATTTAATAATCTTGTAAACTAATCGTGAAATTTGAAACATATTGAAAAATATCTTTGGCAACTTTCTTAAAAGGAAGAAAACTCCATGTGTCAAATTTTTGTGAACAATACAATATATTGAAGTTCAATTCAGCTACAGAAGTGAATCTAGGGATCCATGGAAGATACACCTCAGATGAAGATCCATAAAATATGATGAAATTTTGAATAATTCCATAGTTCTTTAATCCTTACCCAGAACAGACACATAGGCAAATATAAAACTAACCTTTGAATATAGGACACCATTGAGTTCTTTCACAGTCTCATTGGTTGAAACATATGGTTTTGAATAATCTTGAAGAATGCACCCTTCTTTTTCTAATTGCTCAAAAGTACTGTATTTCTCCAGTCTTCCCTACAACAGTAATAGTTTTCCTCCTACTCCACTGAAAATCCAAATGTCTCCTCAAATTCATTCTTGAGCGTTTATGTTTATTATATTTGATCTTCTCTTCTCAAATGATATAATTCCATGTAGAATTCAAAGAGTGAACAAATTTCTATTATAAGATTAACTCAAAGCTTGAAGCATATTGATATTGTAATGAAATATATTTTTTTCGCTGACCTCTTAATAATGGCACTGTTTAACGTACACGAAATTAGCTGTTAATGAACCCTTTTATTGGTTAATTTCCCATTAATGCATTATTGTCATGGGCAATCGAACATAGAAGTATTCAGCAGCTTCCCAAATATTTATTTTATTTGTATGTCGTATTGATTTTCGTAATACCTAGCGGATGAACTGAGGAGAGATGAATTGTGGAGGTTGGAGAATTATGATGGTTAGAGAGTAATCAATATATCTATTTACTACAACTCCAGCTTCCACCAGATCCACACATTCTTTAACAGATATTATAGGGATATTATCAAATACTGTTATTCCTTCATTATAAGGAACGATACCAATGTGATTTACTCAAAATGTCATAACTCGAATATGCTCTCTATGGACTTCTCGAATTGTTCGATCGGTCGCATAAAAATCAACATTCCGATATGAACATAGAAAATTTAAGAGGTGTCAAAGACTAGGTATCGATAGAAAATTTCTGCAATCAAGAATTCACCACATTCAATTCAAAATGTGGTCGACAGAAAAATCTTGTAATCAACTCGTTTATTAATTGAGCGATTAATGATCTCAAACATTAACGTGCGAGCGAAGCGATCTCAATCATTAATCGCATTCATTAATAACCTAGTTGATTAAATAACTATTTTCTTCATAAAAAAAGACAACATATTGTAGCGGCTCCTAATATGGTATTCTATATGAGTCTGAGTATATCTTCCGATGCAATAGTAAATCTCTATACTTTATTCCTTTTATATGACAAGTTCATATAAATACGTTTAAGATAGCTCTTCATCTCATAGCTTGAATACTAAGAATGTAGAGCAAAACTTAATAATTGATTAAAGTGAGTCTTTTATGAAAGATCCTTCAGAAAAGTTATGAATAATAGTCTACAGGAGTTATTGAAGGTATGTGGGATTTTTTTTGTGGTTCTTTTTTGTGATTTGGTGAGCCTTTAAACATAATTTTAGGTGTTCAAAAATAAGGCATATTTTTTTTCTCAATTAACTTCAGATTTTTCATGGTTGGTTTGATATCTTATTATCATGTGAGAAATCAATATCAATTTTAATTTTTTTGGAATAAAAATTTTCTTGTACCGCTACGTTTTCACACATCATAAGGGGAAGCAATTTTTTTTGCCGAAAAAAAAAGAAAAATGTTAATTCAGTTCATCGTTATAGAATTAATATTGTTCTCTTCTTCAATACTTTTGTTTTTTTCAAGAAGATATTGTTCATTTTTAATTCATAATTTATTTTTGCTGACATAATTTCCAAGAATGTATTTATGTTGATATAAAGTTAAGTGAGTAGATATATAATGTAATAAACGTTATTTCGTAAATCAATTAGAAAACTCATTTACTTCATAATAATGAAGATTTGACCAAAATAGATAATTAGCCAAAATATCATTTTTCCTCATCGTTAATTGTTTTCGAGTTAGAAGATTGTGGAAGAAGAAGTACAAAAAATAATTGTTCTTTTACACTTACCGACTTAATAATTAAAATATGATCACATTTCTTGAGATGATTCAAATTGTGAGTAACCAATAGTCTACATTTATTCCTCAAGAACTCCAAGATACATTGCTCCATTACGTTATTTGCAACATTGACATCCACAGAAGAAAGGGGATCATCGAAAATATAAATATCCGCCTTTCTATAGATGGCGCGAGCTAGATTTATTCTCGATTTCTGTCCACCACTCAAACATAAACCACATTCACCAACGATAGTCCTATCGTATTCTGGCAACAAATCTAAATCTGTTTTCAATCCACATACCCTTATAACTTCAGAATAACGTCCCTGTTCCAATGGCTGACCAAAAAGGATATTTTGTCTGATAGTACCAGGAATGAACCATGGTTCTTGCGACGCGTACGATATCGATCCATTAATGTGAATATGTCCAGAAATGCTGGTTTCACCTGTTAAAATGAGAAGAATAAGTTGTATGTGGCTGGTGAATCCAGAAGTAGTATCCAAACAGGGACGTATCAGTGAATACCATAGATCTCTGGTTTCAACTAACGCTTGATGAAAAATGCTAGGTAGCTAGGTACCTACTTCATAGTTTGGCGTTATTCTCTCTGACCACCAGAGGTTCTAAGTTTAGGATGATTTGCATCTGGCATGGCGCATGACATTTACAGGATGGGAAAATTCATACATAGTAAATTGAATGCTCAATTCTCATCAAAGAACTCAGGCTTGTTTGTTTCAAATTAATAAATTATTTCTCATACTCACCTAAAATCGACAAAAGAAGTGTTGTTCTTCCACTTCCCACACCACCAGTGATTCCATATAGCATAGAATCTTCAATTTTGATGTTAATATTCCGCAGTATACAATTCAGCTCCTGTTTTCTCAACAACGTGTCTTCGTCAGTTTGAAGTGATTCGGCACCCTTTGAAAGACTCTGGTTGGTGTGCCACATCGTAGCAAAATCTTGAAGTACTACTCTATTTTCACTTTGTCCACCATTTTTGATAGGGGGTTTTGCAATTTCTTCTCGCAGTAGGAATTCATTAACTCGCTGGAGAACTTGGTGAAGCTCAGTAGCTTTAGTTACTGATAAGGGAAACATGAGTGTTATGGCGAAATTGAATGAATAATAATACATGATCAACTTGAACACCTAAAATGTGAATCAATAAATATATGATCGATAAGCCAATCATAATAAATACTTTAGGCGCAGTGATTTCTTCCTTCAGGATCACCATTGATAGCAGTGCCAAAAATATGGCTGTCACATTCACAAATGCCTGCAAGGAATATAAGATTCCTTTGAAATAAGACACCTTCTTCACTATTTTCATTTCAACTTCTCTAGCAGTAGTCACGAGGCGACAAAACGGCTCTTCCCAACCATACATTTTTATAACTTTTATGCTTGAAAGTATTTCGTTCATCAATTTAATTCTAACGTCAGTCTTCTTAGCTATGATATTTCTGTAACTCCCAATCCATTTTGCGAAGTAGCCTGTTGTGGGAATACAAAAATTAGAGCTAGTTTTAAAGTTTTAAAGTCTCTTCAACTTCAAAGTCTCTTTAATTTGCAGAACATCCCTGTGCAGAACAGGGATGAACATCAAGATGTTTTCAATAGCTTTTATAAAAAGACGGGGATGTCCCATAATTTCTTTAACAGACATAACTAGGTACTCACTTTGTAGGAACATATAAATAATAAACCATGTTGCTCCGGCCAAACCAGAAACGCCTACGTCATAGTAAAGCAAATTCAAAATACTGATAAGAAATAAAGGGGAACCCCAAACATAGTAAACATAGTTCGCGGTTCTATCGAATCGACTCAAATCATTCGATATCAAATTAAGTGCATTATTTTGGGAACTGAGCTTCATCCGCAATATCTGTAAAAAATAAGATATAAGATATTGTATTTCAATACATTACACTTATTGTATCAATGAATTCACAGAGAAGATAAAGAAGATAGTGGATTTCACTGACAATAGTGATTATTATATTTTCTTGGAGCTGAACTATTGTTCTTTAAAAGAATGATATCACCAGGTAGGGGACTTCAATCTTGCCTTGTTGGCGGCTGGTTGACGCTAGAGTATTTTGATATTGTATAGAACTCGCCAGGAAGTTCTGTATCTGTTCTCATCGAGGTGAGAGTTGTGTTGCTCTGACAAGATCAAATAAGGTCGAAACTATGGTCAGCATCTACTCTTCCTCTGTGAAGCAGCCTTTCCTTCGACATTCATAAGAATCATCCTCATTCGGTTTTCATTTTAATTAGTACTCTTTATAACGTCGAAAGTTTTCTGAATTGAAGAACTTATCAAAAAAAAAATTGATTTTACTCACTTTTTTGTGTATACATGTGCTACAAGCTATCCTTATTTTCATTGCGGTCATACTACTAGAAAACTTATACTGAACAGAAACAATAGTACTCATCAGGTTGAAAATAACCAGTAGCGAAATATACCAATATGCTTCTGACCTCGTAATCGCAGTTGACGAACTGAAGTAACTCAGTATATTTCCTAATAAAAGAGGTTGAATGATTCTTGGAACCAAGGATAAAATTAAAAGACTAGAGTCCATCAATATGTCCATCCAAAAAAGTCTAAGTAAAACTATACAAATATTTGGCTTCCTCTCGCTTATCTTACATTCTTCCACATGGTGTATCCATAAGCTGCAAAAGTAATTTTATTCGAAATTTCATTCTACATGTCCAAAGTGTTATATTCAGAAATTTCATCAAGCGAAAACAAAAATGTCCTCTTTTGAATGTTACAATAGAAACCTCTCATGTAGTACATTTTTGATATGTACAGCGTGCCAAATAAATAAATAACGTCGCCAATAATTCTTGTACGAAGAATTATTTAAGGAAAATCCTGGCACCCTTCGATTTTCAATTTTAAAAGCAATTTATCGTATGTTTTTTTGAATTTTATATATCTCACCCCCTACGCCCCGCACCCCTCCACTTAATTTTTTCGAATAGGAATATATGGATTGTTATACATCAAATGAAAGGTAAGTTGATTACCTATTCAGCAATATTGCTTGAAGTAGAATTGGTTGTGCCATTTTTTCATTGAAAAATTATGAAATAATTTACAATTTGTGAATGGAGAGTACTGCAATCAGACCAAACTCAAAAAAGCGAACAATAACTTGCTTTTGAAATTAAAAATCGACGGATGCCAGGATTTTTCTTATAATTCTTCGTACAAGAATTATTGACGAGTTATGTTACTTTTTTAGCAAGCTGTACACTTGATTGAATAGTTTGCAAAATTCAAATATTCGAATGCAAAAATGGTACTTCACCTTTCAAGTTTGTCGCCTAGTACTTCACTTCGATGACAATCCAATGGCTGGTATAAATTATTTGCATTCCATGATCGTCCTTTCCTGAAGGTACCTAATGTATACCTACAAAAAACGACTAAGTTCAATACAGGTGTATATGTTTGGAATAGGAGCCCATTATGACCGATTCCTCAGGAAAATATTTTGTCAAAATAAGTTTTGTCCTTGTTCTTTTCAAGCCTCGAAATATCTTTCGAAATCGGAGCTCAAATTTCATATGGATACACAAAAATATTTTTTCGAAAACAGGCTATTCTCAAGACTCGTACAATCTACTATAGTTAACACCGGAATATTCCAAATAATTTATTGTATCGTTTTAAAATCAAAGATTAGTACAGTTAGATAGATTAAAGATGTTCTCATGGATGTTTATTGTTTTAGTTCCGAAGTCTTCAAGATCTTTTGCATCAGATATTCATAAGTATTATCTGAAAATTGGGATATAACGAAAAACGAAAGTATTTGATTCTAGAGGCACAGAAAATTGGAATGTTTCAGAAGTCAAAATATTAAAAAAAAAAAATTAATTCTTTCAGAGAATCGTATTCTAATAAAACATATTGTGCAAAATTGTCGTACTGGCGTAAACGATTTGTCCATGAAAAATCGGTGCGCGGTGTCCCAAACGAATTACTGTTTGGTATTCAAAACCCATTATGAGTTTGAAGAATCAGTTTTGTACGTTGTATGATAAATTACAATTACAGTCCTAGGCAATATCAAGCAAAGCAGTGCCAATTTAACAGTTAATTTTAGACCATTCTGCTTGAACCAAAAAATTTCCTTTTTTGCCCTGCGATTCAATCACTAATAAAGAGATTAGAAGAATGAAAGTAAATATGTAGCATGTTTTTGGTGTGCCAAATGTTCAAGTCGAATTGTGATTACCAGGCTCAGAAAATAGGATCATTTCTGGTATTTTCTGGGTCGTTTATGATTTACTCTTCTAATAACATTAATTCAGCTGTAATTCCTCTGCAAATAGAATGAGGCTGAGAGGATCAACCGAAAACAGTTATTTTTTGAAGTTCGTGAAAAAACTCCAACTTGTGAAGAAATACGACAATGATTTATCATAGCTAATTCAATTGGTAAAACTGCAAAACTGTTGCACACGGAGTGCATATTTAGAACTCCTTATAGTTACTCCAAAAGATCTGAATCTAGATATGTCATTCACTATTACGGCAAATTTCATTGGTAAATATATGGAGAACACAGTTATTTTATATTTTAGAGTCAGTACAACAATTTCGAAAGATCCCAAAGTAGTGCTATATTAGAAATATCGAAAAACACATTATCACCAACATTCAGACAGAAAAACTAAATCAGAATAGGCATTCCGACTACTTAATTTGCAGGAATTCCGTTACTATAATTTTTTTGCTGTAATTTTTGTAGGAATCGAAACGATTGGGGTGGAAATCTCTTCGGATTTCTGAGGCACAAGTAGAATGTAGTTGCAACTAACAAAATCTGAATTTGCCTATGTTAATGTATGCTATTGAATGTGCATGATCTGAATCATGGGTAAGCAAAAATTAAAACTATATTATTGTGTGGACAGCCTTATTTTCACGAATACAATATATGAAACATCTAATCAAGCTTGGAAGCATTATTGATATTTATGAATTTGTGGAAAAGGAAAAACTTACGTGAAAAATAATACTGAAAATAAGCCAGCCCTCGTTCTAGGATGTACACTAGCATTATCACTATCCTCCTTCATTATAGCACAAGTACATCATTACTCTGCCTCAGTATTAAATCTTGTTAAAGTCGGTCTTACGCTAGACGAGAGAAACAGGACGTCAACATCAATCCATTTACGAATGTAAAATGTACATATTATTACAATGACTTGGCTGTGTTATCAGTCTGTGGAATGAAATGAGATAAATGGTTTTTCTAGGTTTATTGGCTGATAATCAAACTATTAACGATTATAATCAGTAAATATGAAATTAACGTATTGCTATTGTATGAATGATTTATGACCATTGTTGTGTTGTTTTAAACGTCAATGGTACAAAACTTTTTCATTGAGAAATTTTTCTTACTCGGTTATAAAGAAGTCCCGAAAGGTATGGAGAATTCATTTAACGAAGCGGAATTTTGATATTTTCCTTGAAAATTATTACCGCACTGACATTCGCACAAAATTAAATTGACAAGGTCGGTTTTCTTTCAAAGTATATGTTCCGAATTTTTATTTTATTTGTCTCGTTTTCTTCAGGTTTTGGTCATATACAAATCTTTCCATGATGAAAACTCACATATATAACCTATTGATTCAATTGAGATTGTGGAATGAAATAAAAAAATATATCATCAGCAACGGCGTAGGATATATATGGTAATTTTTCCTAGAGCAGCCCTTTCTAAAGTGAAAAATATACAGGAGGATCAAGTTCGAGAAGATAGAACATTCTCAGCCCTAAACATCTTAATATCATCAGAGTGAAGATCAGATACTTTTTCTTGTCTGCCATTGATTTTCAGGATTATTCTTTGGCAAATATACAGGGTTTGGCGTAATGAATGGATAATATGATACCTTCGGGTAGAGGACGTTAGGGGGTTTAGAAAAATATGTTTTATGTCCAGTAAAAGTTCCGCGATTTTCGAGATATTCGATATTTGCGAAAATTAAAAAAAAAACACCCTTTTCCACTCTTTCAGGTGACAAAAGCCCAAATGAAGGAATTTTCGCAATTTACTATTTCCATCATAGATGCGCTATCGAATATAATTCATGATTTTCGAGGCGCATGCATAGTCTTTTCTCAAACAAAGATCTAACTCAAATTTCTAGTTTTGCCTATTTTTTTCCAAGTTCAACCTAGCGTGTTGTAAAAAAAATATGATTACCCGAATCAATAAAAATCGTGCCTGTTTCACTGAGATTTTGAAATGATATAACCGCTATATTTGCAGCATTTAATACGAAGTGAATTTTAGTTTATTGTAAAGTTTTTTTAATTATTTTTAGCAACTGAAATGAGTCATGCAAGGAGAATGAAGCAATCATTGATTAGAAGGTGTAGAACATCTAGTAGAGCTCCTGATGGCCAATTTGAATATATATATATATATATATATATTTCTGGGCTTAACAATATGCTATATGTACATATTAATAAGATACAGCCTAATGCCGTCTACCCAGTCCTCTTCTCCAAGCCTCTCGATCCTGTGCCGTTTCCACATTCAGCTGTCTCTGCTCCATAGACTTGCGTATTCCCTCGTTCCAAGAGCGCCTCGGCCTTCCTCGCTTCCTCCGCCCTGGCGGGACCCATTCAAATATCCGCTTAGGCCATCGCTGTTCAGGCATTCTAATTAAGTGACCAAACCACCTCAGACCTTTTATTTCGATACGATCCAACACAGTTTCTCTGGCATGCAACCGATCCCTAATGGCCTCATTAGTCACATGTTGCAGCCTTGATACTCTTGCACTCCGCCGCAGGTAGTCCATTTCGACTGCATTCAATCTGCTACTAAAGACTGGTAAAGGATCTCGGAGGCAATATGATTAGTCGATGGTCATAGGGCAATAAAACTCTGGGTAATGTTCACTGTTTTCCGACGAAAAGGTCGGAGGCTCTAGGAATAGAGTTCAGCTCTGCCAGCAAATCCTACTCTCACGTCCTCGAAGGCAGGTCGCCGCGTAGTAGCTGGGTACAGATCGTGCAACTTATGCATGTGATGTAGCTTACGAGAGAGGGTGAAAGGCGAATTTCTGGCGCCTGAAAACTGGAACCGATCGACTAAGGGAGCACTCCCCAACAGAAAAGCCTGGTCCTCCAAGAATGGGGGTTTGGGCGTGGGGCTAGCAACCCAATACCAGTAAAATTGACAATTTTGCTACTTTCGGATTCAACAAGCCTCGGAATAGAACTGGAAATATACGGCGAAGACTGGCGAGTAAACAATTTGAATACCCTTTGTAAAACTCAATTCAATATCACGATATTTTTTTTCCAAGTTACAAAAATGCTGAAAAATTCTTCATTACTTGAAATAAACTCGAAAATATTGATTTCACAACTGTCGGGTTTGATAATGAAAAAAAAACGATACAAAATAACGATTTTAAAATATCGTTTGTTTAATTTAGTTTCACAAAAGATGTTTGAAGTGGTTATCATTAGCTCTAATACACCTTCTAATGAATGATTGCTTTATTCTGCTTGCCTGTCAACAATTTCAAAATAAGTATCATTTTAATGAATTAAATTTCACCAAAAGTTGTTCAATGTGGCTACCATAGCTCTAATGCATGCTCTACACCTCCTTATGAATGATTGCTTTATTCTACTTGCATTTCTCATTTGAGTTGCCGAAAGATTTAAAAACAAGGTTTACATTGATCTAGGCCGCGACTGATAGTAATAGGAATTTATTTTGTATCAAATGCTGGGAATACAGAAAGTTATACCATTCCGGAATCTCAATGAAACAAGCATGTTCTTTCCTATTTTGGATTTCAGGTAACCATATTATTTTTCACACCACGCTAGGTTGAACTTGGAAAAAAATAAGCTGAAGAGAAAATTTGAGTTAGATCTTTATTTGAAAAAAGACTTTGAGTACGCCCCGAAAATCATAAATTACATTGGATAGCGCATCTATCCAAGAATACTATCCAAAAAGCAGATTGCGAAAATTCCTTCGTTTGGGGTCTTGTCACCTAAGAGTGTCAAAGGGTGTACCTAAGTTTTTTTGATTTTCGAAAATGTCGAATAACTCGGAAACCGAGGAACTTGTAATAAACATAAAACATATTTTGCTAAACCGCCCTAACTTCATCTACCTGCAAGCACCACATTATCCATTCATTACGCCACACCCTGAAATGAAAATTATTATTTGTCTAGAATTCGAAATTTGTGACCTAACTGCACATTTAAATATCGATCGATCTTAAATTACCCATCAGCTTTGAAATGCTGATAAGTTGATTCATTAGATAAGTTGAACCTATCAATTATCAACTTCTTCGTGTTTTCATGTCTTCCGTTTGTATATGATCTATGTTTGTTTCAGATTCTCTATTGTTGCAGACTTTCCGTACGTGGTACGTCCTATGATGTTGAAAGAGATCTATAGAAAACGCTTTCAGTTTGTGCAATCAACTATTAGAAATCTCGACTCCGAATATGGAAGTAGAAGTGATATTCTTAATCACGAAGTATTTCTTTTATTTCTTTTTTTCCTGGATATTTCCATGGAGATCTTTTTTTCTAGGCCCAATTATTGTGAATGAACATCCAAATCATTATGAGATTACTATGAACAAGTATCTTCTGGAAAAAAATTCTCTTTGTAAACTCTAAAGTCTAAAAGTTAGTATAGAAGATTGATATTCTAGATGATTGTCTACTTCACTACTGGTAGTGTCTAACCGAAAATTCAAATTTCCTTCGGGGGAGTGAAACAAGAAACACTAATTTCCACCACCTTTCACTTATCTCATGAACATATCTGCAACTTTTAATTTCCGCAAGAATAGAGGAAAGAAATAAATCTTTCTGCAATTAACTTCTAACAGTTTTAATTATCTGCAGTCAGAATTTATGCTACATGGAGTCCCCGAAATAAATTATTCGTTCCCAAATATAAAGGGTTTATCGTTCCACTTTAATTAGAGAAAACCTTAATTTGAAACAACTTTTAGTCTATTCTGCCACCTCGGCTCCAGATAAGGATAATTTATTCTTGATAATCATGAGAAAGTTCTGTTCATATTCTTCGGATTTCCGTCAGTGAAAGCTTCATTTATGGGTCTCAGAACAGGAAATTGCGAAGGGGTGAAGAATTCTTAATGAATTAGTCCCACATTGGAATATATCACAATTTCCAGGATAGAAGTATTTGAATTTATCCCCATATGTTACCAGAGTATTGTTGAAAAACTAAAAATCAAACACAGCAATGTGTCTAAATCCTGACTCCATGTCATATATTTCTCAAAGTCTCAATATAGATATGAGTAAACCGTGAATTTGCGATAGACAAATTTACAGATCTAATTATGAATCAGATTCCGCTATAGATTACCTTGACAAGCCTTCATTTATCCAAAAAACTCATTTGGTTTTGAGCCGTGAAACTAGATTTTCAAAAAGCATGAAAACCTTTTTTCTTTGCTCAATATTTTGCCAAATACATTTTGAATCTTTCTCATCTAAGATAGGCAATAGCACATTGAATAACAATTTAGAATGAGTTTGACATTTGTGAAGAGTAGTTATCGGAATAATAAATAGATGAAAACACAAACACCTTCTTCTTTTTTAAATTTTTCAAATTAAATCTTGGATTAATTCTGTAAGATTAACAAAAAAATATTACTTTAATTTTTGGCATTCATAATATGTTTTTGTGTTTCGAATTTTATAGTTTGCTTTTTTTGATAATATATTTGTTATTTTGACTTATGTAATTTTATATCTGAATCATGTTTGTAATAACATTTGAGTTTTTCATTATTATATATTTCAGATTCAGTATTCCTGATACAATATTTTTTGGAGATAGATTTCGCTTTATCGAGCGCTCTGGTCAATTTGTTTTCATTCCGTTATTTCCTGCTAATTTTTCTTTATCTATAGCATATTGTATAAGCAATTATATTATTTATTGTATTCCGTTCCCCATTTACTATTTCTTATTATGCAAATATCGTTTCATGGAAAAAGCTATCTTGTTCAGTTCGATTGGTTTCGAAAAGACCTACCGTATTATTCTGTATCATGCTCGTGTTGTTTACTTCCTGGAAATAAATGCTAAAATTGAAAATATCAACATTTTTTAATTTGTCCCCTTTGGAATGAAATTCAGCTGGCAACTATGCCTAGACGACCAAATGTGGAACAGTGCAAGTAAACTCGTTTATTTGAGCCCCACTAATTTTTAATAATTATTCTCCAATATCAAAAATAAATAAAAAAATAGAAGAAACGAACCAAATAAGTGTAAAAATTTCTGCTGGTTCTATTGAAAGTTCCTGCTATCTGAATTTCCAGATGATTTTTGTGCCATGACAGAGAAGTAAGTAGGTAGTGACCTATCAAATTTGACCTGCAAATACGTCTTCATCCTACACTAAAATAAATATAGGTACTAAAGTAAATAGGTACTATTTATTCAAACATGACTACATGTTCATGTAAAAATATATCATCACCATCAAAAAGTACATACCCCGTCAAAACAATCAAAAGTGTAGACAAACACGAGAAAAGAAACAACGATAAATCAAAAACCAACACGAAACATTATCTCATCTGAAGAATTGATTGAGAGTAAACACTATCTTCTCTAGGAGTAATTTTTTGATAGCTCTATTGAATTCCCTCGGTGATAAAATCTTGACATCCTGTGGAAGACCATTGAAGAGCTTCAGGCAGTTCGGACCCTGCTGTTCCCCCTTGATTCTAAGTCGTGGAATAGAAAACTTGCTCGTGTCATATCCATAGTATCTGGAATTTCTTGGAAATTTTTCATATTTCACGCAAGCAAGTATAAACACTGCTGTTACGGTGATTAATTTTTCACCTCTGAAGACATCTCTGCAACTGTTAAAAAAAAAGAAACAGAACACGATCTTCTATCAGAGAGAAAGTGAGAAAGAAGTACAGCATGGCTTCAATATTAGTTGTAAGTTGCTTTCGTCATCTTTCTGATCATCTTGAATAAATAATAAGCTCAAATAACTCTATCAAAAACGATTCAAATTCAAATATGCTTGCTTACACCAACAAATCATATTTTCCACTACAGTCTTCTCAGCATTATTCGAATTGATCTCAAATTAAATATCCCTATTGTAGTTATACAAATTTTTTCTGCCGAATAAGGTTCAGTGATCACCTTCCCAGATTTAATTCTGAGATTCTCAATCATCTTGTAATGAGATAGGATTTTCGGTGTATAGGTAAGCACTGAGTGGAAGAGGTAAGAGGGGAAAATCAGCTGCTTGTTCATTCATGGGACTTTCGTTCCATTGATTTATTTCGAAAACTGATGCAAACGTGCAATAACAACGTCATATTTTGACTGACAGCATTATCGAGAAGTCTTAGTTTTCCTCCGGTATGCTAAAAAGATGGCAACCATAACTAGCCACATTTTCAATAATCACTCAATTAGGTATAAAGATTATAAAAATGGATCCAATCAAAAGGTTGATGTACCTTTGGATTTGAGTGGAAGTGCATGAATGACAAAGCTGCTTTGTCATCCTCTGAACTCCGTATTGTGATTAATAATTGATTTTCTGTTAGGATTATGATTGTATTTTTTGATGTTGAATAAAGTTATTCTTATTTTTATACTTACATTACTTACACATTATTATGAATTTCAAAACATTTGAAAAAATAACATATTTCATTAGAGGGAAAAGTGACTTTTCATGGCTCGCCTTCAATAACCTGCCCACAAGTTCGGCGGGCAAATACAGGCCCGCTATGAAAAGTGACTCTTCCTTGAGAAATAATAGACTTTTTCTCGAAATCGGTGGATCCAATGGACGTAAAACTATTATACTATAGTAATAAAAATTTCGGAATATCATAATTTTTTATGCAATATCTTTTGCGCATTCTGACGAAAAAAATATGGTTATTGAGTTAAATTAAGCTAAGAGATTTCATTATATTACTGACCCATCTTATCCACCTTTTTGTATTCAGACCTATTCTCAACATGTAAATTTAGCACTTGCGAAGCCCCCAAGATAACTGTTCCACTCCTCATTCAACGTAACAAATCGCTTTCAATAGAGGGAGAGCCAAAGATACAGACACCCAATACTATCAAAACAGCTTGAGATAACAGGGCGAATACAAAATGATCTCTGGGTTGAATTCTCCAAACAATACGACTGGGTGAGTTCTCACGTAGAATAATATGACCCTCTGTCTTCGGCGAAACAGATTTCTTGGGAGGTGAACTACTTCCATAATTACGAGGATGCTGTCTTAGGTGCTCAGAGCCCTGCAGTTATGCCCGAGTTTATTTGCCTTGGTATCCGTGATCCCATTGTTCTCCTCAAACTGTATCCAAAATTAGATTATTAATCTCACCTTCACAATTGTTTCGATAAGCCTAATGCCTCGTCAAACTATTTTTCTTCTCAATGATCAAACTACAATCCACACTACAGCAGATGAGGTTATTGTAATGAAGATAGTTTCAATTTTAAATCATATTACCTATAGAATAATCTGGTGAATTGACGAAATTCTTCTTCCTTCATTATTTCTTAGTTAGTTTTTCCATATGCCATATTTTCAAATTCGATAACAAATTGAATTAACAATTGAATTCAATTCAATACATAAATGTGTGATCTTTATATGACCTAACTGCATATACGTTTATGTGGTTTCTACAGAATAACCATAAGGACAAGTTGAACGAAGGGTGAAAAAAAGGTTAAAAGAAATGCAGATAAACAATCTATTGGATCAACACTAATGCCGCTCGAAAAACAGAGTCTCTAAGGAGAAACACAATGGGTTGTTTCAGGGTAGGAGAAGGGAATTTTCAACATTTGTTCTAGTTCCGCTGCGTTTTAGAGATTGTTGGTACTTTTGTCTCTTTGTTATAATTATCCTTCTTGTCCTTGTATTTTATTAATAATTATTTTGATTTTCTTACGTCACAAAAAAGTTCTAGAGGAAGGAAAATAGTATTGCTGCAAAAAAAATCTCACTCGATGATTTCAAAAACCTGTCAGGTTATATGATTCAAACTAAGATGTCTAAAAATATGGAGAGTAGAGAGAAGGAGAACGATCGCCGTACTAAAAATGTGTCTCCAAAAACGGGGAAAATAGGTGTCGCTGCGATTACAGCGGGTATCGATAAGGAGTGGGGATTCAAGCGTCAATTTGAAATGAACGGCCTTCATTTTATTTAAGGTTATGTGTCATCGTGGTTTTTCTGATGATTTTTCAAATACCTTTCTTCAAATCTATATTGAATATGAGTTCTCTGAATTATATGCAATAAAATGCAAGTCGAAATCAATGAAATTCAAAAGAAATCACTGATCAAAAAAATTGTACCTACTTTTGTTTATCATTGTTTATTGAAAGCAGCTATGTTATTTGGTTTACTAATCTTCAAAATTATATAAATCCGTAGTGAGGAGCAGTACACATCAAGACAACAAAAGGTAGCAGTCTCAGATTTATCACTTAGGTATTAGAGTAGATTCTTTTGCCAATCTGAGAACCGATATAAACCATATATTATGTTATGCCAACAAAATTCTTCAAGAATATTTACTTCTGAACCATGTAGTTTTATTGGTTAAATATTCTTATTCAGAAGAGTCAACTTCTCACGAGGGATGACAATTTCGATTTCGTTTATAATGAATCCATCATCTTTTTGATATCTTCATCGCAAAAGTGCTCTTGACACACAAATTGATTGGGAGTTGATTCTTGAGATAAGGTTTTTTCCAATTTTCTCTCAAAAATGCTCTCGGAAATTTTATCTCTTTTCCTTTTCTTTCCGATGCCAAAACACTCTTATACTAGCGCACGCTTCAACATTTCACCATGGTCATATGTTGTTCTCTTATCAAAAATCGACAATAATAATATTCCTATCATCTGTCACCAGGGAAACAGTTCACTCAGCCAACGAGCCAACTACAATTTGATTTGTGTAAACAAAATTTCGCACTCTCGTGATGGCCAGCGCGACTGTTGGCAAAAACATGAACTACTACTATTGGTACATATTTTAGGGGACAAAAAATCTGTGGTCTCAAAGCAGCGATCGTTCTCCTTCTCTCTACTCTCCATATCTAAAAACATGGTGTATGCACTCGTCAATTTTTGAATGCAATGACATTAGACCCGATTTGTTTTGTGGCGGCGCCACCATGTTCTTTCTACCCCTGTTTTATTAAAGAATGTCTAATGATACTCTCTCGTTATATTTTGTTCTCTGTTGATATCTATCACAAATTACAGTAATCTGTGATCCCGATCGATCAACGAATCTGCAGATATTTCATCACCATCGAAGGATTCGAAAGAGTACTTGCCATTGCTCAAGTATTCATGAGGAGGATAATTCAACATAATTTCAATAAAACACAGTTAATTGGAGAAATATCCAATATATTCAATTGACGGAAATGGAATTTTCACTATACATGCTCACAATCCACATTACGTATTTTCGATACATTTCCTTTGATTAAATATCGCTGAAGTTGTCATAAAACTCTTAGCTGTATCTGTCCCGAATCTTCGTTCATCTGATTTGGTTCTGCCTTATTCCAACAACAAAGGGTGATAGTCCAACAACACCGAATTCTTAGCTGTAGTTCTTGATGGCCCATACAGAAAAATGAACTTACTGAACGACATGTTGAATAAATGAATGTTGTACACCCTTTCTCGAAACGAATACATTTTTACACACCAATAATCGTTTATAAATACAGCACATTCGCAAGTCGTAGGAATATATTCAAATTATTTTCAGATATCAATTGACAGCTGTCAATTTCTAAATAGCGCTACAGTGGGAAAAACGAAACTTATCCCTTATTTTCAAAGATGGAAAAACAAAATCTAATCAGTGCATACACCATGTTTTCAGACATCTTAATTCAAACATCAAAGTGTGATATTTTGTCAAATATCTATAGTGAAGGGTAGAGGCTGTGAAGAAAAATTTTGAAAAATCTAAAAGCCTGTTTCTCGAAAACGAAGCGTTTGCGGACCAATATTTATGAACTTTTATAAATGATATGATCCAAGTTATCACCAATCTTCCTCCTTGCATTAGAAACATCATGTATCCTTTTTTGTTTTATGGGCGTATTTTTAGTACTTTTTATCTCGTGGTTAGCTGAGATCTCCGATACTTATTCGACTTGCTTATAAGTCTTGAGTATAATACTAAAACTTGCTTCAGTTGAGTTATTTATACCTCACGTTTGATTGAACATTTAGTGACCCAACATGACAATAATATCGGCTGTGTAGTTGAGGTCATCAAACTCAAATTGAACTAGATTTTCGTCAAGTATTGGGCATACTCATGCAAGAGTCTGGATTAATTTTAGTCAAACGTTTTGAGTTTGATGATATTGAGATTGAATAAAAAAACAAAAAACAAGATGGATGAATTCCGATGTAGAATCTCATAGTTAATTCATAGCTGAAGTTAACAGTTCGATGCCCACGTATAATGTAATTCAAAAGAAGTTATCCCTTGGGTGAAAGTTTCTAACAACTTCAAACTCTGCTCGGTTTTCTCACGGGTGCATTCTTCGTTATCCTGCAGGATGTGGCACTAAAAGATTTCAGAATTCCTGAGACGGGTATAAGAGAATAAATATTTTGTTTAATTAGTAAGTTTGTTGGTGAACTCATTAATTTGAGATTATTATTAGTCTAGATGTCCATATCAGACCAACTTTTCGAATGAAGTAGTTGAATTTCTTATTCCGCAATGTTTCATTCGGATGGAACTTCTTCAGGAAACTTAGATCTGTGTTTGACTTTTATTCTCATAACATAACACGGAAAGTTCTTGCCTGAATTTTCCAGACATGAATTAATGAAAATATAATATGATTATCTGGAAAAGTTTTTTGGAAGAATTTTACACCTTATAGAGAATTCAAATATTGACCATCCTGTGAATTTCAATGAATGTCGATAATAATAATATTTATATCATTTAATAATATTCATTAAAAATGTGTAGGTACCTGCCTACTGAGATAACACTTAAAATTTTGACGAACATGAAACTGAAATATAAATGATTCATATGGTTCCTCATACTGACAATAGTTAAAATACAGGGTGCTTCACGAAAAGTAAACATTGGACAAATGAATAGAATCAAAGGAGATTTTCATCTCATCACAGCCATCCTAGTAGGAACAAACATAAACTTCATGATAAAAAAATAAGAACACAAAGTTAAAAATAAAAACAGTCATGGCAAACTATCAGTATTTGGAAAGAACCTTGAGAAAATAATCAAATCCAGGATGATGAAAATACTGAGCCACACAATTCACACATTCCAATTTGGTTTCAAACAGAAAACATCGACTATCCACCCACTGATCATACTCACTCAGTAAAGTAAAGGAAAAGAGGGAAATCATGATGCAGCAGTATTTATGGACATTCAAAACATTCAAAAAGCATTTGACAATGTCTGGCACGCTGGACTGATTTACAAATTGCATAGTCTGGGCTGTCCTACTTATCTCTTAAGATTGATTAGTGCATTTCTTACAGACAGGACAATTCAAGTAAAAGTCAGGAACTCACTTTCTAACGAATTCACCCCTAGACAAGGACTTCCCCAAGGCTTCCATTTATCACCATATCCGTACAACCTGTATTGCTCGGACATCTTACCGCAAGATCTTATAAAAAAAAATAAGTTATATTTTACAGTTTGCAGACGACGCCACACTGATCGCTCATGCTAAAAGTATTCAAGATGAAATAAACAGATTGGAACAATTGAAGAACAGGTTGGTTGTATGGTTGAGAAAGTGGAGTATAGAATTCAACTCGAAAAAAATCGAAATTTATACTTTTTCACCATAAAGCAGCCCAAATATATCCTTGAACAACACCACCTTAAAACCAAGCACAAACTGCAGATATCTTGGAATGACAATTGACCACAAACTTAATTTTAAAATGCATCCACTAAAGAAGCAACAATCTATAGAGCTAGCCATTTCAGAAAACTAACATACTGTAATGAAGGTATTGGGATAGAAACAGCCAGCAAAATATATAAGATGATCTGCTGACCTCTCATAGAATATGGACACCAAATCCTGGGACAATGCAATAAAGGTGCCATCAAAATGATAGAAGTATACGAAAGATTACTGAAATAAGACATCCGAACAATCCACTACATTAACCAGCCAACGAATTTCCTCACGAAAAGACAAAAATAAAACCTATAGCAGAATACAGATACAAAACAAGAAATTTATCAGTCAGCAACACAACATTAATACAATAGAACCATTAATACATAGCATATCCCACCTTGAAAGACCTCAAAAAAAACTACCAGAACAATCAATATTCCAATATTTACTTAGCCTACTTTAATATTCTACTTATTATATATTTCACAGACTCGCATACTCACTACATACATATTGTATGTAGTGTATATACTGTAAAACATAAATTGTACAGGGGCAGGAAGACCTCGGTCGATAGCCCTATAAAAAGTTTTCAATATTATTCTCTCTCTCTCTCTCTCTTTAATAAAACAAACATAAGATATAATAATAAGGATAAATTCAGATGCATACCACCCGACGATATGAATATCGACAAGTGTTACGATCTGAATTGAGCTAGCCAATTTGCCATCGTCAAGGCCCCAAATGGAGTACGTTCCACCGAAGAAAAGCAGATGCTGACCATGGTTTCGGCCTCATTTGGCCTCATCAGAGCAACATAGCATTTTTCTACGGTGGAGAACGTTTGGAATTGATGGAACTTTATTCAATGTTGTCATGTTCTACCGGGTATTATTTACCCAGAGCGCCATCCAACATGAAACGGTATCCGATTCAATCCCCTCCAGATAGAAACTAAGACGAAGACAATAGCATATGTCCCATATTTTTCCTAATTCAGTACGCCGATTCGCCTTTGCGAACGTCGGACGCATGATGAACTGGGAAGTCTGAGAAGCGCTCGGGTCGCGGCAGAGTACGATGCCAGCGGTACAATAATGAAGAATGAAGGGTGGTATGCATCTGAATTTATCCTTATTATTTTATTCATTGCCTCCCCGTTTAGGCGTGATCATTCTTCATTATAAGATATACTGATAAACGTTACGACCTTAGCAGACAACATAGTATTATCACTTAAGTATCCCAGAGTATTCTTACCTATATGCTTAGATTTGAGCTGGACAACCACACTATAGCTAAAGTTGTCACCCTCATTACATCAGGACAATTCCCCTAAAATTTTTTGTCCGAGTATTTCTCATGATGTGTTTAACCTTCTTTGAGACTGGTCCACAATCACAAGCAGTGCTCCTAGAAATTTGTCCAAGTCCAGTGCGGAGAAGAAGGTTTAGGCGACACCATAATTTTTGAGGTAGCTGCATTCTTTGTAACGCTTCAGCAGAGTTATCCATGGTTTGAAAATTTGTTGTTCTTTCAATCTCTAGGTTAAACCGATCTGTGAGTTATGATGGGTTTACGCAGATTTACTAAGATATAGGACCTAAGAAAGGAACCACTATAGTGGGCAGATGGCGATCACAAAAACGCCATCTTATATTCACTTTCAGAGAGAAAAAAATATCACTAATTATTTGAGTTTTTCACATCTTTGAGAAGTTTTTCTTTTTATTGCAAATAGTTTTATTGGAGAAAGGTTTTTATTCGTGTAAATGATTCAGGGTAAGTTCTGAAAATCAAACAAAGTTGTTCATGATCTGAACACTTACTTATATTTATTGTTTTCAGCTACAGGTAATCAATGGATCATTTTTTCATTATTCCTCCCTCCTCTTTCTCCTCATATAGTCATATATCTCTCATTATTATGTGTTTTTTTCTAGCGTCGAGCATTCCTGGTAGGTGCTGTGGTGGTACCTTTTTTTCAAAAATCTCATTATAAAAATCATATTGAGAATAAGAAATGCGTTGGTAAAATCCACATAAACTTACTGGGTTGGGAAAAGTGATTTTCACATATTTGATTCTCATTTTTCTGAAAATCATATATCTCTGTTTTTAGTTCAATTATGCATTTTCATCAAGTATCGGCCACATCAATCCAATATACGTAAACTTTTCGTTCATTTTCTTCATGAAAATTATAAAAGCTGATACCCTTGGCAGTAACAGATATATTCATCAGGGCGAATGGCAAGAGTTCATTCTGAGAGGAGATGAGAGAAGGGAACATTCCCATTTTCCTGAAAGAACATTGATCACAAAAATGAATTATTTATCTAATATACGATGTTTCTGTATCAAATGCGAAATTACATTTAAGAAATTAATTCAAGGAAATTACAGGAATAATCCAAATCTTCCTAATACTCCAATGTAACGAAAACATAATACACTCTGAAAAGACAATGGGTTTTCTCGGATTGCGAGGGAAGCTGAGGAAGGAAACCGAGGTTTTATCTTAGGAAAATTGCACTGGCATAAATCTCGAATTCGATTCGAGTTACCTTAGTTAGCAGTTTCAAAGCGGGTAATCACACTTTTGTTTTCGACTGTTCTCAACGATTATTAGCTTGTTATTCCCCTAATAGTCCCACTGTATCTCTCCGGAGTTTCCCCTTCGTCTCACTCCCCCTATCTTTCATTCCGAGGATTTATCGCAGCTCTCGAAGAATAAGAAACTTAAACTCTTGTTTGTAATGTCGATGTTACAGTTTTCGGTTGAACTGGGATAGATTCATATCTTGAATTAAGAAACTTCGATTGGGTTTGTGTAATAATTTTAGGAAACTCCTTTCAGGACGAAGAAAATTGATTTGTTTTGCTTCAGAAAGTCCTTATCTCATCTGAATATATTTAAAGGAACTTATTTCCACTTGGCCCAAATATGTATCTATTCCATTATGAATTTTTCTCCTCGTCACACTGGAGAGAAGATCGTAGGAAATATTTTCACGGTAATCAACACTTGAATGCATGGAGATAATTGAAATCAGATATCTGTTTTCTCATTTTTATGACCTATCATAGAAGAAAACCCAAATAATATCAAAGAACACCCTTTGTATCATAAATTCATTATAAATGCCATATTACTTCTAGTATTATTGTATTATATGGATATGTATATTTGTAGAAAAGCCACGTATATTTCGGGAACTGATCCACGACGTCATAGAACACCGTGAAAAGGTCGGAGCTTAATAAAATTCTGAGTTTGAAGTCGGAATTTAACTGACGATTAATTACCTTATTAGGTACAACAATAATGTTCATTTACCGTCTGGCTTTCAGAAGCATGTACGTCCCATAACGAAAATGGATGAAACACAACTACCTAACAAAATAGGAAAATACGTCAACTTCAAAATTGAGGGGAACAAATTCTGGTAACTTTCACCATATTGTAGGTTGAACTACAACATAAGATAGCCACCCCCACGACTATTTGAATAGGTAACATACGAGGATGTATTGATATCTAGCTAGCCTAGACCAGTTCCATGCATAAAACAAATATTCCGTTACCATAGCAACGAACAATAACTCATTAGAAGTGTCAGTGTGAAGTTTGAGGTCAAAAAAGTAAACCAGTTACGCAATAAAATAAAAAAAAAGATGTCCACCGATATTGTGAAAATCGAAAAATTGGAGTATCGAGCCATCATCTGCATTTAAAAGGGTTAAGCATATCTTCGTGAATCTGCTTACCAAGAGGTAAGCAGATTCGCATATGCTTACCTCTTGGTAAGCAGATTCACGAAGATATGCTTAATACCCTTGGTGATCAATGTCCTTCGTATCCGACCTTGAAAAATTGGACTGCAAGCTTCAAAAGAGATAAATTTTCTATTGAAAATGATGACTGATCGGGAAAGCCAGTTTCTGTGTCAGTCCCCGAAAATATCGATGCAGTTCATGACATGATTTTATTAGACCGTCGAACAGATATCTGAAGCACTGAATATTAAATACGAAAGCGTTCATCATATAGTTCACGTCAATTGTGGCATGATAAAAATTGCTGCAAAATGGACCCCCAAATGTTTGAATGTTGACCAAAAGCGTGCAAGGGTAGAAGCATCGTGTTCGATCTGTGCTCGATTTGAAAACGATGTAGACTTCTTAAACCGAATTATTACTATGGATGAGACTTGGTTATATTTCTACGATCCAGAAACAAAGCAGCAATTATTGATGGAATGGCGACACTGTGGTTCTCCAAGACCTAAGAAGTTTCGTGTCCAAAAATCTACTGGAAAATCTACTGATTTTTTGGATAAGGGTTAAATAATAACCGATTAGATTACTATTCGACATTACTAACCACTCTACGAGAAAAAATTAAACAGAAAAGACGAGGAAAGCTATCCAAATATGTTTCGTTTTTGCAGGACAACGCCCCTGCACACAAATCTCATGTTGCCATGCAAAAAATTCGTGATTTAGGGTTTGAATTACTTGAACACCCCCCTTATTCACCAGATTTGGCTCCATCTGACTATCATCTCTTTCCTCAACTGAAAAAAACTTTAAAAGGTCGAACATTTTCTTCCAACGAGGAGGCAATGAAAGCTGTGAAGGTCTGGTTTGCAGATCGAGAAAAAACAATTTTTTTTGAAAGTCTAGAGACGTTGCAGGTTCGCTGTAATAAATGTTTCCAATTAAGAGGAGAATATGTTGAGTAATAAAATATTTTGACATCGAAATATTTTTGGTTCTATAGTAGGCTAAGAATTTTTCAATATATCCTCGTATGTGCCCATTGTCACATCATTCTTGAAGTTTCCTCCCCATATAGACTCGTGCAGCAAAAGATTCTAGTTTTTTCACTGTACTGGCTTTCCAAATTATTTAGCGTCTCATATACTGGCATTAAGGATATTACATTTACCTACCTAGTTAACGAAGCTCAATATTTTCCACCCCCTCGGAGATTTTTCAAGGCAACACGTTATTTAAAAGGGAAAAATTGGCAGGATTCACTTATCTCAATCGATATATACGATTTTTTTCTACCAATTATGTTTGATCCTGGATTTCAAAAATTTCATTCTCCCATCCATTTGGTTCATGCCTTCAGTTTGCAAATATAATGTGTTAAAGTTATTTTAACCAACACCATAAGCGTTTATTTGAGCATTTTTCATTTAACTTCCGCAATACAATGAAAACATTAATTCAACCCTATCTTTTGCACCCTTTATGTACCGGAAAGTTCAATTTTAAGAGCACGTAAAAATCGAAAAAATTAGTATTGGCGCCACGAAGTCGTTGTTACGAAAGAACTTCAAACTCTATCAGATATCTGCAGTCAAATCACCAATTATATCGGAATTGTTAATTTATGCCGAAATTTAACGAGGGAAATTTTAATTATTATTCCACCAACTCAACCGATTTAGCGAACTTTCGAAGCACTAGTTGGCAGACAGTTAAATGGCGTGTCCTCCCAGTCCTTAACATTGACATCCTTACAAATTGAAGTTGTTGGAAATTTAAGAGGATTTCCAGCAATCATACAGTTGAGGTTACTCTTAATTAGTTCATTGATCGTGTTTGCAACAAGCAGAGAACCTCGCTATACTGCTTTCCATTCTTTATACTGGTCAGGACAGAAAAGATGATTAGAAATCTTGTAGAAATCAACCAATTGAAGCTGATTCTTCACTTATGGAGATATTGAGAAAAGTTCGCTTTTTAACAAACAGGAAGAAAATTTTACACCTTTTTTATGAGTGTGACTATTGTAATTGATTATACTAGTGAAAAACAAGCATTAGGTTATATGCTAGTAGTAAATTTTATTCAGTACTTTGCCCAGATTAAACTTGATTTGTTTTCGATCGACATATCATCATGTTCATGGTCATGTTCATTTGGAATATCATTATTGCATTGCATCCTGTTGAACAAACTTTCTCCATTCGGATATTGCCCTGCTTACTTGAAATTGATTGGTTCTTACTTGAGTGATAGAATCAATTATGTGTTCTATAATGGTTTTGTGTCTTTTGAATATATCTCAGAAGCTGGAGTTCCGCAGGGGTGTGATCTTGGTCCATTACTATTTGTGGTGTTGATAAACGATCTGTGCATGGCATTGGCGTATGCTGATGATTTGAAGCTGTGCTTGAGGATACGTAGTGCAAACGATTTGAGGCTGCTTCAATCAAGTTTCCAATTGGGTTCGGATTGGTGTTTGAGGAATGGACTAACCTTGAATTTGTAAAATGCTTTTAGATGTCATTCACAAGAAGATTGGAGCCCTTTGTTGGTAGTATCTTCATTGGTGACCATTTCCTTAACCGTGTGGATCAAATACGTGATCTTGGCGTTCTGTTTGATGCTCAATTTTGTATCAAACCACATAAGTAATGTATTTATTAAATCAAAAAACCATACAGGTGTTGATCCAGTCACAATAGGAGATCTATAAATTAACATATCTCAAATTAATCCTTCAAAATCATTTTCCTGAAGGAATTCACCCATTTCATAATAACTTTTATTTATAAGAAAATGTTTGAGTTTATGAAATGAAAGAATATTGGGATTCTTGGACTAACTTTTTTTATTGTTCTTCAATACAACGCCGACGTTTCGAAACGACTTGTTTCTTTTTCAAGGCTAGTATTCTGAACAATATCGTCGATATAAATTTAAGTTTGGTTTCATATTTCAAAGTTAGTCCAAGAATCCCAATATTCTTTCATTTCATCTAACTAATGGACGATAACCTAAGAACAGTTTGAGTTTATGTTTTTGTAATCTACTAGGAATTGATTTAAAATTTTTTGGCAACTTATTCCACACAGTTAGTAAGCTGTAAGTTACATTTTTTGTAAATAGCTGTAGTTTGGTTTATCCTCTTGTAGATAATTTTTTCCTCTTGCATAATGATGTTGAAGTTTTAGATCTTTGAACTCTTGATAGTTGTTTATAATGAACATCACTGACTCGTAGATATACAGACTGTACAATGTCATTAGTTTTTAATTCCTGAATACATTTTTGCATGTTTCATGTTGTCTCATTCCGAAGATAATTCTCAAGCATCTTTTTTGTAAAAGGAATATCCGTTTTGCTTCTGTAAAACATATTGGGGAACTCAGTGCCTCCGCTTATAAAATGCTGCATTTTGTCTTTAGGTGCTCTGAGGAGTTTGACGACCTGGAGGTATTGAGAAGTCTTTACTTCACACTTGTTATCAGCAGGTTGGAGTGTGGTGGTCTCATTTGGTTTTCCATGTATGACTGTCAACTGAGTCTTCTGGAGCGAACTCATAGAAGGTTTTTCAAGTATGTCTCTTTTCGGCAAACAGGCCAACCCTGAACGTGGAGCTAATCTTTCTTCAATTATGAGAAAAAGATATGCTAATGACATCGTTGGCCGAAAGACATGGATACCAGTGTGCTAGGTTCGCCTAAAGGCTGCTCAAGGGTCATTACGACTCGTCCTACTTGCTATCACTATTACAATACATTAAAAGAAATAATTGCAAAGAAAGTTCCCTCTATTCCTCTTCACGAAGAAATGGGTTTCAGTAATTGGTTGAGGAACAATGGAAAGACATTTATTCTTATGCTGTTATAAGTCTTCGGTGTCCAAAGTTGCGGACTTGCGAAATAAAAAGTACAGAAAACTCTGCCCAGCTTCATTTCTGTAACTAATGAGGTAATGCAAAAATGGATTGTTTTTTCGGTAGTGAACAAAGCTATTATGCAGGCTATCAATATCAACCATATAAAATTGAAGATTTTACATTAGCCACCCCTATTATTATTGTGAATCCTACAGGACAAGATATCAATTAATATAGTATGTGTATAAGATTTTCCTTCAGTATTAAAAAAAACTCATTCCATAGACATATTTAACGAAATTATTTGAAATAGGTATATATAATATGATATCATGACTAATTGGAAACATCTCAACTACAGAATTCTGGAATGAAAATTTGAATATCCAATGCAAATTACATAGGTACATGAAATATATTTGATTCTAAAATTTATAAATTACTTGTGTCGTGAAATTTTTTCGATAAATAACATTTTTTTGTTGATATGGATTTAAGTTTCATTTGTTTAATGACTGGATTGAAATTAATAAACACTTTAATCAAAATAGTTATGCAAATTGTACATAAAATATGACGTATTATGACTTTGTTCATAAAAATAAGTCATTGGAAATTGAATGTGCATTGTGATAAAATGGTAATTTCATCAGTATCGTAGAATTTGGGAAGAATCAACCAGTCACTCTTCCATGTCGTACACCTCGTGATACTCTCCATGATTTAGTTGATATTGATGTATAGCACCTTCTCTTTAAGCAAAATATGGCAATATGTCGACAGGATACCAGAGCTCTGCACAGCTATGTAAGCTGTGGTCTCGCTATTGTTTCAATCGTCGTTAGTTTGATGTTCTTGTTCATGTGGCTTCTTCTTGCTATGAGCGGATAAAGTCTGCTCATTGCTGCCTTCGTTTTTCCAACCGCACATTCAATGTGCTTTTCTCAAGTCAGTCTTCTGTCTAATGTCACTCTTAGGTATTTGCTTTTTTTTTCCATTCAACTTCTTCTTTATCCACTCCGAGGTTTTCGTCCATCTTCAACCTTCTCTTTTGTAGTAATATTGCTTGTGACTTTCTTCCATTTATTTGAATTTTCCATTTTATACACCATTCCAGTATCTCGTCTATGGATTCTTGTAGGCTCTTCTGTATGATGTCTATGCCTGACTGCTACTCCTATGTCGTCTGCATATAGGGCTAGCATAATTTTATTATTCTTAGGAATATCGTGTATGTAGGTGGTGTAGAGCAAAGGTCCAAGTACCGATCCTTATGAAAATCCTGCTTCGAAGTATCTAATTTGGGAGATTTCTTCGTCTATTTTTACATGCAAGTTCCCATTTCTCAGATACTTCCTAATTATCTTGGTCGAGTATCCTGCTGTTTTTATTTTGTTAATTAGACCTTCTTGCCATTCTTTGTCAAGAGCTCTGTCAATATCCATTAGAACTAGTCCTGTGGCTTGTTTAGTCTGCATTTCCTCCGTATTCTATAAGTCTTAGTAGTTATAGTTCTAGAATAGTTGTAGAATCTAGAACGACTATGCGACAGCATATTTATACCTATCCATACAGCTTCCAGATTCTAGATTTTGTATTTTTATGCGGCTGGACACTTTGAACTACATATCTTCAAATTCCGTATCAATAAAGTTTTAAAGTTGTGTCCACAAATATGTTAATCATAAATTTATATATAACACACATATCCTATCACTCAGGAGAGACATTTATGTTAAATCTTTTCATTTGAGCACATCCTTATCATGCAATTTTCAATCGAATGTTTGAAGGAATGGAATTCCACCATTCTTCCTGTAACGAAGAGCTCATTCGTATTTCTATCAGATTTTCAAAATAATTCTTCCTGATATAACCCGCAAGCGGGAGGCCAAAATATTGTATTCAAAAATTTCCGCGAGAGCGCCCTAGGGACACATGTAAATTTCTGTACTGGCAAATCGGATGTGAAAACTGCATGATTTGCAGAGACGTGCCGAAAATATCGACGGGAAAGAAACAGGATATATCCAAACAGAATATTAATATCCATAAGGATGAGATTTCCGATATCTCACGTATCAAGTGAACATGAATATTTTTCGTTTATGATTGGAGAGGGTGAATAAAAAAACTATCTGTCTTTAAATTGGGAATTACCCTACTGCAAATATCATGAATTTGTTGTGAGGGAGCTCGAAGACAACGTTTTCCGTCAGATGAAAGGCAAAATTTGAATAAATATTCCAGTATTCCATATTTCTCCATAGAAAATGTTTTCCTTGAATTTATAATTTTGTATCGACTTGATTGAAATCGTCAGGAAATTCATCCTTGCAGGTTGAAATAAATAGTCAAAAAAAGGTAATTTCTGTTCGAATTAAGCAATTATAAGATTCAAATTTTGATACCCTTATGGTAAAAAGAACTTTTTGGAAACTTGTTTCCATGAATGAGAGCATCATTTTGCCCAAGTTTTCTGACTTTTTTTAGTCGTATATTGTGGTCAAAAGATTGGGTGGGCTCATTGGATGAAAATTAGAATGGCGGAAATCAAGGGCAATATCATCAGCGTATATGAACTTCTGAGACGAAAGTAGCAGGGATATCATACAGATGCTCAAACTGATCCTTGGGGAAGACCTTTCTCAAAATTTTGAAACAACTACTACTATCATCAACAAAAACGCGAAAGCCTTTAAATGTCAGCATATGCTAATAAGACAGATTGTATATTGTTTCAAAATGAGAGATCGAAAGTAAAGCCTCCTGATTGTATTATACTAGATGAAAGTCAGGTTGGAATGACAAATTGTGTTAAGTTGGCGTTTATATTGATTCTTATCTGAAATGGAAAAATCATGTGGACTACTTGAATAAAAAACTAAATTCTACCATATATGCTATCAATGTGTTGAAAAAGTCAGTTGATGTATCCATCCCGAAAATGATTTATTTCTCTAACTTTCAGTCAATCTTATCGTATGGTTTTGTGTGCTGGGGAGGCAGTTCTTGCACATCATGCCTGTTTCTAAAACAAAAAATGGCTTTAAGATCTATGCTTAACATGACATACAGGCGGACATTCAGGGGTTTGTTCCGGAGTAATAATATGCATACTTTTACTGGACTCTATGTTTATAATTATAATTGTATCAAATTCCTCGTACAACACAAAGATTTGTTCGATAGATTCAAAAATAAGAATAGAAGAACAAGACAAATGGATCAATACCTATATCCTATACACAGCTTGACGTTTACGGAGAATAATACAATGTATATGTGCATCAGACTGTATAATGCTCTACCAAAGTATTTTCGTTTCATAAATAATGATAATAAATAATAAATGATCAAAAATTTGTGTTCATTTATAATGGAGTGTGAACCGTATAATTTGCAAGAATATCTCGACTATTGCAAATGTTACAGAGATGGTTAAGTTGAGTTGATTGAATTGAATTTATTTGTGAAATTTTTTCTATGTATTACATAACTATGTGTACTGTGAAATGAATAAACCTCTATCTATCTATCTATGTTTTGATAAAGTAACCATTTTTCCACATTCCTGAAAAATACTCGGAAAAATATAAAGTTTAAAAATCACCATCTCGTTATACTATATTGTATGTAGTAGGCAATACCACAAATGCTATTCGTTTTCTGAATTCATCATTGAAACCTGATTCAGTAAGGGTTGTGAGAATTAAAAGCTGAACAAAACAATTCTTATTTATATTGAAGTACCCCTGGCAATATAGTAGAGTTTCAATTCTAAAAAGAGCCAACCAACCCCTACAAAGTTTTGGGGGAACTCAAAAAAAAAAAATTTAGATTCAATATAAGGCTTTCCACGTTTTGAAACTCCTAGGACTCTGGCTCGTGGAATTCGATCGGAAAATTGCCAGTAACCTTAATTTTAATTGCTGATTTCAATTTATCCATGTTGAATGCATTAGAGAGATTGTCCACAGCTATGGTTGGTGTCATAAGTTCGTGAAATTATATTCACTTTATATTTTTGATTCTTTATCTTAAGAGGAGGACCTGAAGGATAAGCCTAACCTAGATTCCTTAAAACAACCCATCTCTCAAACGTGTGAAGTTTATGTTTTGAACTACAGGGTATACCAATACGACTGGCATTTATTTAATTTTCACAAATTTTATTAGATAGAAAATTTCGATGAACCTCGATAAAGCTGCAGATTTATCTTCACCTACAAATCTAGAGATGGTAATTGTCATTATGTTCAAGATGAACGTGGCCTTTACCAAAGAATTCTATAATTTGGTGATTCTTTTCGATAAGACGAGAATCTCATGCTAGCCCATGCTTGCTCAGTACCTTCCTTCGCCGGAGGTAGTTCTATAGTTTGGAAAGATATTATGTCGAATGTTCAGGGAACAATGAATGGTGAGAGACTGAGTGGCATAGGTTCCAATTTTTTCGAAATTTCAAAAATGTCAAATATATCGAAAACCGAAGGACTTTTACAGACCAAAAAACTAATTTTTCTGAATAACCACAACGTCCTCTTTCCGTAGGTACCATATTATTATTACACCACACCCTGTGTACTCCATTCTTGATGAAGAAAAACATATATTCGGGGATGTATGTACGAGTATATGTTGAAAAATTCTTAGCCTACTATAGAACCAAACAAAATTTCAATGTCAAAATACTTTATTAGTCAACATATTCTCCTATCAATTGGATACATTTATTACAGCGAACCTGCAACGCGCAACGTCTCTAGACCTTCCAAAAAAATTTTTCTTTTTGATCTGCAAACCAGACCTCCACAGCTTTTATTACCTCCTCGTTAGAAGAAACTGAAAAAACAGTTGAGGATAGAGATGATAGTCGGATGGAGCCAAATCTGGTGAATAAGGGGGTTGTTCTAATAATTCAAACCCTTAATCACGAATTTTTTACATGGCAACATGAGATTTGTGTGCAGGGAGTTGTCCAGCAAAAACAAAACACCTTTGAATAGCTTTCTGCGTCTTTTCTCTTTAATTTTTTTCCGTAGAGTGGTCAGTAATGTCGAATAGTGATATCCGGTTATTGTTCTACCCTTATCCAAAAAATCAATCATGATTACTCCATAGCAGTCCCAAAAAACTGAAACAAGAACTTTTCCAGCAGATTTTTTGACACGAAACTTCTTAGGTCTTGGAGAACCAGAGTGTCGCCTTTCCATCGATTGTTTTGCTTTGTTTCTGGATCGTATACAAATGTACCCAAATCTCATCCATAGTACCTAACAATTCGGTTCAAGAAGTCTACATCGTTTTCATATCGAGCACAGATCGAACGCGATGCTTCTACCATTGCACGCTTTTGGTCAACATTACCACATTTGGGGATCCATTTTGCATTAATTTTCCTCATGTCCAAATTGACTTGAATTATATGATAACCGCGTTCATATGAAATATTCAATGCTTCATATATCTGTTTCAGCCCAATTCGACGGTCTGATAGAATGTCATGAATTTCATCGATATTTTCGGGGACTGACACAGAAACTGGCCTTTCCGAGCGGTCATCACCTTCAATGAAAAATTTACCTCTTTTGAAGCTTGCAGTCCAATTTTTCACGGTCGCATACGAAGGACATTGATCACCAAGAGTATTGAGCATATTTTCGTAAATCTGCTCTTTTAAATACAGGTACTTGCTGATGGCTCGATACTAAAATTTTTCGATTTTCACTGTTTCGGTGGACATCTTCTTTCTTTTAATTTATTGCGTAACTCTGGTTTACCTTTTTGAACTCAAACTTCACACTCACACTTCGTATGAGTTATTGTTCGTTGCTATGGTAACGCAATATTTTTTTATGCATGGAACTGGCCTAGGCTAAAGATATCAGCTGAATTTTTGAATCTATGAATATCTATATAGATATTGAAATTGACCTTCTAACATCTAAATCTATTTCTTCCTATTCATCAATTTTCTGGCCCTGTTTCCCTTTAGCGGGTGGTAATATTTTTTGTTCACTTCAAGTCCTATCCTAGGTATTTTGACTTATAATAAAAGAGGTGGTATTCCTAAATCGATATGAAATTTCGATCTGATAAGGTAAAAACATGAAAACTCGCAGGAGATCGGTACCATACTTAAAAAAACATTCAATTTTCGCTCGCAACCATACCACGGCTAGTCAGGAAAGCATTAAAAACTCCCAAATTCCACTAATGATAGTTATTTATAAAAGTGAGCATGGGAACAGGCAGCTGTGGACATTAGAGTTTTATCTTTTGCCTTTTGGCAGTCTCGTTCCATTCAAAAGCGCCTCATCAACGCCCTGAATGTCTTCATTCTTTGCTAAAATACGCCACTGATAACGTTCGAATAAACTCTATGTGGGGTCATGATATATTAGAATTCGGAGTCGGAAAATGTGTTAGGACGTATAAGAGTATCAAGGAAAATTGGTGAGTGAAGCTCGAGCTTCCGTGTTTTCGCTACATTATGTATTTCACTGATGAGATGCTAGAAGGATCTGTATGAGGCGGAACGCACAAATTTTAACATCAAACTGAATAATTGGTGGCCATTTTTCGAGAAAATTATTTTCGCGTTGGTCCCAATTCAACCTGACAGAATTGATCGGAACTGTTAAAATTAATCTGGGATCAACTTAAATCTCGACTTAATCCTATACTGAGCAAAGGTATCCCAGATACTTATGTTACAGCCCAAACCCGATTTCCAAAGCAGTACTTACTTCTTTTTATCTAGTGTGCATCAGGATAAACTATTTAGTTTGGCATAGACATAGCACAAACTAGACTGAAAACTTCAGGTTAAACTAAACTAAGCAGCAATGAAGTGGAACACGTAAAAAATTGCCCGAGCTTAACTATACCCTTTCAAGTTCAAATTGGCGATAATCATAATCAAAATGGCATTAGTCGAAATTAACATCAATTTCAAACTGGCATTAATCAGAAGCAAATTGACAATAATCACGTTCAAACTGGTATTCATCAATTTCAAATTGACAATAAACAAATTAAAATTGCAGCTTCAAAATTCAAACATCACAGTTCGAATGGAACTGAATCAGTTGATCACACAGATCAACACACCTTTCCAGCTCCTTTTCTCTGTCTTTTTTCGGTTGCAATACTTCGAAAGTATTACTAATGATGAGGGTCTGAAATCGTCTCTTTTTATGATAAATCATTGAAAAAACGCTCAATTTTGGCTATCTTCCGACTCTGTTCTGTAGATGAAACTAAATGGTGGAATCCAGAATTTGCAGAGATTAGGGAATATCATTCATAACATTATTGGAAACGTAATGGTTGTTAATTGTTACAAAATTCATCGTTTATATCCAAAGATTCATTCCTTCTGCGTTGGATATGCAAGATATAATTTTGTGAGAAAATTCGTTATTCTCGAATGGTTTAATTAATTTTATTACATTATTTACTGTGTATATCATTCAATAAAGTTTCATTAAATACATTTTATTCCAATGAAAAATTCAAATTGCTAATTGGCTACTGATTAATGCCAGTTTGAAATTGATGTTGCCAATTTGATTTTGAATGATGACATTTTGATTCTGATTATCGCCAATTTCAACTTGAAAAGGTAGAGTTACACCTCCGACATCACATTGGTGTTGGGATTTCACCCCGAGATGTACCTAAAGCCATCCTTAGCCTATATGCCACTGGCACAGGGTACTTTTTCAAGTCTGTTCTTGTTGTAAGGCATCCAAATATTTTTCGCGAAGAATTTAGGAATAGTTGAGTACATTACGGTAGTTTTTCTTATGCTGGGTGGATTGTTAGGTCGACACCTGAGAACGTCTTCGCCACCGGATACAATGCGTTGCTATGGAAATATCGCAATTTTATGAAATTAACTTTTTTCCTTGAAATTCTAAATGATATAACTCCGATATTTCTTAGCTGCTGTTGTATTTTTTGCCAGTGTCATGACATCCTTGTAGTCTTTACGTAAACGGCACAGTGTATGTTTTTCAACCTCTTGTTGTTTTACAGGGTGTGAACATATAGGAGCAAAAAATTTCAGTTTGTCGGCTAGGAGTTTAGAAATATTGGGGTCAGTTACTCATATGCACGCCACTGCTTTTGATCAATTTCATTACAAAGTATTCCTTGATGCAGTATACACTCAATGTCTGCTATTGTTCTTCAAAAAAAAAAACACAAGAGAAAGAGGTAATGACCTAACAATCCACCCAACATAAAGAAAATCTTTGTTAAGTTCAGTGTTTCTGAATTATCTGCAAAAGTTTGTCGCTTCCTTATATTCTCGCTCTGTACAACAAGGAGTACTTGAAAGAAATACTTAGGGCCAGTGGCAAGTATCTTCCAAATTATTCTCAACGTTATTCAAATATTCAAATATCCCTACTCTCGAGAGTTCAAATAGAATTATTTATGTTAAGATAAATAGGCTACTATAAAACATCGAAAACCTACGTTATAAGTACACATTGTTAAAAATAGAGCTTTTTTGAAAAGTGGGGCAACTATCTGTCTTTTCCCATATGAATGCTGTGAAATTAAACTTGAAAAACTTGCTTTGTGATGAAGTAACATAAGTTCATATCACATGAGTACAAATACTCAATCACTGAAAAAAGCACCTTGAATATGAGCATAATAAAACTATTTAATTGCTTACCCAGAATGATGAGAACTATTAGCGATTTCAGAATTTTCAAAAATCAATTTTTTCCATTATATCTGAATGTGAGCGCTATATCTAAAATATCTGAATTCGGAAATTAATGTGATGCATTGTTGTACCTACAACCTACTGAAGTTTATATTATAAGAGATTGTCACAAATTGATAACGTTATGGTTGTTAGTAGCTTGTTTGACTTGTTTCCACTTCTTTGTATTTTGCTATATTGTAATTGTCAAGGATTTAGGAAATAAAATCATATTCTATTGTATTATAGTTGGATTTTATAGAATGACTTTTTTTGCATTTATAAGATTCCGTTGATCCGATAAAAAGAGTCGAAAATTTCGGTGAAATTTTTTTATATAGAACTTAACACAAGGAGGAAATGCAACCAAAGTATCAAAATGTCAACATAATATAGAAAGTTACTAATTAGAAATTATCGATTAGAAGCAGCAACAGAATAATATTGCTCAAAATTAATAATACTGATACAATAGGAATTGGGGGAGGACGTCCAAATTAGAAAAATACAAGCATCAACCATCTAAACCATCTTCAAACAGCAGTATGTAATGACCTATGTCGATGAAACGTCGGTTCAATTTACTTGAAGTATGCCATACAACTGAAACCTTAACCTTGAAAGAAATCATTCAGGCGTTACTATATGATTACACGGAATAAAATAATCGTCTAGCCGGAATTGCGGATGAGTAAACGAAAATTCTAATTAAACCTACCAAAATAGCAATCAATTTGGTTTTGTTCATTTCGAAACAATATCCTTTCAAAGGCAGAAGGAGATATTGGGTGTTCTTGAAGAACAGGCAAGAAATTGGTGTATCTTGAATCACCTACTGGACATCAAGGTTCAGAAAATTAATTCAAAAGTTTTTTCATAAAAAGTGACGAATTTTCCTCTCAAAGTAAAATGGGTAAAAAAGAAGTTATGACTCGGTACCATGTTATTAAAATCGAAAATGTATGCGGTATATTCTTTAATATTTTTATGAGTTTATCATAGTCTCGAGAAAAGTATTGCCTTTGAGTGAGGTTGAAGTAGTTAGGTCAATTTCATAATCAATTTCAAAGTTCCTCTGATTTTAAAGCTTTTTTCAACTACTAAAAAGAGAAACTAAGAGAAGTCGCTCAATACCAATAAGGCCTCTCAACTCGACGGGATTCCAGCTCTGCTGCTTGAGAAATGTACTCCCGAGCTTCTCCTAATTTCACCAAACTCTTTCAGTTCTCATACAACAGTGGAAGTTGTTCCGAGGGGCGAAAGAGGCACCCCTTATTTATGAATTATGCCAAAGAAACTCTTGAAGACACTACCTTCCAACTACTGTGTGATTGCCTGATCAGAAAACATCTAATAGGTTTAGGGTATAAAGAGGGTGAGAAGACAAATGGAAATTATTGTAGGTGATGCTGTTGGCTTCATGTTTCGCCTAATTAAATAACATTTTGCCCTAAATTTAACGAGCTTTTTTCATAATTTTCATTTTTTTCTGAAAAGTTTAATATTTTTTTTTATTTACGGTGAAAATGGCAAAAATGTTTTATTTTTCCAGGTCCGTATTGTCTTATTCAGATTCAATCATAACTTCATACGAACAATTAAGTAAGAGTGAACTATCAAACTTCCATAAATCGATAAGAAAAAGTGTTTTGTCAGCTTTACAATATGAAGAAAAGAATAAAGGAGTGAAGGATTTTCAAATGTTTTCAAAACTAGTTAATAATCGGCAACTTTTCCAACCATACGTACTGAATGAGACAACACGAGCCTGAAGAAATAGAATGTTTTTAGTCATATTATAAAAAATACTAATAGGCGCATAGTTCTACCTTTTTGCTCTACTCAGCTTTGGAGTAGATCCAACTTTAGGGATTAATTTTTAGATCCGTCTCGGGCCTACGGCCCTCGACATGGAACCTGGTTAAATTTTGCTCAAAACATAATAAAATGAAATCTAGGAATACGAGTCGCTTCGCAGGAAATGGCTGGCTGAACCTCGCTTGCCTTTTATTGTGATTTTCTAGAAATTTGTCATTTTCGGGAACTTCTCTAGCACTACTCCACTGGGCCAGAAAGACTCAGTATAACTGAGCGTTGTTTCCTCCTTCACATCTGTGGCATCTGTCGCGCTAGGGAGGAACTTTCAATGTTACTTTATAAACACTTCTATACTCAGTTGTCAGTTGTCTTTGAAGATGACCTATATTACGCAACAAATTCTTAGCAGTGCCTCCATACCAACAATACCGCTAGAATGCAACATAATGGCTCTAGAACCGACCATATCAATATTTTCGCCATAGCTGTCTCGATAATTGCTGACAGGAGTATGCCTGTGAGAGGTGTTGGAATAAGATTCAGATTTTATGGAGGCCAATTTAACCTGAAGCGCCTCAGAGCAAAAACCCTCACAAAGTTTATGACGGAACTTCAATATGCAGACGACTGCGCACTTATCGTTAGCAGCTCAGAGGATCTACCGATAATGTTGGACACCTATGAACATATAAACGAAGCTTTAGGCCTTAGACTCAATATTGACAAAACCAAAATCCTGGTAAGTCCGCCAGATACCCTTCAAATAAATATCAGCCTGGAGGATGAAACTCTAGAACTGGTCGAGCATTTCAAATACTTGGGAAGCTTCATAAATACTAGGGCTAACCTAGATACGAAAATACATAACCGCATCAATTCGGCATTACGGGCATTCTGGAAGCTAAAGGTCAGAGTGTTTCAAAATCCCGACCTCAATCTGAAGACCAAGACAGCTATGTTTACATAGCAGTCATCCTCCCAACGCTTCTGTGCGGAAGCGATAGCTGGACGCCTTACAGGCGACATATTACACAGCTTGAAAAAACGTCTTGCAGCGCGCGAGTTGTATAATAATTGATACTCAAGTAATGAGAGCAAAACTCAGATGAAGCGGCCGCATTCTTAGGATGCAAGACATAATCAAATGTCGAAGCTGATTCTGTCAATGCCTTCAAGAACAGATATGACAGATGGAAATCTGTGCCTGTACAGTCGCGTCAGTAGTCTCCAGCAACTTCACCATGTCGGGCTAATCTGGATCAGCTCCGACTTTGTCTGAGAATTCAAATTTTGTTGTTTTGGGCGTTGCTCACACTGAATGTTCTTTTTTTTCCTTTTTATTGAGTTTATAGGTTTAACCTCTACTCTTCATGTAAATTATTAAATAAATAAGACTGCCCAAAATAGCTCTCTGCTCTCTATATGGCAAATTCACCGAGGGAGCACGGAAACCAGCAGACCAGTATAAGCGGTTTAAGGATATACTACATCAATCCCTAAAATCAGTTAATGGCACTCATAACTGGCAACAACTAGCGTTAGACAGATCACAGTGGAGGTCTTTGGTCCACAGTTATGATGAATACTCGAGAAGAATACAGCCGGCCAAATCTGAAAAGGATCTGTAGTTCACGATTGGGTATCTTCAGTCACAGGAGGGCACACAGTCGCAAGTATCCCTAAGAAATTATAAGTTTGATGGCACCGTTGGTCTTGTTTGAGTCATTCTGTAGATTTCTTCTCGGTAACGAGATACAACAATGATGATGATGATGATGAGGATGATATTACGCCACTGCTTCAGAAACCTGTCAGAAGAAATCACCGAACAGCTGAATCCCGGGTTTCGGACATCTAGAACGGCTCAATACGACCACACTTTCATACCTTTAGCATCCAGACTATGGAACCCTCTGCCATCTGAGGTTTTCCAGGGAAGTTTGATTTGATGTGCCGTGTTAATAGACTTCCTCTTTCTACACTCCATTTATCTATGGTTGTTCTCCTACCTGCGTAGATCATTCCAGTAAAAAAATTTACAAAAAAAAATGAAATTGATTGTGAAACTGGACGTAACTCCTTCAATCACTACAATGTTACCCTTCCCTCTGTATTTCATATTTGAAAGACATATTTCCTGTCAAGGGCGAGGAATTTCCAGACTTGATTGTCATGAAATTCTTGGACCCGGTTACTAAGCGACCCATCTGTCCAGCAGGGAATAAGAGTTCATTTCTGCATATATTCGTGGATAAAGTGCAAATACCTACTTCAGCCCAACTCTAGACCCGCTTTCATGGAGCAAAAAATATAGTAGGATAGTCCCTCAATATTATTCGACAAATGTAAGATTGTCGTCCCACTGAAGAATCGACAAGCGGAAAATTGAGAATCTCAGTCAGTTATGTCGCTTCAAAAGCATCGAGTGTTCCTTGAGGAATTTCCATTTTCAATTCAAACACCACTTGAACTGAGCTGTAGCGAATTGGAAAACAACAGAGAAGTTGCATTTCCTAGATATTCAGATAAATTTTTACACAAAAAATATAACTTTCAAATTGAAAACATCGGCAATAGGATCAGGCATTTATCTGCGGACAATATTGAGGGAAACTTAAGCGCCGAAGCGATTTTGAAAACCTGCATTGAAGAAAAATTCTTAGCAGTAGTGGTAGATAGAAAAATTAACAATAGATTAAAAGTGATTAAATATCACTATTTAATTTAATATTAAATATTGTTTTAGGGGTGAAAAAACATTTTTACGATTTCCGTCTGAACTATACCTCGTATTGAAAAAAATTTGGAGAGAGTTGCAGATAACTGCAATCACTGCAACTTTTTCCATTTACCACTTCCCAACATAACCTCAAAGTCATGGATAAAAACACAAAAAATATTCATCATATTTTTCAGGAGTTCTCAGAATAGTAGAAGTATAATTTTGTACGGTTTGATCAGTACAATATGATATTTGCATTCATTTTGAACCATTATTTGTAATAAAATTTAATTCAATCGAGATTGACTTACATAGATAAGAATCAGTTCAAACCTTTTGGTGAAAACCTAAAATTACTCTGTAGTCCCTGCTTATATGAATGGGAGATAGCCTCTAAAGAGGTTAGGAATACCTATACAGGGTGAGTCTTTGACTCTCACAAATATTTCAACAGTAGGTTGAGGTCAAAAGAAACACTTTTTGCCTATAGCATTTTTTTTTCATTCAGCCCTGATAACATTTTGAGTTTTCCTAATGAGCTGTGCCACCCCTGGAAAAACAAAATTACCTTCAGAATAACTAGCTGAATCAGTGACACTACACATCTGTATGTAGATCTTCTAAAAAGAGGTACATTCGGTCAATATACCCAATTTTTCGAATTTCACAGATATTTTTTATTTTAGAACAGATTACTCGAAATAGGCGCATTATATGACAAAATATAAAGAATACTTTTATATCACAAAACGTTCAAATATTCACTAGATAGCGTCCAACTCAGTTTCTTCGAATATTTTGTATTTTTATGGTACTTAATGGTCATAATGAGAAAATTGGAAGACGTGGGTGATATCTTGTGTTCGAAACTATATTCTGAAATTCATTTCATTCGATGAGACCGTATGTGAGGAACCTAAAAATTTTTTTTTATGGTTTTTCAACAGCCTGTATCTTTTGCACCGAGCCGATTCGGAAAAAATGGTTTAGGAAAACGGTGATTCTTTTACCTCAAGAATCTACTATTAAAATATTTGTATTAGGCAAAGTCCCACCCTGTATACAGTTCCTCATTACTTACCCTGCATATTTCTTCATAGATTTTAATTAACAGATAATAAACGGATATCATTCCTACGTTCCTACGTATTTTAAGTTGAGGTCAATTTTAGTCAATCAGCGTTAACAATCCTCTGAATAGGTAGTAAACTACAAATTACTGACTGCTGAAATTTAACCGGTGAGGTACAATTTTGGTAACATAAGAATTGTCGTGGGGTCTCAGAGGCTCCTGCCAAAAATTTTTAACTGTCAAATATGAGGTTTTCTTTTCGAAAAGCAACTTTTTATGTGTCTATTCGTTTTTTAAGAAAGTGTTGGTTGATGAATTTGTTTAGATTGCAAGTGAATAGACTTGCGACAAATCATTTTCATAAAGGCCCTTTCGAAAAAATTTTCGGATTTGTCAAGAGTAATATAAAATCATATCATTTATTGAAAATAAAATAAAATTTCGGGAAAGTGGAAAAACAACATACAGAAAACAAAACCTTTGAAAATATAGACAAATTTCGATACCCAGGAGTCTAAGAGACTCCACCTCACCGGTTACGGGTGAAGCTTCAATAAAGAAAAAGAGTTAGACTGAGGAAACCTTACAACTTCCATCTCATGAGGACAATAACTATTTCTTGGAGCATACTGTCGAATTTAGAGATTTCAGGCATGAGAGAAGAATACTTCCTGATAAAAGGCGCCATTTGCGAGTTTAGTGTCCCCGGATGATGCATATTTTCTCCAGATTAATAAGTTTATGAGTCGGTAAGCACTCATGAAACTTCCAAGTGTTTTTCAAGGTTGAACAATTTGACAGTAGAACGTAAAACTTAATAAAGATAATACTCCGGCCGGAACAATGAGCAGATTCCAGTTAGTTATACTCTCTTAGTTATTCCCCTCGATCTTAATCCCTTTGCAGGCCAGTCCTCAGATATTTGAAAGGGGTAGAAAATGAAGGAGAGGATTTCAGCATTTCTGCCTCATATTTTTTATCTTATAAATATACAAATTTAATGTGGCCAAGAAAATCAACTGAAAAATTATTAGAGAACTGTCACGGGATGATTTACTTTAAAAAACCATAATGCAATAAATTTCATAAAAATATTACTCTCCGCTATCGATTAGTCGAATCGGTATTACACAGCACTGTCCGCGATCGGACACTTCTTGCAGTATTGTCAAACTGACGAGAATATGTTTAGGATAACCTTTGGAAAACATCAAAAACCTCGGATTTCTGAATCTTAAAGCGCCTTTTCAACCTTCTAAATCAACTGATTTTTCCCTTTTACCCTCACACTCGGTGCTTACGGAATTAGTCATAACAAATTTAAAAGTGGAACTCAAATGGATATACATCGGTTTTCAATAAACCCATCTATCCATCGTTTCACTTACTGACTTATTGAAAACCATTCTAAAATATATCTATGGATAGGTCTTAGAAACGAAATTATATGCTTTTTCTATCTTCAGTAACTGAAGATAGATTTATCTTTCAAATTAAACAATTTCTTATAGATCCACCTACCTCGATATATGATACACGAAGCAAATTCGAGAAAAACGATTGAAGTGCTTTTAGTCAACGAAGTCCCCAACAGTCAGATTTTGATAGGGATTTCACTATAGTGTAGAGAATTCATTCGTAAAGTTTTTCATGTTAAGTGGTCTGTGGGGGTATGAAATTATGATTGAAAATTGTGCCGCAAACACTGAAACGTTGAGAAACGCTGGGTAAAACATTCTTCACGGTTGACGCCACGCTTGAAATCTAACAATCATGGCCCTATAATGCTTTGTTTCAATTTCCATGACATATTGGTAAACGTATCACCTCAAAATCAGCTGACCTACTTACTCGTGAATTAGATTGAACTCTTATATAAAATTTGTTGGAAAAATATGATCACCTTAATGTTTCCATTTTATATAGAATCTATAGTTTCTGCCCTATATTAACTGCATGCGGCAGGGTTATAGAGGCGCTAGAGATATATTTTCCTGCAAAATGTGAAATCTATAATATATTAATAAAAGAGGATCTATGGTTTACTTCAAAATGCTTTATTGTTCAAACGATCGCACCAAATTGGACAATTCTTTTTTTGTTGTGTTTATTATTGTTAGGGCAAGGTTTAATATATAACGAAATATTCCCAAAAAAAATTGTACAGAACAGAAAAAAAGGCATTCCTTTTTCTTACGACCAATCGAGCAATCACGATGAGTTAGTTATAATTATCTACCCTAGAAATAATTTAAATGGCAAAACTAGGTTTGCCGGGTCAGCTAGTATGTAATAAAGCACCCCCGTGGTGGTCAATGGAAGAGTGGCTTTCCACTGGACAAAGGATGTTATTGGTATGTTAATTTTGCATTTTTCTCAGCAGAAAATGATGGAAACTTATAGATGAAATCAGCAATTGAATCTTGAAACAATCAGAACTTTTTTACAAACACTGAAAATTAGTCGATGACGAACAATTTCATAATCTACATGCAAGGAGTGCAAAACAATAAAAAAAAATTTTCATTAACAAAACAAAATATTCCTCTTTCAAGCTGGCCTAAATTCATGGCCACACTTAAGAAACCTTACAGAGGTATACAAGACCTCTCAGTAGAGTTTCTTTATGCTTTTTTATGATTTCTTTATGACACAATATAGAAATTGACTAATGAATGAACAAAACACTCACAGAAGGTTTGATAAAACTTTGGCTTTCTAAACAACAATTTGACAGTCACTCGTTTCCCAAATCGAAATCAATAAAACCAATGCATTTCTGAATATATTGAAAATTGAAGGAGTAGCAACTGATAATCATTGAATGGACCTTTGAAGGTCACATCATAATTTCTCCTCAATGGGCTCTTCATGCAAGGGATGCTTTTTGCATACAACAATTTACGTGGTTGAACAGTTCTCAGTGGACTTGCAGTAAAATGTTTGCTGCACATGGTGTTGTCAGTAGTGTTTTATTATTATTATTATAAACAAATTGGAGCTGAGGCTATAGGCCTATAAGCAGCTCTAAGTACACAAAGTTGTATCAAATGAAGTTGACAGTGCATCCGGTACATAAATTATCACACACCTCACATTTCACACATTTTGCTGAAGTTTGCTGAAGTCATTGTCTTAACGTCCTGATCCTGAAAATTTTATCCACTTTGGAGCACTGAAAATAAAAATCAATGAATGGTCGATTCACATGTTACACTTACGCTTTCATTTTCCTTAGTTGAGTAGAAAACTTAATTTCGGAAAATCCAGTTTATTATTTGATCCACATCTCTTCACCATTCAATAATTTTCTAACGATATTTAGGGGTTTTCACCGAAAAGTAGACAAAAAATTCAAAAATCGAGCTAGATAAACAAAAAGCGGTACGAGAATCAAAACATTGAAAACCTCTTTGATCACAATGGCCATCTGAAATCTTACAAAATTTCATATGTTTCTGCAAATGGCACTCAAATTAATATTGCGACCAGTCCTGGCCTGTTAAAAACACAATTGACACACAGATGGCGCTTATATCACTTTAGTCGCTTCGTTTTCCATCTTCCCTTTTTTACTCTATAATCTTTGCTTATCGCTCTCTCTTCGGACGCATTTCCCTTTATCTGCAGACTGAGTAACATGAAAATTAAATCCTTCATCTCCAACAACTTATCATTCAAACTTATTATATTCCTAACGATAAATTTTCCAAATTATTTCATAATTCCGCATTTGCATTTATTATAATACATAACATAATGTATTTGTATAGAAATTTTGAATATTCTCTTTTGTTATACAGATATATATATCTCAAAATCTTATGAAGATATTGACCCTCTGGTCAATATCTCCTATCTCAGATGGGAAATCATGAACCATTTCAGGTATAAAATAAATGAAGGATATAAAATCAAACAAACTGCATTATAACCCACATCAAATTGCGTCGAATACGGCACTGGCGGAAATGGTGCTCCGAAGAATCTTGAGGTGAACGAGGAAAACGAGAACAAATAAACTCCGAAGGGTACGATTTGCGACAGTGTCTGTTACAAATCTGTGATACCCTTTGGGGCCATCGACGTTCGGCTTGTCTTCGTAAATTCATATTTTTTCTTACTTAAAGGCAATCATTCCTAGAGTACAGCCAAACTGTCGCATTGGAGACTGACAGAAAGTTTGTTCATTTTCACGTTAATCCAGATACGATTGGTGGAAGTTAGAAGGAGCTTTTAAATGGTTTGGTTTTCAAATAGTTCTCCTTCTTCTAGTAAGCGGTGCAAGAGGGGGCAAAACGAGAAAACTGATCTTATTGATATGGTTTGATCCAGGTATGAAATATCTCCACAGGTTGTTGAAGATTTATTATTCCAAACATAAAATAAAATAATATATGTTCCTACTCTGTTTATTTCAATAGTTTTTCGGAAATTACCACACTTTGAAACCTCTTTTACTTCTTGTAAGATGCAAATTTGCTGCTTGCTGATTGATTTCTATCAATCTCTTAATCCAGAGAATGTGAGATAGGTTATGTTTAAAAAAGAAAGTCTTGTTCTAATGCTCTAAAGCCAACATGTTTTGAAGGAAAACGTACTGAAACATTAGAAAAAAATAACGCAGTCTCATGCAGGAACATTTTTGAAATAGGGGAAAGTCGGATAGTATACCGGACATGATACGAAGAAATAGTAACAGATAAATTTATTCTCAAAGTTTTCCAACAAACTTAGTTTGAAATGATTATTCCACATATACTTCACATGTCATGAGAAGGTACAAACATACACTCCATAAAATAAACATCCATCGTTCAAAGAAAATTGAGTGAACATTTTGAATTTCTTCAAGACTAGAGGGTAACATCGGACACGAAAAAAATTGTAGATACTGCTGCAGAAAGGTAAATTTCAACAAAATTCACACCTGATACGTATGACCCTTTTCTACGTCAGATCATCCCTCATAGACCCATCCATTACACTCATAACCAGAGACAACCTTGGTTGCCTCTGCTTACAACCCTAGATCCAGTCTTCGTCGAAACATTCATGACAAATGAGAAAATGAGTTTCCTGCTCTCGTGTTCTTTCGTTTGGATGAAAATTTTGGTTTTTGTTTTTTTCCAATTAGTTTCGAAATATTTTGATATAAACTTTCCTTCAATTTTTTTTTACTCCGTTAGCCTCTTTTTCATTTTTCTCTTTCAAGTCATTTATAATGGAGTGCAAATGAGCACTTTTTTCAAGTATTTTTTTTAATATTCTGTGTTCTGCAGCATTCGGAACTGGCAAAATTTCTTCGAGACTATGACAAAAAAAATTTTGTGAATTGGGTCATCAAAAATATTTCCTTTTTGACCATTGGTTTCTGACTTTGGTGGATTGTCCGATGACATGCACCTTGCAATCAATTAGCCATTTACTAGGGAGATATTGGAAATGCAGGGTATTTGTTCACGTTTTCATTCCCACTACTCATTAATGCTTGCACTATGCCTAGGAGACCATCTGAACACCTACCAATCAAGAGAAGAGAGGCCTCAAAAATTAATCTGTCCATGTGTCAATCACAAAAATGGATTTTGGTATATTCGCGTCATAGGCCTTATCAATACGTTTTTTGTATCAAAATTTATCGGCCTGCATCTGTTATATGTTATCTCTTGTAGTCCCAGAAGGGGTGCATATTTGACACCATGAACGGAATGTTTTTGGACAAGCAATCACCAGCGTTTTTGGCCGCATCTTAAACACCTTTGGTAAAGGGATTCGATTTCCTCTCATTAGATTTTTTATCGTTGAAATGGCCTCTCTTCATATTATATCAAAGAACACCTGGTGTACATATCCATCACATTCGCCATACATGTGTGGAAACATCCTGTATATATGATTTTGAATATCCGTTAAATAAAGGCAACTTGTATTTTGGGAATGATCCACGTTGTCATAAAACACATTGTGTAAATGGTCGGAATATTAATAAAAGTATCTACTCCAAATTCAGCGAAATTTAGCGAAAACTATTTTGTAAATATTATTTGGCCCTTTTTATCCCTCGCAGAAAACCAATAATGCTAATCCTTTATTTATTCTCACTCGACTTGTCTCTTATATTTTGAACAATATTAGGAAAACTATATCCGTCTCAGTAAGACTTTCGAGAAATCAGGAACCGAAGTTTATAGTACCTATAGTTGTTATTGGTAGTAATATGCAATTCATTCCTTCGAATGAGATAAAGCAAAAGATGGGTTACGCAACGTTACCAAAATGATCCTGTGTATCTCTTATCTTATTACAAAAAATCATGAAATCAGTAAAAATTCGCTAAATATCAAATAGAAATACCGTTGTCTTGGCAGTATAAAACTGCATGGTTTTTGCTATAATGAACTAACAGTGAAGTCCATTCGATCAACGACCTTTCTTATTGCTTTTCGACGCATACTTCAAAGTAGGTATCAAAAAATTCGGAATATTCCGTAGGTACCTTTTGTTAATTCACCGAAGCAGTATTTTTATGTGAGTACCGATAGTTCGTAACTCAAGAAGTGTATTTCCGAAATTAAACCATGAAATTGTCTAAGCAGGATGCTGGGATCAATTTTATCCATTAAAGGTCGGAAAACAATGACCTCTTCTTATATAAAAGCGAACAAATTCGAAACTGCATCATTCTTCGACAAAACGGTTAAGTAATAAGAACTCGGTAAAGCATCCCGAAAATGTTGTTAAATGTTTTACCGATTTTATTATTAGTGCATCGTGTTACCCCTATCTTCATAAGATCGGGAGTCGACTTTAACGAAAATAACGGTCAAGTGCAACAGTCAAATGTGTATGACCAGAAAGGAGAAAAAGGTAATAGTGGAGTGCAGGAATCCGAAGGCTTTAATAAAGATAATCAGCAAAAAAGTGTTAATGCTCAGGACTCTTCCAGATTCAGTGAATCTGATGGTGTAAATGTTGAACGTTTGCATCAAAACCAGTACAATAAAGATAACCATAATCAGGACGCTGCACAGCAAGAGAAGGAAATAATGAAGAACGTAGGACATCGTAAAGGTCATCATAAATCAGGTTTCCACAATTCCTATCACAAAGATGAGTCGGGAAGTAACTCCAGCTACTACGATGATGAAAGCGATGAAGGTAGGAACTATATTTATGACGGGAGAAGCAAGAAGTACGACGGATCAGGCTCTGAACAAGCTCGTGGACATAATTATGGAGGCAAACAGTACCATCTGAATCAAGCCCAGCAGAATCTTCACGATAACAAGGGAAACGTTCAAAATGATAGAGGAGATAGGAGATATTACAATCAAAAGCAGCACTTCAACGACAGAGAGCAATACGCTAAAAATTTGGCTGATGGAAGGTACAATCAAGGCGTTTACACAGCTCATAATAAATATTACAATCGACCTCATTACACTGAAACTTATGATCCCTACTACTATGATAGATATCCTAGGTACGTCCAAAGCGGAAGAATTCAAACCACACCCATGGGTCACACTATAAAAATTTATGAGGATCCCAGATACGTGAACGACGCCTACTCGTCGAACAGATTAAGTGACAGATATCATCCCCGATATGAAGAAAACTATAATAATTATTATGATGATAGGTCTTATCCCCCTAGGGCAGCAAGAAATCATTATTATTGAAATGGTGGGGAAGTACAAGTCTTTTTCTCAGGTCATTGCGAATGCTGCCTATATTTGTATTGCCATAAAACAATATTGCTTTCTAGTACGTTAGTTTTTGTGTATATAGATCAAATCTGCTTGTTGTTTTTAAAAGTGTCCTCAGTGTATCTACATAGGTTTAATTTCAATAAAAACTATTTATTTGCGAGTATCCGGTTTACAATGTTTTTATATCCATAAAATGCTACACATTTGAATAATAAATATAAAGATCTACTAGAGCTTCACCCAAAAGCCCTCCTTCGCACCTTGTCTATTTGGATTAAAAAATAATGAAATTTGAAAAGTGGAAACCACAGATAACAGCAGAAATAAACAGATAGGGTCGCCCCTACACTTACTAGTTATACCCATAAAGTAAGTCAAGATGGGTCTGTTCTGTGGTTATACCATATGACTTGTATATAATAATAGTCTATGGAGGGTAAAGAGCCTCCATATAATAGCATTGAGTATTAACCCAGTTAAATACTCAAAGATAATAGTCAAAGATTACTTTACAGGACCACTGACCAAAAATTTTGAATGAGTTATTATACAATAGTGACATCACAGAACACTTTTATACACAGGTGATATCACTAAAAATATTTGAAATACATCTTCAATCATGCTAGTTTTAGTTCGGATTAGATTGAGCTCAATGAATAAATAAAATATGGTTACTTGAATTATATATATAGTATCCTAAGAAATTGAGCGTTTACTGGATTGCTGAGTGATCGACCAGAAACATAGTTAGACTGTGAGACAATAAAATCTCGCAAAAATGAACAAAAAACAAACATTCATGGCATGAATACCCGAAGCACATGTATCATGATGCAAGGAGAAAGGAATTATCAGATCATGCATTAGTTAATAGTTTAGGTATTAGGGGACAACAAAAATTGCACACCCACCACAAGAAATCCGCCGCAAAGACTAGGTTTTTGATAACACCAGAAAGAACACAGGAGAGGTAGAAAAAAATTGGCGAAATTGCTGTTCCGTTCTTAGTATTCACATAAATATTTGCTATCTACATACATTTGCTCCTGTAGGCCTGCAGCCCACCTATTTAGGAATCGGCCTATGCACAGCAGTAAGTATTGAACTTAAAAGTTAAATGCCGGATCCAGACGTAGGCACCGCAGTACCGTACCGAAGAAAAACTATGTTGTATGTTATTTTTATGGCGGTAGTTAATCTTTTTTTAAGTGCCGACTACGGAAGCTACCCTCCATGGTGCTGACTACGATGCGATGTCGGTGCGTTGCCTACATCTGGATCCGGCATTATACTCGATAATCGCAAAGGATATACGCATTATACATCGTGAGATCAAGGCCGTATTCCATGAAATTTTTAATGCGTAAAAAGTATATCGATTGTTAGAATTTGAATACACACTCCTTTTTCAAGTAATTTTTTTTTTCAATTAACACCTCTTTATCAACTTCACCTGATCTGAAAAAGAACAGAAGGCGATATTCGTTTGATATGCTAGCCTAAATTTACCAATCGTTTGGTAACCCCGCTGCATTAGAGAACTGTGGCCGATCTTTCACTGTTCTATAGATACTTCCATAGTCAATGTCCTTTGTCCCTTTCCGCTATTACCCCACGGCTTGAGAAATAATTTGCCAGGCTCGCCGAACGGCTGAATCAAGTGCCGCATTTTTCCTCTTTCCATATTCCATTGATTCACGTTACTACTGGAGTTGAGGTTAAACCTGCATGGATCGTTATAGTTAAGAAAATTTCTTTTTTGGGTATTTCAGAAGCTGATTTTGTGAATCTAACAATTTTTTTCACTTTTTTTATGGGGGAAGCAAAGGTGTTTTGAAAAACTAACTGAAATATAAAAAGATTACCGATTTATTTCATTTCTCATAACAAATATTGAAAAATTCATTTCAGTTTTCATTCAATATGAATAATAATAAGACAACTTTCAAATAAATATACAAATTGAATGAATCAACAGATCAACACACTTATCAACAGGATATTAATCCTGAATATTGCCCTCTGTTTCCATTGTCATTTACTTTCATGTTTCATGTTGGGTGGCTTTCAAGTAAGCTCATCGATGTTTTAATTTTTGCCAATTACTATATTTCTGGTAAGCTGCATTCAGTAGCTGATTCAAATGTTTGGTTAGGTGATGTGAAAGAGGTGAAAGCTCCCTGATCAATTTATCCTGAAAAAAACACAGTCACAGCAATCACAAATTATGGAAAGGGATTATATATACCGATATGGAAAATTTATGTGGACCGTTACATAATTCAATGCATAAAACGAATAAAAGTAAAGTTGAGCAGTTCAAGAGTGAAAGTTATTATCATATTATCATGCTAATGAATAATCCACTAATGAAATCTAACCGGGTTTGTTTTGGTTAGCAGTTCCAGGCGGTTCGGGACAGTTCGCACATGGGCAATAATAAAATTTCAGTTCAACGCAAAATGAGAACCGTTCCGAACTACAAACCAGAACAAGTCTGCTATCTCCTAACACAGATAGATAGTGTTGAGACTTGGACAACCAGATAATCGGGATTTGTCTAAAGGCGGAAACACATTATTATGCGTGTTGAGTCGAATCAAATGTATTGCTTTCTATAGACTAGAATCATACTATGAACACCCGACGCGACGCCACGCGCGTACAATTTTCGCGTCAGCTCGCGTCGCGTGTTAATAATATGTTTCCGCCTTAATTGTCGGAATAATTTGGTTCTGTTAAAGTTTCAGATATTTGGCTGCGTTAAGGTTGCCATCGATAAAGAATGTAATTTCCTGGCATCCCAGTCCAAAACGAAAATTATCAACAACAAACACAAAATTCCAACCGTTTCATTTAGTCCTTGGGGAAAATTTCTTTGTCCTGTTTGTAATTTATAAAAATGGTAACCATAACCTCTCAAAATATTTCGAGCAGTTCTATCACTCATATCAACTAGATCAACAATATATCTAATCTATGAGATCAACAGGTTTCAATAACAGCACACACATCTATCTCTCTATGCAGACGATTTTTACTCATGGATTCTGGTGGTTCTTCAGCAACCTTGCAATTTTTGCATGTTCCTGAACACCATTATTTATAATCAAACTAAATAATTTTGGAAGCAATGAAACTTGATCATAATTAAAAATAGAAGTCCCATGACCGTATGAAACTTGATTTGACCGATCTTCAAATCCAACAACATAAATAAATTTATTGTTGCTTCAATGGGGTCACTACCAAAGTACTATTCTATAGTTTGAAATTGTTCTTATAGAGTAGACATTTCTATTTACGAAGAGTATATTTGATTTTCAAACCGTTATGGCGTCACACTACATGCTCCTCTGCTGCTTTAGCGCGACTGAATGAAATAAACCTCCAACAATCTCTGGGTGGAGACAGAAGGAAAAATCTATTGTAGTTCAAAACTGAATTATTCATTATCATAATGCGCATAACTTTCGATGCTTGCACCATATGACTGGAATTAAAATTTCTTCGTCTTACGCATTGAATTATGCATATTATTATGGATGGCATAATGTCTCAGAAAGACATAACTCAAATATTAAAAGGTAGTTAATAATGACCAGTCAGGGTACCTGACCTTCTGGTGCAACTGATCTCAAACTCAAAATTGAGCTTAATTCATCCACTTCTCACAACATTTCAAAGAAGATTATACAATAAGATGAACATTTTCTGAGATTCCCCAGATAGAGTCAGGTTAAGCATGCCAAACAACCCAAGTCTGACTTTGTCAGGCACAGAAGATGAGTTTTACTTTAGCCTTCCCTTAAACAGTCATAAGCATTCCTCATACTTGAAGTAAATGTACCTACAAAATATATCAATTGCTTTCTAGTGAATGTATTTCAATCTATCGATGAAGCTCTGGAAAGAAAGATCAAGCATCGAGAAACTATCCATAAGTAACATTTAAAAATTTAATTCCATTATTTTCCCAATTTTGAAAACTATTAAAAATTTTTTTGGTGTAAGTGATCGAAAAGGAGAGGTTGAATTATGTGTGGCCGATTTTAACTTATGATTACAAAAACTGATGAATTACCTCAAATGGCTTCAATTTGGCAGTATGGTATCTGTGTAATGCTTCATGCATTTTCATAACTTTCTCTTCCTGATTAGGTTGAGTCGCTGGAAAGCATTTCCAGAAGTGATTCAATAATTCACAAAGAGCCAAATATAGATTCCTCAGCTCAGTTTCAATGTTTGGTGGTACCAATTCTGAAAGAAATAATACAGCTCAAGGATGCTGCAATTTTCACACTTGGGTTTATCAATTTCAGTGTTCCAACTAAAAGAGGACAGCTGATCGAAATAGTTAATTCAATTGAAGAAGTTCAAAGTACAATAGGACCCATATCAAACAGTTAACGATTAAAAATAAAGATTTGCAATAGTAAATGTACCTATAATAGTAGTGCATAGTCTGGTTTTGAGTCTGATCTATAACGGAGATCAACTGTGCTGATTTGTCAGGGTGTGTCACTATTGCATGGCAAATGTAACAATTCAAGTGTGCTTCCACTGCGATTTATGAGGGCCTTCAAGTAAATTTTTGATAAAGCTTTAAATTCGAATAATCAGCGAATGAAGTGAAGAACTGCGAGTCTCCCTGTAGTGTATGCATATATCACTGTGAAAAAAATTCCACTTAAGTTTCACAGAGAGGCAGAAGGTAATTATAAATGATTCTGCAGTCTGCAGTATTCACGTCATGTTTACGGATCTGGTATGCAGAGTTTCACGCAAACTGCCGATCAGACGTATCTAGCAAATCAAAATCCTATTTCTGAATATCTGTGGATCATAATGAATGACATCTAGTGCATGTTGACTTCGAACTTCGTCTATATTCGATCTCCGAGCCATTGTCTCGGTCTTTATACAATGTCCGAGAGGAATGATTTTTACCAATTGTTAGCGTTGATATCAATTCAAATTTCAACGGCTTTGTGGTAATCTCGAATTTTGAAAACATAATTTTATTCTCAGGATTTAGTACCGAATCGAAAATATAATGGATAAAATAAAGAACCTTGCGAAACCACCGTACAGGGTGGGCAAAATTGGTGATACCTGAACTACAACTTTTTAACCCAACGAGATAGAGGAAAGACGTTCGTCTTTTTTCGAGATACAACTAATAAGGCCATCAACTGCATTCTTCTATTTTTTTTTTGTTTTCGAGTTATAGGCCAAAATTGGAATTTGGGTGATTTCAACTTTGGACTATGCCCGGCAAGGTAGATTTACGAGCTTACTCGTGTTTTCTTAAAGAAATATTGTCTGCCCTCCTTTGCTAACTATAAAATTTCTACAGAAAGTACTAACGTGCTAAAGATTGTTCTTGGAAACCCCTCATGAGGGCACCACCAGGTGAAAGTTCTCCCAAAGCCCCAACAGCTGCAGCAGGACTGACTAGACTGTTCGACGAATGTCTAGTCTGACTTACATTCCACTGTTTAGCTTCCTGAAAAACTGACCTCAATATGGAAGAGCCCTCATTTGGATTTATATGTTCTATTATTGTATCAGGCATTGGACCATGAAGATACCTTTCAACCTAAAAAAATAATGAAACTCACCCACTGAATAAGCACATCTTAGCATATTTCATTCATAAATATAAAAAAAATTAGATTAGTCAGAAATTTATTTATTTATTTGCGTGTTCCTTCTTCGACACGCGGTATATCAAAGGGATGTTTGCGGATTGGAATGTTCTCATTCATAGATAAATCATTTCCTGGCGTCGAAACTATCACCGAATGTCATCCGAACGCCCATATTCATTCGGACGCTTTCCAACGGTTCAATGACGTTAGCCTGCGTTCCGTCTAGAACTGCATGGGGTAGATTTATTGCAGATTTTTGGACGTGACGGTCGGATTCACCAGACCTGCCACCGCAACCAATGCGATCTATTGTGTTACACAAACTAGCTGGAAGAGCTAGACTTCTCTCTCTCCAGTCCCATCTTCACAAGGAAAGTGATTATGTCAGCGCGGAAGTAATACACGAGTTCCTCTAGATCTAGATCAAGCTTGAGCAAACAAAAGGTTTCAAGTCTGACTCTGTCTGTAAACTAAGAAGGTCCTCGTAGGGAAAGTTACTTGTGGCAGAGTCATCTCTGCTGTGAATAGATCTATTAAGAGCATAATCAGGATCAAATAATGAAAGTTACACCCAAGAGCAGTTGCTGATTCAATGAAATTTCTAAAATTTTCAATTGTGAAGTGCCTGATACCGTAGCGTCAAAGTGTACAAACATAGACGAAACCCAGTAGAAATTATTCTCCAGATCAACCTTCAGAAATTTTATTCAGTTAGAACATATTTGATACTTAATCAGGTGCGCCTCATGAATTTCATTAAATCTGGTTGAATTTCAAATCATGATAAACCAAAATTATTGTCAAATTCCATGAATTACATGTCATCTAAATCCTCCAATTTAGCCACCAAGCTAAAAAAGGGCGTCCACAAGGGGGATAATTTTCTCCTTTTATGCTAGGTGGCATTGCAAATCCTCATTATTAGCGCCTGCTAGAAATTTATGTAGCACTAATTCTGTTCTGTTTAGAGTAGGATAAGTTGTATTACTTATTTTGTCATTTCGATTACTATACCTGGATGGGTGGTTCTTTTAACTTTGTGAAGCTGTAGATCTAAAACAATGCAAAATTCATATAATTGCCTTACCTTGGAAAGATTCAATTGTATGCTTGAATTATTTTTGTTTTTATCCTCTGAATCTAAATCTTCATAAGTAATTTTCTCCAGTATTTTTTGTTTCTTTTTTGCTGGCTCAATACTTTCACTTAGTATAGTTTTATCTTTATTGCTTACTGCCATACCATTAGTTGGTTTTGAGTTATTTTCGGTACCACTTTGTGAATTAACTTCACTTGCTTTATTTTTATTTGCTTTCAATACCTAAAACAATTTTTATTCACAAAGCCTAAAAAACTGATTATGGGGCAAAGATGAATTATAGAAATACAAATATAATAAAGGTTAAAGTAATGTTTCTTTTCATTAAGAAAATGTTAGAAACAGAACTATCCTCTAAACAGAGACTCAAACTGAATATCGGAGTCTCTATCTAATTGTCACTGAAACAAATTAAAGTGGCTCATAAAGAAACTGTAGTACAGCCTTCATTTTAAAACTTGTTAAGTGTTCTAGGAGTGTTTTGGCATTTGAAGGTTCTTTCAAGTCAATCAACATCTACCAAACTCCTCAAATCTGATTCACAAAAGACACGCTCTGTATTCTTGTTATAAAATGTGTATGTGTAGTTGTCACTGATTCTAGATTTATGCAGGTGTGCATAAATCAACAGTTCTTTAAATATTCCATGAAATGGTAAGTTTTGTTGTTCAGACTCTAATCATATAGTGGGATAAACATAACCTAGGTCCTAGAGGTAGCCAAGGATACATTTTTGCACAATTGTTATGCGACCTGGGTCTCTTTCAGAAACGTTTTGCTCGTCAGGTATGGTAATTATTGAACAATTTTCATTTCAGGCTATGAAAGGGGAAATGTCTGTTTTGCTCGTCAGGTATGGTAATTTTTGAACAATTTTCATTTCAGGCTATGAAAGAGGAAATGTCTTTTTCGCAATGCAGCCACATCCTATATAAAAGTGGTAGTTTGCGAGTTTATCCTCGACAAAGAAGTCAACATTTTTTTAGTAGATTTCTTCATTTCAGATGCTCAAATAGGTAGATTATCTATATCTACCAATCGCAAATAGTAAAATAACTGCACTATCAGAGAGAGCGATAGGCCCTCTGGTGGCAACTAGAGTAACCTGAATATGGCTGTAACCATAGAAATTGGAAACTAAGGAGCACCTACATTCAAATAATAATATACACAGTTAATTAAATTCACTAAGAAAGAAGTCCTTATATTAACTTTTTGTCTATTTAAAAAACAAAACACGCATCCAAACCGAACACTCGTAACATGATTAGCTTTTAAGTTTATGAAAACCATAAGAACAATTAATCTTATTTTGCATACAGTGACTATATACCCCCCGTATATAGTCATTGTAATTTTGCAATGGAATTCTTCAAAATATTGAACAACTGATGTGTTGTTAATGAAAATGCATAATTAAACTAGAAACTAAATTATATGATTTTCACTAGCACATGAAGATGCTATTGTGATGAAGGAGCACGTGGTGGTTAAATAACTCATCCTAATGAAAATCATGTAATTCAGTTTTACTTCGAAAATTCTCCTTCAGCATTAGGTTATTGAAGTTTAACTTTACTATTATGAGAGCTTAATTGAAATAGAATTTGCTGTGGTGGAAATCATGTAATGACTGTCATTTGAATATTGAATGTTATCAATTTTTTAGCCACATCTATCCTATATGTTTCAGACCCTTCCTTTTTATAGATACCAAAAGATTTTCTTGCATGTTACTTCAAAACATTTAGTTGTGCTTTAAGATTTAGGAAGTAATCATTTGATTTTGTACTCAATTAATGTAGCTGACCAACAATAAAAATTATTGAATGCTAAGAACAGAGCAGAAATTACCATAATTGAATGTTGATTGAAGCGTTTAATCATAGCTTGACTAACTGTTCCACTATTTACTGTACTTCTTTCAGTAGAGGTTCCATAAGCTTCATCTAAAGTTTTATCCTCAAATTCTGTGATATTAACTAATGGGTCATCGACCCCTCTCTGAATATCTCTTTTCATTTCTTGATCATCTATTTTTCCACATTCTGTAAATATGTCCTTGCTTTCTGCATATTTTCTATCCCTAAAACAAGAGATTAAAATTGCATCAGAATTTTCATTTCAGTTGAGCCTAAATCACAAGAAATCAGGCTATCAAGTATTTATTATTTTTTATTCATTATTATCATAGACTTATAAATAACATGGACTCCGCATGTGAGAGAGAAGTCGGTTGGTTGAATAAGATGGAGAGTTTGTGGGCAAGCTGTCAAAAGGTTATAGAACACAAGTTTATGCGAAAATTTTCTTCAATAAATTTTAAACAAGCTTCCGAGAAGACACACAGAAATTCCATAGCATTCCTTCGAAATCAATTATGTCAAAAAATATGTGAGTTTTAGTCAAAAATAGATGTAATGAGAATAATAATCAACGTATCATCACCTTGTGGGCAAAGTCTGCGAAAATTGTAAAAATTTTCCATAATAAATGTTCAACAAGCTTCTGAGAAGGCAAACAGGAATTCCTTAACATTCCTTCGAAATGGAAAATATAAAAATTATGTGAGTTTCATTCAAGAATAAATATAATGTGAATAATACTCAACGTATGAACACCTTGTGGGCAACGTCTGCGTTAATATCCATCATATGATTTTGACATTGCCCACACGGAATCAGTTCATCTCTTTCTTGTTCGATCAAAACGCATAAGCCCTTCTCTCTCTAATGCATACAACCCCTCGATCTACTGAAAAGTCACGTGACAGTGAGTCCATGTATTATAAGTCTATGATTATTATAGATAAAACAATGAAATGAAATATAGCACCGACCTATGAAAGTAGTGAGACTGGAAGAATTTTGTCCAAAATTGAGATTCTGACATTTTTGAAGGAACATTATCAATAAACTTCTTCTTTACTGCTGGATATGTCTTGAAGATACATTCTATAATATCAGGAGTTATATTATATTTAAGCCCATTACAGCCATCAGTTTGTGGTTTAATGTCTGCTAAAAAGGCTCCAGAAACACCTAACGAAAAAATTTTAGATAACATAAGATATTATGAATCGATATTAACCAATTCACCAATTTCTTGTGGCTGCTGTTTCTGATTTTGAGTATATTTGACAGCATGTTGACTCCAAAACTCTTCAGAAGTTATAACTTCAGGCATAACTAAATCCTTATATAATTGTAGTAGGGCAGGATTCGACATCAACAATCTATTTTTCTCTTCAAGTTCCCTGTCCATCTAAGACGAGTTAAAATAAATTAATATATCATGAATCAAGCTTTTATTCACCAACTTTTTTTTTAAACTTCGGTAACAGGCTTTGAAGCATTTCCTTGACCTTATCCCTATCTGCGACTTGAGCTGGTAATCCCTTTGAATTTGTAAAATGGAAAGTTGAAGAAACACCATTGTGTAAAACAACCTGAAGCTGAATTTTCGCTTTACCTTCAGGGGAAATTTTCTGAGCTGGAATAATACTTCATAAAATATAATTAGATGATTAGAATAATTTTTGTTACATTTTATATCTTCATAAAGATGTGAGACTGCTACAGTATCTCTATTTTCAACCATCCAAATCAAACGTTGGTCCATTAGAAAAAGGGTTCCGTCTCCTTTTTTGAAACGAACTTGTGGAATTTGTAGAAGAACATCTTCACTTGAGGTAGTCATTGTGATTGGAAAAAATTGGCTTTTCTTTCACAATCAAATCCGAAAATAGTTCATGAAGTAAGAATGAGAATACAATTTATCTCACAGTTTTCATCAATTTTCCCAGTTCGTTTGTGGAAATGGGAAGTTTTAGGTTATGTAGCTAGGAAACACAGAATACAGACTAGTACTGTCAAAACAGTCAAAGATGTACAGGATGATTCAGGAGGAATAAACTAAACGCAATACTGCATGTAAGTGAAAATGTTGAAAAAAAAATGCTATCAGCTTATTCTCTAGTTATTGTTCAATTCAAAATAAATAATATTTCATATAAAATCTAGGTTATCATAACATGTTAAGCCCTTTTTGGAAGAAAAGGATAACGGATAATTATTCTATGCATTATTTATTATTTTCAAAACATAACCTCAATTTATAATTTTCAAAATAAATGTTGTTTTCCAAATTTATTCTATTCATTCAACATGGAAGATCCTAAAAACAGAGGTAGAAAGCACTTGCTTAATAAGTCCAAATATAGCAAAAATAAACTCAAAACGGGCCTATCAAAACCAGTTACAAAATCCAAGTCCTTAGTGCCCAACTGGGATAGATATGAGGAAGAATTGACCTCGATAAATGATTATGTACCTTTGGGATCTGACTTTTCACAGCTGGCCAATGCCCCTATTTCAAAGGGAAGTCATTTCCAATTCAAGGAAGCTACCACTAAAATCCAAGATATCGAAAGGAGTCCAGCTGATACAAGTGGCTTATTTAATATTGATCTTAATCTGATTGGTTTAAGCTTGTCTACAATACCGTTCAATGAAAGGTGTGGAATACCCGATGAATATTTCTCAGTATGTAAATCTTAAATTTTTTGTACAGATAAGTATATTCAATTAAGGATTATTTTTGCTCTCTAGGTTGCTCAACAAAATATTATGATGCAAACTGCCAAGAATAATGAAAAAATATATGAACAAACATTGTTGAAAGAAGGGATTGATATTAAATCCAATATTGATGAGTTTATGGCTTCGAAAGAACCCACTAGTTACATTATGAAGAGCAGAAATGGGAAAAATAGAACACTACAAGTTGATGAAAATCTTGAAAATGTTAGTGAGGATTATAGAGCCATTGAGGATAAAGTTACACGAGGAAATAATTCAGAAATCTCTACATTAGGAAATGAAATTGGTGAACTTTCTTTGGATAAGAATTCCTCATCTTCTGAAGGTAAAACCTTTCTTTCAATGAATTAAATCAAATCAAACTTTATTAACAAGTTAAATAAATCAAATAGTTTTACAGGCAGTTATACTTACTACTAACAAAGTACTCAATAACAAACATATATATTTGTTTTTTCCACTCTGTAAAATGAAGGAATTCACCCAGCCTAAGATGCTAATCTTGTGTGCTGATATGAAGTTCTCTAAAAACCTCCACCCATGAACGCAAAATAAAACAAAAATGAAGCGACAATGAGAGAGAAGAGAGCACAGCGGCAAGCTATGTTTAAACTTTTAAATTCACAACATATAAAAACATGAATTTTCAATGAGATGAAAAAGAACAAAAATTTTTTATGGAAAAGTTTATTTTAAATCATTATATGGTTGGATGTAATAATAATGTATTCTCTTTCAATCAAATTCACAGATGATGGATATTCTATAAGACCTAATGAGTCATTTTGTATCTGATATAATTTCTTCTCATATATGTTTGATAGATAATTGTGTCCTTTAATCCCTGAAGGGATTGTTGGATGGGGACAAATTTCTGAACACTAACTTTCAGCCAACATTACGTTTCTTTTCATGAATCAACATATATGTTATTACAGATATAGCTACTTTTGAATTTTACTGTCCTAAATATAGTTTTTTCTTATTCCAGGTGTTCATATAGAATCTGCCTCTTCAATATTAGAAACTGAAACCTTACAACAATGGTTAGATGATGTATTAGGAGATTAATCATTTCAACTTAATATTTTTTAATTGGTGATAGATCTTTTGTATAAATAAATTAAATTATTTTTTTGACAAAAATTAAGTCTTTTTATTTCCAGTTGGTTCAAGATGGAGTTAGGTTTCTAATTGCCATTCTAAAGTAGGAGGATAGTTGAGTATCTGAAAATTAAATATAATGGAAGTTTCTTTTTCATTATTATCTCATGACAATAAACTTTTATTCTGCCAATTACATTTAAGATCTTCCAGTACCTACCAAATGATATTGATGTATTGTAGGAAAATGCTAAAATAATTAATTCGACACTTTTGTTCATTCACTCACTTTTTGTTGATCATACTAAAGCAATTGGTTTGAATTATTTACAAAAATTGTTTGAAGTAGTCACCATTAGTTTGATGAGCGCACAGACTTGACCAGCATAAAAAAACGGTAGCTATAATAATGTCACTTTGAGGACAAACATAAGTCATCTTCTTCAATAATATTCACCTCTCTATCATGATACACCAAGTGGACCAAATGGGCCATAATACATGACTCAGATAGTCAGAAATATTTCGTCAATAATGATGATATACAGGGTGACTACGGGAAGTATTTACATTTTTGATGTGACTGTACTCGGCCTTGGCAAATTAGGGGGGGTTGGGCGGGCGGTCATTCACCTCCTTAGCAGTGGCCATTTAGGTATTCCAGTCTTTTTTGAAGAGGATGGAATTGCGGAGACCGTGAATGCGAATCGGTACGTGCGTATGATCAACGATTTTTTTTCTTACAACTGCAGATGCTCAACTTGCAACAGGACGTATGGTTCCAGCAAGATGGAGCTACTGCACACACAGCAAGAGTTTCGATGACGTTGCTGCGAAACTTGTTTCCAGGTCATGTCATTTCAAGATTTGGAGATGTGCCCTGGCCTCGTCGTTCTCCCGACCTCAACATCTGCGATTTTTTTTGTGGGGACATTTGAAGGAGAAAGTTTTTCAACGCAAACCTCGTAATTTGGAAGATTTGAAGGGGGCAATTCGTGAAGAGGTGGCACCAATCACCGAGGAGACACTACAGCTAGTATGGCAGAGCTTCCTCAACAGAATTGAAAACTGCATCAGAGAAGACGGCCGTCACCTTCCTGACATTATTTTTGCAAGTTAAATTAAATGGCATATCCTAACAAACATGTCAGAAAAGTAAATAAGTTTTTTGTTTAAAAAATTAACACCGTTTTGCTGTTTTCAAAATGTAAATTCTTCCTGTGGTCACCCTGTATAAGAGCTCTAACAAGCAACAACACCTCATTTCCTTTGTCAAATAGTGAGGAAACTAAAGAAAACTAAGAATACTGTAAGCAGACAGGCCCAATACAAGAAGTAGTTGACACAACTTCGGAATTACGAAAAGTTTTAACTCCATTTTGTATATGTTGCTTTATTCGTGAACGAAACGGACTCCGTATTCTCCATTTCTTATGAATATCACTTCATCCGTGATTTTAATATGAGAGGTGTTTGTTATGCCCTTTGCAAAAATTTCTCTTGAAAAAAAATTATTGTTGGGCACGCTACAATTCGCGATTTTGAATTTATCGATGTGAAATTTTTCATACTGCTGCTCATCTGGAGCGTGACGGAGCCTGTTGATTTCGGTTATAGAATTGATCCGGGCCGTTAGAATCTTTTAAAAAATACGGGCCTTTCAATCGGGGCGTAATCAATTTCATAACAGGAAAAAAAGGTATCCGTCGCTTACGTTGTGCAACTGATTGCCAAATTTGACGCTACTGCTTGAGTCGAAAACAAAAAGAGAGTGCATGAAAGAGACGAAGCGAGGAAAGTGATTGTCTTTAGGTCATGCAACTCATGCAGCATGTAGCAACGGATCCGACCTTTAGTCTTTAGTCATTGAACTCTAAAATAACTGGAAGGGCCTCTTAGGTAGCGAAATACGACGAAAAGTGTGTCCAACTGAGACGGAAGATGTAGAGCAACCCATCTCTTGCTAATGGTTTGGCAACCAATCGAATAACCGCATCACATGCCGGACGCAGCAGTCGTCTCACTTCAACGTCCCGGGTTGTTTCTGTTTACATCGTTATAAACCAATTGACAGAGCGCAAAGAGAGATAGATTGCTCTACATCTTCCCTTTCAGTCTTCCTCAGTTTGCGCCTGCATAGAGGTGTCATACCAGTTCTTCTAGAGTTCAATGCCTTTAGTACTAGAAAATTGTCAGATGTATCTGGTGTTTCACGATCTCGGATCATTAATGAATGCCGTCAAATTGCACAAGAAAACATATTATTGAGTAATGTTGCTGAACGTTTTCAGCAAAGCTCATATATTATTGCATGAAAGTGATGGCGCTCATTTCTAGTACCTATAGCAATTCAATAAACTTATCCCAAAAGTAGGTACTCTTTTACAATGTTTTACTTGTCATCATTTTGTTATTGATGGAAATTTTGAAGCGAAATTTTAGGATCAGATAGTCTCGATAAGATCTTCAACACGAGATATCGCAACGCCCCTCATCCCTTTTCAAAACCAATGGTTTGTGTTCAGGGGGTTGCAATTACGGGGATGCAATGAGCGGAAAAAGTTGTTCCCCCACAAATCAGAAATTGACGGGTCCGAGCGATTTCCCACATTTTCATTTCAAATCAGGAAAATCGAGGTGTTAAGTTTTCGTTAGACCACACTGATGTATATGCCCAGTTTAGTTCATCATAGTGAGGGCTTTTCCAACAAACTGGGAATTTCACTAACAAGTTGTTATTTGATATTTAGTCTCTTTTTCTACGAAGAGGTTATTATAAATTACAATATGAACATATATGAACTCAAATTATATATGCAGATCGTTCTTTGACGACTTCGGTTATTAGTTTTTACTTTCATGAAATTCATACTTATTATCCGCGGTGTAACTTTTCTTAATGAAAATTAATCAATAATATATTAGTTTTTCATATATGCACATTTCATGAATAATTTTTCCATTGAACTAGGAATGTCATGAAGGCTTTTCCAACAAACTGGGAATTTCACTAACAAGTTGTTATTTGATATTTAGTCCCTTTTTCTACGAAGAGGTTATTATAAATTACAATATGAACATATATGAACTCAAATTATATATGCAGATCGTTCTTTGACGACTTCGGTTATTAGTTTTTACTTTCATGAAATTCATACTTATTATCCGCGGTGTAACTTTTCTTAATGAAAATTAATCAATAATATATTAGTTTTTCATATATGCACATTTCATGAATAATTTTTCCATTGAACTAGGAATGTCATGAGAACTTCTTTGAGATTATGTAAGTATTTTAGTTTTGAGGCTTTGACAACGATATATGCGATGTGTTCATTTATAGAGAGGGAATCATGAAAATGTCTTCAATTTCGTATAACACTTCGTTATAACACTTTGATACATATATGTATTCGTTGAAAAAATATATATATTTTTTCAACGAATACATATATGTATCAAAGTATCAATATAATTTGAAAAACTTTATTTTTCCATATTATTATTATTCCCCAATAATAGTTTTCTATCAAATTATGATTTTCATATTTGTTCTACATAATATGAAAGGACTTAGGATTTTGATTGTGAAATATATAGTTATTTTCGTAATAAGTGCTGAGTCATCTTTTCCTTACCAAAGTTCCTTATGAAAATATAGTTTATTCAGAAACAATTGAAATAGGAACAACGGATACAAATAAATCATCGAAGGTACCGCCTTTCTATACTTAAACCATAAAAATATCCCAGGCAGCCTGCCATAAATTCCTCTCACTTCACCTATAATGGCCACTTCCATGTATCAATGTATCAATACCATGTATCAATATAATTTGAAAAACTTTATTTTTCATATTATTATTATTCCCCAATAATATAGTTTTCTATCAAATTATGATTTTCATATTTGTTCTACATAATATGAAAGGGCTTAGGATTTTGATTGTGAAATATATAGTTATTTTCGTAATAAGTGCTGAGTCATCTTTTCCTTACCAAAGTTCCTTATGAAAATGCAGTTTATTCAGAAACAATTGACCGCCTTTCTATACTTAAACCATAAAAATATCCCAGGCAGCCTGCCATAAATTCCTCTCACTTCACCCTATAATATGGCCACTTCCCTTTTCACGAATTGTATTCACGTTATAGCTAAGTCATCATCAATCTTATCGGCTTCCCTATGATAAACGTCATCAAATAATGTTGTTCGTTTTTTGGACGGTTCTTTGATATGCCATTGTCAAATTTCCAACCAGAATTCAAAATATTGATTCCGAACATAGGAGCAGTAAGATACTTGAGAAATAATAATTTTTTCAATTCATAGGAAATGAACGCAGGGGTTCATATTTTATACCACGTTCAATTTATAATCCAGTTATTCTTTAAATGTTTGTGCGAACATTCAGGAAAGCTCTGTGATTCGGTATATTTCAATCATTGTTCTGGCACGTCGGATGATGATTCGATCTTGAAAGCAATGATATCATACTATTCCTAAAAATTACGGAGGGTGTGGGCATTCCTTTCAGATCGATACCATTCAATATACCTATGATTGCCCAACAAACAACAAACATAACTTACAGTAACTGTATATATACTGCATCACAGAGTGTCCATGCTGTACTGAAACTGCATAGTTTATGTATTGATAATAATTCTGCATTTCACTATTTGATATACAGTTACTGCACAGTAAACTCTTTCCCCGGGTGCGACCCTTCAAAATATATTATTTATATCAGTCTTTTTTGTTCGATTTAGGTATTCCCGAACTTTTTTTCCAGTAATTTTAATGACTTTATATTACTTTTACCTGATACCTGATATAGAAAAAGGAGGGTCCGTTCTTCTGGCGCTTGTTAGATACTTACCTACTCTTCGTTGAAGACAGTGAATTGAATTAACAATCATCTTCTGATTCACTTTGAAGGTAGATCCACTTTTTATCTTATCGCCACGTATAGAGGCATTTATACCACAGGGCGTAAAGGGCGAAAGACTACCAGAATGTGGGGTGTTTCCAGAACACTGGAACGATAAGTAGAAGCTACGAATATTATAATAGTTTCCACTTTCGTCGAAAAGATTGCAGCACTTATCGAACGTCTTTTTTCAATTTCACCAGGATACGAATTGTAGCCAATACTGAGACTTTTCGAGAAATTATTTCATGTGGAAATTCTCTAGAAGAGACAATTTCACCTCGGAAAGTTAAAGACATAAATGAATATTTGTTCTTCATTGAATTTTTTTTAATTTTTTTCCTTCAAAGGAATAAAAAAAATTCTGACTTCCGAGATGACGAACTGATTGAATCGAATTGTAATGAAAACCCCCATATAAAGTTTAGTAGTTTCTGACGTAAGATATTCATTTTCTCTTTTTGAACTGACATATTAAGAAAACCCCTTCTGCTAAATGTCATATTAATGGGTAAACACGTCTGCAAAACCGAGATTAACGATTTGTATGGAAATCTGACACGCTCCAAAATGTTTAAGTAACGATTTTTTTTGCATTTTCAAAGGACCGCTGTGACCTTGCGTCAAGTCCGAATTGTCAGTCTCTTGAAAAGTAGCTTCTTTTGGATCCAATTAACATATCCTCCAAAAATCTGACACGCTCGAAATTTTTTTTAACATTTTCAACTCTTCCGTACGGCCAGCCCCACCACGCAAACTGTCAGATTAACATGAATTTATTATCAGAGACACGTAGGTCATACACAGTGTGTTAATCTGACACGCTCGAGTATGTACACCTGACGATTTTTTTTTACATCTTTGGAAAGCTTCAGACGCTTTCTCCATCGCTAAAAGTGCATACATCATGGAACCTTTTTTTTTCTACCATCTAATCTTCAAAATCCACTAGGTCTCCACGACGCTAGAGTAAATCCGGATTGAGCATTGTCGGCTCCCCAACTATAACCTATTCCGGCAATTTTTGAATTTGAGTCAATCAAATATCAGTACATACTTAATGATTTGTTTCCGACACCTTCCCAATGAGTCTTCATGACCACCAGGAGCGGACCAAGCCTATATAGCACTTGATAGTCAGATTTTTTTTTATCGAAGATATCGGCAAAATTCTTCTATTGATGTATTATATTTAATCATTGTGTCGGCAAAAAAGGTATTAAATTTTTGAAATGATCAATGAAATATTCTATAATTTTTGTAACTGTTATTCGGAAGTAAAATTCCGATTATCTGATGTGATATGCCTGCATATTCTGAATGAAAGCTGTTAATTTTCATAGAGAGCATAAGAACATAGCAGTTTAGCATCTATTTCTTTTATCAGTAGGGTCAAACAGACTGTTACTACTTCAAAATTATTTATCAGTTGTGATACTGGTACACGATGAAATCGGATTGTTTTGTATCCCAGTGTTGAAATGAGATGATGCAAAAGTTTTATAACTGAAAACCTTCAACTGATTCCCCTCCTCATATAGGAAGATATCACTTCATATCATTCTTTCGTATAAATATAAGAGGGCACACAACATACTCTATAACGTTTCATTATCTATATCTGATAGGTTTATTTAAATCCTCAAAATTTTTCGGTATAGTGACAGCTATCCAGTTAATTGTAATTATTTTTTTCAAATGGCCGAAAATAGTTTCAGAACTAGATCTTTAGGTACAGCTGTAGAAGGTGTGCGGGATCAGTACGCCGATGGAAAAGCTGCGAAAGTATGGGAAATTTTCATAGGTGATCAGAGTTCTCGCACTAAAAATTACAGGAATTTTCTTGTTGATCTGCTTCGCAAGAAGGGATGCAAGAGAGTTTTGGATGTAGCATGTGGAACGGGGTGAGTACCTTTATAGTAGGTAGTATTTTTTTCCATTTTCTGCGAGTTTTATAATCAGAAACTTGTTAAAGCCTAGATATATGTGAATAATTGTTTTCTGAATGACGAAACACCCAAGCCGTTTCTGCGCAACCATCAGTTAATTTTTTCGTTTCAAATGCGAATTATGTCAAAAATAAACAATTTTGTGTCGACTCATCTGTAAACTTTTTTTTTAAATAAAGATAGAGTTATGTTGTCAGAGATATGTAGGTAGTACATATTCCCCAAAATATTTTGATCTTTGTCTGAACCATTATCGGAATGCGAGAAGGTCAGAAATGATTTAACACTTAATAGTTGATAATGCGAAGTTATTATTACATTATTACATTTGAAATAAAGATGGGTAATACGATTTTAACAAGAGAGTTTTCATTCTTATTCATAAGTTTTCATTTATGAGGAAGGATCGAATTTAAAAACAGAATAATATGATTCTAACTAGCATTAGTAGTTTAACCACAACACGTGTTTCGCTATCACAGTAGCACCTTCGCAGATAGGTGAAGCAGTTTTTTTCTTACTTTTTCGGAAACAAGTCATACTTCATCTACACACCTTTGAAAAAACTGAGATAGAAGAGAGCCCTTAGTCTGAAGAATTCAATTATATCAGCACAAAATGCTCCACATGAAGATCAAGGTTGAGAGATCTTGAATGTTTTCAGTTTTTTTAGTGACTATCTATTTAGTTATACGATTTACTGGTCTATTTCATTTCGGACAATGTTCTCCAATGTTTCATCGCCCGTCAGCTGTCTTCAGGGATTTTTTCTCTTCATTAGGATTTTTATGTTACCTTTCCATCGGATATATATATCCGATGTATCATCATATGATGAGTCTTCAAGATTTTTCCATTTTTTTCACCGTTTTTTTTATTCGTGGTTACAGGGTTGATTCCATAATGCTTCTGGAGGAAGGCTTCGATGTTGTGTCAATAGATGCTTCTGACAAGATGCTGAAATACGCATTGAAAGCTAGGTGGAACAGAAGAAAGGAACCAGCTTTTGATAATTGGAGTGAGTTCTTAGAATAGAATAGTTCAATGAAGGACTAGATTGAAATACTCGCGATAATTCTATTCAGTTATTTGTCAATGGCTTGAATTTTTCTTGAAACCTTGAAGAAGGTAGAATATTCCAAATGTTGGATGAAATAGTTCGCTACTTTGTGATTAAATTGTCCCTTAGAAAAGTTATATGTCCACTATTTGTCAGAATTAATATTTTGAAGCAATGTTGCTTAACATATAATATAGAAATATCACCATTTAACTGAATCAAATTTGACAATAAACTTGGATGAAAATTTGAAAATAATTAGAAGAAAACCATAAATGTATAATGTTCAAGTTCTGAATCAGATTTCCGCCGACACATCGATGTGTATTGTCAGTTGCCTTCACTTTATTATAAGGCGGAAAAATACACTACAATTTGTGTAATACTCTTTATTTCAATAATGTATGTGGTAAATAGAGGTGTATCGTTCGTCTGATAATTCTTATATCCTATATGTACATGAATTGACTTTTATTCTTTTGTTGGTCTTCCTTAGAAGAATTTATTTTCTATACCTCGGCTTTCAGTTTTCATTCTTTCAGTTTTTAGCTTACCCGTCTAATTTGTTAGTCATTGGATATATGAAATACATTTCTGGTCTATGATATGATTATATTAGATTGATTGAATTCTTGTGAACGATATTATGTCCATTTAGAATTAGATATTCATTGTTTATTGATTTGTCTTTCAGATTTAGGATAAGTTTGTGCCATTTTCAATAATTTTTCTTTATGCAGTTATTGAGGAAGCAAATTGGCTGACATTATCCGATGACATAGAGCAGCTAATTGGAGGAGGATTTGATGCCGTTATATGCTTAGGAAACTCCTTCGCACATATGCTTGATTCTAATGGGGACCAAAGAGATCAAAAGTAAGTAGATTAGTGAAATATGACCTTATCTTACAATAATTGAAGGAAATAGCAGTGTTTATTATATATCAACCAAGAAACTATATGCATTCCCTACGGGCAAACCAACTTTTCCGCTCTTTGTTTCCCCGTAACTGCAATGCCTTGATTTTGAATAGGGATGAGGGGTGTAAGATATCATAGAGTACTATCTGATACTGAATTTCGCTCCAAAATTTTCTTCGATAACGAAATAAAGATAAAATAATGGAGAGTACTTACTCTTGTGATTAGTTTATTAAATATTGAAAATGGGCACAATTCACTTCCATGCAGTAATATAAGTTTTGCTGAAAACGTTCACGTACATTACTCAAGATTTCAGGTGTAATTTGACGGCATTCATTACTGATCCGAGTTCGCAAATCATCCATTGACTCGGGCTGGGTAGCGTAAATCTTTGATTTCAGGTGACCCCATAGAAAAAAGTCCAGTGAAGCCATATCAGGTGATATGGGTGGCCACTCAATGTCCCCTTCATGCAAATATATTCCGAATTCGAAAATAAAATGTTTTCAAAAACACCATGAAAAACTGATAATACTGCGTTTCAAAATTGGGAATCAAATAGGTACTGATCATGCGATCATCATGAGACTACGAAACTATATCTACAGTATTCTGCGATAATTGCAGAGGCTCGAAACGAGAAGAGCCTCTCGTGGGATGTATTATATAGAATGCCATCAGAATTGAAGGTGGTGGCCCATCTTCATTTCAAATCTCAAGAAGAAGGACATACCAGTTTCGCTAAAATCATAACTTTCCATAATTTTTTTCTAAAGATCTTTGAGCCGACAAATTCAATTCAAGAATTTTCTCTATAAATTTCACTCATTCGACGTACCTTACTAATTTTCAGTAGAATCATATCATAATCACGATATACTCTGCGGATTTTATGAATTCGACAAAGTATTATGATTCGTATCATTAAAAGAAAACTTGAATTTTCCCAAAGCATGTAAAGTAACATCATGTTGGTTTCATTCGAAACAAACGCTGATTAAATCTAATATTTTCAGAAAAGCTCTTATGAATTTCAAGAAATGTTTAAGACCAGGTGGAATTCTCCTCATAGACCATAGGAATTATGATGATGCCATCGATACAGGATATACGAGTCCCAAAAGTATATATTATAATGTGAGTAGTACCAACAGAAATTTTTTGCAATTATTATTCGTGTACCTATATTGCCAGTATTGAATTGGTAATTATCATTGATTTTTTTGCAGAGCAATCATATGATTGACATCAAAACAACAGTGATGTACACGAGTGGCAAACCATCACTGGTGATATTAGATTACTTTCTGGACACCTCATCGTTTGGAAAAAATGATTTCGTGAACGAAGAAAGTATAAGGTATATTGAAAGAGAGTTTCGTAGAATCGTAGAAAAGTTTTAAGTTTCATTTCATATATATACGGGGGGGGGGCTTTTTAAAATGAAACAAACGAGACAACCACCTTATTTGTTGAAGAAAGTAATTACCAATAATAATTATTTCGTTGTCTTATGTTGACAATAAACGGTTACCATCGTAACCACAGAATGAATTAGTCAACTCTCCGATCTCGGTACTTAAAAAAAAATTGCTGTACTCAAAATGTTCATCTCACCATCACTCTACTATTATTTATCGGTACCTATTTAGGCATGATATCTTCACGTACAAAAATGAGTTGCTATCATTTGCAGATACAACATAAGTGGCTTCAGAGTGAAAAGGGGTTCAATTCTCCCGGAGTCCCCATAATGATTCCGTATTGAAAAAAAAAATGCGAAAATTTCAGTACTTAGCGTAATTGAGATTCGCGTCACAAGTGAAACACGCTGTATAGTTCACGAATATTATTTCATCATTATTGAGCTTTGAAATAGAATAATAATTATTCATAAATTGAAGGATACTAAAAGAAATATTTCCAAGGGCCGCCATTTTGATCAGTACAAACCAGATCAAGAAAAACAAAAATTTCATTATTAATTAATGTCATAGGTATAAGTTTCGAAAGAAATTATGCCTACCTATACATTATCGGATTGGCCTATTTATTCCAGACACTAATTCTAATAATATATTCTCGGGATATAAGGTGGAGAATCATAAAATTGTCTTCTGTTCAACCTGTGTAATTATATTCCTTATTACTTCATTAGTTGAGTGATCAATTATTGTTTCAGTGAGTTCCGATTGAGCTACTATCCTCACCGATTGAAGGTTTTCAACAAAATGCTTTTAAGCGCCTTCGGAGAGGATGCTTATCATGAAATTTATGGGGACTTCAAGAGCCTGAATGAAATTGAAAATCCTGCATTCTATATACATTTCATAGAGAAATCAAACTGAGTATTCTGTTGAAGTGTGGTTAGGTTTTATTGAAAGCTGAAGTCACGTTGGTACGTCTGTTACCATCTTTCGACTGATTTGGTTCACTATGAATTATTTTACCATGGTATCCAATCCTTATTTGAAATTATACGTCACATGTACAATGTTGTTTTTTTTATTTATTCAACATTCGATGAATAATTTTGTTTAAATTTTTTCTAATAGCGAACTTTGGAAATCTATAGCTCCTCAAAAAAACATGTAAATTTGAAACAACAGATACAATATTTTTTCGTTTTTTTTATATTTATTTATTTATTTAGACAATCAGGAATACAAACAGGTGATACCACCCAACACAGTATCCACCATTTACAAATATAAAGTGTGTCGAATAATTGTAAGAAAAAGTAAATAAAATTTAAATTGAAAGATAAAACAAGAAATGGCGAATAATCAACACCAGAGAAACCAAAATACAGCAAAACAATGAAAACATATGGTACATTAGTATAATGAAAATCAAGCACAGTGGGGAATATATGATCGGAATTAAATTTGGTGGTAATGTGTCTATAACGTCTCAGGAATATTATGTATTCAGCAGACTGGCCTATGACAGTAGATCGAAATACGGGATCTGAAACTTTAATAACTACACGACTCAGCACCTTGGCAAGACATCATGAATTTTGGTGATAACTGCGTTTTGTTCGTCAGTACCGATAAGCTGTAGCAAAGTCATTTTCAACGAGAAGAATTTTACCATTTTTCAGCACATGAAAAATATTAAAGAGGATTTTCCCCTGCCCGTGTAATTCACTATTGATTCGTGACTAGTAAACGCGCAAGTGTTGAGCTGCTTGAGTGTTCAGATTTTTCTCTTACTAGAGTTATTGCGAAAAGTGTTTCAAAAGGGATTGCGAGTATGATTAGCGCCTGTTATTAATATTTCAACTTGTGCGAAAAGATAAAAGTACTCTCGATGGACAGATTTCCTACAGTCAGTGCTGTGAGTTTAGACGTCAGAAGCTCCCGCAGTGTTATATTTGAAGCTCATATTAAGACAACCTCGTTTTGTACGAGTTCTCAATCTTCGGGAAGTAGTTTGACTGGCGCTGCGAAATCCCCTGGGAAGACGACAACCGACAACGGAAAGAAGTAATAAGCCCATCCTGTCCAAGTTCTCACTCTAGTGGAACTAGTTTGAATGGCGGTGCGACAGCCCCTGAGAAGACGAAAATGGAGAGGAGGACCAACCCTATCCTGTCCGAGTTCTCAGTTTTCTGTCCAATTCACTCTATAAAATAATCCCTCCTCCCTGCTGTCTCGAAAGAATCCTTTAACTGTGTGTTAAAGACAAGATCTTTTGAACTATACTTCTATTTAACTGATACCACCTTATATGTCGTTCAATCGGTGGATTTTAGGATTGATAATTACTATTTGTGTTCCTTACTTCAAGATACTGAATGAGTTTGTGGACTCGGGTTTTGACCTTCAATAGTTTTCGGTAACACCCTAGATGATAGAGAACCTTGTCTTTGACTAAAAGGCAACAGAGTAGTTTTGCTACTTCCCATATAAAGTATAGCTGGCGCCGAAAACTCCTAGGAAAAACAGTTAAAAACTGTAATTTATTTGTCAGGCGTTAGTACCTATTGGGGAGAAAATGTTATAGATAAAATAGAGGAATTTAAACATTGCGAAACTAGGTATATTGTATATATTTAGCCAATTCACTTTATACGTCATAGTATACGTCAAATCCGGTAGTTCTGATTTTTTGCAGACTTGCTCATGATATTGGCCTCATGAATAATCTGAGTTTGTGACCTCGAGCGCCGAACGCGCAAAAAACGAGAAAATCGTAATTTTTTTAAATTTTGGCGCTTAGTACCTCAAAGTACCTACTGGTTTTTTTGAAAAAACTTTTTCGGAAGTTTTTGAAGTGACTGAATTTGCTACAATATGATACTAGAATTGCATACTGTAGACACAATAGTTTCTGAGCCTTTCAAAATTTATAATTTGTTCCGCATATTTTTGCAATTCTGTCGTTTGAATGAATTTTGACCCTGACTATCGAAGCACTGAACTTTTATGATGGGATGTTGAGAAAAAAAAAGAGAAGCGTAAACGATGACGCTCAAGCTAAGCAACGAATAATGAAGTGAAAAAGATAATTACAATAGAAGTTGATAAGTTAGAAAAGTGAGTAAAAAAATATAATTTGGAAACTAGTTAGTAATCCATCAACAATTCTTATGATTGAATTCAGTCATTCGCGTTTTTGCTGTATTATGAAATATGTATTTTTCTCTATAGAAAGACAATACGAGGAGATTTTTAGTAAGTCTGGCACCAGCTAAAACATATCAAATACTATGGGGATGGCTGTGCACATCAGAGGATAAATTATTAAATAAATCAATCAGGAGTACTCCTGACTGATTTATTTAATAACATATCAAATAGTTCTTGAAAGCGTTTTCATTTATTTTATCACATGATGAAAATGAAGTTTGAAGAATTTCGAGAATCGAAAATTATCATTTTTCGAAATATTAATTTTTCCTATACTGTTTACTATTTGCTGTTAGTAGTACATATTTCAGAATAATATCGATTTAAGATTGGAGGATATGGCGGCTGAATCTCCCTATTTCTGGAATTTCTTAGGCAGTAAAAATGGTAGGTGAAATTTACCTACCGGCGTATAACTCGATATCTGATAGAATGTCAGCAGTTTAGCACACACAGCGGCATTTTCCTTCAGTTTCTTATCATTTAAATCGTGGAGTGAATGTAAGCTGTGATTTGTGGAGTGATGTTCGATTGTAGGAATGTCCAGGAGATGGCATTTCGATCTCGATTTCATTATATGAACGTCGATGTGGGATGTTCCGACAATTTTCTGGATATGTTTCGAATTCGTTGTCCTAATGATTCAAATAGCCCAATGCATGAAGGGCATGACACTGATAAGACGTACAGAATAGAGACTGAGATAATTTCTGTCATCGGAAAGTTGAGTTTTTTGAATAATAAGTGTTCACCTTCATCATCAATCATCGTCAAGTGTCTTACATAACCATCAGATTATTTAGGTAATGATTTACCTATAATAATCTGAGTTGACAGTGTTGAGACTATAGCCGAGGAATTGTTCAATATTGAAAGAACCAAAGTTTTTGATACTTTTTTCAATTTTCGATACCTACTAAATTGTCACTTTGATGTATTTTTGCGGTTGTACAGTTCGAGTTGAACCTGGTGTTTATGTTTGAGCACTGCTCAACTTTGACAATTTTTAATTCTGAATTAAGTTCAACGGTGACGTCGTCGGCTCGAATCTGATCTGTACAAGTGGACTTTTCAACCTTTCCAATTAAAGGTTAATTCTCAGTAAACCTTATGTATCCATATCACATACCTTTCGTCAAATTCTTGGTTATATATTCTAACTGTACGAGGATGTATTGAAATCTAGTTAGCCTAGACCAGTTCCATGCATAAAAAAAATATTGTGTTACCATAGCAACGAACAATAACACATCAGAAGTGTCAGTGTGAAGTTTGAGGTCAAAAAAGTACACCAGAGTTACGCAATAAATTGAAAGAAAGAAGTCCACCGAAATTGTGAAAATCGAAAATTGGAGTATCGAGCCATCATCAAGTACCTGTATTTAAAAGGGTTAAGAGGTGAGCAGATTTACAAAGATATGCTTAATACCCTTTGTGATCAATGTCATTCGTATGCGACCGTGAAAAATTGGACTGCAAGCTTTAGAAGAGGTAAATTTTCCATTGAAAATGATGACCGGGAAGGCCAGCTTCTGTGTCAGTCCCCGAAAATATCGATGCAGTTCATGACATGATTTTATCAGACCGTCGAATTGGGCTAAAACGGATATCTGAAGCACTGAATATTTTATACGAACGCGTTCATCATATAGTTCACATCAACTTGGACATGAGAAAAATTGCTGCAAAATCATTTCTAAGATCCAGAAAGAAAGCAACAATCGATGGAATGGCGACACTCTCTTTCTCCAAGACCTAAGAAGTTTCGTGTCCAAAAAGCAGTTAAAAAGTTCTTGCTTAACTTTTTTGGGATTGCCATGGAGTAATCATGATTGATTTTTTGGATAAGGGTAGAACAATAACCTGAGATTACTATTCGACATTACTAACCAATGTACGGGAAAAAATAGAAGAGAAAAGACGCGGAAAGTTATCCAAAAGTGTTTTGTTTTTGCAGGACAACGCCCCTACACACAAATCCCATGTTGCCATGCAAAAAATTCATGATTTAGGTTTTGAATTACTAGAACACCCCCTTAATCACCAGATTTGGCTCCATCCGAGTATCATCTCTTTCCTCAACTGAAAAAAAGTTTAAAATGTCGTAAATTTTCTTCCAACGAGGAGGTAAAAAAAGCTGTGGACGTCTGGTAGCAGCGCAAGAAGAAACATTTTTTTTGAAATAAATGTATCTAATTAAAAGGAGAATATGTTGAGTAATACAATATTTTGACATTGAGATTTTCTTTGATTCTATAGTAGGCTAAGAATTTTTCAATATATCCTCGTACATATTCATTTTATTTGAAGTTATTTCTTCATGAGAAAAGAGAATTCTACGCCTGGATCCCAAAAATCCACAACTTTTTCAAAAAAAATATTGTTTTCGGTGAGTAAAATGAATTATATTTACCTAACGTTGCCTGGATTAGATAACTTTGATCTAAATGGTAAATTCAGTAGATAAGAAGATTTCAATCTAAAATCTAACATCTAGATCATTTTTTACATCTATGGTGATAACTTTATTACTTTATTTAGTCAAAATCCCTAGTCAGGTTTTAAACCATTTTGTCCATTTGTCTCCCTGAATATTTAATTTTGCTTTTTCATTAAATACTGAGGTTCCTCATTATATTCGAACTCATGGTTCTTCGTGAAGACTTCATAGCTTTTTTCGATTTTCAGCTTATTATTCAGCGTTCCTTGGTTATCCTTATACATATTAGTATTCTTGGGACATGTATGCCTGGAGGCACTGATAGAAATGAATCTCAATACATAACAGACGAATGCATAATTCCAATCTCAGATGAGGTATATTATCCACGACAATAATTTATAACCGTATTAGGAAAAATTTATGATTCGAATTGGATTTCTTCGACGGAGAATCACAGATAAATAACTTCGTTTGGGTAAAAAATCCTTTTCTCGGTTCACAACTTTATTTATGAAGAGATTAATCTAGGCTATGATAACCACAACCGATAATTCCGAATCAATTATATGGATTTATATATTGTTGCTTTGTACCGGTGCAGCTATGGTTTTTTAGAGTCCGAATGCGATGTGCGTGGGAGTGCCACACAAAGTTTCGTATCGCGGTGTGCGCTAATGATTACTAGATAGGAGGACCAGGTAGACATGATTCGACCATTTAGAAGATCGTAAATTTTACATTTTAAGAGTACAGAATGACTTTATTACAGCATCATCCGCCGTACACTAGTTTCGGTTCGGTGAACACTGATGGTCCATAGTGGTTTTGATGTTCAATTCGTAAGAACAATTAACAAAATCCGGTTGGAAGGTGATCAAACTTCTGAAGTTTACAATATCAACCGAACGTGGAACAATTAATTTTATAACTCAGACGTTCTTATGAGCAATTCGAACGATACTCGATTTTTGGTGGAGAAATTCAAAGTAAACTTATACAGTGAGGGTCACAGTGTTATTGCAATGCATTCGTTCGAATTTCAGGAGTTGATTCTTCGAAAAAACAGTGGGGCAGGTCGATTCTCATTTTTGGCTGCCAATTGTTCAATGCTTAATTTATATAGGGCCTCCCAAAAATTGATTGGGAACTCTTAACGCCGACATTTTTCTGAAAAAAAAAAACAATTCGTAGTCAGGAAAAAAATGCATCGTAATTTATGCATTTTTCTGAAGAGCATACAATTCTTTGTTGAGTAAATTTGATGCCTTTTGTTATCCTTAGGTTTTCCACTAAGGCAGGCTCGTTGATGTAAACTATGTACTTATATCTCACGAGTGGAATTCTTTCTAAAATCCTATGATATATAATATTTTATTTTCTCAGAAACAATCGAAGTTAAAGGAATGGTTTTCTTGCCATAGCATTATTTATTAATGAGAAAATTACTGACATAAGATAAAGAGTACAGGTTGGTCGTTCCTAACAGTATGGTAGGTATATTTACGATAATTTCAAATTGACTTTCTATCAAATTCTAGATAGATCTCTAGATCTCTAGATCTAGGTAGATTTATTGCGCTGATAATGAAAAAGTTCATTATTGTTTTCTGAATATTTTCCTCAATGCTTTCGATTCAGAAGTGAGTTCTCCATGCCAAAATGGTCAGAATTTGTCTGACTGAGTATTCCACAGTATATATCATAAAAACGAAACTAAAAATTACCAAAATATTTTTATTGAATGTTTACTTGTATCTTAGTGTATTTAATTAATGAACTTATAAGACTTACAAATTATAACCTATTAATGGTGGTATTCTGCTCCCATCTGTAAGCCAATCTGTAATTTTTCATAAGCTTACAGTAAAATTGCAATTCTGGACGTTTTTAGTGATCTGTAGCTTACAGGAATCCGTAACTATTTACGATAAGTAGTTCAAACGTAACACTTTAAAGAAGATAGAAGATAGTTACAAGAAAATTTCCAGAACTGCATTATTTATACGAATCTGTGAATCGGACGCTGACAGATCGATTGTACGCTACAGATTTGTAACTTACAGATGAAAACTGAAAAGCAGAATACTTGAGAATACAACCATAAATACAATATGTAAAATAACAAAATTAAGAAGCGTTCATTATTCAATAACAATTTGAATTAATTTTCAATAGGCATAGCTAATTTCATAACTATATTGATTGATATGAAGCTCCTTTTGTTAGGTCTACATTAAAATCTACTTTTAACATTTTAAAATCATCTAGAGTTATATAGGGTTTTTACAAAATTTATTTATACAACGTTACTCAAAATGTAATAAATCATAGATTGTGTTTTCAGTGGCACTATTTGAAGAATAACACATTTCATTATTTTAAATTGAAATCAGTTCTAAAAACCCCTTTTGAAGTCTTGTTTGAAAAAGATGTTCATGTTATTATGTTATTATTATAGTACAAGCTTATACTTGAAATATACCTGAACATATATTTTGAGAAAAGAAATTATAATCAGAAGCTTGGGTTGGAGTGAAACTTATTGTAGGTAAGTAGGCTTATAAAATTTAAAGTGGGCTGCTTTAAAAACTCAAGATTAAAAGTTAATAGAATGAAATAACATTATCCAAAGGTCTGTGTTAACACTAAAAAAACAAATCACCTGTTAGTTTTAGTTAAAAACAGCATCAACAGCCAGTAAAATGAGGAGTAAAATAAACTCATTAGAGAGAAGAAGGCCTTAACTGCCGCAGGTAAGTAGATATACGAATTTCTATTATCTTATTATCTCAGGAGAGTTAAGGCGTGGTTCCAATTTTCATTGTATTTGAAGTGAAAAAGCCTTAAGTACAAAAACAACTGTACTTGAGGCTTTCTTTCTTCAAAGGTTACACTTGAGGCTTTCTTCAGTAGAATATCAGACAATTTGAGGCATAAGGCATATTTATTTCATTAGCATTTTCCTCAAAAGGAGTGGAGTTAAGATTTTATAACCTCGTAAAAGAAAATCACCTAAGAACCGTAATTTGACCTTAACTCAATTTTCATTTTCTTTGGACTTAGCCCTTTTTTCCTAGTAGGGCAGTATGCTATGTCAATTGTATGAACAAAGTTCCTAAGTTGAGAAACCCTGAACTTTATTTGTTTATGCAACACACAAAACAAAAAATTTTGTGTACAAAGATGTAAAAGTCCATGTTCACTTGAAAAAAACGTAGTTACATAATATTAATGTATTAATAGGTACTGTATCAATTTTTTTATTTAAGAGTTTGTAATGGAAACTTTAATCAGATTTCATACTATTCTTTTTTTATCTCTCATTTTACTTCAAATTTCTAAAATAATGTTCCCAACGTGTCAGGACAACGTCTGCTATGAGTCAGCTTGTAAGAAAATAAAGCCGGATCCTTTCGCAGAGTATCTACTATCAAATTTTCAAACTGAAAAAACGATAGTTTGGCTTTCTTTTCGTGATTTCAAACGTAGAACTCTCCTAGCTGAACGAATCCTTATATGTTCCTATATTTCGCTTTCGAAAATTTCTATTTATCATGTTACCAATTCAACAAATATTTATTCTGAATTCCTGATTATTAAAGCTTTGCTGAACAGATTATCATATACTAATCATATCAGGTCCTACTTACTTAACGCCGTTTCTACTTTAAAGCAAAAATATTTTTGTACTTTTCTGTATATTCTGAGGCTGACTTGATAACATCTTTTGTAACATCATTGAATTTCATCATTTAATTCATGCAGAATTTCAAAAATTCTTCAATTTTTTTACGATTCTCATATACCTACCTATTCAATTAATTGAATTGCTTTTCGACTTTTCTAGTGGCGTGTTGAATCGCAAATTTGAAACTTAGTACCTACTATTTGCGCAGATAACCAGAAATGAAAATTATCATAACTTGTACATATTAAGTTATGAAACTTAAGTGAACACGCGTACCTGTGAAAAGACTTACTTTCCAGTTATTTCCTATTTTATGGCATAATAACAAAAAGCAGTTAAAGTCTAATATATCCCCTAGTGAGAATAAAATATTGAACTTATTGGTTATATTTCAATAACACTTGGGCATTTCGAAAGCTCTTATTCACTTTATACCAATCATATCTAACCATTGGATAACGCTATAAAGTTACCTCCCATAGTGTTAAGATTCCTAATCTTCGATGGAGGAAAAGACAGTCAAAGGACTGCGGGTATCATCGCCCGTGTATTTAATGACAGTTTTTAGCATATTACATGGACCACCTGGCGACCACATAAATATAATTATAGACAATTCAACTGAAATGTCCAAATTACGCCTAGATATATAGAAAATTCATATTTCTTGATGCTTTGATTTTATTCTTATTTTCAGGTACTTTTTAATGAAGGCAAGTATAGTAACAATCGTTGAATAGTACCTTGGGGAGGCATTTATTAACCGGGACATCGGGAAATATTAAGGTTCAAGTTGAATACTCACCTTGAATATTTTCATTTTCCTCATATGATAGAGTATACCTTACATAACATGTAGGAAAGTAGAGGAATCCTGAAAATATTAGTGATGGGATAAAAAATACAAATCCAGTGAGATTTTCGGTCAAACTCTTGGATGCTAAAACAATATAATATTCAGATTTATTTGCAGCAACAAACTAGCCTAGTTGAATTGAATTATTGGGAGGAAGATTTTTTGCTCTACTAGAAATTCGATGAAATCAGTTAATTTCAGGTCATTTGATTGAACAAAATCAACTATATATATTTGATCATTTTGAAGAAAGTACTTATGCTTTATGCTTTCTCGTATAAGGCCATGTTTTCGATTAATTTCATAATCAAAAATAAAAATAATTGTGAAGTCCGAAAAATTAGATACCTTGGCTGAATACAACTTTGTTTGAAATATCCATGCAGATGTGTACCTAGTGTTATAGATTAAGCTTGTATTTATAAAGGGATTTTTTTTCTAGAGGTGGCATAGCTCATTATGAAAACTTAAATTTGCTATATCTTTTATTCAGGCCGAAGCGGAAAAAATGGTAAAAAAATGTGTTTCTTTGGACTTCAAGAATCAACTGTTGAAAGATATGAAAATGTCAAAGACTTACCCAATATAAAAGTGTTTGCATTGACGATAAGCATATGTTGAAAGGTGAAATTTGTTAGAATTAAATAATTTAATGCTCCATGAGAACCGAAATCCTTCAAAAATTAAATTTTAATGGGGCATTAAGTCTTCATGGACGTTCCTCTCTCTGGACTTTAATGCTGAAACAAAATCTCCCTTCAATTGACAATTTAATGGTTTACACGTCTTGGTTCCAATTAGAATCCCAAGTTGATTTCTTTTCGAAATGAAGATTTATATAAGTTTATCCTCAAGGGAAGAAGTCAAGTTCCGTGAATAACGGTTCATAATTCATGGGAGGTAGATATATTACAATAAATCCACGAGATGTCTATCACAAAGGAAACGTCTCGAACATCAGAAGAAAGGACCTTTATCCAGTGAGAAATTCCCTCATCGCAATATTGTTTGATTTTCATAACCGCATCGAAAGGCGACAGACGTCCAAGATGCCGATTACTGATAATGTGGGAAATATTCAATGAACAGCCCGTTGAGTATACAATACTACACCAAGATTATTGATCTTTATACCCTGAAGCCTGGAGGGTAGAGATATTGGTCTATTGTGTTCGAGCGATAAAATTAATAGACAGACTTTTTAATGACATGTAATTTGTATTTCCGATGTTGAATAACGTTATTATAGTTGCATAAATTAGGATGTTTAAAGAGCTTTGGTATTTATATTCATTATCGCGAACCTATTCTATCCTTGACGTGGCACTGTAGTGATTCCAAAAAAATTGTACCTGTCATCTTCTCATTTATTCAGCGTTTCCTGGAACTTTCTCACATTCTTATTATCATCCATTTTCAATTACTGGCAATTCCATTTCAGGTACCTCGAAAAATTACCTAAAACATTCATATTTACAGAAAATCAATGTATGAATATTTCGGAAAAATATGCGATTATATCGGACCTGAAGAAGGAGGTATCTATATTTTTGGATTTTATCTTCGATCCTGACGGGTTTCAGCGTTTTCATTTTGAATAAATAAATAGTTTATTTCCAACAGTACAAGCCCAATTATAGGAAAAGAAATCAACATTGCATAAACCTTCGCAAACCTTTACAAACTTTTTCATGTTAAACAACATCACCAATGAAATGGTAATCAAAAATTAGTATCTATATAAGACAAAAAAAATTCTCTATGAAAAAACAACATCCATGTAGGTTTGCAATATAATACCTACCAATGCTATCAAAGTTTATGTCAGTACAATCAGATATTCTATTGAAAATTTGACACATGCAGTATTCAAATAGAATGTCGAAACATGTTTTCAAGGAAACAACACAGAAACTTATTTTCGAAAGAAGGAGCGGACATTTAGTTCTATCATTAAGCAGGCTGTACAAAAATTTCAAGGCAAGCAATTCTCTTTTTTGCTCAAGTGGGAGGCAGCCAAATCTTCTGTATTTTGAGTTATTTGTTGAAGGAATATTAATCATATTCCCGAATTATGCCCAACTTTGTCTATTAATGAGAAAATCAGAGAAACATCACTGAAATGGCGTAACACTGGACACGTAAACTTTAAAATTGAGCGACTTTCACTATCATTCAAGTTTAACCCCAACAGAGGAATAGCCATCACTACAAAAATTTCAATAATAAACATGAGCCTTGTCGTATCCTTGTGATGGTTATTATTCTCTTAATAGATATACGTATGACTTTTGTAACAAAATATGTATTCTATTTTTTCATTAGGAAGTATGCCCAATTTTTTTAGCGTTTGAAGGACTGAATCTCTCCAATAAAAATTTCGTAAAATCAAAAATCCTAAACGTCAACCACATGTTTGACTCTGGACTATTCAAGTTGCAAAGAAATTTTTTTCTGTGAATGCTAAATCCGAAGGATGCCCATTTCTATCACAAATCCCAATGGGAGGAAGTATTTTGACGGTGATCCAAGATTCTACAAATGGCCAAATAGGTTTCGAATTATAATTGGTGGAAATTAATTTCCCGAAGTGAAATTATTATATTTGTCTCCAAAAAGTCATTTATAGAACATGATAAGTAAACTTTAGTGAACCATTTTCTACATTTTATAATTTTGGAAACACATGCGAAGACCATTCGCAGGTTGAAAACAATTTTTGAATGAACCTATTCGATCATTTGAGAGTTTATTTGGGTCCAGCCCAGCACAACAAAAAATCCGGTCCGAAGAAATAGATATTGTGAGTAGTTATAAAGTATGGTGTTCAACAGATACTTTTCAATTCTCTGATCAATGAAAAATGTTTCTTTTGTTATGAAAATTTTCCAGTATTCTAGATCCGAGCATTGTCGAAATTGAAGTATTGTCACATAACTGTAATAAACCATCATTGATGAGATAATAAAACATTACAATGGTGCTTCGGGTGTGATTTAAGTGCTTTTTCTATTGTAACGTTATACGTCATTTATATCGTACTCATATTGGTCATAATAATATGCTCACATATCTCCTACGCTTGACCATAACATAGACGGTCGGAGCCAAAGGTCAGCTAAACCCTGTTAACACCTTAGGCTCTAGTGGAGTGCATGTTCCAACGCATTCATTTCTCTCGGTTTTCTAATTTATTCTTTTCATTGTCACTGTTGAACTAGGGGCGATGCCGAATTTTGATTTATAATTGGCTTCAGTCCATAATTATCATTTTTCACCTGATTGCTTGTCAGAGAAACTTTCGAAACGAATTCAAATTTTCTTCCTTCAAGTCGCTTGTTGAATTTTTATATATCCTCGGAAGCTTCGACTACCCTTTTCTTCATGTAAATAAATAACCCTAAAATAAGGTGCGTCTATGACTATGGTAATTAAAATTAAAACGCCAATCAATTTCTCGACCGAATAAATAAATGTCTCTTATCGTTCATTGAAATTTAGCAGTGTTAAAGTCACTCACATGCAGATAGTTTTTGTCTTGTTTGAAATAGTTTCATTTCATAAATACTAACAAGAAGAACTTACACCTCTCAGGTCAATGATACGAACCTTTAATGACCTATCAAAAAATGGGACTTGCTAGTGTAGTTACCTAGTAGAAAAATCCTTAGTCCTAAAGCTAAACTCAGAAATAAACTGGAAAAGATCAAGTTAAAATAGTACAGAAAGGGAAGAAGTTTTGGTGGTAACCCGAGGAGTTCTAACGAATTTGAAAATTCAGTTGATTAGTTCCTTATCTTATTTGTTACCGATTCCACTGATTTGTAAAGCCCGTTTGCAACAGCCGAGAATTCTCTGGAGAATGCTCTACAAATTTTGGCAAGAAAACGACAGAGATTATTTTGTATGCAAATGAACAATGAATTCTATACATTCTACCGAAAGTACATAATATGTAACTGCAGAGAATTCACGGCCAATGAATTCACGAGTAAATTTTCTACAGAATCCTCGGCTTTTGCAAACGGGCTTTAGTCATAACTTCACCAACAATTACATTTTGTATGTTAAGATTTAGCTCATTGATACCAACGTCTTAGCAGTCAATATAGCACGTTGGCCCAAAACCAATAATGATTCACAGTGGCAGGATCATGGTTCACAGTGGTAACAACAACTTATAGTCTCAATATAGTCCTTCTTTTGTCGAAAAATTTTTTTCTGAAAAGTGGACAATTCAGGAATAACATGAAGCTAGTTTAGCATAATTCTCGAAACATTTTGAGTTAGAATAACAATTAATCAAGGAACTGATCAAAATTCCATTTTATTCTACTACATATTTCCCAATTTTTAACAGTGTGTAATTTGTTGATGCGAGTTTGTTGACACCATAGACAAAACTTTCTTCTGTCTATGGTTGACATCATTCAATGTTCCATGATTTGAAACATATAGAACAACGGTCTCTATTCAGCAAAAGGTAATTTGTAGGTAATAAATGCTAGGTGTAAAACAATTTTTTTTTTCATGTGATTCCTGGGAATAAACTGAGAAGTAGCATATAAATTCTCGTAAACAAGTATCAATATTAAATGCAATGAAAGTAATTTTATTCGGAACATAAAGTTTCGTAACCTGATCGCCTATGAATTCGTTCGTTTCCTATTCATTCCTCAATAACATTCTCGACTCTAAACTTTTTCAATAACATTTGAGATGTACTTGTAACACTTTCATTGGACTGCATCCACTGCAATAGAAGACACATGTTCTCTAATATGGAAATTACCCAAGTATTAGTGAAACTTGTAACGTTTTCGAGAAAACTAAAAAACGTGTCAATGTTCTTTATGAATCGTGTCGGATTTTATCGTAACGATCTGCCTTGGATAACAAATCCAGACTATGTTGTTCTTCGTTCTTTCGATTTCAACAATGATCTTATAGATTGCTAAGTGATAGTAGACATGGGGTCAGGTATGGGCGTTCACAAGGACGTTTAACAACGAAGAATTTCTCAGTTCGATTCTGGATGTTTGTTTTTCGAATGTACTGAAAGGATATAATTTTTATATACAGGGTGTTTTCAAAGGTGAGGCTTTTTTTGACAGAAGGTAGAACTCATCAAAATAAGTCGTTCAACCAAAAATTGTCTATATAAAATATCCAAGATGGCTGATATACAACCCCTAGAAGTTCGACAAAATTTCATGGAATTTCAAGTACGGGACTGTTGATGGTGAAAAAACATAAACATATGGCTGGCCGATGAATGGTTTAGTACCAAGTTAATCGGATTAGATGCATCAGGTCACTTTTGAGAGAATCATAATTATTGTATCGTGCAATTTAAGGTGAAAAAAAATGTAGAAAATCCAGACAGTTTCTTGAAAGTGCTTATGTTAGTTATGTTGAAAAAGTGCTTTGATGTTTCACCATTTCATCCCATTTTTACAAAGATTGTTGGAATGTTCCAACAAGAAGAAGAAGAAAAAATTCGTGAATAATTAGACGAATTTTATTGTTGAGATTTCGAAGTATTATTCATAAATTATGAAAATTATTCATAAATGAGCCATTTCATGAAATCGTGTAAGTTACTAAGAAATAGTGACAACAATTCGGCAATCCTAAGTTTCCATATTCATTACCACGTAAATATCGAACGAGCCAATATCCTAAAAAACGAAACCACATAGTCGAATCAGGTGAGAAAAGCTTTTTCCAACTGCTTTACGATAATTCAGCTAACAAACGATCTGGGGCCATATTAGGATCTATTTCAGTAATTATTTTCAATTTTTCTCAACTTTGTCAATTTGAAAGTTTTGTATAGGTGATTTTTGGTGAAACGCTTCATTTTGACCAGTTCTACCTTCTGTAGAAAAAAAAGCTTCATCTTGTATAGAATATAGTGCTGAGCGAAAATACGAGAGATAGCATAATAATTAAATACCTCCCGGCAACAGTAAAAAATTTTTCTGTTTCTGAAAGCTCTGCATCATCTACACGACACTATTAAATTAATTCAATGTGTTCTGAAGGCACAATCAATTTTCAGTTCAAATCAGAAATTTGTAGCAACATTTCTGGGGATGATAAAATAAAAAAGTGATCTCTGTCCAAAGAACTGAAACGTCCGAAACCACTACAACCTCGAAAAGGGTAGGGATAATTCGTATTTCCTACACTACTTCCAAAATATTACATTTAATTATTGGTAGGTAATTATTTGAGAATATTAACACCCTTTATTTGCGTATGCTTCTTTGATTCGTCGTATTCATTATGGGAAGTTTTGAAGTGGCTAGTTATCCTTTTCTGCACATATTTTTCCGAACTAGTATTCTTTACAGCTTTTTTTTGAATGGTATTGAAAGGATATACGAAAACGTATCTAATTTTTTGAATGTTACCCTAAAAAAATCCAAGGAATCGAACTAACTAAAATTATAGACAGGATTTGAATTCATTGGGATACTTTTTTTCCGATATTATGTGACGAAAAATTTTGCTTATGAATGGACCCTTTTTTAGGGTTGTTATATTCTCAATAAATGATTTCGACCATAAGTTGATTTGTCAAATACCATATACTTTTTGGTGTTCTATAACACTCAGCATTCTTCAGAATCATTTTCGTTCATCTTGCTGAAGTTATAAACTTGGAAGTAGAACACGTCTATCTTCAAATTATATTACTGAAAGACAATTATTTTTTGGGTGATATATCAGGATTACCTACCTTTTCAACAAAAAATTACAAAGAAAATTTTTTGATGTGAATTATCTAAAAAATACTATCAAGAAAAAAATAGGTCTAAGTTTTGCCTCAGTTTTTTAAGAAGAAGTAATAGATACCTCAAGAATCTCCATTCAAAAACGGCATTCACTGGTTTCTAATTTATGCTTTTAATTTCTTACGTGAAGCCTTGATTTTTTTTCAAATTGAAGTTAAAGGACGTCTTGATGTCAACTCATTTCTTTTTTTTTCCAATCTGGTTGTTTTTTTATGAGAAAAAAAACTTGAACTTTAGTGTCAATAAAACTTGTTTTCATAATCATTTTTCTACTGTTTTTCGACAGTCAATCGACGATTCAATTCTATACATATTGCAAAGATTTTTATAGCGATATGTATATGCCAAAATTACGCTGAAATTTAGGAATAACTGAAAATTATTCAAAATTACTAATATTACCTCTATGTGGTAATTTCAACTTTTCAACTGACTCAGTACGTGATTCAGGCTATTGGCTATTGCTCAAAGATGTGACACATTTTCGTATTTGGGGTAGCATCCATAAAGCAACCAATGTCGATCGTCTTGATCTCGAATCGTATGTACTACTTACCCTTAAGAGCAATTTTTGCAAATTGAATTGAAAATTATTATTGAATTAGAATTTAGAATTGATTTATTATTTAGATATGTATTGAAATATGAGGAAAATTTTTCTGCTTAATTGCGAAACAAATATTCAGCAGTTTCTGGGAGAAGCAGAAGTTGAAATAATTGGTCTCTGTAGTATTCAATTTCTAAAATCATATTTGCAGGATTCAATTTTTCTTGGACAACGGTTTTTCTTAAAAAAACTTCGCGTAGATATGCTTGCCACTTTTTTCGATAGCATCGAAGAATAAATTCCAATCGTAGTTGACACGGCTTCAGAATTTCAAATATCGAGAAAAAATTCCGGATAGAATCAATATCTGCGATGTACACATAAGATTTTTATTAAGTTTCTTCATTTTTCCAGTGGAAACCTAATGAATGATAAAAAAGGTCCTTATTCGAAAAGCAAAGAGAAATTGAATCCCCTCCTGTGTCTAAACTTTCAGTTATCAGGTAACATTATAGGAAAAATAGATTACTATATAGGTACGTTTCCCAAAGGAGATATGAAACACCGCGAAATTATTGCGGAAATATTTCAGGAATAATCAGGTACATATTTGGACCTCATAATAAAATTTTCTAGCCGTTAAATTTTCCAACAAAAACAGTGAAATAAACTTGAAGAATGTATATTAAATTAACCGAACCTTCAACTTAATAGAGGATGAAGAATACCCCCAATGAAAGAAACGATCAGTATAAATGAACGTACTTCTTTAAATTTATGAGTTGGCGTTGGTGGTTATAAATAGCCCTTTTCACATTCCTAAGTATATAATTGATATTGGCTGATAGAGGAGATAAGATTGGCAATCAATAAATGGAATCTAGAGGCGATAAGAAGATTGCGAGACGTCTGAAATCTGATTTATCAAATTAATTTGAGACATTACACACATCACAATTAAATCTCTCCTACGACTATACGTAGCTGTATATGTATGTGTTTTTAATTGGTCAATATATCTGCACTTCAATTCGCTTTGTTTTTTCGTTGGTTTAATTGGAGTGCCATTTATGATTCACAGTTACAAACTTGTCGCTTGATTTACTGAAAAAGTGGCGATAAGAGGGTGGTGAGGAACGGCGTGTGAAGATGCGGGACCGACGAACATGTTCGAGGAATTTCTGAGGATGATAGGTATCTGGCTGAAGATGTGTGAGGGTCTATATATCTGAGAGGAGTTGATGGAGATATTCTTGCTTTACGTCTTCAAATACGGACTTTCACTTAGTCAGGTTTCACCTAAAATTTCACAGTTGATGATTTTTAATTCTTCTTTGTAATGACTCATATTCACAATGACAAGAAAAAAACATGAATTTGCAATAATAACAGGGATAAGAGAAGGAGACACTTCGATACCCACCCCTACTGGACAGACTTCTTGCTTGAGATCTAAGGTGATCACATTACAGAGGAGCTTAATAGATTAAATATATCCTTGTTTTGTAACCTAAATATAGAAATCAGAGCACAAATAAAGAACAGTTATATAGCAGTTATGTTTCTATGCTTGCCTCAGACAAGGAACACATTCCCTTTTTGAAGAGAGCATGAACAGTTCAAATATATATCATGCAATTAATAGTTTTTCCAAATGAGATCTGTATGTAATATTTTAATGTGATATGAAAAAGAAAGTGCTCTTGAGAAAATCAAATCAAGTGATGGGAATCAATATAAAACTATTGCTTTAATATTGAATTTTGTGTTTTAAATTGGTGTGTTTTAAAAATCATTGTTGAAAAGAAAATTTCAAAACATCTCACATCTGTTTGGTAAGATATGTAAAAGAGTGGTGTCATGTTCTAAAACTATCTCTTCATAAATTTCAGATTACAAAAGATTAGTGCTCAAAGTAATAGCACTAGAAAGAATATATCATCAGCATGCTGGGCTTATAAGTGTTCTCAAAAAAAATATTGAACAGGTTTTTGCACACAGGCGATTACGAGTTGACAGTTTTTAATATTTTTACGGGTTCTAAAAAACACTGAGTCATAAAACTATACATAATCTGAAGCACTAAGTAGATCTTACTCACACAATTTTTTTAAATCTCATAACTTTATTATTAGGGGTATTTTAGCGGGAGGTAAAAATAAAATAAATCCTATACGAGGAAATGAAATGAAAAGTGATCAGAACTGCTTGTAGGTTTTTATTTATTCCGAGAAAAGTATCGACTGTATCGAAATTTTGCAAGAGACTTTTTTCTCCAGAATTGAATGGGAATGGAATCCATAAGATAACTGCATTTTTCGAACATCTATCCCACGAAAACAATTCTTGAAGCAAAATTATAAGGGGTTGTTATTTTCAACCCCTAATACTAACGTTATGGGATCTTAAAAAATTTTGTGAGTTACTTAGTGATTCATATTATGTATAGTTTTATGAGTCAGTGTTTTTTAGAATCCGTGAAAAAAATTAGAAACTGTCAACTAGCCATCGCCTTCCAAAGGCTGTATCTTGGAAGGGAGGTCGATTTCGAAAAAATATATATGTGGCGACTACCCCTGCTTATTTCCATCTAGGAATCATCTCCCTAAGTCCTTCGCAATTGTTTACAGTCATCCAGTATATTGACATAGATAATAAAGTTTTTAGAAAAATTGAGCCTATGTTATGTGAGAATAAGTAGAATACTATTTGCATATTTTTATGAAAAAATTCGAAAGATGACATATTTATTTCTACAAATTACTTGCAGTATGTGATGAAATAACCTATCTTATCTGCTCCGAGCAGGTCACCATTATTTTGAAATATAATGTTTATATGCTGGATATATAATAGAATCAAAGCCTTATAGGAATGCTATAAAAACACAAAAAATTATTTATTGACCTACAGTTCGACTGCCATAGCAATTCCTTTTCAATTTTTGCAATTTCACTGAAAAATACCTGTAGCACAGATATAGGTAACTATAATTAAATGTTCAATATCTGCACCTCACTTTCCGTAATCAACTATTCAAGTGAAAAATGTCTATTTAACACTCAAAACTAAATAAAAATCAACTAATAAAAACAACGGTGTCGATAGCATTTCTCACAATCCTACATATTCATCTACGTCTTGCAGCACATTTGACGGTAGTTAAAACGCTAATGGTGTCTTACTCTCTCTATGATCTTAAACTGATACATGGCAAATATAGAACAAAGTTACAAATAAGTTACGTCGACATCATGGAGCGGGAACATGACATTTTCAAAATGTGGGTATAACATTTTTTTTCATGGTGTACCTGCAATAAAAATGAAAAATTCGGATACAGCACAGGCACATCCAAAATATCGAATAAGACACGTAATTGTGGCAGAAAAATAACACATAACAAAGATTATTAGATCTCCCAAAAAAACATAACACACATGTTACTGGTCACCTGGAAAGGTTATTCATCTCAAGAGTAATTTATCGAAAATGGAACTCGGCTATTCAGTCATAGGGGTGAATACTATTTTTCATCTCGAAACGGATGTGAAGAATTCCTTTCGCTCTAGAAAGTCTAAGGATGTGCCGAGTGGTTTTGCGCCATACCTCATATGCGATTTTCTTACAGATAACAGCTTACATCGGAGCTTTCAACAGGTGCCCAATGGATTGGAGCAATAAAATATAAATCTCGGAGTATAAAGATGTAAAGCACCTGATACAGTGGCACGCCTTTCTGGCTTCATTGACAGATTATCGACGGAAGCTGGTTCCCCCAACAAAGCTAGCTTTGAAGACAGGTTTTCATCGTATAGGATAGAGCGAGTTCAGTTGCGTATCTATTATAGAATATATCTATTCGAATCGGGTTTTTGGATCTCATCATATTTCTTTTATTTCCAGAAAACAATAACCGGGTTTTAACATTAACGTCTTATTTGGGTACACTTGATGGAATAGATAGTATTCAGGGTGCATGAGTCACCCCGATGACTTATTAGGCGATCATGTTGCATGTTGAGGTTTTCGACAATGAACTTTCTTTCTGAAATATTATCATACCTCTGCAATTTCTGGTCATATCGGAAACAGCTTACTACTTTCTTATATTTAATCTTCAAAAAAGGGCAATTCGAATCATCTTGAAATTACAATACACAGAAATATATAGAGCAAAATTCAGGGAAAATGCAATAATGAAGGTAACAGCGATGCACCTCCAAAAATGTTTGAATTTTGTCTTGAAATACAAGAATAAATTTGAACTTAACTCATCCAATATATAGATATAATAGAAGAAAAACAAACCTAAAATATCCATTTCACAAGAAAACATCTACAGAAAAAGGACCCAAATACACATGCATCAAGTATTTTAACACAATTCCTGAAATTATAAAGAATGAAACTAAACTAAACATGTACAGAAAGAAATTATTTAGGATGCTGATAGACATAGAACCCTTCAATAAGTCAATAAGGAACAATCTTTGAGGGCGTTAAAACTTGGAAGGAGACATCTGAATAGAAGCTTCGTATTTGACTTTCTCTTTTGACGGTATTTTATTTCATAGACTAATTTGTTTTGTAAGTTTTATTTGAAATAAATCTTCCATTATTTCAACTGTCACATCCAGTATATTTTCGCATCGTAAGATATCCAATTTGATGGCAACTTCACGGCCTTCTAAAGTTAAAGGGTTTAGAAGGCCGTGGCAACTTCAACAGTATCTATACTCCTTGATCGACGGTTTATGAGTTATTGATATTCTCATGAAAAAAATTGAAAAACTTTGTTTCACCTTTTGCAATTTTTCTGTTCTGTAAAAAACTCAAGGCTTTCAAATTGAAAACTTAATTTTTGTTATTTCACTCGATTGTACATAGAAAAATGGACAGTGCTACCCAAATTAACCATCTTCCCGAAATGAGTGAAGGTAATCCAAACATGAAATGAGGGAAAACAGCCATTTCGAACTGCTTGATCAATCTGTAACCTCCGCTATCCACAGGAAAAAACTGAATTTCGATGTTCCGATAAATAATTTTGACATTTCGTGATTTGTATCGAACATAGACATAGATACATGGACTGAGCAATGCCAGCATGAAATTGGCTATTTTATAGAAAGAGAGAAATGTACGTCTGGCCCTTACCTGTCTCTTTTGTGTTCACATAGAGGCGAGTCCGGACCAATCAAAATTCTAGAAAAAGACAACTGCATGCCCGATGTTCAGTTTCTCTCTGTGACTTTTTTTTGACTGTATTTCATGTATAGATAGAAAGGGAAGACACAGTTCATGTCTTTATGTCTACGGTATCGAATGAATTGTTTGTTGGGAGAATCCATGAACAATTGATGAAATGTTAAAACTATTTTACGGGACATCGAATTTTAACTTCCTTCATTTCCGTGACAGACTTACGTTCAGTTTCATAATAAAATTTTAAGTATCTTTAAGTTTAAAACTTCCTCTACTGTCATTTTTAGTAGGGTTGAAGAAAGCTTTAAAATTAAAGGGACTTTATGTTTGATATGAAACTGCACGTAAAAATTACACCGTTCAGTCATTTGTTTTATTTTCTTTTCTAGTCAGTCCCGAACCTGAAATTCAATGAAATCTTACTTGAGGGGATGATAATTACGACATCTTGAATATTTCAAAAAGGTTATTTTCAATGAAATGAATTATTTCGATGAGTTGTACATTCTGTTACATAAGATGGTTCAAATAACTTTTTTTTCAAAAATGTTTCCCTCCACTGTGCTACAATCCTTCAAAAGGTATGACCCTTAAGATGAATTTTCATTTAGTTTCTCCGGAATAACCGCAGATTGTGAAATTTGATGTGATTCTCCTTACTTAAAAGCTCAAATTTCAACTATGAACATGCTATGAAAATTTCAATGAAGTTCGTTTCAATCGGGAGTTTTTAAGGGTAAATTTCACAGAAAGTCTAACCCCGGATTTCATAAAGCTTGATCGGGGAATCAACGCTTGATTGACGAATAAACGTGAATTGGTTTTCAATCGATGATTCAGTCAAGATCATTCAGAATATCATTTTCACATCAAATCATGATGTTCATTCCACCATTAAATTATTCTTAATTGCTACTTCTTCAATATATTCCGAAATGAAAAGGTTTCAGTGATTTCGTTTTAGAGATCGAGTGACTGTAAAATCGTTGATCAGACAATCAAAGTTTTATGAAACCCGCTGTATGTATTTTTCACTTGACAACATTATCAAAACTCAATATTTTGCACTCCAAAGAACCTTATATTTTCTATCAGATGCACTGTTTTATTGAAAATTGGATTAAAAAACCATCGAATAATATCAAAATTGAGTACAGTTTATAACTGAATGAATTTCAACTTGCTGAGTATAAAGAAAAACAAATTGAATTAAACCACACACGATTGTAATTTTCACAGTAGTAGCTTGTGTGCCTAATAAGTATACTTCATTCAAATTTATTTTAGCAGTCGGTTGGCCATGAAATAATTTTCTCAAGTTTTTGTAACTAGAACGAAGTTAGGTTGGCACTCATGAAATGTCGTTAATGTCATAACGCCGTTGCCACAACTAATATCAATTTTTATTACGAAAATTCGAAAATGCCGAAAGTGATTGAAAAAAGAGACAGGGTTTCAGGAAGTGCTATTTAGAATTCAGGTCCGCTCATTCGAATAGTTATACCCTGATATTCTAAAATCCACAATACGTCAGACGGTAGCGAACATATTCAATGTAAGAGAATTTATATAATGTTTCATCTGAATCTAAACGACTTATATTTCAGCTGAATATTTCCACAATCAGAAAGATTGTGAATGAAGAGTATGACAAAGAATTTCCTTCTATTGGGAGACCCAAAAAAGTGGTGGCATTTCAGAATTTTTTGTTTGAGTGAATTAATGCGAAAAGTTAACTACAGGATTTTCGATAAATGTCATCGGAGAATGAGTTGCCTAAAATGGATTTTTCTGTTTTTCATTTGACTTGTCCTATACAATGTAAATGTCTTAAGGTACTAATAAATACCTAATTATTATAATTACATCAATGTATTGAGATGAATAGCCACAAATACGCGCAAGTTGCCCTGTTACTGTTTATTCATGTGAAATTTTTGTTCAACGGTGAAGTTGCAACTTCCTTCAACTCCTTTTACTTATATTGATGCAAGATGATTTTTATTGAAAAATTTAACATTCTTGTAATTATCTGTTAATTCCTTCGGGAGATACCCATTGCCAACCACTGCATCATATGCATTTCATTTTCGGGTTAATATTTTTGAAATCTACAAATGATGTAAGCCAAAGAAGATAACGAACATTAACTCTCCTCAAGCTAGTGCATATTATGATATTATACTATTCTCTTGTATTTTCCATGCAAATAACTGGATTTGGTATGACTTCAATCAGTTTGTATGAACTTCAATTATGTTCGTCAGATATTTTCCGAAGAGATTCGACATTGTGATAAAATACGTAATAACAGAAACTTTTACGTAGAACGGGCAACATAGCGTTAATTTAAAACCCAAAAATGTTTTGACAAGCTTCATAACCCCACATTTTCGTACTATACAGAGTGAAATGTGTCAAATTTCCATGGCCAACCGACTGCTAAAATAAAGTTGAATGAAGTATACCAAGAGTAAGTAATACATATCGTATTCATGATTTTTGTCGAAGTAGTGAATGAATAATCAATCCTATGTGGATCATATATTTACAACTTTTCCAATATTGATATAGTAGAAGGGTAAATTATTGAGAAGGCAGAGCCGGAGCGAGGGCGTGGCGAGAGAGGCGGTCGCCACGGGCGCTAGCGATCTGGGGGCGCAAAATAAAAATAATAAAAAAACAGTATTCTCTCCAATTGAATATTTTTCATTTAATATTTAGCACAAAGCATAATATTATAAAAATACATATGTGTGTGAATTAAATTAATGTGAACGTAAACGAACACTATACAGGTGGGATTGTAAATAACGTCCGTACTCCACAGCATGGACTGGAGAATAAATAATCAAATACTTAATAATAATAAATTATAAAGATATAGTCCACACCATCAGTCTGAAAACAGAATGCGTCGCCACAGTATTCTAAAGAACATCTCACCTTTATTGACGGCTGTGGCGTCGCATAACAACCAACGCGATAACAAAGGCTATGTCGAGATCTACATACTTACAAAAAAACTATCGGAGACCGATTGAGGCGCAAAACCTTAGCCGATTGGGGGTATTTCCTTCAGAACATAGACAACAATAGCTCCTGGAGAACTGGAGAGCTGGTAAATTATCACAGATAGAGGTTACAGAAGAGGAAAAGAGAAGAAAAATAAAATAGCCTGGAGGAGAAGCTGATGATGAAACATTTTAATTTTGACTAGAAGAATAAGCTGAAAAAGGACCTCATTCAAGTATTGAACTATATTTCAGTGCAACTCGAAGGAAGATGCAGTGTTTTGCCAGAAGTTTCTGAAAACAGCTTTCTCGAGGGAATATGTTTGCAAGGCTTTCTACTTGGCGAATTAAACAAGAAAGCATTGAAGTATAGTCCCGATTCAGATCCATACAAATTTGTGTCCACTCAAAATATTCTTGACTTTATCAGTAAATACAGCTGCCACAGCTACATATTAACGTTCCTTCAACAAATTGAAATTAGTGAAAACCTATTTAAGGTCTTTAACTGGACAGGAAAAGCTGACTTATTTAGCATAGCAGTCCCATCAATAGAAAAGAAAAAGAATCACGACATCATTGATATTCTTGCAGAAACCAAAGCAAGAAAAGTCAAATTATAGTTCATTTTGAATGCATGTTATTGTTATTTCGTATCCCTTTTATTTTGATTTTATTTGTATTAATTTCTTTGAAATAGGAAAGATTTTTCCGAGCAAAAAAAGCTAGGTATTCGATTATGAAAGATAAATACAAATCAACATAGGAAAGAGAATTTCTTAGGGGCGCATTATGAGAATTCGCCTCAGGCGCCAGAATCCTAGTTCCGGCTCTGTGAGAAGGTACTAATTCCGGGGCACTCTGTATATATTTTAGTCATCGTCCATAGTAGAGTCCACAGTAGAAAAATCCTATTGCTGAGTGGCCAGTGTTGGTGAATTATAAATTGATAAGGAACACAAAATCATTTTTGAGTTCCATATAACATAAAAAAAATATGCTTTTTTTAATGTTCCTAGATTCGATCGATTATATTGGTTAGCTGCAAGATGAACTCGGGTCACGATTTCAGAAAATAATGAAATTAATCCAGCACCCACAAATTTTTCCAAGGAGAAATGAAACTCCGGTTGCCGAAGTCAAGGTTACACTTTGCACCAAAGCGTAGGAAAATTATTTACTAGAACATTAAGGAGTAGGCAGTTAATCGTTTTGCTACGTCAAATAGCCACTTCCTACACTGCATTTTGCGAAACAGTGATTAGATTATTATCGGATTTTTATGCCGTACACATAATTTTTCATTCCATACTGGTCGAATCGTGGGCTTCAAAGAGCTCTTTTTGGATATCCGAGAAAACAACTTTAGTCATAGACTATTCAGAATGCTACGGCGATGTTTGTTGTAAAATACAGGTAGAGTTCCAGTTTTGACATTATTGACACCTCGCTGTTCAACGTTCATCAGACAAATTCAGACAAACTATTCAGATTCTCTTTCACTTTTTTTATATAAGTGTGTATTATTCACAAACCTACTCAAATTAAAAACTGTTCTATGGTGACATGTTGATGTTGGGGGTGATTGGATTCTTGCTCATAGTTGCTTCGGAAATAGTTATTTATGTACCAAGGACGAAGAACTGTCTATTACAGTAGGGCCTGCAAATTGATAGCCGAGGCTAGCAAGTAGGAGATACATTATATACAGTTTCTTCCGAGGTGCAAATTACATTTTTTCTTCGACCTCATATACATTTATGAAAGTAGGTATTACTTGTGTGATATGAATCCAACCTGGCCGGAGTTGTCAATTTCTTCATCTCTGGAGGAGTGTAATCCATATACATATCAATTTTTTATTATTATGAACACTAATATTCAAACCACGTTTTTAATTCACTCGTAGAATACAGCAGATTTCTTGAACAATTAATTTCACAATAGCAAGTGACAGTTATTATCACAGGAACTTATATTTTTATCCAATCCTGGCTCTCAAATTTGATTACTCGCCATGGTCATATTTGTTTCTATGCGACAAAAAGAGCGGACGAAAAGTGTTTACGGACGAGAAGTATCTGATGCGGACAAAAATATTCAACTTTCCGTTGGGGAATTAGTACTTAAAATGTCGTTTTATGTTGAGGTGGACGAAAAAAATTTTTTGTTCACTTCTCGATGAAATTGAAAATTTCAAAAAATGTTGGATATGAATGTTGCAGAGCATCAAATTCTGCTTCTGTATAGATTAAGGACAAATCGTTCTCGTTATGCAGGTCCTCAAAGTTTGACCAATTTTTTAGAATACAGAAGAATATTTGTTTCAAACCATTTTTTTTTAAAATGTCTTCCAAAATAACATATATGTACTTATTATTGATAAAAGTCTAAAAGTAGACGAGCATCGAATTTCTGAACGGGATCGAGAGTGTTTTTGTGCCATCCATTCCAAAAAAATTTAAATTCATATTTTGGGTAACTTTTGAACATCGATGTAAAAGTGAGCTGAGGTGGAACAATAAATATCAAAATTTTGGATTTAAACTATCAGTCTCCTAATACCAATAATCCAAAAAATAACGTAACAACTTTTACAATATTTTCACTAAAACAAAAAAACTTAATTTCGTATAAGACGCAGAAAACAATGTTCATCTACTCGCAGTACTTCACTTTTATTATTAGTATGTTATTTTGAAACATATTTTGAAAACACTGGTGTCAAAACGAATATTCTCCTTCATGTTGAAGAATATTTTAAATTTTGGCGATCTGTATAACAAGACGGCTTGTCCTAATTATATGCATCTAGTGTTATAATACAATTAATTTAAAAAAAAGCTACAGTTCAGAAGATTTTCAGCAATTGATTTTCGTCTGATGAAGGAGACTGATATAGACTCCAAAACGTTACTACCTATATAATATAATTATAATTTCAAGGTTCTTTTTTTCACTTCATTGTCAGGCAACAATTTTTCTACTTTATTAGCTCCTGACAAATTAGTGCAAGAATTTACGCTGGAGCAAATCGTTTATTTCAACTTTTTAATCAATTTTGTTCCAGAGATTGGGAGTGGAAACCCTAAAAAGTTTCAGGATATTCTTATCTTATGTTATGACAATTGAATTAATGCATTTTTTTTGTCACTAATGGTGAGATCCATTTTTCGTTCCCGTAATATTTCACTGTGTGCAACTCATTACACAAAGTAAAACGTTTCATAAAGGCATTCAGTTCTAAAAAGTGTCACTTTATATGTCAAAATTAAAAGAATATTTCATAACGGAAATTCGTCCGTCATCAAGTTGTTCGGAAGAATAAAATCAGTGAGACAAAATGCTGAGAACAATGCATCAATATTAAATAACCTGGAAAATTTTCATTTTCGAAAAAAAATTCCAAAAAATAAAAAGCTCTGTTTTCAACGGTGTGTATGCCAGGCATAAATATCGTTACCTCAGTAATTCTCATTATGAAATATCAATAAAGTTAATGATAATAAAAAGAAATTCTCAATTTTATTTTATTTTTGAAGAACGTGAAGAGCGATATCAAGTATCACATAACTGTGAGGGAATTCCTGATGAATATTAACTTCTTGATGATCTATAGGCCATTTAACCCCCTACATGCTTGTCACATTAAAATATGATTCGTTTGTTGCCAATGTTGCACCTTGAAGAATTTATGGCAACATCACATTTTATTTCTGTTTGAAATTCCACACGTTTGAATGTTGATTTATTTCCAGTATATTTCACAAATCACACTTCGTTAGGGAGCTTTATCAATTCGGAAATCAGTGACAGATTTCACAGAGCTACCGCCTGAATAGCTTCTTAATGAAAACGGCTCGAGTACCGGTAGATGTGGCATATCAAATGGAACATTAAATAATTTGCTGCCCGAAAAATGATATCGGTGCACGCATAGTTGAACACACATGATTTATAAACTATTGTTTATTGTTTACAATACAAAATAATAAATATGTCATTGTTAAGTGTGAGGCTGCCGCTTGTTAATGTCATTTTAGAATCCGTGCCAGGATGTGGGTTTGATTCAAGATCTAAGTGGGAATACTTTTCGTTCTTATACGGAATTAAAATGAGCTGACAGCACAGTTCGAAACACTATCGATTCAACACCCAGTTCAATTTCAAGGAAATGTCACGAAAACGATATAGTTCATTATGTATTCCTTTCACCATACGTACATACTGTCTTCAGAATGTCCCCTTCCATATTTATGCCAAAATAAAAAATAAACAGCTTCAGTTCGATTGGTGCAATATTCAAATTTTTGAACAAATATTTGTCCATATTTCCAACCGTGTTTACGGTTGGATAAATTTTTTTTATCACGAATTCTTAATCAGTATAACCCAAGAGTTTGGGACACATATGCCACTAGGCCAGCCTAGACTACGAAATCGAGGATAGGATCCGTTAGTCTGAGTAGTAGTTAATCCACTAGTGGGTTCCATAGCAAGGGAGATATTACTCCACCTGTGGATGTGCAACGGGTGGCTTCAACATAGATAGACTGATTACCCCTTGCTGTCTCAACTATCCTGTCAACACTTCATATATATCCCTTGTTTAATGGTATCATTCACCCCTCGCCTTTTGACTGCTTCTCTGACAGACACGAGGGTGATGTTTTCGAAGATCGAGGAGATGGTTCACTACCACGTGGCTTAGCGGTATTAGAGGGGGTTGTATTTGAACTAATATCAACCTATAGGAATTCTAAGCAGTAATGAAAAAGATTCAAAATAGTGGAGAATAAAATAGTAGCCAATTTCAAAGAGTTATTACGAGTCTTTGACTCGTACAAATATTTTAACAGTAGATTCTTGTCAAAAGAAATACTTTTTTTTCCATACCATTTTTTTCCGATTCGTCCCTGATTAAAAGATACAGCCATTCTATTTTTTCATAACCAGCTATGCCACCTTTGGAGAAACAAATTTCCCTTCAGAATAACAAGCAATGCAACAGTGTTGCATTGAGCCAAAAATATTCGTTAGATAGTGTTCAACTTAGTTTCAAGAGTTGCGTTCTTGCGTATGGTACGTAATGGTCATAATGAGAAAACTGGACGATTCATCAAATACAAAAATGAAAAACTATATTTCAAAAATTATTTCATTCGATGAAACCGTTTGTGAGATTGACAGAAATAAAAATAACAGCCTATATATTTTAAACCGAGCTGATTCAGAAAAAATTGTAGAGAAAAAAATTGTTTCTTTTCACCTCAGGAATCTACTTTTAGAATATTTGTAGGAATCAAAGACTCACCCTGTATATTTCTTAATGGTATAAGTTAGGGAGAGTTTGGTGTTGCAAAAATAAATGTTGTAAGGACTGACAAATGAAAATTTTATGTTAAACGAATTTTGGATTCAATAACACAGCAGAAATAAGAAAAAAATAAACACAGGCTTTTCAAATTGCCTTTCAAAAGCATCTTTGAATTAAATCGAACCGATAAACTCATGTTGAGATGAAAGGTTGTCGCGAGATTTACTCATTTACTTGTGTAGGTTCATGTAAATAATAAAACAATAATTCTTTGATCTGATTTGCATTGGTACTTATTATATATGTTAGAAAAAAGTGTGCGTTTTATAAAAAGAAAATTTTCTCGTGATGAAAAAAATTATTTCGATTGAATTTGAAGTTCCTTTCTCAACATTTGAATGAAAGCTCGATCTTGACAATGTTTCTTCCTTATTGATTCATCTATGGTGGGTGAATTGGCCTCAGTATTAGTTCATGAATAAAAGCCGTTTGGCATCAGGTAATGCTTTTCCGCAAATTCCATTTGATGGAATTGAATTTATCAAACTCTTCATAATTTAGAGTTTGATTTCAATTCATCAGCACTTCTTACATCGAGACCTTCCTTTCAACATTAATTGTAGAAATGTTCCCTCCTTTAGAACCAAAGGTGTGCCATCCTAAGTGTAAGTTGTAAATCCCTTTTGTATTCTCATTATTGAACATAGCAATCGATTTATCATTGTGACGATGAAGGAAATGGTACGATTCAGGTGATGGAATCACGGGGCGACCGGAAATAGCATCCTACGCTTTGAGAGGAGAGTTCAGGTTGGTGACAGCACAATCTCATTTCTGAACACACCCTGGAATTAACCAGACTAAAATCATAATTGAAGAAATGAATCCGTAGAAGATTTAACTCATTGGATCATAAAATTATCGATGAATTTCGAATGAGGTGAAGTTTCAACTTTTAATTCATCGATAAAGATTTTTCACTTGAACACAAGTATCATAAGTAACACTGGGAAACAATGAAAAACTTGCACAGCATTTCAATTTTTGATCGTTCGTAATAATATAATTCTATTAGCCATAATTATTTAGTGGTTTAATTGTCAATATATCGATAAATTTTCTTCTCATTCATTCCTATTAAATGAGGTGTTGAAGATTCTATAAATCATTCAAACCAGGTGTTAAAGAATGTTTGTCATAAAATCCGTAAAAAAATATCTTGATTTGATAGTTTAAAATTTTCAATATAAAGAAGGGTGACATACAGACATAAAGATGTTTTCAGAATCGTACTACTATTATATCGAAAATATTAACCTCATAAGCCTCATGACTGGGCCTCTTTGAGGCTAATATTTTCTGTGAGCCAGGTGAGCCTTAATTCTGTAATTTTCTAACGTAGTTTGATTTGGATGTGCTTTTATATGATATATGATTTTATATGAATTTAATGATGACTGATGTTACCTTTTAATTTATGCACAACTCTTTTTAAAAACTCTAATTTATAGAAGTAGTTTTTATACTATTGTTGTGGGTTAATATTTTCTGTAACCCTTAATTCTGTAATTTTCTAACGTAGTTTGATTTGGATGTGCTTTTATATGACGAATTTTATGATGACTGATGTTACCTTTCAATTTATGTACAACTCTTTTTAAAAACTCTAATTTATATAGGTAATTTTTATACTATTGTTGTATAGACGTGTAGTAATTCTTAATGTTTTAAGGCCTGATGAAGTAGATGAGAATCTACGAAACGTCGACAAATATAGTCTTAGAGTTTTTTCGGTGATTATCCTTGTTCCCACTAAAAGAATTTCTTTTTGGTTTACCGGCTTAGTTTGGAAGGTATTATAAATATATCTAAGGAGCAGTAATGAAGTATGATTTAAAAATATAATCCAGTCCACAATTTATCTAATTCTGATGTAGTCTGTGTTATTTCGTTTACATGTTTGGTGAATAATGATCAGATAAGGTTTTTGCCGAAAATTCCAGCGTATGATGGATTCGATTCAAAAAAATTTGGTTTTAGCTTACACGCGTTGTGGCCTTCGAAGTTCGGAGGCCCAGTATCTTTGATTCGTCTGCAGCTACGCACCTGATTATTGGAATATTCATAGAGTATATAGTAGCGGAAATGACACGATTGAATTCAAGAATTAATCTAGGGGCTTGTCTTTTGGTCCTGACAAAGAATGCATCCGCTCTACATGTGACAAGTCTTCCCTCCTTTGTCTTGTTCTTCGATACTTTTTTTCAAACCTGAACTAACGAACATTCAAGAATAGGGTTGCGTATAATCATGTATGTAAATGAAGAGTAACAAACAAAAGTGTCAAAAATACAATAGCGAGGTGTGTCGCCTACAACAACAAAATATTATGGGATAGATATTTAAAGTCACTTCGATGCAGGTATAACATATGAGACCACCGGTTGGATTTCATTCGGACTATAAACCATGTTTTATAAGATTTTTATACGGGTGTTTCCTAAGAATTATCAATTGCCTGTCGTTGTCCCGCTGCGACCATTCTTTTGTTTTCTCCTTTCTGGGGATGTCGAACTGTAGAGATCCTTGGATGGCTCCATTTGAAGAAATTTAGTGGCGCTATAAATTAATGGATACCTACCAGCGCGCTTGGCTACCGATTTCTCGGCTGATTGAAGAGAATGCGGAAGTAATAGATGGGAATAGCCACACTGGAGGACCGGTAGGTTTGCAGGTGCGCCAGAAACATGATGAATTTTAAACATAAGCAACGAGCGTCCATCAAAATTTGTCGTTGGAGTAACATATGGAGTTTTGGAGTTTAGGTCAAACCAAAAAGTATCATATTCACAATCTACCATGATTATCGAAAAATTAAAAAAACAAAGCAAATAACTTTCTCCATCATCCAAATATACAGACTTACGAAGAATTAAAGGCGTGCGAGAATATTCATTAGACGAATATTTTGGAAAATCAAGGATTTAAAAAAAGCTCATGTTGATTACTAATGTTTTAGAATCTCTGTTTTACAGTGATTCAATGTTTTCTTTGAAACAGTATTCAAATAAGAGAACGAAGTGACAGTAAGTTGTCAAAAACGTTGGCAACTCATTTAATTGGAACCTGGAACATAAATACATGAAATGGACATAAACGTGCTATGAATGTATTTGTTGTGGTACAAACATTCGATGCTTCTCTGTCTAGCGCGACACTAAGGTAGTGGCGTAAAATAAATCAATATATATAGCTTCTACCTTTTTGTACGGAAAATTGACGTGACAATGATGTCAGATTCAACTATCTCAATTGTGACTGGCGACACTAAGCAACTATCTCACTCCAGTCTTTGGACAACAACAAATGTTTATTTTCCATTTTTTGTATCTATGTTCCAAGATAGGAACATCTCCACGTGTGCGTATTTATTTAAACCAAAGATGATAGAGTAGAAAGATGGGAAACGAGGCGACTAAAGCGATTTAAGCACCATCTGTGTGTCAAGCTTGTTTTTAAGATGCTAGGACTGGTTAAAATATTAATTTGAGTGCCATTTGCAGAAACATATGAAATTTTGTAAGATTTTGGACGTTCATTTTGATCAAAGAGGTTATTAATTTTTTTATTCTCGTACCGCTTTTTGTTTATATAGCTCGTTCTTGTTGCTGATTATTGAATTTTTTTGTCATATTTCTTGGTGAAAATTCCCCAATATTGCTCGAAAATTATTGAAAAACTGTGAATCAACTGATGAAATGGATTTTCCAAGATTAAGTTTTTTACTCAACTAAGGAAAATGGAAGCGTAAGTATTAAAACTGGTAACATGTGAATCGGTCATTCATTGATTCTAATTTTCAGTGCTCCGAAGTGGATAAAATTGTCAGGGCGTTAAGACAATGACTTCAGCAAACACTGCTGACTACACCATGTGCAGTGAATATTTTACTGCAGGTCAATTGAGAACTGTTCATCCACGTAAATTGTTGTATGCGGAAAGCATCCCTTGCATGAACGGCCGATTAAAGGGAAATTATGATCTTTATAGGTCCATTCAATGATTCTCAATTGCCATTCTTCCAATATGCAGAGGTTTTATTGATTTCCATTTGGGAACCGAGAGACTGTCAAATTGTTGTTTGGAAAGTCAAAGTTTTATGAAACCTGCTGCGAGTGTTATGTTCATTCATTAATTAATTTGTATATTGTGTCATGAAGAGACCATATCATAAGGAAATAATAAAAAAAGCACCAAGAAACTATACTGACATACAGGTCTTGTGTAACTCTGTAAGGTTTTTTTTTTAATGTGGTTCTGAAAATTCTATAAATAATACCTTTATATAAAGAGTGTTTCAAATTGCGCGGTTTTTTTCAAGAATAAATAAAATATAGATGGCGCACCGAATTCGTCTGGGTATTATAACATTTAAAAAGTATGATGTATGACATTTATAAAAATGGCTTCGTACACGATTCAACAACGCGTTCAAATTGTTGAATTATTTCATGAAAATCAATGTTCTGAGAAAAGTGTTTTTAGAAAATTTCATGATTTTTATGGTTTATATAACTTAGCCCCCCTGTGGGGGGCTTCTCCTGGAATGCATAGAGTCTTTCTTAAACAAAAACAAGCATTAAGATCAATCGCTGGAATTCCAAATACTCAAAGTTGCAGAAGTGTATTTAGGGATTATGGAATATTAACTCTGCCAAGTCATTTTATGTTGGAAGCCTTGTGCATTGTACATCTACGAAGAGAAGAATTTTTGAATCATGGCGACGTCCATGGATATTCTACCAGAAATGCACACAAATATGAGGTCCCAAAATGTAGATTGAGGAAGACCCAAGAATCTGTCGAATTTGTAGGACTCAAACTGTTCAATAAATTACCTGAAATAATAAAAAAATTGAAATATAATAAATTCAGAAATGAAGTCAAACATTTTTTCAGGCAAAATGTTTTTTATAGTGTGGAAGAGTACTTACGCTTTGAATACGTTGGTTAGTCCTAAATAAACTGTATAATTCTTAAATTATGTGTCAATTGTTGATCTAGATTTGTTATGTTAGGTGATATGTCTTATAGGTGTAATTTTAGATGACTTACCTTGTGATATGTGTTATAGGTTTAATTTTAGATGACTTACCTTGTATGAGTTGAAGGTTTCTTTGTACAATATACAATACAATATACAATATAATTGTCCATCTGAAAGCACTGTTGGTCGAATTATTGAAAAATTTCGAGAAATAGGTTCTAGATCATCGAATGGTTGTGGCCTGAATTAATGAATATTGATCAAGAGGATATTTGGTGATGGCGCCACACCTAACTTTGCAAATGACACAATTGATTTATTGAGACAATAATTTCCTGGACGAATAATCTCCAGAAACGGTGATGTCAAGTGGTAAGATCATGTGATTTGACACCATTGAACTATTTTCTTTGGGGTTATGTGAAAAGCCAGGTCTCTAAGAATAATTCACAATCGATTCCTGAACTAAAGGATGAAATTATTCGTGTCATTAGTGAAATAGAGCCTCAGTTATGTCAAATTTTCATTGAAAATTTTACAAAAGATTGGACGTCTGTAGAGCTGCAAGAGGAGGCCATTTGGCGGATATTATTTTTCGTACATAAATGTCATAACTTATACTTCAATTACAAATAAAAAATTTCTGAAAATGAATGCAAATTATGTGTTTTATTTATTGTTAAAAAAAAAACGCGAAATTTGAAACTCCCTTTATGTAAGTACCTGGAATGTGTATGCTATAATGGTATATTGAATATTGGTATATTTTACAAATTTAACTGAGTTTATTAATTCAAAACAACCTATTGCACAGAAATAACACCTTCGACGTAAAGCAGATCAACATATACTCTTGTGTCCTAGTCAAAACTTCATTTATTGCCCATAATTTCAATGTTGGTAAAATTTTTATTAATTGCAAATAAAAATATAGCACATCCAACAGCGTTGGATCATCCATTGATATCAATTGATTATAAACAATGCTTAGATGAAAACTAACATCCTGATCACAAAACAAAACCATACTGTTGTTTTGTCGCTCAGGATGTTTGTTTTTTGATCGGAACAAAGTCGATATTGAAATTTAATACAAGGAATATAATTCGAATTTCGCGCCTCTCAATTAAAGAACAGGAAACTGCTATCAAAAAAATTTTCTGTATTGAAACAGTGCGTTTACAGCAACATCTCATTGTCAAGCGTGTTTTCGCTAGCCAAAATGTAGTCGGTTTTTAGCACTAGAGATATGGGAGCGTTTCCTATCTTTCTACTCAATATTCTTTGATTAAAACTGGGCGAGTGGTTTTTTTTTCTTTAAGAATAACTACCGCAAATAGGTAGCATCGAAAAGAGAGAAGGAAGTGAAAAATGCTATGAAAATTCTAAAAATATAATCGAATAAGTTCAAAACGTATTAGGATCATATATCCTTAAAGTAACGTTTCGGCGCCTATATCAAACTCTCTCATCAGACAATATTATTTGATACCAGAAACTTCTTCTCCAAAAATATTCTTTGTGTTTCAGATATTAGAACAGAAAATTCCTTACAAGTTTCTGGAAGAATGCGGCCATCTCCCAAAATATCCATCCATAAATATTCATTTGTAATTCGCACTGAATCGAGCTTTTTTATGATCCATCCTAAATTTAGTGAATATCTTCAGTATTCAAATGAATAATGGACTCATTTGTTCATATCAAGTCCAGGCTCAAATATCGAATAAACAAAATGCATGAAAATTGCTTCTGTTGAAAAAATGGTTTGCATGGCATTATGCATGCCATGTTTAATAATGATCCATATATTTTGTGCATATGAGGTTCAAACACCTCTTAATTTCGTCATCGTCAATTCTACAAATCAAACGGAATCTTCTAGCTTCCATGGTTGCATAATATCACTTGATTAATCCAAATGAAGACGACACTGATTTTTGAGATACAATCTATCAAATTATTCAGGTACTTAATTTTGAAAGTCGATGTATTTCTGGAATAACAAAACTATTAGATAAGAAGATAGCGTTGTTTCATCCACGCTGATGATCATTAAGATATTCCTTCGTAATATTGTAATAAATTAAGGAACGTCAGCCACGAGTAGGCAATACTTGAGGCTAAATGGGTTAACTTTTCCTATATCAATAAATCATGCCTATTTATGAACGAAATTTTCAAGCTTCCACTTTTATAGATAACTTTATCTGATGCTTCTGTTTGTGAAGTTACCTATTATGAATTTCGACGATATAAAGTTGTAACATGAATGTTCCATAGAGGTGTATTCCGATTGCGATTTCAACATAATATTGCTATGAAGATGTGTCCAGTGCAAATACAAAATGTTAAACAATTAGTATTGTTGCGTCAGAAGACGCATCTTTTCAATTGAAACATTGTATTATTTTGACACTTAGTTCATTCACTAGACAAATGTCGTGAAATAATTGACTATTTCTGATAAATTTCGAACGTACCTGATTTTTTGTGGAAAATAGAAGGTTGCAAGCATACTTTAGTTAATACATTTTGTGTATTTATATTTTAGAAGAACTTCCCTTGTACCTATTCATATTTTGAACTGTTAGGTTATACGGAAGGATATTCATCTACAAGAAAATGCTCTTGATATAAATAAATATTCGTATTATACTATAAAATAATCTTCATTTCTATTCTTACAGTAGATATCGACTGCTTAACTCGGGTATAACGTCGCAAATTTCTCTGGTTTCGCATTCTAAATAGGTATTACATATTTATACGTATATTTTCATTATTGCATTAGAGCTTAGAATTCGCGAAATACATTTTGTGTATTAATATTTTAGAAAAACTTCCCTTGTACCTATTCATATTTTGAACTGTTAAGCATATTCGGAAGAATATTCATCTACAAGAAAATACTCTTGATATAAATAAATAGTAGTATTATACTATAAAATAATCATCATTTCTATTCTTAAAATGATAACGACTTCTTAACTCAGGTATAACGTCGCAAATGTGTCTGGTTTTGCAGTCTAAATAGGTATTACATATTTATAGGTATATATTTTCTTTATTGTGTTAGAGCCTAGAATTCGCGAAATGCGAGGCGAAATGATTTTTCCTTCTTCAGGGCTACTGGAACAATACAAAACAATGAAAATACATCCCTCCAGCAAACATTCAGCACACACATCAACTTGAGAAAATATAAGATACTAAGATTCACATATTCCAGATAAAAGGTCCACTAAGTATGGTCCAGTTCATTGAATGAGTTCCATCTTCATTTCAGTGCAGTCCATTCTTCATTTCAGTGCACAAAATATTAAAATTTGATGAGATATCATGTTATTGAAATAAAATCAGTATCATGAATGATTTTCACTAGCATTAGTTGTTTTACAACGAAACGTGTTTCGCTATCACAACAGCATCTTCAGGTAGGTAAAGGAAATATTTGGAGAGAACATAAATTTAACTCTACTCTTGAATATCTGAAGGGAGTTATGATAGCTTCCAGAACGTTCAGAGCAATTTCGAAGCAGATATGATAGATCGAACTGGAGGGGAGAATGATAGGAGAATGATTTCAACTTCTGTTGTCTCAAGGTTTTTTTCTGCATATCTGCGTACCTATTTCGAAGCATTTTCTTTGTGCCTGCCAAGTAGATTGTTTTTATTTCGAATCGCCACGTCGATGAATAGTGCTCTTCTCATCTTTATTCAGTAATATGAGGTCCTTGGGGTTCGTTGGATTCCTGATATCCCCACACTTCTTGTTGAAGTGGATGCTGCTATCTTCTATGTTTTTCTGTATTTACTAGGAACTTGCTTACCGTTCTCTCCCTCCCTAGGAGTACCACTTTTTTCATGACTTGATAGATAGTTTAGTCCAATTCAAACTTTATTATTTTCGGTAACCTGGTTGATGACCTTTTAATTTAGAACGTGACAGAGGATGACTGGAGAGGTCAGAATTGCAAAGAAACACCTTCAATTCGGCCGACGTTTCGACATATTTAATGTCTTCATCAGGGCATTTTATTTTATTATATGTGGATGATTTACAATAATAGAAAATATCATAATAGCTATAATATTATTCCGAAGAGTAGCACTAAATAAATAATAGTACCATGAAGTTCCTGGAATCCAAATAATTTTTCAACAATCTTGAGGAAGCTAGATTTGAAGATTGATCAAATTAATAACCGACAAAACCTTCTTGCCAATAATTATAGTTTCCAATAATGAAGTACATATTTAATTATAAGAGTAGATATTTCACAACTTACAATTACAACTCACCGAGTGTCAATGTCAAATTGAGAACATATTTCAGTTATCTATACTTCAGCTCTTTTCTTTCGTTTCGGAAGTTAGTTGGTATAAAAATTGTTATTGTAACGTGGTTGTCACAATGTACGATTTGCAGAATGAACAAAACCTGCTGGACGTGCTGGATATTTAGGAATTTCTGATCAAACAAGGTTTCTTCAAGTCGAAAATGCATTCAATACCTTATTGGTCAGCACTGCTAATAAATAGATATCCATACTATAAATACCATGACTGCATTCCTCCAACTCAGAATATCTTCATAAAGTATCGAATTTTAGAGGACGTGAAACAATTGAACTGAAAATCGAGATATAGGTAACATTATATGTTGATTCTCTCATCACCTTGCATGTGGTCATCATTGGAATTAATTGTTCAGCATTTTATTACACTCTATGAACTTTATTATTGAGAAACTTTATACTAGGTACTGACAAAAGAATATATCGTAAATTTTTCATCGTTATTTCTAGCTGGTCATGGTATTTTCTCCTATTTCGAAGAAAAAAGAAAAGTTTTACACCAGCAAAGTGAAGACGTGAGGATATGAATTCGCAATGATTTGGAATTAAAGAAATTTTCTATACGAGAAAATTGTAATAACATTTCCTCAATGAGAACATCCATCAATTTTGCACCCGAGAAAAAAAAATAGAACATAAAAACTTTGAAGACCTTTTCAGCTTTCCTGATTGGAAAACTATGGAATTTTTCGTCGGAATATAGTTTTCAGCCCTTTTCTCGTCAGTGCACCAACTAGATGACAGAGGTTTCGATTTACTTCTTTTGAAGGGAATCATTGTTCGATTGATTCAATTAAAAATAGGAAACATAATATTTTTAAGCCTTTAATTCTGAAGGAATGAAATGAAAGAGAATCAATTATTCGAGATTGGTTGATAAAAAAATTTCAAAAAGTATATCCAATGTTGAAAACTCAAAGACGTTATCGTTTTTTTTCTGGAAATATTTTCATTAGTGTAAATTTTTGATTGAGGTTGCTGAGGAGTTGCAGTTTTCTATTTAGCCGTGTATTTTCTTGAATTAATATTAGTCTCTTTTAAATGCGATACATAATATAGCACTTTTTATTGAAAAAGACTATCACATGAATGTTTCTTGATAATTTTCATATTTTGTTACATCACTAGTGTTTTTCTGAAAAATAAAACTAATAACTGATAATATCTTCAATGGTGCTTAATAATATTAACTAAGTACAGAACCCGCTGGTGGCTGAGATGCGAGAGACGACAATAATGTTGTATTTAATCGCAATATATATACAGGGTGTTTCTAAATTAGACGTGAATCTTGGAGGAGGTGTTAGTATCACTCATTTGATGTCGTTTGAGCCATATTTATTGATAACCAAAAATCAACAGTTTCCGAGATATTTGAGTTCTTGTGTTTTTCAAAACATTTCTCACCGTACTTCATTTTCCGACAATTTTTTCTATGTTGACCAAGTTTGATTTCAATTTTGGATTATTTTCATCAAAAAAAGACATGATATGTATGAAAAAAGCAAAACTATCCTGATTACTCATTCACTATTTTTCATTCTGGACATTCGAAAGGTTGTTCATAAAAAATCTGCTTAAATGAACTAGTGACTGCATTCTAACGAAAACTTTTTTAGGGAATGAAGAAGGAATTTGGCAAGTTTTCAAAATAATTTTTTCTTACATGAATTGTGGAATCCGAAAGTTGCAGGGAAATTGATATTAGAAATTTATTTTTCTTCAATTCATATACCAAATTTTAAATCATACTTATTCTTTTTCAACAGGATAGTTCTGTTTTTTTCATACGTATTATATCTTTTTCTGATGAAAATAATTCAAAATTATAATCAAACTTAGTCAACATAGAAAAAGTTGACGAAAAATTAAGTAGGGTGAGAAATTTTTTGACAAACAAAAGAACTCAAATATCTCGGAAACTGTTGATTATTGGTTATCAATAAATATGGCTCAAACGACAGCAAATGAGTGATACTAACACTTCCTCCAAAGTTCACGTCTAATTTGTAAACATCCTCTAATATATACAGGTTGGGCCATCCATAACTTTCCATCCCTAATTTTGTGCTTTGGGATGGGATAACGAAAAAATGCTGAAAAAGGTCAAATTTTGTTGAAAGAGGGACAAAGAAGGGTGTTCAAATGTGTTTGATATCACTATCACTACTGATATCTCTAGCCGCAACCCCTAACAGCTCTCATTTTTGAATAGGGAAAAGAGGGTCGAGCAGCACCTTGTGGGAAAGGAAATTCAATTTCCTGCATGAGTGTATTTTTTTCATCGCTTTATTATTATACAGAGTGATTCAGTATTCCATCAATAACTTCCACACGCCGAATTTGGATCTTCGAGATGGAAAAAACGCTAGGATCGGTTCAAAAAATGAATTCGATATCACTACCCCTCTAGCCGCTACCCTAACAGCAATTATTTCAATTTAAACGAAAGCGCACGATTTACAACCTATTATCTCTATTCAAAAATAATTGCTTGGGGTAGCTGCTAGAGGGGTAGCGAATTCATTTTTTGACCCGTCCGAGCGTTTTTTCCATCTCAAATATCCAAATTCGGCGTGTGAAAGTTATTGACTGAATCAATCTGTATAATAATAAAGCGATGAAAAAGAAAATACACTCATGCAGGAAATTGAATTGCCTTTCCAACAAGATGCTGCTCGACCACCTTTCCTTATTCAAAAATGAGAGCTGTTAAGGGTTGCGGCTAGAGGGGTAGTGATATCAAACTCATTTGAACAACCTTATTTGTCCCCCTCTCAACAAAATTTGACCTGTCTGAGCGTTTTTTCGTTATTCCATCCCAAAGCACAAAATTCGGGGTGGAAAGTTATGGATGGCCCATCTTGTATATATTGACTAAAAATGAAGGTTTTAGCGGCATGCAGACAGGAATTGAATTCTGAAAAAAGTACCACCCAGAATTCAGTTCCTGTCTGCATGCCGCTAAAACCTTTATTTTCATTATATTTCAGACACTAAAACTATCATCACAATTTATATTGACTAAGTAAGGTTTAAAAATATAGAAAATGGCAAAACAAACTTCACAGCAGGGAATGAATGGAATCCTAAGCATAAAGGATAAGTATTTAAACTATTGTATCTTCCGTATATCGCGTCAAATTCAGGGATCAGTTATGATTAATTTTTAATTTAAAGGGTGAAAATCAAATGATCCGAACTCAAAAATAGATAGGCTAAACGAAAGAAAAAATAAACTAACTGCAATATGTACCTATATACAATGAAAAAATGTATTTTCAACAGCCCTTATGTTCCGAAGAATTTATAACTTGAAGAAACAGTTAATGAAATTAGCTTTTTCATCTTTATGTCTTTATTTGTTCGAAGATAAGCTGATGCGAGTTGAAAATCTCTCTGTCTGCTGTATGTAGAGATATATCAGTTCAAGCGGAACTACAATGCACATTAACTATTATGGGGAATGCTTCTGTCCGCCTCGTGATAGGGAACCCACCATTTTTCGAAAATCCAACTTCAAAGGAACGCACTACCTTGTAATCGTATCGAAAGAACGATCCCTTCAAGTAATAAAACAGTCAATATTCGAAATGAATCTGTACAGACTACAAGGTGGGTGCTAAAATATGGCCAATGCAGCCGTAACGAGACCAACTAAATAGGCTACCAAATGGAAGAAAAGGAGCATGGTTAGTCTGATTCATGACCTTGTTCCCTTGTCGCTACCAACATTAAAACCATGCAAACGAAGTGGCGCCAATTATACACCACCTAATAAATCTCGAATACTGCCGCAGTAAGGGAGAAGCAAACTCACGAATACGCATATATCGCAATGATTTAGATCGTACTATGTGCCAGTTATTGGCAGAGCGTTCCAATGGAACAGTCTTCTTATGGTCTTATTTATCGAATTGGAGAGATCACCACTCTGCACTGTCTTTCAATGGGAATTCATGCAAGATGCCACTTTACATATACCGACAATATCCTGACTGCTACAAATTATTTGTGGCTCTTCCATCTAATTATAATAATTATATTTTCGAACTAGAATCTAACACATATTTTTATTAGAGGTTATAGGGCAGCACTGTAGTTATAAAAAGACTCCTAATCTTTATAAATAAAAAGAGGCCCTGTTTTGGTCTGTCATCTCATGACGTAAAAATGGCTCAACCGATTTTGTTCAATTTGATTTTGAAACTTTCCCCATTTTTTGTAGAAGGGGGATACTGGGATACTGGGAAAATCAAGAAAATTATTGTGTGTATTTTGGGTAGTCTATCATCCACGGACAAGTGATTGACTTGCTGGCTATTGACAGTTGATAAATGAAATCTTAATTCAATTAACACTCTCATAGTTCAGCATATTGGTTATCAATTAATTAATTTTTATGAGTATGAGTGATTATTGATCAGTACATTCATTATTAAATACTATACGAGGATGTATTGATATCTAGTTTGCCTAGACCAGTTCCATGCGTAAAAAAATATTGCGTTACCATAGCAACGAACAATAATTTATTAGAAGTGTCGGTGTGATGTTTGAGGTCAAAAAAGTAAACCAGAGTTTCGCAATAAATTAAAAGGAAGAAGATGTCCAACGAAATTGTGAAAATCGAAAAATTGGAGTATCGAGCCATCATCAAGTACCTGTATTTAAAAGGGTTAGGAGTTAAGAGGTAAGCAGATTTACGAAGATATGCTCAATACCCTTGGTGATCAATGTCCTTCGTATGCGACCGTGAAAAATTGGACTGCAAGCTTCAAAAGAGGTAAATTCTCCATTGAAGATGATGACCGATTGAGAAGGCCAGTCCCCGAAAATACCGATACAGTTCATGACATGATAGACCGTCGAATTGGGCTAAAACGAATATCTGAAGCACTGAATATTTCATACGAACGTGTTCATCATTTGTTCATGTCAATTTGGACATGAGAAAAATTGCTGCAATATGGATCCCCAAATGTTTGAATGTTGACCAAAAGCGTGCAAGGGTAGAAGCATCGTGTTCGATCAGTGCTCGATTTGAAAACGATGTAGACTTCTTAAACCGAATTGTTACTATGAATGAGACTTGGGTACATTTCTACGATCCAGAAATAAAGCAACAATCGATGGAATGGCGACACTCTGGTTCTCCAAAACCTAAGAAATTTTGTGTCCAAAAATCTGCTGGAAAAGTTCTTGCTTCAGTTTTTTGGGATTGCCATGGAGAAATTATGATTGATGTTTTGGATAAAGGTAAAACAATAACTGGAGATTACTATTCGACATTACTGACTAATGGCGGGAAACAATTGAAAAGAAAAGACGCGGAAAGCTATCCAAAGATGTTTTGCTTTTGCAGGACAACGCCCCTGCACACAAATCTCATGTTGCCATGCAAAACATTCGTGATTTATGGTTTGAATTACTAGAACACCCCCCTTATTCACCAGATTTGGCTCCATCCGACTATCATCTCTTTCCTCAACTGAAAAATAGTTTAAAAGGTCGTAAATTTTCTTCCAACAAAGAGGTAATAAAAGCTGTGGAGGTCTGATTTGCAGAGCAAGAAGAAAAATTTTTTTTGAAAGGTCAAGAGACGTTTCAGCTTCACTGCAATAAATGTATCTTATAAAGAGGAGAATATGTTGAGTAATAAAATATTTTGACATTGAAATTTTGTTTGGCTCTATAGTAAGCTAAAAATTTTTCAATATATCCTCGTATGTATACATTGCAATCGTACTTTGAACTTTTGTGTTCAACTCACATTTCAGTGAGAGAAAATTTTGTTGACAAGAATGCACTGCAATGAAAAAGTCGATGTTTTATTTAAATAAAAAATTTACCTACTATGATATGTATAAATATGTACTCAGTTCATTTTTTTAATGGAACGTTGAAATTAAAACTTTTTTCACTTTTCATACCATTCTGACCCATTTTTTCCCTCTTTTTTTCTACCAACTACTAAGGGTTGGTTCATACAATTTCTAAGAACTAATAAGTGAGTCTGCCTTATTGGCAGACGGCGTTCACATATTTTCTATCTGTCAATTTTTTAGGTCCTGAATCTAAGAATGAAACCACCATATAAATATATCAGCAATTGTTATGAATAATGCTGGAATGTTGTACAACAATGTCTATTCGGGATCCTCATTACCTTATAAAGAATGAGAGAAAAGTATCGCGGAAAATTCACATCTTCGGTATCAACTGTTTTGTAGAAAAATGCTGCAACAATGTTAATTTTCATTTTGAGTTAGCTAAAACTTTTCAAGTGTAATTGAGCAGTTTGTCATGCAACCCCTAGTGAGGTTACACCCTGTATATTATCGATTCATATGATGCGACCACAAATGTTCCCATGTTCTATCATTGAAATACAATTAAATTGATCAAGACCAACAAAGATAGTTATAAAAATATTATGCGAACAAAACTATGGAAATTTAAAATTGTATAAGATGAAAAAAAAGGAGCAGTTTACAGAAATTTTATCGTAAGCGGAAAAAGTCTGCGTGAAATGGAATAGCGGTTATTAAATGTTCTTTCTTTCAGCCCACAGGTACATTCAATCTTTGAATGGAACAAAAAACAAAACGATCTGTTACCGGATATCGATCTGAAAAAATTGCAAACAATAGCTATGATATGGCCAAAGATATATGAACTCACTTGTCTTTTGATTTGTTTTATGTTGAAAGGAGTGTCAGATTATTTGTTTCTACGATTCGAGAGATGTGTGGGTATATCGCAGCAACAAGTCTTTTAGTGGTTTCTTTTCATGAACGAATGTCTATTCATATTACAACTTGTGAGGTAGAAAATTGAAACACTTTCTAGCCTGGTCGATATAAGTGATTGTTGTATTCGATAAAAGTTATGAATTGTTATAACGTATGTTCCAGTTAGAAGTGTGATTCAACAAGAAATGGAATTCTGGAGAGATGACAGTTTAAAACTACAACCTCAATTAAAATAGAATACCACACAACATCTGCAGGAGCAAGTAAAAAGTTTTGTGCTATGTAAAATTACCCTATACTGATGAGGTCCATAAATGCCCAAGGTAGTCTTGAGTGCTTTTCCTAACTGAATTAAACTATTTTCTTGTGTAGTTTATCAGTTATCCAAGGTCTAGTTTGAAACTATTTCATTCAATTCAGTAGTTGAAAAATTTCGCTAGCAATATAATTTGGAACTTAAGTAGTGTGTTTTGTTTAGACTACGGAAGTATAGTTTGATCATCCGGAATAGTTTTTTGCCCAATTTCTCTTATTAGAGTTCAGGAATCTACATATATCCAAAATACTGAAAATTTCAGGGTGATGTATAAATTAAGGAATTCAAGAGTTTTTGTCAGAATCTAGTGTATTAATACGGTAAAAGTTTCTTGTCTACTTTTCAATAGCTTGCCTCACATTTCACCTCAATTAAAGAAAAACTGTGGAACGCACCGAATTTTCTATATTTTAACTTCTATTTTCAACACCCTGGAACTGAACAAACTGAACAAGAAACAAATGTTTAAGGGCGAAATTTCACCTTTCCAACGAGTATAGATTTCAAATTGTTCGATAGATACAAGATATCCTTCACTATATCCATTTACCTAAAAACTAATGGATTTCTGGTCCGAGCACCGATAATATGAATTGTATGCACTACTTTCCACTCGCTATGTAAACTAACCATCAAATGAAGTGGGACAGCTGAGAAATGGCTTCACTAGATTTAACTTCGACATCACTTTGGAGATGTTTGATTTTGACCCCCAGATGCAAAGCCTTATCTATCCTACGCATGCATGCCACTGTCACAGGGTAATTTTTTTCAATGCCTTCTTGTTGTAGGTACAGGGTATGAATGTAAGGCAGCCAAAAATTTTCGTTTTTTGAAGACGAATTTGGGAACAGCAGAGGTCTTTACAAAGTTTTTTTTTATGCTGGGTGGATTGGTCAACACTTCTTCGCCACTCTTCAGATATAATTCGTTTTTATGGAAATATCACGACATTATGAAATTACCTCGTTTTCTTGAAATTTTAGCTATAACTTCGAGATTTCTTGCCGGTATTGGATTTTTCCTCAGTAATGCAAAGCAAATTTCTTATCTTTACGCAACTGTCTCAGGATATTTTTTGTACAGGGTGAGAATATAAGGAAGCGAAAAATGTACATCCCTTTGGCTGGGAATTCAGAAACAGTGACGGCGTTGCAAAATTTTTCCTTATGTTGGGTGGATTGTGTGAGGTACATCACGTTGCTCTGGAAATAACGCTATTTCTTGAAATTTCGTTTTTCTCAGGTAATTCGTCTATTTTTCAACAACAATTCTAGAGATTAAGTGTGAACTGCATCATGACAACCAAGAATACTTTGTAAGGAAATTATTCAAAAGCAGTGGCTTGCATATGAGGTAGGTACTTATGTGATAAAAATTACCCAGAAAAAAATCCTCAATTTTATTCGGAATTCTTTATGGTTTTGTTGAAAGGTTCACATTGAAAGAAGCTTAAAACGCAATGAGTTCCATTCATAGATTCTCAAATTGGAGTTCAGAGAAAAAAGCATTTCTATAATGTTTCACCTGAGATTTTCTGGTTTTCTTTTAGGAAAAACTCCAACTTTATCCAGTGACGTTGGTTTGACTACGATTAAAGGATTTTGCTTTTGTTGAAGATATTTGTGCCCTTATTATGATCGATGCGGCAACGCATTATTGCTAACAGAAACAAAATTCTCAATCTATGATACCTTTAAAGCTTTAGTTCTGAAAAACTGTGGAAAATATTACTTGAAATTAAGTTAAATTTTTTCAGCAGTTGATCATTGTAATTGTAAGATATCCTTGATGCAGTTTAAACGATATTCTGCTGTTGTTATATGAAAAAAGGCGCATTTCTCGAGAAGAACAGAATTTCATGAAATATGTATAGGTATTTCTATAGCAACGTCAGGTATCTAGAAAATGACAAAAGATTACCGAGGTAAGAGGTAATGACCTGACAAATCACCCGACATAAAAAACTTATAAGTCCCTTAATATCTTCAAATTCCTAGCAGAAAAAATGAAATTTTTCGCTTTTATAAGTTCACACCCTGTACAACAACAGGAGCTTGAAGAAAAAATTCTCTGTGCCAGTTACCTAAAGATTGAAGATGACGCTCCTCACCACTGGCGAAATTTACAAGAAATGTCGAGGATATGGCTAGAATTAAAAGAAGAAGAGGTGATGTCATAAAATGGAGATATTTCCATAGCAACGCATTGTATACGAAAAGTGGCGAGCATGTCTCGAGGCGACGAGCTAACAATCCACTTACCATAAAAAAGACACAGACAAAAAATTTTTGGCTGCCTTACATTCACACCTTGTACAAGGGAAGAGAATGAAAAAAAATTACTCTGTGCCAGTGGCATATAGGCAAAGAATAAGCCATTGCAACTCGAGGTTTATATCCAACATCATAAAAAATTTGAGCAAATTTTTAGGGGTCCCAATTAATTTGCTGCCTAGTTTATAATAATTATAAACTGGCATTTTATTGTTATCCCAGCTCAATGAGCTTATTGATATTTTGATCCCTGTTCTGGTGCTTGTGCTTATATTGTTGCATGATGATTTTTTGAGAAGTCAAAATCTGTAATCTTCAAGATGCAACATTGTCTCATAAATTATATTATTTTATTGGTCGAAACAACAAAATTTCATTAAAGCCGAAGATTTCGGCGTATGGAGCAGCAAGAAGCTCCACATCGAATCCAAAGAATTTCGTTGATGTGCAGAAATGTCAATTTTCCGTAATGTGAATTGTGAAATATTCAGGTGCCGTTTGTAAAAACCGAGGCATATTCGATATACGAGAAAGTTATTCGATGTAATAAAATTCTCCCACTGAATTGAAAATATTAATATTCATATTCGAATGAAACGAAATCACATTCGTCTTGAAATCCTTTACTAATATAGATGGTCTGAAACCATTACATGCGCGATATCAAATTGCCGTGAAACGTATAAAATCGTTTTATAATAGTCATGAAGCCACTATTTCGTCCAGACCACCTGCAATAGGACGGATCGGATTATATCGGAATAATTGGTTAAAATAAAACGTTTTATTGGTCTAATTTACGATCTATAATTATTTCGAAAAACCTCCTATAACTGTGATTTCGTCGTTTTGAGGAGCGATGCTTTGGAAGTAAAATTTAATGATGATATCCATAAATTCCCAATATATCATATCTGGAAGCGTTTGATTGGATTTAAAATGCATAACCCTGGTTAAATGTAATTTTATTCGAATAATGTTGATTTTGAAATGTGATTGGCCCCTGCTGAGATAACTCGTAAAATTAGATTTGTAAGTTATCTTCAATGATAGGCAGAGAAGAAAGGAAAAGGTAGGTACCTATAAGACTATCAATTCGAATAAGTGAGGAATATTACCTCCAAAATTATATCGTTTATGAAATTACAGGACTTTTCAGAATAAGATGCGGAACCTGAGGGTGTGAGTGCATGGAAGATTGTGAAATAAGTCTCCGAAAAAAAAAATTTATCATATCTTTGACAGCCATTTAGATATAAGTACTCATGAACGTAGACAATTCATTCAAAAAATTCACCATAAAATATGCATATAAGTAGCTCCAATGAAAAGAGAAGAATAAAAGGTTAAGTATAGGTAGGGCATAAACGTTTTCATGCTTGATTTTATTTCTTTTACCTTGTTTACTCGAAATTTTCGTTCCGAAAAAAGCAAGACAAATTTGTTTTTCAATGAGTGACGATATCAATGATAGATGATAGTTTTATTCGGCACTCCCATATCATCTGAGAATTGGAATCAGTACTTTGATCGCAGCCTGACTCTCTGAATAGTCATTTCTGATAGTTTGATTTTAGGTTGAGTTCTACATATCGATTACAAATATTTCTGCCTGAAAGACGCTTGAAAAGCAGTCTAGTGATATGAATCATTTGGTAATAGCCCTGTATACTCCAGCTCTAATCCCTATAGTGTTCTCAGAAGTCTCAAATCCAATAATATTTTGCATTTATATTTCAAATTTCTAATGGCGACTCCATTTTGGCCGCCATCTGAACAGTTCGGGAGTGAGAGGGTTGAACGTGATTTTGTTGTTAGGAAGTAAGAAATTGAATAATTTTTGTTTGTTACACCGCAGACAGTGTAACAAACAAAAATAACACCAAACTAAATAATACCCTGCATCTATTGAACTTTTCAGAAAAAGTTTAAAAGGTGCGTGGTGTTATTTAGTTTTATTGGTTTCATTGATTAATTTTGTTCCACATGAGCATTTTTATGGTTTTAAAAGTTTCAAGAAACCATCTGTTGAATAGACTGAAAAGGAGTGCGGGAGACTTGACCCATCCTATGGTCGGGAGACATAATGAGTGGTCCGTGTTCCCCGCATTGAGCTTAGATGTTAGATTTATTTGTGGTAAGAGCGTTGAATCGAATCTCCTTGTGTTAGTTCAGTATGTTATGGATTCTTTGGGGGAAGTAGGTTGACGTCATATATACGGATTTCTCTGAGGCATTTGATAAGGTGAAACATACATAGTATTTTGTGGAGAAAGCTATTGGCATTTGGTATCTCGGCAGATTGCAGTCGTTCGTAAAGGGTTAAGGTAAGAGCTTCTTTCTCCTTGTCATATGTGATCCGGTCGGGTGTTCCACAAGGCAGTCACCTTGGGCCTTTACTGTTTCTGATGTACATTGATGACGTTAAGACATGTTTCATATTCGCAACGTTCCTCCTTTTCGCGGACGACTTGAAGATATTTTTGGTAGTCAACACTTTATTGGATATGCTTAATATCCAATCTGATCTGGAGAGACTCGAACAGTGGTGCAGGTTGAACGCTGTGTTTATTAATGTTGACAAATATAAAGACATGTCAATATTTAGAAGGGGATGCTATTTCCATTCTCGTTATATTTTGGGTGGAAAGTAATTGATAGAAGTTGGTATGGTGAGGGATTTAGGTGTTTTGTACGACTCCAAGATGAGTTTCGGTCTGCATATAGAAGATATTCTTGCTAAGGGTTTGAGGTCGCTTGGTTTTGTTTTGAGGCATTCCTATGAATTCAGTGATATCAACACTATAATACATCTGTATGTAACTTTGATAAGACCTCATCTTGAGTTTTGCATCTTCTGTGTCTGGTGTCCTTCACAGGACAGTGACAGGATCTAGAGTGTTCAGAATAAATTTCTTCTTCATATTTCTTATAGAATGAGCATTTCTCGATTAAATTTTTCGGCAACTCAAGTGAGATCTGTACTTCGCTTACCAACTTTGAAGACGCGTAGGATTAGGAGCGATGTATTGCTCTTCACTAGACTTTTATTGGAAAACTGTCAACGAATGAGCTGCTCTCTATCTTTGGTTTTCACGTTCCACCCAGAAATATTAGGGAGTCTGTCTTCCTCAGTGTTCCTAATTACAGGCTCAATTACACAAGGGCATCTCCTATTCCCAGAATTTCAGAGCGGGTGAATATTGCTGGACGGCTTGGCATCGACTTTATAAATTCATCATACTCCGCCATAGTGGGAAATGTTAATCATTGTCTGATTTGAATTATGAATGTGCGATATTTTTGTTGACTCATATTTTTCTTCTTATTTTGTAATTGGGTTTATCCCTTGAATGAAAACATAAATAAATAAACAATAGTTTGCTTCGAAAATAGAAAGTTGATTAATAGAAATTAATATAAAAATATACAAAGGTTGAAAAAATTTAAAAACATCTTGGAAAAAGGTGAGGGTGACTCTGAAATAGAAAATATGTATTTCATACGCTGATACATCTGATGATGAAAACCTTGACATAGAATATCATTGGTTATTGGAAATTGTTTCCTTCCAATGTTTTTCCTGAAAAACAAACTTTATGGTCAAGTCTCTCTCGCCCCCTATTCAACTCTCCCATGGGTTATAGAGACATGAGCCAATTTTCGGTTCCTAAAAAATGAATTGCTGTACACAAAATGTTCATCTCACCATCACTCTACTGTTATCTATCGTTTCCTATTTGGGCATGATATCTTTACGCAAAAATGTGAGGTTCTTCCATTTACAGATACAACTTGAGTGGCTTCAGAGAGAAAAGGGGTTCAACTCTCCCAGACTACTTATTTAGTGAATTTTCGGATAAGTTGATAATAGAACAGTTCTATCATTATCATATTCGAATTATTCTGATTTTCATATTATTCGAATAAAATTTCGAGCCGTAATACGAAGAAATAATATGGGTCAAGCACAAAGTAGAATTATCGTATATTTCACCTATATCATAGTTCAATAGAGAAATCATTTAATGATAAAAAGTTCAGATTATTCAGATGAATTTTTCCTTCTTGGTTTCTTGGGTCAATATTAGACTAGATTCATGGTTGTTATTCATATTGTTAGGATACAACGAACTTCTTTCTCCTTTGGTAAGTTTGAATTCAGCGGAAGCTACCCGAAAGTAAACACAAGCAGTAAGACAAGGTGATTAGATACAATAATTACAGCAATTTCAATCAATAAACGTTGACCACCCAACAGTTGGAGGCCCCCAGCTAGTTGATCTTCATAAGAAGAAGGTATAGGACCACCACTATTTTCGATTTTATCTATGAAATAATTTAGACGAAATAAATGCAAATATCAAACTTCGCCCTAAGCCTCATTGGATGTGGTCGACATTACTCCCGTTGAAATATTTAAGTGAATACCAATGTATCCTCAATTTGCATTTTAAATGTTCCAGGTACCTGTAATCAGAGAGAGTATGCAATTGGAAAAATGTCGAACTCAATTCCAAAGGTTGATTTACATAGTTTGCGAACAGGAGGTTGTTCATTTCCTTGATTTTTGAGCACGCTTTCGTATCAGGATCATACAGGGTGTCTGTAAACAAATGCGAAGGACTTAGGGAGATGATTCCTCGATGAAAATAAGCAGGGGGAGTTCCTATAAATTTTTTTCGAAATCGACCTCCCCTTCAAGATACAGCCTTTGGAAGGCGATGACGAGTTGACAGTTTTTATTTTTTTTAAGCGTTCTGAAGAACACTAGTCATAAAACTATATATAATATGAAGCACTAAGTAGATGTTACTCACACAATTTTTTTAGATCTCCTATTATTAGGGGTTTGAAATATCAACCCTTTATAATTTTCCTTCAAAAATTGTTTTCGTGGGATAGATTTTCGAGATATAAAATTCTCCTATTCTTTTCCATTCAATTCTGTAGAAAAAAGTCTCCTGCAAAATTTCGATACAGTCGATACTTTTCTCGGAATAAATAAAAACTTACAAGCAGTTCTGGCCACTGTTCATTCCATTCAATCGTTTAAGTGTTCAATCTGCGTCATAGATCTTCGTATACTGCTTATAAGTAATGAACAAAATCAATTAAAGAATCGAAATAATCGATTTGCTCCTGTGTAAATTCTTGCACTAATTCGTCAGGAGCTAATCAAGTAGAAACAATTGCCTGACCATAAACTGAAAAAAGGAACTTTGAAATTATAACTATGTATAGTAACGTTTCAGAGTCTTTAATTATAATTCGTATTTCTCGGTATTTCCTTTTTCAAGTTCATTTTCAGGCAACAATTTTTTCTACTTGATTTGCTCCCGACAAATTAGTGCAAGAACTTACGCAGGAACAAATCGGTTATTTCAATTTTTTTATTGATTTTGAGAGATTCGGAGTGAAAACGCTAAAAATTTTCAGAAAATGTAGAATCTTCTCAGATTGAATTTCAATCGATATCGGTTTACTATGTTAGCACCAGTCAGGCACTGAAAATGAGGTTTTTCATCAATTATATCCAATATATTTGATATTTATTCTTCATTTCTTTATTTTCATTAATATTTCCTTGAAATATTAGGTACAAGACAAGCGCAAGCAAAGTAAGAGTAAAAAAATGGGAAACGAAGCGACTGAAGTGATGTGAGCTCCATCTGTGTGTCAAACGTGTTTTCAGACGTTAAGACTGGTTAAATTATTATTTTGAGAGACATATGCAGATACATACAAAAATTTTTAGGATATCAGATGGCCATTTTGATCAAGGAGGTTTTGATTCTCATACCACTTTTTGTTTATTTAGCTCCTTTCTAGATGTTGATTATTGAATTTATTTGTCTAATTTTCTGGTGGAAACCCCAAATAATATAGTTCGAAAATTATCGAAAAGTAAAAAACTGTGGATCAAATAATAAAATGAATTTTTTCTTAGCAGGGGATTAGCAGGGGTTTTTCCCGCACGCAAATATTATAGAGTAAATTAAATTCTATCATGTTTCTATGCACAGAACATCAACGATGAGAAACCCATAGTAACGACATGCAGAATTACGTCTGTCATTATATATAGGCATTAATCAAATGAGATATAATTTGTTTTGTGAAATGGATACATTTATATATTTCAAGCGCTTGTAGAAAAAATATTGTTCCTAACTCTTGCGGAAAATGTCTTGCCCGCACTTGATAAGAAAATAACTATTTCGAAATCAAGTTTCTTACTTTACTAAGGCCCGGTACTTTCACCTTCGAATAAATTTTATTCACTGTCAATAAGTATTCGTCAAATAATTTCCTATCTGATGGATACCTTATTTCGGTGCTTTCAGATGAAATTATTTGACGAATAACAATTCTATGGAAACACGGTATACTTCTTTTCACTGATTAATGTAAAATAAGAGACCGCATTGTAGAAATTGTCATAATTCCAACTAAAGAGCAAATATTTCGTGAAAACCACACAAAGAATAACCATACATCAAAAATCTAAAAAATTCAACCAATAATGACGTACCGACATTCGATCTATGACAAATAAAATCTTATTAACGAGTTTCAATGACAGATTTATTCGATGAATAACACTATCTGAAAGTGAAAAGACTGCATATTTACTTATCATGAGAATAAGACTTATCTATTGAATAAATTTATTTATTCGCATGTGAAAGTACCGGGCCTAAGGAAAATGGAAAAGTAAGTATTAAAAATCGTAACATGTGACTCGGTCATTCATTGTTTTTTATTTTCAATGCTCCGCTAAGGCAATGACTTCAGCAAACATTACTGACTAAACCATGTGTAGTGAACATTTAAATGCAAGTCAATCGACAACTATTCATCATCCACGCAAATTGTTGTATGCAGAAAGCTTCCCTGGCATGAGGGGCCCATTGAAGGGAAATTATGACCTTCCTAGGTCCATTCAATGATTCTCAATTGCATCTCCTTCAATATATTCCGAAATGCATAGTTTTCAGTGTTTTCGATTTGGGAATCGATTGACTGTCAAATTAATGTTTGGAAAATCAAAGTTTTATGCTATGAGTGTTCATTCTATGGAGAGTAGAGAGAAGGAGAACGATCGACGTTCTAAAAATGTGTCCCCGAAAACGGGGAACGCAGGACAGGAGTCTCTGCGATCGCTATGTTTATAGATAAGGAGTGGGGATTTTAGCGTCAATTTTGAATGAACAGCCTTCATTTTATTTTAGGTTATGTGTCATCGTGGTTTTTCTGATGATTTTTCAAATACCTTTCCTCAAATATATATTAAATATGAGTTCTCTGAATTATATGCAATAAAATACAAGTCACATTATAAAGGAGACTATGTTATGAGCTTTATTCATTAATAATAAATGACGAAATCAACGAAAGTCAAAAGAAATCACAACCATATATTTTACCAACTAAATCTTCAAGAATATCTACTTCTGAACCATGTAGTTTTATTGGTAAGAAATTCTTATTCAGAAGAGTCCACTTCTCACGAGGGATGACAATTTCGATTTATTTCATAATGAATCCATCACCTTTTTGATATCTTCATCGTGTGCTCTTGACACACAAATTGATTCCGACTTGATTCTCGAGGTAAGGTTTTTTCCAATTTTCTCTCAAAAATGCACTCGAAAATTTTATTCTCCTTTATTTCTTTCCCATGCCAAAATACTCTTACACTAGCGCACTCTTCAACATTTCACCATGGTTGTTCTTTTATAAAAAATTGAAAAAAATAATATTCTAATCATATGTCACCAGGAAGACAATTCACTCGGCCAACTACAATTAGTTTAAATCAAAATTTCGCCATCCCGTGATGGCCAGCGCGCCTGTTGGCAGAAACATGAACTACCCTATTGCTACATATTTTAGGGGACAAAAAATCTATGATCTCAAAGCAGCGATCTTTCTCCTTGTCTCTACTCTCCATAGTTCATTCATTAATCAATTTGTATGTTGTGTCATAAAGAGACTTTATCTCTTGTATACCTCTGTAAGGTTTTTTTAAAGTGCGAAAAAGTCTGAAAATTCTATAAATAATATGTAAAGAACTGAAATGTGTATGCTATGATGGTATATTGAATATTGGTTCACATTAAAAGGAGTTTATACCACGGGACTTTCTGTCTATCCGTATAAGGCGTAAAGGGGGAAAGAATACCAGAATGTGGGGTGTTGCCAGAACATTTGAACGAAAAGTAGAAGTTACGAATATTACAGTAAATTACACTTTCGTTGAAAAGATAGCAGCACTTGACGAACGTCTTTTTTCAATTTCACCAGGATACGAATTGTAGCCGATGGCGAGACTTTTCGAGGAATATTTTCATGTGGAAATTCATAGAAGAGATAATGTCAACTCTGAAAGTAAAAAACATTAATGAATATCTGTTCTTCAACCAAAAAAAAAATTTAGTTTTTTTCCGTTAGAAAAAAAAATATCTGACTTTTCCAGATGACGAACTGATTTAATTTAATTATAACGAAAACCCTATATAAATTAGTGGTTTCGGACGTAAGATTTTCATTTTCACCTCTTAATTTCTAATATAAATTGTACAAATTCAACTAAGTTTATTGATTCAAAACAATGTATTGCACAGAAAAAACACCTTTGGCCTATAACATATCACCATATACTTTTGTGTCCTATTCAAAACTCTATTTGTTGTCCATAATCTTGAATTTTTGCGATTTTTATTAATTGCAAGTGAAAATATAGCACATCCAACAGCGTATTTCCTTGATATTGATTCGAAATAATTTTCAGGTGGAAACTAACATCCTGATCACAATACAAAATTATACTTTTGTTTTGTCGCCCAGGATGTTTTTTTTCTGGTCGATATTGAAATTCAATACAAAGAATATAATTCGAATTTCACGCCCCTCAATTGTAAAACAGAAAACTGTTATTAAACTGTATTAAATATTGACAGTACTTTTCAGCGCCATCTCATTGTCAAACGTGTTCTCACTGATCAAAATGTAGTCGGTTTTTAGTACTAGAGATATGAGGGCGTTTACTATCTTTCCACTTTATAATCTTTGAGCCCAAGGTTACCCTGTACGAAAATCTATACAATAATAACTAAACAGACGAACGTTCACCAGAATTGCCCATTTTCAACCTGCGGTATGCTCAATCTTCTGATTTATAATTGAATCAAATCTGAGATGCTTTCAGCTGGAGAGAAGAAGCTGAAAGGATCGACCTAACTCACACCACTTCGATTTCCATCTCGTGCGGAGCCTTGGGCGAAATTTCGAGTACTTATTAGCTCTCCCCCAAGCGTTGTCGAAAATTATTACTCAGGTGCTATTTTATTGGCGAATAAATATCCCGGCATAACGATCGTTCGCGGGCCGTTTTGAGCGTAAAAAGTCCAACATTATGATCAAAGATTATAGAGTTAGGAAGATAGGAAACCAAGCGTATACACTTGCGGTAGCGCCACCTGGTGGTTCAATTGTTGTACTAAGATGCCAAGAATGGTTAAAATATTTATTCGACGGCCATTTGGAGAAACATAATTTGACTTTTGTAAGATTTGAAGAAACATGGCCGTTTTGTTTTGATTCTCTTTCCGCTCGTCGTTTATTTAGTTCATTTTAGTCGTTTATTATTAGAGTTTTTTGTGTATTTCCTTAGTGAAAACTTCAAAATCAAAGAAAAATATCTTTGCTCAAAATGTCTTATGGAAATTATTGTATAGTGAGGAACTGTGGATACTGTAGTACAAGAGATTCTCCGAATATAAGTTTTTTGAATTTACCATAAATATTCGAACGTAAGTATTGAAACTCGTACAATGTGACTCTGATATTGATTGATTTTTATTTTCAGTACTCTGAAGTGAATAGGATTTTCAGTATGTCCAGACATTGACTTGGTGAACTGCAGTAAAAAAGTTTCTCCTGGAATACGTAGAGTCATTATAGATTCTTTGAGGTTGCATCTCCGAAATACTGAGCAGAAAAAAGGAATTTGTTCTCTGATGTACGATGAAATTAGTCTATGTGAAGAGTTGCACTTTGGCGATCACCACGTTGTCTATGAGTAAGTGGTGAGACAAGCTGAGGATGGTATAAAAGAGTAAGTCCAAAACTTCAAGTGAAAAAGACAGAGCAATACAAAGTACTAGAGAAACCAACAGGTCGAATTTGGGAATAATTTTTAACTTTAAATCTGATTTTCTCAAAACCAAATAAAATGCACTTGTACTCCTAGGCTCTTACACTACAATTTTATACATTAGAATAGATACACGTATTTCAATTTATCAATGAATTTTATCATTTACAGCTGGATATATGTATTATTATGTTGATATGCAATTCATGTTATTAGTGAAGTTATTTGCATTTTGGAGTTGACTTGTTATTCTTACATATCTTTACCGACATACAGGTTACACCCATGTAAATTTGTTTTTAATTGTGGTTCTGAAAATTCTGTAACTAATATGTAAAAGAATTCTTGAGATATGTTGTATCGAATATTTGTTCATATTAATTTCTGATAAAAATTTTACAAATTCAACTGATTCTATTAATTGGAAAAAAATGTATTGTGTAGAATTACACCTTTGATATACAACATTTCACCATGTTCTGTTGTGTCCTATATTCAGAGCGCAATTATTTGTGTACAGGATGTTTTCAAAGGTGAATTATTTTCACCAATTGTACCTTCCGTTAAAAAAAAGCCTGACCTTTGAATACACCATGTACAATCTTCAATTTTGTCAAATTTTTCTATATATTTCAAATAAAAAGTATAGCAAATCTAACACAGTATTTCATTAATATTAATTGATTCACAACAATGTTTAGATGAAAAAAACATCTTGATCACAAAACAAAGGCCTATTTTTGTTTTGTCGTTCAGGATGTTTTTTCTGGTTTCGACCAAGTCTACTCGAATTCAATAAAAGGAATAGAATTCGAATTTCGCGCCCTTTTTTTGAGAAACAGAATTCGAATTTCGCGCCCTTCAATTATCAAATAGAAAACTGTTATTCAACAGTTTGACAGTACGATTTCAGCGCCATCTGATTTTCAATTGTGTGCAACACAGGCCAAAACGTATACGCTTTTTAGTACTAGCGATATGAGGCGGTTTCCTATCTTCCTAACTCTATAATCTTTGATTATGATGAAATTCATTTGTGTCGACTGGCCGGTATAAATAAATACTGAAATGAACATAGAAGCAATAAAATAACATTCATGCCTAGCTCATGTCCGCGATGCGTGACAAAATGACTTTAGACTGCTTTGAGTCCATAAACTTGAAACAACTGCTCGAGATTTGTGGAGCAACCTTCGCTCTGTGAATCGATTTGAGACTAAATCCAGATAGCTTCGCTCTCGAGGTGGCACTGAACAAAAATGTTTAGTTGTCCCAAAATTAAAAATCAATTCTGAAACAACTCATAGAACAGCTATTGGGAATTCAAATGTAGATTGCAGCGACATGGTGATGACAGTTCGAAGTAAAAAGTTAATGCAGTTTTGAATGGAATTTGCAGATATTCTTCAAATAAAACCATTTTTCTCAGTTTATAGTTGTTTTCTCGCCATTTTGAAGATTGGTTGTTGAAACTGCATTCAAGTGTGATAATTATTATCAATATTAAATCGATAAATGTCATGTTAGTATTTATGAAAAAAATGTCGGCTATGTTGTGAATTAGCTGATAAAAGAGAGCTTTCGAACTTCTTGGCTCATTACACGATCATAATAAAAGGAAAAAGATTATATGCAGAGCCAAAACTATGACAGCTTGTCTTCTCCATTATATAGAATGGCTAAAATCGTAACATTGATGATGATGATGATTGAAAACTTGTCCAAGTTGACTTTAAAATCAGAAATGATTTTCTAAATGAATTTTGTGTGAATGTTATCGAAATTCATATCTATGAGGATATATTGATATCTAGTTAGGCTAGACCAGTTCCATGCATAGAAAAAATATTGCGTTACCATAGCAAAGAACAATAACTCATCAGAAATGTCAATTTGGAGAAATTGCTGCAAAATTGATCCCCAAATGTTTGAACGTTGACCAAAACCGTACAAGGGTAGAAGCATCGCGTTCGATCTGTGCTCGATTTGATAATGATGTAGACTTCTTAAACCGAATTGTTACTATGGATGAGACTTGGGTATATTTCTACGATGCAGAACCAAAGCAACAATCGATGGATTAGCGACGCACTCTGGTTCTGCTGGAAAAGTTCCTGCTTCAGTTTTTTGGGATTGCCATGGAGTAATCATGATTTATTTTTTGGATAAAGGTAGAAATATAACCAGAGAATACTATTCGACATTACTGACCACTCTACGGGATAAAATTAAAAAGAAAAGACGCAGAAAGCTATCCAAACGTGTTTTGTTTTTGCAGGACAACGCCCCTGCACACAAATCTCATGTTGCAATGGAAAAAATTCGTGATTTAGGGTTTGAATTACTAAAACACCCCCCTTATTCACCAGATTTGGCTCCATCCGACTATCATCTCTTTCCCCAACTGAAAAAAAGTTTAAGGTCGTAAATTTTCTTCCAACAAGGAGGTAATAAAAGCTATGGAGGTCTAGTTTGTAGAGCAAGAATAAATATTTTTTTTGAAAGGTCTAGAGACGTTACAGGTTTGCTATAATATATGTATTCAATTAAGAGGAGAATATGTTGTGTAATAAAATATTTTGACCTTGCCTTGAAATTTTGTTTGGTTCTATAGTAGGTTAAGAATTTTTCAATCTATCCTCGTATATAAACTTACTAGGTGGAAAAGGTCGTCTTTAGGGGAAACAGATCTAATTTTTGTGTAAATCCTTTCATTCTCAGGTAATATTTCCAGGTTAGATAATCTACCTTCTATTCTTCGTAACCATTTTGAAATGTACAGAAACTTTACAGTGCTATAAGGACGAGATACATATGTCCTGATGAAACATTTACTAAACGTTTCCATCGTGGAAAATAGTAAAAACTGACATCTCATCAAAAGTTGAAATCATAGAAATATTGAGAAAAAAGGTTTTTGACCATTTTCTATTATTTATATTGATATAAACCATATGATGTTATATATTTTTAAAATCAGTAAAAATTGAGCTTTCAAAAAATTGGACAGATATCTAGTGTTCCCTTTAAAAAAAACATAACTTTGGGTCATAGCTTCGTAATTGAAAAGCCTACTGAAAAAGCGAGCACACCACTGGATTCTACGTCAAAAAGTGCCTGTATAATGTTTTAATTTCAGAGCTCTATCATCAGTATTAGCGGCAAATTATAACATTCGATTTTCTTCGATCCATTACGGATAGTTTAAGTGCGATGTTAAGGATTTCAAATTAAACTGTAACAGTACTCTTTGAATTCTATCCTTTACTCTTTTTGGCGCACTTCATTATCGCACCAGAATGAAACCTCGTATGTCATTTATTTAACGATGTCATTATGACATGTTGGTAGTGAATAGCTTGGACTGCAATAAGGAACTACTAATTACTGTAGTACTAGCCGAGTGTGTTATGGGGGTGGGGCATTGGCCGAGCCCTCTCAGCACCGTGAGTGTAATCATTAATGTTTATGGTCCAAAACAATTACAGAAATTGGCTTGCAGAATGAATAAAGGATTAATTCTATGGTTTAAAATAGTGGAAAAACTTCTTGTCAATGCACATCCTAACATACAGCCCTGTCTTCACATTTTGCGACAGTTGATATTCAGTGTGTGAAGAAACCAAAATAATTATTTATAACAAGATATTTTGGTTGAGCCAATGTAAAGGACCCAATTTCAGGTGAGTAAATCAAAGTATGAAAAAAATTCTAGAGAATAGTACTTCCTGATGCTCTCAACCAGTTTTTTCTTCTTCTTCCTTTTGAGGAATCCCATTTTTTGAGTATCAGCCCAAAAAATTGGAATTTTCTCAGATTTGCTTCGTGAGAAGTTAGTCTAAAAAAAGAATGTGTATAATAAATTACAATGGTGTGGAGATAATAGCAACAAACAACTCAAATAAAACTGAAAAATCTCTTTAAAATTCATTCACCTCCGATTGTTTCTGTCAAATAAAAAGTGACAATTCTTCTTGATATGGATAAGAAAATTCAGTTATAGAATACGTTCAAACAAAAAGATATGAGGATGTCTTGATTGAAAAAAAGGTCAATTACTAAATAGGTAAGAGGTTTTCATCAATGGCAGTAATATAATAGTTTATTACTGTCCTATTGGCTCTGTTAATTTATAGAATTACCAAATCTTCAATTTCGTTGCGTCCACATATATTTAAACGAAATTGCAAATCGCGAACAATTTTTTTGCTGCATTCATGACACTTCTCATAAACTTTCCGATGAGAACCTTCAATGTAAATAACCACTTTTGTTTATCTAAGGTGTTTGTAGGATCGTAAAGATATTTTTTCTCACTGGTCATTCATTAGCACCTTGTTCTAAATTTCAAGTGTTTGGTAACACTTTGATGTTTGTTCTTCTTCAATGGCCACTAAAAATATATTATCACCGGATAAGTTCACACGCTATACGCTGTACAATAAACAGCTTTTCGCGTTTATCAATGGAAATGAATAGTTGGCGATTAAGTGTCAGAATATGCAGAATACTGGAAACCTACGTACGTGAAATTTCGAGATGTTTATTATGTCGAGAAAAAACTACAAACTCTTGTTCTTTATATTTTCTATTTTTGATTTGTAACTTCCCATTACATAACTTTGCGAGTTGACCACGATGAAGTAATTTTTCCACCCACTTTGAAACTTTACAATTCAATCATCTCCATTCTTCGAAATAACAAAGGAGTGGGAATTTCAGTGGAAGGAATTAATAAAAACGCCTGAATTGTTGGCAACGTTTCGCCAGTATATTTTTCACCTTCCTTATGCAACAAAAAATTACCAAAAATAAATAAACCATTAGATTCAATTAAGAAACAAACTGATCACAATAATATTATTATCAGAACAAAACGGAATACAATATGAACACACACATTTCGCATATAATCATATATAGGTTTCGGCATGAATCTGGAATAAAGTTAATATTTCTCCAACCAATAAATCAAAATGAAATTCTAAAATCCGTGAATTGATTTTTAATTATCAATTAACCTTCATTTCCGTCAATAAAATTGAGGGCTTCGTTTTGTTTCATATTTCTATGAAATTACGATACATTTTTACTATATCCATGCTAAAATAATAAGTTTTGCAACAATGCTTTTTCCAATGCTTTCGAATGCAGCCATTCAATTCCACTATAAATTTCGTCTTTTCAGGCAGGATCGGCAAGATGCTTCTCACCATTCCCTATCGCATCACTGTCACCGACTCCAAATTTGTCGAACGAATGTCACAGATTCTGATTCTGAACACCATCGACGAATCTTCTACGGCATCGAACAAGGATGACTATGATAATCACCTAGAATATTCTGCATACTCAACAACAGCCAACGTTGTTTTTCCTTTTTAGAACGAACTTGATATGGCGCGTACAAATTGGATAATGGAGAATACAGCTATTGAATTATTGTTTCAGTAGGTATTATTCTTTGGGATCTCTTGTATCCAAAAGAAGAATTAGGGATTATTTCCTGATATTCGATATTGAAAAAGGGATTAGAATATTAAAAAAAAGATGATGTAGCCTGTAGCGATGATGTAGCGATACCCACGAGAGGGTCGTTTTCGAGGGTTTCCTCATAAACAAATAGTACAATTTAACGAGTTGAGATCTTGCGTTTTGCTGTTGCAGCAAGAGGCAAGATTAAAAATTAAAACTGTCATTTTTGGAGGGTATAATGAAGGATTAAAATTTTAATGGGGCATTAAATTTGAATGGATTTTCCTGTAACTGGACGTAGATGTTATAATTATTATTGGATTCAAATATTACACATTCACAATACATTCCAATACGTTAGGCTGCCCGGCCACTGAATACGAAGTTGAGCGTTTTCAATGCTAATATTGGTGACAAGCTACGAATCGAGTGACGTAGCTTATCATTTAGCATTGAAAACGCTCAACTTCACCCAACTTCATTCTTTTTTTTTGGTGTAGCAGGGGGAAAATATGCAAGTCAGACCACCCTCTCCTGAGGGAGAACAAGTGTGGGGATTCTGACTCTCCTGAGCTCGAGACCCACTAAAAACCCTTAACTGCTTCTTGAATATTGTTTCCGGGCATTTGCCTATAAACCGTCAATCTCTTAGTCGGTTTTCTTCTCGCACACTATCGTGCTGGGATTTATGTGTTTATCCTCTATTGGATAACACTTCATTGGATTTATCAATAAGTTTATGTTCTTATTTTAATCTCTTCTTAATTGATCTCTTGGTCTTCTTCGGTAAATTCGCATCCTCCTTTTGTCTTCCTCTGGGTCGTAGTCCACTAGTCTCCTGAGTTCTTGATTCGGATGGGTTTTCGCTTTTTCGGCAAATTTCTCTGCTTTTCTGTTCATGAATTCCGTTATGGTTTCCTATTTTAGGTCCCTATAAATCTGTCTATTCCTGACAAACCAAGGTGCATCTATTGCACATCGTAGCAGCTTGTTCTCAGTGGCCTGAATTCTTTTGATGTGGCTCTTTGCCGCGAAACCCCAGGAAACTGATCCATAACTAAGTTGAGGCCTAGCAACAACTTTGGTTATCTTCAATTTTGTCTCTTTCGACATGTGGATTTTTCTTCCTATTAGAGGGTAGAGTCTATTCATCGCTGCTTTCGTTTTGTCGATTGCTTGTTTGATATAACTTTTCCAAGTGAAGCCTTTGTCAAGCGTTATTCCTAAATATTTGGCTTCATTTTTCCAGTCGATTTCTTCGCCGTCAACTTCTAGATTCGTTGTGGGTCGCAGTCTTCTCTTCTGTAGTAATATTGCTTGGCTCTTTTGTCCATTGAGCTTGATTTTCCACTTTATGCACCAGTCATTGGTTTCGTCAATCGTTTCTTGTAGAACTCGTTCTATTACTTCTGGGTTACGGTATACATGTTGTATACAAGTGGCCCAAGAACTGACCCTTGGGGTACTCCAGCCTCTATATCTCTTGTTGTGGAGCATTCTCCTTCCACTTTCACTTAAAATCTTCTATTTTTGAAATAATTGCGGACCAACTTGCATATTTTGATCGAATATCCAGCACATCTCATCTTATATATTAATCCTTCATGCCATACTCTGTCGAATGCTCTGGCGACGTCTAGTAAAACAAGACCTGTAGCTTGTTTATTTTGGAATCCCTCTGTAATGTATTTTGTGAGCCTCAATAATTGTTGCTCTGTTGAATGCTCTCATCTGAATCCGAACTGTTGAGGTGGTATTAGTTTCAGATTTTCGGTTTCCTCATTTAGCCTCGTAGCTATAATTCTTTCTACTACTTTTCCTAACGCCGACAGTAGACTTATCGGTTTGTAGTTTTGTGGGAACTTCTTTTCTTTGAATGTTTTATTGAACCAACTATGACTTCTGCTGTTTTCTGGGTAGTGTTCTGTCCTCATAATTCCATTCGCGATATTAGTTAGAGCGGCTATACCTTTTCTAGGTAATTTCTTTAACATAACATTCGTTATTTTACCGCTTCCGGGAGCTTTCCTCTTCTTCAAACTTCTAATTACTTCCCTGATTTCATTTGGCGATGTACCCAACTTCATTTAGTGGCCGGTCCGCCTTATGAACGACGAGACAACGAAACTCTCGCTCAGACCCTTGACGAGACTTCATATCTTATCGGCGAGACGAAACGAGATTTTAGTGAAGTGAATCACAACTCACACACATTTACATATATACACATTTTATTAAACTATGTTCACAGAAAATACCTAATCAGAGGGTGAAAAACAGAAAAAATGAATACAGATTATATCATTCAAAATATTCAAAATAGCGAAAAATCATTCTGAACTGTTAATTCAATAAATTTGTTTGTTTGATTTTGAAGCCATCCTCCAAGTGTGTAAGTGCGTACCTAAAATTTTACCCGAGGATTATTTTGACTTTTTGCTTGCCTACATGAGGCAATACCATGCTTACATCAAACTCTTTTTACCACTAAATTTGAAAACTAATAATGTATGTCGTTGAATGAATTGAGATTCATAAAACAGACCTCTCACTGGCCTGCTCCAAATTGTCAGTACAGAATCGATCGTTGCAAATGAACGTACAGCTTCTAGCTAATTGTATATGCCATTTTAATTGACTCGGAGTAACCATCAAAAACAAGCTAATGGATTCGATAATTAGTCTATCATTATCACTGTTTCAGTCACGCCTTTCAATAAGCAAGCTCCGGGAGCAGGAACAAAAAGTGACTTGTCGTTTACCTCACGTATCATCAGACAAAATGTGGCACAGGTCGTTAAGGCAGCGAGCACTAAATCTCAAATTTTAGGTGTGAACTTAACAGCCACGATGGAATTCACTCGATTATGAGTTCTGGGAAATTATAGGTCCGTAGGGAAGACCCATAATTTCGTACAACGAACTATTTATATAGTTTAATTTTCGTATTAGTGAACCGAGGTGTTAGCTTTGTGAGAATGAGATTAGAATATTAATCAACTTGCACAGCGATTGCCTTCGGAAATTGAGATATACCTGATGTTGTAAAGGTTTAGACCAATTTATTATGTTTACTTTTCCTGATTTCTCTTTGGACCATTTAATTAATTCTGGCAATAATTTCAAGCCGCAGTAAACCTTTATTGGAAATTCAAAACGCCGATTAGACTCATTCCAATCACACCAGTTAACTGATTAATAAATTGTTGAAATAAAAAACCCATATTTCTGCGAATAATTTTTTCATTTCAGAAATTAAATCCCCGGGGTATCTTGCTGCAAGAACTGGAGAACTTTCATTCCGGTCTTAGCAAGTTCGTTCGTCGAATTTCGAAAATTATCCATCGGTAATTTGACACCAAAATATGCGTTTTGTAAACGTAAGACCACCCAAATTATGCATCTTCCCGCAATTTATTGCAGAAGTCTATATTTATACAAAACTCTTACTGCGAAATTGCTACATAAATACGAGTTTTACTGCAATCCGCGTTATTACGAGTATTTATAAATTACGAGATGGGCTATTTCATTGTTTCTGATGCGATTTCTTCTCCGTTTGACTGTTTCATCAAAATTTTCCTTCTCTGAAAATACTCCGGAGAATAAGTACTGGATTAGGCCTACAAGTCTGAAATAAAATTAATATTTCTACAACCCCTTAGCGTCAACTGCATTTAATTTGCGTTTTTTAAAGATATCTTTTGTGGGCTCGTTGGGAAGCGGAATACCAACATAATCTTTGGTTTTTTGCATTATTTCTTAATTATTAATTCTATTTTTTCAAGAAACCTTTTTGATTCTTGTGATAATCACAAAATTCAAAAGAAAACAAAGATCATCTATATATCTATTTTCCTTGAGCTTTCAAACTAGGCAGCACATAATATATGTTCGCATCTGAAAAACAAATGTTGGAAGGGGCAGTGGCTGAGGGGTTGAAGAGCAATATTCAATTTTATAAAAATTTTATAAAAATAATGACAAGAGGAACTCAATTAATGTGTTACAGCGTCTCAATGTTAAATTATTTGTTGAGCAACTATTAATAGAAGAAAAAAAATATAGAATAGAATAGAATATATTTATGACCAATGATTCTGCAGGAATTCACTAACAGTGAATTACAGATATTGGTTACTCTCTCCATTTTGTAGTTTCAACCCCTACGGCAGGAAACCACCACTGCAACAATTTGTTTCGTAACATGTGCCGATGTACTCTTCTTAAACACATACCTAATAAAATATTGTATTTTTTAGTTTAGAGACCGTCCAAATCTTATGGCGTGAGAACGAGTAAAAGTCTTCACCTTGCTGTGAAAAGTGGAAAACCTCATTGAAGATCAAGTTTCCTTTCGAGGATACCTGACAAATGACGTTTGATATCTTCCACTTTTATGAACAGGTTGCCACCCTTAACGCTCCCCGAATATGAGAAAACTTGCAGGAGGAAAATTTATGGAGTTAACAGCGGGTTTCATAAAATTTTGATTGTCCGATCAACGATTTGACAGTCACACTCAATTTCTAGAACGAAATCACTGAAACCTTTTTATTTCTGAACACATTCAAGAAGTGGCAATTGAGAATAATAAAATGGACGTATGAACATCATAATTTGATGCGAGAATGACATCATGAATGATCATGAATTATCGATTGAAAACAAATTGACGTCTATTCGTTAATCAAGCGTTGATTCCCCGATCAAGCTTTATGAAACTCAGGATAAGTAAGTTTTTTATAATAATGATCCTATTGGTTTTCTAGTCGATGTTTCCACATAAGTTTTGATTATCCAGCCTGCATAACAAGTACATTGAAAATGCATGAAGTAAACTGCTCCACATGAGTTAGGGATATTGACTTAAATTGCAAAAAAATATAGTTAAAATAAGATTTTTGTGATGAAAATTCATATTAATATGATTTCAAGTTGAATATTAATTTTAGCCTGTAGGTCTGCAGCGTATACAGGATGGTTAAGAAAAATCGAGTAAAATTAACGAAATTTTATTCCCAGAGAATTCAAGCGTTTTAAGACTATCAATACAATGTATGGCCTCAACGGGCATTAATAACAGCTTGACATCTTCTTTGCATACTACACACGAGGCTGTTGAACATTTCTTGAGGAATTTGGTTCCATAAACGGGACAGAAGCTCTCTCAGATCATTTAAAGATTCTGGGGTAGGTTTATGATTATCCAATCTTCTTTGGAGCATATCCCATGCATGTTCTATGCAATTCAAATCTGGTGAGTGCGGAGGTATTGGTAAATGTGGAATACCAAGCTCCTCGCGCGCATTCTTAACTATGGCTGCACGGTGCGGTCTAGCGTTATCATCTAGAAATTGAAAAGTTTCACCAATAGCAGCGTGAAAATTTGGCACAACATTGTCAATGACATGCTCCCTATAGTGTAAGGCGGTAATATCTGCAGGACAAATGTGTAGATCTGTGCGCCCGTTGAAACCTATCCCGGCCCATACCATAACACTACCCCCTCGGAATGGATGGACTTGGACATAGCGACGATTACGGGGTATGCGTGGGATTGTCCATATCCTTATTCTTCGTGAATCTGACAATCGTCCATATCTGGACTCATCAGTGAAAAGGACACTACTCCATTGATCGTTCCAATTGATATGTTGCCTTGCCTATTCCAGTCTTTGACGCTTATGGTCGCGTTTTAATGAAACTCCTCTTAATGGACGTCTAGAACTTAGATTCACCTCTCTCAAACGTCGTCTGATGGTTTCGATGGAAAGTTGGACCCCATCTGCATTTTGAAGAGTATTCCGTAGCATTCTACACGTAGATGTAGGGTTTCTTCTCGCCGAAATGGTGATGAAACGATCCTGAGCAGGTGTTGTTTTTCGTCGCCCACCAAGCCTTGGTCTCTCCAACACGGAACCTGTCTCCCTGAACCTATTCCAAAGTCGAGATATCACACTTTGGCTGACTTGGAACTTTTCCACTATAACAACCTGAGTTAGGTCACCCTGTAGCATTCCGATAGCCCTATTAGCCTCGGCGTTTGTTAATTTACGTCTTGGCATTTTCAGAAAACTCGTTTCAAATAGAAGCCGTTGATAAACTGACTTCATTTCAAAATAAGAACATTCATGAAGCATTTGCAGAGAACCAAACTTCAGAAAAAAGGCGACCAGATTGACGAAATGTCTCATACTGATTTTTATTGGATCGATTCAAGTTGTTATTCAGTTTTGAATGATTTCACAGCAATTTTCTCGAGGATTACACACATTTAAAAACGATTGAATTCGATATCCCTTACTCCTGTGGAGCAGTATAGGGGAGACTGGGGAGGGTTGATACGTTTTTGGAATATTTACTTTTGTAAGATGAATTACATGAGGAAACAGGACTTTTATAACATTATATAATTCTTCGATTAATCGTTCAACGAAATAAATATAGAATTCTCAAAACATAAACATAATATTCTGTACAAAACGTTGAACACAAAAACATGCAAACTGTCTCAAGCCTCCCCACATATGGGAGGATTGATACGGTGTACTGGGAGGCATGAGACACATAAACTGAAAATATGAGCCCCATTGTTATCACTTGCAAATCTCATATATAAACATTTTTGTGCCATTTCTAACACGGTCACATTCTTCGTGGCACCATTGCGAGCACACCTGACGCCTGATCCAGAATTAGTAGATCAGTAGGTAGGTCAGCAATGATACTGGTTTGCTTTGGTCCCGTAGGTGCAGAAACATGTTCAGAAGGTAGGTTGGATGGTAAAAACGCCTTTATGTAGGCTTGTCCAACCAGCTCCGGAATATTTTTTAAACATGATACATGTATCAGGCCTCCCCACCCTAAATGTCTCAAACCTCCCTGAAAGCAAGTTTTAAAGTAATTCATGTTTTCATTTTATACCCATACATTTTGGCAACGTAATAAAACAGTAAATTAAGTAGTTTTATGCATATTTCCCAGTCAAATGTTTTTTTATGCCGAAAAATTAATGCATGATCATAAAACCCTTAGGTAACGTGAGTAAATACTTACAATTTCTCACCTCGAAACACTCTTTGTTGAATATTTCAGGAACAAACTACTGTTAGCCTTACAGATTGAGATCACGTAGTGCCTTCTGCCAGAGAATAGTGTTCACCAGTATATTACTTTTGAAAACGGCTACATACCGCGGATATAAGCCTGTATCAAGCCTCCCCATGTATCAATGCTCCCTAGTCTCCCCTATATGTTACGGGCAATGTAAATAATTGGGCATTGTTCATAATGCCCGGGCAATTTAAAAAGTGCCCAAATGGATATGACAAAATGATAAATTATGTTCCAAATATTACATTGCCCGATCATTATGTATAATGCTGAAAGTCAAGTGGGCACTTTAAAAATCATTTTTATTCATATTTCTTATAAAAAAAAACTAATTTTTACATACCTAACTGACAAAGTAACAAAAAATAACAAATTTCACATGCTGACAAACAAACCGGTGGCGATGAAATAAGAACAAACAAAACTTAAGTCCAAATAACAGTATTGCTACACATGCTAAATACACCCTCTATGTAAGTATTTACATAGAGGGTGTATTTCTAAGAGCATCTTCCACTTTGGTGGCATTTGGAGTTACATAGCTTTTTTTACGACACTTGCACTTATCGGATTTACAGCTACCTTTACAGCCACATCTACTATAGCTTTGGCCCTCTTTCTTGGATGACAATCTTGCACATTCTCATAGTAGAATCTCTGTATGTGGAATATCTTCGCCATATATAAACTTCTCATTACAAATTGTAAATTGGTTCCGGGCATAAAGTTGACAGGCGTGTTTCGTGCCGTAGTTCCTCCTCATCATGATGACTTGGACCTGGTAGCTCCGCTAACACATGTGGTTTATTTTGCAGTAGACCTTCTTCAACAGACTGTAAATTGATCTGATCTTTTCCTAAAACTTCTGAGTCCTCTTCACAATATACATTATGCAGAACGTCTGTGGTTAAAAAACTTTTTAGACCAACTTTTAACTTTGTCCCAAACATGGCCTCGTACGGAGTTACAGTTGATGCCATTAAGATGAGCCACGGCCCTCTTAACCCTTAAGAGAGCTGTGGATGAGCTCTGTTCTTCATTAGCTGACACTTAATCAAAGTGCCCAAAGAAATAATGGGAGTATTTATAATGTATAATGACCGGGCAATGTGAGAAATTATCGAAAAGTAATTCGAATTTATCAAATTGCCCAATTTTAATGGTCATTATTCATAATAACCAAGCATTATGAATACTGACCTAAATAATTGAATTGCCCGTAACATATATACTGATAAGGTACTTTCTTCCTACTCAGATCGCATTAAGGGTGGTAATCCATATTTCAAGATTACCGCCAATTTCTCCTCATTTTTTTCGCACACACTTATTATAACAAATGTACCGACCAACCAAATGGTGCTAAGAATGTTCATTCTCCCAATTGTGTTTGGTCTGGACTAAAATGGAGATAACGATCGTGAGCTACGATTTCCTAGTTGTTCGATTACGCCGCGCACCAGGATGAGAACATTTTCCTATGAAGACGTAATTCTCATGAAACGTTGTCATTGGTATGCAGATTTGTCTCTGTCATCTGACGTTTCCTCCGCGGGTCACTCGGGGGCGACGTGTATTCGTCGCTGCCGCTTGTCCGTGACTCTTTGAAGATGCCGAGAGGTCACACTCTAACAAGACACTATGTCATCTGAAATTTCTGTTGATGTTTCCTGGCTCATTTCGTGTGATTAGCTGCAGACGTGAGGAAATATTAGCAAATATCGCCGTAATAAAGGAGGTTTATGTTAGGCCGTTTCCTCAAAGATGTATTTGGCCTATATGTGGATACATAGGTGGAAATGCAGAAAGAGAATTTTAATGATTCAAACTGTTACTATTGAATATTTGAACAGGTACGGCTTTTGAAAACGAAACAGATAATATTTCAGTTCATTCAAAAAATATGCCGGACGAGTTTTGTTTTGAGGGGAAAAACTTTCAGGATCAATCTTTTGGTTTACTAGGTTAGAACCTAGATTAGAATATAAGGTAGGCATAGTAATTTTTTTCATTTCATCCGTTTTTAATACCGTGAAGCATGAGGTCTGAATCAATCAAAATACGAGGATGTATTGATATCTAGTTAGCCTAGACCAGTTCCATGCATAAAAAAAATATTGCGTTACCATAGCAACTAACAATAACTCATTAGAAGTGTCACTGTGAAGTTGAGGTCAAAAAAGTAAACCAGAGTTACGCAATAAATTAAAAGATAGAAGATGTCCACCGAAATTGTGAAAATCGAAAAATTGGGGTATCGAACCATCATCAAGTACCTGTATTTAAAAGGGTTAAGAGGTAACTGATAACTTTCACGTCCTACTGATGAGAATAATGGTTGATAACGGGACTGAGGACAAAGGTGCAAAAAAAGAGGTAAGCAGATTTACGAAGATATGCTCAATACCCTTGGTGACTGCCAGCTTCAAAAGAGGTAAATTTTTCATTGAAGATGATGACCGATCGGGAAGACCAGTTTCCGTGTTAGTCCCCGAAAATATCGATGCAGTTCATGACATGATTTTATCAGACCGTCGAATTGGGCTAAAATGGATATCTGAAACATTGAATATTTCATACGAACGCGTTCATCATATGGTTCACGTCAATTTGGACATGAGAAAAATTGTTGCAAAATGGATCCCCAAATATTTGAATATTGTCCAAAAGCGTGCAATGGTAGAAGCATTGCGTTCGATCTCTGCTCGATTTGAAAACGATGTAGACTTCTCAAACCGAATTGTTACTATGAATGAGTCTCGGGTACATTTCTACAATCCAGAAACAAAGCAACAACAATCGATGGAATGGTGACACTCTGGTTCTGCAAGACCTAAGAAGTGTCCAAAAATCTGCTGGAAAAGTTCTTGCTTTAGTTTGTTGGGATTGCCATGGAGTAATCATGATTGATATTTCGGATAAGGGTAGAACAATAACCGGAGAGTACTATTCGACATTACTGATCACTCTACGGGAAAAAATTGAAGAGGAAAGACGCCCCTGCACACAAATCTCATGTTGCCATGCAAAAAATTCGTGATTTAAGGTTTCAATTACTAGTACACCCTCCTTATTCACCAGATTTGGCTCCCTCCTACTATCATTTCTTTCCTCAACTGCAAAAAAATTTTAAAAGGTCGTAAATTTTCTTTCAACGAGGAGGTAATAAAAGCTGTGGAAGTATGGTTTGTAGAACAAGAAGAAACATTTTTTTTGAAAGGTCTAGAGACGTTGCAGGTTCGCTATAATAGATGTATCCATTTAAGAGGAGAATATGTTGAGTAATAAAATATTTTGACATTGAAATTTTGTTTGTTTCTCTAGTAGGCTTACAATTTTTCAATATATCTTCTCCCCAGAATTATCTGTAGCTCTCAGAAAACTGTCATACACTAGCCATCAAAGAGATTTCCATCAAGTAATGCATTTTCCCTACAAACAATTTTCGTGGGGTCAGTGTTATCATGCTATTGATATCTAAAATACAATATAAAACTAAATGATCGCATTACATATATCAACAATACATTATACACAACCAGCCCAAAAAGTAAAATACTTACCTGAAAAATTATCGTTGTCAATTTACATTTAAGTGAATCCAGTGTATCTTTTCAGTCCTGACTGAACTCCACAGATGCTGCGCAGAGTTGCCAACTTTTGATATTAGGTGGAATATAACATTTTTTGTGCGCATAGTCAATAGACGTTTCCTATTCATAAGTATACTCCATTCATCGGTTGGCCATGGAAATTTGACACACTCCACTCTACTCCGCTAGTAAAAAAATGTGGCTTTTCAAAAACATTTTTGGGTTTTAAATCAGCGCTACGTACTCCGTTCTACGTCCGAGTCCCATAAATTACGTATGTAAACACAATGTCGAATCACTTCGGAAAATATGAAGTCGAAAATATGTGACGAAAATAGTTGACGTTTATACAAACTGATTAAAGGCAATACCAAATCTAGTTATTTGGGGGAGCGTTAATGTTGATTATCTTCTTTGGCTAAATGTTGAATATGTTACATCAAATGTAGATTTCAAAAAAATCAACCCAAAGATTAAAATGCATATGTTGCATTGGTTGGGAATGGGTATCTCCCGAAGGAATTAACGGATAATTACAAGAATGTTGAATTCTTCAACAAAAATCATCTTGCATAAATGGAAGTCGAAAGAATTGACGGTTTCAAGGCTTGAGGAACTTCACCTTTAAACAAAAATTTCACATGAATTTACAATTAACAGGACAACTGGCTGGTATTTATTAATGTTTATTTTTAATACTTTGATATAATAATAATAATAATTATATATTTATTGATCCGTTAAGACATCTACAATGTATAGGACAAGTCGAATGAAAAATTAATTTTCTGGAACTTATTCTACGATGACATTAATCGAAAATACTGTAGGTTGTAACTTTTTGCATTCGTTCATATAAATTCACTTACAATGAATATGTTCGCTACTGTCTTTTCTCTTTTTTTATTACATTCGGCATTTTCGCATTATTGATTGATATTGGTTATGGCAAAATAGTTATGGCAGAATAGTTATCACCACAACGACATTTCATGAATGTTGGAAAAAAGGGGCTCCTCAAGGACGGCTTTACACTATATTTCACTTCTCACGGATATTATGAAAAACAAACAAAAAATATATACAAACGTACATTCGCACACTCGTTCGCACATATAACATTCGTCAAGACAACATATTCATTTATGATTTTCTTAATTTTTTTGAATTGATTCTAGAAATGTTCAATGCTAACTTCAACCTACTAGAATAACAATCTAATAATAATACAGTGACCGTTTCTGATTTTTCACATGAGCAAAAGTTATCATTATGAAAAATGAATTATTATAAATCATAACTATTTTTAGTTTTCAACTTAAGGTGGGTACAAAAGAAAAAGAAGTTCCTCAATGAATTTCCTTCAGGTCTCAACAATAAGCCTTGACACGGTTGACCATGATTCAAAATCATTTATAAGCATAAATTATATAGTGCTCAAAGAAAGTGCCACACCTCTCCTTGTCCATACGTTCTTTCAATTTGTCATGTTGTAGTCGATCTGAAATGTTTTGAAGTCAAAGTTCACGAAGCTCTTTTCAGACCGAGACAATATCCTGTCGGGCATATTGTTCTATACGAGCTTAATACATAGTAATTAATCATATTGTTCATTCACCAGTCAGTCTGTTGATGCTGAATATATTCATAATGTTGTGATAGAATTATGGTGAACACGTGAGAAGAAATTAGTTTAATGATATCAAACCGATTTCGATGTCATTATTAGGGCAAAAAAGGGTTATTCAAAGGAAAATAGAGATAAAAGGCGCTTCTATAAGAGCGTTATATTTGCTGTGATATTGATACATACAGGCAAAGGGTGAGTCAATAGGGTCCGAACGGTTGATAACTTCGAAATTTTTGACTAGGAGAATGATTAAAACTTTGGCGAAATCGACTATTCTTAGCGCATAAGCAGAAATTATTTTTTACTTTATAGAGGGGTTCGAAAGTGGCGAAACAAGGTACCACTCTGCCAATTTTCATATCATATTCTGAATTTACATGAAATACTGATTTCGCAATCACCCAATTGTCATAATTTATTTGTGTGCCCTTTCAACGAATGCCACTTTTTTCGATAAACTTTCATGGGTTATGGGTTTTTACTCCACTGTTGGCAATGCAATTTTGCAGGGTTTTTTATTTCGACAACAATTTTTTTGTTTAATTGTTTCTATTATTATTTACCTATCTATTCCAATATTTATTGGCAATCATTAAATTTGATATATCCATTTGTCAATACGCAAACATGAATATTCAAGGATACCTATTTGATGTTATTTTTTGGTAGTGAGGAAGGCACATACATCATATCGAGCAAAAGAAGTGTAAAGCAAAAAGATTTGGAATCTACAGGGTGTAAGGGACAACGGCTAAGTGGAGACCTCAAACTGAATGAGAATTTGGGTTGCAAATGTATACCCCATAAGGGTATTCGTTTCGAAGATATAGGGTGATTTATGAGAAAATGCTAAATCTATAAACCATATATCTTCGTTAATATGGTAAATTTTTCGTTGATATTTCTATAGGCATTCACCGTCAGCACAAGAAAAAAATATTGAAAAATTGCAGGCCTGTATTGAAAAATTTCAATTTACTTGTCAGGTGAGAAATATCAGACGGTTTATAAGATGAAATTAATTCAAAAAGAAATTTGAGAAGAGTGAAAAAACTGACGAAAGATCTGTTTTTTGTTTGAATGGCGCAAATTTTGTATTATTCTCATGATATGTTGAAATTAAAATATTACAATATTTTTATAATCCCATCATGAAAAATAATATTCTCGATAAAACAAAAACATTAAATTCGAGTTAAAGATAGTTGATACTTAAGAAGGGGTTACATCTCACGGCGCCCTCAAAGTCTGTTATGCCCCCTAACAGAGCTTCTCTCATCACGCCCTGCAAATCTCGCCTAAGACAGGTTTGACTTACTTTAATTACTCCCAGAACTACTGTTCATTCTACTAAACTGAAAAATGTGGAACAATAATCCACCTGGTATGTTTCCAACAAAATTTACTCTTCATCAAAATAATGTGAACTTTAAGGAATATCTAAAGCCAGGCTCATTCTAGCACTGAATTCGAGGCGCTAAAATGAGCATGGGTTCAAATATTCCTTCAAATCTCGATATCCATTTTTATTATTGAAAATCATTATTTTCTTCAATATTCTGTTGTTTGTTTTGAAGAAATTCATATGTTGGATGAAACAACCCCCTCAAAAACTGTTAGAAGAAAATTTGTCCGTATAAAGTTATTTTGATGAAGAGTTAATGAAAACATACCAGGCGGATTATTGTTCCAATTTTCTTAAGTTTAGTAGAATGAACAAGAGTTCTGGAACTAATTGAAGTAAGTCAAACTTATCTTAAGTGAGATGTGCAGGGCGTGGTGAGATGTAACCCCTTCCTAACTATAAACTATCAATTATCTTTGACTCGGATTCAGTGTTTCTGTTTTATCAGGAATATCATATTTTATGATGTGAATATAAAAATATTGTATTATAATATTCTGACTTCAACATATCATTAAAAAAATGGAAAATTTGTGCCATTCAAACAAAAAACAGATCTCTCCTCAGTTTTTTCGATCTTCTCAAATTTCTATTTGAATTAATTTCATCTCATATACCGTGTTATATTTCTCACCTGACAAGTAAATTGAAATTTTTTAATACAGGCCTGCAATTTTTTCTATTTTTTTTTTCTTGTGCTGACGGTGTATGCCTATAGGAACAAGCTTGTGAAATATCAGCGAGAAAGTCACCATATTAACGAAGATAGGGGGTTTATAGATTATAGCATTTTTTCATAAATCATCTTATATTCTCGAAACGAATACCCTCACGGGACATTTCAAAACCAAATTCTCAATCAGTTTGAGGTCCTCTATCTCCACTTAGCCGCTGTTCCTTACGTCACCAGTCACCTTGTAGATTCAAAATCTTTTTGCTTTACACTTCTTTTGCTCGATATGATGTATGTGCCTTCCTCACTACCAAAAAATAACATCAAATATCCTCGAATATTCATGTTTTCGTATTGACAAATGGATATATCACAGGGCTGATTATTGAATCTGAAAACCCGAGCACTTAATGATCACATCTAGTAAATATCCGCAAATCCTCACATTCACATAATGATGGCGTCCCGAATCCAATTCAATATGTAAATTTTTCCAGATTTCGAGTTAGGTGTGCATTCGTGCTAGACTTTTTTGGTAATCATTAGAGCTGATATCGTAATGTCCAATCGGGGAATCCAAATGATGCGGAGAGGAGACGAGAACACGTTAGTGGGGAAAGCATATTCTCAAACTCCCTGAATAACCTGCCCCAAACCTACTCCGATGACAATCTTTAGTGTCTGTTCAGCGTTCTCCGGTGCAGCATCTCGGAGACGGGTTTTATTAGCATAGTTGAAGTGAAACAATACGTCTACGACAAGTGTCGACGTACTATGATCGAATACCAAGAGCTCTCAGAGAGATTGGGCCTCTCTGAGAAGTACATAACGGACTCGAATAACAACAATGGTTCTCCTGAGAAAAAAATGACCGCTGACAAATATTCCCTAAGACCACGATCGTCCAGGAAGAGGACCCTTAACGAGGACTCAGATGAAATCGTCACAATCCCTACGAAATCCAGGAAACCTGGATCGGCGAGACCTAAGCAGAAACCCGCGCCACTTTCCAAATACAGGAGAAAAACCGCAAACGCCAGGGAAAGGAGCAGAATGAGGGAGATAAATCAAGCCTTCGAAACGCTCAGGAAGGTGGTACCGCAAATGTCAACGACGCCGGAAACGAACGAAAAACTGACCAAAATCACAACCCTTCGATTGGCAATGAAATACATATCGGCCCTCAGGAGTGCACTGGATGAAAATGACACCTCGAGCAACCAAGACCTCCTTTCGGATTGTAGTGAGTTGGATTCTCTATTCTTGGACTCGGACGGTGAATCTAGACCTCTGAACAGTGATTTTTCTGATCATTCTTTGACACCTGTTGAATTGACTAGTGATATTGGTGACAGTTCCTTCTCGTCTCTCGACTTTTCTTCGCCCTTTTCCCCTAACTTCCCGCAGGATTTGATAGAATTCGACCCTTTCTTGTCAGGATTGAGCTAGCCGTGATTGTTTTAATCTCAAAAGACTGTGTATATAATTATATGAAGCCGTGTATTACGTTTGAATATATTATTTATTTATATACTTTGTTTCATTGCTGATTTCACTTCAATCCTTGGTCCAAAAAATAGTGTATGGATAATGTGCAGTGATGTTTTCCGGATAACTGATTGAATTAGGGAAAATAAATACAGGAGAAATTGAAACTTTCAAATTCATTGAGAGCGATATATCGAAGGTATATAATTATGTCAATATAATCCGTAATCACAAAATCTTCTCTCCGGAATAATAGTAGTATCAATAAACTTTATTGAAACAATGCTTCAAAGATCTTCCTGCCACTCTCCGGAATATTTTCCTGAAATGTTTTATGCGAAACATTCAGGGACAAGTTTTTACCATTCTAAAATTCAGTTTGGAAGTTCTATCAGTCGTGAGTTATGTTGAGAAATCTGATGTATTTTCAAAAGTGGTCTATTTGTGCTGAAAATTTGTGATTTGTCGTTATATCAAGGTAATATTTCTTCGCAATATCATATCTTGAATTTTGTATTTATGAAGTTGATTGAGGCGAAAGCTCAATAGTATTTCAGTCAGTTGATTCAAAATTATTACTTACCAATCTGTGCTTCGAATTGGATTTCCTTTGATTTATTATTTTAAAAAAAATTGACTTTGGGCACTGAGCATAACAAAAATTATAACTTACTTCGCTAATATTTGTAGACGACATCGGAATTGCAAATAAAAGTAAGTATAAATTTGGCACAAAATTAAATGTGTTCATTTCCTGTCTTTTCCGACTTCAATGGACAACAAGCTTGATAAGGACGAAACTATTGCAGATATATACTCCTGAAAGTAGAAAAATATTTTGCTACGATGTTACCCAATTTTCACCACACAAAATCATCTCCATTAGGTGAAAGGTGAGTTTAAATCTAGTATTTCCTTCTAAAACATATGTGTGTAAATTTTGAGGCAAAATGAAATGTAATTTTCCGAAGAAAATAAATGGAAATGGAAATAATAAACCAACATTGTATATTTAAGGGATTTCATTGCACTGCGACCTTAGGGTCTATTGTGCCCCCATCAGAGCTGTGCTGTGATATAGCTCCAGTATCTGGGATGGTTTCAAGGAGGTGACTTCCTCACTTCTACTACAGCATTATTATCGTATGCTAGTAATGGCATTTCGCCCCGAGGTGATATAAACCAACATAAAACAATAAAAAAAACATATATGACAAAGTGAAAATGTCGGCCATTTAAGATTAATGAAATCTGGTATATTATATAATATGAACAAAAAGTATTATACATGAAGGAGGGTTTATTGAAATATCTGATAAAACTCAGCGTTCTGTGAGTATATTATCAAAAAGTGCATTGATTTCAATGAATGAACATCCAAAGGAAGCGGCTGACTTCAATCAGCATCTCTAAGATAAATAACAGAAAACATTGTTATATTTCTTGGTCACTTAAGTATTTGGTTCGTGAGTGTGTTGAGAAACTGAAGTACAGTATAAATGATACGTTTTATTTTATATACCTACCATATTTTATGGATCCATCGTAATTTTTCACCAATATTATGAAGGGTGATTTATTGATATTCCTCATTTATTTAATCGATCATAACTTTTAAATACATTTCAAAATTTATGAACGAATTTGAAAAGACCAAAAAATTAGTAGGATTAAATGTACTTCGTTTTTCCGCATACAACTTTTTCACTTCTCAACTTGAGTTAAATCCGCTAATGACGTTGCAGAAAATTGAAAAAAAAAATCAGATTGTCTTCTCCAAATGGTACTCTTAAAGAGTTATTCCATAAGAACATTAACGTTTTCTTATTTTCCTAATTACTCGATCCAAATCTAATTGAAAAACTAGAGGACATTTCCGTTATAGTTTAGGACAAATTATTATTATCGATAACTGAGTCCCAAACACCCGGTATCCGACTTAAAATTATCATAACATTTGTTCATTGCACTACATAGAAGAAAAACAGGCAATGAGAATGATATTCATTCGTTAGAAAATATAAATTTTTTTGAACGAAAATCATGTTGATTGAAATCTTCATTTTGAAGGATAAACAAATCATAAAATAAAAAAACTAGAATTTTTTTCCCGTTAATTTTTTTTGCTAAAATATGCTCTTTTCTTGATTCTTCTGATGCATTCATAATAAGTAATTATAAAGTAGAACACTCAATATGTCCTGATCTCGGTCCTGATTGATCTAATAAATAATAAACTTTAGGCTTACAATTACAATAATATGGGATATCGAACTAAAAGTATTTTTTACCAAATGAAGCCATACGTTTACATTGCTCTATTTTACTTTTATAATCAACAACAGAAGAGTTGAGAAATGATTATGTTTTTGTTCTAGCTATGAAACTGTTCAGATGTTTAACCTTGAAATTCATATTTGTATGAAATTATTCCTTTTTCTGAATGAGTAGTTTTCCTCATTTCCATATTTTTCTTCAAATGTGACCCAATGAAATACTCAATTCACACTTACAAGGTGTTTTTCAAAATCCTATTTTGGAAAATATGGGAATTATTCCTGACAAGAAATCTCGGATGTACAGGACATCCGAGATTTCTTCAAAATTCGATAAAAGTAATCTTTTCTCACATAATCCAATCAAACATAAATTGTTGTAAAAAAAAATAATCGGGTATGTGGACTTTATTGCTGCTTATCTTATTTCTCAGCGGGAAAAATTATTGTTCAATAATTAGATATTAAGAGAGAATTGTTTATTTATAAGTAGCAAAAATCAATGAGTTCTATATGATAACGTATACCTATATGAAATATTTGGGGGATAATTTCAAAAAAAAAGGGGATTGAACGGAGGTTGTCAAATTTGATAAGAAAATGTATGGAAATAAACTTTGTTGAGATTGTATACAAGTAGGTAGTTTACGTATAAGTCCAAATGATTCAGAAATAGAAGGAGAGAAGACTAGTGAAGAATTGGAAGTGAAGTGAAATTTAGAGCAATGGTGAAGAATCAGAGATCCACAAAGTTCTAGTTGATGCAAAAAGATATTTTCACCTACCATTGACAAGTCGAAACAATAAATTCAACTACTAAAAGTGCATGTGACTATATTAACAGAATGCGTTAAACGGAAAAGACAATTAATTAAGTTAGTTTAGAATAAGTTATATATAATATATATACTTATAATAAAGTTGGGATTTTCATATTTTTTGTTTTAAAATGTTGTTGATTCGTTTCTTCGTAAATTTATATTTGAAACAAAAATATGCATTGAAATAAAGAAATTGGACCATACCAGTACCTCGTTTGATTTTACTATGACAGTAAGTTCCAATTATTATGAAAACTCTTATTATATCTGGAAATGAATTCAGTTGTATCCAATTAATTCTTTTTGTGAATTAAATCGATCAAAGATGGCTTACTCACAGCTGCCCCTATTTGATATTCTCTGAATATAATCAATTCTTTCGAATGTATAAAGCAACAATTAAATCTGAGTTTCTAATCACTTATCGTATCATTTCGGGAACTCCCTAGGCCTCCAGATTGATATTTATTAATTTTTTCAAAGGATGTTCATGTTTCGGATAGGAGATTCGTATAACTGATTAATGTTTGATTTATCATTTCGATCCTTTAGTTTTGACCGCTCCAGAATATCAAATTGATTGCCTCAAGTTAATGTAACCGATAATTAATTAGAAACCTGTATCTGGGAGATGTGCATTATTATGATGTTCATTCTTTTTAATGGAGTCACCAATGCTGGCTCCAAGCAGAATATACCATGTAGGTACTGTAAAGTATCCTTGCTTTCGAATAATTCTTCCAATAAAATCCACCAAACAAGTATTTGTCGTAGGTTCATTTTTTTAATGTTTTTTTCGACAGGACTGAAATACGATAGATCCTACAAATAGGGTCGATGGGATAGAAGAATAACAATTTCATTTTACTAACAGGAAAGATACTTTTCCATTTGGAAAAACAAATGATTTGACAACTCACCTTTAAAATAAGCTGTCAAGTCAATCTACTTGAGATTGAAATCAAACTTCAAGGTCAAAATGAATGTGTGCATTGCATTTCCCTGAAGTTTCATTTTTCATTTGAAATATTTTTTGAATATGGCTCTTCCCAAGAAGTTATTTCAGTATATAGCTAGAACAATTCGAACTCAATAAATGCGTTTCCACATCTCAATTTTGAGTTATTGGTTGAGAAGTTATTAATTTTATTTTCGAGAGACTTCTGTGTTTCTTCTGAAAATCGCAACATTGAAGAAAAACAAAGATTATATTTATTTATTTATTAATTCACATAAAAAGAGAAAAAAGAACATTCAGTGTGAGCAACGCCCAAAACAACAAAATTTTGATTCTCAGACAAAGTCGTGACAGAGTTGATCCAGATTAGCCCGACATGGAGAAGTTGCTGGAGGCTACTGCCGCGACTGTACAGGCGCAGATTTCCATCTGTCATATCTGTTCTGTTATATCTGTTATAGTGGGATTCCATTTTCTGTGAACTTTCCATTGAGCTCACACATGGTAAAAGTATGCATGGATGGATGTGGTTGCGGCTAAGAGATTGAAGAAAAATCCTCAATTTTATTGCCATTGGTTGAAGGAATATTAAGTATTATATTCCACACGTATGCCCAGCCCTGTGTAGATACATACCTTAAAATGTTTGATGCTTCTAAAATACAAAATCAGCAACCCTAATTTTCGTATGAGTTTATAGTTTAGGGCGAATATATCTGTAGCACTGGTTCAAATATCCACAAATGCAGAAAGCTGTCTCTAAGGCTTATAGGTCTCTGGGGTTCATTATTAGGTCTACGAAGGAGTTTAAGTCTCATGAGTCCATTATACATTTGTATAAGACGCTGGTTAGATCCATTATGCTTTATGGCTCAATTATATGGTCTCCATCTAAACTAACTCACATTCCGATTTCTGAGTCAATTCAGCATAGGTTCTTCAGGTTCCTTGCGTCTAAAGCCCGTTTGCAACAGCCGAGAATTTTCTGGAGAATTCTCTACAAAATTCTCGCAAGAAAACGGCAGAGATTATTTTGTATGCAATTGAACAGAGAATTCTACCGAAAGTGCGTATGTAACGGTAAATAATTCACGGCGCATGAATTTTCGAGTAAATTCTCTAGAGAATTCTCGGCTGTTGCAAACGGGCTTAAGATGGGCAATAGATTTTCTTATACTGAACATGACTACTCTCAGTTTGCTTTGTCTGTAAACTTAGAATCTATTAAATCCGAGATTAAATCCCTTCATATATATCATGATGACTTTATTAAAAAAGCGCTTATGGGTCTTGTAAATTGCGAAGTTGTTCTTGAGCTTTTGGCTGAAAGGGAGGTTCCTTATGAGCTTAGATGTGCGAGACAACTTATTGAGCTTGGAACTCATAGAAATTATATTTATGGCTCAGCCATTTTTAGGTTGAGGAGAAAGTGGAACAAAATTGTTGTGCCCAAGGTCGATTGTTAATCATTATTTCTAGTGAAAATCCATTTTTTTTTCCTTGTGATAAATTTGTGTATTCTTATATTTGCATGAGACTGTTTTTCATCTCATATAGTTGTATTTGTGTTGGCAAATTTGTTGGTGCTCGAATTTTTCCTTTTTGTGTAATTTTGTAAAAAGGATCTTTGATATAATCATTGGTCCGTTGACATTGAATAAATATATAAATAGCGTCATTCACGAAATGGATGAAAAATTTCATCGGTATTTTCAAGAAAGACAATTCTTGAGAAGAGGTAAATGGAAAAATTGTTCACGATACTACTGTTCAAATACGATTTCAAAAAGATACCTCATTTGTTCGACTTCGTTAGCGCTTTGCTAATGATTCCGAAATGTTCGAAGGAGTGTTCGATTGAAAGGAATCATCAAACAATCATATTCAGTTCATGTCTGGAGCTAATGTCCGAGGGGATAAATCATGATGAAAATGTTTTCTTCCTGCATTTATCAAACGAAGAATAAACAATTTGAAACGATTAAACCCGTTCAAACGGTGATTACTACTGATTACTGATGATTCGTAGTTATCATTAGTGCGCTGTATACTTAGATGAAGACGCTAGACTAATCAAGATGGAGAAGATCAATGGTAGAAAAGATAAAAAGCGTATTCTAATTATATGATTACTATGGAGACTGATGCGTATAATATGATTAATGGAAATATTCAATTTCATGGATTGGCTACGTGGATGCATTATATTAAACCATGTGAAAACATGCTCCGGATTGAGAGATTAATCAGAATTTGATAACTGCATCATTAACTTGAGGGATATTGGAATGGTAGTGTGTCTGGCTAGTGCATAGTTTATTTCATTTTTCATTTTACGTTCTTCGTGCAAAACGCCCCAAAACTGTTAATAATACAATAGAAATCTCACCGATGAGTAAAAGCATATAAATAAATGAATTTTAGAGATAAAAAAGTTCTATTATCCCTATTCTTCAGAAAAAATATTCAACCGCCATTTTCAAATGTATGTATTTCAAACTCTTCTATTAAGCTGCGAATCATGGCTTGCTCTAAAGAGAACAAATACTAGTGGTAAAGAGCATATTAACAATGGGGAATTCTCCTCAGTTTGCTTTATCAAAGCATCTGCAAGTTTAAACTGAATAATTATTAGCTTCATTCATGAATTTTTCAAATGCACCGCGGAAACTATTCAAAATCATTCTTTAAATATGACGTTATAAAATTTAACTCGTTTCGTTTTTAGTTTACGATTTGGCAACAACACCTACTAGAAAATGTTTTGTTTATAAAATATCAGCTGTTGATTTACAGCCATCATGAGGCGAGCCTCAACAGCAACCGTTCATAAAAATTCCATAAAATTTTACGACCTTTCTCGTTTGTCGCAGACTTCATAGACAGCCATCTTTGTCGATCCGATCAAGATAGTGTGTCTGTTGCACTTTATTATCAACGCATATTTCAGTCGATGTTGCCAACTTGTGCAATAGAAACGAAATGCTGTAAATTTTAAATACCCATTTTTATTTTTCATTTTTAAGTACTTAAAATAATTTTTTTGGGAAACGGTTGATATGGTTGTTTCAAAATGTGACGTTTCGAAGATATTTCATGAAAAATACAAAATTTTCGTCAGAAGGAGTATTCCCTTGACGGATGATAAGTACTAATGGTAGTATACTGTTGTAAATTTCATCGCTGATATAATATGATACATCCATGTCAATACTTTTGAAACACTGCTCAAAAATTGAAGTGGATATTCGAGAGAATTCTCTATCTACGATCAACTTATATCTCCGCTTCAATATTAACTATGCAACCGGGCCTTCATGGCATAAGTGAAATAAAAAGTCACGAAAAACTCATTTCTCTTGTGATATTCTCTTGTGATAATAGACTATTAAAACTCACCTGGTGTTGTATAGTATCAATTGTGGAATGGTACGAGGATATATTGAAAAATTCTCAGCCTACTATATAGAAACATTCCATTGCTGTATCCCGTTACCGGGAATAAATCTACAAAAAGAAGAAGAAGAAAAAAAAAAAAAAATTCGAACAGACTTATTATATTATTATTATTATAAGTAATTTCTTAGTGCTAGTTGCGACTGTGTGCCCTCCTGTGACTAAAGAGACCCAACCGTGACCTGCAGATCCTTCCACACTCAGGGCATGGATAGTCACCAACCAGATCTGGCCGCCGCTGTATCCTTCTCGATTCTCCATTATATCTGTTTACCAAAGACCTCCACTGTGACCTGTCTAACGCTAGTTGTTCCCAGTTATGGTTGGCATTAACTGATTTTAGGGATTGATGTAGTGTATCCTTAAACCGCTTATACTGGCCTCCTGGTTTCCGGGCTCCCTCAGTGAGTTCGCCGTATAGAGCTATCTTGGGGAGTCTTGTGTCTTGCATCCTCAGAATGTGGCCGCTCCATCTGAGTCGGGCCCTCGTTACTTGAGTCTCAACTGTTGTACAACTCGCGCGCTGCAAGACTTCTGCATTCGAAACTTTGTGGAACCATCTGATGTGCATTATCTGTCTTAGATGACGTTGCTGGGTCTGTTCAAGCTGTTTAATATGTCGCCTGTAGGGAGTCCAGCTTTCGCTTCCGTAAAGAAGCGTTGAGAGGACCACTGCTCTGTAAACAGCTGTCTTGGTCTTCAGATTGAGGTCGTGATTTTGAAACACTCTGTCCTTCCAGAATGCCCGTGATGCCGAATTGATACGGTTGTGTATTTCCGTGTCAAGGTTAGCCCTAGTATTTATGAAGCTTCCCAAGTATTTGAACTGCTCGACCTGTTCTAGAGTTTCATTGTCCAGGCTGATATCTGTTTGAAGGCTTTCTGGCGGACTCACCAGGATTTTGGTCTTATCAATATTGAGTCTAAGGCCTAAAGCTTCGTATATATGTTTATAGGTGTCCATCATTATCTGTAGATCCTCTGAGCTGCTAGCGATGAGTGAACAGTCGTCTGCATATTGAAGTTCCGTGATAAACTTGGTACGGGTTTTTGCTCTGAGGCGCTTCAGGTTAAACAGGCCTCCATCAAATCTGAATCTTATCCCAACACCTCTTACGGGCATGCTCATGTCAGCAATTATCGATACAGCTATCGCGAAAATATTGAACAGTAAAGGCGCTAATACGCAGCCTTGTTTTATTCCAGAGTTGGTTGAGAAATGGTCGGTTGTAGAGCCATTATGCTGTATTCTAGCGGTGTTGTTGGTATGAAGGCTTTTACACACTGCTAGGAATTTTTCGGGTACTCCTAGACGTGCCATGATTTTCCATAGTGCTCTCCGATTCACCGAGTCGAATGCCTTGCTTAAATCGATGAAGGCTGTATAAAACCTTGATTGTTGTTCACGGGCCTTTTCTTGTAGCTGTCGCAGTGTAAAAATTAGGTCCACCGTACCTCGATTTGGTCGAAAGCCGCACTGGGATTCAGGTAAAAGCTTCTCTAAGAGTGGAACCAGACGATTAGCCATAATCTTCGAGAGAATTTTACCGGCCACGCTAAGCAACGATATGCCTCTGTAATTGTTGCAATTCGACGTATCGCCTTTGTTCTTATAGAGGTTGATAACTAAAGCGTCTCTGAAGTCTTGTGGCACATCTTCCTGTTTCCAGATCTTGCGGAATAGTGTTAGGAGACTATTGAGAATGTCTTCATCTAAGGCTTTGAATATCTCCGCCGGAATGCCGTCTAGACCAGGTGACTTATCATTTTTCATATTTTTGATCGCACTTATGATTTCCGACATTGAGATTTCGTCATCAAGCGATGTCATCGGACTATACGCGGGGAGCAGGTCTAAAATGGATAAATCCGAGTCGTTATTTTGAGATTTGGGGTGTAAGGGGGAAGGATGCGTTTTATAGCCTCTCCCCTCAAATGCCAACCTCACCTACTCGCGGTGCACCCTGTTCTTACGAACGAGGCTCTGGCGACCGAACATGAGCGGTATAACTCTGTTTCCCACAATTATAGAAACAAACAAAATTTCAATGTCAAAATATTTTATTACTCAACCTATTGTCCTCTTAAATGGATAAATTTATTATAGCGAACCTGCAACGTCTCTAGATCTTTCAGAAAAATGTTTCTTCTTGCTCTGCAAACCAGACCTCCACAGCTTTTATTGCCTCCTCGTTGGAAGAAAATTTACGACCTCTTAAACTTTTTTTCAGTTGAGGAAAGAGATGATAGTCGGATGGAAGCAAATCTGGTGAATAAGGGGGTGTTGTAGTAATTCAAACCCTTAATCACGAATTTTTGCATGGCAACATGAGATTTGTGTGCAGGGGCGTTGTCCTGCAAAAACGAAACACTTTTAGAGCTTTCCGCGTCTTTTCTCTTCAATTTTTTCCCCTAGAGTGGTCAGTAATGTCGAATAGTAATCTGTGGTTATTTTTCTACCCTTATCCAAAAAAACAATCATGGTTACTCCATGACAATCCAAAAAACCTGAAGCAAGAACTTTTCCAGCAGATTTTTGGACACGAAACTTCTTAGGTCTTGGAGAACCATAGTGTCGCCATTCCATCGATTGTTGCTCTGTTTCTGGATCGTAGAAATGTACTCCAGTCCCATCCATAGTAACAATTCGGTTTTAGAAGTGTACATCGTTTTCAAATCGAGCACAGATCGAACGCGATGCTTCTACCCTTCCAAGCTTTTTGTCAACATTCCAACATTTGGGGATGCATTCTGTCCAAATTGACGTGAACTATAATGATGAACACTTTCGTATGAAATATTCAGTGAAATATTCAGATATCCGTTTCAGCCCAATTCGACGGCCTGATAAAATCTTGTAATGAACTGCATCGATATTTTGGGGGACTGACACATCAGAAGCTGGCCTTCCCGAGCGGTCATCATTTTCAATGGAATATTTACCTCTTTTGAATCTTGCAGTCCAATTTTTCACGGTCGCATACGAAGGACATTGATCACCAAGGGTATTAAGCATATCTTCGTAAATCTGCTTACCTCTTAACCCTTTTAAATACAGGTACTTGATGATGGCTCGATACTCTAATTTTTCGATTTTCACAATTTCGGTGGACATCTTCTTTCTTTTAATTTATTGCGTAACTCTGATTTACTTTTTTGACCTCAAACTTCACACCGACACTTCTAATGAATTATTGTTCGTTGCTATGGTAACGCAATATTTTTTTAGGCATGGAACTGGTCTAGGCTAACTAGATATCAATACATCCTCGCAGTTAGTGTAGCGTGAAAACGCTATCGCACTCTTGGAAGTGCTGCATATACGCAAGAAGGTCGAAGACCAAGAGCTACAACCGTCGATCAAGATCGGCATATACAGTTCAATTCATATTCATATTTATATTTATATTCATTATTATCCTGATTCTCCATAGGTACCGAACTACCCCTCAGAAGCTCTGCGGCTTGTAAGAGTTCGGAGAATCAGTTGTGTTGTGTGTAGGCTTTGTTACTGCGTCCTTTCAGTGCACAGCACAGTTAATTTGAATCCAACAGAGAATGGTGGCCCGTACCTGTATGGACTAGAAAATTCCTTCTCTATCCTGGAATCGAACTCAGTTTTTTGCGGTTGCAAAATACTGAGTCGACGCTTCTAACCACCAAGCTACGGATGATAAATGCACGAAGAAATCCCTTCTTAAGCCCGTTTGCAACAGCCGAGAATTCTCCAGAGAATTTACTCGAGAATTAATGCGCCGCGAATTCTTTACCGTTACATACGCACTTTCGGTAGAATTCTCTGTTCAGTTGCATACAAAATAATCTCTGCCGTTTTCTTACCAAAATTTGGTAGAGAATTCTTCAGAGAATTCTTGGCTGTTAAAAACAGGCTTTATATTGAAATAGAAATTCAACTTTTCGATCATTTTGCTCCGAAAGAGTAAAGACTAAGTACTGAAGATATCAATTTTGTGATATATTTTTTACTGATGATATCGCAGATAACGCTACCAGTGGCCCAGATGATATTCTTCGCATATATCAGCGCCAGATATCGCCAGATGCCGAGGACAAAAACGACATCGGATCGTATGACATATCCTATGGTGCGAATCTGACGTTTCGTGTGTCGTATCGACCGCGTGCATCGCCGTCACTAATTGAGCCCAGATAACACAGATAAGGATTGCGCTCATGTCGAAATACCATAACTCATACCGACTGCTCCTCTGTGTTCTCTGTTCATTTTAATTGGTGGCTGCCTCATTTTTCAGTCTGCCCATTATTGTTGTGCAAGTTCGGGAGCTTCCATTGTCTTATCCTGGTCTTCTCGATTAATCACATTTCTGATGAGTCTTCGATATCGCTCATTGGTTCAATATTCACCTATTCTCCAGAAACTTTTCAGCGTTAGTTCAAGAAAGAGATGTTGCTTACAAATTTTCAATTGATCCAGAGTTCGTTTATACAAATTCATATTATTATCAACGTATTCCCTAATTGGAGACTTATAATAATGAATAGGTTGGATTATTTTAATTATCTTCTGAATTTGTTGAGGTGTTCCTCAAGAATCACATTTTGGACCACTCATATTTTCAATATTTGTTAATAAAATTACAGACCGTTTCAAACCATGAATTATGTGCTGACAACCTGGAAATATACAAGGTGATTTGAAAGCTGATATGAGTCTCTATTTTTAAAAAGTGATAGAAATCATCAAAGTTCACCCTTTTACAGAAAATTTCCTATATAAACTTTCAAAACAACGAAGTTGAAAAAATAATCGTTCAAATCTATGCAGAGGTTTATAAGAAACTAATCACAATTTTGTGGTGAAAATTTCCATGTTGTAGTTTTTGACAATGAACTTCCTTTCCAAAATATCTTCAGACCACTGCAACTTCCGGTTGTACAGGAAACAGCCTACTGCTTTCCTATTTCAAATGGCATCCTGAGTCTTGGCATTGTTAAATAGCTGATTTGATGACAAATTCAACGATATACCAAACAAACTTTACAGAGCTTGTCAAGGGTACTTCGGTACCTATGGAGAATCAGGATAATATGAATATAAATAGGCAAAAACTCAACGGCTTATGAGTTAATAGGATTCTTAAAATCTTTCGTAATATTTCTGCAGGGAAATTTTATTGTCATTATTACAATGTTCTTTGTTTTGGGCCAGAAATGTACAGGCTGATCATGAGAAAATCATCAAGCTAGACAAAATGAATTCATCAAAACTTCAAATTACAACTTATATATTTTTTGTTTCAGTTAATGCTACGTAAAAAGGGGGCCTTGCTTGAATAAACCATATTTTTATTTAAGGGTATAAACCCAAAAACGAAAGTTTCAGAGTAATCAAGTCTAAACTTAAAAAAAAGGAAAAAGCCATAATGATGGATTCTCAACCACTGATGACACCATTTTCTCCATAAGAATCCCAATGAGTCATTAACCGTTGAATTTTTGCCCTCTGCTAACAAAGACTCGCCATCGAAAACATCCTGTATATATCAAGGGAGGTTATAGTGGGGTAGCCATGGCCTCCCCCTTTGAGAGAAATATTTTTTTGAATGATTACTTCCAGAATAGGTTGCTCTTTTAGAATATTTATCACATTTAAATCTTCCATGATTCATTACCAAAAAAGATGGGTTAAGTTAAAAACTCGTCCAGAACGAACGGTTGCACTGAGGTCCTGCTCTTCTAGAACAGCAGGAACATGTATCACACTTAGATCTACAATTATTTTTCTAGGTGATACGATACGCATGTCGAAATTTGACCTTCAAAAAATTCCCAAAAAAAGAGGTCGCTCCAAAATTCGTCAAGACCGATTGCTTGCACCGAGCTCGATGAAATTTCGAGATTTATTACTAGAAGAGTTGTTGTTTGATAACTTATAGCTTATATTACAATTATAAAGATATATCTTTTTCATATAAATAAACACCTTACAGAATTACAAATTTAAAATTAAGCCCTCAGAGTCAAAGTAACTCCTGGAACCGCCACTGGTATATGTCTTCTATTCGCTTCGCAGGAGATTTTTCGAAGTTTCAGAACGATTTGGACCACTTTCTTAATTATATTGCACAACATCATGAATGTTGAGAAATGCTAGCACAAAAAATGTGAATGTTGTAATTTCAAACCTTTATCTCGATAGGTTGGTGATTGCAAGGGTAGACAAAAGGAAAGTTTGTTGTTCCTTCAGTTTGAATTCGTAAGCTTAAAATGGCCAACTATCAAAACTTGACCCAGATATTCACCACTTACATTGAATGGGATTCAAACAGCTTACTGAAAGAAATTATTTTATGTTATACCAGTTTACCTAATTCAATTTTTTTTGTTCATTTGCTTTGCATTTGGGCCTAATGTAAAAAGGTAGAATAATTTTGATATTCATTTACTTAACAAATTAATAACTTTAATTAATGGTAGTATTGTTAATGTCCAATAGAGCAACGATTTAACCACTTAATACTGCAACTCAGGTAACATGCTGCTATATTTTCCTCTTGATTTTTCCGGTATGAGAATAACAGGTGTGTGTCACGCATACAGAAAACGCTTTAGCAGCCCTTATCTATATATAGTCGCGGTCTACTAAAACTTCTTTACTGCCCTTGTAACACAATATAATTATTTTCGCCTATAGCTTATGTGAAAATGAATATTTAATATCAATGAAATAAGATCGAAAATAATCTTTTTATTGAGTGATAAAAATACGATTCTGTAGATGTTTGTATAGAAGGACCTTTCGGTAATAGATCTCGACAGTTTCATTTAACCAAAAATTAATTTTTCACGCCTATAACTTATGTGAAAATGAATAATCAATATCAATGAAATAAGATCGAAAGTAATCTTTTTATTAAATGATTAGAATACGATTCTGTAGATGTTTGTACAGTATAGGATCTTTCGGTAATAGAAATCGACAGTTTCATTTACTCAAAAATCAATTTTTCACGAGATATGAGAAAAAGAGTGAACGATCGTTAACTTTTTTACTTGAGGAAAAAACTTTTGAACTTTGGACTTTTCGAGCGGACCTGGATCATTCGGTATTCCTATTCAAATAACTTCTGATATTCCTTGAAGTTTATTACATAAAAAGCAGAAAAACAATTTTTGGAAATGATCACTGTTCGCAGGTTTTGTGTGATTTGTTTAATCCTCCAGTTTCTTGAGCTGCAACTGCGACAATGCAATCTTGGTGCGAAATCTGAGGCAAAAAAATTCGGACCATTCATGCGTTTCCTTTTCACACAAAAATATTGCGGAATGCAGTTATGTTACGAGGCTGATAACTTGCCAGTGACCCGAAGCAAAAGTTTGGCCCCGGACTCGAATATCAAGTTCCAAAACCTAATTTATTACCTTCGTACGAGAGTAAAATGAGCGCACGTTTCCAATGGATTGTTGTTCCCTTGTTGGCAACACTTGGGATAACATGACAGTGGTACCTGTGAACCCTATGTATCGATTCATTTCTGTCTTTGTTAATAATATATCGATTCACGTTTCGAAATTCCGTCGGATTTTTCTCGTTTGTCAGCTGGAAGTGTTACGCTCTTATCCACTCTTATATCATTGAATTCCTGAACCTGTACATTCTTCATTTCGTTCCAGAAAAATGCTGCAAAGTTTGTACGAAGGGTAATTATTGTCCATGTATGTGGAGAAGATATGAACTGAGATGCTTACAGGCTTGAGAGGAGTTTATACCGCAGGACTTTCTCGCCATCCGTATAAGGCGTAAGGGAGGGAAAGACTACCAGAATGTGGGGTGTTGCTAGAACACATGAACTATAAGTAGAAGTGACTAATATTACAATAGGTTCCACTTCAATTGAAAAGATAGCAGCACTTAACGAACTTTTTCTTTCAATTTCACCAGGATACGAATTGTCGCCAATGGCGAGATTTTTCGAAAAAATTTTTCATGTGAAAATTCATACAAGAGATAATTTTACCTCGGAAAGTTGAAAACATTAATAAATATTTGTTCCTATTTGAGAAAAAATTTTTATTTTTCTTTCCGATTAACGAATAAGAAAATATCTGACTTTCCGAGTTGACGAACTGATTGAATTGAATTATACAGGGTGTTCTTAAATTGAACGTACAAACGAAAAGGGGAGATTCCTTAAGTGAGTTTAAGAAAAAAAAGTCCCATAAACATGGGGTCGCAAACGTTTCGTTTTCGAGATACAGAGTGTTGAAGTTTGAATTTTTTTCAAGTTTTTTTCTCATAGTATCTACACTTCACAAGATATTCAACTGAAATTTGGCATAGATATTACATATTAGAGTTCTCACCACGTGACATGGCAATTTCGATAGAAGATCTACAGGGTGATATTTTTTCTGGTACACTGTCACCTGTTCTTCTGCAGAACTTTTTTTTGGTGAGCAACTGTTAATTTGAAAAAATGTAAAAAGAAGCTTTGTTCTTATGCTAAACTTTTCGGTCTTGTAGTTTTGTCGTATCTACCAACGATTTCGAGAAAAAAATTTTGAACGATTCTCTCGAAAATTTTCCTGATCTGTAGCGATGAATCATAAAGATTCGATAAACTCGTATAATCAACACAAAAAAACGTTCTGCAGAAGAACAGGTGGCAGTGTTCCAGAAAAAATATCACCCTGTAGATCTTCTATCGAAATTGCCATGTCACGTGGTGAGAACTCTAAAATGTAATATCTATGCCAAATTTCATTTGAATATCTTGTGAAGTGTAGATACTATGATAAAAAAACTTCAAACTTCAACACTCTGTATCTCGAAAACGAAACGTTTGCGACCCCATGTTTATGGGACTTTTTCTTCTTAAACTCACTTAACGAATCTCCCCTTTTCGTTTGTACGTTCAATTTAGGAACACTCTGTAATGAAAACCCCATATAAATAAGTGGTTTCTGACGTAAGATATTCATTTTCTCTTTTTGAACTAACAACTGCCTTCTGTGCAGCATCCATGTACAATGTTTCACCTCGCTCTTGCAAAAATTTATCAATTAAAAATTTCAAATTGAGAGAAGAATCAATTAGAAATGTATTCAGGGAATGAATTCTTTGTCTGTGAGTTAATTTGAGGTTTTCTGAACACTATTTAAAATATACATATGCATCATTGTTTTTTGACTGTGTTTCATTTTTATTTGATTTAAATGACTTTTATGTTTATTTCAACTTTTGTATTTATGACTTGTGAAAGCAACAACTTGTTTTGCAATATTATCAATAAATCTAATCTAACCTAATCTAATCTGAAACGGTGTAGACCCCTCTTAAGATCAAGAAAAAAAGAAAAAAAGAGGCAATGCCACCTATTATAAACCATAAGGTAAATCCAAGCATTAATGGCGAGCAATCTTTGATGTTTGAAAACTGAAAACCTTTTCTTCTGGAGAAGTTAGAAATGTAATTATTAATACGCTGCAAATTCAATAATTGTTGGTCAATCTATAGAAAACTTCGCCTGGTTATTTAATATCGATATGGCCACTAACGGTGAATATGAAGTCACTATATCTTTTTGTTTATTTGAGGTTTTACTGAGGTTCATTGGCTCTCATACCAATCTTGTCCCATCTTCCTCTAATCCTCATCGAGTGCAAATAATGAATGCAAGGCGAAGTAAAATCGATGCTCCGTTTTATCAAAGTTACTTCACTAGAAACGCATTAAAATTTTTTCACTTTATTCTATATATCCATAGCATGAAATGAACGACATAGGTAATACATAAGTATTGAGTTACTTCATAGGGAGTTTCTTTATATAATATCCGGCCAATCTAGCCTGAAAGCTTATACAAGAACATTAAAGTAATATCAAATAGTTATTTGCCTTTCAGAGGTAACGCTCTACACCTACATTTTCCACTTATGACTTCATGCAGCCACTCCGCATCATAAACTAAATTCATTTCGATAACGCGATGCCCCGAAGTACCAATTATTGTTTTGGTTTTGAAGTAAAAATCTGTAGTAGCATGAAAGAGAGTGCAATCAGGAACGTTTTAAGGTTTATCAAATATATTGGCTAATTAGTTGATGCATGTAATTAAGGTATCATCCAGAAAACATTAACAACTTGTTTGGTGGTCTGTACTTATCTCAATTTCCAGCCTCTCTAAGGAACACCAGGACCGTAATAAGATTTTCTGGCTTATATATATATATATATATATATATATATTTTTTTTATATGTATTCTTTTAAGTCTGAATGAAAAGTTGTCTCTAATAAATGAAACAATAGATATTATAGGTACCTATTTTTTTTATTCATAATTTTGGTTATGCTCCAATAATTAAATTATGTGTTTTCCATATATAGGTAGTATGAGTATATATTCTAAAAATACACAAGTTTTTCTACTTGTTGAAGGACACAATGGTTGACTTGATTGATGATTAATTTCTGCAGTGTTTCGGTAATGAGATGAAATACTACTCAGATATCGAAGACTATAACCATGAGTGGTTTACAAAATATATTTTTTAGATGCAGGTATATTTTTTTTCTAATGAAAATCAATAATAAAAAACATAAATGTAATCTGCGTTATATTTGACTACACTTATCTCTGGTTTCGGATAGGATCCTCCACACAAGAGAATTTCCGAAACACAGTTAGCCTTACCTGTAGAATAGCAATCATCCCATTTATGGTGAGAGATAATTGAATCATTTGAGAACCCTAATTAGTACGCTGGGATAGAGTCAAGCGTTCCGAATTTACATTTAGACAAATTAAGACGTTAACAAAAGGAAGTTTATTTCTTTGCCCCAATTGTAATCGGACATTCTAAGTGCATTGTTAATTTCAATACATGGCTTGGTGAAGGACGTGATTGGATGCTTATAGTTGCGTGTGGTAAATGGACAGATATCGAGGATCGAGGTAAGGCGTTCCAGGAAATGACACCTTTACAAGTTTTTCACCGAACCTCACATTGGTTCTTTCATAAAAAGATTGATTTTTTTTTCCTGATTCAATCCTGAGTCTGGGTAAAAAAAAGAATATTGAATTACTGTTATCCAGATTTGTGAACATTGGAATTCTTGAGAATTGAAGAAATTTCCCTAGTAGAAATTGCTATCAAACAAGAAATATGTAAGATCGAGATATTTCACAGGAATGATCTTTCTATGATTATCACATTCAATCACTGAAAAAAATTGTAATGAGAGAGGTTGTTGAAATTCCATGAAGAAAATGAAATTTTCAGTTATATCTCACTAACGATTTTATCAAATCGAACACCCACAACTTCCATTTGCTTCATTATGACCTTTATGTACCATAAAATACAAGAAATTCCAAGAGCTCAACTATTAAGAGCAAGTTAAATGCTCACATATTATAATTAATAATTACGGAATGAAAATAACTGTAAAATTCGAAAAATTGTCTACTTTGACTGAATGCTGCAGAATTAAATAATACGTTACAGATATGTAAGGTTAAGAAAGAGATAAATTATTATGCCAACAATATTCATACGCAATTACGAAAATATATTGATTCAACCTTTAGGCTTCTTGTGCATTCTCGGATAGATTTAAAAAATAACAATCTTCATTGATAAATGCTTAGTAGATCCGATTTTGTGCAAATTTACTGTCGTTGTCCTTTTATGATATGATGTATGTGTGATCTCGAAATTTTCATAAAGATTAGAATTGAATTTATGTTGTCCATATATTGCAAAATCCACGAGCGGATATCCATGTGGATTAATATTGTTTGTTCAGAATTTGAGCAGAAAATTTATATTTACTTGTTTTTTGTATATTCTCTGAATAAATATTATTATTATTATTATATAAGTGCTGCCATGAACGTAAACGTTAATAATTGACATCTACGCATGCTCATTCGTCAGTTCTTAATGTTAACGTTAGCTTCAGCTTTTCGACATACGTAAACTAGCGGTCTCCCACGTATACCTTAAACATTGACGTACGTTAACAGAACGGTCAATTTTTACATTTCCTGTGTTTTTTCTCATAGGTTATGTATGAAAGTTATAGGAGATCAGCAGTGATTTTAAAGTTATCGAAATGATCAAGTTATTAAATTTTGTTATCAGATTACCTACATTCCGTAAGGAAATATCTGAAACTCCTCTGTGATTCTCTTGTCTCTAACACTTTAATATTTTGTTAGTAGTAAAATACTTCCAAGTTCAAAAATTTTCTAAATATGCATATAAATCATTAGAACATCTTTATTCAAAATATTATTTCAGCTGTCGAGGCTCAATATTCAATAAAAGAGATTTTACGCAAAACAAAAGCAAAATCCAAATTGATAGGTTATGTTTAACGTCTGATGTTTCATGATCGATAACTTCAACTCAAATTTCATTACAACGCGTAAACGAAACGTTATATTTGACGTTATTTCTCACGTTAACGTTTACGCTCAGGCTAACATACTAGAGATGAAGTGCTGCCATGAACGTGAACTTTAACGTTATAATTGACATCTACGCATGCTCATTCGTCAGTTTTTAACGTTAACGTTAGCGTCAGCTTTACGGCCTACGTAAACTAGCGGTCTCCCACGTATACCTTAAACATCGACGTACGTTAACCGAACGTTAAACGAGTAGCACCGATGACTTGCGAATGGCCGAATTTTGATTGTTAAATGCAATTCTCGATAACCTCAAACTGTCATTGTTTACATTTCCTGTGTATTTTCTCATAATGAACGAAAATTATAGGAAATCAGCAGTGATTTGAAAGTTATCAAAAGGATTAAGTTAAATTACTTTGTTATCAGATTATATTCAGTACATAAGGAAATGGCTGAATCTACACTGCAATTCTCATGTCTCTAACACTTGAACATTTCATTGATAATAAAATACTTCCACGCTGAAAATTCTCTTTATTAGGCATATAAATCATTAGAACATCAATATTCCAAATGTTATTCCAGCTGTCGAAGCTCAATATTATATAAAAGAGAGTTCACGCGAAACGAAAGCAAAATCAAATTGATAGGTTATGTTTAACGTCTGACGTTTCATGATGGCAGCACTTCAACTCAAATTTCATCAAAACACGTAAACGTTATATCTGACGTTATTTCTCACGTTAACGTTTACGTTCAGGCTAACGTTCTGTGCGCACTTCAACTCTCTACTGTGCGCATTTCAACTCTATACAGGGTCTTTCACGAGGAACCTCACCCATATTTATACGGGAAACTACTGAACGTATTTTCATGAAATTCAGCACTTATAAGTATTTCACGATGCTGATGAAATCTAAAATATTTTCAAGGCATGAGCACCTCCGATTTTTCCGGAAATGACGTCAACTTCCGTTTTTCAAATTAGAACACCATTTTTTTATTGCAGAAATAGATTCCTTAGAAAATTTCAAGTTATTTTGATGTAACATTTTTCAGTTTTGGTTGGAAAATCCTCTCTGAGCGGGAAAATTCGAAAAAAAAATCGAAAATAGAGCTCCGCTGAAACAAGAATAACTTCGAGGTTTTCGGATGGAAAATTTTCATTTTTTGGATTTTTCAAGATGTAAGATTGATGTATCCACTTTGATAATCGAAATCGCGATTCATGATACAGGGGGTGAAAAAATCGCTTTCAAAGTTAGGGATGACAAAATCGTGAAAAATCAATTTTTTCAAATTAGAATCCCATTTTTTTATGGCAGATATTGAATCTACGTTAAAAAATAATATGAGTGTATGCATCACACCCTTGCCCTAAAATGGATATTTTCTGAGTTATTCACAAAAAACTGTTTTTCGTCTTGAATTTTCAGCTATTTCTTTTCCCTTCACGCCAAAAAGATGAAATTTTCAGGAACTGTTACTTAAACCATGTTTAAGATTTTACTACCCTAATATGCAAGAGAAAAAAGTTACAGGTCGTTCCTAAATAGATGGCGAATTTTGATTCGAATTTGTATCGGAAACCTCTTTATTTCAACTAATCGGCTATCGGTTTTCTCTCCAGTGATAAATGAATAATTCCTTATGAACCATATGCAAAAACTTACCATGTTTTAAATTCTTTTTTTTTAATGATAGATATCATTAATTATATCGGCCAAATTCCTCTTTATTCAGTAGCATTTTGTGTTTACTATTAATTTGGTGATAATTCGTATTAAGTTATAAAATCGATCACTATGCCTAATTTTAATTGAAGATTATTTAAATCTCATTCTACTTCATGGAGAATGTAATAAAGTTGTAGATAGAACGATTCGACTGTTCATTGAGAGGTTTCCTGACCGACCCAGACCAACGAGAGATATCATTAACAGAACCATGACAAACTTGAGAAATGTCGGATCTTTCGTTAAGAAAACTATACACAGAGACAAAAGTGTAGTAGAAGATGAGAACAACGAAATTACAGTTCTTGCATATTTTCGTGTGAATCCTCAAAATTCTCTCAAAAATGCCGAGATTGATCTGGGATTATCTCAATCGAGTGTTTGGAGAATATTAAAAAAACATAAAATGCACCCATATAAATTCAATAGGGTACAGCATTTGAACGAAACTGATTTCGTCAGGAGAACAGAGTTTTGCGAAGCTATGATGATTCGATTTCAAGAGAATGAAAATTTTCAGCTATTTCTTTTCCCTTCACGCCAAAAAGATGAAATTTTCAGGAACTGTTATTTGAACCATGCTGTAGATTTTTCACCCCTTCTTGAAACCGACTTCAAGTTACTATTAGGAGAACCATGGCAAACTCTCGCAGTTATAACTAGAGAAGATGCTCAAAGTTTTGACCGTTAATTTCTAGACATTTATTTATACGTCTCAGGAATGCTTCGTGCGTTGCTCATCTTATTTCATCGGGAGGAAGAGATCTGCAAAAGTGTTTAAAAACCAAATTGAGTTTCAAAACTATGAATCTAAAAATCTAAACAAACCTGAACGCATTTCTGACTCGTTCTATGCAGTCCTCTTTATCAGTCAGGGGAGTTGAGTAGACAATATTTTAGTGATCGATTTTATAACTCAATACGAATTATCACCAAATTAATAGTAAACACAAAATGCTACTGAATAAAGAGGAATTTGGCAGATGTAATTAATGATATCTATCATTAAAAAAAAAATGTAAAACATGGTAAGTTTTTGCATATGGTTCATAAGGAATTATTTATTTATCACTGGAGAGAAAACCGATGGCCGATTAGTTGAAATAAAGAGGTTTCCGAAACAAATTCGAATCAAAATTCGCCATCTATTTAGGAACAACCTGTAACTTTTTTCTCTTGCATATTAGGGTAGTAAAATCTAGAACATGGTTTAAGTAACAGTTCCTGAAAATTTCATCTTTTTGGCGTGAAGGAAAAAGAAATAGCTGAAAATTCAAGACGAAAAACAGTTTTTTGTGAATAACTCAGAAAATATCCACTTTAGGGCAAGGGTGTGATGCATACACTCACATTATTTTTTAACGTAGATTCAATATCTGCCATAAAAAAATGGGGTTCTAATTTGAAAAAATTGATTTTTCACGATTTTGTCATCCCTAACTTTGAAAGCGATTTTTTCACCCCCTGTATCATGAATCGCGATTTCGATTTTTAAAGTGGATACATCAATCTTACATCTTGAAAAATCCCAAAAATGAAAATTTTCCATCCAAAAACCTCGAAGTTATTCTTGTTTCAGCGGAGCTCTATTTTCGATTTCTTTTTCGAATTTTCCCGCTCAGAGAGAATTTTTCAACCAAAACTGAAAAATGTTACATCAAAATAACTTGAAATTTTCTAAGGAATCTATTTCTGCAATAAAAAAATGGTGTTCTAATTTGAAAAACGGAAGTTGACGTCATTTCCGGAAAAACCGGAGGTGCTCATGCCTTGAAAATATTTTAGATTTCATCAGCATCGTGAAATACTTATAAGTGCTGAATTTCATGAAAATACGTTCAGTAGTTTCCCGTATAAATATGGGTGAGGTTCCTCGTGAAAGACCCTGTATAGATTCAACTTGTTATTCTGAAGGTAACTTCGTTGTCATCATAGTGTTCTACGTTTGTCAACTTCGCAACCTTTGATCTTTCAGGAAAAAATCATTTATATAAAAATAAAAGGTTTAATGGGTTAAGTTTGAATCTGGTTAGAAAAAAAATGAGCCATTATGATAAAAGGTAATACATTGGAGATAATATTGGTGGTTGTAAACTGAATTCGTTATTATAATCGAAAATAGAATGGGAATCAAGAGAAGAATATTAAATATTTATCGTTTATCGCCAACGAAATTGTGGGTGCTCATTTATTGTGTTATAAAGAGTACTCCGAATGAAATGGAAAAAGTAGTTTTACGCTTGTTTGTCTAATATAGTAGCTTATTTTCAAGGTTAAAATAGTTCCTTTAATGCTTGAAAACTTGGTTATCCGGGGTGGCATATCCCATTATTAATACTTTGATCATTTTTCTTCTATCTGAAGTGAAAAGTGGTAAAGAAAAAAGTTTTTTTACCTTCAACATCTACTGTTACAATATATATACAAGTCAAAGACTCACCCTGTAGAGAAATAACTAATCTCATAGAAGGGTGCGCAAAATTTAATGCAGTTTTTCCTGTAGATCTAACACAAATAGTTGTAGTATAAGATTCATGTTGATGCGGTCGTTCGTAAATAATATAAAAAACCGTCGCAAATAATCGATGAGTTAAGTGTCAAATTTTTTTCTTTCTACGTTTGAAGCTGGCTTTGATAAGAGCAACTTCGAGTGAAATGTTTCATTTATCTTCCTGTTTCTCTCTTTGAACTCATAATCTTACTATGTTCCACCAATTCTCTAAAGAAGGAATCAATGTGTAATAAACCGAATAGAATATTCCAGTTGAAACAGAAGAACAACCAGACAACAAATATTCTCATAGCTCCGAAGGAGACAATAACGAGACATAATCAACTGAATAAAATACGAATAATAACATAGAGATAGGTACGATAGAAGTTTGTAAATGACTTCGAATTGCATTACCCAATAAACATTCAAGTCCATTGAAATTCAAATCACTTACATGTAAGTGACTTATCATGTCATATTATTTCATTAAATGGTAATTGTCGTATTGTTCAGATATAAATGAGTTTGAGGCGGGTCAGAATTTTGCTGGTATCAGATTCCTAAAGACCTACAGTTCTGTTGGCTCAACATTTACATGTCCCATTGGAATAATTCAATAACGGTTTATATCAACATCAACAGATTAAATTCAAGGTTTGGAGTAGAAGTGGGTAGTTATTGTACAGGGTACACATATTCTGATGAAAGATTCCTAAGATAAAAACATTTTTTCCTTAAACTACTTTTCCCAATTTGCCTGGGTTGAAAATAATGACCATGGCATACCATAAGAATTCCAGTTATTTAAAAAACCCAACTCTTAAGTAATATAATTCCTCACATTTTCTCGTATAATGTGCCGTTTTTGAGTAATTCGATCTGCAAAACTATAATAAAATATGCGAAAAGCAAAAAATTCTAGTTTACGATATGGCAACAGTGGCTTCTAGGGAATAAAGATAACAATGGCATTAAAATTCAATTATAAAATAACAGCTCTTGATTTACAGCCGTCATAAGGCGCATGGTCGATGGCGAGCCTCAACAGCAACAGGCAATAAAAATTCCATAAAATTTTACGACCTTCCTCGTTCGTCGTAGACTTCATAGACAGCCATCTTTGTCTATCTCATCAAGATTTGTTGTCCTTTATTATCAACGAATATTTCAGTCGATGTAGCCAACTTGTGCAAGAGAAACGAAATTTTAAATACCCATTTTTATTTTTCATTTTTAAGTACTTTAAATAATTCTTATTGGGAAACGGTTGAATTGGTTATTTCCAAATGTGACGTTTTAAAGATATTTCATAAAAAAACGTCATTTTCGTCAGAAGGAGTATTCCCTATTGAACAGGTTGATCCACAAGTTTTGTAATTTCCACCGGCATGAAAGCTTGTGGATCGAGTATTAGATAGGTTACGTTCATTATCGCAGAGCCACAAAAATAAGTTTATCGCGTAGCCAGAGGAAAATGAAAATGAATATGGATCAAGAAAATTTGTTATTGACAAGCGATTGTCACCGATTTGCAGTTGGAACTATGCCAGAATCTGCTTTCGTTATTCACGAAATATTCTTGAAAAACGTTCACGCCATATATTGTCTATATAAAATATCCAAGATGGCTGAGATACAACTCCTAGAAGTTCGACAAAATTTCATTGAATTTCAAGTACGGCACTGTGGAAGGTGACTTCGGCATCGCAGAAACGAAACAAAACATAAACATGTAGCTGGACAATGAATGGTTCAGTACCAAGTTCATTGGATTAGATGCATCAGGTCAGTTTTGAGAGTATTATAATAATTGTTGTATCGTGCAATTTAGGGTGAAAAAAAATTTAGAAAATCGAATCAGTTCCTTGAAAGTGCTTATGTTAGTTATGTTGAAGAAGTGCTATGATGTTTTCCCATTTCTACGACGATTGTTGGAATGTTCGAACAAGAAGATTGTGATGCCCATTGTGAAAAAGTTCGTGAATAATTGAGATGAATTTTATTGGACAAATTTTGAAGTAAACGAAACCACATGGTCGAATCAGGGGATAATTTTTGTCCCACTGTTTTGCGAAAATTCAGCTACCGGTCTAGGGCCGTATAAGGATCTTTTTGAGTAATCATTTTCTATTTTTTTTGCAACTTTGTCATTTTGAAAGTTTTTTATAGGTGATTCTTGATGAAACGCTTTATTTTGACCAGTTATACCTTCTGTTGAAAAAAGTCTCACCTTCAAATAACGCTTGGAAAGACTTTAGTGTCAGGTTCCAGGGGTGTATAGCTTATTATGGAAACTTAAAATGGCTATATCTTTCTACCTAGGCCGAACAGAACAAAATGATAGGGGATATAAGCGTGTCTTGCGACCTCAGGAATCTACTGTTGAAATATGTATATGTACGAGTCAAAGACCAACCCTATACAGGTTGATAGAAGGAGTAGAATGATAAGGAATTTTTCATCATGTCTTTTTCACTTTTGATGCTAACAATTAGTTACCTAGTCAGTTTCCTCTTACTGGGTAGTGGTAGAAAATACTTTTGAAATAATTAAGATTATATGATTCAAAATGATGAAATATTCAACAAAACAACTACCTATCTGCCATTGTCGTGTGAGCGGGTATTAAAATTCAATACTAAAAAATTTTCACCAACTGGGAGTTTACTAAGCCACCTGCCAAGAAACTCAGAATTACATTATCTCTTCAGCTTCATAAAACAAACGTATTTGAATACAGTGTTATGCTATGAAGTACTGTGGGAGTGTATACAGTTTCCACCTTGACGAAACCGAGACAAATGCTCCGAATGGCATATAATAAAGTTCTCTACAGTAAACATTGAAGACACTGATAAGTCTAACGCTCTCACCTTCATTTCGTTGACTGACAAGAGGAATCCCGTTGAGCAAGCAATATCTAATAATCAACACGTTCTATTAACAAGTTGTAAACGTTTATTTTATTCTTTTAATTACAACGAAAGAAATGGAATAATTGATTTCTGTCTAATAAAACTGAAAATACTGCGATAAAGTCCGGTTTTGAGGTCCGCTAACTAATATTTATTTACTTTTTTCCGACAATTTGTTTCAGTGACTTAACTGTAGTGCCATGAGAATGGCTCTCGCTATTTGTACCCATCACTGTCCCAAGTTTAATTGCAGTGCACACGATTAATTAGGAAATGCCCGTCAGCCATTTTACGTTCAATAGTTCAATATATCAACGAGTGTCCTCGGGCACAATTATATTCCGCCGTTGTTTCCTGATGTCGATTTTTTCGATCTACATTCCTCGTCGGATGGCCGATAGGTTTTTCTGAGGCGTTCATTCCGTCTTCGAATTTCATGAGATGTATCACTTCTTCAGCGATAGTATGAGAATTTTCCCACTGTTCCGATCGTATATACAAGGCACTCCTGATGAGCTGCGGACGATGTTTGTTTAAGGAAATTCAGTAAAAGGATTTTTTTTAATGTTTTTTATTTCGAGATTTTCATCTTGAAAATTTGTGTTCGTTGGATAGTTCTTATCATCCTTATTCCAAATGGATGAGTAGGATCTTCTTATACAGGCTGTCCCACCTGGAGTGCCTTTATAGAAGTTTATGGAGAAATGATAATTCGATGTCTTCCAAATTTTGAAGTTAGAACTCCATTTCGTGAATGAATATCTTCAAATACATGACTTCCCGTTATACCGGAAATGGCACCAAATTTCTTATTCTAAATGGAACAACCTGTATATTATGACACCTTTGGATGTACCTTTGAATTCCACATTCATTTTATGTACATCTTAAGCCGTTTTCGAGTTATCCACTTTTTTTTGAAGAAAATCACAAATGGAGGCTTCTAGAAGACTGAGGATTTCAGAAAAGCGCAACGCCCAATCTCAGATCTGTTTTTTCAACTTTGTTACCGAAAATACATGTTTATGTAGAGAACATTGCTTTTTGATATACAGAAAGATTACATGAGAGTCTAAAGTTGGGATACAAAAACAAGACAAAAATTATTGTTTTTCAAAGGGAAACACTATTTTTTTCACTTACATTTCTCAAATCCAAGTGATAGAAAAGAAAATTCATATTGAATTTTCAAGGTGAGTTTTGAAATTATTCAGGCGTTTTTTTCGTGTTTCGTGCATTGTCTTCATGTTTTCATTCATTATTAGATTATGGTTTCATCATAGAACGCCTCAACTACTGATGTGTTCTGTGATGAAACCATAGTCTAATAATAAATAAATTAGTCTATCGATGGAACGATAAATATAATGCACAAAACACGAAAAAAAAAACGCCTGAATAATGTCGAAACACACCTCAAAAACTCAATATAAATTTTCTTTTATATCACTTGGATTTGAGAGCCAGGGAAATTTCAAGGATTTTAAAATGATAATTGCAACCGAAAGGCAAAAATATAATTAAAAAAAATTCGTTTCCATTGAAAGAGTTGTTTCTATTATTCACAAGGTTGGCAAACGTTCCTGAATTCGTCCATTACATTAGTTTTTCGATAGACATAGAACCAGCTGACAGACATAGAGACGACCAGAGAAAATTTTGGGGGTTTGGACTTAAAATATGGAATTCTATAATTTAAGGTTATGGACAATAGAAATAATAAGAAATGAATCACGCATTCATAGTAAGGCAGGTAAAAAATAATCAAATTAATTCAGATGCATAACATCCGCAGATAGTGAAATCAACGAATGTTACGATCTAAATCGGACTAACAAACTACCATCGCTCGAAGTATTACCAGAAATTTCATTTCGTCGACAAAGAGTAGATGCTGACCATGGTTTCGGTCTTATTTGACCTCGTCAGAGCAACAAAACTCATTCGTCAACGAAATGCTATGAATTGCCGGCTACCTTTATTCCATTTCAGTAGCGGGTATCATGTATAAATACATCGTACCGACATCTGACAGAGAAACGGGAACCAACCCAATTCAATTTCCTAACTCCCAGAGCGAAGATAGCAGTATGCATCCATATGCTTTAATCCCATATTGCAAATATCGTATATTACGATAATTAAGCAAGGGAAAAAGCGCGGAAAGGTTCGGATCATGACAGTAACCGATCTGTCGCGTACATGGCGCTTTTTCCCTTGCTTAATTATCGTAATATACGATATTTGCAATATCTCACTCATACATCGCGTATGATATATTTCTGAGACGGTAAAAAAAATGGCGATTTTCTAAACCATTTTAAATTACTGTTTTCATAAAAAAAAACAACTTTATGTTATAGCTCAGCAAACAAAACTGTAGGAAAAAATCACAGTACGCCACTGGATTGCTACCAAAAAAGTGTCTCTATAATGTCTTCATTTCAACATCCTAGCACAAACAGAAACGGAGATAATGGTCAAAGTTGATATCGTCCAAATTTCAATTTTGGCCTATAACTCAAAAACAAAAGAAGATAAAAAAATGCAGTTGATGGCATTATTAGTTTCTCGAAAAAAGACGACATGAATGGCACATTCTTTTTCTCTATCTCGTTGGGTTCAAAAGTTGTAGTTCAGGTATCACCAATGTTGCCCACCCTGTACAATGGAGGATTTAGGTTATCAGTAAATAACAAATTTGATAGTTATTATACACGATGTCTGGATATGAGATAAATAAGAGGTGTATTAGTCCATTCAAGAATGATTGACATAACAGTAGGTCTTGAGAGTAAACTGAGGATCTCTAAAGCCCTCTATTTCACAGACCGAGACACTGGCTGTTCACGTATGCCCTCAGGAGTATCTTAAAATGAACCTGAAAGGTGCGCATATCGATATCATCGCGGACAGCCAGGCCACGCTGAGATCCCTGGAATCACACTGCTCTCTCTGCTGACATGGGAGTGCCGTAATACCATAAAGCAACTGTCCAGAAACAAAAAACGGACTCTACTATGGGTATCAGGGCACTGTGGTGTTGAAGGAAACAACAAAACCGATGAACTTTCAAAAAGAGCATCAAGGTTAATACCTGCTGGACCTGAGCATTTCTGTGGACTTGGAAAATACGAATACAAGGCTGCGGTCCAACAATTGCAATTGAACAACAGATTAACCCTGTGGAGAAACACTCCTGGACTTACTCAGTCGAAGAAATTCGTGATGAGTTCACCGACCTACAACAGAAAACTGCTAAAGCTGTCACGAACTGAGCTTCGAGTGATGGTGGGATTGCTGACAGGCCACTGTCGGTACAAATATCATTTATACCGTATGGGAAAGTCAGCAGAGGAGATTTGTAGGCTCTGTGGATCAGAAGAAGAAACAGCTGAACACATGGTATGCAAGTGTCCAGAGCTGGCGGATCTAAGGACCACTCCTTTGGGAAAACCGGACCTGGATACTCACGAGGTAACGGCTAAGGCCCCTAAGGATGTTGTCAGTTTTATCAACACCATTGACGACCTCCTTGGGTTCCTATGAATGAGTAGGGAAGAGAACAAAAGATCTACTTGGTCGCAGTTCCCGAAAGGCTAATTGAGGTCTATGGATCACTCGTATACTCGTAATACCAACCTTAATTCCGCAACACAAAATGTTACCTTGAATTCGATTTTTCATAGCCACCCGAGATGTCAATCATTCTTTTATGGACTATAGATCAGTTACTTTTACATTACAGAATTGAATAACTATCAAGTATCACGATTCTCCTCATTTGAATTCCAAGAAAAAAAGGCTATGATTAATAGTTTTTCTTGCATGACATTATACACTTGTTCCCCGTACGGGCTTGTTTCATATAATAAATTATATGAAATGGTTTTTTCCGTTCCATCACCAATCATACATATGTTATATTTCGATGGTAATTGTCAATTCACATTATATTTATTTATATTCTATTGAAAAGTGGTTCAGCTATCTTCGTAATTGTTGCATTTGTTTCGACAAATATTTATATTGAAGCTCTTGGAAACATCCAGATTAATACCTATATATTTTTTTCATCTCACTTTCAGGCAGTCTTTGTCACTACTGAATAAAATTAAAATTATTAATGCAACTTTAATAAAACACTTCACACTGTTTTCGATAATGCATTGAATTATCTCCAGAGCTGGGATATCATCTCAGCGAATTCCACAATACCATGATTATTTTAGTGCCATATCTGAATAACTGCTGATTATTGTAATCAATTCCTGTGTTTCTTCTACAGCAATATAGGGTTTGTCAGTCATGATATTGAATGAGGTGTCAAAGCCGACAAGTTTTTACTTCAAATCATATTAATTTGAATTACACCCGTAATCTTCTACATGGCAAATTCATTTATAAATTATCTATGTTAATAACTTAACAAGGCGTTGAACACCACCTTCACTCCTTTTTATCTACCATCCATTAACTATGGCTCCCTACTCATAAAACAATCTCAACTTCTGTTGGTTCGAAGTGCCCACTTCCATTGGATATAGCGATGCAAATTCAACCAAAAAAAAATTCAGTGGTTAAGCAGTTTCGCTGATAAGGTCGTTTGAAAAACTTTCACGAATGCATAAGAAATCCAAACTGCATTTATGTTTAAAAGCATTGTACTATCGCTTCATGCATTATTATTTTCTCATCAGTTTAGAGTTGACGGCTGATGCCTAATCTCTATCCGTTTCTCTTATTCAGTTATAACCAAGCAAGTTGGTAGGGAGGCATAAATATATCTGCATCAAGAACAAAGTTATAGCGACCAAGTAGTAATCAAAATAACACAAGACTGTCATGTGTATTCTGACGAGAGCTCAGAGCTTTTTTTGTAGTAGGCTTTACTCATTCCAGGACAGAATTTCATAATCGACAAAAATGTGAACAATATTGTCTAAGTGCTAGCTTTCATATCTATAGTTAAGAGGAGTTTACACCACGAGACTTTCTTACCATCTGTATAAGCCGTAAGGGGGACAGGGGGAAAGGAAAGACTGTGTAGGGTTCACATATCGGTCCATCCTTGTTTCAAGGGTACATAAATCCCATTTCATATTGTTTTCTTCATGTTCTTTTCGAAATGTGTGCTGATGATCTGAAGATTCATAAGAATGTTCGAAATGATCAACAAGACGGTTTGAACCGGCAGAAAGATAATATATTGCTCTGAATCTGGAAAAATGCTTCTATATTATGTTTACACGTAAAAGCAACGTGTTCAGATACCTATCCGTTATCTATTGATGGGTGAACTTTAAGGACCGTTGACTCTGTAATGGATTTAGGGATTCTTTAAGGCTCTAAGCTTCTTTTAGTCTCCACATTGATAATATAGTCACAAAAACCTCAAGATGCTTTTGGTTTCGTTTTATGTGTTACGAAAGAGTTCTCAAGTATTTCAGCACTTAAAACTTCATACTTTTTCCTGGTAAGAAGTAATTTGGAGTATACAAAGTCTACCTGGTAGCCCCATTATAACAAGTATATAGACAGGATCGAAAGGGTGTAGAACTTTTTTTTTCAAAAGTTTCGATTATACGAGGATGTATTGATATCTAGTTAGCCTAGACGAGTTCCATGCTTTAAAAAAATATTGCGTTACCATAGCAACGAACAATAACTCATTAGAAGTCTCAGTGTGAAGTTTGAGGTCAAAAAAGTACACCAGAGTTACGCAGTAAATTAAAAGAAAGAAGATGTCCACCGAAATTGTGAAAATCGAAAAATTGGAAAATCGAGCCATCATCAAGTACCTGCATTTAAAAGGATTAAGAGCTAAGCAGATTTACGAAGATATGCTTAATACCCTTGGTGATCAATATCCTTCGTATGCGACCGTGAAAAATTGGACTGCAAGCTTCAAAAGAGGTAAATTTTCCATTGAAGATCATGACCGATCGGAAAGGCCAGTTTCTGTGTCAGTCCCCGAAAATATCGATGCAGTTCATGACATGATTTTATCAGATCATCAAATTGAGCTGAAACGCATATCTGAAGCACTGAATATTTCATATGAACGCGTTCATCATATAGTTCACGTCAATTTTGGACATGAGAAAAATTGCTGCAAGAGTAGAAACATCACGTTCGATCTGTGCTCGATTTCAAAACGATTTAGACTTCTAAAACCGAATTGTTACTGTGGATGAGACTTGGGTACATTTCTACGATCCAGAAACAAAGCAACAATCAATAAAATGGCAACACTCTGGTTCTCCAAGACCTAAGAATTTTCATGTCCAAAAATATGCTGAAAGAATTCTTGCTTCAGGTTTTTGGGATTGCTATGGAATATTTATGATTGATTTTTTATATAAGGGTAGAACAATGACCGGAGATTACTATTCGACATTACTGACCACTGTACGGGAAAAAATTAAAGAGAAAAGAAGCTAAGTGTTTTGTTTTTGCAGGACAACGCCCCTGTACACAAATCTCATGTTGCCATGCAAAAAATTCGTGATTTAGGATTTGAATTATTAGAACACCCCCCTTATTCACCAGATTTGGCTCCATCCGACTATCATCTCTTTCCTCAACTGAAAAATTTTAAAAGATCGTAAATTTTATTCCAACGAGAAGGTAATGAAAGCTGTGGAGGTGTGGTTTGCAGAGCAAGAAGAAACATTTTTTTGAAAGGTCTAGAGACGTTGCAGATTCGCTGTAATAAATGTATCCAAAAAAGAGGAGAATATGTTGAGTAATAAAATATTTTGACATTGAAATTTTGTTTGGTTCTCTAGTAGTCTCATATGATGAATTTTATCCCCCTCAAAATACCTTAGTATTCGGATCATCGGAAAGTACTTTTTTATATAACAGAGTCTGCGTCAAATCAGCATTCAGTATCTATCAGGATAATGCGTTTCTATAATTGGCACATAAGTAATATACACATACGTCTTCAACGTAAGCATGAATTGTTTCAGAAAATCGGTTAAAAGTTAGTTGAAGACATCAAATTGTTGAGCATTTGTGGCGATGAAATGTTTTTTTATCTTCTTTACGGTATAAAGTTCCTATATACAGGATGACTTCGTACAAATATTTTAATAGTAGATCCTTGGGGTCAAAAGAAACACTTTTTTGACACCATTTTTTCTGATTCGGCCCTGATAAGAAATATATAGCCATTTTTACTCTTTATAATGAGCTGTGCCAACTCCTAAGAATTTCTAACCGAATCTTTCACACTACACTACTGTGGGTCTTCTAACAGAGATGTATTCAGCCAGAGTACCCAATTCTTCAAATTTCACAGATACTTTTTTTAATTTTTGAACATCAAATTACTCGAAAATGCCGAATCATACGAGAAAATATGAAGAATACTTTTATTTCACAAAACGTTCAAATATTCATTAGATATAGGGCCCAACTTAGTTTCACGAGCTGGGTTCTTTGAACTTTTGGTACTTTTAGGGTACGTACTGGTCATAATGAGAAAACTGGAGGAAGTGGATGATATCTTGTGTCCGAAAATGATTCATCAAATAAATGAAAAACTGTATTCCGAAATTTATTTCATTGGATGAAACCGTTTGTGAGAAGAACTAAAAATAAATTTATTTTATTGTTTTTCAACACCCTTTATCTTTTAAAACCAGCAGATCCAGAAAAAGTGGAAAAAGAAAAAAGATTGTATGACCTCAAGAATCTACCGTTAAAATATTTGTACGAGTCGAAGACTCACCCTGTATATTTGTGTTTTGTTCTTCTTTATTGATAAATTGAGTTTGTTAGCCTAGTCATATTTTAAGGAGTGTGTTATTCTGTTAGATGTTAAGAAACCGCATACACTTCTTTCATTGAATTTCAATTCAAAATTTGTGAACCTCTATTGTTAGGTTTCCTATTGAGGTTCCTGTTCAAATAAATAAATTCATCCTCTTCTTACGGCCGTTTTCAATAACCTATCTATCCATCAAAACGGTGGATAGATAGATACTAGGGATAGACCGATCTGTCCTTTTGTGCTTGTTTACGTTTCAATATTCTATCTGCAGATAGCGATTCTTACTGTCCCCAGCGATCTATCCCTTCCTCTCAAATGAGGTCAGATTGACAACCAGAGATAGGAACTTTCATTATATATGCGTCTATCTGCGTTTCAAAGAAATTTGAAGTAAACCATCGATTGTAAAAAGTATCTCCGATAGTTCAGTTTTTTTATCTGTCGAGTTCGAGCAGTAAGGTGTAGAAATAAGCATTGGAAATTGTTATCAGGGTGCATTTCAGTGCTGTTTTCTTGACAATTGAATTGTAATTAACTTTGGAGAAATGGATTATTTGAGTAGCGACGACAGCGACATGGAATAACGGCCGTTTTCAATAACCTATCCAAGATAAGGGATAGATCGCTATCTCCAGTTTGTCTGCCTATCTATCCTTGTAGTTATCTATCTATGGTTTGCATTTCACAATTATGGTTTGACGTTATCTATCTCAAGGCAAGGATATATAGGAATCTATTCAGCTCAGACCAAAGAACACTAATATAAGACCTCACATCATTAATTCATTTCTAGCGGTTGAGATATTGGAGTGTGTTAGAAAGTGTAAATATTTGAATATTATGTATAGAAGGTTAATCGTGTGTGTATGACTACATACCCGTATGCACCATTTCATTAAACGAGCTTAATTCCTTAATGTCTTTTTTTCCCATAGAGATTCTATGCTTAAACGTCGTTCAATGAAAGGTGCATACGGCAATAAATACATCACAATAATTGTTGATCGAGATTCTCAAACACGCAATACTTGAAAACGAATTCCTCAACCGTAAGTACCTTCAAATAAAAGCGCCGTTGTTATCGATATTCATTTTTCATTAATTTCAAGTTCTGAAGGCAATGATTTTTTCAGCCTAAATCAAAACCAATGACTAAAGAAGAGGCCATGCGTTTGGTACAATTTGTAGCAGCTGATGGGGTTATTACCAGCAGAGCTATTAATGCTACCAACAATAAATTGAAAGAGGAGAGTTGGAGGAGATTGACCGAATCCTTCAACTCTTCGGTTTCAATTTTCCCACATTGCGCCCTCAAATAAGGATTAATTAAATCCAATAATTCACTCACAGCACCTTTGCTCAGTTGAATTCTACATGTGAACTCGTAATCATTCAAAATAATCATGTAATCAACTCGTGATTTATAAACTTTTTGGGTCTCTTCCGATTCACTTTCTTCATCATCAATCATCTCTAATAATTCCATGTCGCTATCGTCGCTACTCAAATAATCCATTTTTTAAAGTTAATTACAATTCAATTGTTAAGAAAAAAGCACTGAAATGTACCCTGATAGCAATTTCCAACGCTTATCTCTACCCCTTACTGCTCGAACTCGACAGATCAAAAAACTGAACTACCGGAGATAATTTTTACAATCGATGGTTTACTTCAAATTTCTTTGAAACGCAGATAGGCGCATATATAATGAAAGTTGCTATCTCTGGTTGTCAATCTGACCTCATTTCAGAGGAAGGGATAGATCGCTGCGGCCAGTAAGAATCGCTATCTGCAGATAGAATATTGAAACGTAAACAAGCACAGAATGACAGATTTGTCTATCCCTAGTATCTATCTATCCACCGTTTTGATGGATAGATAGGTTATTGAAAACGGCCGTTATTAGAGATGGTTGATGAGAAGAAAGTGAATCGGAAGAGACCATAATACTGTAACGTTTTCTTCGCTTGATTAAAACGTCCAACTTATTAACAATTATTTATTTACACTTAATACACTTATAACTCACAAACTAACTATGACACAACTATTTATTTCCACTCGTATTTATTTCCACTAGTCGCTATAACTATAACTGTACTTGTACTTCCTACCTGCTCCTCCGCTGGGCTTATATAGGCGCCGGAAACATTCAGGTACCTTCGCGGTTATTCGAGAACTTCGCGACCGCTCTGGTTCTCGAAAGGTCCGACCGCAAGGGCCGGACTGGTTACAATACAAAAAGTTTATAAAGCACGAGTTGATTACATGATTATTTTGAATGATTACGAGTTCACATGTAGAATTCAAATGAGCAAAGGTGCTGTGAGTGAATTATTGGATTTAATTAATCCATATTTGAGGGCGCAATGTGGGAAAATTGAAACCGAAGAGTTGAAGGATTCGGTCAATCGTCTCCAACTCTCCTCTTTCAATTTATTGTTGGTAGCATTAATAGCTCTGCTGGTAATAACCCCATCAGCTGCTACAAATTCTACCAAACGCATGGCCTTTCTTTAATGATTGGTTTTGATTTAGGCTGAAAAAATCATTGCCTTCAGAACTGGAAATTAATGAAAAATGAATATCGATAACAACGGCGCCTTTATTTGAAGGTACTTACGGTTGAGGAATTCATTTTCAAGTATTGCGTGGTTCAGAATCTCGACCAACAATAATTATTGTGATGTATTTATTGCCGTATGCACCTTTCATTGAACGACGTTTAAGCATAGAATCTCTATGGGAAAAAAAGACATTAAGGAATTAAGCTCGTTTAATGAAACGGTGCATACGGGTATGTAGTCATACACACGATTAACCTTTTATACATAATCTTCAAATATTTACACTTTCTCGTTTCTAACACACTCCAATATCTCAAACACTAGAAATGAATTAATAATGTGAGGTCTTAAATTAGTATTCTGTGGTCTGAGCTGAGTAGATCCCTATCTATCCTTGCCTTGAGATAGATAATGTCAAACCATAATTGTGAAATGCAACCATAGATAGATAACTACAAGTATAGATAGGCAGACAAACTGGAGATAGCGATCTATCCCTTATCTTGGATAGGTTATTGAAAACGGCCGTTAGTGGCTTAGTATTAGACTACTGTAGATGTCAACATCTACACTGAAATCAAATCAACCACCTGTGATGTACCTGGGGGGCCACATTTCATCCTTCTTATGCTGAGCCAAAATATATTCCTTGTATCAAACGATATCTTGGGAGCTCTCGTAATCTTGCACCCTCTTAACAACCTGGAGACACCGCTATTACGCTGACTGAATGAATTCCCATAAACTCTTAGGAAATTCTTTCCATGAAGGCTATGACTTAACTTCACTTTCCTCCGAACATCCAGAATATGTTTTTCTGTAACATGTTCAGGATGTCAAATAAAATTATGATATTCTCTGATTGTGAGAAATATATCTACTAATCAATGTTTATCTAGCCTGAATGACTCCTCAAATATTGACCGTTAGCAGTAAGCAGTAACGACTTCTTCTTTCCATCCTGTATTAACACTCTTTCACGAGGCAAGATGTCACCCATCTCGTGGCAATATTTTTTATTCAATGCGCCATAAGAAATATCAATGACCAGCATATCTCTCTGAGATGCGACAACGTCTCGTTACGACGTTGTTGATATTATAATCGTCGTGTTTACAAAAACGAAATGAGGAATTTAAGTACTCTACCTCCTGCCGTTACATTTCGTGTCAAAGTTCATGGTGACAATGGGCTTTATAGCCATGAAGGCATATGATTCTTCGGAATCGGACAGTATATCATATCTATGGTTTCGATTATTATGTGAAATTTGCATGCAATTCGACCTTTACCACTCGATTTACATGGTAAAATGAAATAGTACAGGGAAGTCATGGGGGATAGGGGACCTCTCGCTTCGAAATTTATGACTTCGAGTAAATATGTCTTGTATGTGTTCATGTATAGAGATTTCCATGTTGATCCTCGATTTGAAACTGATACAATTTCGGCTCTCACAATGATCTGTGGAAGCGAAAACAAGGTTTTCAGAATTTTTGACAGAAAACTAGAAGTACCTACTATTTCAGCCTTCTTTTATTGGGAAGATCCTATGACCTGCTTATTATGCATTAACTTATAACAGAATTATATTGTAAACGAATTCCAGGAACCCATGACAGAAAAAGTACAGTCAGTAGAGATGTATCTACGTACCACACAAAAAAAAAGATTTTCTTCCAACAGAAACTAGAACTCATCAAATAATTATTAATTTCCGAAAAAAATTTTTTAAGCAGCCCCTGCTTAGATGCAGCTCACTCAAGAGTTTAAGTTTTTTCTTGAAAAACAAACTTAAATGTCTTTATTCATAATATGTATACCAAAAAGAATTAATTTTTGGTATTTTTATTCATTTTGAACTCTTGTGATTTCTTGATAAAAGTATAGGTTTTTTACAAAAAAAAAAAAAAACAAAAAAAGATCAACGGGCACGTAGCGCAAGTCGTATAGGGTGGAATTACCGTCGAACTCTCGTAATAGGCGGATATCATGCTGACATTATAGAGGAACACAGCCAAATTTGGTTTTATTGCAATAAGATGTCCGCTCCATTTCAATTCTGTCAGTTTTTTGATTTCTAAGAAAAAAATTAAAAAATATATAAAATATATATAATATAAAAAGTACCAAGGCTACCCAAAAAAAGCACACACACAAACCCCCCTTCTGGCTGCGTTTTTGTTATTCGAATGAGAAATACATACAAGTGATTTTCTATATTTTTCTTCTACATACCGATCAAAAATTCATGCAACGTATGACGCATATATAAGACTCAAAGGGCGTCCAACAGCCATTGGGAAAATATAAATTGCTACCCGCACATAGATAGAAATAGCTTACATATTTTCTCACATCGTTATACCTCTTTATTCAAATCAAACGACGTTCTTCTTGGGAGACATGCTACCAATGCGGAGTCCCGAATGGGTAATATAAATAACAATTATTATTTGAAGTGGAAGCTGAATATGCGAATGAAGTTTTTAACTCGAAATGTATCGTTAAGTTTACTTCTAATGAGATTGAATAAATTCATTGTCAATTATAATGTCCAAATCCAGATTTGGTACATCTACAACCGAAGTGTAGAATTATAGAGGCACTGATGATATATTGTGGATAAATGTCGATGTTGATCTCAGTTTGCATAAAATTTCCTATACGAAACCGATGAATCCTTCATGTACCAAGTGGTCCTCGTGTGCATCTACATAGATTTTCGATCCATGTATGGTACCTAGTCTGAAATTCAGAATTAAACATAGGCTTAGAATCTCCGTTTTTGCGATAGAGCTTTATTTATTGTTTTAGGCAGAACGTTTAGTTTGGTTGAGTTAGTTAGATAACTTTTGTCCTTTTGAAAGCTCTATAACTCCATTTTTGAAGTCTGTAGTTGATTACAGTTCTTACTCACAAATATACAATAAATAAGACATCTTCTTTATTGCTACTGCCACTTCCTCAGGCATTTACTCTTTTTTGTTATTTGCCTCTAAGGAATGAATAGCAAGGGTTTTAACTTGGATGGTAATATGACGCCAATAGGGCACCATTCCCTTCAGGTGAAAGTTGAATGATGAAATCCTTCAAATTGCAATCCTACAACCGATCTTTTATATTGGTTCGCACCTTCAAATATTAAAGTAGGCAAAGTTTGCCATAGTAACTATTGTTGTCCTGACTATAATTCATGGCCATCGTAAGAATACTATGTATTCTGAAGACATAATTATTTAAATACAAAATATTGCGTCCAGTATGTGAAATACCAATTCCAAATTACTTTTTCATGAATTAATTGAAACAATGTCGTTCTTAAGTTCATTATTGACCAGACAAATGTAATTATCAAAGAGGTAGATCAAAACAATACATCCCCATTCACCATACCTTTACCTCATAGCTTTACCCAAGATATCACAAAGCTTGATCGGGGAATCAACGCTTGATTGACGAATAGACGTTAATTTGTTTTCGATCGATAATTCAGTCATGATCTTGCAGAATATCATTCTCGCATCAAATAGTGATGTTCATACGTCCATTCAATTATTCTCAATTGCTTCTTCGTCAATATATTCAAAAATGAAAAGGTTTCGGTGATTTCATTTAAGAAACCGAGTGACTGTCAAATCGTTGATCGCATAGTCAAAGTTTTATGAATCTCGATGCTAGTATTTCAAGACTTTCTAGTTTGCCGAAAAATAATTTCACTACATACTGATGTTGAATATTCGATAAACACAATCCATATTTCGGATATTTTCTGAATTACACTTAAAAATGTATTCCTGCATTTTATTTTAGGAATCTAAATTTGTTGCATTTTCTGACTCATACATATATGAAAAAGTTTTAGTGGACATATTTCGAAAAAAATTCACGATAAATATATAGTTGAAATTGTTGAAAGAAACATTTTCGAGAAGCGAGACTTGATGTATTGCTTTATGGAAAATGAGAATCACTAACAAGACTATCGTAAATTCGGTCCTTGTTCAGGAACAGGATCCACATCGGGAGAAAAATCATGGAGAGCAGGCAATCGATTCCGACCTCTCGATACCGATCTTATCTTGATAATTAATTATCATGCAAAAGGTGAATATAAGTGTTGAAGATACAGGACACATCCATTTTGTTCACGCCCAATGGCAAATGCTTGAAGTTTATATTATCATTATAGTCCAAAATAATGACTTTATTTAGTTGAATATCGTGTTTTTCAAGATAACAATTGACGTTTATTATGTCCATTGGGTCGACAAAATATATTTTCACCTTGACTCTAAGTTTCTTTTTTTTTTCGCTTGCATACTATCGATGTTCCAGTTGAACACTCTGAAAGACAAATGCAAGTATATTTTTTAGGTGGAAAATGGATCAACACTTTAACACTTTTTCAACTGTCTTCTGAATTTATTGATTCGCAATTTCAAAGGTATCATAAATATTTGATTGCCGGATCAACCAATCTACAATCATTTTGTTTTCAGAGGAAATCAATATCCATTGAATATCAATAAAATTATTACCATAATTTGATGCAACAAAATTATTCTGGATGTTCAAATCAGTTTGGCTTTTTTGTATGTTCGTATATATCTTTGCACATAGCACTTAGGTTGAATGTTATTATTAGTATTACTTATTTTGAAAGTCATGCACCATGCTTTCAGTTTTAACTCGTCAAAGATATTTCCAAATTTATTCCTGCTATGTGAAAATGATTCTGATGCAGTTCTCAGAATACAATGTTTTCAAAGAAACAATGAAATATTTTCCTTTGAATTAATGAGTCTCTTTCTGATTTTCACCACCTCTAGATGACCACAAATGGGCCCTTAACTATTTATGTAATTTTGAAAACCAGTCTAATTAGCAGATACCTTATATTTTTTTAAGAACTTTTTTCCTTCTCTTTCATGACTTTCTTTGATTGTTTTTTTGATAGCGTATTCGGATATCGCGTGGAATATTCATAATAATGGATGACTTTTCCATTTTATTAAATGAAAAATTCATGAAATCCAGTGATCCATAAAACGCAATATACAGGTTGTTTCCAAATTGGACCTGAACCTTGGAGGAGGTGTTAGAATCATTCATTTACTGTCGTTTAAGCCATATTTATTGATAACCAAAAAAAAATTTCTCAGCTTACATCATATTTCGTCAATTTTTTCTATGTTGACCAAGTTTGATCTTGCTCCCTTTTGATTATTCATTCACTATTTTTCATAATGGACATTCAAAATGTTGTTTATAAAAAAATCTGCGGAAACGAAATTCGTTACTGTATTCTAACGAAAACTTTCTTAGGGAGTGAAGAAGGAAGTTTTTAAAATAATTTTTTTACACATTAATTGTGGAATTCGAAAGTTGCAGGCGAATTTATATCAGAAATTGATTTTTCTTTTGTTCATATCCCAAATTTTAAACATTATTAATTCTTTTTTAATATCTAATGCAGGCTAGTTTTGCTTTTCTCATACGTTTCATATCTTTTTCTGATGAAAATAATCCAAAATTATACTCAAACTTGGTCAAAGTAAAAAAAATTGACGAAAAATGAAGTAAGGTGAGCAATTTTTTGAAAAACACAAGAAATCAAATATCTCAAACGACAGCAAATGAGTGATACTAACACCTCCTTCAAGGTTCAAGCCTTATTTGGAAACATCCTGTATATGTCTTGAGGGTGGTTTGTACATAATTTTATAACCTGGGAATATTAAAAATATTATTGAAGAAAAAATCCTGGGTGCCATACTGCGTTAGATGAGTTCAGTATCTGGATAGGTGATCGCGATGGTAATGAACATTCGTGCTCCTGCTTTTTTGATTTATTTGAAATGCAACTGCCTTCTGTCAAATTTAGCTTTACAATCAAAGGATGACTTCAGAAACGTCTACAATCTACAACCTCAAAAATTATAGCGAATTCCATTTCGGGCACTGAGTGATAATTTTGATGTCACTATAATATATGTGTTCCAATAGACCTGAGGTATGTTGTTCGAACAATGGAAATTGCTATATAAAAAACTAAACTGGTGCTCATTGATTGTATATGAACCCCACGCAAAAAATTCAAAATGAATTGAATATTTGACGTTCTGTCATCTAGTTCAACCCTATAGTTTTACCAATCAATAGAATACGCTATTAGTCTTCTCACTGTTACTTCAATATATTTTTCCTATGTTGAATCTTGAAAATTTACTACGAACTGACTTCATTCACCTAGTCATAAAAATGAATCGGAAGATTCATTAAAATATTTTACATTGAATATATGGAAGCCTGAGCTGCCACCAACTGAAACCAGTTGACGATCAACGAATATTAATTAGTAGTCGAGGAGTTGAACAAACAACTGGTAACCGCTAAAATATCGCCAATGGCTCTTTAAGGCGCCATGTCATTTGAAGAATTATTCATCGAACGGATGAAGTGGAACCAGAAGGACACGCATGTCTTTGAACACTAAATGGTCGGGCTTGGTATTTCCTCAAGTGATCCTCGAATGGAAAATCGAAGAATATTGGAATGTTAATTCATTTTTATCGAACAATTAGTATTGTTTATGGAGATGATTTTCTTATTTGTTGTAGTGTAATTTCGTTACTTCAAAAGGATCATCCTTCATATAATCACATAAAATTATTTCAAGTTCCTACTGGTTTGAGTTTAAGCGTCAAATATCACTCGGGCCAAAGAATACTCACAGACTCAACTTTAATGCTCAGGATTGAAAAAATTTTATTCGGTTCCCCAGATAAGTCTAATGAACTATTTCTGTGCAACACCCTGTATAATAATCGAACTCTTGTCTTTTGATTGATTCATCTAAACATTCTAGACATATCACATTATGTAGCAACTCTTATATATTTATTTAACACATTCAAAATATCTGAACGTGTCTTAGCTTTGATCAAACGCAGCTACTGGCAACACCCCATAGATATGCGGTGTTGCAAATCTCCTTCAGACAAAGAAGATTTATTCAAAACTGTAATGTTCTGGGATTCACAAAAAACAACAGTTCTTACAAGATTCGAGGTCAATGTGGGCCTTAATATTATTTGATCTTTTTTCAACATTTTTTGGGTATTGTAAAACTCTATCTGGTGAGGTTTATATGTTTTAAATATGGAAGAAGGCTTCGCAGAAGCAAGTTGATGCAACTTAAATTTGGGTTACAGAAAATCTTTTAAAATCTCTGTAGTTTCCGTCCTAGAAATAATATACAGGTTGTTAATGCGAATAGCTGCGAAAAAATTGAAGGAATTATTCTTTCTCATAAAATAGTGTGGGCCTTTTATATTCATTCACATGTTCATATCTATAACCAAGAAAGGTATTTGAGTTGAAAGAATATTCGAATTCAGAGCTAATGAATCAGGATTTAGAATTGATACATTTATTTTCCAGTCAATAAAATAGGCAAACGAACAAAATTCAAGATATATATTATGTTGTATCATTTGTCTGACGTAATTGTTATAACTGAAAAATGTTACAGAAATGAAAATAGCACTATCCTCAGAGAATACTCCCTATATTCTTCTCTTTCATTAGAATGTTTCTAGGGGAAGTTCAAAATTTACTCTAATCAAGAGTGGCCGTCAAACATGACAAAAAGAGCCCTTCTTGAAATTGCAAAGTTTGGAATGACTTCCGGTATTATCGGAGGTACCACTGGGACCAGCTCATTTTTGTTGATTAGGTCCCAACTAATCATCAGGATTCAAAAATTTTCAGGAAAAATTATCTCCGCATTCTCAAGATAATGTTGTAAATAGGTACACATTGAAAGATATTATACATAACAATCGAAAATAGCATATTATGTCACTCGGGAAGAATGTAGCTTTCTACCTCTAAAAAATTTCGAAATCAATTCAAAAGTTCCTGAGATTACTTCCTACAAACCTACAAACTCACAAACTCATTTATAATAACGTGCGTTCAAAAAAATTCGTCGTCAAATAGGCTATGGAATTTTGAAAGTTGATGTTGTGTGACTGAACGTATGTTTTTCCCTGAATTATTTAACCTTTCCATCCCAAGATGTAAACAATGATGACATTAACCTTAATATCGTTATTTTATTTGGAAAGATGGAAAGACACTTTTCAGGAAAAAGTTACTAGCAGATTACTCCCGATGTGCGAAAGGAATTTCTTGCATTCAGTCAGATATCACTAGAATCAAAACAATTTGGTAAACATTTTGACGGAAGTAAAATGAGTTTCGGTTTCGTAATCCTCTAAAATTAAAGTATGGTTGCTAGAACTGTCTTCTCCGTTGCTCCTTACACTTCTCAGATCTTCTGACATATTCAAAACATTATATAAAATGAGGCCTTAGGATAAAATGACAGTTCAGCTATAAAATGGCATGATTACTTCTTTTTCATAACATTCTGCTGTTTGAGTTCCATCAAAGAGAATAGGTCTCATAATTTGACTGATGCATTCCAAACTCCAATTTTTTTTGGATGCTACAAGTGTAGGTAATCAGCCTTTTCAATTTTCTGATAACTTGTCAATATTCATATCTTTTTTTCAAAATCGTGTGGTATATGCCAACGGAAACTGCATCCAGTTGGAATAAAACCCAATCAGAGATTCGTGGAGCTTCTGTCATCATATTTTCAACATGGCCAAATATCTCTTGGTTTTTCTCCTTTGATCGACCAATTCTTTTTATTTGAACATACCTGTTCCACGGAAAACATCAACCAAATGCGAAAAAGTACTTTGGCAAGATTGATGCAAATCTACAGCAGATTGGGATACATTATATGAATAGATATTCACTCTCCTATTTCACCCCAATTTTGGAGTACGATTCAATAGTAAATGCGTTTTTCACGTCCGTAAATACATCTTTATAATTTTATGATAATTTTTTGCAACAATCCGAAACGCTAGATTCATCTGAAAAATAGTACAGTACAAGCTAAAAATAACGTTTTGACACGGATTGTCGCCGTTCAAAATTCCATAGACTAGTTGATGACAATGATATCCGTAACTCAAAAATCTGGCCCAATGGGTTACTAGCAACATAATTTCGATTTTTCACAGCCGCCCGAGATGTCAATAATTCTCGAAGCGCGTATATGGCTGCCATATCTCTATCAAGAATCTCGAATCCCTCGTACCAATATAACAAAAATTTCGAGACTCCGAAAACCACTCGCTTTTTACGACTTTTTCGTCTACTCGGAACAGGATGTTTGTCATATTAACATCCAAATAAAATATCCGAATAAATTATTCATGCGTCTAGGTTATACTCGAACGAATAATTGATAAGGGGAGCTTCGGGCTCCACGTGGGATGGCACATTTGACTGTTTCCAATAGTGTTAAGGTGCAATTAATTTCGAAATGTCAAAGTCAGAGAATGCGTCACGGCGAAAGGATATGTATTGCAACATCGGTCCATTGATGAGGAGACAGATCGCGTGTTGTGCGGGACGTTGTTCGACTTTATATCATTTTATGAATGAGATTAATATGCGAGTGATGCGTAGGTAGTCACCGGTCTATGCAATATTTTGAAGAGATTCCGTTACTACGAACTACTATAAAACTTTCTTTCTTTAGCTGTTTCGTTTTTCCGTAACTTGAACGACCTCTTCACGCCTAAACGTTTTTTATGAAGCAATTCAAGAAATACAGGCAAGACGGTAAGGTTCAATTAAAAATGGTAAAATTCTCAGAAATTCACATTTCGAATTATGGAAATGGGAGGTTGATAGTTTGGCAATAGATTCTTCGAATGGTTTAATATTCTGTATTTTCCAGGACGAACTTGTCCACCATACAAGGACTTATTGAAGAATCCCAATAACAAAAACCCATTTTTGGCTAACTACTGCAGTTAAACAAGCATTCAATTTCATCTATGACTTAATATTCTGTATTTTCCAGGACAAACTAGTCCACAATACAAGGACTCATTGAAGAATCCCAATATCAAGAACCCATTTTTGGCTAACTACTGCTACTTTTGACGCTGGCGTCCCCCTGTAATCTCGAGCCCATAATCACCTATTTTCCTTAATTTTGTTTATTGAATGTCCTTTAAAAATTTGGTCATATTGTTGCTAAACACCATGTATAACAGGATGAGTCTTCGACTCGTACAAATATTTTAACAGTTGTTTCTAATTTTGACATATAATGTGACAACTTTTTAAACCAACTGACGTTTTACTTTTCGCAACCAGTTACGCAAAGTAAAATATTTCTCAACTGATGATGAAACGATACTTGCTTTCACAGTATCGGAGTAAAAAATTTAATAATTTCCGTCACTAGACTACTTTGAATGAATCTCCAATAGAAGCTTTTGAAGACGGAAAAAATGTTGTGTGAAATACGTTGGGAAACACTATTTTTCGTATTACGCTCATTACGAAAAATAATGCTTTTCCCAACTGGTTGTGCAAATAGCTATTTTCTTATACCATTTTTTTTTCTATTCGGCCCTGATAAAAAAATATAGCCATTTTAAGTTTTCATAATGTGCTGAGTCACCCCTGGAAAAAGAGAATTACCTGCAGAAAAACAAGCTAAGTCTGTGACACTGCACATCTTTGGATCTTTTAAATAGACTTGTGTTCAGCCAAGGTATGCAATTTTTCATATTTCATAAATACTTTTTTTTAACATAAAATCACTCGAAAACAGTGCATTATACAGAAAAAAATATAAGGAATACTTTTATCTTACAAAACGTTCAAATAAACATGGACATGGATGACGTGGGTGATAATATCTTGTGTTCGAAAAAAAAATCATCAAATAAATGAGAAACTATATCCCGAAATGAATTTCATTCGATGGAACCGTTTGTGAGATAGAACTAAAAATAACATTTTCTTATGGTTTTCCAACAACCTGTATCTTTCAATCCGAGCCTTTTCAGAAAAAAATGTTGAAGGACCAAAGTGTTACTGTTAACCTCAAGAATCTACTGTTGAAATATTTGTACGAGTCAAAAACTCACCCTGTATAGGGTGGCCAACTAGATTCTGTCGCCTTTCTAACACAACTAGTCATACAACTAAAATCATCAATCTAGAGATTTCACTAAACAAACTTCAAAATTCTAGTATTATTAAGATAATTACGATATACGAGGATGTATTGATATCAAGTTAGCTTAGACCAGTTCCAAGCATAAAAAAAATATTGCGTTACCATAGCAACGAACAATAACGTATTAGAAGTATCAGTGTGAAGTTTGAGGTCGCAAAAGTAATCCAAAATTACACAATAAATCAAAAGAAAGAAGATGTCCAACGAAACTGTGAAAATCGAGTATCTGTATTTAAGAGGGTTAAGAGGTAAGCAGATTTACGGAGATAAGCTTGGTTATCAATGTCCTTCGTATGCGACCGTGAAAAATTGGACTGCAAGCTTCAAAAGAGGTAAATTTTCTATTGAAGATGATGATCGATCGGGAAGGCCAGTTTCTGTGTCAGTCCCCGAAAATATCGATGCAGTTCATGACATGTTTTCCTAGACCGTCGAATTGGGCTTAAACGGATATCTGAAGCACTGAATATTTCATACGAACGCGTTCATCATATACATAGTTCACGTGCTGCAAAATGGATCCCCAAATGTTTGAATGTTGACCAAAAGCGTTCAAGGGTAGAAGCATCGCGTTCGATCTGTGTTCGATTTGAAAACGATGTAGACTTCTTGAACTGAATTGTTACTATGGATGAGACTTGGGTACATTTCTTCGAACCAGAAACAAAGCTACAATCGATGGAATGACGACACTCTGGTTCTTGAAGACATAAGAAGTTTCGTGTCCAAAAATCTGCTGGAAAAGTTCTTGCTTCATTTTTTTGGGATTGCTATGGAGTAATCATGATTGATATTTTGGATAAGGGTAGAAAAATAACCGGAGGTTACTATTCGACATTACTGACCACTCTTCGGGAGAAAATTAAAGAGAAAGGACGCGGAAAGCTATCCAAAGGTGCATTGTTTTTGTGGGACAACGCCTCTGCACCCAAATCTCTTGTTGCCATGCAAAAAATTCGTGATTTAGGGTTTGAATTACTAGAACACCCTCCTTATTCACCAGATTTGGCTCTATCCGACTATCATCTCTTTCTTCAACCGAAAAAAAGGTCGTAAATTTTCTTCCAACTAGGAGGCAATAAATGCTGTGGAGGTCTGGTTTGCAGAGCAAGAAGAAAAATTTTTTTGAAAGGTCCAGAGACGTTGCAGGTTCGCTGTAACAATTGTATCCAATTAAGAGGAGAATATGTTGAGTAATGAAATATTTTGACATTGAAATTTTGTTTGGTTAAGGCTAAGAATTCTTCAATATATCCTCGTAACTCTCTATTCTTAAATCAATGGTCTCTAAACTGAACATTCGAGAATTCTATTGAAAGTGGAAAAGGTGTAGACTGGGATTCCAGCAAAACCACAAATCTCGTCGAATGAGTCTCAATTAAAGAAGAAAACGGCACGTGTTCACCCATTCCTTCCAATCCTAATCTCCCTGAAAGATCGTATCTGGTCATTCGACATCTCCACGTTCCGATTTTGAGGAGATCTAGACATCGTAATTTTCGGAATGTCAATTCAATAAGATCGAACGGGAGTTATCGATATCTGGATCAAACGTTATAAAATCAAATTTAGATGTTATCTACCGGGTGTGGTATTTTATCGTTTTATAAATACCGATCAGAATGTTCGAGTATGTTGGTCGTTGAAGCTTATTAGATTGTATCGCGGCAATTTGGAATTTTCGATCTGAATGTTTGAATAGAAGGTGTATCATAATTTGCCATCGACGTAGGTTGGGAGCTACCGGTTCTTCGGACGTTAATTATTCAGGAGTCGGTAGCAGAAGGCAAGACGATATAATATGCCCCGCATAAAACCTTGAATTCATTCATTATTTCCATTCATGAATCAAGCGAAGATGATCTCCATATATAGGCTCATTATTTCCTAGATATTTCTGGAGTATAGATGAAAAACATCAGTAGTGCCAAGAATTTCCAGTCGGCTTATATTCACTTCATATTATTCTTTGGTTTGTTGAATGATAATGATTGAAAATTGTCACATATTTTGGAGGATTAGTACTTAGTAGTAGGTTATCGAGTTTTTCCTGACGAATGCTTAAAAATGTCGCCGAAAGCTCCGAAATTAAATCAATGTGTACTCCTTACACTGTAACAAGAACACCATGAACTTAACTAAGCCGATAACTTAATTATATTATTGTTACATATTTCCCAGCAACCTATATCCATCTGTCTTAAAAAATTTCCATTTCTAATACAGACGGTTTTCTTATAGAATGTCAATATTTATGGGGGTGATTTTTGGGCCCATTTTAAGAAAAAAACTTCATATGAACATACGTCCTAAACGTTTTACATTTTGAGATACAGGGTGGTAATATTTTTTGTCAGTGGCACGCCCCTGACTGTATTCAACTATGGGCAAATTTGATTTATTGAATTTTTTTGGCCCGACACACAGGCATGCTGATATTGTCATATATATGCATTAAGGATATTGTTATGATCATGCAGAGAAACGGTTTCTATTTTTTTAAGCGGAAACCGTGAATCGGATTGAACAAAGTCAAATGATCAACTTTGGTAAGAAATGATTGGAAATTTCAAAAATAATTTTATTTCAGGATAAATCTATGGCATACCATCAATGTCTGCCAAAATAGGTAGGTCAAATTATTATACTTACGTACGCCACTGGTAGAAATTAAGAAAAAAGTGATACATTAAAAAATGCCTCTCGATTCATGGTATACATGTATGACAAGTTTCATAAAAATATTTGAAGTGGTATTATAGGTATATATTGATAAATAATAAATGATTTATTTTTGAAAACTTTACTACCCTGTATCTCAAAAGGTAAGACATTTAGGACATATGTTCATAAAAAGTTTTTTCTCAATATGGGCCCAAAAATCACCCCCATAATTATTGACATTCAATTAGGAAACACCCTGTATAAACGATTCAATTCTACGGCCGGAGAATTCAATGAATAATTTCTTTGTAGTGCTATTTGGTTGTTTTTTTTTAAGTTTTGAGTATCTGTATTCCTTCAAATGAATTCATTCAACAAATACCTGCAAGAGAATATCGTCAAGCAACAATTTGTTGAGTATTCATCTACTGGTGAAAGCAAAATGTATAAGACCATATACATGAACTGAACAGAGATATTTTGAATTTTATAATGTTCATGATTTAATGAATCAAATTGAGAAAATACCGATTTTGAAGGCTGATTCGTTTGTACTGGATTTGTATTTCTTTAGCTCTCATACTTAGTTATGTTCATACATATGTGAGAAATAAACGCAAGTTTGTTCCTGGGCGAAACCCTTTATATACAAAGGCAATATGACGTACTGTTATCCAGCACGTGGAGGTTTTCTAACAAATGATCAGGTGAAATGTGTACCACAGTCAGGCAAGAAATTCTAAGGAATAGTGTTTCAGACCTATGCGCTGGCAAAGTACGCTACATTGGAGCACTGAGCGTAGGTTCTATATTCTTTCTCCTTTGACATTCAGTCTTTGGACATTACCAAATTGCTTACACGGCCATCCTGACCATTTAAAGGTCCTCGTTCCACTTACTAGACATAGACAATATCTTAAAACCAAACAAGATTGTAAAAGAACTTCTAAACGTAAAACAGAATCTTTGTGTACAGGGTGGGCAAAATTGGTGATACCTGAACTACAACTTTTTTATCCAACGAGATAGAGGAAAATGAATGTGATTCGTGTCGTCTTTTTTCGAGAAACTAATAATGCCACCAACTGTTGGTTAGTACGCCACTGGATTGCTATCAAAAAAGTATCTTTATAATGTTTTCATTTCAACATCCTAGCACAAACAGGAACGGAGATAATGACCAAAGTTGGAATCGCCCAAATTTCAATTTTGGCCTATAACTCGAAAACAAAAGAAGATAGAGGAATGCAGTTGGTGGCATTATTAGTTTCTCGAAAAAAGATAACATGAATGGCACATTCATTTTCCTCTATCTCGTTGGATAAAAAAGTTGTAGTTCAGGTATCACCAGTTTTGCCCACCCTGTACATGGTCCTGTTTGATGAGCTGTCTCATGCTCCGGAATTATTTTAGATAGAACAAAGATCCAAGCGAGAAAAAAACTACCACCGCTTACATGCTTATAAGTTGAAGGTGGATTAGAAGTGAACAGCCAAGAATTAAATAAAATCAAACATTACTAACGGAAAGAAACTCTTATTAAACTAAAGTATTGCTCAGAGGTATACCACACAGTACTATACCCTATGTCTCGTGATGCATGTCAATACCACAATTAAGATAAAATTGAAATAAAATCTAATCATTTAAGTGTAAATTATCATGATCCACCATACTTGCTCAGAGGTATACCACACAGGACTTCAGCCTGAGTCACGGGCATGCGTGTAAATGCTACGGATCAGATAAAATAAAAGCGAAACAATAAACTGTTAATTATCATGATCTACCGAGGTATTCATCAGAGGTATACTACACGAAACTTCAGCCTAAGTCACGGGCATGTCAATGCTACGGTTCAGATAAATGCAGGTAAATGAAAAATAAGAAGAATTTCAACACCTGTTACACCAGAAAATGAAAATAAGCAAACCACCATAGTCCACACAAACAAATTAAAACAAAAAAAAAAAGATTTCGAGGCTATAAAGTTCTGAGCATATTGATCCAACTTTGATTGTATAAAACGGTAGTACCTATTTTAGTTCATTGATAATCAGTTATACGAGGATATATTGATAAATTCTCAGCTTACTATAAAACCAAACAAAATTTCAATGTCAAACATATTCTCCTCTTAATTGGTTGCATTCATCACAGCGAACCTGCAACGTCTCTGGATCTCAAAAAAAAAATGTTTTCTTGTTGCTCTGCAAACCAGACCTCCACAGCATTTATTACCTCCTAGTTGGAAGAAAATTTACGACCTTTCAAACTTTTTTTCAGTTGAGGAAAGAGATGATAGTCGGATGGAGCCAAATCTGGTTAATAAGGTGGGGTGATCTAGTAATTCAAACACTAAATCACGAATTTTATGCATGGCAACATGAGTTTTGTGTGCAGGGACGTTGCCTGCAAAAACAAAACACCTTTGGATAGCTTTCCGCGTTTTTCTGCTAAATTTTTTTTCCGTAGAGTGATCAGTAATGTAGAATAGAAATCTCCGGTTATTGTTCTACCCTTATTTAAAAAATCAATCATGATTACGCCACGGCAATCCTAAAAAACTGAAGCAAGAACTTTTACTGCATTTTTGGACACGAAACTTCTTAGGTCTTGGAGAACCACAGTGTCGCTATTCCATCGATTGTTGCTTTGTTTCAGGATCGTAGAAATGTATCCAAGTCTCATCCATAGTAGCAATTCGGTTTAAGAAGTCTACATCCTTTTCAAATCGAGCACAGATCGAACGCGATGCTTCTACCCTTGCACGCTTCTGGTTAACATTCAAACATTTGGGGATCCATTTTGTAGCAATTTTTCTCATGTCCAAATTGACGTGAACTAATATGATGAACGCGTTCGTATGAAATATTCAGTGCTTCAGATATCCAATTTCTTCTATCTGATATGAGCCTGACAAATTAGTGCAAGAATTTACGCAGGAGCAAATGAGCTATTTCAATTTTTCAGATTTTTTTTGTTTCAGAGACCGGGAGTGAAAATTCTTAAGAATTTCAGATGCAGAGTCCTTACAGATTGAATTGCAATTGATAACACAATAACACTCTCAAAACCTCAACAATCGATAATTTTCACACTTCGTCTTCCCCGTGAAGGATTTGTTTATTTTAATGAGTTCCACCTTCTGTGAAGGAAGACTCACCGTTAAAAACATCCAGTATTTTATTCATCTCAACAGAATAACTTCGCGACATCGTCTTCGTGTCGCAATACGATCAACTGATGCGCCGTGTAATCATAAATTTTACAATATTGTTACTATGTATTCATAGCCTCGATCGTTTTGTCCGTGCTCAAATAACAAAGAAGCCATTTTTATTCTGACGGTGCCGTGTTATCCGGTGGGCAATAAATAAAGACATATTCAAAATAAATCCGGGGACTATAAATATTACGATTGTAAATGTTAAGTACCGAACAATATAGGTAGAGAACAAGAAGATAGAAAATTAAAGCCCCATAAAAATTCCTACATCGGTCAGACTTGCTTGTGAATTAAACAAAACAGAGAAATGAGCACGGTAATAATCATTAACCGGGCAGGCCGGGCTCGTGCTGCTCTTTTGCTTGGAGCATGCCAGTGTGGAGTAGGAACACCTGCGGAATCTGCCGTGGCGCTTTCACAGCCGGAAGTCGCCTCCACGTGAATTTTGTGGATTTTACGACTGGTCAAGGGTGAAATATCGGCTTTCGGAAGATGTCGATGGTTTTGGTGTTGTAATCCGAAGAAGATTGAGGTCGATTGACGTATATTTAATATGGTGATCATGTATAGGCTGCAACACCCAAGGGGTGATTTCATTTACCCCGGATAATGAGGTTCCATCTAGTTTTTGTTTTCTCTGGTTTCAGACAAAGAATTATTGGGAATCATTAGAATGGTTTAGGGACAAGAGAGTTTGTTATTCTCAGAAATACAATGTACACGCAGCTGTATCCAAATTATATCCACATTTTGTAAATCTCTTGTTCCTGCTCCATGATATCTACGTAATATATTTGTAACATTGTTCTTCATTTGCCATATATCATTTTGAGATCATAAACATGACACCATAAGCGTCGAGGGCGCTGTAAAATGTGAAAAAATATGGAGGATTGTGAGAAATGCTATTGATAATGTCGTTTTGAGATGTATTTTATTATCATTTAGACGTTTTGGTGAATTACTGAAAAGAAAGTGCTATGGATATCGAACTGTAGGTCAACAAATCATTTCTCGTATTTTCAGAGCAGTCCTATGAGATATAATAGGCTATGTTTTTATTATATCCAGCATATAAAGATTATATTTGAATAAATAATGTTCTGTTTGGTGTAGATTTTGATATAGGTTATTTCCTCACGTGTTGCATTTACCTCATATGTAGGAATAAATGAAAAAAGCATATTTCGAATTTTCTTCAGAAAGATATGCATATAGTATTCTTCTCATTCTCACAACGCATAACATAGGCACAATTCTTCTAAAAACTTTTTACCTAAGCCAAAAGATTAGTGAACTGTTGATTAATCTTTTTATGGAATGTATGAAAGTGCAAAGACTTGTCCTTATCGTTCTTGGAAAACAGTAATCATGAACCCAGCAGTTTGCATGATGTAATTTATTCTTTCTAGTTTTATCAACAATGATTGACACACTGTTTGAAAAATCATAATTGTAGTTCAATATTAGAGCAAAATTTTATATTAATTTCCATAACTTTTCATCTTTTTGTTGAAGCGTTCTCAATAACAAATGAAACATAACAAACACATGAAGGTAATACATATAGATCTCCCATGAAACAAATATTTCCATGATCCATGTTTGAACTATTCATGCTCTCCCTTCAGAAAGGAGATGTCAGAGACAAGTCTCTGGACATGTGTTCCTTGTTTGAGGCGGACATAGGAGCATAGCTGCTATATAACTGTTCTATATTTTTATTTGTGTTCTTAACGATATATTATGGTTACAAAACAAGGAACATTTATATATTTCTGCTATATAGCTGCTCTGTAATGTGGTCACCTGGAATAGATTTAATGATTGGGTGCAATAAACTCAACTATTCGGGAGACAGACCTGATGGATACTATTAGAAGTGCTCAATATTTCAATATTTGCTTCAACAAAACTGATGAAAATTGTTGATAACAAAAACGAATGAAAATGAGACGAAAATATCGAAATCATGAAACGGAGAAACCATTACTTCTGAAGATATGATATCAATTTATATGAACAATAATTTCATTGATATCGCAAGTGAACTGCTTAAAAAAAAATAGACCATAGTTATACGACCAGGTATAAACGTACATACAGAAATGAATCTATAAATATAGTTAAAAGAATGGAAGGAAGAAGAACTGAAAGAAATAATTTTTTTAACAAGAAACTTAGTAAGGTGACGACAACATTACAATGGAGGACTATAAAAACATCTATGAAACAATAAAAATTGAGTTGATGGAGTTAATAAATAAGAGACTCAAGAAGGGGAATTTTCTTGATTTTGCAAATACTTCAAAAGCGTTTTCTATCTACAAAAGAGGGAAAAGAGATGAACCAGCCTTGTTTGCTGACACAGAAATCCTTTGACATAGTTGACCATCAAACACTATTGGAGAGCCTATATGGGTCAGCATTTAACCTCATAAAATCTTGAGGGGAGATATCAGTAAACATATGTAAATGGGATAAAGAGCGATAAAGAAAATTAAAAGTTTGGAGTCCCACAAGGGCCAGTACCTGGACCAATGCTATACTTAGTATATTTCTGACTTATACCTTGGCACGCTGTACTTCATGTTTGTAGACGACAAAGTTTTATTATTTTCTAGTAGATCCTAAGCTAGAATATACAATTAACAATACGTCGAAGAAATTTCACGAAATCTGTGCACGAACAAACTAGTGTTGAATGAGGACAAAACTGTATACATAAGATTTAAGGCCAAAAATAAAAGAACAAGCGAAATTGTAGTCGAATTCGACAATAAGACGATACGAAAGGTTGAAACATATTTAAGTTCCTGGGTCAAAAGGTAGACGAAGATTTAAATTGCCACTCACAGGCTACAAACTGAAGCAAATTGATAATGCATGTAGTTGTACTCTGTTAACAATCATTGTTTTATTTATAATTTTAGATTATAATAATTGAATATTATTTTTATTATTATTCACATTGAATACTGAGGAATAATTTCAATCACTTGAATTTTCCTGAGAAAGTCACTCATTTATTTTTATTTATCATCCCTATGTTGCTTGACATTTCCGATTCATCTTTTATGTATAGAGTCATTCGGGGTAACTGAGCGCAGTGGGTAAGTGTGCGCAGTGGGTAAGTGTGCGCAGTGGGTAAGTGTGCGCAGTGGGTAAGTGTGCGCAGTGCGTATATTTTGATTATGAAATGTATGAAAGAGGGGTTCATTTGGGTAAAGCAAGGGCGCAGAATCGCCAAATTGTAACATTTTGAGGACATTATTTTGTAATTTGTTTTGATTGTGTGGTTCCCTAAGCACTGCGTTCACTTACCCCGTGAGGGTGCGCACACTTACACGCAATACGGGGAATGTGAACGCACACCGACTTTCACTATAAAATTTTTTTTTTGCGGAAAAAAAACGTTTTTGTTTGTTTGCTTTTTGATGTTTTTTTTATAGATCAGAAAATTACGTATCTTATGAATATGTTTTAATTTTCCTAGCTTCAACATTTGAAACAGGGTATGGCTTGAAAGGCAAAAGTGCGCACAGTTGCCCCGAATGACTCTACTGTATTTTATTTTCTTGAATATTAGCAAAACAAACAAACAATACATCATGTGTATGTATTAAAAAATGTAAGAAGAGGTTAGTGCAGCAGGGTTTCATTCATCTGTAGACATGGTGAATTCCTTTACAAAAAAAAACAACTTACACTACAGATATCATTATCATAGAAATGAAATATATGTTACGAACTTGAATATTATAATACAAATCATAAAATAGACAGTCTCTAAATAGAGCAGGTTTAACTTGGAAAAAAAGGAGTAGATTATTTGCTATTATGAGAATGCCTCAATTTCCTGCTGGAAGCGTCAACGCCTCATTAACAATATTTAACTGTATGCATGTTTGTATTTCGACCAATTTTCGAATTCCCTCCTTCAAAACATTGTGATTATCGAAAATTGTTAAAAACTACAAATAAACAACTCTAACTTGCATGAGACAAGAAAAATCTTGGAATGCACAACAAAGAGCAAATGCAGAAATGATCTGCACATGGATATTTTGCCGTTAAGGACACATGTTCTCTCAGAAATAATTTTCCCGAATTAGGCTTCAATTCATTGGTACTGCTCCAAAACCAAGCGTGCTTCAAAGATGTTGAGTCCATTGAGACCAAATTCAAATGAAACAACGATTCTGACTACAACAGTACATTATTTAACAGTGACAATATTTTCAACCACTCAATTAACGGATAATAAAATAGAGTGCGTTCCATGTCCGGCGGTAACTAAGCGAGAAGACAATTTAATTAAGTTAATTTAATTTAAAGGTTGGACGCCGAACTTTGGCCCGTTGTACACCCAGACCATTCAATTAAGTTTTTCCCGTTTATGTCGCCATAAATAAGTCGAACTAACACATCTTTTGTCTATTAATGAGTCGATAATAGGATTGTGGCCACTTCGTGGCGTTATTTCGGTGAGGTCGAATGAGATATCAAATTATGAAAATATGTTTTCAAGCACCAGCTTTTCTAGCTGAAGTTGTAAAATTAAAATTTTTTACGATGTTCCTTTCATTTTATTAAGTTATAACTCATTGGAAACGGTTTCAACATATTATACAGTTGTTGCTTACTGCTCTAACAAAATCTGAATAGGTGTCCCCAAATTTTAATGAACCTGGTTTTCTATTTTATGTTTCTCAGTGTGTATTTTCAGGTATGCCTAGGTGTCACCCATGAAATTTGAATTTTTAGCAAATAAAGTTCAGGAAATGAGTCTGATTGAAATTATGTAATGTTGAGTGATCTCAACACCTCGGAACTCAAAGCAAACAAATATGAATCAATTTCGTTTTCCAAAAATGTATATTTTCAATGGCTCCCACAATGCCGCTTATAATAAAAATAGTAATTAAAAATGTTGAATGCTATACAAATGATTTTCACCTGTACAGGGTAAGTATTTGACTCGTATAAATATTTTAACAGTAGATTCTTGAAGTCAAAAGAAACACTTTTTTCCAATACCATTTTTTTCAGATTCGGCCCTGATAAAAAAATAAAGCCATTTTAACTTTTTATACTGAGCAGTTCCACCCCTGGAAAAACGAAATTACCTTCAGAATAACTAACTAAATTCGTTACACATCACATCTGTGGATCTTTTGAACAGAATTTTATCCAGCCGAAGTACCCAATTTTTCAAATTTCACACATACTTTTTTATTTTTGAACATCAAATTACTAGGAAACGGCGTACTATATGAGAAGAAAAGCAGAATACTTTTATTTTACGAAACGTTCTAATATTCATTAGATAGCGTCCAACTTAGATTCAAGAGTTGGGTTTTTTGAATTTTTAGTATTCTTATGGTACATAGTGGTCATAATGAGAAAACTGCTGTACGTGGGTGATATCTTGTGTTCGAAAAATATTAATCGAATAAATGAAAACTGTATTCCGAAATAAATTTAATTCGATGAAACCATTTGTGAGATAGAATTGAAAATAACAGTTTTTGCGGTTTTTAACAGCCTGTATATTTTAAAAGGAGCCGATTCGTAAAGAATAGTGAAGGGAAAAAAATGTTTCTTTGACCTCAAGAACCTACTTTTAAAATGTTTGTTCTAGTCAAAGACTCACCCTGTATAACGATCCTTGAAACAGGAAACAAAGGTTCCCAAACGTCGAATTTATAAGTGCAAGTGGGTAAATCAAGTTACACATGCCTACCAAATATAAAATTTTTATTCCTTTTCGTGAAAAAGGTATTTCAACAAGGTGTCCCATGTCAAGATTGAAGTCAAACAACTAAATCCTTTGAAACTGATGACGTTTTTAAAAAAACGGTAACTTGGCGCTTATCGAGAAATCTGCGACACCATTAATAGTACCCCCCCATAAAATAAAATAATTACTGAAAAAAATGTTCTGGAAGTCTTTTAATATCTCGAACATCAACCAAGATAAAGCAAAATATTTGATACAGAAATTATACAGAAACTTCCTGTGACTCAAAAATGAATCAAGATATCTACGATCTACTTTTTTTTTTGTTTATCTAAGTAATTCTTAAATTCTTAATTATTTGAAAAAAAGATTGGGGTCCTTGACCATTTTTTCTCCAGATGCTCTCAGTGAGCATCGAATTTGGGACACACTGTATAGACATTAGCCTTCCTTCTTATTCGATTTATAACCAGAGCAGCCACATATCGATTTTTGTTAAATATATCATTTATTTGGGTATGGTTTAGCAATTTCCATTGGAAAAAATAAAATTTTCTGGTGGAACTAGTGAGCAATCATTCGAAAAATTCTCGAAATCGAAATCCTAAATAATGGTTAGCATTTCCATCAGTTTTGCGTTATCTAAATACACTTGTAAACGTGAATTGTGAAAATTTAATGAGCTCGATTTCACGATTACAAAGGATCCCTGCTGAAAATAAAGAAGTATAAATTTCTCAACGGTTTCTTATAGTTCATGAGAGTGTTACATAGCATAATTTCATCTTCCGAACCCGAAAAAATCATTTTTCGTTGACCAAAACAAAAAATGACATTTTACGTACTCATTTCCGAACAAAAAGTCGAATATTTTTTAAATGAGGTGCTTTTCGTGACCATAATCTTTTCGTCCTTAGTTACAGATGCAAGAGTGGCGATTATATCAATTTCGAGAGCCAGGATCTGAAGGAAACATGAGTGCCTTCGACAATAACTGTCCTTTGTACTTGTCTAATTAATTCTTTACGAAATGTGCTACATTTTACTAGTGAATTAAAAACGTGGTTTGAATATTAGTATTCATTATAATAAAAAATGGATGGTGATAGCGGTATGAATATGAGTAGCATATGAGATGAGGGGATTGGCAACGACTGCCAAATTGGATGTCGACGAAAAAAATGTAATATACACCTCGGCAGAAACCGTCTATATTGTCTCGACTGCTTGCAGGCTTGTCTGTAATAGCCAGTTTTTCGTCAATGATACATAAATAATAGCTATTTTAATCACGAGCTATTATGCGTGGTGATTTTAGAAGGTACCTATATACACCTAAAGATGATCGTATTCTTCTTCGCAACAATTTCCAGCCAACAAGCCATCCAATCGATTCGCGAATAACTTATTCGAAATTATACTATTGCCTCACATAATCCCATTCGAAATCGCACTATTACCCCACAAATTGTACCGTAATCCTCATCTTATTGCAGCAGTGAGTCATCGCTGAACTGTGACCTGAAAGTACCGGCGCCAGCCTGATGCCACTTAGGTGTAAGTACAGCCTCATTAATTCCTCTGCCTGCTATCTAACCGTGAATTATGGATGTACACAATTTACGTAACCAGAAGGACGTAACTGCTATATGAAATGGTACCTAGGAACAGTTGTATTGTCCTCGGGACTGATCATAATAATTTATACATCTTTCGAATGTGTGAGCTGAAGAATCTTCTGGTAATATTTTCTGTTGGTGTTGATTGTTGATTATAAGTATTGTTTGTCTGCCTAGGGTGTTCCCGTATCTATGCATGCTATTGGAAAAATTCCAATTCACTTCTATTTCACTCTCTTTTATGATAGTGCAGAAGAAGAGTGATCTCTTCTTTACTCACCTTTTCTAGTGTTATATTTCATTATTATCAGTTAAAAATCCATTTTATTTTTTTTTCCATTTCAAGAAATATTTTCATCGCGAATTTTTTTCAAGGTGACTATCATTTTTTTCTATTGAAAGTTATTGACTGTCAGTAACCCTGAAACATACTTCAGTATGAATGATTAACGATGATGAAAGATGACGATCATTATGATTATGAAACCACATATAAGACAAAAAAGTGAACATAATTATTTTCAGTGAGAGTACCTACTCTTGGATGTTATGTTTGATTTTATTGAAAAAAAGTCAGCTCAAATTTTTTTAATTGTTTTCTAAAGGAATTGCCTGGTCTAAAATCTCATTAATTCAAAAAGGCCTTATTCTTCTCAAAATCCCGAATAGGTCCCGATCATTGGCGTAGGAATGATTTTTTTAGCAGCTGGGGTGACCCTAGAACTTTGGGGGGTTACCACCCTCCCACCTATTTATCCACACCCATGGTCCTGAGAATAAAAACCCAAATTCGACCAGTGCATGTCAGTTAGGTATTTATCATCTTTCAATATTCTCCTACTTCCATTTTTTATGGAAAATTCAGGTGATTTCTGCACCTTTCAACAAAAAGTGGATAAAACAGCAGCAATATCATCACTTGAACCAATAAATCTCTCAATTGAAAGGATTATTGAGTATCATATCAGCTGTGCTTTGGGAAAAGAATAAACTTGACTGTGACGTTGTGTTGTAATGATGAATATTCATTGTCTTATACAGGGTGAGTCTTTGTCTCGTACAAATAGTTTAAGAGTAGATTCTTGAGGTCAAAAGAAACACTTTCTCCCTTTACCACTTTTTCCGAATCGGCTCGATTTAAAAGATACTGTCTGCTGAAAAACCATAAAAAAAAAATTTAAATCCACAGATGTGTAGTGTCACATATTTAGCTAGTTATTTTGAAGGTAATTTTGTTTTTCTAAGGGTGGCACAGGGACAGGGCACAGCTCATTATGATAACTTGAAATGGCTGTATGTTTTTATCAGGGTCGAAGCGGAAAAATGTGTTTCAGTGTTTCTTTTGACCTGTATAGAAGTTTTCTTTGGAGGGATTCAACTCAAGCAAATTTTAGATCCACAAGAATTTATCTTCTTCTTTTAAGAGAGGTTCATATCCATTCTTGGATCGTCTTATCCACTACCTATTCTGCTTATAATCGAGGAGGCACTCCTTGGACTCAAGACATGAACGAATATCCTGAATTTCCTAACTTTTGAGATACAGGCTAGTGAAGTTTCCAATTTGCACACTTATTAGCACCTGAAAACTAAAATTGAATTTTTTTTATGAATGATTTGAGTAATAATCAAGAGCTCGAAAAAAGAAAAAGAAACTCTTTTCACTGAAATTTTCCATTTTTCCATTTTTATATGCAGAAATCATACAAAATAAAATCAAATAGATAAATTTGCTCAGACATGAATGAAAATTCCAAAAATAGTTTCTATTCTGAGAGAATATTACTCATGAATAATAAGATTGTTTGTACATCACAAAACGCATATCGATGCATTGAAGGCGTTCAGAAATTTTTATGAAGATATCTACAATAGAACCACTGTTAGTTATATAAAAGGTTTTTTTCTAGAAATTTCATCACCCTGTTTCTCAAATTCAGGACGCTCTGCGTTCCTCTTTCATATGAACTTCTTAAATTGGGTCTAAGAATAGCATTTATTCACGGAACATCTTGCTCGCAAATACGCAATTTTGTAATATTGGGCTTTTAGATCAGCAATTTACAGGTTGAGCCCAAAAACCATGAAGAAGTTACTCAAGGTCCTACGCCTGGAGTACCTACTTGACCAAAATTTTGTGGATTGTTCATAAGTACCTACTATTTTCCAAATTCAACGCACAGACACAGCGACCCTTCAATTCTATATTCTGGAATATTGAAAAATTGATCACAAGCATGAGGATAAATCCTATTTCACTCATTTGTCGTACATCCGCTATGAAGAAGTCTACTGGGTGTTCCACGAGGTTTTGCCAGTTTATCTCGAAGCTGTTTGATCTACGACCTTAAAATTTGGCAGTTATAAACAGTGGGTAGTATAAGACATTTTGAGCAAGCAGCTATTTTGTCACATTTTGGGCCACAGGTTATCATTTTTTGAAAAGTTTAGTAGACATCCTGTATAAAGTTCCACTGATATTGAGGTCTCTCAGTTACTCATTTGGCGATACCAATTTTTTTGTGGTATAAAACCATATTTTGCTATTAGTAAATTTAAACCATCAAGAATCAGTCAGACATGGGTACTTCTGCGGTCTATTCAAAATTCAAAAACGTTGAAACTGACTCAGAGATGACACGTACCTGAAATTCAAATGTCATAGTCGCTCATTAGACTTTGACCTCTCGGTATCCTCAAAGAGTCACGCAGTAGCGGCCGTCATGGGTGCTGCATGCTATGTTCAACTGATAAAGGGGAGACAAATCTGCATACCAACCAGAATCCAATAAAAAGATTCATATCGGTTTTCGAATGTGAAAAAATACGTGAATCGTTTATCAGCTTAACCTGAGATTTGTTTGGATGAGTCTTACCAGCTTGTCCCATACTTAATCTTCGTATTAAAAGAATATAAGTTAAAAGATGAGGATTTGACTCTGAGTGTGTTCGTAACAACTAGTTTCCATCATTTTTTTCGATTTTTTATTTGATTGTTCTGATTTAGAGAAACTGCTTTCGAATACGATTACCATTAATTGTTATGTATACTAGGAAAAAACTATCAAGTACCTATCCTTCACATTCGACAAAAAAATTCAATTTTCAGTTATAATATATCTCACAAACGTTTCCATCAAATGGAATGATTTTTGAATATATAATAGTTCTTCATTGATGTGATGAATCTCTTCCACCCATATCATCCAGTTTCATCATTATGACCATTACATACCATAAAGGAACCAGTAAGTAAGCCTACTAATGGATATTCGACTATTTCGTAAAATGAGAGTATTCCTTGTATATTCTCATTGTCAAGTAATTTGATGTTCAAAAGTAAAATATACTATAATAATAATATAAGAAATTCAGAAAATTAGGTACTTCGGCTGAATGCAACCCTTTTTTCTTGTTGTTCTCCTTGTTGTTCTCCTTCTTGCACCTTTTGAGTTATGTGCCTAGCTGGCGCCATCTACATATCACAGATGTGTAGTGCCACAGATGAAGCTGATGCCCCGAGTAGAAACATCTGCTTTCAACAAGCCTCCTGATTTTGCAAGACCTGTCCGTGGGTATCTATTTGCAGGCATGGATGGGTAGAAGAGGATTTTTTGAAAGGCCTTCCAGGTTTCCTGATTTAACACCTATGGACTATTACTTATGGAAGTATTTGAAAAAGAATGTTTTCAATATTAAACCAGGAAAAATTGAGCAGGTCTCAGTTATAAGACTAGATACAGTGTTATTTCATCCGTACATAATCAGAAGTGCACAAAACGAGTTTGATTTCCGTTTAGGGTTTAGGATATATTGTCATTTAGGTAATGGACAAAATTTCGAGCATTTACTGAAGTACGATCTTTGAGTTCATATCAGTTTGTCCATCTTCGATAAAAATAAAAATTTGATATTTGGAATACACGTGTAACTTGATATACCTTCAAGAAAAGTCATAAAAAATTAAGAGTGCCGTTTGAGAAAATTATCGATGATAAAGTATATAAAATTTGCAACACGCCCTATGATATTATCTTACATCGAAAAGAACGCCATTTTGGAACCTAATCGACCTATCCCAGCATATTTGCAATAAAAAAACTGTTTTTGAATTAGCTACTGCATTTCCAAGTTAAAGACAGGCTGTATATTTTTCGGATGTACAAAATAGGCATGACTCTTTCGATCTTTGAGTTAAAGATTGGAATATTGAGAAGAAGTAGGGCGTACTTTATTGACTTGACTGGTATAGGTATATAGTAATTCAATTTGATTAATCTTGATGAATATATTGGCCACTATTCTGTTTATTTTCAAAGAAATTTCCGATATTCATCGATTTACAAACATGTATTCGAACTTTCGTTAGGAATTATCTATCATTGAAATAATCCAATACCGTTAGATGGTGACTTGGGACAGTCCTGTAACTTGGGACAATTACCCCCTTGTAGATTCCTTTGTTTCTTACCATTTATGAGTGAAGGGACAAACTTATAAGATTGCGTAGCGTCTTTTCGGTCAGTTTAACAATTAATTCCTGTTGAGTTTGCCGTGACCAGAGTGTTTGAATTTACAGGAAAAATTAACGAATTCAGGAGAGTAAAAGAGCGTTTCTTTGTGGCCCTTATATTATACTTTCTAGTGTCCTGTACATGTGTTTCACTTTGTGCATGTGTCATTTTTTTTCTGTATACGTGTTATATTAGGATATTAGATTTATTTTGTTGTTTCATATGGTGACTTGGGACAATGCCGAACAGATACAAGTATTGGCAGCAGGAAATATGCCGATTTTTCGCAGGATATTATTATTTACGTTATTTCCACACAAAAAATCATCAAAAAATGAAAGAAATCAAAGTTCCCTTATTTTGTTTAGATTTTTTACATTTGAGTTGCAATATATTTTTTGCTTTCGCTGTAATAGAGGTTTTTCATTTAATTTCCTAACCGAATTTCATCTATAAGCACAAATTCTAATTTTTCAAAACTATACACCGTCCCAAGTCACCTTTCCCATTTGAAAGTTGAGAAATCAATGGATATTAACTTGTGTCCCAAGCCTCCCAACTCGTTGGGTGAATTGGGACAAGTATATTTTATTTTTTTTTTAAATTCAAATCCGAATTCTGAAGCATGGTATATGTCCTAATCAATCGTCTGTGTTATTTAGCATATTTGATCCTCTTTCTCACATGAAAATAGGACACCGTTTTTGAAATATGACAATATTGAATTTCAAAATCGTCCCAAGTCACCCGAATCTAATTCTCAAATAATCTGGTACTTATTTTAGGAACTTGTACGTGGGTTCCATTGTGCTACCATTCCAATAATAACCTGTATACAGGGTGTTTACTAAAGATACAGAATAAAGTCAAGAGGTGATTCTTAGTCTGAAAACATCAATATATTTATTAGAGAAACATGGGCTCGAATATGCATCCCTTTTCAGATTTAGAAAAAAAGTTTACTTTTTCCACGTTCTCCTCGTTAATGAAAGGGCAACAAATATTTTCTTGAATTTTTCGTCAATAGAACGCCTACTATCTGAATAAAAGTATGGAGCACTCCAATCCAACCACTAAAGTACTTAGAAAATATTCAAAAATGCGTCATTTTTTTCAGGCTGCTATCTTTTTCTTGACAAATACATGACAAAATACTCCAATGATGAATAGAGAGAATGAAGTTTTGAGCTGCGAATTTGTATATTACGATAAGTAAGAGCAGTTTCAAGGGGTGGTAACCACTGAAAATACCACATGAGGAAATAATTTTTTTTGTAGAATACTGAAAGAAATTTTTAACGAAATATCTCTAGCACTTTACTATTTTGAACACGTAATCTTATATGGGCTGCATATTTGAACCTGAAAAAATCAATGTTTTGAAGAAAGGAATCACCCTCCGCATTTTCCGCATCCTCAGGAAACACCCTGTATACATTTGAAACGCATTCCCCGAACAACATTCTCAGGGAGCCGCTCATAATTGGATATTATGCGGTGAGTGCCTGTGGAATTAAATGAATTCGGATGTAATATCGAACATGATAAAGACAATATTTCTACTTGTCCAGAACGCAAGTCACCTAATAAATCACGGCAAGATAGCTCTGAGTGTATAAGTGCAGTATTATGGCTAGAATAAACAAAGGATTCTATCTCGTACCAGATTTTATCGTTTGTACCTGAATACCTACTCCAGACTTCATTCAAACGCAGCGTAGGTAGTTTCATACGCCGCCAAGTAATCTTCAAATAGATCTCTTGCGCTACCTCTACATCCACCCAGGTTTTCACTTTTCAGGAAGAATTTCAGATATCATCTTATGTCGTGTGCCATTTTATGGTTCTTTATAGCATACACTTGGAGAAGGGAAGGAAATTCATTTTGGAAGGAATTTTCACATTTCAAGAGGACCTATGTGGATAATTTCATAAAGGTATTTTCAAAATCAGAGTATTGATTCAGATAGCTCCAACTATAATTCTGTCATTATAGAAAACTGCTTTGTAGATATGTGACAAAACACACTGTTTTGTTTCACCAAGATGTGCTACGTGTGATGATGAAATAACAGTACAACATATTATCCTAATCGAAGGCAAATTATACCTACCACAAAGGAACCATTTAAATGTTAGCGAATCAATGAAGGAGATTAAAATCTCCCTTAACACTTTGGATTTCATGAATAATATCAAGATGAGAAGATGACTAATAATAGTGAAACTATGTAATTCAACGGTACCTACTCCTGAAAATTATATCGCGCCACCCATATTGGGAGGCGCTCTGGTAAATGTATAGTACCCAGTAGAACACGACAATATTGAATAAAGTTCCATCAATTCCAAACGTTCTCCACCGTAGAAAAATGCTATGTTCCTATGATGAGGCCAAATGAGGCCGAAACCATGGTCCAGCATCTGCTTTTCTTCGGTGGAGCGTACTCCATTTGGGGCTTTGACGATGGCAAATTGGCTAGTTCAATTCAGATCGTAACACTTGTTGATATTCATATCAGCGGGTAGTATGCATCTGAATTTATCCTCATTATTATCTAATACAGTACAATCGCGTTAATATGAAAACAAAAAATTTCGGCTTGTTCATATTACAGGAACTGTTCATATTTCTGAAGGTCAAGAAAAATAATTTTTTTATAGATTCTCTAGGTTTTTTTCTTACTGAGTACAAAAATATCGATGATAATTATACATAAAAAATCTACTGAAAAAGAAAAACCATCAGATATTCAAAAAATCATAAATTAAAGTTAATTATAATGACTTATTTTTTGTGGAAAAATATGATGTTATTTTAGACTGAGTCTTCTTCGCGAAAAATTTCGATAAAACCGCTTTTTCATGTAGGTATGTTTTTCAGGGTAAGTATCTCAATCAAACTAACGATAAATCGTGAAAACAAATTCATTCCTTGGAATAAAATAGACAAGTTACAACAAGTTCATACTAGTGAGATTCTACTTTGTTCATATTACAGAGTAGTCCATACAAAAAATTTTGTGTTCATATTACGGAGTGGTTCATATGATCGCGTGTTCATATTAACGCGATTGTACTGTATATAAAATTCTCGTGTCATAGTTTTCGTTACCATACTCCTCCGAAACGGCTTGACCGATTTTGATGAAATTTTTTGTGCTTATCCGGTATCTATGAGAATCGGCCAACATCTATTTTTCATCCCCCTAAATGTTAGGGGTAGTCCACCCCTAAATTTTTTTTTGTATTTTTTAGACAAAATTTTTAATTTCTATTTTTTTATGATACAACATACAAAAATACATACAATCCTCAATTTTTACCCTTCTACGATCAACCCTTATTTTTTAATAGCCATTTCAGTAATTTAATCATTAGGAAATTATTTATATGGCAAAACAACGTTTGCCGGGTCAGCTATCTATGAGAATCGGCCAACATCTATTTTTCATCCCCCTAAATGTTAGGGGTAGTCCACCCCTAAATTTTTTTTTGTATTTTTTAGACAAAACTTTTAATTTCTATTTTTTTATGATACAACATACAAAAATACATACAATCCCCAATTTTCACCCTTCTACGATCAACCCTTATTTTTTAATAGCCATTTTAGTAATTTAATCATTAGGAAATTATTTATATGGCAAAACAGCGTTTGCCGGGTCAGCTATCTATGAGAATCGGCCAACATCTATTTTTCATCCCCCTAAATGTTAGGGGTAGTCCACCCCTAAATTTATTTTTTATTTTTTAGACAAAATTTTTAATTTCTATTTTTTTATGATACAACATGGAAATTATTTATATGGCAAAACAACGTTTGCCGGGTCAGCTAGTTATATCTAAATTTTGATATGTACTGTGAATATTACTAAACTGTACCATTACTGCTAATAACCTAGATGATGAAGCGGCAAATTTTATAAATGAATGACTGAATTTCACCTATTCTTCAAGTTTTTCGAAATTAATATATATTTGACAAGCTGAAAGTTTTTGTTTTAATTGGATCACATTGAGCTCGAATCGGGAACAATTTCAAGAAAACTCAATTTGAATAATTTTTGACCTCCCGATTCATTTCAGAGTAAGTTTTCGGATATTTACGCTCAGGAGTTTTATTAGTTTATTTAAGCATTTTTTGAGGATGCACTTACTGTTTGATCTTCGTAATGATAATGTTTCTTCACATCTCATAACTGCAAAATGATGAAAGCTCAAAAATATAAGTATACAAGTTAGCTAGCAAAATTCTTAATTTCTTAGTTTTATTAGTTTATTTATGCATTTTTTGAGGATGCGCTTACTGTTTGATCTTCGTAATGATAATGTTTCATCGTTTCACACATCTCATACTGCAAAATGATGAAAGCTCAAAAATATTAGTACACAAGTTAGCTAGCAAAATTCAGAATTCTCAGTTTTATTAGTTTATTTATGAATTTTTTGATGATAGACTTACTGTTTGATCTTCGTAATGATAATGTTTCATCACATCTCATACTGCAAAATGATGAAAGCTCCAAAATATTAGTACACAAGTTAGCTAGCAAAATTCTGAATTTCTCAGTTTGAGCATTATTCTCAGCTTGAAAATACATGAACATGTCAATGAAATTCACCTATAGGTAGTAAGATTTCCGATATAAACGAGCTCTATATATAACTATACTAGCGGATAGTTGTAAAATCCGAAAAGCAAGTTCTGTTTTGTTTTCAATTGGGCAACTTTTCATCTTCTGAAACTGTTTGGGGTTTCCACTCCCGCAGTCTCTGTAACAAAATCATTCAAAATTTGAAATAATCGATTTTCTCCTGTGTAAATTCTTGCACTAATTGGTCAGGAGCAAATCAGAAAAAATTGTGGCCTGACAATGAAGGAAACATGGAACTTTAAAATGATAACTTCGGAGCCTACATGTCAGACTCCTTCATCAGACGAATTCTTAAAAATCTTCTGAATTATAGTTTCTCAATTAACATTTGTCAATACATGTAGACGTTGATCTTTGCAAACACTAAGATCTTTAGAACGTGATTTGTTCGAGAATCAGGAGATAAAAATTTGAAATTGAATTCAAAACTGCTGATGGCAATAAGTTGGTTTATAAACCATAGAAAGAAAATGATCGATCACATATTTAAAATAAACTGGATGCAAATGAAAAATTCATGAGTTCACACTGCAATATCAGGATACAATAATTGAAATGAATAAATCATGGAGATATTGATCGGGACAAATTATCGAATAACAATAAATCCACTTATCGTAACCAGAAAAGCCGATTAAAGGTGTTGTGAAAAAATGGACCAAAATAAACGTGTTTTGCATACTGGATCAAGATACTTTCACCGCCGTAGAAATATAGGACAAGATTTCAGTTTCAGTAGAAAATGTATCATAGCTCTTAATTCTATACACCACCTTGTTTTTGATGAAGCAAATGTGTCTACCTACATACATGTAATAATCACAGTCTATCATAAAAGGTCTGAACCAATATACATTATAGGAGTTTATGTGAGATATTTGCGGCTGACTATATTCGACTTTTGACTTCATGAGATGATATTCAAAACTTAAAACAAAAAAATTTAAATTTTGCCTAATCTTTTCCAATTGCTTTTCGATCTCATCTCCCGAATATTATGGATATAATACTTGAGAATTTGAAGTAATCTGAATAAAATAGATAAATGCCCTCCAAATGTAGCACGAGTTATATTAAACTACTTTCTTTGAACGAAACAGAGTTGATTCATTTTTGTGGCCTTCACGATCTGCGTGGCGGCATTGGTGTGGATGGTGTGTCTAATAAAAAAAGGAACTCATACATCAGCTTTCTTTCCCAAGGCTTCAGAGTTACTTTTTTTCACCCCACGATGTCATGCTTGGTTTGCATGACACTGACGCAGGGTATTTTGTTTTCAATCCTTCATTGTTGTTCAGGTTGTGAATATAAAACAGCCAGAAATTTTCGTTTTTTGGCGAAGAAAGGTAATAGTAGAGGGCCCCAAAAAGTTTTTTTGGTTGCATAGTGGTAAACTTTTGGATGTCTTTGGCACTTCTCGGAGGAAATGCGTTCATATGTTAGTATCGCCTTTTTATTATTTTTTCCCTTGAAATTCTAGCAATAACTTAGAGGCAATTATTCGCTGATCATTGATTTCTATTCAGTGGTTTAAAGCAACTTGGTCCATAGATAACTGACCAAGAGTATAATTTTTTCACAAGAAAAATTTTCGTTTTTTTGCCTTACAACCTTCTTCTTTATGTTGGGTTGACGGTTAAGTTAGGTTAGGTTAGGTCAACACTTCGTGATGTTTTCGTATATATTTGTCTCGATGTTGTTCTTGTAGATGACAATAGTTGCTCTCATGGCATAATCTTGAAGTCGTAGTGAATTGCCCACTTGTATGAAGTTTGAGTTTTTCCAACAGTGTCTTGTCCGCAGTCCAACCATAACCGAACCTCAGCTAGTATAGTGTAAGCTGCCCATTGATCGAATAGATACCTCTTCCTTGATTTCCTCACATTTCTTCCTATACCCCTTTTTATAGATGTTTCTAAACCTGATGCATTCATTCCATTTTTGCAGGTATGTTGCTCAAATATGCTTGTTCATATTCACACAATTTCTATCTCCGTATTTGATTTAGTTACCTATTCAGTGTTTTGCCTTGTCTTGTCGCTCTTTTGAGTCTTTTGTTTTTTTTTCCTCAATTCCTATTTTATTCTCATGTTGGGTTTTTCTTTGTCGTATTATGCTCCTGCCCCCTTTAATTTTGGATTTTTTTCTGTATGAAACTTTTTCATCGTCGTGAAAATTCTAACTATACCTACTCGTAATTGATATGTAATGCAAACATGCTTCATCGCTACTATTCTCTTCTAATGCTTTCATCATCAAGAATTCAGAATCTTTCTCATTTTTTCCTTACTATTTTTATTCTATTTCCCTCTTTCAATTTTTTTTATCTATTGAAAATGTAGTATGCAACTATTTTACATAGTTTTTCGATAGATCTTCGTATTGCTTAATTTGTTCCTCATTTCCTCTAAGTGAATCCTAAATAGCTTCTTGTATTCTACTTTTAATGTTTTCTTATGTTTTTTCTTTTCCCACGTACCTAAGTTGCCCGAGTTTTTAACTTTTAACTTTTCGTATTGCAGTTTTATCTTCAACTTTTTTGATTTTTGTCCTTCATTTCCATTGAATTTTGGGATGATTGGAAAACTGCATTTTTGCTGAGGGCTGTGCTTTTTTTCTTCTATAATCGTATTTTCGTAGTTTCTGACAATCATTAAATTTATTAATAAGAATTAATTCAGATGCATACCACCAGCTGATATGCATATCAACAAGTGTTAAGATCTTAAATGAGCAAGGTTATTTGCCATTGTCAAAGCAAGTAAATGGAGAACCTTTCACCGAAGAAAAAGAGAAGCAGACCATGGTTTCGGTCTCATTTGACCTCGTCAGAGCAACACAGCTTTTTCTTCGATGGAAAAACGTTTGAAATTGATGGACTCTTATTGCATGCTGGTAGATGCTACTGAGTATTATTATTTTATTATATATTATATTTCATTATTATTATATTATAATATATGTTATTATTATTATATCGAGGAGTACTCGAGCGCTAACCAGTATGAAACGAGATACGATGCAATCGCCTCCAGATCGAAACCCAGACGAAGGCAATAGTGTATATGTCCCATATTTCCTCTGATTCAGTACGCCGTAACGAATTGAGAATTTGGGAGCAAGCTCAGTTCACGGCAGAAATGATGCCTCCCTGTTTAGACGTGATCCTTTTTCATTCAATTTATTGTTCTTCATCTTTCACAACGTGCGTCAGAAAAATTTTAATCAAGTCGGCTCTGCAATGCATAGTGTTGATTGGCACTGACTGGTGCTGAAATGTTATCACTTTCTTACTGTAATTATTCTTTCTACCATGAACCAAGTTAGCTCAATTCAAAAAATAAATCGACAAAATCATCGCGAAAATTCACCATTCGTATTACCATGGATATACCTACTACTTTTAATTGTGGATATTTTCACATAATTATAATTTTCAACGGTAAGAAAAACTACTGCATAGAAATTCAATACATCGTGGCTATCTGGGTGGCGACATAGAACAATAACATTAATGCCACCTTAACAGAAGCATAAATCTCCATGAACTGGCATAAGTAAAGTTAATTGGTTCAGTACATTGTATACCAGAGTAGTGTAACTCCAAAATCGTGACTTACATCTACGAAGATTCACAATGGATAATAATGTGTTCTCTTATGCCAAACGGGTAGAACAAGAATTATAATATCAATAAAAATATCTTCGCAATCTCGATTTTCTATTAGCGAACATACTGTGATGGTAGATTAAAGTGTTCGGTAGCTCTATTGAAACATAATTGTCCCAATATATCATACTCCATGTGATATAGAGATATACAAGGTGTTTCACGATCAATCGGTTAAATTTTGCTCTTGAATAGAAGATGTAACAGAAAATGTTGTGCTCCATCTACTGATGGAAAAATAGGAAATATTTCACAATTTTTTTCCAGGGCTGGTACAAGTCGAGCAACTTGTGTCGACAACACGTACAAATAATTGCCATCAAGCTTTATCGCGATTGCGCTCGATTATAAATGTAAACCAGAAGTTACGGTGAGTGTTAATTTGTACAATGCGTGAAGGATAAAGCATACGCCAAATAGCTCACGATGCAGGCTTGAATAATTATTCGAAATAATCCGAATAACGCCTCTTATTCCAGCATTCGTGAAATATTTGTGGTGTCTCGTCGAAAACGGCTGGTATTCGATTTAATATTGCACGTGCAGAAACCAGGAAGGAGCGCGTTTATATAATCGAAAAAACATGAACGTGGTCAGAGACGGGAAGGACTTTTTTGAATTCCTTCAGGGGTATATACGTTATTGGAGTAATTTCACGTTTACCTATTTCAGACACCTAACGGATAAATAATAGCTATATTAATATTTGATGATCAAAGTGATTAAAATAATTTTGAGTATGTACCTATATTGAATTCTGGTTTATTATTTTCAATAATGGATCTTGACGATTTGAACTCTGTACGTGTGGTTGCTAGATTGTATATTAGATGTAATCGAAGGGTCTCAAAGAAGGTAGATATTTGCTCACAGAATATTTTGGACGGTGTAAGCATATAAACTTACGCTACCCAGGTGACTCGAATCTTATGTTAATTACGATATGTCTGCACACCGTTAATTTTCCTTTCAATATATTCATTCATCATGAACTATCTTCATGAAAATGAAATTATTTCATACTTTACACCCCCAGCAATTTTATCAATTTTTATCTCTACGCAACGAGTATATGCGAGGTGACAATTTGAAAATTGCCAGTCCAATTATGTCACGACAAGGATGATTTCAGAGAAAATGCCGGAACAGGTCAATTTCTATTCATAGGGGGACATATTTTGAGCAGAATTGTAAGCCGAAATCTCCACAACCCTAGGTGTGAGAGCTATCATCCCTAAATAGAGAATAGGGGCGAGATTTACCTCTATTGAAAGATCACTTGTCCCTCTACATGAATACTATGATTTGCAAATTTTAATTGATTCCTTGAAGTAGTTACAGGGGCTGATAAATTGAAAACTTGCCAGGCCAATTAGGTCTCGACAAGGATGTTTTCAAAGAAAATGCCGGAACAGGTCAATTTTTATTCGGAGGGACACATGTTTCTAGCAGAATTGTAAGCCAAAATCTCCTCAATGTTAGGCCTAGGGGTTATCACCCCTAAATTCTCAATATGGAATAGAGAGTTAGCTACACCTCAATTGGAAAGCAATTTGTCCCTCTTCATATGTAGAGGGACAGAGGGACAGATTTTTGGACACGAAACTTCTTAGGTCTTGGAGAACCAGAGTGTCGCCGTTCGATCGTATGTTGCTTTGTTTCTGGATCGTAGAAATGTCTCATCCATAGTAACAATTCGGTTTAAGAAGTCTACATCGTTTTCAAATCGAGCACAGATCGAACGCGATGCTTCTACCCTTGCACGATTTTGGTCAACATTCAAACATTTGGGGATCCATTTTGCAGCAATTTCTCTCATGTCCAAATTGACGTGAACTATAAGATGAACGCGTTCGTATGAAATATTCAGCGCTTCAGATATCCATTTTAGCCCAATTCGATTGACTGATAAAATCATGTCATGAACTGCATCGATATTTTCGGGGACTGACACAGAAACACGCCTTGCCGATCAGTCACCATCTTCAATGGAAAATTAAGCTCTTTTGAAGCTTGCAGTCCAATTTTTCACGGTGGCATACGAAGGATATTGATCACCAAGGATATTCAGCATATCTACGTAAATCTGCTTACCTCTTAACCCTTTCAAACACAGGTACTTGATGATGGCTCGATACTCTAATTTTTCGATTTTCACAATTTCGGTGGACACCTTCTTTCTTTTAATTTATTGCGTAACTCTGGTTTACTTTTTTGATCTCAATCTTCACAATGACACTTCTAATTAGTTATTATTAGTTGCTATGGTAACGCAATATTTTTTTGAGGCATGGAACTGGTCTAAGCTAACTAGATATCAATACATCCTCGTATATTCTTGAAGATGTTGGCCACTCATTCTTTCATACATACTTTTTTCACCACGAAGCCTCAAACATTGACCAAATGAAATATTTAGAAAATTTTATGATGGATATAAAGCTGTGCTTTTTTTCGAATAACCACAATAATGATATCAATTGGAATATTTCAATGAAGAATATTTTAGCAAAAGAAAACTTTTAAATAATTATACGCATTGCGGTGGTCCCTAGGAATGTAACTGGCTGTTGAAAAAATTGCCATTTTTGAAAAAAGGCACTTTTGCAGGAGAAAGATTCCTTTGGTATTTTGTCAGAGCACCCAATTGCATTTCTATAAGTTGTTTCAGGATTAACCATTCATTCCGGGACACCCTGTATAGCTTCAAGTAGATTGCTTGAAAAATTATCCATTGGCGGATTATTCGCATTCTGGAACATTTTATGCGTTATTGTTCGCCTTATATTTCATGTATAATCGTTTAATGTCTTCAAGACATTTCCATCTGTCTTCAGATGGAACTCCTAGTGTTAACACATGCATGTGTAGGAAGCAAAAAGTAACCCACCAATTACTTGCAAAACCGATTAAATTGCAGGGAGTTCCAAAAGTGACCAGCTACCCAAGGAACCAGTCCCGCTTGCAATATACCCCCTACCAGGGACCACGAAATTAAAAAGGAGATCGTCTCTTGTTACAATACAATGCTTCAAAATACACAGACAAGGCTACAGAGGCACCGTGACTTATTACATTCGTACATGCACTTTTGTACCCATTGTGTCATTGTATGTGGCATAATGAAACCCAAAATCATCATTTAAAAGCGATTGGTACCGGAAACCATGGCGGTTGATTAAATTCGTTGTAATTTCTGTGTCAGGCCTTTACCTGTGTGAAAAGAGAAATTCATGATTGGATGAGAATTATATATGGATCTTTGGCAGACGACAAGATGTCAGGATCTTGAATTTGAACGCCATTCAAATAAATTGGTATGAGTTTACCCATCTAGCTTTTCAAGGGCAGGAGCTGTTGTAATAGCGTCGCATATAATATGCAAGTTCAATAGGAAATTTCAACCTCTGACATTTTTTAGGGTCTTCACTCTCACTCTCTGAAACAAAACAATTGATTTTGTATATACTTTTTTTCGGTTGAGGAAAGCGATAATAGTAGGATGGAGCCAAATCTGGCGAATAAGGGGGGTTTTCTAGTAATTCAAACCCTAAATAACGAATTTTTTGCATGGCAACATGAGTTTTGTGTGCAGGTGGTTGTCCTGCAAAAACAAAACACCTTTGGATATCTTTCCGCGTCTTTTATGTTTAATTTTTGCCCGTAGAGTGGTCAGTAATGTCGAATAGTAATATCCGGTTATTGTTCTAGCCTTATCCAAAAACTCAATCATGATTACTGCATGACAATACCAAAAAACTGAAGCAAGAACCTTTCCAGCTGATTCTTGGACACGAAACTTCATAGGTCTTATAGAACCAGAGTGTCGCCTTTCTAATTATTGTTGCTTTGTTTCTGGATCGTAGAAATATACCCAAGTCTCATCCATAGTAACTACATATTTGGTTTAAGAAGTCTACATCGTTTTCAAATCGAGCACAGATCGAACGCGGTGCTTCTACCCTTGCACGCTTTTGGTCATCATTCAAACATTTGGGGATCCATATTGCAGCAATTTTTCTCATGTCCAAATTGACTTAAACTATATGATGAACGGGTTCGTATGAAATATTCAGTGCTTCAGATATCCGTTTTAGCCCAATTCGACGGTCTGATAAAATCATGTCTTGAACTGCATCGATATTTTCGGGGACTGGCACAGAAACTGGCCTTCCCGATCGGTCATCATCTTCAATGGAAAATTTAGGTACCTCTTTTGAAGCTTGCAGTCCAATTTTTCACGGTCGCATACGAAGGACATTGATCACCAAGGGTATTAAGCATATCTCCGTAGATCTGCTTACCTCTTAACCCTTTTAAATACAGGTACTTGATGATGGCTCGATACTCCAATTTTTCGATTTTCACAATCGGTGGACATCTTCTTTCTTTTAATTTATTGCGTTACTCTGGTTTACTTTTTTAACCTCAAACTTCACACTGACACTACTAATAAATTTTTGTTCGTTGCTATGGTAACGCAATATTTTTTTTATGCATGGAACTGGCCTAGGCTAACTAGATGTCAATACATCTTCGTATACATGGAAGGTTACGTTATTTGAAGCACAAATTGACCTAATCTAAATTTCTTACGTTTGTTCCTGTCATATTTTGACAACATAGTGTGATTACTTAAAGAAGCTTCACTCCATATATGTATATAAGATGGTTTTTCTCGTCTTTTGTAGATTGGAAGTTAATAACAACAATTTGATGTCTGTCTCTATAAACAGGATGTATTTACATAAGTTTCATCGAAACGTTACAAGAAATATCCTTCCTATAAACAGGAATCGGAAATTAATTCTAGTAGCTCCTAAATACTACGTATGGGTGATTCATAACTATTGGGACATAGGCTAAGGGCAGATTGTTTGGACCAAAATATGGCGAAAGGACCAAATATGGCGAAAGGACCAAATATACCTCAGTAAAATATTGCTTTGGAAAAAGATAGAGGGCGTTAAAGTTGAATTGTTTTTTTGTTTTTTGCTAATAATTTCACTGTATATTTTTTCATCCGTTTTTAAGAAAAACACAATTGAACAGTTCAGAGCATCGGAAGGGGATTTGAAGTAACAATTTATTTATTTCATTTATTTATTTCGACGATTAAGCATAATTAAAAATAATAAACCTAAATTAAATGTTCTACGTGGCTTCCTCCGATTTCTATGCCTTTTCTAATTCTTTTAATAAAAGACTTTCGAACTTATTCTGTCCCCTTATAGAAAATTCAACTTTAACGCCCTCTATCTTTTCCACATTTTATTGAGTTATATTTGGTCCTATAGCCATATTTTGGTCCAAACAATCTGCCCTTAGCCTATGTCCCAATAGTTATGAATCACCCGGTATAATATACGGAACGGAAAATTTAAATAAACAAAACTGCCAAAGAAAAGTCATAAAAATGAAATATGTTTACTTAGACTTCTCGTCTAAGGAAATGCGAGTTTCCTTTTTACATGCATTCTATTAACATACCTATCCGAACCAAAAAGATCCCTAGTACGGTTCTGTTCTTGACAGATCGCTTAATTCCCTTCTATTGCTAACATTCTGTTCTTCACCGAAAGATATCCACCGAATTGATACTCCGCCAAAAAAGTAAGCCGTATATCATCAGGAAACCTATGAATATAAATAAGGTAAGACAATTGGAAATCCGCCCAAGCGGAAATAAATGTTGCACGCGAGGTAACTAGTGCAGAAAATTATACTGAATATCACTATCAGATATTTAACGACATGACTTATGTATCACGTTGCTATTAGGATATCTTGAGGATGTCTTCCCTGTTCCTTTGTTATAACTCAACAGCGTTCTCACCAACACTTGAGTTATAATCTCTTTTGATAGAAAAAAACTCCAAAGGATACGGCGAAAAACAAGATAAGTACTAAAGTGAACAGAAGAACGTGTGCTCGCTATAAGTAGAGCGGTCATCCATGCAGGTACTGAGCATGAGTGGAAGCGGCTATCATCTACCATCACACTTCTATGGTCGAAATCTAAAATGATGATATTCATTTCCAGTATATTTTTGCCATCTTCTGTACACGTAGAACACTGAATTAGATTACTCTTTTAATCGTTGACAAGCATGAATTATTAGCATTACAAAAATACGTATGTTTTCAGTTTTCGTCTTAAAAAAATTACAACTCCTCATATAATGATTGCCGAAACGGTGGTCTATCCAGAATGAAAGCTTTCCATCTGCTTTACCTCGAAGACAGGAGAACTTATTTCTCTTCGTATAAGTTGCTGAATTTCCTCATTGACTCTATAGACCTGTTGTCTCACCTGAACTTTCATGTTCCTAGGATCAATAGCAGAATTTGCCAGTGTTTCTATTTTGCTACAACACGTACTAACACTTTTTGTAGATCCCCACTTTTTCGATCTGCAGTATATGTAACCTGTGCTGCCGGAATGTAGATGACAATTCAGTTTGTCTGTCTTGCGTTTATATATTTTGTTTCATTTTACTGTTGAATTTGTTTTTACTTTCAATACCTATGTTAGTAGGTATATGTATATATTTTTGTTTTATGATTCCTTAGTTTTTAGATAATATTGTCAGTGGCCTATATAATTGGGCCTATTGGACAATAAAGTATTTATCATTATTATTATAAGGTATTTGAGAAAACGACAATTGATAAATCAGTTCATGTGTAACCTCAAAAACCAGATTATTCACGCAAAAATCATTGTCCTTGAGAAAAACTTTCGAAAGTGTGTTTTCTAAGAAATTTTTCATCAGAAACAAAAAAGTTCGACATTACAACAATACGGCAAGCTAAGGCAAAACCGATCCTTTTGCGAAGAGTTTCACTGCTCACTCGACCATAGAAACATATACTCACAGCTTCCAGGACATCCAACTGGTTTCTGGGAACACGAGGACCTGAAAGAATTTCTGATAAAGTGGGTACTGAAAAATAGTTTACCACAATTGACAAATATTCTCTGGAAATTATTCAACCCATCTAATAAAAAACGAATTTTTCGGGATTCTTGGAAGAGCGCACGAGTACCCATTCCAATTGAGGAGGAAAAGAAGTGCTTCTCATCAAACCATCGCCAATAGTTGTGATACAAAGTACAAAAGTCATAGAAGCAGTTATAAATCTCGAAATGGTTAATTACATAGAGGGCAAGACTCTCACACACAGTGACAAACAATATTGTTTTGGCAAATACAGATCAAGAGGTGATCTCCTTAACATGAGAAGTATTTGTGAGCAAATACTATTGAGCTATATACAGGGTGTCTGCAAACAAATGCGAAGGACTTAGGGAGATGATACCCTTTATACATAGAAACGATATCAGTGGCTCTTGACACAACCAATTCAATAATGTCTGGAAACAGGTTTTTCTGAGTAAGTTTTCTCTTTATGGTTTTCATTGAACTCTATGGGAGTAGACAAAGAGTAGCATTTGTGCGGGGTGGATAATATCAAATTGGTTGGATTCATTGTAAAAACTGGAGGGCCCAAAGGATGAGTTTGGTCACCAACTATCTTTCTTCTGATACCTATAATAAATGATTCTGCATTGTTCACGTCCATGTTTAAATAATTAAGTACTATTCGCAGGGAGTTGAACAGAATTTAACTTAATGATAAATGATGTTCTCAATTCAACCGACACATCGTCAGCTTCAGAGAGGACACCTACAAAGATCCAAAAACACAGAGTAACTCTTCGTATTTGGATATTTTTCATAATCGTTTCTTATTTTTTTGAAAACGTAACGTCCGTTCCGTAGACTATGGAAGTTTGAAATTATATAATCTCTGGTGTAATTTTTGAAATGAAAATTTTTTGCCAAAATTTATAACCGATTCAAGCAAACTCTTGAAGTCTTGCTTGACAATTCCTTCAAATCTGAAAGACAAAGAAAAAAAACTGAGTATTACGTTCAATAAGCACAGAATATCAGAGTTCAAAATTTTATAGGGGTACTTAAATTTTTTGGAATGCACGTTATATCAAATAGGAATTGTCCAAACAGAATGTTCTATTCATATGAATTCCCAGTAGTATAAGCACGAAAAATCTCCACGAAAACCAACAAAAAACACTGCGAAATCATTCTCTCTCCGACAGAAGGAGAATCACGTACAAAACTTCAAACAAATAAATATTTCAGAGGGGATTTATATGGACAGTGTTACGACAAGACCGACGGACATTGGATAATGAATGTTGGGACGAATGTAAGAATCAGTTGTAATTTAATTTGCATGGTTGACCGACAGAAGAGCCAATTGAAAATCATGTGAGATGACTGCACGCACGCTTTGTTTGCATGTGACGCGCCGAAGAAACCACTAAATTCGAATCGACAGACTCACAAATGATGAGCTTTTTATTCCGGTGCGGCAATTGATCTGAGGATGTTGCTTACTCGGGGTAGAAACTCAAGAACTAACTCTCGCTCCACAATGAATTTGATGTTCTGAAAGAATGACCGACGTACTATTCTGTTTCTGGAAGTTCAAAAGAGGTCCACACCGTTTTAGTGGTCAGTTCAAAAAGAGAAAATGAATATCTTACGTCAGAAAGTAATAATTTATGTGGGGTTTCCATTAAAATTCAATTCAATAAGTTCGTCATATCGGAAAGTAGGAAATTTTTTATTCGTTTGAAGGAAAAAAATAAAAAAATTTTTCATTGAACAATAATATTCATTTATGTCATTAAGGCCCGTTTGTACCAATACCCCTTAAAACGAGTACTTAACTAAGTTTGAAGTAAACGGTCGCTTAATTTTATTCCCAGTTGCACGACTGTTTCTCAACAGAATCTTAAGTAAGGGGCTCTTAAGTTTTTATGTCTAGTGATATTTCAGGCGCAACTTCATCCTAGTCCAATAAAGCCATTTTATTGGTTGGCCGGTTGCCGATGATCGTTGTCATTTCATTAACCTATATTGATAATGATAATGGTTGTCAAATAAAAGGTACCTAAGTTTATATAAGTGCAACACTTTCTTTGTAAGGTCTTGTGTGAATTTGTTTTACTAATGTTGAAGAGGAACGTGAAGAAAATGCCCTTGTTAGTACGAATACGGTAAATGATTGCCAAGCAAGCGGTGGTAATTGACGAAGGGCACTCAACTTCTCAACAGAAGAAAAGAGTTTGTTGCTAACTATAGTATGATTTGTGACACCAAATTGAAAATTAAAAAAGACTGATGGCATTACAATAAAAGCAAAAGGAAAGGCTTGGTATTCAGTAATGAATTCATTCAATTTTCAAAATCCATCAAAAATGAGAAGTTCTGCAGCCAGTTCAACAAATTATTTTAGGTTAGAATCCCGCCCTTAAATACCTAAGTGGTCATTACAGGAGCGCTTAAATTTAAGGCTAGCTTTAGCCATTTAAATGTCACTTAACAGTTGGTCCAATGTAATTTAAATTAAGGGTTCATTCTAAGGGACACTTAACACTAAGTGGGTTTGGTGCAAACGGGTCTAACTTTCCCAGGTGAAAGTATCTCTTCTATGAATTTCCACATGAAAAAATTCCTCGAAAATCCTCGCTATTGGTTACAAATCTTATCCTGGTGAAATTGTAAAAAGACGTTCGTTAATTGCTGCAATCTATTCGAAGGAAGTGGAAACTATTGTAATATTCGTTACTCCTACTTATCGTTCAAGTGTTGTGGCAACACCCCACATTCTGTTAGTCTTTCCCCCTTTACGCTTTATACGGATGGCGAGAAGTTCCACTGGCATAAACTCCTCTTAAGTGTATGGTGATTTTCAAGTTTGATGATCATACCAATCAACGGATGTGTTGGAATAAACAAGTACCTATCAATAGTACAATACGTATAGTATAGTTTTTACCTTTATGCACTCTCATACTTTCATATTCACAAGACACGGTTGGAGTTGGAAATAAACATCCTACAACCATATAAATCACTACCAGTGGATGGCATATTCCCAGTACTCCTGCAAAAAGTATTAGAGGAGATTCTTTCTCATCTTCTGAATATTTCCAGCAGCACTGAGGTATATACATACAAAATAGTAACCGTTATACCGAAAATAGAGAATAAAGATGTAACTGATCCCGGATCTTTGAGACCATTTTGTTTTGTTCAACATCATTTCAATTGAAAATGATAGAGGAAGTAGTGAAAAACTAGGTACTCAAGAGAACTGAGAATCTTAAGTGAAGTCTGTACTTCACAAATGGGGACGATCGAAAGAGATGCTCTGTATCAGCTGACCGAAGTCATCATGAGTACTCTCGATAACACAAAAATCGCAATGTGTGCCTTCCTGGACATATCTGGGGGCATTTCACAACACGAGTGTACTAGTAACTAAAAAGTAATGAGTGAATAAAACCATTGTTGGAGAATAGCTGGGACACAGGTGTGTAGCCAAACATCCTATGTTGAAGCCACTTACGGTACACCTCAAGAGGAAGTGATATCTCCTCTTCTTTGCAGCTTAGTAGTGAATGAAACTGCTCCACAGGCTCATGGAGCTTGGCTACGAATAAACAGGTTGATTAATTAGGAAATGCGCCTAAAATCAAAGTAGATGGAGGACACCGAGTTTCTTCTAAATTACCTTCATTTTATGAGTATACCATTATTCGCAACCAGTAAGCCAGTATTTAATCAGTTATAATTTAATAACCACCCTATATATTTTAGTGATATTTGATTGATATGTTCTTTATCAGGAGTGCTATCGATTTTGCTGATAAATTATTAAAGACCTTCTATATTATTCAAGGTTTCTCGGCTAGAATGCCAACTATAAAAAATTTAATAAAGTCGAAATCAAATTCGTTTTGAAGAATTTGAACCCCTTCGCCAGTCAATATTGTGAAATAATATAATGTGCTACCTATAAATAATAATTAAGGTTTCATGAACAGTTCTTTGTGTTTTGATACTTTCAGATTAAAGAACAGATTGAAGCAAGTATCTTCGTATGAGAATCAAAGTTTTTTTTTGTCAGGTTACCTACTCTCGAACACATTGTGTGGCATACTTTTCTAGTTTTTCTTAATAAATTTTTATAATCGATAGTGTCGGAAGCATTCAAAAAATCTTCAAAGAAGTACATGAAATATATGAATTATTCGAAAATCATTGATTCCCAAGTATAAAATTGGGATAAATAAGTTGTAAAACATTAGGGGGCACCCGGGTTTGAACCGGGGACCTCTCGATCTGCAGTCGAATGCTCTACCACTGAGCTATACCCCCTATATTTAATATAAAAGTAGTGGATATTTACAAATTGCATTAATTCTATTATTTCTTGTATCAACTCAGGTACTGCTTTTTTAAACATAAGATGGATTGTATGATTCGCTGGTGATGGGACTGATTAGTGATTTCAACTCATGAAGTAGTACGGTTCAGTTTTCAATATATCATCATAATTATTGAGTGAGGTATTGTATTTCTTTGAAATCCCTCATTTTCCCTTTTCGTCCGTAGTATGACTCAATAGTGTCATCCCACGGATGTCCCTGGGATATCTTTGGGATGGTGTAGGTAGGTATAACCCTTTGTAGCAGCCAAGGGATATACATGCACCATTTCTAGTACCTATGTTATGTAATGATTTATACTAAGTTCGAAAAATACACTCCGTCGCCTCTCTCTACTCCTTTTGTTCTTTTTATCGAATCTTTCCCACTAAACTCGATAAAAAGAACAATAGGAGTAGAGAGAGGCGACGGAGTGTATTTTTCGAACTTAGTAAATAGAGACACTCCATAGGACATCCTTGACGTCTCTGGGATGTCCATATAGAATGTATATACTCATGTTGTTAGAGTAGATATTTTTATTGAATTTATCCATTACTTATTTGAAAGACTGCTATGACCACAAATTGATAGAACAATATTGTGATGCAGAAATAATTTCAAATATGCATTTTTGAGTGAATTTTTAAGAAAAAAAAGAAAAGGTCTAGGAATGTGCCTGTAGTTTGCTTGGGACGCATCTTCATTGAGCATTAATTATAAAGGCCAATTTCACCAAAGATATAAGCCGAGACTAGAAGTAACTGGCGTTAAGGAAAGAAACTCCCCATAAGCATTTGTCGATGTTAGAAACAGTTTGTTTGAATTTTAATCTGAGTTCAAGTTGAGCGAAGTTAATCACCGTGTGCTGAAATTAGTCCTATAAGTCGTTATAGCACAAGCACAAAAGATATATCAAACAATAATTGAAATAATAACTCCCAATAATAATGCATGAACTCAAAGTTTACTGCAACCCGAATGCGGTCTTCAACTACTGGACCAAAATGCAACTTTATAGATAAGCCCCGCTATGTACCTATAAAAGAAATTGAATTTCCAAAACAAATCATGAATTTGTTTTTTGATACACTCACAGCTTTCATTTCGATTAGCTGATGATTGGTCGTAATAGAACCCATATTTCGACCAACCAATGACATGGACTCGATGTTTTGATCAAAGCTTCCAGAGGCCTCATCGCCTGTACCTACCTATTATCAAACACAGAACTCCCACTTCACTACAGTATGTTGAAACTCGCTAGTTCAACAGAATCACTCTTCAATGAATTATTCAACTTATGTATTCATTTCCATCCATATCATCAGTAATCAATCATTCCATCTACTATCTACGGAAAGATTGCTAAGAATCTTGTTCTTATCTCAATTATAAGATAAAGGACGATGTGAATATTGCTCATTTGGATAATGAGCTGATAGACAGTGAAGAAACCATATGCTCTGGGGAGTTTACAGGAACTGAGTTGAATCTAACACTAATTCGATGATAACAGAAGTTACTAGACTAGAAAGATGAACTATGTTCGAACTGCTCTTACAATGATGTATATTCAAAAGGATATTTAACTTGTCTTATGTAGGTACTGAATTTCAAGGATTCATTTCAGGCTATGTTTTTGAGAAAGGCCTTCAGTGCGGTTGGTGAACAAATACGTGTGTAATTTTTGTTTGAAAAATTGTTTTCAACTGATACTTGAGTGAGTTTCCTGGGCCAATTAAAAATTGACCTGTTGAAAAGAATAATTTTTCTTATTTTTATATGGGTTGGACCATAAGAAACTCTTATTGACAGAAATACAGGGTGAGTTTTTGACTCGTACAAATATTTTAACGGTAGATTCTTGAGGTCAGAAAACACTCTTTTCTTTAAAATTTTTTCGAAACGGCGTGGTTTGAAAGATACTAGATAGGCTGTTGAATAACCAAAAATAATCATTTTTAGTTCTATCCCACAAATGGTTTAATCGAATGAAATGAATTACTGAATAAAGCTTTTCATTTATTCGATGAATATTTTTCGAATACGAGATAAAACCCACGTCTTCCAGTTTTCTCATTATGACCGTATCATCATCATTCATCATCATCATCATTGCTGTATCCCGTTGCCGGGAATGAATCTACAAAAAGACGAAAAAAGGGAAAAAACAAAAAGAAAAGAAAAAAAAAGGGAAAAAAAAAGGTACGAACAGACTCATAATTTTTCAGGACTAATTGCGACTGTGTGCTCGTCACCAACCAGATCTGGCCGCCGCTGTATCCTTCTCGAGTCTCCATTATAATTGTGTACCAAAGACCTCCACTGTGACCTGTCTAACGCTAGTTGTTCCCAGTTATGATTGGCATTAACTGATTTTAGGGATTGATATAGTGTATCCTTAAACCGCTTGTGCTGACCTCCTGGTTTCCGGGCACCCTCAGTGAATTCGCCATATAGAGCTATTTTGGGGAGTCTTGTGTCTTGCATCCTCAGAATGTGGCCGCTCCATCTGAGTCGGGCCCTCGTTACTTGAGTCTCAATTGTTGTACAACTCGCGCGTTGCAAGACTTCTGCATTCGAAGCATCGAAGCTTTGTGGGACCATCTGATGTGCATTATCTGTCTTAGATGACGTTGTTGCGTTTGTTCAAGCTGTTTAATATGTCGCCTGTAGGGCGTCCAGCTTTCGCTTCCGTAAAGGAGCGTTGGGACCACTGCTTTGTAAACAGCTGTCTTGGTCTTCAGATTGAGGTCGTGATTTTGAAACACTCTATCCTTTAGCTTCCAGAATGCCCGTGAGGCCGAATTGATACGGTTGGGTATTTCCGTGTCAAGGTTAGCCCCAGTATTTATGAAGCTTCCCAAGTATTTGAACTGCTCGACTTGTTCTAGAGTTTCATTCTCCAGGCTGATATCTGTTGGAAGGCTTTCTGGCGGACTTACCAGGATTTTGGTTTTGTCGATATTGAGTCTAAGGCCTAAAGCTTCGTATATATGACCGTAACGTACCATAAAAATACCAGAAATTCAAATGAAACAACTCTTGAAAAAGTTGAACGCTATCTTATGCATATTTGAACGTTTTTTAAAATAGAAGTATTCTTCATATTTTCTCTTATAAGGCGCCGTTTTCTAGTAATTTGATGTTCAAAAATAAAATGTATCTGTGAAATTTGGACATTTGGGTACTTTGACCGACTGCAACTGTTTTTTAAAAGGTCAACAGATGTGTAGTGTGTAGTGTCACAAATTTAGCTAGTTATTGTGAAGGTAATTTTGTTTTCTAGGGGTGGCACCGCTCATTATAAAAACTTGAAATGGCTATATCTTTTTATCAGGGCCGAATCGGAAAAAATGGTGTACGAAAAAGTGTTTCTTTTGACCTCAAGTATCTACTGTTGAAATATTTGACGGAGTCGAAGAGTCTCACTGTATTGATTTGCTGTTTTTGATGAGAGTATCTTTGTTAATATTTTCCTTGAGAATTTTCTGAATCATGATTTTTTTTGTGTTCGTCTTTGGTGACATCATCAGGTTGTGAAGTTAAAAGGTTATTTTAAATTCCTATAATTAATTCGTATTGCGTGAAGAATTCTCCGAATTTGTTGTATTTTTTTTATTCATTTTCCATTTTTTTTCTGGTTATGAAATAACAAAGTTTATATTCATTTACCAGTTTAACAACGGAAAATGTGTAGCAAGGCGCAAAACCCTTTGTAGTAAGAATCAATCATATTATATTATCTTTATAAGCTCCGCATATATCTGTAAGAAATCTTCGATACATCAGTGATAAATCCGGTCGATGGCAAGTACACAGTACACATAACCTTTCCATCTGAAATTATCGCGACATAGATGACTAGATATAAATTTCATCATCAAGCGAAACCGACTCGACTAAACTCTGTTAGATATTCAGATATTCCTATCATTAGCGAAACATTCCTTGGTACAAGAAGTGCTACTGGTAATAAAGCAAAAATTCAGTTTTCCCAGTAGTATATTATTGCATGCCCAACTTGTTGCAATGCCGCAATTCAGATCTCATAGATCGATACTTCTATTAATCTAATGAAGCAATCCCATGCTATATGTGCATTGGTTCGATTCCATCTACGTGTACAGCAATGAGAAAATGCATAATTAGTCGGATGATATTCCGCGTATGTTGCATCTCCCAGTATCTATGCGTAATTATAACGAAATATGCATAGTTTCAGAGACTGAAAGGCTCGAAAAAACCAGAAGCCAGAAAGCTCTGACGATGAAAGTTCTGTTCTTACTTATCTTCACGTAGGTACGACGGATCAGTTACCAATAAAGCTGAGTAAACACTTTTAAGATTTACAAAATACGTAGGTATACATAATGAATGAACATAATACATACATTACCTGGGTCGCACAATTTTATTGCACTGAAGCTACAACTTGAAATTTTCATGAATAATAAGGAAAAATAGGGAAACACCAAAAACATTTTCGTGTTTGACATCCTGCTCTAATAATATATTGTCTGCTCAATTCTGTCGGTTCCTTGGATTCTGAAGAAAAAATTGCTTGTCAGGTGCCATCTTTAGGAAGATATTCTCAAGCAAAGGCTGTTCAAAGAGAAATAATAACTATATTAAAGACCCACACTATTTTTTGACCAAGAATCAACAATCATTCTAAGTACTACCTAATTATTTTTCTGAAGTATACTTCATCTAATTGTTCTGCGGGAAAGTAATCTTCTTTTTCAGACGTCTTTCATCCAGTGTTGGATATAGGCCTCTTCCAGATTCTTCCATGTTTCTCTGTCTTTTGCTGTCCTTATTCCGGCTACAGCTACTATATCGCCTATCCATCTCTGTTTAGGTCTTCCTACGCTTATTCATCATCAATCTAGTTCAATAAATATTATGTTTATTGTCTGACTAGCACTGCCGTAGCCGTGGGTTCGAGTCTTGGCTTGGTTTCTGTTGTCTGAAAAGAAGGAACAGAAACAATATTACATTGATGATTGATATCCACAGATGACAAAACTAAAATGAATAACCTAAGATGACAAGATTCAAAATATTCATTTATGTACCAAGGTGAAAAACTATTACGGTCGAGGCGCAGCGAAGGCTAGCAAGCAGGCGAGACAATTACTGCTTTCTTTTGACCGTTTGAGCTCCTGTGCTTCTTGCTCGAGTACCGATGCGTTCATTTCGGTTGAGGCGTGAAGCACCCGAGCTTTACCCAAAGATTGTAGAGTTTTCTCCTCATTCATTCATTGCTGTATCCCGTTACCTCGAAGAAATCTACAAAAAGACATAAAAAAAAGAATATATATACTTATAATTCCTTAGGGCTAATTGCGACTGTGTGCCCTACTGTAACTGAAGAGTCCCAACCGTGACCTACAGATCCTTCCACACTCCGGGCATGGATAGTCACCAACCAGATCTGGCCGCCGCTGTATCCTTCTCGAGTCTCCATTATAACTATGCACCATAGATCTCCACTGTGACCTGTCTAACGCTAGTTGTTGCCAGTTATGATTGGCATTAACTGATTTTAGGGATTGGTGTAGTGTATCCTTAAACCGCTTATACTGGCCTCCTGGCTCCCTCTGCCAATTCGCCATACAGAGCTATTTTGGGGATTCTTGAGTCTTGCATCCTCAGAATGTGGCCGCTCCACCTGAGTCGGGCCTTCGTTACTTGAGTTTCAATTGTTGTACAACTCGCGCGTTGCAAGACTTCTGTATTCGAAACTTTGTGGAACCATCAGATGTGCATTATCTGTCTTAGATGACGTTGTTGCGTTTGTTCAAGCTGTTTAATATGTCGCCTGTAGGGCGTCCAGCTTTCGCTTCTGTAAAGAAGCGTTGGGAGGACGACTGCTTAGTAAACAGCTATCTTGGTCGTCAGATTGAGGTCGTGATTTTGAAACACTCTGACCTTCAGCTTTCAGAATGCCCGTGATGCCGAATTGATACGGTTGTGTATTTCCCTTAGAGTTTTCTCCTACCCCCTTTTGCACCAACCCAAAGTCAAGTCGAGGTTGTCGAGTGCGCGAAGCCCGTAAACACACTTGGTTGGTGCATTCTATTTGGGAGCAGTTCATGGGCGAGAAGCCCGAAGCTGTAACGGTGCATGAAGCACAAAAAAGCGCCAAATACAGGGCTGCTGACTTCAAGTGTTACAAATTCAAAGAGCTGTTATTTCGTCGATTTAAAATATTTTCATTTGAAAATTTATAAAAATATTGAAAACATATTAAAGTTTGAGAAAACGATGTCATTGTTCGAAATGTCCACCCTTGGCTCGGATGACATCCTTGATTCTGCAGAGGAATGCATTGAACGCTGTTCGAATGTAATGTTGAGGTATTCGATTCCATTTCCGGCGAAGACTCCAAACTCTGATGTTATTTTGAGAACACTTTTGCCTCCAAAATACTCAAAATAAAGAAATCCAACAGGTTCAGATCAGGTGAATTTGAGGGCCTCTATTGTGAGGAAATGAAGCGGGGAACGGCATTTCGCAAAAATTGTTGACTTTTTCGAGCTTTATGGTTCGGTTCCTGTTGGAATGTCCATGCTCTTTTACCAAAAGTTTTCTGTGCCCAAGATAAATGTAGATTTTAAAACCTTCTCGAGATAACTATCCTTGTTAACTTTGACGCCCTGGTCGATAAATACCTGCGGAAAGCAACTTTCCGCAAACTATAACGTGCTGCATCTATTTGTTGCAGATTGTCGTTCGTCTTTCCTGGTAACTACACACGATCATTTTTTTTATTCACGTATTGTTAAACAATGAAAATTTTCTCATCCGAAAAGACTATGTTCGGCATAGTACGAGTTTCGATCAAGCGTTTTAAGTTTCAACTTTTTCGATTTTTCAAGCCGCGTTTTTTTCTCCGCCGGTGTAAGACATTGCACTTTTTGTATTTTGGGAGGCTGCAATCCAAGGTTAGTTTTCAATATGTAAGCCATTTTTGCGGAACTTTGCCGTGGATTTCGTTGAATTCGGCATCTCACTGGATCATTTTCGGAGATGTTGCCACCACCATGGCGTTTTGCGATGCTACAGTATCATTGTAACGTATGATGGTTCGGCACAGGAACATTTTATTCACACGTAAATACTACAGCTCACGAAAAATAGCTGGTTGCGATTTTCTGGCCAAATATAAGGCGATTCACTGTTACGTTTGAATTCCGTCTTTATGTATCTCTTCTATTGTGACATAGACGAATGTATTTTTGTGGTTTTGAACGCAACATAATAGACTCACGTCTGTCGAATTTTGAATGCGCTGTCATTAGCCGTTTGGCAAATACAACAAGTTGAAATTGGTAACACTTCGAGTCATCAGCTCGGTATAGACATTTTTTTGCCAAAGTGCATATTAAATTTTTTCGTAGACTTCATATACCTTCATGAAAGTGAGTAGGTTAGTTACCAGTTTGATAGCCTCATCTAGGACGACGTAATTGCCAATTCCCCGAGCTCTGGAGAAGTGTTAGTAATAATAATTATAATATCCATATTGCTCAATTTCTGGTTTTACTGGACACAAACATTCAAACCACGTATACCTAATTCAAAATCTAGCCGATTTCGTGAATAATTAATTTGACAACAGCGAATGACAGTTATTGTCACATTTTTATAAAATTCTGCATTCACAAATTGAATCAATCTATTATTGCTTATTGACGAAGAGCTGGAGGAAAAGTGTTTGCGGACGAAAAACATTTGCCTTCGAAAATAATTTACTTTCTGTTCGGAAATTAGTACGTATAATGTCATTTTTTGTTCCGGCCGACGAAAAACATAGTTGCAGTGTCTAGAATTCCTATCTCACTAACGAATTTCCATCGTTATGTCTTTGCAGAATTTTGAATACAAATCAGATAGTTGCTACGTGTAACAAACCTAGAAACAACTTGAGGTGGTAACGTATTTCCTAATGATATTTTGCTGTTTATTCAACGATAAATAGTAGAAGCATTACTTGAAAAATCAACTTAAGACAACTTTTTTTAACGTATATGAGTTTATTGGGATAACCTTATTCACCTACACAGCATACACACATCAAACATTTCTAACTTCTGGTTCAGAACTTACATCTGTTATAAAAATCAATGATACCTACTGTTATGACTACCTACATTGTCTCATACGATACGGTAATAAAAATGGAATTAAGATGAGGCATTGTGAAATCACAGCTAAGTCAGAAGAATTTTCTATTATAATATTATCTTTCAGATTGAAATTCAATCTAGGTAGACTCTACATCTTCTGAAATTATTCAGGGTTTTCACGCCTAATCTCTGAAAAAAAATCAATTGAAAATTGAATAATCGATATGCTCCTGACAAATTAGAGCAGAAAGTCACGCAGGAGCAAATCAATTATTTCAATTTTTCAATAGATTTCGTTTCAGAGACTGGGAGCGAAAACCCTAAAGAATTTCAGAAGATACTTATGTCATTTCTCTGAATTTCTCGATCAGTTTTGTGCCTTTCAGAAATCTTGCGGTTGCGCCAATGATAACCGTGTGAATCTAACCTCTTTTCGGAGTAGCGTAACGTATACGAGGCGAAATATTCTCACATATATGTTTGCGACAAGTTTAAGAAAATCACATTAACAGAAAGCTAATGGAACATTTATACCTTATACAGATGAAGGTAATAGTCTCTGGCTGGTTACTGAATCTCGTTCTCCTCTTTTGATAACTAACTAATACCGACGTGAATCCAGCAGCAATACATCATTGCCGTGAAAACCGACCAGATAGCCGAAGCAGATGCTTTCAGGAAGTGATAAGAAATAGCTGTGTCTTCGTGTTCATTTAAATTGGAGGAATTAACCAGACATTCGTCATTAATTTCGCGACTCTTGTTAGCGGTTTTAATGATTTTTTTTCCGATGCGCTTTTACCACGTAACGAAGTTATTATCAGTGCTTTAAGAAATCCGGAATTATGTCGGAATTTCTCCACACGCTCACGAAATGTACCGTAATTTGATGCCCTGCGGCGGTAATTTTCAATTAATTACTGAATTAAGACGGTTGATTCAACAAGCGAAGGGACGGAATGCTTCAATAATTGATGTCATAGATGATGGAATATTCGATTCTTTGATTATTATTGATTAACGATGATTGGTTTCCGAAGAATTTCGAGAAATTGCATGACTGGATTAATTCTCAATCCAGTTCATAAAACTCACTTACTTAGTTCATAATATGTTCATAAAATGATCTTCTGAATATAAAGTATTGGAGATAATAATATATTATTGTTGAACACCGAACTAAGTTGATTTCAGATGAAAAATATTGATAAATTTGCTCTGAAAATTAGTAGAAGTAGCGAAAAGTAGCGTCTCAAGAATTATTACCAACCAACTGAAAACAAAATTGTATTATTTTTACCTCGATTTTTACTGACATGCGTTGGTTAACCACGAACCGTGTTTCCTATCATATATCATCAGGAGAGTGAAGGTAGTTTACCTGATGGCCAAGATGGAACCATATAGTATTTAACGAAGAATTTTTTTGGGTGAAAAATGTTTTTTATTGACACTATTCCATTTCTCTTCTTGTTCAACTTGAATTGTTCTGAAATAAAAATCTTTATTTATTTAAAAAAAGGATGGATTTCTGTCATAGTTAACGAATGGCCCGAACAAGTTGGACTCAGTGTGCCTAGATTATTAATTAGTTATTGTAGGTACTAATAATACTGCAACATCTAGAAATGAAACTTTTTTGACTTATTAAGCCATTATATTGTATGGGATCATCTGCCTGACACTGTAAAATTGCCCAATAAAATACAGTTCAAAAAATCATCAAATGTACCTTGTATCAAAAATTTTACTACAATGTTGAGGATATTCAATTAATGCCAAGTTCAAGAAAATTGATTTTTCTATTTTTCATACACCTACATCGAGAATAATGTCTCAAGGGATCAATAAATAAATTATTAATATTATACAGGGTGTTTCATGAGTCGTTGGCCATAGCGCAATGGTGAATGCAGGTCATCCAGGCCTTTCAGAAAACTTGCTTATTTTGTATCCTAAAGCTATTAGTTTCGGAGATACTGTGTGATTCATGAACATTGGGCTGAAATTGCGATAGCAATAACTCTGGAATGCAAAGTCCGATTTCGATCAAATTTTATGGGTTTGTTCATTACAGAAAGCTCTTTCAAACGGTTCATGAAATATCTAGATTTTCAGGGCAGTACTCAGAATATCATGATTTTTCATTCAATCCCCAAAATCTATATTTTTACATCCCTTACAGAAATTTCGTTATTTCCATGAAAAAGTACGTAATTTATTCTAAGAAATTCAATTTTCACTTTGCATGGCACACTTGTCACAAGGGAATAGGAACCGGACGAATTCATATTTTATGTCATTTTTTCGAAATGCGGTCCTGTTTTTATTCCTTCGGTGATAATATTTATTGTTCTTTGGCGAGATTCTAAATTATTTTAAACTCTTTTCAATTCTTCTTCATTTTAAACCCTAAGGAATGTAAAAAATATAGATTTTGGGGCTTGAATGAAAAATCATGATATTCTGAGTGCTGTCCTGAAAATATGATATTTCATGAGCCGTTTGAAAGAGCATTGTGAAGTGAACAATGAAATTTGATAGAAATCGGACCTTGCAGTCCAGAGTTATGGCTATCGCACATTTCGGTTAATATTAATGAATCACCCCGTATCTCCGATACTAATAGACTTAGGATGAAAAACAAGTTTTCTGGAAGGCCTGGATGACCTGCATTCACCATTAGTCTATGGCCAACGACTCATGAAACACCAATAATAATAAATAGATTAATCATTATTATACAAAAATATTAAGAAAACTGTTAATTTGTTTGAAATTTTTTTTTAAACGTTCTGTGATGTACCCAACTAGGGTAGGTTCGGCTAATCGTCTATGCGGTGGAGGGATGACGAATAATGTTCGGCAGACTCATCAAAGGTGTTTATTTCTTAAGACATGTTGAACGGAGCACAGACTATAGAATTGACAACTGTATGATGTAATTCAATTATGAATGAATACACACACTGAATGAATCTTCCTTAGCCAAATGCTATATATTATTTATACATTGTTTACGGGTTGTGTTTATAATACATCATGAATTGATAAATATGAATGACAATGGTTATAAACATACAGATATCGATTACGTGTGATTTCAAGATCAAGTCTATCTATCTGAGGCACGTTCTAATAATGATGTAAGGTTTCACAGGCCTTGCCGTCTCACGTATGAAAATATACAGGTTGTTCATACTGATACATACTACACCTTCCCTCTTTGTGAGAAAAAAAAAATTTTCTATACAAAAATGAAAAAAAATTTTTTTTTTTTTTTCTTATCCATAACTTAATAACTATATATATATAATACATATCACAGTCTCAATGGGTCTTAAATCTACAAAGTTAAATACGTTAATATCCTAATCTAATTCTTAATTCTAATCACTGATTAGTAATTATTACTAGTTATGAGAAATACGGTTTCACTCTGTTCTTGTGCACTTCTTTGAGTTTGTTGTTGGCCGTTTTCACAATAATGTTCGGGTTTCGCACTTCCACTATTTCGTAGGGACCATTAAATAAGGGGTCAAGTTTATTGTCAATGTTCTTATTATTCAAGAGCACCTTATCTCCTACTTTATAGTTTATTTCGTTACATTTCCTGTCGAAACTCTCTTTTCTCTTCAATTTTGTCTTTACCAAGTTTTCTCTAGCATCTTTCCATGCCGTTTGCAACCTATATTTTAGTTCAAGAGGATAGTTGTCAAAATTGTAGATTGGATCTACTTGGTTTTTTAAATTTTGTGGCAATCTACTAGGTTTTCCGAAAACTAATTCGTACGGAGTATAGCGAGTTGAAGAGTTAACGGTATTGTTATATGAAAAGCACCAATACGGAACCCAATTACTCCAGTTGTTACTTTCCTTAGCTGCGTGCATACGAAGGAAAGCTCCTAAGTGTTTATGCGAATTTTCAAGGGCACCTAGTGTTTCGTGGTGATAAGCTGTTGAATTGAATTGCTTAATTTTGAGCAAATCACACGATTCACTAAATATTCTTGATAAGAATTCAGTGCCTTGGTCTGTAACAACTTCAGAAGGTATACCATATCTTAAAACAAAGTTTTGAATAAAAGATTTCGAAACTGTTTCTGCTTCTTTGTTTGGTAGTGGGTAACACTCTACAAATTTGGTTAAGTCGCATTGAATTGTGAGTATATATTTGTTATTTTCGATATCTATAGGTAATGGACCTACGAGATCTAGAAAAATTTTCTGAAAGGCAGACGAAGCTGTGGTAGTGATTGTCAAAGGTTCTTTTCTAGGTAAAGAATGTTTATGACGTTGACAATCATCACACTTCTTTACAAATTTTTCAACATCAGATCTTAAGCCATTCCAGAAATACTCTCTTTTGATATTGTTGAACATGCGTTCGATACCTGCATGTCCACCGGTTGGAAGCATGTGAAAATCGTTCAGAATTATTTGCCTTAATTCTCTGTCTTCGATTCGCGTTACATCTCTTATTATATTAATCTTTAAGGATGTTCCTAGAATTTCATTCTTATAATTTGTCAACATATTCAAAAATTTTTTATTACTAGCTAGCTTTATGAGGTACAATTCTAATATATTATTTTCTGCGCATAATTTTTCCAGTTTCCTCAACGATGTACCTAAGTCGTACGCTGATCGGATATCCTGGTTAATGAAAATAATTTGTGAATTCACATTATATATTAAATTCTCATTGTAATCCTCTAAATGTTGATTTTTCAAATTATGAAATTCTTTTTCTGAAATTGGTCTTAACTCAACACTTTTTGCTGGACGTTTTAAAACTTCGACAACAACAGGGTGATCAATCCTTTTGCCATCGGAGGCATTCGTCTCATGTTGTTTAGAACCTACTTCATTTTCAGTTCGAGATCTCGTTATGACGCATATATTTCCAACTATACCGTTCGTCATTTCATTGAGTTCTGCTGAATCTATTTTAATACGCGATAAGGCATCTGCTGTTACATTTTCTGAACCTTTTACATAATGAACCGTGAAGTCATATTCTTCTAAAATCAAACGGAATTTGGTTAATCGACTAGATGGATTGGTCATACTGAACAAATAAATCAGTGGTCGGTGATCTGTTAAGATTTTAAATTTCCGTCCATACAAATAAGGTCTGGAATGTTTGACTGACCAAACTATTGCTAAGAGCTCTTTTTCAATTGTACAATAGTTCTTTTCTGCTGGATTCAAACTTCGTGAAGCAAAGGCTATTGGATGGTCATTAGAATTTGATAAAACTGAACCTAATGCAAATCCACTAGCATCCGTTCTTAGAATGAACTCGTTATTCTCTGAAAAATCTGGATATTGTAGAATAGGTGCTGTCCGAAGGACTTGCCTTAAGGTTTGAAATGATTTTTCGCAATCTTCCGTCCATTGAAAAATTTTTCCTTTGCGTGATAAGTTGTTCAAAGGTTGAGCGATTGCTGCAAAATTTTGAATGAATTTCCTATAATAATTAGCCAATGCAACAAAACGTTTTACTTCCTCAGAGCTTGTAGGTACAGGATATCGTGAAATAGCATCGATTTTTTCTGGATCTGGCGAAATGCCCTTATCCGAATGATATGACCTAGATACAACAGTCGTTGTAATACTTTCACTGAATTTTGATTATGGTTTTGCAACGAATGTCCAAAGATTATTAAATCATCCAAATAAATAAAACATGAATCGTAATTTAAACCTGACATAGCTTCTTCTTCTTCTTCTCCCCCATATTTTAAGCCTGCGGCTTGTATTTTCCAATTATGACTCCTGAGAGATGGATGTCCATGAGTCTCTCCAGCAGTGGTCTTCCCAACGGTCGGCATGTTCCCGGTGTTCCGTTTCTCGCAATCTTCGCAATTCTTTCCTCGCCCATTCTTTCCACGTGGGCATTCCATGACCTTCTCCTATTGCGACCCCATCGGACTATATCCGGACCATCACATTCCCTTCGAATTTCTTCGTTTCTCCTTCTGTCTCGTAATGTGAGGCCTAGGACGTTTCTGAGCACTTTCATCTCGGCAGTTCGTAGTGCGTTCTTCATTAATTTAGTGTCGGCTCTCGTTTCAATCCCATCTTGGCTTGGTTACGAATACTCAGTCAAAACCATATGGACCTCTTTTTTTTTTTTTTTTTTTTTTGATGTAGCAGGGGGAAAATCTGCAAGACAGACGAACCACCCTCATCTCCTGAGGGGGAACAGTGTGGGGTTTCTCACTCTCCTGAGCTCGAGACCCACTAAAAACCCTACTGCTTCTTGAATTTTGGTTCCGGGCATTTGCCTATAAACCGTTCATCTCTTGATCGGTTTTCTTCTCGCACACTATCGTGCTGGGATTTATGTGTTTATCCTCTATTGGATTAACACTTTATTGAATTTTTCAATAAGTTTCTGTTGTTATTTTAATCTCTTTTTAATTGATCTCTTGGTCTCCTTCGGTAAATTCGCATTCTCCTTTTGTCTTCCTCTGGGTCGTAGTCCACTAGTCTCCTGAGTTCTTGATTCGGATGGTTTTTCGCTGTTTCGAATAATTTCTCTGCTTTTCTGTTCATGAATTCCGTTATGGTTTCCCATTTCAGGTCCTTATAAATCTGTCTATTCCTGACAAACCAAGGTGCATCTATTGCACATCGTAGCAGCTTGTTTTCAGTGGCCTGAATTTTTTTGATATGGCTCTTTGCCGCGAAACCCCAGGCAACTGATCCATAAGTCAGTTGAGGCCTAGCAACGGCTTTGATTATCTTCAATTTTGTCTCTTTCGACATGTGGCTTCTTCTTCCTATCAGAGGATAGAGTCTATTCATCGCTGCTTTCGTTTTGTCGATTGCTTGTTTGATATGACTTTTCCAAGTAAGTCCTTTGTCAAGCGTTATTCCTAAATATTTGGCTTCATTTTTCCAGTCGATTTCTTCGCCGTCAACATCCAGTTTCGTTGTGGGTCGCAGTCTTCTCTTCTGTAGTAATATTGCTTGGCTCTTTTGTCCATTGAGCTTGATTTTCCACTTTATGCACCAGTCATTTGTTTCGTCAATCGACTCTTGTAGAACTCGTTCTATTATTTCAGGGTTTCGGTGTCGAGTTGCTATGCCTGTGTCGTCAGCATATAACGTTAGCATGGTTCTTGGATTTTTCGGAATATCGTGGATGTATATGTTGTACAGAAGTGGCCCAAGTACTGATCCTTGGGGTACTCCAGCCTCTATATCTCTTGTTGAGGAGCATTCTCCTCCCACTTTCACGTAAAATCTTCTATTTTTGAGATAATTCCGTATCAACTTGCATATTTTGATCGAATATCCAGCACATCTCATCTTATATATTAATCCTTCATGCCATACTCTGTCGAATGCTCTGGCGACGTCTAGTAAAACAAGACCTGTAGCTTGTTTATTTTGGAATCCCTCTGTTATGTACTCTGTGAGCCTCAATAATTGTTGTTCTGTTGAATGCTCTCTTCTGAATCCGAACTGTTCTGGTGGAATTAGTTCCAGATTTTCGGTTTCCTCATTTAGCCTCGTGGCGATAATTCTTTCTACTACTTTTCCTAAAGCCGACAGTAGACTTATCGGTCTGTAGTTTTGTGGAAACTTCTTCTCTTTGAATGGTTTATTGAATACTATGACTTCTGCTGTTTTCCATTTTTCTGGGTAGTGTTCTGTCCTCATAATTCCATTCGCGATATTTGTTAGAGCGGCTATACCTTTTCTAGGTAATTTCTTTAACATAACATTCGTTATTTTATCGCTTCCGGGAGCTTTCCTCTTCTTCAAACTTCTTATTATTTCCCTGATTTCATTTGGCGATGTTGGCTTGTCTATTTCAGCAGTCGCTGGTAATTCATCCATTTCTTCATCATTTTCTTCAACCAGTTCTTCCAAATCTTCATTATCGTCGTCTATCCTGTAATTTATTCTCGATTCTCGTTCGATCGAGTCCGCCAATGCATCTGCCTTATCAGTATTGGTATAAGCCATTCCCCTTTCTCCGTGTAGGGGTGGAATTTTAGTCTTTTCTCCTCGTAGGCTTTTTTGCATTCTCCATGCAGAATGATCGATTGTATTCAGTTCTTGCACCCTTTTGTTCCATCTGCTTGTTCTTAAATCTTTCAGGGCATTTTTCAGAACTTGGCTATGTCGGTTGAGGTTCCTTCTATTCAGATCATTTTTGTTCATCCTATATATTCTTCTTAGTCTTCGATTTTCTTGTATAAGATCTTTTACTTCTTTAGGCGTATCGCCATGCGGATGACTTGGAGCTGGTCTCTTCACTCTTCTCGTGCTTTTTTCGTAAGCTTTCAATATAATCTCTTCCAGTTTATCAACCGCACATTCCAGATCGTCTGGAGTGTTTATTGTTGGAATTTCTGTTATTTCCGATTGTATTAAATGGCTGTATTTAGTCCAATTGGTATATTCTCTTATTTCCAACAGTTTTTCTCTTGGTTCTTCTCCAATTGTCAATTCCACGGGATTGTGGTTTGAGGTTCCATCTTCCAAAGTTTCAATCGAGAATTCTTGACTTATATTTTTCAATATCGCGATATCTATTACATCTGGTATTCCTCTTCCAAAAGCAAGATATGTCGGTAGCTCTGGTCCAATAACTATGGCATTTTGTTTTTCGGCGAAATCCTTGAGTTTTTTGCCATGTCTATTCTCTGTTATGCTATTCCATAATGGGGATTTACAGTTGAAATCTCCGATGGAGATTTTCGGGTTTGATCCTTCCAACATGTTGTTTATCTCTTCTTCCAATAGATTGTTTTGTGGTGGCTTATACGCCGAGGTTATTTCGACTCTTTGCCGATTTAATTCGGCAACAATCGTCACTTTTTCTGTTTTTCCTTGTGTTTCGTCGGATCTACTTTTAAAGTAGTGTTTCAGATCTGTTCTCACCAATATTGCTACTCCTCCTCCGGTGTTTGTAATTCTGTCACATCTATATGTTTCATAATTCATGAAATTCAGTCTTCTGTTCCGGTTTATTCTTGTTTCCTGTAGGGCTATAATATCAGGTTGTCTTTCTGATATTATTTGTTCTATCTCGGCTTTCCGAGTGTTGATCCCGTTTATGTTCCACGAGATTATCTTGAGGGATTTCTTCCTAATATCCGTAAGGTCCATTAATTCAGTTTACTGAATAATGCTTGGAGTTTTTTCTCCATTTCCCTCTCAATTTTCAACATTATCTTGTTGAAAATTTTTTCTGTGAAGATATCTAAATCATCGGCTGATTCAGATATCTTTTTCTTATCTTGTTGACTGTTCACAGCTTGTTTCATTGTAAGCTTTTTCTGTCCTTCTTTTTTCTGGACGGGTTTCGGAGTCTCCCTCTTCTTTTCCTGCTCTGTAGGTTGGGTCTTCGCTACTTCCTGAATTTTTTGTTCAGAAGTTGTTGTTTTTGTTACCTTCTTTTTCTGTTCAACTGATTTTCGGGAATTTTTCTTTCTGGTCACCAACTTGAACTCGCTACATCCTTTGTAGCTAGCTGGATGGCCCTCTTCTCCACATAAGACGCATGTGGCATTTCTCTCTTCACCTTTTCTGGTGAGTGTGCAGTCATTGCTGCTGTGGCTTCCTGAGCACTTTACGCATCTCCACGGGAAGGAGCATTTGTTTTGTGCATGCCCGTACCTTTGGCACCTAAAGCACTGGCTTGGACTTTCAGGCCTCTTTTTATGCTCAACCACAATACAGAGGTTGTAGAGTCGCTTCACTTCGAATATTTCCTTTTTCTGGGTTTTAACCAGGTAGAGAGGTATTTGTTTCTTTGTCTTGTTCGATGTCATTCTGGACACCTCAGCGTCTGTTATTCCCTGGAATATCAGGTCGTCCTTAATCAACGCAAGATCAGCGTCGATTGGTAAATGCCTAATAACGGCATATATCTTCTTCTCCTCCTCCATTTGGTAGGTAAAAAATTCTTTACCACGCTGCTCGAAGAATTTCGTGATTTTTCTAAAATCATCTACGGTTGACGCGATGATTTTTATACCGTCTTTAACTGTAGTTGCACGGTTGTAATTTATCCTTTTTGTGTAGAGAGCTTTAGATATCTCTACCCAATCTGAGGTGCCCATCATCGTGATGGGTGGAATTTTATCTTTTTTAGGCACTTCCATTGCCTTCTTGACAGTCTCCTCATCAGAAGAGGAGCTTTCTTTGCGCGCGCGTTTAGTTGGGGGCGCGTTTGGGGCCTTCGCGACTTGGGTTGTATCATTTTTCCTTGTTTCGGGTTGTGAAACAGTTCCTATAAGGGAATTATTCTTGGAACCCTGTACCGGCTTTGTGATTGCGGCGTACGTGGGAGGTTTCGTCATATTGTTGCGGGTCATTTCCTCCCTCAATAGGCGCATCTCACCGACCAACTGTGACACAGTTTCAGTCAGTTTGACTATTTGAGCTTTCAACTGCCCATTTTCTTCTCTGAGCTTTACAAGCTCCTCGTGTTCGCCTTCGCTGAACTCTTCAGCATCGGTCGCTTCCATGTAGGAGCCCTCATTATCTGAGGTTTCCGACATGGTTTTATAATCAAAAATCTCAAAATAATAAAATATTCAGAAATCTTCACTAAAAGAGTCTAATATAAAACTATGGTATAAAGTCGAATGTTTTATACGCTATGATAAAAATCAGAAAAGAGATACGAAAAATAAGCTCACCTGATGTTTTCTGCAGTACCAACGAGAAATTCTCTGGACACTTAGGATGAACACCAACTTTGAGAATTTTAACGAATTAAAATTCCGATAACAAATATAGAACCTACAAAAACTTCGCAGACGGAATCAAATATTCCGTAGCTTGGTTAGTGGGCACTTTCACCTCCGCTTTCTCTTTTACGGCACTGTGACACTTCGACTTTCTCGTCCGCTTTCTCTTTTATAGCACTAGGAGCACTGTAGCACGTCTTCTCCTGTCAAGTGAATGACTCGGAATGATGGACCTCTAACCGCATACGACTGGCAGGATCGCCATGTGATGTACCCAACTAGGGTAGGTTCGGCTAATCGTCTATGCGGTGGAGGGATGACGAATAATGTTCGGCAGACTCATCAAAGGTGTTTATTTCTTAAGACATGTTGAACGGAGCACAGACTATAGAATTGACAACTGTATGATGTAATTCAATTATGAATGAATACACACACTGAATGAATCTTCCTTAGCCAAATGCTATATATTATTTATACATTGTTTACGGGTTGTGTTTATAATACATCATGAATTGATAAATATGAATGACAATGGTTATAAACATACAGATATCGATTACGTGTGATTTCAAGATCAAGTCTATCTATCTGAGGCACGTTCTAATAATGATGTAAGGTTTCACAGGCCTTGCCGTCTCACGTATGAAAATATACAGGTTGTTCATACTGATACATACTACAGTTCCTCTGGTCTTAGAGCTGCCTTCAACTATTTTTAATTTGGTTGAAGAATTCAACATTCTTGTAATCATCTATTAATGCCTCCGGGATACCAATTTCTAATCACTCCCATTTCATCTCGATTCACTTTTATTCAATAAGGTCTTCAATATTTATTCATTTCTCATTCTCAAGCAACTGCATATTATGTGTGAATAATTTAATTTTCTTCCATGGCAAAAATGAATATATTTAAAAACTGATATCTTGACCTATCCGTGTTAATAACTAGATTAGGAATCCTTCCATTCAGTATGTATGAACGTTAATTATGTTCATCACACATTTTCGAATTAGTTTTCATACTTTCTGACGTAATTTTACCTTGTGAGAAATACGTAAATAATGAAACTTTTACGTATAATATCGCGGATTTAAAACCAAAAAATGTTTTGAAAAGCATCATAACCTCACATTTTCATACTATACAGTGTGGAATGTGTCAAATTTCTATGGTCAACCGAGTACTTTCATAAAAGAAGAATGGAGTGTACAAAAAACATGAGATCCTTATGTTTGTAGGCCGTGGAACGTCATTGTTTTTTATATAATTGCTAATTCTAGCAATCATTAGAGGTGATCTATTCAGATCACCTCTCGTTATTGATCGAATGGATATAGTGTCACATATAAAGAAATTGATAATATGAATTTGTACTGATATTTATTGAAATGTCTACAGAATTTTTTCAAGAATATGTAAATCAGACTTCAAACCTGGAATGCAATATAAACCACTCACCTCAATTTTTCTGAAAATTATTTTAACTATTCTTATTACCATGTACTTCGGATACATAGGTGAAGAGAAAAATTTCATTTATGAGATTATGGTTTAAATTTTTGTCTACTTTATGCTTCTTCTTGTTTTCTTTTTTTCTGTTGTGAGTAGAATATTATACATTTCAGCGACATCCACGGATATTATGCGGCAACCAACAAAATTCATAACAAACAGCCAAAACAAACATGAACAAATAAGTACAATCTTAAAATGTCAAGGATATAAAACATGTAGGTGCCTATCTAAGGTGTAGGAATAAATTAATATAGATATGTCTAGTTGAATTAAATTAAATTAAACTTGGATAAACAACACTTTGTTATGTGTATCTTCGCTGTATTTTGTTGCTTTATGGATAATTCCACTTATTATTCTCCTGTTGTAGTTTGTCTCCCTGTCAATAATCGAATCGTTTTGGATGTCCAAAACGTGACCTTATGTTTGTGTGTGTGTGTGTGTAGTGAGTACTGTCCTTCGTGTGTTTTCCAGTCTTCGTGTTTCACTTTCGTGTTGTTTGATCCTCTGCTGCAATAATTGTCTGGTTTGCCCAACGTAGCATCTGTCGCAATCTCTACATGGTATTCTGTATATTTCTTCTTATTGTTTAAGCAAAGGTGTTTTTTCCCTTATTTGGGTGAAAAACTTGATGTTGTTATTTACGGTGTTATAGTAGCGGTAGTGTTGTTATATTGTTGAAATATCCGTTTGATCTTATATGATAGTCCTGGGTACATCATCAGTTCGAAATATTTCATTTTATTAGGTTATGGATTGACATGATCCTCTTCAAATATTTGTTTTTACTGTACTTACTATGTCTGTGTTGTTCCTACAGTGGCTGCCTGAGTTGTGTGTTGTAGCGGTAACTAAAGGAAAAAACACCTCTGCTTATACAATCAAATATGGTATAGATACAAAATTCCATGTAGAGATTTTGCAACAAATGTTACGTTGGGTAAACCAATTTCAAATAAATAGAACACAATACTCAATTGACTAGTCGATAACACAGAAATAAATCTATTATACGAAAATAAACAGTGAAATAATAATAATTCGCATAGGTAAAAGTTTCATAATTGTTGTAAATGTGTCTTCCCTATACCTACCTAGTGCTCAGAATGATGTTGGTTATTCAATCGGTGAAAATCTAGACAATCTCAATACATTTTCCACGAGGAAACCTATATCAATATCACGAATTGTTTATAGCTCGAGAAGCAAATCTTTCCTAATCGGCCGTTGAAGTCTCCCAGTAAGCAGACTGAAACGAATTCTCTCCTTGAAAACTCCCGGTATTGATGGCGTTTCCTCTCTAGCTCATGATATTCAAACAAACAGTCTTGAAGTAAGCTATACAACCTACACATCGATAGCCTTGATTATGCCACTATGTCAGCCTCCCACACGATATCACTGCTACCTGTCTCTTTGAATTGAACGCTTGATGGCGTCTAGATCTAGTTGCCGACAATCTTTCATGAATATTCATCTATGATATCACAGTCACGCTTCTGGAAATTGGTGCCGTTTACTATAAATGGTGATTTTTCGGGAAGTCGTTAATAATCATGACGAAAGGTCAATTAGTCATTCATTGTTTATTGGCGAGTTGAAAAGGTTGTTATCGAAGCAAAAGTGCGTTTTTATCGATAGATTTTTGAGAAATTGGACGTATTCGTTAAGAACGAAATAGATGTTGGGACTTGAAAACGAATAGCAGGAAATAATAATAAATTATACGAGCCTTTCACTATCAAGTTCTCTTCTTGACGAAAGTGAATAAGCCATGATCTTAGAATGTTATAAGGTTATAAGTTGTACATTATAAATCAAACACATTTGCATGGCAAGCAAATATCTTCAATTTTCAGATTCTAGAACTTGTTGCATTAAGAGGAAAAGTTGAGAATATGTAGGTATTTGTGGAAAATTAACTGAGAATTGTGAATTTTTTTGTTTTCCAATCAGATTTGGCATTGGTTATCTCAAGTGGTTCTACTGTGGTCAAGAAGTAGAAACATTTTATTTTGATCGTATTTTTGATTGAATGTTTTGAACTTTTTTTGTTTGATACTATTAACCTTATACAGGATGTTCCAACACTAATGAATTAAACTTCACACCACGATAGAGTAGACCAAATACCATCGAATGACATCAACATCAGTTCAGCGAGAAAACCGTTTCCAAAATAATTAGAATTTTATGAATATAGGTACTTGAAAATGCCGATATTTGAACTACTTTTTTCAGTCACAGGGCCAGTTTGTAATTAAGGATAGCGATTTAAGCTCATAATAATCCTAGAGGCTGTTTATTTTAGGTAATACAAATTATATTAAAAAAAGATTGTTTTCAGTAACATTTACGGAGGTTTTCGATTAACTGTTAACTGCTTACAATAATTTTAGTTTGCGGTGGTAATACAATATACTAGGATTAATATGAGCTTAACTGGCTATCCTTAATCAGAAACTGGCCCTGTGATCGAGAAAAATAGTAGTAGTAGATTATTTGGTAAACGGTACACTTTCGCTGAACTATATATCTAATATTGGTGTAATTCGATAGTATTTGGTTTACTCTATGGTGTGAAGTTTCATTCACTAGTTTTGGGAAAGCCTTTATATTAAATGTAAATTACTTTTTCATACAATTTCTAACACAATATTTTCAACACAAGGAATAACAATAAAAAATTGTTAGTGAAAATGACTCTGCCTAATTGTTACTGAATTATTAATCAGAACCAGTTTCTTGAAACAATGTTGCCTAACAAAATAATATAGAAATAACAAAAATGAATGTACCTAATGCAAATGACTGTAACCTTAATGAGTGTGAAGTTTTGGAGTTAATGTCAGACATCAAATAAACATTTCGTTATTTCCGATTCGAGAATATTTTTGTCCTAATGACAATTTTTTTTAACTTCCCAAATAGAAATCTCTACGTAAAAATGTCTTCTGTGGTTTTCAAGAATATCAGTGTGACAAAAATATTCCGGAATGAGAAATAAATAAAATATAATTATGATGATTGACATTTATACGTTACGAGGATGTATTGATATCTAGTTAGCCTAGACCATATTGCATTAATATAGCAACGAACAATAACACATCAGTGTGAAGTTTGAATACAAAGAAGTAAACCAGAGTTACGCAATGAATTAATAGAAAGAAGATGTCCACCAAAATTGTGAAAATCGAAAAATTGGAGTATCGAGCCATTCTGCCATTATCAAGTACTTGTATTGTAAGATATGTTTAATACCCTTGGTGATCAATGTCCCTCATATGCGACCGTGGAAAATTGGACTGCAAGCTTCAAAAGAGGTGAATTTACCATTGAAGTTGATGACCGATCCTGAAGGCCAGTTTTTGTGTCAGTCTCAGAAAATATTCATGCAGTTCATGACATGATTTTATCAGATCGTCGAATTGGGCTTAAACGGATATCTGAAGTACTGAATGTTACATATGAACGCGTTCATTATATAGTTCACGTCATTTTGGACATGAGAAAAATTGCTGCAAAATGGATCCCCAAATGTTTGAATGTTGACCAAAAGCGTGCAAGGGTAGAAGCATTGCGTTGGATCTGTGTTCGATTTGAAAAAAAAAACTATGTAGACTTCTTAAACCGAATTGTTACTATGGATGAGACTTGGGTACAGTTTTACGATCCAGAAACAAAGCAGCAATCGATGGAATGGCGACACTTAGGTTCTCCAAGACCTATAAGAAGTTTTGTGTCAAAAGTTCTTGCTTCAGTTTTTTCGGATTGCCATGGAGTAATCATGATTGATTTTTTAAATAAGGGTAAAACAATAACCGGAGATTACCATTAGACATAACTGACCACTCAACTGAAAAAAAGTTTAAAAGGTCGTCCATTTTCTTCCAACGAGCAGTTAATAAAAACTGTGGAGGTTTGGTTTGCAGAGCAAGAAGAAACGTTTTTTTGAAAGGTCTAGAGACGTTGCAGTTTAGCTGTAATGAATGTATCAAATTAAGAGGAGAATATGTTGAGCAATAAAATATTTTGACATTGAAATTTTGTTTGGTTCTATAGTAGGCTGAGAATTTTTCAATATATCCTCGTATTATAATTATTTGTCGGGCAGCATTCTTTCAAAAATCTGCATCTGACAAATAGTGCAATAACACCTACATACATAACTAGGCAGGTGGCAGGTGCATTTTCCACTAACCACTTTGTTTTGTTATTCCTCAGGTTGAAGATATTGGGAGAGAAACGCCATAAAATAGTTCGTGTAGACAGTGTGCCATTGAATAAAAAGTAAAAATATTTGTTTGAAAAGAAGAAAGGAATTTACGGTTTTTTTTTCGACCCCAGTAGAACCACTACAAATAAAAAATGTTATATCTGATTTGAAAACCAAAAAGGTCTACCGGTTTTGATCAAATTGAATTAAAAAATGAAGGTTTTATTCTCGGATGATCAGCCTTTATTTTTATTTTTCCATCGAACGGTACTAGGATCAGGAGTATCTTTATCCATTATTGACCATTTTGTTGTAATTATCGTGGAGAAGTCTTGACAGAAAATTCACTGATGTCATTCATCATTTTCAGCGGTACGCTCTTGAACTTCAGAGCAACCTGGCAGGTAACCAGGTCCAACCTCATTTTTCCGTTTGTTTATATCAATAGGTTCGAATTAATTTCGATTATTAGTTTCCACCTTCATTCTTTAATCTAGTTTCCCTTATATTTTTCTGCTTTGTATAATCAACCCAACAGCCGAAGCGGATCTTCCACCTCGTGAAATTCAAAAAGATGAAAAATAGCCCATAATGAGTTACTCGTACTGCATATCTACAAATACAACTGCAACACAGTAAACCACTTAGTGTGTACTTCGTACATTCGCCAAACCTAAAAATGCGGCTACAGACACCCGATCCACTCCTCCAACTGCGCTCTTTGGCGGTCGCAGATAACGCAAATTATACACCCAGAGCGGACTTTACAAGATCTTTGTATTTATCATTTCCTAATACACGGAATAATCATAGCACTGCCACGTTTAATGCCTAATCTAGCTGCATGCTATTCATCATTGCCGTAATGGCATGGCAATAGAACGAAGCTACTGATTATGGGAAATTGCGAGGCGACTCTGTGTTTTCCTCGAAAACAGTTCACGATCTCCGGCTGGGAAGAGGAGTGAGGGAACTGGTTTCCTTTTCGAGAGAATACTTATGTAGACAGACGAGTTGGCATTAGGTGTGAGAATATGGTTTAAGGTTTTCATATCATATCCAATACACTCAATTGGGAAAACAATAGTAACACCATAACGTTTACTGAGTGTCATAAAAGAGGATAACGCTTTTATATATTAGGGGGGAAATCAACTAATAATCGGAATAAATTCAGATACAGAATAACGAGTGATATAAGTCAACAAATGTTATGATCTAAATCCAAAAAGCCAACCACTGTCAGTCGAAGTATCAAGAGAAATACAATTCCATTGAGGAAGAGTAGATGCTGATTATAGTTTCAGTCTTATTTGATCTCGTCAGAGCAACACAACTCCAACTTCTAGACAGAAACGGATTGACAGTAGACGTCAAGAAGCCACCTGATATGGTACGAGACTCGACTCAATTCACTTTCAAGGGGAAGTAGTAATAATAATATAATAATAATATACTTTATTTTCATGGACAATGCATACATGTATTGTGTAGAAAATTGTCAGTAAAAACAATCAGCTGGGGTATACAGCAATGAATACTATACTAATAAAGTACATAGAAAAGACAAACAAGTAACAGTGCACCCTATCACACTTATTTCAAAAAATCATTCAATCTATAAAAACAGTTGACAAGGAGATAGCTCTTAAGACTTCTCTTGAAAATTACTTCACTACGGATACTTTTAATGTCATCAGGTAGTGAATTGAAAATTTTTCTTCCCATATAATTCGGCGTATTGAGGGTTACATTAAATTTTCAGAAAGGAATATGGAGGTATTTATCCTGCCTTGTGGATCATTCACGCATAAGATCATTGGTCGAAAACAGAGCTCGATTCTTGAAGACATAAACAGACATCTCAAAAATATACAAACATGCAAGAGGTAGAATTCTATATCTTGCAAAAAGTGGTCTACAGGAAACGATTTGGGAGACACCAGCAATCACTCGCAGTATCCTCTTCTGCGCGATAAACATACGATTTGAGATCAAGAAGATCGACATTGGTTGCTTTACGGGTGCTTTACAGAAATGCGCCACATCTTTGAGCAATAGCCTGAATTACGAACTTATACAGCGGAAAAAATAAACTACCACGCGGGAGATGAGATAATATTAGGAATATTGAATAATTTTCAGTTATTCCTGAATTTCAGCGTGATTTTGGTATATATCACTATGAATTTTTTGGCAATATAGGAAGAATTGAATCGTCGATGTCACCCCGCCACTATTTTCATCGAAATATGTTGAAAAACCGTGGAAAAATGATTGTGAAAACAAGTTTTATATACACTAGATTTCATCTTTTTTTTCTCATAAAAAACCAACTGAATTGAATAAAAGAAACGGGGTGACATCGATGCCGTTTTTGAATGGAGATTCTTGAGGTATTACTTCCCCTTAACTCAAATAGTTTCATGTATTCATACGCTCCACACTCTCAGTTGGCAGGAACCGCATTTTACGGTCATCAAGCAGTCGAGAAATAGCACTGAGCTCTTGTTAACGTTTGAATCGAAAAATTCAGCGGTGTATAGATACTGATATTCTTGATATCTTGACAAAACTCAAAAACAACATTTTGCCGATCAGGCTTTCTTACTAGTTATTGAAATTCAGAATTTGTGTATGTGATCAATTGAATTCCATAGGTTACATAAATTTTATTATTTATTTATTTATTTAGTTTAAGTGTCTCGACTTCAAAGGTCATTGACACGGTTACAGTCTATTTTTTAACTATATGTGTACAATGTAAAATTTCAAATCTGACTGTACAGTTGAGTTGCCTTAAGGTAATCGATCAGATTTCCAAAGTTTGTGGAGTTGTGAAGAATTTCCTTTAGGTTCGACTCTATTTTGTAGGATCTCCTTTCGTTTTCATAGAGCGAGCACTCCACCAGAAAGTGTGGGATTGTGAGAGGGCTGCTACAGTGGTGGCACGTTGGGGGGTCTTGGTTGCTCATAAGGTAGCCGTGAGTAATTCTACAGTGTCCAATCCGAAGCCGTCTGATTATAGTTTGATCCCTCCTCTTCATTGGTGGTAATTGTATGGGGTCCCATACTGAATCCTGTATATTCCTTAGTTTTCCTCTAGAGCAGCTCCACTGTGCTTGCCATTGCTCGTTGACTGATCTTTTGAGGTGGGTTGCGATGTCTTGTGGAAGTTGAATATGCTTTATTGGGGCATTGGAGGTGGAAGCTTCTTTGCAAGCTCGGTCGGCAGTTTCGTTTCCCTCAATCCCCACATGTGATGGAACCCAAATTAGTACGATTGATGTCCCGAGGTGCGAGAGTATTTGGCATTGATTATGAATTCTTTCAACAATGGGGTGTTGGGAGTAAGGGTTTACTATTAAGTGTAGCGAGGCTAGTGAATCGGTGCATATTGCTACCTTTTTAGAGTTGAGATGAGGAAGTTTCAATGCTTGAAAAATGCTAAAGAGTTCACCTGTTTGAATGCAACATATGGTCGAGATCCGGAATTTCCGGAGGATGGAGTTTCGATTTGTAACTGCACAGCCCACTGCGTTTTCTGTTTTGGAAGCATCTGTGTATATAGTTTCATCGAACGAATATTTTTCTAGTATCTCTTGAAACGACTTCCGAAAGAGTTCGTTTGGAACGTTATATTTTTTGTGTCGGCTTAGTGATGTGTCGACAATTGGGAGGGATTTTAACCAAGGGGGAGTCTTAGATATGGAGTAGGGAATGGTGGCAGAGAAAGAGATGGAAGTGGAGAGATTTTCAACCATTTTTGGGAGAGGAAGACAGCGTGTGCAGTTTGATGACACTCTGTCTCGTGTGTTGATGAGAGAGTAAACAGGATTTCTCGGGTTGGCTGACACTCTGGCAGCGTACGTTAAGAGCATTTTTTGGCGACGAAGTTGGAGAGGGAGTTCGTGTGACTCACAGTAGAGACTCAAATTTGGGCTGGATCGGAACGCTCCAGTGCATAATCTGAGAGCAGTATTGTGGACGACATCGAGAGAACGTAGTGAGTTTTTTGATGCTGTAATATATACAAGGCTGCCGTAGTCCAGTTTGGATCGAATCAGAGCTCTGTAAACAGCAAGAAGCACTCTTTCATCGGCGCCCCATTGGTAATGAGCTAGGGTTTTGAGGATGTTCATCTGCTTCAAACAGTTTCCTTTTATTTTTTGAATGTGGTGTTTCCAGGTGAGTTTGGAGTCAAAAGTCAGTCCGAGAATAGTTAAGTCATTCACTATGGGGAGAACTACACCGTTTAGACAGATGGAGGGTTGCTGCGAGCTCTTACGTCTTCTGGAGAATTTTATGACCTTAGACTTGTTGGCGGCGAACTGAAATCCACTAGATTTCGACCAGAGTTCGAGATTGTTCACAGCGTTTTGTAGGAGGGCACTGGTGGTATTTGTGTTCTTTCCATGACAGTAAAGATAAAGATCATCGGCAAATATAGAGAGCTTGACTGGAGAGGAAATTGAGTTGTCTATATCATTGATGGCAACTAGGAAGAGGGTTGTACTAAGTACAGAGCCTTGATCAAGTCCGTTCTCAACGTAAAATGGTTTAGACATGGTGCCATTTGCAGTAACTGAGAATGATCTGGAGGAGATAAATATGATCAGGAACTCCAAAATTCTTCCAGAGAGACCGATTTTCTTAAGATTTCTTAAGACGGTGGAGGTCTTCGTAGTGGGGTAAGCACTCTCGATATCTAACGCAACAGCGACGACATCTTGATTGAGTTGTAGCGAGTTTGCTATGTGAGTTTGGAGAGAGAATAAGTTGTCTATAGTACTGCGATGAGCTCTGAAGCTCGATTGGTATTTGTTTAGTAGGTTGTGTTTCTCTAGATACCAGAGGAGCCTGCGATTAACCATCTTCTCTAACAATTTGCATAGCGTGCATGTGAGTGAGATCGGCCTGAAGGAGTTTGGGCAGATGTCAGTTGCGCCTCTTTTCTTGACTGGAATAATGGTGGATACTTTCCAAGAGGATGGGAATATTTGATTAGCCCATATGTTGTTGTACAGCTTCAGGATAATCTTTAACGAGTTGCCGTGTAGGTATTTCAGGAATATTACAGGAATATGATCAGGACCAGCTGCTGAGTTTTTAAATGAGTGAAGAGAATTAGTGAGTTCATCCATGGTGAATGGAAGGTTCAGCTCATTGCAATCAGGGGATGGTGGTGGGAAGTTTTCTTCAGGTTCGGCAGAAATCTGAGTGTCGATTGTCTTCGAATGATAGTATTGTCCAAGAGCTTCAACTATGTTTTGACTGTCTGTGAGAATTGAGTTGTTGTACTTGACTGCTGGGATTTTGTAGGCAGTACTTTTTCCTTGGATCTGGTGGATTTTCTTCCATACTAGATTAGTTGGTGTGTTAGGTGTTATGGAATTCACATAATTGGCCCAGGAAGTTCTCTTACTTTCTTTGAGTGTTCTTCTGCACTGAGATCTAATTTTCTTGAAATTCACTAGGTTCTCTTGGCTGCGAACTCTACGGAATTTATTAAGTGCTGTCTTACATCTCCTCACAGCTTCTGCGCACTGATCGCTCCACCATGGAACAATCCTTCTTGAGAGGTCGAACGAGAACTGTCCCACATATACTTCTGCGCTAGAAATTATTATGCCAGTTATGTGTTCAACTGCTTTGTCGATATCAAGGGGGAGGACGGATTCAGTAAGTTGTTCGTTTATGTACTGACCAAATCCGATCCAATCGGCCTGCTTTATTCTCCACTTCTTGATGTTTTGCGGGGTTTTCGGTGCATTATTCGTGACCAGTATCGGGTAATGGTTGCTGTCATAGAGGCAATCAAGGGTGTTCCATGTGAGGTGGGAGCCGGTACGTGCATCACATAGGCTGAGGTCAATGTTCGAGAAGGTGGAAGACATGTTGAAGAAGGTGGGACTGCCCGTGTTCAAAAGATAAAGATCAAGGTTATTAATAACTTCCTCCAATATGTGTCCTCTGCCGAAAGTATTGATAGAACCCCACATTATGCTATGGGCATTAAAATCGCCGACCAGTATGAAGGGTTCTGGAAGTTGATTTATGAGGTTTAGGAGGTCCGCTCTTGTGAGATTGAAATTTGGGGGTATGTAGAGGGAGCATATTGTCATTTTTTCTGGGAGGAAGGCTGTTGCTGCAACTGCTTCCAAGTTGGTGAGTAGGTGGAGTTGAGTCGAATAAATATCGTCTGAGATAAAGACACTGGTGCCACCGCTAGCTCTCGAATATTCTGCTCTAATATGATGATAAGATGTGTAGTGTTTCAGGTTATTCAATTTGTTCTCTTTGAAGTTCGTTTCTTGTAGGCATAGTATGTCCGCAGATGTGTCTGATATTATTTGGTGAATTCGCTCGAGTCGGGGAAAGAAGCCATTACAATTCCATTGCAGTAATTTGAAAAGTTATAGTATAGCATTATTGTGATGAGGGAACAGACGGTTGGGAAGGGACAGGAGGGCATTCATCATCACTAGAGTCCAATGGAGTAGATGTCGTAATACTAGGAATACTTTCTGTTTCCATCGAGCCATCAGCGAGTTGTTGCTTGATTTTCTTGGATAGTCGTGTGAAGCGATTTTTCATGGATCTTTCGGAAAGATGTGGGTATATAATGTGCATATCCTGTAGTAGGCCTCGGATGTTGTTCGTGAACTTTAATGCTTCTTCATAAGGGATACTAGAGCCGTGAGTGTTTTCTATGAATGCGAAAATATTGTCTGTTGGAAGCGTAAGTGCATTGGGGTTGGTGTTGTATACTTGTATAATATCTGCTTTAGTTTGATTGGAGAGGCTGAATTCGGTTGTGGTTTCTAATTTACGTTTTTTCTTGTTGGGATTCTTAGAGGATGGATCTACTGGTAGAAATTTTTTTGGTGGAGGCATTTTTGCTGTGGTATCACTCGAAATATCAGCAATCTCATCAGGTATGCTGTTGACATCACTAGGAGTGTCTACTTCTGAACGACCTCTTTTATGTATCAGAGGTAGATTATCGAGAGATTGGGTATCCTGTACGGTGTTTGGATGATCAAGCAGTTGTGGTTCTGGTGAACGAATGACGTTTTCATTTTGGGAGGGGAGGCTGAGGGTTGGGGGATAAGGACAGGAGTTGGCAATATGGCCTGGCTTCTTACAGAGGAAGCATTCCATTTTATCTGTGGATAGGAAAATTCTGTAGTCGGTGTCTTCAAATGAAATAATGGTGGAAGTTTGTAGTTCGAATTTTTCAGAATTTACATGGACGTAAACTTGCCGCCTAAAGCTCAGAATGTGACTGAATTCATCGCCTGGGATTCCAGCTTTCAGGAACGATATGGGTGAGGACATCTGCAGGCCGCAGCTTTTGATGGCTTTTTCTACATATTCGTGTGGGATGCATGGGGAAACATTTGATATGATGATCCGTTTCGTAGGTGAGATGAGTCTTCGAATCGGAACTTGAGTGTTATTAACATTAATTGTTGGATGGTTTGAAATGAGATTGTCGACGATATTCAGACTTGAAAGATAGATGCATATCCTATTGTTTGAAATCCTTGATGCGTAGGTTATCGATTTGGCACCAACTAATTGACTTACAGCTCGGACGAAATCCTGGAGTTTCAGGTTGTCATCAGAATGGAACACTATTGCTTGATCTCTTTTTGGATATGTAATCTTTGGGGTCGCTTTGGCAGCCGATGAGTAGGTCGAATTGGGTTGAGAAACATTTGAAGTATAAGAGGTTGACGGTTGTGATGGATTATTCAAAGAAAAGTTGAAATTTGCTCCACTCTCGTAGTCAAGAGCGTTGCTCGTTAGTTTATCTGCCATTTCGGCAGATGTTAGATTGGTTGTTTGCCTCGAAGCGGCGCGTGAGACCGCCTCGAGTATTTGAAGGTTATCGTGACACAGATAGGTAGGGTCGTCGATGGTTGTAAATATTATTTCCAAAATGCGTTGATTTTCAAAGGATATGGAATATTCTATCACCAGAAGATAGACAGATCTACATCTTCAGGAGGAATCACATGATCTTCCACATAGGAGTCACTTTTGAGCACAAAAATTCACTTGGAAACTGGAAGTACGAAAACACGTCAACACTACACTCGTCAAATCTGACAGTCCACATAAATTTTAGAAATATACATTGTGTCAATTTGAGAAGCTACCACACTTACTATCTGGGCACGCCATGCAAAAATGGGTAAGCTCTGGTTTGGTAGGGAGACATTTTATACGGTTGGTTCCAATTAATTTGCATCACCCTGTGAGCGAGATGACAGCAACCACTGGAATAGCTTGGTAGCCATTGAATTGGCCCTCTTCTTAACAATCAATTTATCTTTGACACGGTCTATGAGCAACGACCTCATCAAATTTAAAATCATAATTCCATCCTTATGCTTCAAAAGAAGACCTCTTTCACTTCCAACTAGTTGGACCTCTACCAGCTCCACCCATAGACTTATTATTATATGTCTATGTCTCTACCTAATTACCTCCATCTAGTAAGGCAATGGCTCACTGTTCATTTGAAAAAGAAAAGGATCTGCAGAATAATGGTCATCATCATACTCCCCAACCTTGATGTCCTTAGATTTTTTTCTCCGGGGACACAAAAGTCGGTTGTGTATAAAACTCAGCCCCGACATACCTATAGAAGAATGGAGAGCAGGAATGAGAACAGAAGGCCGAGAAAGTCAAGTTAAGTTTTTCAATTAGTAAAGGCCAAATTTGAAAATAAGTTGTATTCTTGTCTACAAAATAATAGATAACATTTTGCGAATTTTTCTAGTAAATTTTTTTCATTATTTATATGTTTCATTGCACCTATAGAACAAATAGGTGTACGTTAATGGAAACTAGGAAGGTGCAAAAATTAGTAAATTTAAGTTAAGGCCAATTTTTCGGAACATATATTGTTGCTTCTTTAGGGCTAAAAGATTATTATGTACAAAACGAATGATAATGAAAAAACGACAACACACAGAAGAAAAAAAAAATAACATTGTAATAAAATGGAATCACAGAGCCACGATCCGCACTAAGACTCACTTACCAAAGACAAATTATGCCTTCAGAACAATAGATCGAAACAGCAGACAGTGAATCATCGGAAACTATTCTCTTGTGGAGCGCTCGACATCAATTTCAAGCATTTCAATATTGCACTACGATAATGTACACAAAGTATTCACAATTATTCGTGTTTCATCTCCATAATGAGTACAAGCTTTGAGTATTCAACCAAAATACTCAATGGTATAAGCAGACAAGAGTCAATTGTCAATTATGTATCGCAAGTTTGTTGTTTTTTTTTTTATATTTCCTTTGTCTTACGACGACTTATGAAACTCACTTTTAATGAGGCCTCATATATTAGTCCTATATATTAGGCAGAATCCATATTTAACTTCTTTATGAATAATTCAGAAATTTGCTCTGAATAGTGACAACATAATTCCTTACATATTTGAAAATTTTACTAATCATAATCAATGTCATTCCGAAATATAACGTTTCATTTATTTTATTTTATTCTAATTCGAGTTTTTGGGGTTATGTAATTTTACAATAATTTTGTTTCATTGAATAGTTTCATTGCTTTAAATTTATATATGTTATTCTAGCTCCTTCTTCATTCCTAAAATAATTTTAAAATATTTATTTCTCTAACGTATACAAATTTCAACTCTATATACCATTTCAATATAACTTCTACTATAGCACATTGATAACAGTATAAATATGATATTTCCCGCATTTGGAAAAAACCTTTTCATTTTACTGTAACTGTGCAAAATTTGATACGAAATTATGGATGAAAATCTATGCTTTGGCAGGCTTGTTCATTTTTTGTGTGTGTTAAACTGAGGCAATTTAATGGAAATCGCTCGTTCATCATTCATGCTCAATTCCACCATCTACAAAATATGAATTTCAGATATGACATGACGTGAATTATTGATCTTTTTTTTGCAATTCGTTAATGTCCACCACACCCCGATCGTTCTGATCGAAATGAATAGCTGTCATTGCTGATTTTCACGAAGATAGGTAGTCATTTAAATCGAATGAGTCATAAGGCGGCCTATGCCTTAGATGGAGATGAAGTTACCCTTGAAACGAATTTCTACAGTTTCATGACAGTATGGAATTATTTGTAATAATTATTTAGACTGGTCGATCGGCAGTTCCATACATGGAGACGATAATTCGCGTTATGTAACCACAACACACAGTTTTATCATCATCATTGAACTTGACACTAAAACTCGACTTGATTATGGTATACAATTTCATGGTACGGCGCAGAATATTCGATTTGTATCAAAAAGTTGCACTAAATTCTGTTTTACAGGTTATACCTATCTGATATTGCACTTTCATAATCCTACGTTATTTCTTGTAATTAATTGATGGATAATATAAAAGTTATTCTCGTAAAAGATTCTAATGAATTAGAGTAGCCCTGCTCCATATGAGTAATTGCTATTGAATATCAAATGAAATAAATGTTGTAACTTTGCTCAGACTCGATAATTCTCATAGAGGGTGTTTAAAAAGAGCTAGGATATTTAGAGTACAGTAAAATAAGAATGGAGTTCTATGAAGATATTCACGATATACAGCTTGTTGAAAAAACTTTCATCCACATTTTGCACCATTACATCGAAACTACTGGTAACATTCTAATGAAAGTTGGATAAATATAGTCCATTAACTTTCAAAAAAGCATAAGTTAGTAAAGGAAGTGGTCTTTTTGCGATGTTTAGTTAGAAATATAGGGACAGTTGCAGAGGTCTTTTCAGAGATGGTTTTTACAAATACATATAAGATTATTTGCTTCTCCCAAGCCCACCACGAACTCATTTAGTACAATAAAAGGAGCAAAATTCTACAAGACAAGATAGGTTTAAGATAACTCAATGCACTCCAGAAAAAATTGCATGAATAGAAGAAAAGATTTTCAAGCTGTAGGTGTATAAAATTTTAATGTCTATTAACGTACCCTTTTCAAGAATTTCATGTAGGTATTCTGTGAAGAACTGTGATCGTTTTCCTCTTATGACCTGTTCAATTTTCTATTGTATTTGTATGCAATGTATGCATTTAACGACTTATACTGCTGCTACATGTTTCCATTATCAGGAAGATGGTATGTGGAAAGGAGGACAAAGAATTTCCTTTCATTTGAAGGTCGAAAAAGAGATGGCAGTTGAGGATTTCATTTCCAGAAAATATCAGCAACGACAAATTTGGAATAATAATTTGAAAATGAGCACAATATTGACATACTAATCAGCGAATAATAATTATGCGAAAGGTAATTTGAAATGTAGTGGGAGACAGACATCCCTTTTCAAAATTTCAAAATATTAGGTATAAATAGAAAATTCATGTCAATGTAGCCGAAATTATTCTCTTGCGAAAAATCTTACAATATAAATGTTTGGATGGAAATATCAGATTGAACTAGTATTTTCCAGAACTGATGTGAAGTCTTCAACTTTTAGTCCAAGAAGATAACCAACATTAACTCTTCTCAAGCATTTGCATATTATGTGTGACAATAATTGAATTTTCTTTCATGGCAAAAATGGAAATAATTCAACACTGATCTCTTTTACTTCATGTTAAAAACAAGAAGATAGGAATCCCTTATTCAATCAGGTTTAATAAACGTTGATTATGATCATCACATATTTTAGAATTCGTTTGTTTTTCGATGAAAATTCACACTGTGAGAAATACGTTATTACTAAGAGCTTAATTTAGAACCTTTATCAAGTCGCTGATTTAAAACCGAAAAATCTTTTGACAAGCACATTTATCTGACATTTTCGAGATAAACAGTTTGAAATATGTCAAATTTTCATCAAGGCTAATCGACTGCTTTCATAAAAGTGAATAGAATATTTGGTTTGGAAGCTGATACGTTGAATCAGTTTGTTTTTATGCCTCATAGAGTGCCCGAGCTACACTTTTTCGTATTGAATTTTGTCAAAAATTTATGTAACATATTAACGCAAAGTTTTATCACAATGTTACCAGTAGTTTCGACATAATCATGAAAAATGTGAAAGCAATTTTTTTCAACACACTATCTGGGAAACGGATGCCATTACAAATTATTTTTTTACTGAACTTACCTTTACATTTACTAGCAACGCGGTCACCTTTTTGGAAACACGATGTTCGAAGGTTCTCATGTTTAAAAAATCCAGAAAATAATAAAACACTGTGTGAAATTTATAGTGTTTTTCATTGTCTAATTTTCATTTTGTTGACCCCGAATTTATCGAAAAGTCATCTGAGAATATCAGGCAAATTCTGGAAATCCCAAAATGAAAGTGTTTCATCAGGGAACTCACATTTGAAAAAAGTTTCACCCTTTTCTATAGGCACAGGTGAAATTCAATCAAATACTCCTTTCACATAATATTAACCCAACGCATAAGAAATTCTATGAAAAGAACTATGTGCTCAAGTTATCATACTTGGGTTCAACATCCACCTTCCCTAATTTGCATAAATCTCAACAACATCAGTAGAGAGCTATTTTGTGTGCATTAATTACTATCTTTCTCTACAATCCAAGCTACTGTTGTCCATTTATTTCATCATTAGGCAGATTCAGAAAGCCGAAAAGCTAATAATATAAGATATCACTCTAAATTTCTGGAGTGTTTCAGTTCCCACACCAAAAGCGTTTCTTTTCGATGTCAGGCATATTTCGACAACACTTCAAATCAATTTGTGACCTCAAGAAAAACCATTCATTTACTTCACGGGATGTTAGAAGAGCAAAGAACAGTGCGTGCTCAAGACCATTAGAATCTATTATGGGTATATTAATCAATTAGTTAGGGTTCTAATGAATATTGATTCAACAGGAGACCGTTAAAAGAATACTGGATGAGTGTCACTAATCAGGCCGATTTTAGGCCTAATTATTCTGAGATATGCAGGACTAATTCCATCTCGCCTAGAGAAATCTATATGTTGTGTTGTTGTGAAACCGATCTGATGCTGGACTTAATGGAACTTTCATGAATAGATGAATTTTAAAAAACGTATTCGAAAAATGATATTTCATTGAAAGAAATATCATGAAATCACATAACTGATATTTGGGGTGAACAACTCAAAATCACAAAAGTTTATTCAGTTTCACGAAATAAGGAACACAGAAGTTACCGATGTACAATCATAAAATCTACTGATTTAGACCAATATAAACTAGTGTCAGTACAATACCGATAGAAATAGCAAACAGTCTAACTACACGCAGTTAGAAGAATCTCTCTGTATTATGTACAGATCACAGATTGCAGATTCCTTCTGTAAACTGTGGTACAGATAGCAGTGAGAAGTGGTTAGTTTACTGAGTGAATTCTTTCGCCAGCCATAACCAAGACTGTCACTAATCGGAACTCGTCAAGAGTTAAAGATTTTCGGTCCCTAAGGGCTTTCACACCGCCAGGCAACTTAATCACAGTAAGGTGCGAACTCAGACAGGAAGAGGTTCTTCCTCCTTTCCCTTAATTCCAAAAACGTTCGCACCCTCAGGCAAGACTAGTCACTGTAGTAGAAAGACAGCACCTCAACTAAAGGCCGAGGGTAGTTATGGATTTTAAATGGCAATCCCAACTTTTTTGTGACAGAAATGGATATACACCATGTCAATGATGATTTTTTTTATCAGAGGGATGAGATCGTTGAACATATTGAATTCGAGGTTTTACTTTATTTTATTTCGTATTTTCATGTATTTTAGGGTCAATGGCAGTCATTTTAGGAGTGATTGATGATTTTGAAAAATAGTCTTAATTACATGTTCGTTTATAATTTATTTTTATTTCAAACAATGCATTAATCACTTTCATACGCAAAATGAATTCATTTCAAGAAAAAAAATACGATTTCAATTATTACACAGGCTATAATGAAAAATTTATTTATCAAAAACCCATGACTGAATCATCCTCAGTATAGAAGTATTATCCTAATTGAGCCTACTTTTGAGTTGTTCATTTTGTAACAACCATTTCAAGTGATTGTCAATCTATGTCGAGAAATTTAGGTTATGTCACGTCAATCGATTGTTTCGCAGTTTTGCCAATTTCCGTTGTATACCAAATAAAATGGATTGGGGAAGAGATATTATTTTCATTGGACTTCTTATGGATGTAGAAATACCTCCAAATAATTTTCCTTATTCCGTTTCAGAATGAGTGAATATACAGAATAATTTCCACAAAATGTTGAAGAAGTTATCAGGAGTTCGTTTTCTCCAACTGACAATTCAGCTCTTTCTTCTCAAAATCAGATGAATCGAATGAGGTCTAGCAAAAATGAATTGAGCAAAAAGTGCTCAAAATATGTTCATAATAAAATTACAATTCTGAATATTGAGGCTAAATCTAAATTAAGAAAAAAAAAGCAAGTAAGACAGGAATGTGTTAATCTCTCAGAACAGAAACAGTAACTATAATTGAAAAGCTAAAGAATATACGAATCTATAAAGAAATTGCTCGAAAGACTTTTATGTCTAGTTTACTCGAAATGCCACAATTATTAATAATCGGGCTTTTGCGATTTCCATAATTTTCAATTTTTTTAATAAGGGGCCCCGTTGTGTAACGCTGTTATTACATTTATGTATACAGAGTGATTCTTTGACTCGTACAAATATTTTAGCAGTAGATTTTTCAAATCGAAAGAGACACTTTTTTCCTATACCAATTTTCCCGATTCGGCCCTCATAAAAATATATAGCCATTTTAAGTTTTCATAATGAGCTGTGCCACCCCTGGAAAAACAAAATTACCTTCAGAATAACTATAGCTAAATCTGTGACACTATGCATCTGTGGATCTTTCAAACAAAGTTGTATTCAGCCCAAGTAACCAATTTTTCAAACTTCACAGATACTTTTAATTTTTGAACATAGAACATCAAATAACTCGAAAACGGCGCATTGTACCAGAAAAAATGAAGAATACTTTCATTTTACGAAACGTTCAGATATCCATTAGATATCCTGCAACTTAGTTTTAAGAGTTGGGTTCTTTGGATTTTTGGTATTTTTATGGTAGATAATGGTCATAATGAGAAAAATTAGAAGACAGGAGTGATATCTTGTATTCGGAAAAGATTCATCAAATATATGAAAAACTACAATCCTAAACTTATAAATAACATTTTTATATGGTTTTCAAAAATCTGCAGCTTTCAAACCGAGCTGATTCAGAAAAAATGATAAAGGAAAAAAGAGTTTCTTTTGATCTACTGTTGAAATATTTGTACGAGAAAAAGACTCACCTTGTTTACCTTAATAAAAAAGGGTTTCTCCAAAACGGTTGTCCACTGGTTAAGAGTCCGACTTTCCCTTATAATTTAGGGTATTCCTGAAAATCTTCTCGAGAGGAAATCGTAGTTGATTGTCATGTTAATGGGCTTAGGTGTACCCTAATTAGTATTGGTCAGTCTTAAAATTCTTAGGCATATCAATTATGCTATGCTCATCAACCCAGGGGGGTTAATCTGATACAAGAATTTAACATAAAAGAATCCACCGAGAAAAATCCTCCTTCAATTTCCTTGACACACTCTGACCGAGATAAAGTATGGGTCACGATGCAATAACCATAAATTCATCGGCATCGTTTAGGATAAATTAAACGGTCATTCCGAGATTCGCGTGTCCGCAAATGTCTTAAATACACGCTCTCCTGGACAAGCAAAAAAATCCGAGATTTCGTTCTGAAAAATTTATTATTGTTCTCGGGTAAATTTACATACCGTATTACATGGCAATGTGTAATTAACACGCTATATATTCCTTCGCTTTGATATAAATTAGGAGTGGTTTGTTGTCTCTGCCCGAGTTACAGCCTGAGTTATTAACCTGTTTCTTATTCGGGCTTTAATAAGGTCGTAAAGTCCTGTAAATTAGAAACCAGATCGCCAAGATCGTCGGGCATTTTCTGCTGGAATTCAAGGGGGCATACAAATGCCCGTATTTCGCAATGAGCCGTTGAAATCTAATGATAAAGATTTCGGAATTCGAGACTTTGTAGTACTCGCTGGTGCAGGAATGTTTTCGTTCATTAACTGGTTAGGAATTATCGGAATTGAGGCTGAAGACCGCCGGTCGCGAGCAATTTCAGCGATTCGAATTATTTCTCATCCCATGTTGTGTGTCCGAATGACAAAATCCAATGCATAACTCGAAAACCTTTTTCCAGGTTCGGATAAATGCAGTCATCATATGTAATGGATGATGAATAGATATCCAATAAACACAGATAGACGTAGCATTTTTGACTAACTCCAGTATCATTCATTTTATCGTTGGAATAACAGCAAAATATCGTCACGAAATATTTTCCATCTCATGGTATTTTTCTTTCATCTGTAAGCCAATCTGTTACTTTTCATAAGTTATTAAATCAATCAATCAGGAGTACTACGGTGTGGTATTTAATTTATTTATGTCAAAACCCAAGCGCTATCGGTCTAAAACAAGACCATCATCAGGGTATTCCTAGAAAGAAAGAGGTTGTATAATAATAACAAATACATAGATATAGTAGTTACCCGTCTAGGAAACTATCGCAATTGTCGGCGAGTAAGTAAAGGTGCTTGGTTTTTGACATAAATAAATTAAATACCACACCGTAGTACTCCTGATTGATTGATTTAATAATTTATCCTCTGGTGTGCACAGCCATCCCCATAGCTTACAGGAAAATTTCAATTCTGGACGTTTTTGGTGATCTGTAGCTTACAGGAATCCTTAACTATAAGTAGTTCAAACGTAACACTGTGAAGAAGATAGTTGTAGGAACATTTTCAGAATTGCATTTTTTACGAATCTGTCAATCGGACACTGACAGATCGATCGTACGCTACAAATTTGTAATTTAAGCCCGTTTGCAACAGCCGAGAATTTACTCGTTAATTTATGCGCCGTGAATTCTCTGTAGGGTACGTACTTCTTGCCAAAATTTTGTAGAGAATTCTCCATAGAATTCTCGGCTGTTACAAATGGGCTTTACAGATGAAAAGCAGAATACAACCATTAGTTTTATAGTAACATTACCCTCAAACGTTTATTCCATGCAGGTGCTTTAAACGAAGCAATTATTCTTTTTCCAACAAAAATTGCGAAATAACGTTGCTGTATAACGTCGACATACGCTATAGTAACGTACTGCGGTAATATAGAATAACGTTTTCCCTATCTGGCTCACATTTTAGTATAATAAGTTTTACGTTATTAGATTAACCAGCAGCTGATCGGTAAACGCCAAAGTTTGTTGTTGACGTAGGATTCTGATGCTTTTTGAGTTGATTTTATGCAGTGTTTTTGTTGATTATGTGCGTTTATATGCATTCATATTTATTTAAATTTTGTGAAGAAAAATTTGTAATGATTTAGAGGAGTTAATCGAGTTTATAATTTGTGATAATGAGTATAATATCAGACTTAGCTCTGATAATCAATTTCAATTCGATAAACAGCAGGAACTTGAATACCATACAGCCGAATTTGTTTTTATAGTATGTGAGTTGAAATGAAGAAATTGTATGAAAAGTTTGAAAATGTAAAATGAAAGTATGACGGAAGATGTGCAGTTATTTTAGAATTTGATATTGAAGCTATCATATCTGCCGGAGGATATGTGAAGAGGAAATAGAATAATTTGTGTACTCCCATCAAGGCATCAGCCAATGTTCGATATAGATGTTTCTGCTTTCATGAATCTCAATAAAAAATGACTCGAATTTAACTTTTTTATTTCCTTTAGAAAACAAGTGGACAGTTGATAACCAATATTAGATTTAAATAGGTACTCACAATTGATATGTTGTGGTTAAGTAAGTAAGTATTTCGTAACAAACACATGTAAGGGCAAAAATAAAGTTTAAGGTTTAAGAAGAAATTACTTCTTGTTTATATCTTGTCGACGTTTCGAGTCCTGAGGAAGGCCTGCGACCTGCGGCCGAAACGTCGACAAAACTTTGTTTTTACCCATCTCGCCTCTTACATATATTTGTTACTTACAATCCAACAATTTTTGAAAATTTTAATTATTTCAAATTCCAAATATTTGACTCGTACAAATATTTCAACAGTATATTCTTGAGGTCAAACGAAACACTTTTTCCTATACAATTTTTACCGATTCGGCCCTGATAAAAATATATAGCCATTTTAAGTTTTCATAATCAGCTGTGATGTAAAAACAAAATTACCTTCAGAATAACTAGCTTGTCACATCTGTAAGTCTTTTAAACAGTTTTTCAGCCAAAGTACACAATTTTTCAAATTTAACAGATATTAACATCAAATTACTCGAAAACGACGCATTATACGTGAAAATATGAAGAATACTTACAAAACGTCTAAATATTCATTAGATAGCGTCCAACTTAGTTTCAAGAGTTGGGCTCTTTGAATTTTTGGTATTTTATGGTACATAATGGTTATCATCAAATAACTGGAAGACGTGGGTGATATCTTGTGTTCGATGATGAAAATTCAACAAATAAATGATAGAAGTAAAAATTGAATTTTTTATGGTTTTTCAACAGCCTGTATCTTTGAAATCGAGCTGATTCGAAAAAAAATGGTAAAAAAAGTGTTTTTTTCGACTTCGAGAATCTACTGTTGAAATATTTGTACGAGTCAAAGACCCACCTACCTGTTGCCAGTGTTCACTAATATGTAGTATACGTTCCAACAAATATTGGGGTTTTTCGTAGGAACTTAGTTTCTTTTATGGAAAAATCATTTTTCAGTGTATTGATGGTGAAAAATTTTTTTTCTTGTGGTATTCTGCTTTTTTCCGTAGGGGAACTGGGTATTCCTCAGCATGCTTGCACAAAAGCACATAATCTATGTTTTCCTTTGAAGCTTTGTAGCTGGTCCTAGCAATTGCAATCTAGTCGAGGATTGACGTATAATTAATATAAATTTTCTCCACATAAAATAAATTAAAGATTAAGGCGTTATTAATATTGTTCTATAGAATTCATGACATCACCTACCATAATACTGCCTAAATCGTTTATTTATCTTAGCATATCGTTTTTGAGTTTATTCGTATTTTATTCTCATATCAACAAATATCAATTTTTGGCAAGAACCATGCTCTTTCTATCTTTGACTACACGATCTACTTATTAATAACTTCTGATTGAGAATATACATTACCTACATACATTTACATTTATTTATTTATATTGTAGGGTAACTCCTCTATGTTCGAAAAAGGCATTTGTGAATACTACAGTAGGTATGTTTTCGAATTTCATTCGGCTTGAAATTTTGCTAATGGAACCCAGTTTTTTTTTTAATAACACTACAGAGTCAAAATTAATGGAAACAACAATTTCGTTTCCATTAATAATAATGCGAGCTAGTCATGAAGTGTCATGAACTAATGTAGGAGGTACTATTTTTCTGTGCATTAACACTACAGAGTTTTTATGAATTATAGTAATATCGCATTCTATTTTGAACTATTTTGTACTGCTCTTCACTGAAAGGTTTCGAACTACATATACAGGGTGTCCCGTAAAGACCACGTCAAACGAAAACGGAAAGTAGATCAGAATGTGCTCTAACTGATGTGAAAAAATCGTTCACATAAAAGTCTCACAGTTTTCGAGATATTTGATGTTTTATGAAAATGTTGAATTTTTCAACTTAAAATGCTTTCTCTCTTGCGGAAGCTACAATTAAATACTTCTCGAATCAGTTTTTTTCCGTAAATTTTGTTGAATGATTACTTCAATTCATGCAATGAAAAATACCACAAAATATTATACAAGGATGCTGAAAAAAAAATTAAAATTCATGTTCTGAAGGAAGTGTTTTTTTGTGCTGAATTCTATCTGACGTGGTATAAAAAAAAGACACTAGACCTTTTCTGCATATTACTTTGAAAAGTTGCCCATTTTGTGAGGATTCCGAAAAGGTAAAATACAGGTGATAACCTTCTTCACGAAAAAAGATATTTGAATGTTTATCGAGAATGGAGCATTTCTATGAAAAACTGATTTTGTCTCCTTTTCCACAAATTCTTTGATTTTGCAGATTCTGCTGTAACATATTGAATAATTCTCTTGAAAAATGTCAGTTAGTCCTTAAATTACTTATAAAATGAAATTATTCATTAATTGCAATGATATAATGTAATAATGCACAGGACCTTCAACATCAACAAATCTATTGTGAAGAAACTTTATAAAAATATCAATAATAAAAATTTAGGATTCTTATTAGAGCAAATGCTCAAAATGACCACCCCCGTCGCTAATACATGCCTTGCATCTATTGAGAAACGACTATTTCAAACCATACAAACTTCTCCCAGCTATTTTGGCTGCTAAAATACGAATGCGGTCCCTAAGTTGTGCTTCATCTCTTATAGGATTCGAATAAATTTCATTTTTTAAAAAACCCCAGTAAAAAAATCCAGAGGATTTAAGTCTGGTGAATCATTGAATCGCATCACATTATATCGATGTTCGAGAGTTCTTTAGGCAAAGAAAAAGAAATTAAAAAACTCAGTCAGTGAATCAGCATCTTTTAATAACATTTTATTGATTTGTTGATTGATTATTTTCAGCAGGAAGTGCAAAATGAAAGTATTTATGGAAAAGGTGAAAGAATCAGTTTTTCATAGAAATGCTCCATTTTCGATAAACATTCAAATATCTTTTTTCGTGAAGAAGGTTTTCACCAGTATTTTACCTTTTCGGAATCCTCACAAAATGGGCAACTTTTCAAAGTAATATGCAGAAAAGGTCTAGTGTCTTTTTTTATACTACGTCACATAGAATTCAGCACAAAAAAACACTTCCTTCAGAACATGAATTTCAATTTTTTTTTTCAGAATCCCTGTATAATATTTTGCGGTATTTTTCATTGCATGAATTGGAGTAATCATTTAACAAAATTTACGGTAAAAAAACTGATTCGAAAAGTATTTAATTGTAGCTTCCGCAAGAGAGAAAGCATTTTAAGTGAAAAAATTCAACATTTTCATAAAACATCAAATATCTCGAAAACTGTGAGACTTTCATATGAACGATTCTTTCACATCAGGTAGAGCACATTCTGATCTACTTTCCGTTTTCTTTTGACGTGGTCTTTACGGGACACCCTGTATGTAATAGAGTTTCAAAATTGAAGCCATCTTCAATGTTACAATCATTTATACCAATCTTCCATACTACTCATAGATACAGAAGGGTTAGGTATGAAAATTTTAGATTGTTTAAATTATCCAACGATATTCATGAAATAATGTATGCGAGCTCTATCTTGAACATAGCAAAAAGACTGGGTATCCTAGTTGCATCAAATTGAATACAATTTCGTAAAGATGTTCGGTGAAACGCCAGTAGATAAACTGACTTCGTTCGAATGCAGGGATTTTTTTGTGTTCAGTGCAACTGTACCAAGGAAAACAGATAGTTTTAATTAATTACATCTCTCAGCACACTTGCATCGAGGATGTTCAGCAAGCGTGCCAATTTTAATCAGTTCACAGGTGCGTGTGTTAGTCGAACATTTGAAGATCTCACCACGAGCCGCAAGAGGATGCAATTGAATGCAAGACGTAAAAGCACATGCACAACTTCCGTTGGAATTTCTCGGCGGACGGCCTTCTGAAGGTGACTCGACATTTTGCTCCCACCTGTATGTCCTAGATAAATTAATGAATTAATACGCAGCGCGATAAATCTGTCATCGGTTATGGATTGCCGCAATATATCTAGTGTACAGGTATGTGTAAACTGCCTTTATATTTTTAAGAGAAACACTAAACAGGTCGATGGATCTATATTAATGCAATTACTGGTGTCTGCTTTTTTATTTGTGCCGAAGCGTGAAAAATCTTCGCCACATTATTTCATCTCGTGGAATGAAGTGTGATGTTAAAATGAACAAAAACTTTCTTGTCTATATACAGTGTATCCCAGAAGAATGAAACTAATTTCGTTGTAAACCCAGATCGACTATGCATTGTCGTTGTTATCTCTTCAAGTGACAATTTCTCTATACCCTCATGAAAGTGTAAACCTCTGAAATATCTGCGCCCATAGGAATGGTTGATAAGAACAAAGGCGATACGTCAAATTGCAACAATTACAGAGGCATATCGTTGCTTAGTGTGGCCTGTAACATTCTCTCGAAGATTATGGCTAATCGTCTGATTCCACTCTTAGAAAAGCAATTACCTGAATCTCAGTGCGGCTTTCGACCTAATCGATGTATGGTGGACCTAATTTTTACACTTCGACAGCTGAAAGAGAAGGCCCGTGAGCAACAATCAAGGATCTATAGATACAGCCTATATGGATTTAAGTAAGGCCTTCGACTCGGTGAATCGGAGAGCTATGGAAAATCATGAGACGCCTTGGAGTACCCGAAAAATTATTAGCGGTGTGTAAAAGCCTCCATACCACCAACACCGCTAGAATATGCTGTGTTCTATCGATGGCTCTACAACCGATCATTTCTTAACCAACTCTGGAATAAAAAAAAGACTGCGTGTTGCTGACATGAGTATGCCTGCAAGAGGTGTTGGAATAAGATTCAGATTTGATGGAGGCCTGTTTAACCAGAAGTGGCTCAGAGCAAAAACCCGTACAAACTTTATCACGGAACTTCAATATGCAGAAGACTGCGCACTTATCGTTGGCAGCCCAGAGTATCGTCAGATTATATTGGACACCTATAAACATATATAAGAAGGTTTAGGTCTCAGACTCCATATTGACAAAACCAAAATCCTGGTAAGTCCGCCAGATAGCCGTCAAACGATGCCTGGAGGATGAAACTTTAAAACAGTTCGAGCAGTTCAAATACTTGGGAAGCTTCATAAATATTATGTAGGGCTATCCGGAACACGGAAATACACAAAGGTATCAATTCAGTATCACGGGTATTCTGGAAGCTAAAGGACAGAGCTTTTCAAAATCACGACCTCGATCTGGAGACCAAGACAGCTGTTTACAAAGCAGTGGCCCTCCCAACGCTTCTTCACGGAAGTGAAAGCTGGACTTCCTACAGGCGACACATTAAACAGCTTGAACCAACGCAACGTCATCTAAGACAAATAATGCACATCAGATGGTTCCACAAAGTTTCAAATGCAGAAGTCTTGCATCACGGGAGTTGTAAAACAATTGAGACTCAAATAACGAGGGCCCGACTCAGATGGAGCGGCAAAATTCTGAGCATGCAAGACACAAGACTCCCCAACATAGCTCTGTACGGCGAATTCATAGAAGAAGCTCGGAAACCAGGAGGCCAGTATAAGCGTTTCAAGGATTTACTGCATAAATCGCTAAAATCAGTTAATGCCGATCATAACTGGGAACAACTAGCGTTAGACAGATCACAGTGGAAGTCTTTGGTCCACAGCTATAACGGAGACTCGAGAAGAATACAGCGGCGGCCAGATCTGGCTGGTGATTATCCATGCCCAGAGTGTGGAAGGATCTGTAGGTCATGGTTGGGTCTCTTCAGTTACAGAAGGGCACACATTCGCAAGTAGCCCTAAGAAATTATAAGTTTCATCGCACGGATAGTCTGGTTTTTTAGTCTTTTTGTTGATTTGTTCTGGGTAACGAGATTCAGCAATGAATGAATAAATGGTTGATAGTAGGTAAGGCCTGCCGCCAACATGCAATTTTTAGTTGAAGTGAGTACCTACAATGCATTCATATGGGGTCTCGCCGACATGCAACTGAAAAGTTTTGCGATGAAATAATTTCAGCCTCGACACAAACTAAACGATTGTGCAACTGTTTCGAACACAACGCTCGTGGTGCATATGCGCCGACTTGCGGACTTTGGTAATTCTTCTGCTGATTTATCTTTATCCATTTTCGTTGCTTTTTATAATAAAGTTTTCAGCGGTAGACTAATCATCTTGAAACTGATGTTATACGCATAGAAATATCTATGCTCAGCCGCATAGAGAAACGTCAATACGTGTGGAAAGTAATACTTTCGAAACGCTAGTAGGAAAAATTATTTCCGAATGAAATATGATTCAATCTGTCCAATGCATTGAATTCTTCATGAAATATTCTTGAAAACCACATATCAATAGAAGGTCTGTAGCGAAAGAAATATGTGAAATTCCCTCTCAAGCAAATTGAAAGTAATGGCCCTTTATCTATTAAATATCCAAATATTCCTGAAAAAGTAGCGCTTATATTTCAGATCGACGTGAATAAAAAGTCAGTTGTATAAAAACTAGAATGAAAATCAGCCACGATACATTTCCTGAGAATTTGCACAAGGTTGAAATCGAAAACTCTCTCTTATGTCCAGACGACGTGGAAATCGCAGATCTTATCCATTTGATCCATGGTTGTGGTAAAGCAGGAGGAGGGGATGAACTACTGGGAGGAAATATGGAATATACTACTGCCAGTGAACATTCAGGCTCTTTTAGCCAGCAAGAGCAAATTTGCTTATGATATTTTGGTGATACTTGGCTGAGTCTATGGCTGAGTACCTCTGTTCAGTACCATGCAAGAGGAAAAATATCAATTTTGTTTTATGCTAAGGTTAGTTGAGTTAGTTATCAAAAGTTTATAAAATATCCAACCATTTTTATAAGAGTTATCATCTCCTGAAATTGTTTCCAAAACTTTCGACCATATATTTTGTTGGAAAAATGGGTTAACAGAAGACATGGTTCCGTCAGTTCTTGGATGTAACTCACGGCGGTTATATTGCCTCTGATGAGTACCAAAGGTGATCTCTTCCATAAACAACAGCCTCAATACCATAATTCTTAAAGTGAATAGGGTCCACTTGCCTTTTCACAGAGAATTGAGGACTTTGTCTTTCCCCACGCAGTCTTCTCACCTTTGAACGACCAACATGCCTAAAAAGAATCTAGATGCATCATAATGCTATTCTATTCGAAGTCGCCATTCAGCTGTTCTCTGCACCAAGTCAGTCGATCATGTCTAGTGCAATCTCTACATGTAACATAATGCCATACACACTTTTAGTTCAAAACCCTTTAGGAGCAGCACAGAACAATTCAAAGCCTACTGCGATGTTACAATAATTAATAAAGACACCGTTTTTTTCTCAAGGAAAACCATATTATATATTGTCGCTCAATGTTCACTCATTTTCTTGGGCAAAATTTCAGTTGTCTGAGAAAAATTGTCTCTCAACACAATCGTTTCTAATGATATATATTTCAATTCTCATAGTTATGTTACGATCCCTTTATACGACTCTCAAGGTTCGCCTTATAGAAAAGTAATCGATCTGACCACTAGGAAGGAGGTGTTTAAAGGGTCACCTGATCTAGAATTTGATGTGTGGGAAGACACTTGTACCGCATTGTTACGTCATTATTAATAGTAAAATGTCAAAGCCATAGACCATAGAACGTGGTAGGAAAGAAAGGCGGTTGCAACATAGCCAACTCGTTTCCATTGATGGAGCGATAGAACGCGTGCCTTCGTTCACGGCAAACTCACCTCGAATTAGAATAATTTTATGAATGAATAGAAACCGCACGTGGGATGTCGTGAGTGACAGATTTCATAAGACGTTCGTATAGCGTTGTAGATAGTCCAGGAGACTTCGAAGAAACTCATTAAGCTCTGTATGATGAAGACTTCGGGAACTAACGAAGAAATTATGCGAAGTGTTGTCTGACTAAGAACAGTTGACAAAAATTTTTTGATACAGCAATTTGTTTCAATATCATTTCTTTTCACAAGGGGGAATAGAAGTGAAAAAAATTTAAATTTAGACAATTGAATTGTGAAATATATACAGGGTGTAAATGAATAGTTGCGACAAATTTGAGGGGTTATTCCTCGTCGAAAATAATGTGGGATCCTCATAGGAATTTTTTTAGCAGCCCCTCAATTGATATTGCCAGATTCAGCGAAGAAAAGCAATTTGCAATTTTTTTCTCAGAAACCAGGAAACTGACAGAACTGAAACTGAGCAGATATTTCATGGGAGCGAGAAGGCAATCATGAAAAATACTGGTGGTGTGCTCCTATAATTGCTTGAGGGAGAGACAGCCACCCCTAAGATTTGTCATTTGAAGTGCGGCGTGGCAATCAATCCTTTTTCACACAAAGTTCGATACAGGCTCATTGATCCACCTTTCTTGGATAGCAAAACAATAGTCAAGCACGAAAAATTTTTCTGCGGACACAAAAAAATCATTCCAAATAGCTGCCACGGTCAACATACGTTTGTGATGACCCAAGAAAAATCAATCTGAAATGGAATATAACGTGCGTTCGAAAAAATTAATTTTCAAGGAGGATATGGAATTTTGTAGGACAGTGACTAAACCATTGAACTAAAGAAAGAAATGGAAGGGACCCGCAGTTCAGCAAATCGGCAGAAAGTGTGTCCAAAAGTGTGGGAGTGAGAAAGACTATTGGTAGGTATCCCTTCTCTCTCTTTTAGATGTTTTGTTTACATCAATCAGCTGACGGTTTTGTTGATTACTCAGTTTAAATTAGTTTTTGGGATGATTTCTGTTGTGTTCAATTGGAAACGAGATCTAAAAGTGTTCAGAATGCTAAAACTCACGATTAATATTCGCTTGAAACTTGAAAAAACTCAAATAAATCGGGGAATTCCACTCGAAAACCTTTAAGTATCTGGATTTTCGGTTTCTGAGAAATATGGATCTAGTGAAGGGACAGATTACCTTTAACTGGCCAACCGAAGAAATTAAAAGGGTTGAAACTGTCTGAAAAGACCTCTTTCGATTTTAACTGTCCTCTGAGTAAGTAATCTTCAGAATTGAAGTTGTTTGTGAATTTGTGGTATAAAGTTTTAGAGAAAGTATTTTATAGGTTGTTGTGTTTTTCAAATCATTGTTGTCCCCATCAACATCAGTTCTGTTTGCAGTCACGCAAAATTGGTAAATTTCAGAATCTTGTTACAACGATGGTTGTAACAAGTTGCTAAAGGATGCTCCAATGGGCAGAACAAAAATGAGAACAAAAATGAGACAAAGAGTTTCCACAGGTAGGTCTATTTTAAATATTTTCATTATGAGATCCCTTTTTGTGACTTCAAAAGCATTATATATTACTTTATTTTAGGTTTCCTTTTAAACGCCCAGATATTTTGGAACTTTGGATTACTGCTGTAGGAAGGGAAAATTGGTATCCCTCAAAGTATAGTAGATATGTGAAGATTACCTTCATAATCCAAGTTATACAAGAAAAATATTGAAACTTGATGCTGTACCAAGTGTATTCAATAATATCCCAAGACATTCAAGGATCATGGAATACTTACAGTTCCATCACTCTTTATATACAACTCACTGTGTTATGTGCATCAGAAGTGGAAGAACTTTCCGACCAATTCTATAAATCATGCATATGAAACAAGAAATAAAGACTCCTTGCAGATTCCAGTGCACCATCTGAAGGGCATAGACCAGGGCATGGACTTCTGGGGCCCCAAACTATATAATAAACTTCCTTCTGAGTTTCATGACAAGTCCTTGATGAACTTTAAGAGAGAAGTGAAAAGGTTGCTTTTAAATGAAATTCTATAGAAGAGTTCTTATGGAGAAAGAATATGTGATGAGGATTGTTTTTTATTTTTATTGTGTTTGTATGTATGTTTTTACCACTGTGATATTTTATATTTGTTTATTACTGTCGACACCATTTGTAATATTAATTGCAAACGAAGATCCATCTAATCTAATCTAATCCGATGAGAAACAGAGCGCATGTAAGTTTTCGAGTGAATTCAAATTATTTGAAATCAATAATTTTCTTTTTCATTGTAGACTATTACTGAAGATATATGTAAACTATTATATATATTGTATATAATAAAAATATAGAAAGAATTGACACTTGTTTTTTTTTGGACAACGCTCCTTAAATTTAATAATTAATAATAATTAACTGATTATATTCTTTCACAATATAGTAATCTAGTTAAAATAAACAAATTTCTGTTCTTTTCATACAAAAAAAGACTTATTAAATTCCGTCTGCACTGCTCTGAAAAATATGATCAACATCGCAAAATTAACTCAGAAAACGTCTTGAATTGATGAAAAATATGATTCCAATCATCACAGTTCGAGAAACGAGTCCAAAATTTCAGATATCACCATCTCATTGTTGCAGGTATTTGGCAAAAAAATTATTAAATTCCTTCTACACTTCTATGAAAAATATAATTCACATCGCATATAGGTTATCTATGATCGCATAATCAACTCAGGAAAACGTCCTGATTTGATAAAAAATACGATTCAAATCAGAAAAACGAAACGTCAAAAATTTAAATTCAAACTTTAATAGGTTATCTCTCCTTGCGCAAGTACAGAGAGAGAAAGATATACATCCAATTGTCTATTTCAGTCGGCCTCACTTTTGCTGACCCGAGAGTCCCTTCCATTTCTTTCTTTAGTTCAATGGACTAAACGTATGATTTTTGAGTCGTTTCATGTTCCTCAAATAAAAATATATAAACATTGCTGACATATGGGAAATATTTCGTAATTTTTTTTGGGGAGGCATTTCTTCAGAAAATGTGATTATAGCAGATAACGCTCTCTTCCATTCATAGTACGAAAAGCTTTTCTTTCATTGAATTAGATTACAAGAATCCCAACAATCTAAAAATGTTAACCGAAGTTCAAAGGCGTAAGTGCGCAACATCTTGAAGAAAATTCATGGTTGGTGTTGAAGCCCTTGAGTTGATTTTAGAAAACATTCCTGAGGTTTCTTCAGCTTTGTGTGCTCTGGCTGCAGCTTATTGCGGATAATTATTGGACTATTCATAAAAAAATCAATCAAACTATAAAACTAATGTTGATCACTTCTATATAACGTTCTGATGCTGAAGTTTCATCAAAGGAAAAAGGTTAGGTTAGGTTGAATTAGGTTGAGTTTAGTCAAAGGAAATATGTTTTATAATTCGCCTCTGGCTGACTGACACCAAACTCCAATTCTCAATAACAACAAATTCTGATTTTTGGTTCAGAACCCATTTGCATCTTACAAGGGTAATGGTAATCAACATTTTCAGTATTTTGATCAAAATGGAAACAAATTACTGTATCCTTTCGAAATCGTGTGACATATTCCAACGGAGGCACCATCCAGTTGAGATAAAAACCCGAACAGAGGTTCATGGAGTTTACGTCACTATATATTCAACATTGCTGATAAACTCTGGGGTTCTCTTCTTTCGTCGACCACTTTTTTTCTAAGGACACCACTTTTCACGAAAAATGGTGAAAAAACAGTACTTCGGTAAGGTTCATATTCTACAGCAACATTGAGATACTCAATCCTCAAGTAGCTCAAACATTTATCAATAGAATATTTTCATTTGGCTTCTATTCGTATTTCCTACTCATTTCTGAAGCAGAATTCAATAACAAATGCTTCCAGGTTCGAGAAAACCATAATTGGCTGATAATTTTAATAGAACAACAATCTAGAACAATGAGTTGACAGATTGACTGGACAATAGCAGAAAAAGAGCAAAGAATTTCATTACGTTTTGACCCATAATATCCTTCTTAAAAATTCCATAGCCCACTTGACAATATTTTCCTAATGCACGTTATGTAATCCGCCTTCAATATAACAAGAATTCCGAATTACTCGCAATTTTCTGAATTCCACGTCGTTTTTCTTTAACGTTTTTGTAACAAATGCTGGACAATGTCATATTCTGTTATTACAGATGTTTAAAAATGTAAGGATAATAAGATAAAGCCTAGAAAAGTGAGGCATGAATGCAATTAACCACCCCTCATACCAGGTGGTTCAAATGTGTGGAAAATCAGAATTCTGATACTATGGTCTTTAGTAATTTCAGGAATCGAATGGGCCCATCAGATTTTGGGCCCAAAAGGGCTTTATACGAGATATGGGTCCCAACTTTGAAATTTCAAATGCAAATACATCTTTTTTATTGCAGATTCGGATTCAGCGCGAAATTTTACGTCCGAATTTGTTGAAACCCAAATTTATCGTCAATTTTTGGACCCTTTGCAGCGTTTTTGGTTCAAAAATCGGGGGGCGTTCATTCAGATCAGGATGAAAACTTTGAAAGTTCAAATGCAAACCCATCTTTTTTATAGCAGATGCGGATTTTGCGGGAAATTTCACATTGGAATTCCTGTTTTAACCAAAACCCACAATCTGATGGGCCCATTCGATTCCTCGGGCAAAATCATCAAAGACTATAGTATCAGAATTCCGATTTTCCACCTGTGCGCGAAATAAATTCATCGTTTCCAGACTTTTGTTCCACCCGGTATAAATAAAAACAAACTTTATGGTCTTCGTCTTTCATCGTTCAAGACCCTGGTCAGCATCAAGAGTGCTGACAATCGTTTCGATCTTTCAGTCTTAAAATATCGTTAATAATCATCCTGCCATATTGCACAATTAAACAATATTTCTCGAGATATTTGATAAGTTTTTCTGAATATTATACCTAAATTTGGGAGAGTTGTAATTGTCCAACTTATATCGAGACTTCCTTATGAAAGATTTGATTTTTTATTTTGAAGGTTATTATATTCTTTATGAACAGAAAAGTTTATTGATGCTCCTCTAAAAATATCATTGACTTCAATTCACTTCATCATGCTCAGAGACGATGAATACGAAATTTTTTTCTGGGAATCCTCCTCGGAGTTTCTTTCAACCATGCAGCATCAACAGACATATTTATTCGGTTGCAACGTCCGTCCCCAATTCGCTGAAATATCTCGTGGACCTTTGTCCGAAAAACGCGTATTCTACAGACACTGCATTCATTTCTGACACGCATATTCAATTTTAATTTTGCTTTTCATGCATTGAAAGTTAACGCATATTCATGTCGTCCGATAAATCATGACTTTAAATAACAATATTCTAAATTGCTAGCCTTCATTGCATTTTTAATGAATCGATAATTCATCGTATGCGATCTCCTCACCCCGCTATATTATGATGTGCGAAATAAGAACCCGTTACTTAAGGGCATCCCGGGCCTCGGAGCAGTCAAAGCTTTCATTTTGTATCTGCCTATTATTTGAATTATGACGCTCCGGAGCCTTCGCTGGATGCTGATGTATGTCCCTTGTGCAGGAACGAGTTATGCTCATGCAACGGGAGGAAGAAGATATTATGTAAAGAGCACCATAACTTTAATAATGCCGGATAACAATTTAGGGAGAATATGGCTGAAATGTGAGACTGATCTGAAAAATTCTTGGAAACGTATTGAATGATATGAGATGTTTCGTATCTTTGAGGCCTTCAGAAACTTCAAACTAAACCGGGTGGCCCACCCCAAACGTGGCGCTCATTTTGAGGGAGTAAATGAAGATATTTTGAAAATCTTCTTTTGTGGTGTGTGAAGGGTGCTCAAAAGCACCATTTAAAATTGTTGTCATATATACAGGGTGTTCGAAAACAAAGATATAGACCAAAGTGAAACTTTTTTGAATGTACCACCCTGTATTTGATTTCAAAAATGGAATGGCAAGCTCAAATTTTGATGAGTTTCTTCATATCACTTTATACCTTAGAAGCACCCTTCACGAGATAATGGCGAAAAATTTAAAATATGGAGTTTTTTAAATAGCAATTAATGCAGAAACTATACTCCATTCACTTTTATTTTAGCACTCGGTTGGCCATGGAAATTTGACACATTTCACTCTGTATAGTACGAAAATGTGGGGTTATGACACTCGTCAAAACATTTTTGTGTTTTAAATCAACGCTATGTTGCATGTTCTACGTAAAAGTTTCTGTTATTACGTATTTTATAACAATGTCGAATCACTTCGGAAAATATGTGACCAACATAATTGAAGGCATACCAAATCCAGTTATTTGCTTGGAAAATACAAGAGATCAGTATAATATCATAATATGCACTAGCTTGAGGTGAGTTAATGTTTGTTATATTCTTTGGCTCAAGTTTGAATACGTTACACCAGTTGTAGATTTCAAAAATATTAACCCAAAGATGCAATGCATATGATACAATGGTTTGGAATGGGTTTCTCCCGAAGGAATTAACAGATAATTACAAGAACGTTAAATTCTTCAACAAAAATCATCTTGCATCAACATAAGTAAAAGGAATTAAAGGAAGTTTCAAGTCAAGATTATCTTCACCTTTGAACAAAAATTTCACATGATTAAACAATTAACAGGACGCGTATTTGTCGCTGTTCATCTTAATACATTGATATAATAATAATAATCAGGTATTTATTTGTACCTTAAAACATTTACAATGTATAGGACAAGTCAAATGAAAAATAGGGAAATCAATTTTCGGGAACTTATTCTACGATGACATTCATCGAAAATCCTGTACTAAACTTTTCGCATTAATTCACTCAAACATAAAATTCTCCAATGCCATCACTTTTTTGGGTCTCCCAATAGAAGGAAATTCTTTGTCATCCTCTTGATTCACAATCTTTCTGATTGTGGAAATATTCAGCTGAAATATAAGTCGTTTAGATTCAGATGAAATATTATATAAATTCTCTTACATTGAATATGTTCGCTACCGCCTGACGTATTGTGAATTTTAGAATATCAGGGTATATCTATTTGAATGAGGGGATCTGAATTTTAAAAAGTACTTCCTGAAACCCTGTTTTTTTTTCAATCACTTTCGGCATTTTCGAAATAAAAATTGATATTAGTTGTGGCAACGGTGTAATGACATTAACATTAACTCATTTCATGAGTGCCAACCATACTCCCTTATTGTTACGAAAACTTGAGAAAATTATTCCATGGCCAACCGACTGCTAAAATAAATGTGAATGAAGTATAGTTACGCTAGCAGTATTTTTTCGAGTAGACAAGTTGGCAACTCCTATACATTAGAAAAATTTCAACTCTGGAATATAGAGAGTGATCATAATTAATTCTCAAACATCAACTATAAATAATCGTCAAAAATTTTCTTTTTTCAAATGGCACACCCGGTATTTCTATATCCCGCTGAACGTAAAAATCTATTTCGAAACTATTTTGATTAGGTTATCCTACACCTAAACCTGATAGTTTCTCAGCAGTAACGATTATTTGTAGTTGAAATTTTTTTTATATGTAGGAGCAGCCAACTTGTCTACTCGAATAAATATTGTTTGTATCGCCGGCGTAACTAGTTTCTTCATTAATTGCTATTTGAAAAAACTCCATATTTTCAATTTTTCGCCATTATCTCGTAAATGGTGCTTCTAAGGTATGAAGTGATCTGAAGAAACTCATCATGATTTGAGCTTGCTATATTCCATTTTTGATGACAAATACAGGGTGTTACATTCAAAAATTTTAACTTTGGTCTATATCTTTGTTTTCGAACACCCTGTGTATATGACAATAATTTGAAATTGTGCTTTTTAATACCCTACATACACCACAAGAAAAGATTTTCGAAATATTTTCATTTACTTCCTCATTTTTTCAGTCTTGGTTCTTGGATCTTATTAGGTATTGAACCATTCGAATCATATTCTGGACCTTATTAAGTGTTTGAAAATAACAAACATAGCAAACACTGCAGATTTAGACTAAAAGATATAAGTATAAAAAGATATATTTTCTGTTCAACACAGTAATCTACATAAATGTAATGAATTAGATTAATGCATGAGCATTTTGCCCGGAAGCGTTCAAATTGTTCAAACGAAACGTGGGAATAGATTAATTTGAACGCTTCCGCGCAAAATCCTATGTTAGATTTTGGAATCATGAGCATTATGACGTGGGCCCACGTCACGTCGTGAAGATCTGTATGTAACTTGAGTCATTTGAGTAACTGATCATGCGTTTTTTCAAAACTTCCTACCCCTAATGAGGTCCGGCCATCATTTGGAGACGATAAAGTGGTCCTTGTTTGGCACTTAGGCACAAAGAAAATTAAAATAAAAACACCATAATTTGGATGATTTACCCCGTCCATCCACGCTTCGACTGTCTTTCAACACTATGACCACACAATTATTCCATAATAACTGGGTTTTATTACTAAAACTACGCAAAACAAAAGGAAGATATTTTATAAATTGGGTCACGTCGCCTGACCATGAGGCATCATACAGAGTCACTCAAAAATGACCATAGCGAAAGCAATGAACGTCGAAGCGCTTTTGAGATTAGTTATTGGGGAGGGTCCAGGCGGTATTAATTTTATTTTAAGTATAAAGTGCGGGATGTTTGAAAACATGGACTTTACATGAATTTGTTTCCATATAGATTCACGTTTTGTGAAATTGACGAAGTTGATTAGCCTCTTAAAATAGCTTCCTGCCAGTGATTTTTCCACCAATTCATTGATAAAACTAATAATTGTTTTTTCGTAGCCTGGTTCCTTTTTTGCGGATATATCACCTCTCAACATATGAGGATTCGGGGCAACCAAAAGCCAGAAAATGCGTTTAGTCACAAGAGAATTTTGGGAACTATTTTTTGGATATCACTTTAACAGCAGAATGTTGCAAACAAGAAATTATGATTTATAAATCACTGAATTTTAAGAAATGGTCGAGAGTTTTTTAAAACAAGATGGAGTCAGAGCACACAAAACTGCAGAAACGTTTCAATTCTAAAAGGTTGCCTTGACGACCTCTATTCAATGATAACGAAGCAAAAATCTTTCGAGAGGTAATGTAGGATATTTTTTTATACGGTAATGTAAAAAATTTAAATTTGTCAAGGTGCAGAAAAAACACTATTTATCTACTGATGCCAATTTATTCAAATTGGATTAATTTTGGAAGAACACAGAGTTAATCAAGGGACTCGAACATCGAACAGACTTTCAATGAACGAACGTTATAAATTCAGCACACAAGGTATCTCTCTGGACTGACCCACATCTTCCGCGAACGGAAGCACCATAAGAAGCCCATACATCAGTAGAACAGGGAATCGAACTTATTGTACCAAAGCGGTACACTTTCATATGAAAATTCGAACAAGCTATGAAGGTTTCCAATCGCTACCAAAACGGACCTAATGAGATAGTTTCGTAAGAGTTTAACCGTTTCAAATGGAGCTTATAAACTATGAGATTTAATTAGCGCTGAAGATTTACATGCCGATTTTCAGATATCTGTCTGCTTTCCTTAATTTAGTTTATTGTGGTGGGCGCTCTGTATTTATGAGCTTTTCATGCCCGTGCATGCGCCTCACATTACGGTATAGATGTAATCGTCCAGACATATTAACATAAATTTGAATGGGTTCCTAAAACACTGGAAGTATGCTAGATGAATATCTGACTTCATTGAAACGGTTGTCTATGTGCATTTTTCAGCTAGATCTTCGTTCGAATGAAATTATCTCCAAAAAAATCTTTATGGGCTGTAAGTAACATTCGGTGATATAAAACTTTCGTGGCAAATTAAGGACTTGAACTATGATGTCATCGCTGGTTGGACCGAAGAAATTACAAAGAACATCCATAGGTGCAGTGAAAATGTTTAGGTGATTCAGTCCAAGAAACATAAAATTGTAGTGAACTCACGATTTCACTCTGTATATGTCATGAATTAATGAAATTTAATTTACAGGATGTATAAGTGTGACAAGGGAAGATTCTGCAAAAAAAAACTGATTTCTGTCAAAACTGAAACTCCTTTCCTAACTATGCGTCAAAATCATCCCTAAATTCGCAGAGCACAATGACAATACAACACAATATCGACTTACTTTTGTGAAAATGTGTAACTGTATGGGAAAAAACCTATCAATTCTGCGGTGCCCGATATGAAATGAATGTATAAGCAATAACTTGCTTCGATGTGATAGCTAGGAACTGAAACGGAGAGACAGGCTCATGTCACCTATTCATTATTAGCACAAGCCACTCCTGACAGCGTGGGCAGTTACTTCCTCTCTGCGTCACTGAAAACATTAGACATTCATAAATCATGCATATATCTATTCAGACCTCCTTGCAATTCGGTTGACTATAGCCTTCTTTAATTTTCAGCCAACAAGGTAGTCCTTCTCGAATTGGATTAATAATCATTGATCAAAAGTTTAACATTTTTCATGAATTGTTATCATTTGAATTGTTGCTGTTGGAACCAATGTCATTGCTTTTTCGTGTGTGGAATATAAGATGGTTACATCACATCCAACATCGACCAAATTTTGTTGCAATAATTCAACTCGCATTATTTCTGGAACTACCGAGGGAACTACTGATCAAATAGGTTGATTAACCATAATAACAGTATTCGAGTGTTGTGAGTTTGAAGAAAGAAGAAAGCGCTATCCTGATTCAGAGGTACTGGTGGTTAATTTGTTATTGCCTTCAAAGAAGATCAGTAATTGTACTCTCACCAACTTCAAAATGCCGATGTGATTTCGTAGGGTTGTAATACCCTTAATGAGTGGTTTCAGACATGAGTTCATTAGAGAAAAAGCCGTTATTTTTGGTGGTCTCTCATGCCTTAAAATAACGTTCGAGATTTGCGCTTCAACTTGTATAAAATGCACAAAAAGTTTTCTTTAGTCATTTATCAAGATGGATATGTTGCCTTAAACTTTTCCATAGAACTACTGAAAACAAAATTTTCGTTGAACATTATATTCACATACAGGGTGAGTCCTTGTACTTTTATTCCAACAGAATATTCCTGAGGTCAGAAGGAACTGTTTTTTCCATTAGGATTGGTTGAAAAAGTGGCTGTTGAAAATCCATAAAGAAAATGTAATTTTCAGTTATATCTCACAAACGATTTCATCGAATGAATTGATTTTCGGGATATATAATAGTTTTTCATTGATGTGGCGAATTTTATCCGAACACAAAATTCCACCAACATTTTCTTTCCTTCTTCATTCTGACAAAAACATGCCCCAAAAATAATAGATATTTAAAGAACCCATCTCTTAAAAGACCCCCACGAATGAATATTTGACCATTATGAAAAATGAAACTATTTTTCAAATTTACGCCGTTTTCGAGTAGTTTTCTATTCAAAAATAAAAAATATCAGCCATATTCGAGAAAATGTGTACTCGTCTGAATCCAACTCTGTTTAAAAGATCCACAGATTTTTAGTATCATAGATTAAGATTGTAATTCTGAAGGAATGTAGTTTTTTCAGGAGTTTCATATAGGTTACTATAAAAATTGAAATGGTTATATCTTTTCATCTAGGCAGAGTCGGTTAAAATGGTAAGGAAAAAAAAGTGTTCCTTTTGAATTCAAGAATCTATCTACTGTTAAAGTATATGTATAAGTCAAATATGTATTCTCTATATAAAACCGTTTAGTCAGTGCAAAATGATCAATGAATAAGAGTGAGTTTCTCGGAATTGCCAGACAAACATACAAACTTCATCTCTTTGAAACAGAACTAATAAGTATTACGTATCATATGATCACAATATTGAAACCACTTTGAAGAATTATTTTTGGAAAAATGTTTCTCCACTGAGCTACATACATCCCTTCAGAGGTACCTTCAGCTTCAGATGTATTTCATTCTTCTTAATAGTAAATACTACCGTACTTAAAATCATCATATTAGCAAATGGTTCTGAATTATTGACTGTCAAATCTGAGATTCTCTATGTGTAGGTTTTAATGATATGAAATAAGTGAAAAAAAAAAACAATTTTATGAAATGGATAATAAATTTCCCCTAAAACAGGCTAACCTTCATGAATTTTTCATCATATATTCTTTTTACAGTTGCACAACTAACAGTTATATTGAAATAATTGTTATCAAACGAAGAAGACACAATTTAAATAAAGCAAGTCTGATTTTTTTATTTAACCATATATTCCATTCACATTATCTCCATACAATGGCATACCAGAAGATTTTTTCAATTATACTTTTAACAACCTACCTAGGATTCTCTTTTCATATTTTTCATTATCAAATCATTTTTCTTCCTCCAAACATTGTTACAAAAATTAGCCATTTGTGCAACCAGTTGGGAAAAGCATTCTATATTTAGTTATGAGCGCTCGTTGCTCAACGTGTTACACACAATATTTTGTCTAATTTTTAATAGGATATGGCTATGAATTCAAATTAAAACTACCAAAAACGTCTATACAAGCTTCTCTTGGAGGGGGTCCATCAAGTGACGGAAATTATTCAATTTTTCATCCCATTGCTATGGAAGCAAGTATCGTTTCATTATCAGTTGCGAAACATCAATGAGTGTCACTTCATATGTCAAAATTAGAAAAATGGTTTTGTCGAATAGATATATTAAAATTCCTAAGGCGTCAATTCTTGTCTCTATATCACTACAGACAAAAGAACTGTTTTGGTGGAACTTGTAAGATTCATCAACAACAATAACTTTACAATATATTGAAAAAAAAAATATTTTAGAGATGCACACTCTACCCCATGAAAACACTGAGAAATATTTTGACCTCTTCAAAAATATTCCGTTTATGCCAGATGACAATTACAATCCAAACTATGAAAATTTCCCTTTACAAAGTAGCCCAAGTCGAATATGAAGGTATTGCTCCGAGCAATCATCAAATCAAAAGCCGTCCCTTCAGCAATCGGATAAAATAAAACAGTAAACTAACTGGACCGAATGCCAGGAGAACTGAATTCTCGTAGGTTGCCATTTTTCAACATATCTGAAACAACTTTCACCGTTCAACTATTCCGCATATATCTACCTGGACCGGAAATACCAATTACACATTATGCTAAGCAATATTTACCGAAAGTTAAAATGAACTGTGGATATTTATAAAAACAACAATTCACATTTAGCCCTCGGCTACGTATGGCGCCAATTATATTCTTGCTAAACGACGTGGTTAGTCTGATACTCAGTCAATGGCGCCCACGCAGCTAACATTGTTATTGAATAGAAAGGTTAGATGGGGGCTTAATTCATTTCGAATTTCGTAACTCATTCATAAAATGAATCGGCAGGTTGAATATTTTAAACGTTTGGCGATGAGCATGTTGCGGGTTTTCTTAGAATGGTAATTTATGCGATTTGTGTTAGGTGATTTATTGTCTAATCTCTGCTCTCGTGACTCATTGTTGTTTTGCGATATTTTTCTACTTATATCACATTCGACGTTCTAATGAATTATTATGGAGAGAAAACCTATTAGGATCCTGTTTTTGAAATGAATTCGATCCCTCTCTCGAATTTTTCTGGCCTGATAACTTTAGAAAAAAAATTATATCTTTTTCCAAAATGTTGCTTTCCGATTGGATTTCTGTAGTTAATCAATGAATGAGATAAAAGAGCTTGAGAGTGGAGAATGCAGATTTATATTGAATTTCACTCCATGTAATTCGTGAGCTGAAGAAATTATTGCATTTTAAGATCTTATTTTGCAAGTAAAAGGTTTTTTTTCCCTGGCCTATTTTAGTAAATATAATCGCACTTGCTACATGTTTTTTCGAGAAATACTTCGTGTTCTATCGATTCAAACTCAACAGGCATCTATGTATTTTGGATTTCTTAAAACTTCCCCATTTCTTCATCAAATCATTTGTGATTCTTCAATTATGATATTATATTTATGTGTGCTATAAATTTCCAAAGCTAAATATTCCAAATTAATAAATGAAATCTTTCCATCAAACCGTAGGTTGAAGATTGAATGCGGACCATTAACCTGTCTCTACGCTTCTGGTGTAAGAAAATTTATTAAGAATAATTTATTTTTGTGAGGGATCACACCTACCTATCTGATATCACCTAGTCATGCAAAACTTGTTATGATTTTCCTCAGACTTCTCGAGATCCAACAATTCTTTGTAGGGGAAATAGCAAACCTGCCCTGGTGACCTCTAGAAAAGAAGACAAAGTTCCTCTGCTACGTAGGTAATCTATTGAAGCTCAAAACCCGAGATCTCAAGTTTATTCACTATCTCGAAATATCGAATACTATCTGTCAAATAAAAGTACAATAGATGGAAATAGAAAATAGTCATATACACAGTTGAATGACCATATCATAATGCGTATAATTCCAAAATATAACATACGATTTTGCGCAGGAGCGTTCAACTGACGTGGAAATGCTAGTCCCACGTTACGTCAGAACAATTCCTGCTTATTATGAAGTCAGAGTAATCTGTAGACACTTTTGGGCACGTACTTATATTTCTCTTGTGTTTATTTCCTACAAACCATTTATTATCGTTTCCCCCCATTCATGTCATGAAGACTACCATATAAGAATGTCTGGTATTGATAAAACCTGAATTTGACATAGATGGCATCTTCCATTTGTCCTTGCTTTCATAGTCTTCTTCATTTGTGAACAAATGCAGAGACTTGCAAGAAAAGAAACCCAAAGGCCAAATAAATCTCCAGTAGTGTGCATATCGTCTCAACATGTTGTTTTGGCTGTTTAGATAGCTGAAGAAGAAGGCCTTGGATACTTACCTCAGATATGAGCTACATCATGAGCAAACGAACTATTTTCAAATTTGCACCTGAATTATGTTGAACTGATACAAACACTCTAAGGATCCATTATTGAAATGAAAAATCGATCCCAGAAAACATTCAAAGGCGAATCTTCCATGTTGATACCACATTAGGACCCTAGGTACTTCATGTTGAATCTTTTTCTATGAGGGGTTATAAATAGGTCCTTCCGTTTGCATAAAAAGTGTAGCACTTTTCTACACTCGATTTGATTTACACCAGTGTAGAAGAAATGTAGTTTATCTACACATAGTCAAAAGGAGATGTAGATGGACCACACCTCCTCTACACTGGTGTAAATTCAATCAGCAAACGAATACTAAAATTGAGTGTAGAAGTGCTACACTTTTTATGCAATCGAAAGGACCTAACGTCATGAGCTATGCTTTTAGCCGTCTCGTCGTGTAATAGTAATTACCGAAATGTTCACGTTTTTGAATTGCATGAAGAAAAAAATTGCATTTCTGAAGTAGGTGTCTAATAATCGATTCACGCATATTCAAAATCTTTAACCATTTGACTATTTAACAAAATTGAATCACACGGTTACGTATTATTGCGTACCCATACATCATTACGCACATACATCCATCGCAAAAAACATTCATTTCTGATTTGAATTGAAGGATGACAATGAATATAGGATAACAAATAACCACTCCACAATGAAACTACCACATTTTTCAATTTCTGCATGCCTTTCAGCATGTCCAGCCTGTATGCAACAGTAACAATTCACACGTAAATGTTACTGCGAGTCCTCGATTTCTCCAACTTTGAAATTCATTATCATTGCCGCTGATTGCGCGTACACACTGATGGACAGACAAATCTGCCTGTCGATGCCGTGCCGCAATTGGATAAAAATGTGAGAGTTGTTGATAATGAAGTGACTTCCATTTACTTATGTCAATGCTTTTTGTCTCGGCGCCAGCAAACTGAATATGGGACATTTCCAATATTTATGTTCCATCTGAGATACCAGCCGCATGAGAGAATTACCTCTAGTCCGTTGCATCAATGCATTATGTTCATAAAAATATTTATGTCTTTATCGCTACAGGCCTTGGCCAGGTTGTTTTGATGACTTGAATTCGTGCATGCTTGTGTCATTTTATTTCTTTGCTTTCCATATGTTCTGATTCAGAATGATTCATCGGCCATCTAAACAAAAATGAGAAGAATTTCGTACTAGTTGACTTCAGCAAATGGAAATTTTTCCAATCCATTTGTGAGCCTGATATGTTATTACAGTTGCATCAAATTTAGTTCATTTCTTCTACATTACAACGGTCATATTTTAGGATGAATAATACTCTGCTATAACAAGTTGAGGATAGTTTTTCCTCTACAGAAAAAAAAACCTTCCAAATTTGTATATTCAGATTTTTTCAGTTAGGAGTAAAAAATTGCAAGAAAAGGATGTATGTATATATTAACAGTAAAAAAGCGAAGTATATGTCTCACTCCAAACCATATTTAGTCCTCCCCGAAAAGAATAGACTTCTTGAACAGAGCCACGGTTTCCTCATAATAGTGGAAGTGTCTACACTCGTACTCGTTAACATCCAGAAAAACATCAAATATGTATATCTAAACCCGTCAGCGCAGGGTAGGTACTTATCACCACAGTATAGACGCCAGTAGGTAGTACCTATGTATAAATAATTTTTCGAAAACGTTAACTTGTCATTCTGTAAGTGCTTAGAGGTGGTTTTCTCATCGAAAGAGTTAAAAACGATCTTCTATTTCAGAAGGTATAGAAAATATGTGCAATAGGAGAATAGGATGCAGTCGGCGCCATACACTACTTCAAACTAAAATATCATAAAATTTGGCGATGCCCTGGGATAAATTCAAATGATTTACCTACTTCTCATTCTCTAAATTCTTCCAACTCGTGAAAGCCTTTTTAGCACTTCCAGAGACTCATTCATTAGATAAACAACGCTACGCCAATGCTTAAGGACCCAGTTCTGTCAATTCAGCTTGACCTTGCCACCTAATATGTCATCCACTCCATCAATATTATACGAACTAAATTGTGCCCCCTTTCTCTTGGTTCTATTGGCGTTGTTACTACTGCGCGGTCTATTACTTCTTCTTGGTGTTTGACAAACAGTTCCAGTGGCAAAGTACCGTGAGTCATATCACACTTTGATTTTGAATGAAATGGTCACTTGTGTTCAACCATCCGGAAGTATCACAAGTGCCCTGTTGCTTGTCTCGGCATAATCCGAATTTCATTTTTATACACAATGAAACAGAAGAAGTTTCAAAAATCGTTATAAGAGTACGTGATGTGAGAAATTCAATGAAAGAATAATATCTATGAAATTATTCAATTTCCGAAATTTATTGAGGCACATAACACCTGCTGATATAAAATCAACAAATGTAACGATCTAAATATGACTAGCGAACCACTATCACTCAAAGCATTAACAGAACAGAATTACCATTTCGTCGAAAAACAGTAGATGTTAACCATGGTTTCGGTCGAAGCAACACAACTTTTACCTCGATGAAAATGGAACCCTAATTTGATCACAGTAGTTGGTATAATGAAGGAATACAGCCTAGCGCTTCGAGTTCTTTGTAAGTCCAAACAGAACGTTTCAGAAAGCTTCAATAGCAGAGGGGCCATATCTTGAAAAATCATAGGTTTCTCTTTTCCTGAATGGAACACTCTTTTCAATGATAAAATCGTTCAGTGAAGTTTTTCATCGATGACATAGGTAACCCTGAATAAGGAAGAAATGTTCTCCAGGTCACCTCGTAAGTAATGTTCTCAAGGTTCCATTGTAGTCTGTTTTGATATTCGAAATTTGCCTCCTTGTATAATACTTCATTTTGCAGGATTTTATTCAGCATAGACGTATTATAATTAAAGATTTTTTTCCTTGATAAATTCATGTGTTTATCTAATATTTTCATTTCTTAAGGGCTTCAAACAGATTAATTACAATTAATGAATTGTATTATGTGTAATTCATTCGAAAATTCTGTTCATTTTTAACAATTCTTCCATGAATGTGGGAGATCGAGTTGAATTATATTTTTAACCCTTATTAAACATGTAATTGCGTCCTTCAGAGATGATCAAATGAAGGAATTGTCGGATGAGGACGGACTTCAAGATACCTACTAATTTTCAGCCAACGTTTCGTTCATTTTTCTGCATAAACTTTATCTGGGCCTGAATGAGCACAAATTCTAATTACCGCAGGTAATAAAAGGGGGTCAAAACATAAATACATCAAAAGGGGCAAAAGCAAGGTTAACACACATAATGTCACACAACTTACACACCTCAATTAGCGAAGCAAAATATGTAAGAACGGGAACAAGGAATCATCAACATGGATACAATTCCATATTTCAGGAACATAAGCAACAAAGTGTAAAACAAAAAGAAAAAGATCGTCATAGGCGTTCATATAGATGTCGCTGACTGCTTTCTTTGGATCGGATGGTCAGAATTGGTATTCTAGTGAATTTGATGTACCTGCTCGATGTTTTACGATCTTTTTCTTTTTGTTTTACACTTTGTTGCTCATGTTTCTGAATTGTGGAATTGTATCCATGTTGATGATTCCTTATTCCCGCTCTTACATATTTTGCTTCGCTAATTGAGGTGTGTAAGTTTTTGTCAGACATCATGTGTGTTAATCTTGCTTTTGCCCCTTTTGATGTTTTTATGTTTTGACCCCCTTTTATTACCTTATTTGTGCTTTTCCAGGCCCCGATGAAGTTTATGCAGAAAAATAACGAAACGTTGGCTGAAAATCAGTATCTTGAAGTATGTCCTCATCCGACAATTCCTCCATTTAACCCTTATATTCAATTATAGGTATTTAGTTATACATTGAAAGGATCATTCGCTGAAACAAGACTATAGGGTTGTAACTTGATCATTTCATGAAAAATTAACTGACTGCTATGACTATGACTTGGTTACTATTTGGCTGAGCTGTCCTTAGTGAAACTGCCATCAACATAATATGTTCTTTAAAAATAGTTTATGAAATACTCCGAATTTTCGATCCAAAATTTATTCTAGTGCGTTGTAATGAACCTATAATTCGTATAGAAATAAAAATACAGATTATCTTGAATAGCTTCAGAGTAGACATTGTCATAGTCAAACCCATGCTGCTTCCAGCTATAATTTCAAATGTGCACGATCCCAGAACGATAAATCGAGGTATCGAAAATAAATTAAGTGTTATACCACCCGCTGAATGATTTCATGACACTACACCTAGACAAGAAATTTTATTATAGTGTTGGCACATAAATTCTTCCGAATCGGATAGTTTGTCATATCTATGATTCTGGTCATGATATGGGATTTGCATGCTATTTGCTGGGAAAAAATATGGAAGTCCTTCTATATCCAATTCTTATTGAATAAGTCACAGTAAGTCATAAACATTTATAGTTGAACTTACAGCAAGCATTAGGTATCAGGTATCGGTTCACCCTCCCTCCTGTAATCTTAGATTACTCGAGAAACTTTCATATAATAGGCAATTATCGATATATAGAGTTAACCTTGCAGGGAGATAATATACTCGAGAAAATACTCTTATATTTTTTACAACTGTGAAAAAGAAGAGAAAAGTTATGGAGTGGTATATTTGACGATCATAATAAATAAATCATTCAATGAAATTTGTGAAAATTCTTGTTTCCGTCTATTGTGAATGAACAAATAATAGATTTTTGGTCTTAATGTAGGTACTCGTACATTCATTATTGAGCCCAACTGGAAAGCATCGAAATGGCAGAAATGATTAAGGAAGGTGTAAATTTGTTGGTTTTTGGCTGTTTTTGCATTATTTTCAGAATGAAATCAACTTTGGTCTCCTTCTTGAATATATTGGATCACTATAGCAATTAGGAGCCATCAAATCATATATCTACAATACTTTGATGCCAGAATGATATTCTGAATGCCCTAAACTGTGTTTTCTTTTGGAGGAAACTATTCACTTCTACAAGCTGCTTCCTTCCAACGTTATATCGAGGAATTTGCAGTTTGAAATTTCTTCTTGATTGGTTTTCATGAGAAATGAGGAAAATGAACTGATGTGAAGTTGTGAGCAGAACAAGATTGGTTACACAAGCTGCTACTGAACTCGCATGGCAAGTGCTTGGTTCTCAACTAAACAATTATTTCTGATATAAAAAAAGATATTTTCTAATGATAATTTCCTGGAGGAATTTTGAATATATACATTTTCAGTTTTCACAGTTTCTATTTATTTTTTTGAATATTGGAAAGGAAGTGTAGATGTCCATAATTGCGAATCTATCGAACGGATTTCGTCCATTAACGCCCGAGCCCTGTGCATTCAGACCCTTCACCCATCCTGGAAAGTTATAGCCCCATTTCTTTCCTTTCTCTTCATCTTCCTTTTGAAAATGGCAAGAAGAATTGTTAATAGACGAACTTCTTCTGAGGAATATTCGTCGAATACTCTTGAGTTCGAATACTTACTAAACCTGACCAATTCTGTGGTTTTGTTATTCGTTTGCTTTATGTGACATTTTTGAGTCGATCCTATGTGTAGTGTCTTCCCTAGGTAAGTCAATTCGTTTTTTCACTCCCCTTATTCTCCACCAATTTCGAAATTGCTAGTAGCTTTCGATGTTCTTTTTTGGAATAGTGTGTTACTCAATTCGCCAGTCGTTTATTTCGGTTTTTTGTAACTTTCGTGGTATAACTAACCAATATTATGAAGTGAGGGTCCGAGTACTGATCAGTGGGGTCAACCCTGCCTACTGATATCTTATGGTTGAAAATTCGTCACGTAGAAGCTTCTGCAGAATTTAATCGAGTATCCTGCATTTGATTTATCAATCCCTCATGCCATACTCTTTCTTCGTCTATTGAATATGCCCTGGTGACATTTAGTAACAGGCCTTTGGCTTGTTGTAAATATACGATACGATGCGATACAATTAAAGATACTCAATATATACAGGGTGTTTTAGAATGAGGTTCCGTTAATTCGGGATTTTATACATAGATGCTAAGGACAACCTGTACCTCAGAAACAGTGCGTCATAATCCATAGAATCTCCGTATCATAAAATCATCTGAGGAATAAGATCCCGATCTCACTGAACCTTATTCTGAAATCCCCTGTAGACTGAATCGAATAAAAATATTACGCGTATAATAAAATGTTGATCATGATGTGCTATCGAGATCATATTCCAGAATTTTTCTCGCATGTTCAATGGGATGATCGACCAATATTTCGTATTTCCTGATGGATAGCACAATATTGTCCATATTATCATTGGTCGCTTTAATGATTGCATAACTTGAGGACAGAGAAACGCTTGAAAATTACAAGATTGAAGAACTTTCAATGACTCAATTTGAATTCCACAAATCAAAAGACAAAGTGTCAGAATATTATGGAGCTTCGCAGAAACAATAAACAATATTGTAAATTGTTCCTGAAGTATTTTACTTTTACTTCTCCGTGGTTCTCTAGACGAAAAATAATGTCTGGAATATTGAAGAAGCCGCCCTAAAACAGAAAGAGAGTCGGTGACGTTTATCAAAGAGTAATTGACATGTTCGGTGATGAGTTATAACCTCAATAACTCGTGAAAAAAGGAAGTAGCCACTACAATGTGGGTATTTACTGACTGGGATATTTATGACTAAAGTAATATGCGGCGCCTTTAGCAAAGCGACATTACTTCAGAAGATAACAATGAGAACCACAATCAATGTGTAGGTTGATGGGGAGAAAATCAAGTGAAAAGATTAAGCTGAATAGTTAGGTACAGCCCTGTAGCAAGTAGTTAGTTTGAAAAGCCACATCAGGCAAGGCATTGACAGAACCACGGCAGCGTTGAATTTTAATGAACACTACCACACCTCCCTTAAACTGTGTTAACTCCACCCAATGACAGGTAGAAGGAGCTATATGTCAAAAAAAAAATTAAAATAATAAAACCGTTGTTAGGCCCTAACCTACCTATGGAACAGTTACCTGGGAATTTGGATTAAACAGCCATATCGAAAGAATTTAGGCAACAGAAAACAAGCTAATTCAATGTGCAATAGAGGTTTGTCCAGCACCGACAAATTTATCGTGATGAATAGACGAAAGCAGAAAAGCCATTTCAAACGGCGAAGGGCGATCTGAATCAAGAACCGAGATGACCAGTGGGCTATGACCCGGGTGAAGAATAAAAATTCACAAAAAGAGACCGAGAGATCAGTTGATGAGAGATGCAACTAAGAAGGGAGATTTATTGAAAATATTTGTTTATCCTAACACGATAAACAAAAAAACATCAGCACGGTTGTGTGATTTTTTTTTTTTTTTTTTTGGTGTAGCAGGGGGAAAATCTGCAAACAGACGAACACACCCTCTGCTGAGGGGGAACAGTGTGGGGATTCTCACTCTCTGAGCTCGAGACCCACTAAAAACCCTTAACTGCTTCTTCATAGGTTCCGGGCATTTTGCCTATTAACCAGTTGACTCTTATGGTTTCTGGACTCTCACACGATCATAGTCGTGTTGATAGTTGTATGCTGCCTATAGCTTTTATAGGTTAAGCTCTTCTTTGGTTACATTTAAATCCTTAACTGATCTCTCGGTCTTCGGTGGTAGGTTCTTGACCTTCTAGCTTCTTCTGTTGGATCGTAGTCGACTAATCTTCGTAGTTCCTCATTTGGATGTTGTTTGGCTTTGTCGAATATCCTTTCCGCCTTTCTCTTCATAAATTCTGTAACTGGTTCCCATTCCAAGTCCTTGTAGATTTGTTTGTTCCTAACAAACCAGGGTACGTCCATCGCCATTCTAAGGAGTTTATTCTCAGTGGCCTGTATTCTCTTGATGTGGGTCTTGGCTGCGAAGCCCCATGCCGCCGATCCATATGTGAGTTGTGGTCGCGCAATAGTTTTAATCATCGTCAACTTGATGTTCTTATTCATATGACTTCTTCTGCCTATGAGTGGATAAAGTTTACTCATTGCGGCTTTTGTTTTATCAACAGCACATTTGATGTGGTTTTTCCATGTAAGTCCTCTGTCAAGCGTCACTCCTAGGTATGTTGCTTCATTTTTCCATTCAACCTCTTGTCCATCAACTTCAAGGTTTTCTTCCATCCTCAATCTTCTCTTTTGCAGTAATATTGCTTGAGTCTTTCTTCCATTGATTTGGATTTTCCATTTGATGCACCATTTGAGTAATTCATCTATGGCTTCCTGCAGTCTCCGGTGTATGATCTCTGGGCGTCGATGTCTGAACGCTATTCCTGTGTCATCTGCGTACAAGGTGAGCATATTCCTAGCATTCTTCGGGATATCATAAACGTATATTACGTAAAGCAGAGGTCCAAGTACCGATCCTTGAGGCACTCCCGCTTCCAATTGTCTGGTTTGAGAGGTTGCTCCATCTATCTTCACATAAAAGTTTCTATTCCTCAGATAATTCCTTATAATCTTGCATAGCTTGGTCGAATATCCTGCTCTTTTCATCTTGTAGATTAGGCCTTCGTGCCATACTCTATCAAAAGCTCTCTCGATATCCATCAGAACTAATCCTGTGGCCTGTTTGGTCTGTATTCCTTCGGTGACGTATTCTATGAGCCGTAGTAATTGGAGTTCAGTCGAGTGTTCTCGTCGAAATCCAAATTGTTCGGGTGGGATTATCTTCAACATTTCTGTTTCCTCATTCAGCCTTTTGGCGATAACCCTCTCGACGACTTTTCCTAGTGCTGATAGTAGGCTGATTGGTCTATAATTTTGAGGAAATTTCCGTTCCTTTCCAGGCTTGTTGAAAACTATCATTTCTGCAGTTTTCCATCTCTTTGGGTAGTATTCGGTCCTCATCACTCCGTTTGTTATATTCGTCAAGGCTGCTATTCCTTTTCTAGGCAATTTCTTCAACATATAATTCGTTATCCTATCTTCTCCCGGTGCTTTCCGGTTTTTCAGTTTCATTATGATCTCTTTGATTTCTGTTGGTGAAGCCGGTTTTGGAATGATTTCGGTTTCCGGTGGTTCCATCATCAGTTCTTCGTTTGCCTCCACTTCTTCTTCTAGATCTTCATTGTCATCATCATTTCTGTAATTTATTCTGGCTTCTCTCTCAATTGTGTCGGCAAGTGCTTCGGCTTTTTCAAGTCTCGTATATACCATTCCGTTTGCTCCATGCAGTGGAGGTATAACTGTCTGTTCTCGTCGTAAGCGTTTTTGCATTTTCCAAGCCGAGTGATCTATTGTATTCAGTTCCCTTAATCTCTGGTGCCATCTGTTATTACGCAGTTCTGTTAAAGCATTTTTCAATATCTGACTATGCTTATTCAGTTTCTTCTTGTCTTCTTCTCTTTTTGTTGTTCTGTAGATTTTCCTGAGTCTTCTGTTCTTTTTTATAAGTTCCTTTATATCCCTTGGCGTATCTCCATGTGAATGTTTCGGAATTGGTTTCCTTATTCTCTTGGTGCTTTCTTCATAGGCTTCTTTTATATGATTTTCCAATTTTTCAACTGCTTCATCTAATTCATCCTGGGTGTTTATTTGGGGAATTTCCCTGATTTTCTCCTGAAGTAAATTCTTATATTTCTCCCAGTCTGTGCGTTCCTTGGTTTGTGTCTCTTCTTCGTTTCTTGGGCCATGTCCCACTATGAATTCTATGGGATTGTGGTCTGAAGTTCCGTCTTCTATTGTATCAATGCTGATTTCTTCAGTGATGTCTTTCATTACGACAATGTCCAGTACATCGGGTAGTCCATTTACTCTTGGTATGTAGGTCGGTATATCAGGTCCTATCACAACTGCATTAAGTTTTTCAGCATAAATCTTCAGTCTTCTCCCGTTTGTATTTTCCACCCTACTGTTCCATTCCTGCGATTTGCAGTTAAGATCACCAATTATGATTTTCGGGTGTCTTCCTTCTAGTAGCATTTTTAGATCCTCTTCCAGCATGTCCTTATCCGGTGATTTATAAGTTGAAATAATCTTCACTTGCCCTCGATTAGTATTCACAATAATCGATATTGCTTCTACTTCTTGTCCATTGAATATTTGGTCGAAATGGTGATCCATATTCCTTCTAGCCAGTATAGCAACGCCACCTGTGCTGTTAGGTCTATCATTTCTGTAAATATCGTAATTGGGAAATGCTATCCGAACGTTGGGGTTAAGTCTCGTTTCTTGAAGAGCTATGACATCCGGTCTCTTCTCTTCAATCAGTTCTTCGAATTCTGATCTGCGGGCTCTCAATCCTTCGACGTTCCAAGAGACGATTATGAGATTGTTCTTTATCGTCGTGTCAGCCATTAAATATTCTTAATAATTTGCTGCATCTTCTTCTCAATCTCTTTCTCCAGATTCTGCATCATCGTGCTGAGGAGGTTTTTCGTGAACTTATCCAGTTCCTCAGTGATTCCAGAAATTCCTTTTCTGGTTTCGGCTTTTTTGACGGTTTTTGCCTTTTCCGTCTTTTTCTCTGGTTTCTTCGTCTCTTTGACTGCTTCGGTTGCAGTTTCCTGGGGTTTCTTCACTTCCGAAGAGTTTGGGGATGGCCTCGGTGTATTTTGTGTTGGCCTCGAGCTGGTCTGGTTCGATCTTGGCGATCTCTTGGTCTTTTTAGTGACCAATTTCCATTCGCTACATCCCTTGTAGCTGGCTGGATGTCCTTGCTCTTCACAGAGAACACAAGAGGCATTTCGCTCCTCGTTCTCCCTGGTGAGCGTACACTCCTTGGAGCTGTGATTACCGGAGCATTTCACGCACCTCCATGGAAAAGTGCACTTACTTTGGGCATGTCCATATCGCTGACAGCGGTAACATTGTCCAGGCCCGGTCGTCCTTCTCTTAGGTTCAACAACACAGTTCATGTTGTAGAGCCTTCTCACCTCGAAGATACCCTTATTCTGGGTTTTAACCAGCAATAAGGGCATCGGCCTCTTAGTTATATTTGAGGTCATTCTTATGACCTCAGCATCGACGATCCCTTGATCCTTGAGGTCGTCAAGGATCGTCGGGATATCTGCATCCAGCGGTAGATATCTCACTACCGCATAGATTTTCTTTTCTTCCTCCCGTTGAAGAGTGTAAAACTCCCTATTTATTTTATGAAGGAAGTCCGTCATTCTTCTGTGGTCTTCCGCGGTTTGTGGAACGACCCTAATTCCGTCCTTCACAGTAGTCGCTCTGCTGTAATTTATTCCGTTTCGCATTAACGCGTTGGAAATTGACGTCCATTCGGACGTACCCCTCAGGGTAACTGGGGGGATTTTTTCTTTTCTCTCCACTGGAGTGGTTTTCTCTTGGGCTGGGGTTTCCAAGACTCTTTTCTTGTTTGCCTCTTCATTTGACGAGGAGCTATCCTTTCTCACTCTTTTGGCGGGTGGGGAAATTTTGGTTTGAGGGGTTTTGACCACCTCCATCTTCTGTTTTTGAACCGGTAAGTTCACTTCTTGGACATTTTTCAAAATAATGTTCTTCTTGAGTGCTTTGGAGTAAGGACTTTCCTTATTTCCCTCCTGCAACTCGAGCCTCTCCCTGAGATTTTTAATCTCAGCAACTAAGCTAGATACGCATCTATCTAACTCATTCACCCTCGCTTTCAAACTTGCGTTCTCCTCTCTCAAAATATCGTGTTCGGACACGACATTAGCGATTTCTGGCGCGTCTTCTTCCATTACGGACTCGCAGTCCGAATGGTCAGACATTTTAGAATCTAATTAATAATTACTTCGCTACTCGAAGAAATTGGAAATAAAATTTTTCAAGACAAAAGAAAAATGTATCTCATGCATAAAAACAAAACGGCTCATCAAAAATTCTCTACGCTATGAGAAAAATCAGAAAGAAAGATACGAAAAATAAGCTCACCTGATGTTTTCTGCAGTACCAACGAGAAAATTCTCTGGACACTTAGGATGAACACCAACTTTGAAAATTTTAACGAATTAAAATTCCGATAACAAATATAGAACCTACACAACTTCACAGACGGAATCAAATATTCCGTAGCTTGGTCAGTGGGCACTTTCACCTCCGCTTTCACTTTTACGGCACTGTGACTTTCTCGTCCGCTTTCTCTTTTATAGCACTAGGAGCACTGTAGCACGTCTTCTCCTGTCAAGCGATTGACTCGGACTCGGTTGTGTGATGGACCGATGGTTTTGGTTTATAGGCAGGAGCCTGGAACCAATGAACAAGCAGGTTAAGTTGAGTGAGTACCCAAACACAAGAGGATAAGGACTCCCACAGTGTTGCCAGGCTAGGCTTGTCTGGAAAAGATACCCCTATCGAATTGATTAACGATCTGTTGATATTTTTTTTGTTTCTGATTCTCATTGAATAATTTGAATTCTTATACATTTGCATTTTTTATTGGCCTTCACTTCAAAATACCCCCTGAATATTGCCCCCTCAGGCAAAAATAATGTAAAATTGAGACACCCATCAGTAAAGAGTTTCCTATTGAGTTGAATCTAATAATCATAAGAATAGAAGAGAGAATAGAATAAAAAATGTTTATTTCTTCTCAGTTCTCGAAATAAACCAAAACAAGTCACAGAGATGACTATCCTTTGATAATTTACTGTACGTGACTGAAAAATACACTTAAGTTTTTCACTCTAAAAACTAAAATAAAACCCGATTCTTAAAAACAATAGAAAATATAATTCCCCTGAATTATTATAAATATACTCAATCATTTTTATATTGAAGTTATTATCATCTTGTTTTTGTCTTGTCCGGGTTATGTGTCCGATATTATGCATTTCAAGATGTCGAGTTTTATATGTCGCTGTTGAAGAGTTGTTAATAATTTTTTTTCGTTGTTTTCTTTATTTATTTTTTTATTGGTTGATTTGTCATTTATTTCAGTTGAGGCACTCTCAGCACTGTTTTATGTTATATTTGAGGTGTTATAGCTTTTTATATTTTTCAGTTTTTTTGCAAATATGGAGTGCAATTTCGGTGCTAGATAATTGCATGCTCTTTGTCCTATTCTCTTTCTTCAATTCAATAACTCAAAGGTGTCCCCTTTGTTTCTCGTATGATATTGCTGCTCAATTTATTTTTGTGTGATTTTATGTGGAAGACGTTTGTATAAATTTCAAGTGCAAAAAGTGGGCTGACGTCTAGTGCCACCAAGATTCTGAATAAAAAATTCACCACTCGAAAAGGTAAGTAATCCCATAGTTGAGCTGTGACTGTTTCAAAGCATATTATCAGATGTTCCAAGCTTTTTATATTTTATTACATCTTAATTTTGTGTTTAACTCTTTCAGATGCTCATCCCTCCACATGTGCAGCATGTGCATGTCCTATGTCCGGTGATGTAGCTGAAGAACGGTAATTTTGTTTTTTTCCATATTGAGTGTCAGTTGATTCAAAACAAAGCAAGCTTTCAGCTTAAAAAGTCAGTCTTCACTTTTTTTTCGAAGATGCTCTTAATTTAATCGGAAAAATCTGAATTTCCTTCCGTGATTTTCCAAGTCGATTTTTTTTATGGATGTATTGAATGAGTTTCATCATCGAACCATCTCCATTACTGCATAAAAATTCATTACCACATTTCTATTTCTTTTTTTTATTCAACATCTAGTAAACTTTCCTGGTAGCCCCATGTTGAATTTTCTGGTTGTCACATTCGACCACAGCATCGTACTGAGTATTTACATTCACATACTTTATCCCTTTATTTGCCACTTTGACTTAAATCGTCCATTGAATAATGCAACATTCATAGAATTTCACACCACAAAAGAAGTCCAGTCCGCTATCGGACTATGAAATCTTTGAGTAATTTGAATTGTACTGGTTCTGTATAAATAATCCTTCCTACACGAAAAAATATCGCATTGGACGCCTTTGCAGGACTATAATATTCACGGACACCTGTGCCCGATTAGATTACCGCATGTAGATTATTCTGCCGATTTGAGCGTATCTTGGTCGTATATTGCCCGTTTTTATTATCAAACATTACATTCTTCGATTGGGTGCAGTCCTGTCCTGTTCTAGCCCGACTACAAAAATGTTTCTTCAATAAATTGGCCGGTGTCGTACGCTACAATGCGAAATATTGAAAATATACAATATCCTGGATGAATAATAGAAACTACATAAATATATGCATTTATTCACAGTTTTTCATGTCATCAAAAGAAAAGAAAGAATCCTTGTAACGTGCGTTCAAAAAAATTCGTCGTCAAGTAGGCTATGGAATTTTGAACTTCGATATTTCGTGTCTTAACGAAATTCATAGCTTTTGCTGCACTACTTTCCAGGTGAACCGTCAAGTTAGAAGTTAGCATTTTGGATTGTTGTTAAATGTTTTCCAACATCACCCCTTAAATTTTTTCGCTACTTATTTACACCCTGTATCCATATTATTTATCCGATAGGTATTATATAGGTTGTAAGGTTCGAGATCTTCTGGTACTTCAGAGTATTTGAGACTTTATTTGATAAATGATGATTACATTCATCTTGAAGCTTGCAACCCTCAGAAAAAAGTCCATCTCAAGGAGTAGTTTTTCAGAGATAGTATCCACGGAAACATCTTATACTTTTAAAGTGGCTACATAACACATGATAGACCATGTGTTATATGGCATTTTTCGTTGCAAATCACTAAACTGATCCCCCATTGAAGTTGGGGTACTTTAAAAGTAGACACCCTGTATATTAGAGAAATAGAAATCATCTAGGATAAAATTTCCAATTACGATAAGTGGTATTTTGCAGATGAATGCCGAAGATGTTAAAATTTTGTACGAATAATGTATTAATGAACCCTATGTATTTAAATATAGACACAAACAAAACAGCAATCACATTCGGTGGATATTACTAGTTTTGCACATATAAAACTATATGTAGATTAACAAATCACAAATTTCAGAATATTCACAATACCTACCTATCTGTTTTATTGTAAACTTATCACTTCAAATTTCCGAAGAATCTCACAGAAACTATTTTGAACTGAATGGAACTTCCAGTATGGAATTCAACAAAAGCTCAACAAGAAATCTTATTTTATTCAAGCTCAAATGTTACAACGGCTTTTTCATTTTCCTTACCAATGTGAAGCTGAAGCTTATCTTCTTCATTAAATGGACAAGTGAATAATAGTCCTTTCAGAGCATATTTATATTGAACACACGTGCATGGCAATGATTATCGGCTCCATTAGAGCATATCACCGCAACATGGTGGTATTCAATTAAAATGGCATACGCCACACTTACGTCAGATATATTCATTGCAAATTTATAGATAGTGTCGTTTTGCTTTGGAATAATATCGGTAATTTATAATTATTAGATAATAGTATTAGGTAATGTTTCTATAAATACAAAACCGATCTTTTTTTGTCCGGTTGGTGGATAGATTAAACGTCCTTAAATTCTGAAGTGTTAAAGGCTCAAAATCATTCAAGGTAAAGCGATTTATACAATAAGTTGAAAAAACGAATAGTGTTCAACTCTGAATACCTAGAGGAAAAATGTCTACAAACATTTCTCATTTTTATTTCTGTCATTTCAGATCGCATGGACTACTGGAATATCTAGAGCTTAAATTTTTCTTGTAGACTTCTTCAAATTCGCCACATTTATATTAAATTTCATAATGATCTTTCACTTCTGTTCAAAATCGAGGGTGATATGATTTTGTTAAAGAAAAGAGTAGTGATGACGAGATAATTGAGTTGGAGATAGTATAAAAACATTTATTGTACATCGTTCACAATGATTAAATGAATAAGTCACCTGCATGAACTGCTAACAAGTAAGCTCGATTAGAACGTCCATCAGAAGAACAGAAGATACAATCTATAAACTATGAGTGGTATAAATAGAGAGTACTGAGATAACCACTAATCGTTGATTTCGAGGAGTGCAGAAGGCTGAATACTAACATGTATATCGAGCACATTTTTTTTTTTTTTTTTTTGGTGTAGCAGGGGGAAAATCTGCAAACAGACGAACACACCCTCTGCTGAGGGGGAACAGTGTGGGGATTCTCACTCTCTGAGCTCGAGACCCACTAAAAACCCTTAACTGCTTCTTCATAGGTTCCGGGCATTTTGCCTATTAACCAGTAGACTCTTATGGTTTCTGGACTCTCACACGATCATAGTCGTGTTGATAGTTGTATGCTGCCTATAGCTTTTATAGGTTAAGCTCTTCTTTGGTTACATTTAAATCCTTAACTGATCTCTCGGTCTTCGGTGGTAGGTTCTTGACCTTCTAGCTTCTTCTGTTGGATCGTAGTCGACTAATCTTCGTAGTTCCTCATTTGGATGTTGTTTGGCTTTGTCGAATATCCTTTCCGCCTTTCTCTTCATAAATTCTGTAACTGGTTCCCATTCCAAGTCCTTGTAGATTTGTTTGTTCCTAACAAACCAGGGTACGTCCATCGCCATTCTAAGGAGTTTATTCTCAGTGGCCTGTATTCTCTTGATGTGGGTCTTGGCTGCGAAGCCCCATGCCGCCGATCCATATGTGAGTTGTGGTCGCGCAATAGTTTTAATCATCGTCAACTTGATGTTCTTATTCATATGACTTCTTCTGCCTATGAGTGGATAAAGTTTACTCATTGCGGCTTTTGTTTTATCAACAGCACATTTGATGTGGTTTTTCCATGTAAGTCCTCTGTCAAGCGTCACTCCTAGGTATGTTGCTTCATTTTTCCATTCAACCTCTTGTCCATCAACTTCAAGGTTTTCTTCCATCCTCAATCTTCTCTTTTGCAGTAATATTGCTTGAGTCTTTCTTCCATTGATTTGGATTTTCCATTTGATGCACCATTTGAGTAATTCATCTATGGCTTCCTGCAGTCTCCGGTGTATGATCTCTGGGCGTCGATGTCTGAACGCTATTCCTGTGTCATCTGCGTACAAGGTGAGCATATTCCTAGCATTCTTCGGGATATCATAAACGTATATTACGTAAAGTAGAGGTCCAAGTACCGATCCTTGAGGCACTCCCGCTTCCAATTGTCTGGTTTGAGAGGTTGCTCCATCTATCTTCACATAAAAGTTTCTATTCCTTAGATAGTTCCTTATAATCTTGCATAGCTTGGTCGAATATCCTGCTTTTTTCATCTTGTAGATTAGGCCTTCGTGCCATACTCTATCAAAAGCTCTCTCGATATCCATCAGAACTAATCCTGTGGCCTGTTTTATCTACATTCCTTCGGTGACGTATTCTATGAGCCGTAGTAATTGGAGTTCAGTCGAGTGTTCTCGTCTAAATCCAAATTGTTCGGGTGGGATTATCTTCAACATTTCTGTTTCCTCATTCAGCCTTTTGGCGATAACCCTCTCGACGACTTTTCCTAGTGCTGATAGTAGGCTGATCGGTCTATAATTTTGAGGAAATTTCCGTTCCTTTCCAGGCTTGTTGAAAACTATCATTTCTGCAGTTTTCCATCTCTTTGGGTAGTATTCGGTCCTCATCACTCCGTTTGTTATATTCGTCAAGGCTGCTATTCCTTTTCTAGGCAATTTCTTCAACATATAATTCGTTATCCTATCTTCTCCCGGTGCTTTCCGGTTTTTCAGTTTCATTAAGATCTCTTTGATTTCTGTTGGTGAAGCCGGTTTTGGAATGGTTTCGGTTTCCGGTGGTTCCATCATCAGTTCTTCGTTTGCCTCCACTTCTTCTTCTAGATCTTCATTGTCATCATCATTTCTGTAATTTATTCTGGCTTCTCTCTCAATTGTGTCGGCAAGTGCTTCGGCTTTTTCAAGTCTCGTATATACCATTCCGTTTGCTCCATGCAGTGGAGGTATAACTGTCTGTTCTCGTCGTAAGCGTTTTTGCATTTTCCAAGCCGAGTGATCTATTGTATTCAGTTCCCTTAATCTCTGGTGCCATCTGTTATTACGCAGTTCTGTTAAAGCATTTTTCAATATCTGACTATGCTTATTCAGTTTCTTCTTGTCTTCTTCTCTTTTTGTTGTTCTGTAGATTTTCCTGAGTCTTCTGTTCTTTTTTATAAGTTCCTTTATATCCCTTGGCGTATCTCCATGTGAATGTTTCGGAATTGGTTTCCTTATTCTCTTGGTGCTTTCTTCATAGGCTTCTTTTATATGATTTTCCAATTTTTCAACTGCTTCATCTAATTCATCCTGGGTGTTTATTTGGGGAATTTCCCTGATTTTCTCCTGAAGTAAATTCTTATATTTCTCCCAGTCTGTGCGATCCTTGGTTTGTGTCTCTTCTTCGTTTCTTGGGCCATGTCCCACTATGAATTCTATGGGATTGTGGTCTGAAGTTCCGTCTTCTATTGTATCAATGCTGATTTCTTCAGTAATGTCTTTCATTACGACAATGTCCAGTACATCGGGTAGTCCATTTACTCTTGGTATGTAGGTCGGTATATCAGGTCCTATCACAACTGCATTAAGTTTTTCAGCATAAATCTTCAGTCTTCTCCCGTTTGTATTTTCCACCCTACTGTTCCATTCCTGCGATTTGCAGTTAAGATCACCAATTATGATTTTCGGGTGTCTTCCTTCTAGTAGCATTTTTAGATCCTCTTCCAGCATGTCCTTATCCGGTGATTTATAAGTTGAAATAATCTTCACTTGCCCTCGATTAGTATTCACAATAATCGATATTGCTTCTACTTCTTGTCCATTGAATATTTGGTCGAAATGGTGATCCATATTCCTTCTAGCCAGTATAGCAACGCCACCTGTGCTGTAAGGTCTATCATTTCTGTAAATATTGTAATTGGGAAATGCTATCCGAACGTTGGGGTTAAGTCTCGTTTCTTGGAGAGCTATGACATCCGGTCTCTTCTCTTCAATCAGTTCTTCGAATTCTGATCTGCGGGCTCTCAATCCTTCGACGTTCCAAGAGACGATTATGAGATTGTTCTTTATCGTCGTGTCAGCCATTAAATATTCTTAATAATTTGCTGCATCTTCTTCTCAATCTCTTTCTCCAGATTCTGCATCATCGTGCTGAGGAGGTTTTTCGTGAACTTATCCAGTTCCTCAGTGATTCCAGAAATTCCTTTTCTGGTTTCGGCTTTTTTGACGGTTTTTGCCTTTTCCGTCTTTTTCTCTGGTTTCTTCGTCTCTTTGACTGCTTTGGTTGCAGTTTCCTGGGGTTTCTTCACTTCCGAAGAGTTTTGGGATGGCCTCGGTGTATTTTGTGTTGGCCTCGAGCTGGTCTGGTTCGATCTTGGCGATCTCTTGGTCTTTTTAGTGACCAATTTCCATTCGCTACATCCCTTGTAGCTGGCTGGATGTCCTTGCTCTCCGCAGAGAACACAAGAGGCATTTCGCTCCTCGTTCTCCCTGGTAAGCGTACACTCCTTGGAGCTGTGATTACCGGAGCATTTCACGCACCTCCATGGAAAAGTGCACTTACTTTGGGCATGTCCATATCGCTGACAGCGGTAACATTGTCCAGGCCCAATCGTCCTTCTCTTAGGTTCAACAACAGAATTCATGTTGTAGAGCCTTTTCACCTCGAAGATATCCTTATTCTGGGTTTTAACCAGCAATAAGGGCATCGGCTGTTTTGTTTTATTTGAGGTCATCCTTATGACCTCAGCATCGACGATCCCTTGATCCTTGAGGTCGTCAAGGATCGTCGGGATATCTGCATCCAGCGGTAGGTATCTCACTACCGCGTATATTTTCTTTTCTTCCTCCCGTTGAAGAGTGTAAAACTCCCTATTTATTTTATGAAGGAAGTCCGTCATCCTTCTATGATCATCGGCGCTTTGTGGGACGATTCTTATACCGTCCTTTACTGTCGTCGCTCTTTGGTATTTAATACCGTTTCGCATTAACGCGTTCGAAATTGAAGTCCATTCGGACGTACCTCTCAGGGTCACAGGGGGGATTTTTTCTTTTCTCTCCACTGGAGTGGTTTTCTCTTGGTCTGGGGTTTCCAAGACTCTTTTCTTGTTTGTATCTTCATTTGACGAGGAGCTATCCTTTCTCACTCTTTTGGCGGGTGGGGAAATTTTGGTTTGAGGGGTTTTGACCACCTCCATCTTCTGTTTTTGAACCGGTAAGTTCACTTCTTGGACATTTTTCAAAATAATGTTCTTCTTGAGTGCTTTGGAGTAACTTTCCTTATTTCCCTCCTGCAACTCGAGCCTCTCCCTGAGATTTTTAATCTCAGCAACTAAGCTAGATACGCATCTATCTAACTCATTCACCCTCGCTTTCAAACTTGCGTTCTCCTCTCTCAAAATATCGTGTTCGGACACGACATTAGCGATTTCTGGCGCGTCTTCTTCCATTACGGAATCGCAGTCCGAATGGTCAGACATTTTAGAATCTAATTAATAATTACTTTGCTACTCAAAGAAATTGAAAATAAAATTTTTCAAGACAAAAGAAAAATGGCTAAGTTATATATTTTCTATACTATGAGAAAAATAAATCGACTCACCAGTGATATCCGTGGAACCAGCGATCTTGGAGGTGATCTGGACTCTACACTGAACACACTGAATTTGAACGAATTTCCGCTCTATAACGCATACACTTATAGAACTTACAAAAAACTTCGGAAGTTTCGTAGACGGAATCAAAAATTCCGTAGCTTCGCTAGTGTCAACTTTCACTTCGACTTTCTCTTTTACAACACGAGAGATGACGTATCGCACTGCATCGCTAGTGTACACTTTCACTTCGACTTTCTCTTTTACAACACGAGAGATGACGTATCGCACTGGTATCATTCAACACATCTACCTGCTTCAACGTCTCGAGGTTGACTGATCGAGCACAATGAATAAATATGAGAATGTATCAATTAAAGTACAAATTACAATGAGTAGATCATACCAATAGCGTATGCACGATTACCAGAGCAGGCCTTCCAGGGTGGAACCAAGGACGAGAGACTATCAACCAAAATCATGGTTTACCATTGATCGTTGAACCATAGTCTCCAGGGTCCACATTGGAGGATTCATTCATCTGAAACTCGACAGAGCAATTAGTCATATTCAAAGGAGCAGTTAACAGAGTTGCCTGAGAAAAAAAAAACTGATTCGAATAAAAGAAATTAGCATGAGAAGACACTGAATCAGTATTCATTATCAATGAGAAAGACTTGCGCAGATTCAATTCTGGTGCTACATACCCATTTCCACGAAAGAAATCTAGAGGAAAATCTATGTAAATTATAAAAATCATATTCCTGAAATGGCATTCAATCGAGTGGTCTCGTGTGGACGTTGAGCAGTACTAGCAAGGATTATAAAGCTGTCAGATGATTCTGAAACATCTTGTACGTGGACTCATTTCTTAATTTTGAGAAGGGCGTACATTACCTTATGAGTTGCACAAATTAGCGCCAGAATTGACTGAGAACACTTCAATTAATATTAATTTGATGAGATGAACAATGAAAGAGATGTTACAAATTTAAATGTGAACAATGCAAAGTGAATTCCACAGAGCTAACAAAGTGAATTGATAATAAAATGTGTAATGTGTAGTTTTTCCACGGAGAAGAAGCTGTGTTGCTCTGGCGAGGTCAAATGATACCGAGACCATGATCACCATCCGTTTTTCTTCGGTGGAACGTTCTCCTTTTAGTTGTCCTGACGTACCTACAACTCACTTACCATAACAGCATTGCAGAATAGTCAAAATACACCCTCGTATATTGAACGTTTATCTACATATTCTTCTGTAGTGAAATTATTCATAATAAGTTTTTGCTATTCAGAATTATAAAAAATTCGAATGAAAACTGTATTTATTTTGTCAATTATAGTTAGGTATCAGGTAAAATTGAGAATCCTATATTCTCTCTGTGATATTTTGAAGATCAATGGTTTACATTTCAGATGGGACAAGAATCTGGCATTTTTTTTCTTCTACCCTATACAATATACATATAATATCAAGGGCTAACAAGCTTTCATAGCCTTCAACCTCCGAGTGCTTACACGCCATTACTCATGTCCTAGTCAATTCATCAGAATAAATTTCATGCAGTGTCAGCCCCAACTGAACAGGACTGTTAATTCTTTAAAAAACCAAAGTACCATTTTATAAAATATATTTCATAGTTAATTGTGACGATTTCAAAGCCATCACTTTCAAACAAAGGTTCCGATAAGAAAATCCACGACATGATCGGCTCATATTTCATTAGATAATTGAAAATTGTTAGTACAGGCTAGTGTGGCGGAGTATCATATATCACGGAGGGAGTCGAATAGGTGACTGTAATGACTAGTTTGATCGATCTTTAGGCGCTATTCACACACGGGCTGGCCCGATGTGAAAATGTAAATGTGCCCTAGGTGTTTCATTATTTTCTTAAGCGAAGGTTATTTCTCGCTCACTAATTTCGGTTTCGTCAATTTATATGCAAGGATCTTCACAGTTATTGATTATCACAATATACCTTGAGCTGGGTGCTTCATCATTTCGGCCAGCGGCTAGTGTTAGTTTTTTTCTGAATATCGAACGAACCTGAAAAAACTCCGGAAATATAACTGATTTATTTATTGTAGGTTATACTGGACTATCTCGATCGAAATTTCGAAAGGAAAAATACAGAACATTTAGAGGAAACATTGTGAAGTTTAGACATCAGGATATCGTAGTTAATAAAATACAAATAAAATTGGACGGTATAATGGTTATACCTCCTATATGTATCAATACCATTCACTTCAGATAGACATCATATTTTACCAACAGGAGTTAGAAAAGGCCGTTAGCGCACCACCCTAACAACACAGGAATATATTAGGTACGTCCATTTTATGTCCCAATGGATATGATTGGTATATCCCTTGGATATTCTGCTGAGTATTTCCTAGGGATATCCCTACTAGTACCTAGGGGAGCCTAAGAGGAGATTTTATGTTGAATAGTATACATTCTATTAATCTGACAATTTAAGCGTGGCAAAATGTGTGGGGGCCAAAAAAAAACGTAACGTGTACATTCTCGAGCGCAGTGGCTTTTTTTATTAATTTGAATCTTATGATTCAAGAACAACGGAAAAAATATAATCTGACAGTTGCAGCAATCCGAAACAATAAAAATTGGCTTCAAATGTCACAAAAATAAGTTTTTCTGAATTATCTACTCTCCTAGGTTTCGAATTATTTACTCATTCATTACAAAAATTGTAGAGCATAACATTTTCTAAAAATTTTTTCGAAGCAATTTTTTCTACGTTTGAGAGTTTTGGAGATATATGGCGATGAATGTACAGAGTGTCCGAGTAAAATTGTCCCTATACCTTATTGTGAAAACTGAAGGAGATAAAAAGAAAAGTTGAAAACAAAACTTGTCTGAAATCGATTGAATTTTCATTTTTTATAACTCACCTTAATACAGGGTGCTCCGTTTTTTCCCTGTTGGTATCAACTTCCTTATTTTAAATGAAACACCCTCTATATTATTGCATCCTTGAATTCCTCGTCAAATTCTAAGGTAACTTTGGTTTGACAACCATGGTCTTATATAGCACCGATTCTGAGATGTTCGCCTTTTTCCTAAAATTTTGACAGCTGTAGGTGCTCACTAAAATAGCTGATACTAGTTTTCTTATGAATGGATCAAAACCAAATTTTGCCCAGCTGTTGTCAACATATTGCACCATACGTTACATCTCTATTTTTAGCAATCTGATATATAGGGTCTTCAAAAATTAAAGTTACAAATTCAAATAAAATTTGAAAAAATTAAATTTTTTCGAATGGCAACCTATGTTTTTTCTTCTTCATCATGTAGAGCAGGTTAAAATGAGCAAAAAATGTATTTACTCTTTCTGTGATGTGAATAGTCTCAGAAATATGGACGAAAAAGTGCATAGTGCAAAGTCCCGTAAGAACCAACGGAAATTAATTAAGCTGATAGAATATGGTAACTATGGAACTAACACTTATCTAATTGTGTATTTTTGAGTTTTTTTTGTGTTGTCCGACAACTTTTTGATTATTTTGGGAAGAATGTATCTGTTAGTTGAGTCTCCCTATAAAATTTGGAACGCCGCAGCAGTGAAAATATTTTAGATATAGAGTGGTTCCTATTGAATTCCTGCGTTCTCCGTAAACTTCTTACGTATAGTCCATTCAAGAATGATTACATCCCAGTAGGTCTTGAAAGTCCAGACGCAGCTTTAATATCTGGTCACAAAAGATCTTCAGTAATTTCTCTAGTTTCACTCACAGAAAAGGAATATGCAAATATAACCTAAACAATTATTTGGAAAAATGAAATATTCGAATTCAGAGCATATTAATCAGTATTCAAAATTGAAACACTTATGTTTCCAATGTGTACGATTAAATTAAGAACATGAATAGCAGTACAAAATGCAAATTATCCTCGTTCAGTGCATAGATTCACACATAATAGGACTATAGATCACTGTCTATTCCCAATACCAACCTGAATTTCGCAAAACGAAATCTCAACTTATGAGCTATTACCAACTTAAATTCGATTTTCCGTAGCCACCCAAGATGTCGATCATTCTTGAATGAACTGTACCACCGACCGTGGCCCACCCTATACAGGGTGAGTCTTTGACTCGTACAAATATTTCAACAGTATACTCTTGAGGTCAAAAGAAACACTTCTTTCTCATAAGTTTTTTTCCGATTCGTTTTCATAATGAGCTACGCCGCCCCTGAAAAAACAAAATTACCTTCAGAATAACTAGCTTAATTTGTGAAACTTCACCTTCGTGGATCTTTTAAACAGAGTTGTATTCAGCCAAAGTACTCAATTCCTCAAATTTCACAGATGCATTTAAACTTTTGAACATCAAATTACTTTAAAATGGCGCATCATGAAAAAAAATATGAGGAATACTTTTATTGCACAAAAAATTCAAATATTCATCATATATAGCCTCCAACTTAGTTTCAAGAGTTGGGTTCTTTTAATTTTTAGTTTTATTATGTTACGTAATGGTCATAATGAGAAAACTGGAAGACGTGGGTGATATTCTGTGTTCGAAAAAGATTTATCAAATAAATGAAAAACTTCCGGAATTCATTTCATTCAATAAAACCGTTTGTGAGAACTAAAAATAACATTTTTTATGTTTTTTCAACAGCCTGTATCTTTCAAACCGAGCCGATTCGGAAAAAATGGTAAGGAAAAAAAGTGTTTCTTTTGACCTCAAGAATCTACTGTGAAAATATTTGCACCAGTCAAAGACTCACCCTGTATAAGTTGATCGACGCGATACGAGCATAAATTATTTCAGTATACGATTACTGGCAAACAGAACTTTGATAACGAAAATAGAACGTGGGCAAAATTTTCTGTCCGAATCAATCTTCCATGAATATCGGCCTCAAAAGCGGAGATATCTAAACATAATTGGACATAAATGCGCCCAAATACTGTATGAATCAAATTCGCACCTCTAAATGCGGTGCCGTAAACGGAAAGCGGTCGAAAAGTATGGAAGCGCCGGAAGCTACGGCGGATTGTAGGTAAACCTCTTCCCTTATATGGAAATCCCTGCTGCGTAACAGCCGCGGCTCGCAGGATTACGACCCCCGGTGGCATTGCTACAATGTTTTCTGTCGTTTTGCGAATTTTGCAACGCGATTTCTCTTGCATAACGCTCGATCTGGAGAGATCCTCCATCACGTTCTTCATTTTTTTCACACGTAAATAATTCTTATGACGGTGCGATCGTAATGAGCATGAACAAATTTTCTATGACCTTAAAAAAATATCGAAATCGTTAAGGAATCGACATAAAACACGTCCGATGAGTTTCACAGCAGCTTATATTCCTTGCAATTTCCATACCTTGTGATGAACTTGAATATACCGTTATTTTGAAAGATGTCAAATGAGTAGCAGTCATTTTTTGACAGGTGACAATTAAAACCATGCCATCAATAAGAATGGAAGAAATTGTTAAATTTCATTAAAACCTTGAGGGTGTAAGAACACGAATGTGAAGGCTATCAAAAAGGTGACATTGTTGCCGATGGGGGTTGTAAATCAAGAAAATACTCGAGATTACTGAGCTCTTTGTGAAAATTATTCGTAATTGTTATCTTTCAAGCAGATTTTTTGAGAAACTGTAATCAATTGAACAAATATATATTATTGTATATTTGAGACGACTCAGAAATGGCGGAAAAATAGAGAGCAAAGCAGAACTAACTTTCATGAAATGAAATAATCGAATAATCGAAACATCTTCTAAACCATAGGTACCAGAACGATCGATTTTATCGAAATATACGGGGATTATCAAAAAATGTTTGATATAAAACTTGAAGGTGAATTGCGAACTGCTCGAAAACCAAAAATAATATTGAAATGATTTCAACAGAACAAACTGGAACAAATTCGGTACTAAATATTGGCATTTAAGAAACCAGAAAGTGTTGGTGCTGAGTGTGAAGTCAGCACTGAAAGTTTTTAATGCGAATAAAAATCTCTTTGAGATATTTAGATAATTTCGAAAAAACAAATTAGAACAAATTGAGTACTAAATATTGGCATTAAAATTTTTTCGAAATTTGAAAATGTTGCAGTGTGAAGTCAGCACTGAATCATAGAAATGCGAAATACTCGAAAACCAGAATGGTGCTTGAAAAGTTTTTTACGGAAAACATTAAAACAAATTGAGTACTAAATATTGTGCTGAGTTTGAGAATTTGTTTCACCAACTTTTCGTTAACTTTATCATATCTGTGATGAATGAAAATGAACAGGGGCTTCGGAAAATGTATAGAGATTGATAGTTATAATATTTTGAATGGAAAACCCTGTATTTTGTTATTTATTTTGAGTGTTGAATCAATTGGAAAAAAATTTTTTTATTGACCATACTTTATACCTGAATTTATTGATTTTCTAGATATCAATATGATCAGGTTCTAAACACCATATAAATCTGAACAAAATTGGTTAACTTGCTCACCCGAACTCCGCTTCGAGTCGTTCGGCAATAGCGTGCGGAAGAGTACTACTTTCCGCACTTGTTAGGAAAATAACTAGTAATATTCACTAAATTACGATACTTCCTGCTGTAAAGCAGGAATGGAATTTGAATAGATCAACATGTGAAGGAATGATTTGTATATTCAATGATACAAACAGGAGCTTCTGAGTATTCTTATAATATCTCATAGTGGACACCCATCCAGATATCGAATAAGCCCAATACCTACTGCTCGGATGCGAGAAAAAATATTTTTTTTACAAGCGTGTGCGTTCAATCTTTTTCGCATTTTAAGTTGCAAAGAGTCACTTTCCCAAAAGGTGCTGAAAAAACGCCTGCTATTCCGGGAATGGATTAGCAGGGGTTTTTCCCTCACGCAAATATTATAGAGTAAATTAAATTCTATCATGTCTCTATGCACCGAACGCCAAAGATGAGAAAACCATGGTAACGACATACAGAATTACCTCTGTCATTATATATGAATTAATCAAATATCTCATTTGATTAATTTCTCTGATGTATTTCGTGAAATGGATATATTTATATTTCAAGAGCTTGTAAAAAAAATATTGTTCCTAACTCTTGTAGTAAGTATCGCTTACTACAAGTAGCACTTGATAGAAAAATAACTATTTCAAGTAATGTCAAAAATAATGCTACGGTTGAATTTTAATTTGATACTTTGCTGTGATCATATAATTCACTTTTATAAAAGAATTCGGTTGGCCATAGAAATAATCCTTTTAAGTTTTCGTAATTAGAACGGATTTAGCTTGGCAGGGTAAGAAAAATGAGGCACAGTGTCACACGGGATAGACTGTAACAATGCTCATATCTCCTAAACATGACCTAAAGAACACGGTGGACTCTTTCATTTGGTTTGTCTCTCCGGGGCACTGTGTTAAGGGGCACAATGTGACACTGTAAAAGTTAGCTCCAATCAACATCTTTCCATACTACTTCTAGGCACTAAAAGAATAAGAAAAGAAAAGACGTATAACTATTTATATTGAAAAAGATATGTCAGAAGTAATTATGATGGTAGCATGTGATGAAATGAAAAGATTGAAGAATATGTTAATTTTATGATATTGAAAGATATGTTAAAAAAACACATTTTCAATTGATATAATTGTTAGTTTTTTATGATTTTTATGTTGTAACATTGTCGACCACTTATTCGTGTTTCGATAAGATTTCCGAAGGGCTTAGTGCTCAGTAATCCGCAGAACCACATGCGAGCACTTCAGTTGCTTCACAAGCACTAAGAACAATGTTTTGGCACAGCTCGAATAAGCCATTAGGTGCCATTTCAACTTGAAGACTTTACTAATAAGCAGAATTACCGTATTAGTGAACGGAAAACCAAAATATGATTGAAAGCCTCTCTACCCACAACATGTAACTGCTTGGTGCATCTTTTGAGCAGAAGTTATCATAAAGCAATATTTCTCTAAACAGCAGCAAAAATACAACATATTTACCCAATTTAACTACATCGAGAAGCTTCCACTATGGATGGAGGAGAATCGTGAAATATGTCACACATACTCGCAAGCGAGATGAAGAGGATAAAGGTATGATAGGTGATCGACGTCTTGAATTTTTCCTCCCCGCTCCTAGAAACCATGGGAGTAATCAGAAGCGGCAATCTAGACAGAAGCTCCGAATAATCTTTTTTATCATTGACAATTCTATATATCAACGATAATGCATGAATATTTACCCTATCGATAGTGGATTCAGCACCGAACTTGCTAGGAGCAGTTTATGATCATAACCTATTGGAGGTTAAACACCAGACTGCCTCCACATCAGATATTTATAGAATTTTCTCTGAATTGATTCGATTCTTCTCCTGTGAATCTCATACATATATAGTCCACCAAATGATGTTACAATATTCTAATCTAGACTTGACCAAACTATGCATTCAGCCAAAGTACCTAATTTTCCGAATATAACAGATATTTTCTGTTTTGAACATCAAATTTCTCGTGCATTTTACGAGAAAATAAGTATGAGGAATACTTTTATTTTACAAAACATTCAAATATCCATCAGTTAGCGTTCAACTCAGTTTCAATTTTTGGTATTTTCATGGTACGTAATGGTCATAATGAGAAAACTGAAAGACATAGATTATATCTTGTTTTCGATAAGGATTCATCAAATGAATGAAAAACTATGTTCCGAAATTCACTTCATTCGATAAAACCGTTTGTGAGATTTTTTAATGGTTTTTCAACAGCCTGAAGCTTTTAAATTGAGCCGATTCGGACTCACCCTGTATACATTATCACCAAATTTTCCTGTCATACATAAGGTTGGTGTGGGTAATAAGTCGCAGATATAGATGATTTGGAATAATCTCCAATCACCATCACCGAATTTTATTGTTAATGAACAATGAACGATTGCTAACTACGACTGCTACCAACAATCAACGTGTTAAGTTTATAGATTTTCCAAGTGTCATCAATTCTCCCAAGTGAAAGACCCGTTTCGGAATTTAACGAAATTTCAACGATAGATACGCTTTCCGAAATCAATACTGTATAATTTCGGATTAAGTCCCGAATATATTGCAATAACTGTCAACCGATCGGAGAAATTTCTAATAATGGACTTGTCAAAAACATAAATTTCGCGGACACAATAGCGGAGCGAGTACGCTGGCAATAAAAGGCCATCATCGTTTTCTAATCCCTTAAAATACAGGCGGCTAATCCGCAATTTATGCCCTTTTCACAGTGAATACTTTTGGGTCGAGATATAAAGTCACATGTTCGTTACAGTTGTAGAACGACGGGGATAATAATGGTTTTTCTATCAAGAAGAAGATGTCATTCCGCTTGTTCTTCTCGGGCTGGCCACAGTAGGAATGATATATGTTGACGTGTTCATTAACGGAGTCCACCTTCTTGGCAGGAGTTATGTTGCCGTTTCTCAGACAGCTCTAGATATGGCTCTGATTTTCAATTTCTGATTCGTTGTATATAATTCATGGTCACGATTCGATATAATTGAAATTTATCAACTATTCGGATACAGCTACCTACCGGTCGAGCCCATATTTGGCAAATAGAAAAGAAATACATTGAAGGGTTTTTCCAAAGGTGCACCCAGGTGTCGATTCAATATTTTCAGAGAGTACTGAATATCCTATAGGCTTCTTATATAACTTAACGGTTTTGTTTTTGAAGTGTAAGGTAGTACTTGGAATGTACAGTCCATCTAGAAAGTGTCCGGAAGAAACAAAGCTCAAGTGTAATGATTTAGTAACGTGAGTTCAAAAAAAAATCGTTGTCAAGTAGGCTATGGAATTTTGAACGTCAATAATTCGTGTCTTAATTTTCTTAGCTTGTGGTGTACTATTTTCTAGGTGAACTGTCAAGTTAGCATTTTGGATTATTGTTGGATTACAATCATCAGCAAATTATAAATATGGTTTTCAGGGACGTGTAAAAAGCATTCATTATTGAATCCTACTTCAAAATTAGGAAGAAAATAAAAGGAGAGTAGAATAATTCTTAAATGTTCCAGCGATATTATTTATTTATTTTTTTATTTAAATACAACGCCAATCTACAGCCTAAGCCAATTACAGATTGAGAAAAAACAAAATTACGAATTACACAAAAAATTCCAATAAATCAAGAAAATAAGATATACAATAGAAAAATGACAAGACAAATTATAGAAGTATCCCATATCCCAATGTTATGTGGATTATTTGATTATTTTAAATCTTTCCAGTTTTGCGATTTGTTGACGAAACAGATATGATCGAGCCAAAAAAGAAATGTTCGACCAAAGGATCAGAATTATTCAGCAATAATGAAAATATGATGACAGAAGCTCCATGAATCTCTGTTCGAGTTTTTTCTCAAGTGTCTGGAGTATTTTTTATGGCATATGCCACACAATTTTGAATAATCAATTTGTTTTCATAAAGATTGACATGTTATCAGACAAATTACTCACCCTTCTAGCAGAAAAAAAAATGCTCAGTTTGCATTAGTCAATCGTAAAATGTGGGACATGACCAAATGACCAAATCAATTCAACATTTATACGGAATTAATGAACACATTGAAATTCTTACTGTGACTTATTCATGTTTTTGAAATAAGTAGAACCTTTTTACACAAAAAACATAATACCATAATCTATTCAAGATTCAGCTCTCTTACGTATGAAAATAATGGATTTCTCGGTTAAAATTTTAACCAAGAATTTTTTTAACCGCCTCAGATTGTTTGGATTCTTGTGATCTGACTCAATGAAAGAAATGGTTTTCGCAAGTTGGGTGAAATTTACAGGACTACGGTGATGGTAGTCCAGGATGGTAAAACTGACTGCCACTTCAATCCACACTAGTACTCATATATTTTCAATGGCACTTTGACCATAAGTGATTTTTGGTGAAACGCTTTATTTTGACAAGTTTTACGTTCTGTTGATAAAACCTCACCTTTAAATATAATCTGTATACAGAGTAAGGCTTTTGTTCAACAGTCGGTAGAACTGGTCAAAATAAAACTTTTCACCGAAAATACTTATACAAAACTTTCAAAATGACAAAGTTGGAAAAAAATTGAAAATGGTTACTAAAATAGATCCTTATACGACCCTAGACCGTTCGTTAGCTGAATTATCGCAAAGCAGTGAAAAAAAACTTATCTCCTGATTGGACCATATGTTGTTTCGTTTAGGATATTGGCTCGTTCGAAATTCACGTGTTTGAAAATGGAAACTTAGGATTACACGGTTTTATGAAATGGCCCTTTTCGATACCAACTGACAGAAGAGACTTAGGACACAAGTGTAAAAAATAGAATAATACCTCAAAATCTCACCAATAAATTTCGTCTGAATTATTCAGGAATTTTTTCACAATCTTCTTGTTCGAACATTCCAACGATCATCTCAAAAATGGGATGAAATGAGGAAACATCATAGCACTTTTTCAACATAACTAACATAAGCACCTTCAAGAAGCTGCCTCGATTTTCTACATTTTTTTTCGCCTTAAATTGCACGATAGAACAATTATGATGCTCTCAAAACTGACCTGATGCATCTAATCCCATGAACTTGGTACTGACCCATTCATTGTCCAGCCATATGTTCATGTTTTGTTTCGTTTTTGCGATGCCGGAGTCATCTTCCACAGGCCCATACTTCAAATTTTTCTACGATTGGTCTTTCTTAGATAATCTATTATACCCGAAGATTATACCAAAACTGAATTTTACTTTTTCTTCTATTCATTTACTTCAACTATTCTTCGTTCACTATTATTACCTTTCTTCATATTCTGGAAAGAATATCACAATCTTACTCTCAATCTGAATGATTTTACAATCACCTCATCCTCATAAATAATGTTAAAATAACGTTAACTTTGAAATAGGTGTTTGTATCCTCAATGAATAATATTTTTACAGCCCTAACCGAATCTTCTTCTGAAAATGAAATCGTCATTCGACAATTTTGCTCTTCAATAATCGACACCATTAGGCTTCTTTCCATGCACAATTAATTATCAAGAAGATTTTGAACATCATTGTTACTAAAAACTTCTTTGTCACTACTTATATTACTTATATGAAAATATGAATTTTTATTCTATGTGGGTCTTCTGCATTTAATATTCGAACATAACACATTTTGAAAATAAATAATTTCGAAAACTCGTTCCCTTCGAGGAACCCACAAGTGGAGAAAATCTGGGGTATACTCTTCGGTGTCCACGGGCAGATCATCAATAATCTGTCTTCGTAATAATTCTTTCGATGCTCCCAAATTTCCGGACCTCCTGAAGAACCGAATGGATGGCCTCTTCATCCATCACGGGGGGCGTGCAATAAACCATAATGAATTAATTGCTGCCTGATTCCCGAAATTAATATGACACCATAATTAATGTTCGGGGTGGGCCGAAAATATTCAACATGACCGCGAAACGAAGCGAATTTACTGCCGGTTGATTTTGCCGCCGTTATTAATGGTAAGGGTGTGCTTGAAATATTGAGATTGTAAAGACCAGGAAAGTTGGGTAATTGACACGACTGCGACATGTTAATGAGAAACGTTCACAATGGAAACACGAGATATCTTCATGTTCAAGTAATTTTTCACTTATCTTTATGAATGAGTAATGAACGACGCAAAATGAAAGAATTTTTTCCAGGCTGAATTCAAGCTCACTCTCAATTGAGAAAACAGTTTTTGAATTTATTTATTTAGTTCGAAAATACAGGGATACAAACAGAAACCAATTCCAAAACAGTATCCATTCTGCAAAAATGAAAAATCAATTTCAGTTAACAGATAAAGTAAGGACTTAAGTAGACCCTAAAACACAGTTCAATGCACACAGATAAAAAACAAAAAAAAAACAAAAGGAAGAAACAGTCCAGTTCCACCATGACATTCATACACTTTTGAGTTGTTTTTTGAAATTTTTCAAGGAGGATTCATAAAAATTTAAGGATGTGCCATGTAGATTACATATTTTTTGACATCTCACTAATGGTGAGTTTATGCCAATATTTGTTCTCCTGAAAGGAATATTGAACATTTCATGCCATCTAGTTGTACGATTAGATACATTAAAATCTAATGATGTTAACAATTCGGTTGAATCGATATGCGAACTCATTATTTTGAATAAAAATAATAACTTTTTTGTTCCTACGACCAATCAGACTGACAATATTATACTCCTTTTGTATTCCAGAATAGTCACTGTTGGCAATATATCAAAATAAGTCTAAGTAATCTATTGTTTTTCCTAAAAGAGGGTGAAACTGTTCCAAATGAATCATCTTAAAAAAATCTATAGTTTTGAAATCTTTATGTTAGAAATCTCATATCGATAAAACAGGCAAGCAAAAACGGTGCTAGTGACGATAACCTGTCGTAAATAGGTTTAGCAGCTCACATTACACAAAGGCTTGGCCAACACTCACAATGGCCATTTAGTGTCCATTTTTTTAAGCACAGCAGTTGAACCTTAGGTATTTATTGGCAATTTCCACTTAGAATCCACTCAAGCAATCGGATCTATTAAATTTAACGCTCTAACATTCACCTATATCTAGTTTTATTGTTCCATGTTTCTTGGATGGCCTGGTGTGTTTGAACATGTTATGTTTTCCGATTTACATCTTCCTTATGTACTAATGACTTATGTAAAGGTCAAGTGGGTGTTTTTCAGCTCGTAACTCGAATGGATTCCAGAGAAAAATTCCTGGGAAGGAATTCGGATTGGTATTTGAAAGTAACGCGTTTTGGTGTAATCGAATTGAATATATGCCATTGAAACTTGATTGATGGAATCCTGTTCACTTTATGAGACATCGGGAAATATCAGTTATAAATCTAATGAAATTTTTTTTTTATTTCATTATATTTTATAAATGTCGTGTGCCACTAATAGCACACGAAATAGAATTTTTTTTGATTTTCATAAAATTTTGAATCATTCTCATGCTAACAAACATCACGAGATTTGAAAAGTGACAGTTATATAATGAAATATAAATAAACGATAAGGTCGTGAATGATTTCAGGAGTTTATGACTCTACCGTTTGAATCAATATTACTTAAAATAGTTCCTAACTGAACCCAAAACCCTAAATTGATTTATTATGTTAAAAAAAAACCATTGGCTTTTTTTGAACTCCTTCAATATATCAGTTTAAGTTGGGAAGTAACATTTGTGTGCGAAAATTTTTTTTCGTAGGTAGCGAAAAATTTTTCAAATGTAAATTGTCACATATTTCTGTGGGTGTTAATGTATTACACAGGCCAACAAAATGAAAAAAAAAATTGGTGCCGGAAATCTAACATCTGATTTTAGATGTTTTTAATGTGCTGATTTCAAAAATGCCACCAGATTTTTTCTATCAGCTCTAGTTTCTGAGATATACGTTACAGGTTAAATGGTATATTTTTATATATTATGTTCTAATATATGTGTTCTTTTACATAACGGTAACAAATATGGCTCAATTCCTATTGGTCATTCTACTACCATGAAGGAAGAATATGAAACAATAGCATTAGTTTTGAGAAAAATTAAATACGAAGAACATCAGTGGTCAATTTGTGTTGATTTAAAAACGATTAACTTCCTCCTTGGACAGCAGAGTGGTTATACAAAATATCCTTGTTTTTTGTGCCTTTGTGACAGCAGAGCTAAAAATGAGCACTGGGTTAAGAAAAATTGGCCATCAAGAGATGTCGTGATTCAAGGAATACAAAACGTGATCAACGAACCTTTGGTTTCAAGAGAAAAAATCTTACTTCCGCCCTTGTATATCAAGCTAGGCCTAATGAAGCAATTTGTGAAGGCTTTAAATCGAGATGGAAATTGTTTTGGGTATTTGTCACGTAAATTTCCTGGCATCAGCACGGAAAAACTAAAAGCTGGTATATTTGATGGTCCTCAAATAAGGCAACTTGTTAAAGATCCACAATTCACCACATCAATGAACGAGACTGAATCTAACGCTTGGAGTTCATTTGTTCAAGTAGTACAAAATTTTCTTGGCAATCATAAAGCAGAGAATTACGTAGAATTAGTGGAAACTATGCTTTCAAATTTTAATATTCTCGGCTGTAACATGAGTATAAAAGTTCACTACCTCCACAGCCACCTAGATCGTTTTCCAGAAAACTTAGGTGATTGTAGTGAAGAACAGGGGGAAAGATTCCATCAGGATATTAAAACTATGGAAGATCGTTATCAAGGACGATGGGATAGCCACATGATGGCGGACTACTGCTGGAGCCTTCAGCGGGACTGCCCTAGTAAACTCCATTCTAGAAAATCGTATAAAAGAAAATTTTCATGTGCTTAGTGACTAATGTAATTATGTATATTAAGTTTTTGCAATAAATACTTAAATACATGTGTCTTTGTTTTTTTTAACTGTCAATAGTAATATTATATATTATAACAGTTATAACGTAAATTATATACACAATTTTTTTTTTAAATCCCTAGATCTGATAGACAAAATCTGAGAACTTTTTTACATTCTGCATCCAAAAATTACTCAGGAACATTTAAAAAATCGCAGGCACCAAAATGTGTGTTGGCCTGTGTTATATTTTTAAGAATATTGAAATCCTTTTTAGTGAACTACTTCAAGTTATCTATTCATACTTATTTCCCATCTCATAACTATTGAACATTAATATCGATCCATAAATACCACGATTTCGAGCTTTCCGAATGCTCTTCAATGCAGATTATACAGTAGCATAATATACCAGAAGATGAATTGAGAAACGAAATATGGAACAACGAATTGATCATTTGGCCGCATGAAAACAACAAAACGGAGTAGGAAGAACAAGGAAAACAGGAAGTAATATGATTGATGCTTCGAGTAGGTAGATTCTGGTCGAGTCGAATTACTAATTATAATGTAGGCGAGCTTTTGTTAACCACGATTCTTGAAAGCATAGGGTGTTTGAATGCTTGTAAATAATGGCTAACAACTTTGCAGAAAAATATCTTGATGAACCATCGCAATAATTATCGTATGGATTATTTTGAATTAATTGGGAGAAATAGCATAACCAAAATTATGTGTATTATGTTTTAGTAAAATTATGAAGGGTATAATAAAAAACCGCCGAAAAAGTGATGTATTCTATTTTTACTCAATGTTCATTTTCAACCGGTATATTTAGTTCACTTTAAGCATCAACAATTTTTTTGTTCTAATTTTGACGTATAAAGTGACACCTTTCAAAACTCATTGACGTTTTGAAAATTTTTACTTTTCGTAACAGATGATGAAAAATTGTGAAAAATGTTTCCGTCACTAGACTATTTGAAATGAATCTGCGAGGGACGCTTTTATAAAAGGTTTTGGTACTTTGAATTTTCAAATTTCCTATTCAAAATCAGAAATTATATGTGAAACACGTTGGGAAACACTATTTTTCGTATTTCACATTTTTTTCTGATCTTACATGGGATCCGGGTGTTACCGATTCGTTTGCCAGCCAGAACCAAGGTTTGCCTCCTTTCTTGCTTTCAGTGCGTCACGGGCTTTCGCACCAGCTAGCACTGATTATAATACATAGGAAAGGGTAGCGTTGAAGCTGAGGTTTCGAATTAACAGTACGGAATGGTGGCTCACCTCTAGGCTCGCTACACAGCTGTTCTTTGACGTCGGTCTCACCGCTAGTTCTGGTACTCGGCGTGAACGTCAACTACTCGGTAAAATAGCAAGGCCACAGAATTTAAAGAAGAATACTGCCTGAATGACTATTTTTCTGATAACCATAGATTCAGGTGACTTAGTACGACTGTTGAATTCAAATTGTCATATTTTCAAAACCGTGATCTATTTTATCTGAAAAGGAGGCTTGAATATGCTTAATGACTCAGACTGTTGATTAGAATATATACCATGCTTCAGAATTCGGATATAAATTTTTTAAAATAAACTTCTCCCAAGTTTAAATCTATTGATTTCTCAACTCTCAAATGAAATAGGTGACTTGGGACGGTGTATTGTTTTGAAAAATTAGAATTTGTGATTAGATAGTTGAAATTCGGTGAGGGAAACAAGGGGACTTTGATTTCTTTCATTCTTTGGTGATTTATTTGTGGAAATAACGTAAATAATAATATCCTGCGAAAAATCGGCATATTTCCTGTTGCCAATGCTCCGCTTGTATCTATTCGGCATTGTCCCAAGTCACCCTATAAAACAACAAAATGAATGAATGAGATGCGTGTTGCCGTTTGATTTGTAAACAACCTTGTTTCATGACATATTTAATATCTGAATATCCCACATATCCACACAAAAAATCACACATGCACAAAGTTAACCACATGTACAAGTCACTAGAAAGTATAAGGGCCATATAAAACGCGCTTTTACTCTCCTGAATTCGTTGATTTTTCCTGTCAATTCAAACGCTCTGGTCACGGCAAACTCAACAGGAATTAACTGTTAAACTAACCGAAAGGTGTAGCCTACACAATCTTGTAAGTTTATCCCTTCACTCATAAATGTTAAAAAACAAAGAAATCTGCAAGGGGGGTAATTGTCCCAAGTTACAGGACTGTCCCAAGTCACCCGAATCTACCGGTAGGTACTTGCTAAGCAAAAAAACTCAATGGACACTCGAACTCGCATGAAACTTAATGCAGAATGATTACTCAATATGGAATGATGAATATCTTCTTTTGTACCCACCTGCAGGATGCGGAAACGGTATGTCCCTCATGTGCTAAATCGGTGATAACAAATAGAAACGTGTTTATCCCCCACTACAGGATGTTTTTCACGGTTTCCAACTTTGTTGGAATCCTGAATTGGCATTAAAATTATGCTAATTGAAACCAAAATGGAAAAAAAAAATAGCTAAATCATCTTCAAATATTAGTCATGTTGAAAAATTAAACTTCAAGGCACTGCATACAAACAGTACTTGTACGATATTTTGTGTGGATTTATGTCGAAACAATAGTTTTGATTTGAGTTCATGAATACCTAGGTACAAGCTTTGATAACGAAACCAATGGTCCAAAACTCAAGGGTATGAATGATATATCATGAGTGCCCCTTTTAGCACCCAGCAAAAGGCAAGGTAGATTTCCTCTTCCACATATCAATTGATAAAAATAAAATGGGTGTCTTTGAGAGGCACGATGATTTATTTCTAGAGACGGAGTAGCTCGCAAACCTCCCTCACAATGGGTTGGCAACAATGTGTGGGCATGACAACATCCGTCCAAATCGAACCGCGGACTTGTCCGTTAACAAGACAATCCTTTATTCCAAAACCGATGCGGAGCCCTAACGAGAGCGTCAACTTAAATCAACTGCATTAAGTCAGATCATACAATCTCACTCTCGCGAATATTTTATGGCTTTTGATAGCAGTTCACTTCATACCAGGCCACTTTGATTTACAATTGTCTTCGCCCACACCGAACATTTTATTTATGCCCGTATAAATACTGAGCCATTGTGGTACATGAAATGAGAGAAAAATGAGTTACTACGTCTGTTGCGAAGATTTACGGGTGTCTCATCAATGTCCCTGTCAGAAGCGGTAACACAAACTCTTCGAATTGAAACAACTCATTACAATCGGCAGAAACTTGCTTTGTGAGGATTTACCAAGTTTCAAGCTATGATGGAGGATATCATGAAACCTCAATGATGCGAATCAAGTCTAATTCAAGGAATAGAAAAAAATCTATTTTTACTTTTGAGTACCTCTCTTCAAAAATTCCAACATTTAATAACCTTTTCCATAATTATCCTAGAAGAGCTCATACACTCATGAGTGCTAGTAAACCTACGCTAGGAAAATAATATTAATATCAGATAAAAAGTACCTACACTTAATCAAATTTAACTTACTCACCCCAACGGGCTTGAGAAGAAACCTAGGCGAATCTCCATTGGTCTGATACTCTAGAAGCAGAAAGATGGTTCCAAAGGGAAGAGAAACAGGGAACGAACCTTCCTTGCTGACAAGCATCGTGGTAATTACCTTCCTGATATAGAAGACACAGCACAGCAGCAGAAGGCACTCTACTCAAAGTTGCTCAATATCACTCTTTTCTTGTCCGCAAAATGTCGATAGCAATTTGGACCAAAACCGCCTGACAAACTCGAGTCAGGCAACCCTAAATCAGGATTTACTCGAGCGTCGTGGAGATCTAGTGGATTTTGAAGATTAGATGGTAGAAATAAAGGAAGGTTCTATAATGTATGCACTTTCAGCAGTGGGAAAGCGTCTGCAGGGTCCTAAAGATGTAAAAAAAATCGTCGGGTGTACATACTCGAGCGTGTCAGATTAAGATACTGTATATGCCTTACGTGTCAATGATAATAAGTTCATGCTTATCTGACAATTTTCGTGGTGGCGCTGGCCGTACAGAAGAGTTGAAGATGGTAAAAAAAATTTTTTTTCGTGTGTGTCAGATTTTTAGACTAATTGGACCCAAAGGAAGCTACTTCTCGGGAGACTGACAATTCGGAAATGACGCAAGGTCACAGGTCCTTTGAAAATGCAAAAAAAAACGTTACTTGTACATACCCGAGTCAGATTTTCATACAGATGGTTAATCTCGGTGTTGCAGACGTGTTGACCCATTAATCTGACATTAATAATGGGGGGTTTTCCTAATCTGACATTTTGAAGATGATAAAAATTAATTTTTTTAGAATATCTCCCTTTCTGTACCTCTAATCGTTTTTGTATTCATTATGAAAGTTGTGGATAGTAAAATTCGATACAACTTTTGTTTGAAGCAATTTTAGATACTCTTAACCGTTTTCGAGCTAGAGGGTAATGAGGGCGAGGAGCTTAGCCACACATGCTTAGCCAGGGTCATTGTTGAAACCCAGTCTAGAGCATTCATCGCCATATATCTCAAAACGTTGAGAAAATTGCTTCGATCAAAATTTGTAGAAAATTTTATGCTCTACGAATTTTATAATGAATGGTCACATGATTGGAAGCCCAGGAGGGGAGATAATTCGAGAAAACTATATTATTAAACTATTTTATTTTTGATTCTGCTGGCTGAAACTGTCAGATTATATTTTTTCCGTTAATCTTGAATCATTAGCTACAAATTAAGAAAAAAAACAACGCGCTCGAGAATATACAGGGTGGGCAAAATTGGTGATACCTGAACTACAAATTTTCAACCCAACGAGATAGAAAAAAATGAATGTACCATTCATGTCTTTTTTTCGATAAACTAATAATGCCATCAACTGCATTCCTCTATCTTCCTTTGTTTTTGAGTAATAGGCGCAAAATTTGGGCGATTTCAACTTTGGTCATTATCTCTGTTTCTGTTTGTGCTAGGATGTTGAGAAGAAGACATTATACAGACACTTTTTTGACATCAATCCAGTGGCGTACTATGATTTTTTCCTACAGGTTTATTTGCTGAGCTATGACATAAAAAGAAAATATATACTTTTCAACATGTAATTAACCACATACAGGGTGTTTTCTGATTGAATGTCAATATTTAAAGGGTTAATTTTTGGGCCCATTTCAAGACAAAAACTTCATATGAACATATGTCCTAAACGTCTTATCTTTTGATATACAGGGTGGTGAAGTTTTCAAAAATGAATCATTTATTATCAATATCTACAATACCACTTCAAATATTTCAATGAAATTTGTCATACATGTATACTATGAATCAAGAGGCATTTTTTAATGTATCACTTTTTTCCTAATTTCCACCAGTGGCGTTCGTACGTAATTTGACCTACCTATTCTGGCAGACATTGATGTTACGCCACAGATTTTTAATGAAATAAAAATTATTTTTGAAATTCCCAAACATTTATTACCAAAATTGATTAATTGACTTTTTTTAATACGATCCACGGTTTCCGCTTAAAAAAATAAAAACCGTTTCTCTGCATGATCATAACAATTAATATCCTTAATACATACATATGACAATATTACTATGCAGGGACAAACGTAAATTTTATTTTTTAGGTTAAACCCGTGAGTCGGACAAAAAAAATTCAAGAGATCAAATTTGCTCCTGTCAGTGGCAAGCCACTGACTGTCTAAATAATACCACCCTGTATCTCAAAAGGTAAGACGTTTAGAACATATGTTCATATAAAGTTTTCTTCTTAAAATGGGCCCAAAAATCACCCCCATAAATATTGACATTCAATAAGGAAACGCACTTTATATTTCAATCTGACACGCTCGAGTATGTAAAATGATAGATTTTTTTTGCTATTCTGACAGGCTGTCCTCGACAATACCCTCTATATACAGGTCTAATTTTTGATAGAGGTATTTTACATGGTCCAAGGTGTCTCCCCTCATATAAATCTGACACGCTCGAGTAAATCCCGAATTTCCCTCATGGGCTCTATTACGTCCGGTTTCATAATCAAATTTAAAGTCACTTTAAGCTTAAAGCTTCCTTTAGTGTCATTTTTAGTAGGGTTAAAGGAAGCTTTAAAATTAAAGGAACTTTAGGTTTGATTATGAAACCGGCCCTAAGTCAGGCAAAATGACATTTGTTTAGAATGAATAGAATAGAATTTGGATAGAGAGCAATTTATATTAAAAACACATCAATAATTCATATAACTATTCAGTGACTTTTAACGATTCAATCAACAACGAAAAATTGTATGTCATTTTGTATTAATTTTTATAAATATTCAACTGAAAATATCAGATTGGTGCTTCTAGATGAAACTTGGATCTAAAAAAACTGATGTCGTGATGTCTGCAACTTATAGTACACATTGTAGAATTCATCAAGGCCAACCGACAGCTTCTATAAAAGTGAATGAATTATTTGCAATCGATCGATTACTTTTCAGTAATTTTTGAATTTGCTTCTTTTCCAACTGAAAAAATGGATGCTCTAGATCTGTCAGAGGTTAACATTACACAACAATTTTCCAATGAATATGGTTCGAAAGCATTCGGAAAAAAATGTGTACATAAGTTGCATTGGGATTTGGGGAGAACCTTTCATTTGAGACTTTCTGTATATTTCCTGCAGAAAGGAGACAAAAAAGGTGTGTTGTAGACCAACCCCGAGACTCGAACAAAAAGCTGATTCTCAAGCCCGTTGGTGGCAACCCGTCGTTTCTGTTCGATCTCAAGATCTCCATCTGGAAACAACGAACAATTCTTATTAATTAGTAGTGAACATTTCGTACCGCCTCCACGTAATAAGTCATAAGCGGCTCATTTGACGGGGTAGTCCCACCTACACAATAGCGCCAACATTACCACACAAAAGAACAGTCGGACGGTCGCACGTCCCGCTCCTCGGTGAAACATTAATTACTATTTTTTCTCGTGATCTGCTTGAATTAAATTCGAATAAATGAGAGGAGAGGTGCGGCTCTTTGTCGTCGACCATTCGAATTAACTCTAAACAATTACGGATATCTTGCACGTGCTCATTGTTTTCAATTTGAGTGGTTTCGTCGTCTGCATCGGGATGAATAATGGCTGAGCCTTCTTTGATCTTATCGATGGTTGATTTTTTTTATATTTATAATGGGATTGTCTTTCTATTCGTGTTTTCCGCAAAATAAATGAACCTGATCTTGAAGATCGAATACTCCATCAACCAAACCCGATTATGCTGAATGCCTTTCTTTCTTTCTCAGTATAAGATTTTCTTAATGAGTGTGCTGGCCAGAACTGAGACGAGCATTTAAAAAAAGTGCTTCAAGCACTAAGCACTGACGAAAAGTACTCCCGAGTCTCGAGCACTGAACACTGATTGTTCATAAAAGCCCCTCGACTGCTAAGCACTCTATGAAAGTAATTCGATTCTGCAAGCACTAAGTACTTTTATAATTAATGGTTGGAGATGAGGTTTTTTCAGATAAAATTCGATTAAAAAAACATACCGAAATAAAAGACGAGTGAATATTGACGGATAAAAAACAGAGTAAAGCAAAACACACCTTTTTAAAACGAAATAAGATAAGATAAGGTTAGATAAGATATTCCTTTATTTCAGAATTACGTGAAAAGTTACAATAAGCTCAAAACTGAATGGAATGACGTCACAAAAGTTTTGTTCACACAGTAGCTTCAAAATAATCCCTGAGGTTGTATGATTTCAATGTAATTAGCAGATTTTTAACCTTATTTCTGGACGATTTATAATTTGTTATACATTTTATATTATTTATGTCATTATACTCATCTTCTGAATTTCTTTAGGAATTTCACCCACAGTCTTCGAAACAAAATCAATAAAAAAATTTAAATAATCGATTTGCTCCTGCGTAAACTCTTGAACGACTTTGTCAGGAGCAAATCAGATAGAAAAAATTGTTGCTCGACAATGAACGAAAAATTGAAATTTAAAATGATAACTACGTAACGTTTCGGAGTCATTTTTTGTTCATTGTCAGACAACAATTTTTTTTATCTGATTTGCTCCTGAAAAAATTTGTGAATTCACGCAGGAGCAAATCGATTATTTCAATTTTTTCATTGGTTTTGTTCCATAGTGAAAACCCTGACGACTCGACCCAGAAGATAAAGAGAGGCAGTGTTAATCTATGAGTTGGAAACATTGAATTAAAATTTCTTGTGTGTAAGTATTTACATTTTTGATATGGAAATACTCCCATTTTTTGTTAGAACATAAGGCATTAAACAAATACAGGTCATAAAAGTGAAAATTCCTTTAACTCTAAAACTTCCTCTACAATCAACATGATTCCTTGAACTCCATTTTGTAAAGTATTCGAATTGCTCTCTTTTGAATTGAAAATATTTTCTCAAAATTTTTATTTGTTCCCTACAAAATTATTCCATATTTGTGGGTAGATTCAAAATTTCCGAAATATACTATTCATAAAGTCTTTTCATTCATATATTGGTAGGCATATAGATACGATTTCAGGACATCTCTTACGCTCTTGTAGCTGTGTGTATGTAGCAGACTTAAATTGCTGAAAAAATTGTATTTCGAGCAGACAAATTTTTATTTATTTTTTACTGAGTAGTTCGAAGCAGAGCCGGCATCCATAATGAGAACACTATCACCATTCCATTTTACTCTTGTTTAATCTAGATAGGTTCAAATTTCACTTGTCAGAACCCTAAATACACCTTTTCATTCCAAAGGTTTTGAGCCATGGTAAAAAAATATGATTTATTTCCCTTAATTAGTGACTATCTGGAGAAAAATGAGGAAAAATTTTCAAATCACTACTTCATGGAGTTTATTGGTGAATTTTGATACATTCATACATTTGATATGATGCACTTCTCATTATTACCTGAGATGAGAGTAAAACAAAAATTTTGAAAGCAGGCACGATAATGACATGTGAATATTAAGTGATCCAAAGAGCTTTGATACCGACGAATTTTCCTGCGGGAAATACAATTCTGTCACCACACCTATTTCATATTTTAACTTGTTCTTTTTCATTATTAGCTCATCTGAAAATCTGAAAGTCTTGTCTAAGCATCTTTCACATGACTTCAAAAAAAATAAAAACTGACGATCAAAATATTCAATTATTATTTCTCCCATTACTAACTTTACTTCATTTTGAGATATTGTAATGTTTAATCCTTTCTCAATATTAGTTTAAGTTTAGATTTACAAATCTTTCACAGGGTGTTTCATTGATAAATGAACATACATTAACCTAAGCTAGAGCTACCCTAGGCGAGTCCAAAAAACCCATATTAGATAGGTCTAATCAATTCCATAACCGAGATACAGGGTGCTTCATGTATTCACCTGAAATTTCAATTTCTCATAACTTTTGAACCAACCAGTATGGTCGGTTGATATTTGGAATATGATTCACTTGCACAGGTCGACAGATTACTGGTTGGTTCAAAAGTTATGAGAAATTGAAATTTCAGGTGAATACATGAAGCACCCTGTATCTCGGTTATGGAATTGATTAAACCTATCATATATGGGTTTTTTGGACTCGCCTAGTGTAGCTCTAGCTCAGGTTAATGTATGTTCATTTACCAATGAAACACCCTGTATATTATATACTTCTGAATTCCAATTGATCATCAAACCATTTTTGTTTTCTACTTGTGTATTTTAAACTAATTTGTTGAATTTAGGAAGTCGCTTTAATTTTAAAGCTTCCTTTAACCCTACTAAAAATGACACTAAAGGAAGCTTTAAGCTTAAAAAAAATTTGTTTATGAAACTGGACGTTAGGTACGTTAAAATGGGTTTTATTCCGTTAATTTTTATGGATAGATATACGAGTATGAATAAAATATAAATTGCACTCACTGAGGCATTGGGTAAATTACTTCTGAAGTGAAAAACTGTTTCTCTAAAAAAATATATCAGTATCGTGTTGTGCTGTAGTAACAAGAGTTAAAGTGATACACTTCGATATTTATGGCTCTATATTGCAAATATCCCAAATCGTATTCATGTAGTTTTTAATTAGTGGTTCAAGGAGGTGGCAGAACTAATTTTCGCCATTCCAGGATGGCACTCTTGAACAGACCTCACATCAAGTGAACATGGACCACCTACGGTCAGTATGTAACGCGAATGGAGAATTATGGTAATACCGTTTCAAATTCAGGACGCGTGCTCGGCGATTGTCGCGGTACATCACTCATCCTCCTTTTTTTTAATTCATTCGATTTTCAATTTGAGCTCATCCCAAATAATTAATTTCTTCATTCGGATTTTAATTATGGAATCTGTGGTTGTCAAGGGTCCCTCGGGTATCCAGATGAGTGGTGACGTTCTACTCTCGGCAGAGGCACAAGGCACAATTAAGTTCCTTATTTGAAGGTATCGATCTGAGATGAGTATGGCAGTGTAATGCTTCTTCGCGATAGCTGGTGTGGTCCAGGAGTTTCCTGCTGATTTTTTGCGACCGCATACTAGATTTAAGCTTTGGAATACCGAAATATTCAATATCTTCTCGTCTCGATTATAAACAATTATGGCAGAGTTCGGAAATAATGTGCGTTCAAAAAATTCGTCGTCCAGTAGGCTATGGAATTTTTAACGTCGATATTTGGTGTCTATGTCTAAGGCCCGTTTGCAACAGCCGAGAATTCTCTAGAAAATTTACTCGAGAATTCATGCGCCGTGAATTATGTACCGTTGCATACGCACATTCGGTAGAATTCTCTGTTCAGTTGCATACAAAATAATCTCTTCCGTTTTCTTACCAAAATTAGGTAGAGAATTCTCGGCTGTTATAAACGGGCTTCAACGTAATTCTTAGCTTTTGCTGTACTACTTTCCAGGTGAACTGTCAAGTTAGAAGTAACCAATTAGGATTGTTGTTGAATTAAAATTATCAGGAAATTATAAAGATGGTTTTTACGGACGTGTAAAAAGCATTTATTATTGAATCCTAGTTCAACATTGGGGAGAAAATAGAAGGAGAGTGGAAATATGGTATATGTATATACCATAGCTGATCAATGACCGATAAACTGGCTGTATCAGAAATTTCACAAGTCCAATATTCGGTGAGATTAGAGTGAATTACCACGATTCACCTACTAATACATTTATTTACTTTTTATAACAAAACCATGAAGAAGGCTTGCATTGATCAGACAGAACGTTGGTTTTTGAATAAAAGGACATCAACAGTCTTCCTGTTTGCACCCATTACCAATATCAAAAAAAACCTCATCAAAGTCATAATAAAATTGCTGAACTCAAATTTTATGGAGCAGTATATCCATTCATGTAAAAATAGGTTAATTTTCGTATATTAATTTCTAGCTATTGTGATGGAAAATTAGATTTACAGAAATTTTTTTTTATGGTTGAACAATTTTCATTTAAACTGAGGAAGCAAAAAACAGTCGCTTGCTCCAGACCTGATGACAAATACGATTAGAATTGGTTCATACGTATCCGTATTTTTATTTTGATGGCCAAAATCTGGAACATTCTTCAAAAGAATAACAGTTCCTAAAGTACAATATTCATCAATATTTTTATATTCACATGTATCCAGAATTTGAATAAATGGAAAACTGCGTGTGGTCAATAAATGTCAACCGGCGAAGTTCAGGTATTATGGGTTTATTGGAGATATTGGCCAGCATTCCGATAATGCTTAGGCATCGCCGTACTCAAAAAGAATCCAACCATTGTTTTTTTGCAATTGGCATCCGCGGTAATGGTAATCGATTCAGTTAAATCGATTCAGTTAATTCAAAAAATTCGTTTAGTAATGGGACGAGTCCTCGACGATGATTAACTATAAGCATCACCTCGGAAATTGCGGATCGAAAATATCTACCCGTTATTTCACATAAAAACAGATAATACTGGTTCTTGGAGAGGACATTTTATATTTTTCTATTTACTGCTGCGAAGACAATTGCTGAATTTCGAAGAAGAAATTATAGCCAGGAACGTATTGCAGATTTTCGGAGTAGCTTCTTCTTGTCTCTTTCCTCCTGGTTTTTTTATATTTCATTCAATTTCTCTGAATTTGGTGGATTTTCAGATTCATTTATTATTTATTTTTATTTATTTAGGTTAAGTGTCTCGATTGCAAAGGTTATTGACACGGTTACAGTCTATTTTTTAACAATATGTGTATAATGCAAAATTTCAAATCTGACTGTACAGTCAGGTAATTAATCAGATTTCCAAGGTTTGAGGAGTTGTGTAGAATTTCCTTTAGGTTCGACTCTATTTTGTGGGACCTCCTTTTGTTGTTGTCTTTTGTTGTGTTGTTTTTTTTGTTTTAATGCGAACACTCTACCAGAAAGTGAGGGGGATTTTCAGATTTACATTCTCAATATACAGGAAACACAATGCACCAATAGAATTATATCGCTTCCTTTATTTTTCAAGACGTAACAAGACCATGAAAAATTTTTTAAGATAAACGGGGTAGGACTGAATATAATTAAGAAATTGGGAAGTAGTTACGAAAAGTGTTTGAGCTTTAGATACCAATTTCTGGTACTCACTCCAGTTTATATCGACAGAATACCCCGTTTAGAAAATTCACACTTCAAATAGGAAATTTAAAAGCTGTTTCAGGAAAAAATGTATGAAATGAGAGAAGGTAGAAGTTTGGATAATGCCTTGGTGTATATAGGGTAAGTCTTTGACTAATTTTTTCCGATTCGGCCCCGATAAAAAGATATGGCCATTTTGAGTTTTCATAATGAGCTGAGCCACCCATGGAAAGACAAAATTAAATTCAGAATAACAGGGTTTTATTCAGCCAAATTACGCAATTTTTCAATTTTCGCAGATAGTTTTTAGTTTTTGCTCGTCCAATTACTCGAAAACGGCGGATTATACGAGAAAATATGAGAGATACTTACCTTTTATAAAGCATTCAAATATTCATCAGATAGCGTCCAACTTAATTTCAAGAGTTGGGTACTTTGAATTTTTGGTATTTTCATGGCACATAATGGTCATAATGAGAAAACTTGAAGATGTAGGTGGTGTTTTGTATTGGAAAAAGATTAATCAAATAAATAAAAAACTATATTCCGATATTCATTTCATCAGATGATCCGTTTGTGTGATAGAACGTACAAAAAACAAAAATTTTTATGGTTTTTCAATAGAAAAAATAGTAGGCGAAAAAATTAATTCTTTTGACCTCAAGAATCAGCTGTTGAAATATTTGTAGGAGTTAACGACTAACCCTGTATATTTTTCAATTTAAGTGTTGCTAATCTTATACTCTTCTGTCTTATCACAAGTTAACAGGACCTTTAATAACAAGCTGAAATGAGAGATTTGATCGTGCTGAACTCTTGTGCAAAATAAACAAAAACTGCATCATCAGTAATTATCTCTGGAATGTTGCAACCCATATTTTGAGAAAATATCAGTTAGTTCCTACTCAGGAAAATGACACAAATGCTCGAAAACGTACAATTTATCATATCAAGGAAAAAAATTCATTATCTGAAGTTGATAAATTTTGACAAATATCAGAATAATTTAATTTTCTCCACAATATTTCTTATCGTTTATATACACCATTACTCTTTTAATTCAATGGTATATTCGGAATTTCATTTCCAGAGACTTGTACTTTTTCATCACTTGTAAGGAGTAAATGAATAAACGAATATTTCATATTCATGCTGGGTGATTCCATATCAGTTTGGTTGTGTGTATATATTTTTTTAATTTAGGGTTGCTACTCTAACTCTTCAGTCGTATCAGAATTTAACATGACCCATAAATAACAAGCTGAATTGAGAGCTTTGAAAGTGCTGAACACGTGTGCAAAATTCACAAAAATTGTACCATCAGTGTTAATTTTCGAATATTCCACCCCATATTTTGAGAAAATATCGGTTAGTTCCTACTCAAGAAAATGACAAGTCTCGAAAACGTAGCATATCAGGGAACGAAATTCATTATTTGAAGTTGAAAAATTTCTTATATTTAGAGAGGGGACAAATATCAGGATAATTTCATTTTTTTCACAATAATTTTTAATCGGTTAGATACCACATTACTCTTTTAATTCAATGGTGGATTTGGTGTTTTATTTCCATTCCTTTAACAGACAGACATAATCTTGAGTATAGAGTATGTTATGATCCTCATTTTCGCGAAAATTCATACCTATATAAACACAAAAAACAAATAAATTATTTTTTTTTCTTCTTGAATGGGTAAGTTGATCGTTACAACTGTAGTAATTGGAGCCCTGCTAATCCTCATTTATTGGGAAAACGCCCAAAAACACTAAATATTCTGGCTGGCATCTAGGAAATCATATCTTTGGTCCATTTTTTTCCCGGAAAACTTTAACGTTGAACGAAATTAATTCAGACACATAATATGCGCTATTGTTACGATCTGAATCGAACAAGTAAACCGCCATCATTCAAAGTATCAACAGAAATAAAATCTCATCGAAAAAGAGTAAATGCTGACCATTGTTTCGGTCTCATTCGACATCGTCAGAGCAACACAACTCGTACGTCGGCGGAAATGTAAAGAACTCATGGCCCCTTTATTCGATCTCAGTAGCCGGTATGGTGAAGGAATACTCCCTAGCTCCATATGATAGAAAAGGGGAGGAACTCAATTCACCTTCCTAACTCCCAAAGTGAAGATTGCATGTATTCATTCGCCCAAACTATATAGATATTTCACGATAATCAAGAGTTCGAGTGAGACCGAAACCATTATCCGCATTTACTGTCGATCAACAAGATGGTATATCTAGTAATACTTTGAGTTACATCAATTTAAAAAAATAAGGTAGGAAAGAATCATTAATCCAGTTTCCTATATTTGAGAAGGCATGATCACAACTTTTCGAAAATTTAGTCAAATTTCAAATTCATCACACCTTACATATCGATAAGTTCAGTTGAATTTCATACAGCCCATACAAACTTGTCCCTAAATTGAAAAATCGTTGTTAAAAACGTTTATTCTATTCTACATTGTAGATAGTGATTGTTGTACTGAAATGATCATAAGACGAAGTCTCATAAACCGAAATATAAACATAGGAAGGCAGAGCGCCGTTCATCGTAAAGTACCTTTTTTCATTACTAATTAAAGAAACGACTTGAAAGATAATTGCCGCTCTGTAGTAAATGGCTGTTAATAACTCACTTTGTCTTTATGGCGAAATTATCATAACTCAGTGTATTTAAAACAATATATTATCAATTGGTAGGGTCAGCTATAGTTGCAGAAATATATATCATCTGACTACCACGTACTCGCTATGAGACAAGACATATTTTACTGCGACTCCTACTGCAATATAGTGTATTTTTTCGAGTGAGAAAGATACCAAATTTTCATTCATAAACTTGGCAGTCACTTCGTTGAAAGAATTTCAATTCAATATATACAGTGTGATTCGCCTTATACTGATGCATCAGAATATCATGTAGTTTTTTAAATTACGCAATTTTTCATACATAATTGATATGTTTGTCATCCAGCCGCTACGAAGAATAGGATTTGGTTGAGTTTTTTTAAACGGTAAGTTGTCGGACAATGTCTGAAAAAACTTTCATTCACGCACCGTTAAGAAAAGAATCTGACATCTAACAGGTACCGTAGTTAAAAAACTCATGTTGGTGAAATTTTCCATATTCCAAAATTTTTCATAATAGCTGTTAACTAACACCAAAGCTTCATCGAGATAATTGTTGTTAACTGAGATAATTGTACTCCTTTTTAGTGCCAAATCATTACAATTTATATTTCCTTATTTTGAACTCATCCTTGAAACGGTTATTTTTTCAATTACCATAATATGATGGTAATTATTAAGGTAGTTGCGAGTGCTGTGACATTACTTTTTGGAATCTCTTCATTTTTATTCCAGATGAAGATATCAATGACATCTGAATCGAATTGTTGCACGAAAAGGACGATATCTTGAAGGAACATATAGACTCAATATTATTGTTATTTTGATAACAAATTTTTTTCTTATATTGTATGTTCACAGTTTGTTTTTATATTCGAAAATATGTGCAATTAATTTTGCATTTGTATATTTTGATGTTGATGATCATATAATTGTGAATAAGCAGGATATCAACTATATGAAAAAAAAGTGATAGAAATACAAAAGTATATTGTGTTTTTATCAACTCTTTTTTTATGTGCCTCAACCCAAAATTGTTGAATGAGATTTTTGTTTTAGCTATTCATATTTTACTTCTTTACTACTCTTTTCAAGAATATTAATTAAAATACTACAGAATAAATATAATGCAAAAAGTGAAATTTGAAATCTCGTTTACTGATTTATTTTTGAGCCGTATATACATAACATCAGTCTAGGCCAGCGTTGCAGTTGACCAACCTATATTACTCTGTCGTTTTTATTGGTAACATTTATACCTATGACTATGACTTATCAAAAAGGCTGTAATGAATTGGTACATTTTTTTACGCCTGTATGTTGGCAGTTAAATAAATTAATCGAAATGGTAGAGAAATTTGGAAGAGGTAACCAGGTTAGATTACTGAGGTAGTAAAATGACGGCACTCTGGTAGTAAAACAAACTCCAGTAGTAGTTATACAACAATTCTATGGTAATGTAGAGAAGCTACAAACGCCGGTATACAACATTACTAAGTTGTGAGTATAGGTTTACTGAGGTGGTGGAACAGAGTTGCAAAACCAGTAATATAAAATTACTAATGGCCGTATGCACCGTATGATTCAACGAAGTTTAAGCTCTAAAACGACGTTTAAGCAAAGAATTTCTATGAAAAAACAGATGTTTAAGGAATTAATCTCGTGTAATGAAACGGTGCATATGATCATAAGATAGTAAAACGGCGTTTTAATCGCAATTATATACGATTTATTCTGGTTAAATCCTACCGTCCTTATCATCCAAATTGTGGTAAATCAAGATGAATCCTGAGAAGCAGAAAATAGATCATGTTCACACCTCTGGATCACCCTGTATGTCATTCAAGGCCAGTTAGTTCAAACTATTACTTACTGTTGAAAGTGTTGCATTCAACATGCCTTGATATTTTCCCGACCATAATCGTCATTGTGAATACAGCATTCATTATTATTATTATATCATTGAAAAAATATATTAAGTATATCACGATTAGTCTATTTATCGTTTTATTGATCGTCAGTGATCATGAGACCCATTATCTGATTAATAATAGTTAATAGATTCACGTTAATGTTCAAGTAAGAACCACCCACAGCTTACTTTTAACATATCATTTGTGTTCATTGAGCAGAGCCTTTTCTCTACATTTTTGTGGGCTCGTTTCTAGGTGGGTATGTTGGCGTGTTGTCACTTACACGCGGGAACCTTTAAAACATTATTTCGGAGCAATTCGGTTGAATGTGAATTCCTGAAAATACAGGACGAGTAATTTTTTCTGTGAGCTAAGCAGCCTTGGTCGAGTTCAGTACAGGAATGAGTGACCACCCTGAATATGTAATAGGTATGCGTGAAAAATATTTCGAATTCATGACGATACCGAAGTCTCTTATTGTTCGTTCTTATCCAATAAGGAATAATTTCTGCGAATCATTCTATATTATTTCATTTCATTCCAGATTTAAACTTTTGGAAGGCACCCATAAAATTTATCGAAATCAATGAATTCTAATTAATTAAGTTCAATAATAATTAATTAAATGAAAAGGACAATCATAATTAATCTGAGAAGAACACAGTATAATTCATATACATTGAGTTGGTCTTGAAGAGTGTAAAAATTTATCATTGAATTCAACATTTACAGAGACGAACTGCTTACAAGTAAGCACGATAAGAACGTTCATCAGAAAAACAGAAGAAACAATTGATAAATTAAGAGAAGTCAAGAGAGTACTGAGTTAAATCACTAATCGTTGATTTTTGAGATGTGCTGAAGGCTGAGAAAACTAACATGTATATTGAGTCCGATGAATGAATATGGAAAAGAATCAATGAGAGTACAAATTATAAGGAGTAGATCATACCAAATGAGCAATATCAATGATCGTTTAACCAAAGTTGAGGTGTTCACATCCTGTTCTGAGGAAAACTGCTACATCCAGTGTCCACCCTGGAGAATTTTTAACACTAACTAATGATGATAATTGCGGACGTAAGGTTTACGTCCTCACAGTCCAACCTGGCCTGACAAAGGGGGTATTATACCAAAATACGGCAGCGTATTCAACAGAGTGTGCAAATTCTTTTATTATATTCATCATCTTTTTTTCCAATATATCGACATTCTCAAATTAATCGTAGTACTTATTTAGAAAGTCTCGGAAAATATCTCGTAAACAATGATAAGGATCAAGAATATTTTTCATTTCGTTAATTATAAATTCAAAATTCATCGATGAACCAAATATATGACAGATTAATTGGAGCCATCGACAATAATCTCTTCTGCGAGCATAATCTTGTAGTTGTATTGCTTATTCCCTTGGATTATAGTGAAAGTGAAATTTTTCATATCTCACTAACCACCTCTCCTACTTCATCTTTTTTCCACTACTCGTGCTGTGGGTATTGTACTTGATGTCAGTTCGAATTTCTCTAAAATTTAATCCTGAATTTCTGCTATTCTGTGAAGCTGAAAACAGTCCAGATCCGTCTTGCCATGTATACCTACCTTCAGGTCTGTGGCCACTGGCCAGTGTTAGGTAGGATATACAAACGAGACAATTAGTGAAAACCCTGTTTCTTATTAGATAAAAAGTTGTGTTTTCTTTTCAATTAGATATCACATGATTCATGATTATGATCTATAACTCGGTCGGCAACACTTTGAATATCCTACCCAAAAAGGGATGCCCATAATAAATCATATGACCTACCCTTGATCCCGGGTCAACTATGCACAGAATGAAGAACATAAATGGACAATTATTATAGAGTGAGCTGGGGAACCCCGCTGGGAGCGGCATCCGACTCAACTGAAAGATATAGGTTTACCATAGCTACCGTCATAATAAATACTGCGGTGTCTCCATCTCTCGTCGCTTGTCAGACAGCTCGACTAGAGGTCAAAGGCGCTAATGGTTTACGCTGGTATATTATGACAGGTGTCTTTCGAGGTAGACGAACGTGATAAATGACATCACGTTGTGGAGGAACTTTCGGGTAACAAATTGCCCTAAGCACTATATCACGATATTTTTCTTTCATAATCGACATTTTTACTATACTGCATTCACATTTATTTTAGCAGTCGGTTGGCCAAGAAATAATTTTTTTTTGTAACTGGAACGGAGTAAGGTTGGCACTCATGAAATGTCGTTAATGTCATAACGTCGTTGCCACAACTAATATCAATTTTTATTACGAAAAGGCCAAAAGTGATTGAAAAAAAGAGAAGACAGGGTTTCAGGAAGTGCTATTTAGATTTCAGGTCCGCTCATTCAAATAGTTACCCTGATATTCTAAAATCAACAATACGTCAGATGGTAGCGAACATGTTCAATGTAAGAGAATTTATATAATTTTTCATCTGAATCTAAACGACTTATATTTCAGCTGAATATTTCCACAATCAGAGAGATTGTAAATGAAGAGGATGACAAAGAATTTCCTTTTATTGGGAGATCTAAAAAAGTGGTGGCATTTGAGAATTTTATGTTTGAGTAAATTAATGCGAAAAGTTTACTACAGGATTTTCGATGAATGTCATCGTAGAATACTTATTCTATTTCGAATCAATTCGAATTAATTTTTGGGAACTTTCCCAAAAATTGATTCTTCTATTTTTCATTCGACTTGTCCTATACAGTGTAAATGTCTTAAGGTACAAATAAATACCTATTATTATTATATCAATGCATTAAGATGAACAGCCACAAATACACACCAGTTGTCCTGCTAATTGTTTATTCATATGAAATTTTTGTTCAAAGGTGAAGTTCATCTTGATTGAAACTTCCTTTAATTAATTTTACTTATATTGATGCAAGATGAAATTTGTTGTAGAATTTAACATTCTTGTAATTATCTGTTCATTCCTTTGGCAGATATTCATTCTCAACCACTGCATCATATGCATTTCATCTTCGGGTTAATATTTTTGAAATCTACACCTGATGTAACGTATTCAAACTTCAGCCAAAGAAGATAACGAACAAACTCTCCTCAAGCTAGTGCATATTATATTATACTGATCTCTTGCATTTTCTATGCAAATTACTGGATTTGGTATGCCTTCAATCAGTTTGTTCAAACTTCAATTATGTCCGTCACATATTTTCAGAAGAGATTCGACATTGTGATAAAATACGTAATAACCGAAACTTTTACGTAGAACGGGCAACATAGCGTTGATTCAAAACCAAAAAATGTTTTGACAAGCGTCATAACCCCACATTTTCGTACTATACAGAGTGAAATGTGTCAAATTTCCATGGCCAACCGACTGCTAAAATAAAAGTGAATGGAGTATAGGTATATTTTTGATAGATGCGGAAAATTTGTTGAGTATGTAGATGTTCACCACATCTAATGTAATGTAATACATCTAGTGTAATGTAATGTATAAACATACTGATTGAATTTTGATAAATTCCATATCAATTCTTATAAATAACTAGCTGACCCGGCAAACGTTGTTTTGCCATATAAATAATTTCCATGTTGTATCATAAAAAAATAGAAATTAAAAATTTTGTCTAAAAAATGAAAAACAAATTTAGGGGTGGACTACCCCTAACATTTAGGGGGATGAAAAATAGATGTTGGCCGATTCTCATAGATACAGGATAAGCACAAAAAATTTCATCAAAATCGGTCAAGCCGTTTCGTAGGAGTATGGCAACGAAAACTGTGACACGAGAATTTTATATACATATTAGATATAGGGGTATACTTGTACTCATTTAAACGAGTAAATCTCGTCTCAAGCTCCACTTGATGATGAATCACTCCTTGCTAATTGCCTTTTAGTACTGTTAAGTACTAGATACTAGGAGTCAACTAAAAATTGCCTTTTTCCACTTTTTCTAGAAAAACTGAACGGCCAAGCGGAAGTATTTTTGCCATCCTTATGTTTACGAATCATCTAGAAAATTTATTCATCCTCATCGTCGAATTTCTTAAGATTTTCAGTTGATTTATTGTAGTATCTATACTCGAGAACATTGTTAACTAATACTGCAGGCGCTACGACATCTGCGAAGACGAAAGTAGCCTGATTTTGAATTCAATTCGACTGGATTTCCTTAAACCCTTCAACAGAATTAATTGTCCAGGCTTTCCGCTCTTTTCGCAAGCGGTACATCTGAGGACGCACTTATACAATATAAACGGACTCATTGAAAATTGTTGGTTAAGAGTTTATATTGTATGCAAATGGAGCAACATTCCTGCTACCATTACGAAAAACAATCAACCTCTAAAATCCACTGTGAAGCATCAGCTGAACTCATTTTTTTTTTCTCGTTTAATCCCGATTGTTTCTGTTGCGTTCAGTTTATATGTATATTGGAAAGGATTCAAATGGGGGCAATGTTCGGGAAGCTTCTATTCTGCTAACATCGATATATGGGAGCTCTTTTGAAATTCGACTAATTCATATAAACTGAATGGGGAAAATACATATTATTATTTAATAGCAACCTTTGTTGTAAGTCCCCTTTGTTATCAATTCAAGATGGAAGTGAAGCTATTCGCAAATCCACCATTGTTGAAGGATGGCAATAGAAATGGAAGAATTGGGGATGACTTAAATTGCTTTCATTTTGACGAACTCCGAAAAAATATTCCAACTTAGGTACCTTAAGGTGAAGTAGTACATACAATTTGAGATCAAGACGATCGACATTGGTTGCTTTACGGATGCTACACCAAATAAGAAAATGTGTCACATCTTTGAGCAATAGCCTGAATTACGTACTGAGTCAGTTGAAAAGTAGAAATTACCAGGTGAGAGGTAATAGTAGGAATATTGAATAATTTTCAGTTATTCCTGAATTTCAGCGTAATTTTGGCATATATCGCTATGAATACCTTTGCATTATTATGAAGAATTGAATCGCCGATGTCACCCCGTCGTTATTTTTATCGAAATATGTCGAAAAACCGTCGAAAGATGATTGTGAAAACAAGTTTTATCGACACTAAAGTTCAAGTTTTTTTTCTCACAAAAAAGTAACTGAATTGAAAAAAAAAAAGGAAGGGGTGACCTCAAGACGTCCTTTAACTTCAATTTAAAAAAAAATCATGGCTTTACGTAAGAAATTGAGGGCGTAAATTGGGAACTAGTGAATGCCATTTTGAATGGAGATTCTTGAGGTATTACTTCCCCTTAAGGTGATGTGGGAAACCAAGAAAGATTCCAGATCTAGCTATTTTAATACTATTTTTAGAGATTCAGCTATCTGTCTACAAAAAAATCACAAAATACTCGGATCAGGCAGTTTGCTTTTATTGGTGTATTTTGTTGATTTGTTGTATCTTTTATTTCTGTGGTGACTTACCAAAATGAATAAATGATTATTATTACTATTATTGAAGTAAAGAGCTGAAATTTTTTTATTTTCATGAAAAGGCCTCAGTGTGAGCGTAGAAAATTTCGAAAAGAATTACTGAGAACTGCCAAAGGAATAGTACAATAATATATTGGAAAAAAATTACAGAAAATATTGTACGAATGCTTGAACAATTCCATTGTTCTCCACAAACAAAGCTGCCACTATAGAGCGAAGAGGATCATTGTATTTTTCGTATCTGTTAGGTATAGTTTTGAATAATTTGCACATTAATTCGATCTGTGCACTATTGCATATACGGACCAAAAAATGCAATATCCTACACCTACAGAAACAAAGTTTCTTGTAATTCATTGCTTGATCCATTAAGTGTCCTATTTTGAGTGTAAACACTCTAACATATGCCCCTCCACATTGTATGTACAGCAATACTGAAAATTTGATAGAAGTGCAAAAAGTAATCCACTTCAATTTGGAAGAAGTGTATTAAAATATGAATTTGCGTGTGACTTCGCAATAGTGAAGTATCTATCATCAGTTGATCAATATTAACCCTATTTTTGTTGGGTTCAATAACTACAACATTCTAATCTAATTTTTTCAGGAAATAAATGAATGAATTTAATATGAAAAATGTAAATGATAGATTCAAATGTTTCCCCATGTTGGTATAGTCGTTTTTTTTTATCTTGTGTTTATTGTTTAAAGTTGCCCAAAAGGCTAATTTAGCCGGTATTGTTTCGCAAGAAAACACATCTAATCTCTGAAATCAATCCTTTTGTAGCCCTGAAGAAGTGAAAATATATTCACGAAACGTTGGAATTATATAGAATGGTGGCTCGTTTTGAGGGAGTAAATGAAGATATTTTGAAATTCTTTTCTGGTGGTGTGTGTAGGGTGTATATATTGTCATATATACAGGGTGTTCGAAAATAGAGAAATATTACACTTATCCTTATTAAATTTTTTAAATGTAACACCCTATATTTGAACTCAAAAAGGGAATGGAAAGCTCAAGTTATGATGATTTTCTTCAGATTACTTTATAGCTCAGAAGCACCCTTACCCACATAGCATGGAATATTGCAGTGAAAAATTTCAAAATATTCTCGAGAAAGATTTCATTGAAATATTTATGAAAGGTTTCGAGAATATTTACGGCAAGAAAATTTCCGCAAGATTGGCAGAATATTTCCATGATATGTAATAAATGTTTCATGAAATATGACTTCATAAGATTCATCAATATTTCATGAAATATTCTACGAAATTTTAATGACAGATTTTGCAATATTTCAGGAAAATAAATATCCATAGGAATCAGAATATATGTGAGAAATATTTCTTAAATATTTCAAAAAATATTTGCAGGAATACAAACTAAATATTTCTAATTCGTCTACATAATACATTGAAAAAAACCTTAAAGTAATATTTCAGTGGAATATTTTCGATGAAAAGCTGAAAGTGTAAAAATTATATCAATTTTCATTCCCGAAATCTTACTGAATGCTCTTTACCTATAATGCAACAGAACATTTCATTAACGTTTCAAGTAATGCTACAATAAATATTTCAGAAATCGCCCCAGAATATTTCTTTGCAATATTTCTGAAAGATGAAGAGGAAGCCCAAATAAATTGTTAATATTTCAGGAAATATTTTTGAAAGATAATGATATTTTAATTTCACCGAAACGTTTTCATAAAAGAATTCATATATTTAAATAAATATATAAGAAATACTGCAGGAATATTTCAACACATCTCCGGATTTTTGTGCGGAATATTTCGGGTTATATCCGTGAAATATTCTACTGACCTTTTATTTAATGTTTTGTCGTTAGCATCCCTCTTGTCAAAAGTTACTGTCTTTTTAACGTGTGAAGAAAAAATTGTTTATATGCTATTATTCTTTTCGCACTAGGTAGTCATTATAGTACGTCGAAAGAGCTAATAACAACAACAAAATATATATCTGTATGAATAAATTTGACTGTATAGTCTATACCTTGTTTCTTCAACAATTTATAATTTTGTCTATAGATATTCTATTGAAACTATATTGCATAGAGTAGCATTAATTTTTATTTCATTTCATCCCTTGAATTACTTCGGAGATACTCAATTACATTCACCTACTACCCCTTTATGTATATTAAATGCAGCTTTAAATTTTCGTCGTATCCTAGTTAACTTTCAAATAACGCGCTCTTCTCTCGACTAGACTAGTGTGCGTCGACGCGGCATTCCCAGTCCCCCGCGATAAAATCAGCAGCGATGCCAGGTTGGAGAAATTTTCCTAAGATTTATTTTCCGATGTCCAGAAATCTGTTTTATTTCATAAATTACACTATCTTCAATTACTCTAAGCCACGGTTTTATACTTTACAATCGAGTTCAAAGTTGAATCCATTGTAATTTTGTGTCCAAAATTACTGAACTGTTGTTCAGTTCTATTTTGTCATTGTCAGTGGCAGTCAGTTGAATTTTGAATTGGGTTCAACGTTCGATTAAGCTTTTATCTGTAACTGTATAATCGGCATTCAATCATTATAAGTAATAAATAATTTGTGAAGTAGATGAATTATTTTTAATCATATTGTCTTTAGGAACTGACTTTATTTATTTTATTCCTTGGATACAAATGAACTTAACAATTACTACTTTCAGAAGTCGATATTCTCTATCCGTTCTTCTCAAGGCTTGATAAAAATAAAAATCCATCTAATCAATCTAGGTAATTCAACATTGTAAAAATTTACTTTACTCTGGATACCGTATACTGGGGAATAAAATTTCTGGAACTGGCAACGCTGATCACTAACCACTCCAGCCAGCTGAGCAGCTGCAGAAACGAGAAACCGGAGAAACGGCAGTACGTGAGATTTGGGTTTCATTCGAAGAAGCGCAAGCCGAACAAGGAAGCATTCGTTGGTGCCATTTTGATTTTGTCGTTTGCGCGTTGTCTCGATCGTTTTGTGTGTTTGTGTGAGACTAACGTGTGTGTTGATATGGAACGAAATAAATTCCAGTTTGATTACCACTTGATTCTTGGTAAGTAACTTATTTCCTCTTTAACGTTTTCCATCTACTTACAGGTGTTATTAAATCTATCCATTTGTGCCATAATGTTACCGAAATATTTGTATATGTTCATTTGGTATAAGTTTAGATTAGTGCCCACCTCCGATTTTGTCGTCGATTTTTTCTTAGATAAAGCATTGTATAAAAAATCGATTGGTACATGTCTCAACTTTAGGAGACTTGTAGTTTGGGAGATATGATTTTTTTGAAGTTCTTATGAAATATGCGAATATTCGGTATAAATTAGTCGAATTGTAACATTTTCCCTGTTTAGCGGTTAAATAACTAAGTGCAATCGTTTATGCGTTTAATTAATATCTTAAAATGGTATTTTCATGTACAAATATGATTTTTCACTGTCCCAACCTAAAATAACCTAACCTAACCACAAAACCATTATTTATATTTTCATCGAAAAATGAAAAATTTCCCACATTTTTCGGAATAAACTAACTGAAAACGTTAAGTCATCGAGTTATCTTAAGGCTAACATTCGAATTCATTGAAATTGAAGACAAAAATCCAAGGTGGGCGCTAAAGTAAACTTTTGATTAAAGTTGTATCATACTTCATACTGTGAATGTTTTGCAGTAGCTTTTGGTGAAAGGACAAAATATGAAGAAGCGACAGATGCCGAAATAATACAAAGTGTTACCCATACGGATATGGTTTGATGACTTCAGATGGTGGACGGAATAAAAAGTGAGTTTTATAATTTTTTCATATCCTGAGATTTTTTGCTTTTCTTCAGTTCACCCTCAGAATAGAATGAATTTTGTGCTGTCGAAATAGAATCTGCTCTAAAATTGTTCTCGTGAAGTGAATTTTTTAGGGCTTTTATTGTTCTTTAAATAATGACTTCACTTTATAGAGTGTGAGAATTTAACTTCAAACAAATTCTGTGAAAAGGGCAGTTTTTTTCTAAATATACTAGCACAGGTTGATTAGTATTTTTAAATGGGGCTTTCTTGAGTGAAGGAATATTATACTGTAATTTGATACATTTATCGAAATTTTTTCAATTTTTTCCGAGGGGGTAACCACTTTCGAAATCGATGTACTTTTGAAGATCGAAATCATCTTGATTTCCGAAATCAATGTACATTTTTCACATAGTTGTTATCCTCTCCATTTCTGAATGTTTTATCAAGTTACACTTGAGTATGTACCAAATATTAAAGTCTTATTTCTTGTCGTTGGAAAGATATTCAACAAACATCGAATAATTCGAAAACGAGGGAATCTGATTCAACTAGAAAAAATAACTCGGTTATTTCAAAAATTGAATGACACGAGGTTCTTGATAATCGTTTTCTGTCAAATAAAAAGTTGAGAGTAGCAGCGAAGATTAACGAGGATATTCATTAGTTTGTCGTTCTGTGGGTCACGACGTTTGTTGAAAAATCGAACAAAAGAATATGAAATAAAAACTTTATATTTGTGTGCGTATGTGTAACATAAGAGAAATCATAAAAAAATTAGAATTGTCCTTTGAAAAAATCATCACTGACGTCATGTCTGAAATTAAGGTCACGCTCTACAACATTTTTCTGAATGAAAAATAGCGCAACTTAAACTACCGATCGCTCTGTTCTGGCATATTTACAACAACAAAAACTGCCTTCGATTTACTGAATTTGTTCAAAGTTACACACTTGCACTATGAAATCTTCTGTTAACATCTATTTGTTCTAATACCAAAATCACACCGATCAGGAATTTGACAAGTTGAAGAAAACATTTCAGTCATCTTTTCAGTACTATAAATATTCCATACCACCAATGTAGTATCATCTAGTACTGACAGGTTGTTTATAAATAATTTTTACACCAGTTGGCGTCAATTTCGAAATTCTATGATGTTATTCAGTTCAAAACCCTTTAGTAAGGAGCATCATTCGAAGCCAAATGCTATGCAACAATCTTTCATAAAGACTCCGTATTTACTGCTGCTCAATCAATTTTCTGAAAAGTACATATTAATTACTTTTCCTCCAATTTTGCCATAATTACCCCAATTATTCATAGAAGAACTTTCATGACCCTAAATTCACAAAAAATGGAACTTTCTGTTTCTGAAAAATCTAAAAATATATTTATTCCAGGATTGCCAGTAGCCAACGACAATATCCGTTTCAATTATCTGCAGATCCTGATGACGAAGATAAAGAATTCGTGTATATTGATACATATTTTAATGTAGTTAATGAACAATGAATAAATTTTTTTAACTGATTTTGATCTATTCAATACAAATATAACCTTGTTATACTCTTTCAGGAAAACCTTATACATATAAATATAATGTTCCTCAAAAAATATCTTGCGAGATCTTTGAACAATATTCAGCAAGGGACTTTATGAAATACAAATCCTCAAAAATTTGGTATTACTTTGAAGATATATGTTCAAAGTATTGCTCAATTCTTCAGGAACATGTATTTTATGAAGTTATTCAGCTACCCTGGCGAAATATTGTTCAGAGACTTCGCAAGATATTTTTTTGCATATTGCAGAAATCTTTAAAGTCAGATAACGCTGGAATATAATTAAAAAAATTTCCTAAATTTTTATGGAAATATTTCCTATTATTGCATATAAAACTTCCAAAAATATTTCTAGAAAGATTCCAGCAACTTTACACAAACATCGCAGAAATATATTTCGTAACATTTCAGACCCCCTCGTTGGAAGATTTCGAAAACCTCTTCTGAAGATTTCAGGAAAAATTTTCTTCAATTAGAAGAAATCTTGCGTAAATATTCCATGTAATATAACTATGATCTTTAGAAGAGATTTCACATGACGTTGTAGAAAATATTTCAAAAATCTATATGAAATATTTCATGAAATATTTCAATGTGAGAAAAAGTCGGACATAACTTTATTTCATGAATATTTCAACGAAAGATTTCTTAAATATTCAAAACCTTGCGTACAAATATTTCATAAATATTTGACAAATATCCCATGCTATGTGGGTAACGATTTAATGGCGAAAAATCGAAAATATAGAGTTTTTTCAAATGGCAATTAATGAAGAAACTAGCCAGCGATACAGATATAATTTTTTCGAGTAGACAAGTTGGCTACTTCAACACATATAAGAATATATCAACTCTGGAATATACAGAGTGATCATAAGTAATTCTCAAACATCAACTACAAAAAATCGTCGAAAACTTTCTTATTTCAAATGGCACACCCGGTATTTCTATATTTCGTTGATGTGAAAAATAATTTCGAAATTATCTTCATAAAATTTTCCTACATCTAAACCTGATAGTTTCTGAGCAATTTTCGATTTTTTATTCAAAACTAGTAAACTATTTTCGCCATTATTTCGTAAATGGTTCTTCTAAGGGTTAAAGTGATCTGAAGAAAATCATCATAATTTGAGCGTGCCATTCCATTTTTGAGTTCAAATACAGAGTGTTACATTTGAAACAGTGTAACTTTGGTCTATATCTTTGTTTTCGAAGACCTTGCATATATGACCATAATTCAAAATTGTGCTTTTGAACACCCTACACATACCACAAGAAAATATTTTCAAAATATCCTTATTTACTACCTCAAAATGAGCGCCGCGTCTGGGGTGGGCTACCCACTATAGTATATATATATATTCTTTTGAAAAAGAGTGTTACAAACTTTTACAATCTGAAAAACAATGGAGCGGGTGTAAAGAAATGGCAACAAGAGACAGATCCTGAAAACCTGTTTCTCGTTCCAGATCTCAGTGTAAGCAGAGGAAAAATGTCAACGGGGTACCATACATATCTTCGTATGATACATGAAAAAACAGATATAAAAACCTCAGAAAAAACTCTCTGTTTACCCGTATAAGTGTAATGATGATGTATTTGTGTAAAGAATAAGCTGAAATTTTTATATTGAAGGACATCTTCTTCATATGACAAAATCCAAAAACTTCCTCCCATTCTTTCTACTATGATGGTTGACGAAGAATAATCTGAAAACAAAAAGAAAGAAAAAAAACGAGAAGGTTGTATTGAATTTTATATTACTCTTTAAATAATTTTGAAATTTGTAACCCATCTCAAAAAAGAATCGGTCACCGAATGAATACCTTCGAAACCACCCTGAAAATGATATATTCTACAACTCTTCACCAAGTGTTCTATAGTTTCTTCTTCTGCACCACACTCACATCTTGGACTATCAACAGCATTCCACCTAGAGAGCATGCTATTACACCGACCATGGCCAGTCCTCAGTCGATTTAGTGTACAGGGTGGGCAAAATTCGTTGTCTACTGAGGGGATCTCGAGAACTATAGCAGCTAGAAGAAAACGGACGACACATTCTCGAGCTCTTTTTTTTTTGACTAATCCAAAACTGAAAACAGATCCAGCCTAACGTTCATAGATTTTGAGTTATGGACGAAAATTGAGAAATTGTCATTTCCAATGAAGCTGAATAACTCGTTTATTTGAACTCGTATTCGAAATCCGTTGTTACATTCTACAGGCACTTTTTTATGAAGAATTCGAATATGATATCATTAAATTTTTCCATCCAGTCATTTTCGAGATACGACAGGGATTTCCGATTTTTCAAATGTAAACTATAGTTGAAAGTTATCTCATTCTGCTGCAATTTTTTTGCTGATTTCAAAAATGTATCATATGTCGCTATTCACATGAATATAACATAAGAAAAAAAGTTCAATACTTTTTCCTGCTTTTCGATTCGCTGTTGAATTTTTAGTAGGCTGGCGTAACCATAGCAACCGTTGAATATGCATTATATTTTGTGAACCTGAGCCTCTATGATTGGAATCACGGATTGCTGAATAAATATTTCGATGATTAATTTGCCATCGTTTGTTCTCGCGATGTTTGGCATGCTTATCTTACGATGGTACTCAATTCGAATACTACCGTGGACAGACGTACCTATTTTTCATCATCTTACTCTTGTAAAAATCATAATTATAGATAGCTTTCGTATTTCATTTATATTACTGACTCTTTAAGTTTCTTTCATGAATTGAAAAACGATAATTGAATAAATTTTCTTCTTTAATTATCAGACGAAAGTCTTTTACTCTCTTTTAAAGGATATCGATCTCGATATATAAAAGAAATAATTATTCGACATTCTGTGATTCCTATCACACAAGGATGAGTTCACATAGGATTATGTGGAGTTCACAAAACATAATGCATTTTCACCGGACGCTATGGCTACGCTAGCCTACTAAAAATTCAACAGTGAATCGAAAAGCAGGAAAAAGTATTGAATTTTTTTCTTATGTTATATTCATGTGAATAGTGACATATGATACATTTTTGAAATCAGCAAAAAAATTGCAGCAGAATGAAAGGACTTTCAACTATAGTTTACATTTGAAAAATCAGAAATCCCTGTCGTATCTAGAAAATGACTGGATCAAAAAATTTTGCAATATCATATTCGAATTCCTCATAAAAAAGTGCCTGTAGAATGTAACAACGGATTTCGAATACGAGTTCAAATAAACGAGTTATTCAGCTTCATTGGAAATGACAATTTCTCAATTTTCGTCCATAACTCAAAATCTATGAACGTTAGGCTGGATCTGTTTTCAGTTTTGGATTAGTCAAGAAAAAAGAGCTCGAGAATGTGTCGTCCGTTTTCTTCTAGCTGCTATAGTTCTCGAGATCCCTTCAGTAGACAACGAATTTTGCCCACCCTGTACACCAAATTTTTCTTGGAAGATCAAAGCCAAGAACTTTTTTTGAAGGATCAGTAATCAAATCTTTATAGTGAGAAGGGGTTACAGTTCACTGCGACCTTAAGGTCTATTGCGTCCCCTAACAGAGCTGTTCTCAACGTCGGCATTAGTTTTTTGACCATCCACATTCCTACTATCCTGTGAGCAACACTGAATTCAATTTAATGATCGTTAATGATAAAAATAATACAATATTCACTTCGACAGGAAGGGCGGGGAGATCAGGAATATAACGGACACCATGGAGACGAGAAGGAAACAGAACCCGATCAACATCTGAAAGCCGTGGAGCAGCCCGGACCAGACCACCACCCCGAAAACCGGAAAAGGGCTCCAAAAGAGTTTAATCCTTTCGATATCTGGGCTAAGTGAATGTTCCATTGAAGAGGAGTATGACAGATGCAAAAAGATGTAAGGCTAAGGTCATGAAAATCAAACATCAAGCTCTTGAATCTCGCGGGGATGAAAACTTGCCATTACTTCCCTCTAAAGTATTTTTGCCGAAGGGAGCATGCAGCAGTGACAGAAGAACTGGCAATGGAACTGACTTGTTTAACACTCGAGTTGGCTATTTCCCTACATATTTCCCTGCTCACTACCTTGAAAGTATGCCGCATGAAAAAAGGGTATTACAGATACAGATTATCAAGAACCTCCTGCAGAGAAAAAAAAAGGTTCTTATTATCTGCCAACACCGAATCGAAATGTCGAGGATATCGTTTATGAACAGTGATAGCGAATTGAATACAAATGAGTGAATCACAAATTTAAAATGCATTTCAGTTTTTCCGGACGAAATGGCATCGGATTTGTGTTCACTTTGAAAATATAAGCCGTTATGTCATTAGACATTGAATTAGCGATTAGGTTAACCTTACGCTATTTCTAAAAACAATTTCTGGGCTGTCCTGCCGGTGCCGTTCTGCTATCATTTATGAATTCGTCGTTAAAAACTTTCGGAACGGTTTATCACTCTTCATTTCTCCCGGAACGAGTTAGCTGACCTCCCGAATTACCGAATCCGGCCATACCCAATGGGCAACAGAATAATCCAAATCTATCCGTGAAGAAGTTTCGAATTCGAATAGGTGGTACCTGGCCCAAGTGTTAATCACGCGTACATAGGTGAACCTCGGTGGGATAACGAAGATGCGGAGGAAAACTCCGCGATAGTGGGAGAACAGATAAACCCTACCTACAAACCTCTGATCCACAGTGTCCGTCGAACGGTCCAGCGTTCAGCATCCCAAGCACGACACGTCCATAGTGCCGTTTCCTCACGTAATAAAGTCCCGAGTGACGATGATTGAGTTCGAGCAGTTATCCGAAAGACTTGGTCTCCTGTCGGACTTCACGACAGATTCGAACAACAATTCTAGTGATTCGAGTGAGAAAAAGTCGGAGCGCGGTGAAAAATACTCCCTCAGGCCTAGATCGGCGAAGAAAAGACACACTGACGAGGACTCCGACGAAATCGTTACAATACCCACGAAATCGAGCAAATCTAAGACTCCGAGGCCCAAACAGAAACCTGCACCCCTCAGCAAATATCGCAGAAAAACGGCTAATGCAAGAGAGCGGAGCAGAATGAGGGAAATCAACCAGGCCTTCGAGACGCTGAGGAAAGTCGTGCCGCAAATGTCAGTCAGTCATCAGACCAATGAGAAACTGACCAAAATCATGACACTTCGCTTGGCGATGAAATATATCTCAACCCTTAGCTCCGTTCTCAATCAAGAGTCCGACAATCCAGATTCCCTGCCTTGCTCCAGCGATTTGGACTATTCCTGGTTGGAATCCGATGGCGAATCGCTTCCTCTCGACAGTGATTTCTCAGACCATTCATTGACACACGCAGACTTCACGCTGGACTTCCCAGACGACTCCCTCACATCGGTGGATTTTTCCTCTCCCTTATCGCCTGATTTTTCACACCACTTGAGACAATTCGACCCCCTTTTGTCGGGTTTCAGTTAACTAAACTTGAAGACTGTAAATACAGAAACCGTCCTGTTCACGTGCCTTATTATTATTTATGAAAATTTTACAGAGTGTATATATTTATTTTTATATTCGATTTTTTTATGACGAGAGTGGCATTTTGCTTCGAAAGTGTATTAAAGAAGAGACTGTTTAAATTTTAGCCGATATGCGGAAATGTGTACTATTCTATTTAAGATTTTTCGAAGAAAAGTCTGTTCCTATGTGAAAGGTAAAAAGTGTTATTATATTGAATATATTTTATTATTTAATATTTGTTTGATTTTAATGATTCCTTCTATTCTTCAAGTCAAATACGATTGTCGAGAAATAAGTTTAAATCATTTCTAATAGCTTAATTTTTCCTGCTTTACAAGCTCAAATCGCTTATTTCAGTAGTTTCCTAAAATGAAATATTCAAAATCATATCTCAGGAGAATTCAGTTATTCATTATTACAATGATTTTTTCTGAAAATTTCATCACCTACGGAATTATTCGATTATTATAATAATTCATATTTTCATTTGTAATACCTGAAATTATTGCAGATATAGGGTGATTCGAAAAAAAGAGAAACTGGGGAAAATTATTTATATGACGGTTCAAGTAAACAAGCATCATACAAATGTTTCTAGTTCAAGAGATATAGTTATGAAAGTTTTTTAACGAAAATTGAAAAATTTCTATAATTACAGGATAATTTTGACAGTAGCAACACGAAAATTGAGAGCCTGGTGTTTTCTGGTGAGAAATCGGAATGTATAACTGCTCATAGGTCGTTTTAGGTGTATAGCTTTTTACATGAATGAAATACATCGTATTCTTCTTCTTCGAAAATGGAACAAATCTAAATAGACATACTCAAAAAGCAGATATAAGTCTTGCTCAAAATCATATTTCCAATCCGTTCTCGCTACATTTGACAATTTTCCTCTATTTATTGAGAGTTTTTTATAACAAGTGGGCTTCCGTGGAATAATAATGTTTACTATCACCATATTATATTCTTCATAAGTATGGCGTAGTAGTTATAAATATAATTTCGTGTACTATCTCCAGTTTCTGGATTATCTTTTCGTTTCAAACCACCCGGTGTTTTAATGTTGGGTATTTTTCTGTATGTCATTTAGAAAATGATCGCTATTGGAAGGCTTTTCTTACTAATCCCCTGGAAAATAGTGAAAATGGCGAAATCATTCCCCCCGAATTTGAGTAAAGTATTTCAGTTGCAAAAAAAAAAAGTTTTTTATCGTAGACCAGTATTATTACTTCCAATGTATAGAGCTTCAGAAGTATGAAAATATAATTCTTGCTTGCTTGTTGAATAATGTGTCCTAACTTGCTTCGTTTTCGAGATATAGGGTGTCAATGCATATTAAACTGCTTACCTAATCGAAGACCATGAATGGACACATAAAAGGATTAGTAAATCACAATAATTTATCCTAATGTCAAATGGACTAACTTGAGAGACACCACACAAATGTGATACACAGAATATTAAAAATAATCCGGTATTGAAGATTTCCTAAATAAACATGCCAAGTTTCATCTAAAGAAATCAAAATGAGCGATTCATTAAAATCTCTTCTTTCTTGTTACATTTGCACCCGGTATCTTAAAAACGAATCAAGTTAGGACGTATGATTGTGGGAATAATTAATCTTATTTTTTCCTGACAAACCGATCGTGATAAACGTATGTCGGCTTAGCCTAGGTCATCCTGTATATCGCGTTTAGGTTTGTCATTATGCTTTTATAACTTTCCATAAAAACGAAATGAAATGAAATTGCCGTGCGAGATGGTGAAGACTTAATACAAGATCGTTTCAACAGCGAATTATCTAATTGAACCATGATCATGAAAAAAAGCAACAATGAGAATATGGTAAAACTTTCTTTCGAAATAACTAAGCATGTTTTCACTGTAGCACCGAAAGATAGATGCAAAATCGTACAATTTGTTTGCCTGATGATCTTCAAAGGTTTCACGAGAAACGTCCAAAAGGATTAATCATTTTGCACCAAGATAACGCTCAGGCTCAAACTGCAGCTCGACAGAAAATTTGAATACCGAAAACAAAATAATGAAGAGTCAGTCGTGTGAAGTTCAGAACTGACTTTTTAATTTACCTGGGAAAAGGTAAATTACCATGTCTCTGTAGTGCATGAAGACGTAGAAGATTAATTGAAGAATGAATTAGAGAACCTATAGAGAACTGTAGAAAATTATCTCCATTAGAGGGCTTCTATAGGTACACATATGGGTTCAATTTAATGTTAAAAATTTTTAAAAATCAAAAATAGATTTCTTATGTGAATAAAGTGTGTTTCACTTCGTAAGGATCAGTGAACAGGGAACAATTTATGTGTTATTTCATTTTTTGATGCATCAAATTAAGTTTGAGGATATGTTTTTCTTTGAAATGAGGCAATTTCGACAGATTGCGAAATGAAAAATAATTCTTCTGGTAATTTCACAACAATTGCTTATTTAGTTTATATTCAATTGATATATTCAATTGATTCTCCTATCAATTCCATAAATCTGATACTCCGCTTCTAGTATTAGATGTCGCATCGTTTTCAATAAATTGACATAGCAATTTCTCAAAGATATTCTGAAGTAATTGGGTAGATGTTCTATGTAACGTGTTCGCATTATGTTTATAGATTGAACTGGTTGGAGAACAGTTAGAAATATATATCGCCAGACGTAAATGGTGTATCACTTTATTAGCACAGGCCTGTGCTGAAAGAAATATTGAACCAAAATGGCATACATAAGCGACAGTTAGGAATGCAGTTATTTCATAAATTCACTTCAACAAAATTTCAATGTATTACGTAACAGCGACTTCAAACCATAAATTAATGTAAAAGTCGGACTTTCTGGATGTGAGTAAATGTCATTAAGTAATATTAATACCTGAGTTCGCGGTAATATTACAAGAACAACTTCATATTCAGCCTATAGGTATCTTCTTTGCAGCTTGGGCAGCTTATATTTCTCCAGCAATACCGGTCATTTCATGGAAGAGGATTGGAAAATAATTTTTGCGGTTAAATTACAGGATACGTCCGACAGATAGAATAACATTGAAGAATATTATTGAAGGTAAATGTTTCTAAGCTTATAATTTTGAATATTTTCAATTTGATGCAGGATATTCATTTTTACAAGTTAATATTTATTACTGCAAGATACCATTCGTTATCATATAATTATTGTTAGAGGACTTACTTGTCGTTATATACAGACACCAAATAAAAATATTATGGAATATTATGCACGATAGCTGGTTGCTACTATCGTCGTACAAATATTAGAAAATAACTCATCAAGTTTTACAGACTTATGTTACGAGTTTTAATTATTACGGGAAAAACGAGTATCTATTGAATGGAAAAGTGCATAAAGAAGTTAATAATTTACTTTGACAGGCCCAAAATATTCTCCGAATTAAGAGGAAGTAATAGAATACCGACTCAGATTTAGCAATTACCTGTTATTGTCTGTGTTCCTTTTTTCTCAAAAAGTGACATCAGGTTTTCGAAATCCATGCCCTAATTTCCTCTTTAAGTTTTTCGGGCTATAATTGGACTAACAATCGAAAATTATAGTGCTGTGATTGGTCAAACAAGAGATACGAGGATATATTAGAAAATTCTTAGCCTACTATAGAACCAAACAAAATTTCAATGTCAAAATATTTTATTACTCAACATATACTCCTCTTAATTGAATACATTTAAAACAGCGACCTTTCAAAAAAATGTTACTTCTTGCTCTGCAAACCAGACCTCCACAGCTTTTATTACCTCCTCGTTGGAAGAAAATTTACGACCTTTTGAACTTTTTTCAGTTGAGGAAAGAGATGATAGTCGGATGGAGTCAAATCTGGCGAATAAGGGGGGTGTTCTAGTAATTCGAACCCTAAATCACGAATTTTTTGCATGGCAACATGAGATTTGTGTGCGGAGGCGTTGTCCTGCAAAAACAAAACACCTTTGGATAGCTTTCCGCGTCTTCTTTCTTTAATTTTTTCCCGTAGAGTTGACGGTAATGTCAAATAGTAATCTCAGGTTATTGTTCTACCCTTATCCAAAAAATCAATCATGATTACATTAGTAATAGTTTTGGATTTCCATTAGGAAATCCAAAAAAAATTAAGCAAGAACTTTTCCAGCCGATTTTTGGACACGAAACTTCTTAGGTCTTGGAGAACCAGAGTGTCACCATTCCATCGATTGTTGTTTTGTTTCTGGATCGTAGAAATGTACCCAAGTCTCATCCATAGTAACAATTCAGCTTAAAAAGTCTACATCGTGTTCAAATCGAGCACAGATCGAACGCGATGCTTCTACCCTTGCACGCTTTTGGTCAACATTCAAACATTTGGGGATTCATTTTGCAGCAATTTTTCTCACTTGACGTGAACTAAATGTAGAACACTTTCGTATAAAATATTCAGTGCTTCAGATATCCGTTTTATCCCAATTCGACGGTCTGATCATGTCATGAAATACATCGATATTTTCTGGGACTGACACAGAAACTGGCCTTCCCGATCGGTCATCATCTTCAATGGAAAATTGACCTCTTTTGAAGCTTGCAGTCCAATTTTTCACGGTCGCATAAGAAGGATATTGATCACCAAGAGTATAAAGCATATCTTCGTAAATTTGCTTACCTCTTAACCCTTCTAAATAAAGGTACCTTCTTTTTATCGAAATTGTGTTTCTATTATTCGAAATAAATGAATATTGATTTCATCAACCAACCTCGTAAAGAAATCATTTCCAAGAAATCCAAAAAGTTAAGCGTTAAAAGTAAAGTAACGCTTTCAATAAAAAATATGACTACCTATAACTTATAACAATAAGAATAGTCTGAATTTATTTCGAAATAGGTGCTTCATACCGAAGAATTTAGGGAGATTTCTCTAAATTGTATGCTCAAAGTTCTTACCGTTGCTTTCCAATATATTCAGGATAAGATATAAACAGAATATACGATTAAAATTTTAGGATTTGCTAATAAGATTTCACCCATATTACTGACTTTATATTGTCATATTTGCCCATCATTGAATGAGCCATTCAAACTAAAAAAAATGGGACAGCTTCTAAAATCAGGTGGATAGAATATAGTACGTGCTTCGGAGTTTCTTCGAAAACTATGGCTGAGAGGAATAAAAACAAAAGTGATCCAGATATCCCAACGATCTGTTTTATCTATTGAACACATCAAACAATCCACTAGCGTGCCACAGTTCAATGTTCTGGCATCAAGCAGGCCTTATGAATCACAATTATCACCGTCAAGCTTCTGTTACAATGATCTATGACTGCCCAGAGTTCACCTCATTATTCTTGCAGTTTATAATTCATTAGTGATAAATATCTGAGTGTTCTTTTCGAATATCATACGAGACTGTCCTTCGAAGGACGCTTGATAGCTCATAAATACTTCATAAATATGCGCATAAAGTGGGATAACTAAATAGCGTATCAATGTGGGCTGAAGAATTTATAGACCATATCTAATGATTGGAGAACAATGTACCTGGTTCCAATCGTTGCCACACATATTCAAATGATGGATAATGGCATGCGATATACACCCAATTTTATTAGGTGATGGATTTTTGGTTCCATAGCAACTATAAATGGGATAAGATGGCATCAGTTTGATCCTTCCTGAAACCATACATAGATACTTTATCGATTAAAATATGATAATTTTTCTATCTGAATCACAAAGTGAGTATGACAACTACTTGGAGGTGATATGATTCTAATGAATCCTGTCCCAGTGTAAGATCAGGTCCGTTGATATTTCACATACAGAATGAGAAAAATGTAACAGAAAATTCATATCTTTCATATTAACTATTATGCAGGAAAATGCCAGAAGTTTTTAAACTGGCTTGATTGATGTTTCACTTTGAAGGTATTGTGTAAAATATCACTTATTATATTATACTAAAACCGTTATTTATTCAGAGCAGTGGCGCACTTATTAGTGCCAGTGTGAAGTTTGAAGTCAAAAAAGTAAACCAGAGTTACACAATAAATTAAAAGAAAGAAGATGTCCACCAAAATTGTGAAAATCGAAAAATGGCAGTATCGAGCCATCAACAAGTACCTGTATTTAAAAGGATTAAGAGTTAAGCAGATTTACGAAGTTATGCTCAATACCTTTGGTGATCAATGTCCTTCGTATGCGACCGTGAAAAATTGGACTGCAAGCTCCAAAAGAGGTAAATTTTCCATTGAAGATGATGACCGATCGGGAAGGCCAGTTTCTGTGTCATTCCCCGAAAATATCAATGCAGTTCATGACATGATTTTATCAGACCGTCGAATTCGGCTAAAACGGATATCTGAAGCACGGAATCATACGAATGCGTCCATCATACAGTTCACGTCAATTTGGACATGACAATTGCTGCAAAATGGATCCCCAAATGTTTGAGGGTGCGAGGTAAAAGCATCGCGTTCGATCTGTGCTCGATTTGAAAACGATGAGGACTTCTTAAACCAAATTGTTACTATGGATGAGACTTAGGTACATTTCTACGATCCAGAAACAAAGCAACAATCGATGGAAGGGCGACAGTGCGACACTCTGGTTCTCCAAGACCTAACAAGTTTCGTGTCCAAAAATCTGCTGGAACAGTTCTTGCTTCAGTTTTTTAGGATTGCCATGGAGTAATCATGATTGATTTTTTGGATAAGGTTGAAACAATAACCGGAGATTACTATGCAACAATACTTACCACTCTACGGGAAAAAATTAAAGAGAAACTTCGCGAAAAGCTATCGAAAGGTGTTTTGTTTTCGCAGGACAACGCCCCTGCATAGATTTCGTGATTTAGGATTTGAATTACTAGAACACAGAACACCCCTCTTATTCACCAGATTTGGCTACATCGGACTATCATCTCTTCCTCAACTGAAAAAAAGTTCAAAAGGTCGTAAATTTTCTTCCAACAAGGAGGTAATAAAAGCTGTGGAGGTCTGGTTTGCAGAGCAATAAAAAACATTCTTTTGAAAGGTTTAGAGACGTTGCAGGTTCGCTGTAAAAAATGTATAAAATTAAGATGAGAATATGTTGAGTAATAAAATATTTTGACATTGAAATTTTGTTCGGTTCTATATTAGGCTAAGATTTTTTCAATATATCCTCGTAGAATGATATTATGGAGGTGGGGGAATACATAGCAGTGTGCTGGATGGAAAGTAGCAACGAAGGCATTTTTTTAATATCTTAGTATCGGCACAATCAGTCAAATTTTCGAAAATTGAAGTGGCTTTTTTCAGGCATGGCATAATCTGTTAGCTTTTCGAAGCTTGGGAAGATTATACAAAAATAAAATTCATTACTTTCGCAAATTCCAAATGTCTAGAATGAAATTTAATCGACATATTCATTGCAACATTCGAATTTTCAGTTTACTGTTCAAAAACTTTTGTTACATAGGTAATTTTTTTCAACAGTCAACCAGAATGTTGGTGTAATTTTGAGTGAAGAATTCACAATACTGTAACAATGGATAAGAATAATTTATTTGTGAAGAATGTTGATAATTCCATTATAAATTAGTGAATGAATTGAAAAATTAAAGTAGATTAATTTTCAGTTTAGAAATTGCTCAAAAATGGTGTTCACCTGTTACTATGAGTTCTATGCGATATAATTCCATAGTAGTGATCAGCTTTTTCAGAGAAATTAAACGAATTCAATACAGAAATCTTCCTAATTCGGTCCTGCTTTTTTCAATTGCACAAATGTCGAACAAATGCTGTAGGAAAGGGTGACCCAACTGCAAATCTTGAAATCTGTCTGTTGATCAGTTTTACTGAACTTTGAAATTTTATTCTACATCAGATTATCAGGCAATTCAAATCTCTTGTTATGAGTCCACGTTGTTAACCTCAGTTTATGCCTTATGGTTAAGGTTTGTACCTTCTTCCTATGACACCCTGTAGCTAGAGAAGGAAAGTATAAGGAAAGATCTATTTATTTAAATCAAGGGTAGTTAAGCTGAGGGAGGTTAGAGGTTATGGGAACCAGTTTTGAAATGCTGTTCCCACGTCTTCTCGCTCTACTACACCCTGAATTGGCATAGTGAATCGTTGTGAAACTAATCGATTAGAATAGTTATTTATATATCGGGAACTGTCTATTACAGTCGAGCCTGCAAATTGATAGCCGAGGCTATCAAGCAGGCGAACAATATGGACAGTTTTTTGCCGAGGTGCATATTACATATTTTCGTCGACTTCACATACCTTCATGAAAGTAAGTGAGTGCTATTCATATCCATATCGCTACCACTATCGATTCTTCGTTATAATGAATATGAATATTCAAACCACGTTCTTAACTCACTCGCAAAAAATATCAGATTTTTTATAGAATTAATTTGACAAGAGTAAGTGACAGTTATTGTCGCAGTCACTCATGTTTTTATCAAATCCTGGCTCGAGAAATTGATCAATGGCCACTGTCATATTTGTTTCTATGCTCCAAATAGAGCGGACGAAAAGTGTTTACGGACGAAAAGTATCTGATGCTGACGAAAAATACCTGCCACCAAAAAGAGTCAAACTTTCGTTCGGGAATTAGTACGTAAAATGTCACTTGTTGAGGTCGACTAGAAACTTATTTTCAGAATATCAACTTGTATTCTGTATTAAATTCGAACTATATATTCCACGCAGTCTTGAAACCAATCAAAGTATTCCATGAGATTCTTATTAGAATATCACATTTTGCATATACATAAATGATATACACCACGATCTCTCAAGATACGCATATCCACGCTGAAATCCCTGGTGGTCAGTTAATACATCGGTAGATATAATTATTACATGATGCGATTTAACTTCGGCCAATCACGCACATTTCAAGTTATAGATTTAACAGGTCTTGTGCTTCCTTAGAACAAATTGTGGTCTTGCACGCAGCGACAAATCACCAGCTACGACCGAAGATTATTAATCATTACGTCTAATATTATACTTTGCCATAACGTATAATACAAATCTGATATCGCCTCGAACACTTCTACCGGAACGGGGCATACGGTACTTTTCGTACAAATTGTAGCTGGTACTAAGTGTTTGTAATCTTCCGATCAGCCCTGAAGGTGGTGAACAGAAAATTATTTATACTAATGAAGATGAAATTGGCACGATCTATTCTTCCCTGGGGTGGGCTAAGGAATGCTCTATATTTACGATATGAAGTTATTAATAGAGCGCAGAACAATGAATTCCTCGGAAAGGTTATCTTGATGGTAGCCGTTGCACTATGACAATGATTATTGTGAAGGATTTTTGTTTTCCATTTGTGAGAGATGGAGTGATTGGATCAGTTGTTCTTTGGTCAACAGTTCAACTACAGAACAACCTTAATGGAGAAAGGTTGAAACCACCGAAGCACAAAAGTTTTTGCACAGTTATTCATTTATGATCCTATAACTCTATATACACGGTGTGCCGAAATAAATTCGAAACAATTCAAGGTAAGTTCAATAAACATCAATGACCTACGACGAAAACTTCAGATGAACCGTTATCTGAGAAGGCTAAATTTTCGAAAAGCAGACTGTTACAGTAAATGCCCAAATACAGTTAGTTTTGATTAATTCCGAAACTGATGAAAGAAAGCAAGTCAAAATTTGTACTCTCGTCAGTTTTTTGAGCCTCTTTGGAATGAAGTACAACAGTCGATTCAGGTGGTGTCAGTGATATGTTATATCGTTAGCGACATTTCCGCTATTTTGAAAACGCAATCTTGTTCATATTTTACATGAATACGATACCAGTCTTATATCTGTAAAAGACATAGATATCATAAAGGAAAAAAGAAACTTGACTGAAAGATTTCACAATTTCAATTGAAATTTCGTTGAAATGCATATTACATCTTACAACTCATTATCAAAACTTCAAATCATAATTGCGAAATACCTTCCCCAAATATGATAAAATTTCCAAAGATTTATCTGTCTGCAAAGAAACATTTTACAAAAATCAATATTGGAAATGTTCAAACATGGTTTTCCATCCTATTTCATCGCAATATTACCCTCAGCTTTCAGAAAATGATCTTCAATTTTCTGGTCGGAATCCACTTTATCCAATTAAAAAATTTGCTCTTTTGAGCACTAAGATTCTATTCTAAAAAAAATATGTATCACATTTAGATCTACAATAATTTTTCTGGGAGATTGTCAGTTAAAATTTCGTCAAGAACGAATGGTTGCACCGGGCTTGATGAAATTTCGAAATTTATTACTAAAAGAGTTGCTTTTTGCTGATATATTGATTTCATAGTTTATGCTCAGCCGTTCTTCCTGTTTCAACGTTTGATAATTTTAATTACTTTGAATTAATATTGTTGTCATGGCAATACTCTTGTATTTTGCTGAACAGTGTCCCTTTAGTGTAATTCTTTCATACCAAAAAAATTAACGATAAAAATTTGTGACGAAGATTTTTCAATGAATATGAAGGAAATAAAAGTTATAGCATTTTCAAGCCCAAAAAAGTTCTTCTAATATACCTTTTTGAGTTTCAACCTTGCATCGAACAATTTTTTTCGAAATTTGAATAAACTTAGCAGTAGATTCTAGTTTTAACTAGGGAATTTCGGTTATAACGAAGGCATTTAGAAGGTATATAGTAATTTCGTAAGCACCGAGTGGGAGAGGCAGGGGAAATCAGCTGATCTAGGGGGTTTGTAAGTCGGTGTATTTATACAAACCGAATGTCGAGGAATCAGAAAGTAAAGCTTTTAACTCTGGAGCAAGATGAATTTTTCCACGTTTAGCAAACGAAAGCGTGAACAAATCGAAGTCAGTTTGACAAAACTGTCTCATTTCTCTTGAAGAATCACAAACACACAAACATACATACAATACATTTTCTGAAGTCTTTAAAAAAAAATTTGTCAAAATAAATTTTTTTTGAGAAAATTTCAACACTGTTTGTGATGAAAATGTCCAAAAAAACGATGGCTAACCGTTGTAGAGAATTGGAGAAATTTGGACGGTTCAGAAGGCTTTTGGAAAAGCTTGATCATTTGGGGTTAATATTTCAACAAAAAATTGTTAGAAAATTATTTTTTGACAAAAGTTTTGTCCATTGGTAATGCAAGCTTGAATCAAAGCATCATCATCATCATCATCATCATCATCATCACCATCCTAATCATCATCATTTATTCTGCCCCAGAATTACAATACTGATATCAATTTATTACTTTTACAAAAATCAAACAGAGAAGAAACAAAACATTTACATCTAGTTATCATTGTTCTATTTTGATTTTTCATTACAAATTTCATTTTGGGAATATATATTTGATAACGATCAAAATAACTTTTTTTTGTTGCTCTTTCGGAATCATGTCAGGAATGGAAAAAACAATGGCTTACTGTTGTAGAGAATTCATTTTAGTTTTCAGAACCTTCTGTGCGATCATTGGTTGCTAAGATATTGATTATCGGGCACGAAATGATTCTTTTCCATTCAAAGTCCATATCTCCGCGAAAAATCATCGCATCGAAGTTTTAAACAATCGAAATTGATAAACAGCCTATATTTTCTATATAGTGATTGAGACGAAGACAATTTTCGAATTTCGTTATCTCGAAAGAAAAACAAAAAAATTTAAAAAATTTATTTTCAGTGGATTTTTCAAGATTAAATGAAAAAAAAAATGTTTATTTTAAGTTCAGACCTAAAAAAAAGACACTTGAATCTACAATTTTCATTTTTTTTTAATGACTCTACGATGACTTTCCTCTAAGTAATAGCCTGTTGAAAATCATCTAAAAATTCGAAATTTTTTTCTTACTTCTTCTTAATTTTTCCAGTAGTGTAAATTTTATATGCGCTCCTTAAAATTTGGAGAATGGATTGAGTATTTATCTGTTTCATTAAAGTTTCAATCCATCAAGACAATTGGAACAAAACTTCGGTGGGTTGTGCGCATTGCAGCAAAGATTTCTTATTGCGACCAGTTCACGTTTATGGACTTATGGTTGCAAAGGTATTTTATTTATTCATTTATTAGACCGAAGCATTTAGAGGTTGTGCGTATGGAGGAGCTCATTCTTGAATATAGAAGTTTTTCAATATCATAGAGCAGGTAATAGGCTCGCATTTGAATGTTGATAAGAGCAATAATTATTCGCTGACTAGGTTGTAACAGCTTTTCAAAATGGTACCTTCCTGATATGTAAATTATCCTTGATTACTCATATTTACGACCAATTATATCACACTTGCCAATAATTATGAACGAAATTTATTTGCGTGACAACTCTCACTCGTAGTAATCAAAGATGGAACTTGAATTCTCTCTAATTAATGCATAAATGAAGCTGGGTCGTTCTTATTATCAATAAACCGGATTATTTTCTATTGGGAAGTATTATCGGAATCCAGGTTTTTCAATTGAAGCGAGGTGTGTCGAATACTTTACCAAAACAGCATTCATATCGGAAATATAGCTACATGAATATTGTAGTCGACACCCGTTGAGGTGGTTCAAAAACAAATCTCTAATTATCAATTTACCTATCTTTACCTGTAGTGAATGAGTAGAATTTTTGGATTGGGATTTGTAGTATATACAAAGTCAACAACTTTATTTACTGCTTGCCCTTATTCCTTGTTATTGTTTTTTTTTTCATATTGTTTTATCTTTATTATTACCTATGAAAAAATGTCCAGCATTTTGGTGTATCCTGAGAAAATATAAGGTAAGGTATATTATATAAAGCTTATCGTTATTAGGTTCACATTATGTAATTGACATGTAATTAAATTCTCCAGTAATGAAATTCAGATTCTAGTTTGGATCGTTCAATTAATATTAGTATTTATTATTATTCCCGATAACCAATCACCAATCACTTCTTCATAATTTCCTAATAACATTTAAAATCTAGGAAGCTAATAAAATAGCAAATTTTCCGTGATATAACATGATATTTGTTTTTCTGAAGAACATTTTAAATATGAATAAAAGACAACGAAAACAATTGTGAATTTATATAACTAAAAAAAATCTGCCAGTTATATTCGGAAATCAACGACAATACATAATTACTAATTTACCCAATTTACAACTTTGTCAATACACCCCTAAATATTACATCAATTATTCACAGCCAATGTGACAACTTGCAAATACTTTAAATCTCCCGTTTATATTTCTGAAAGGCTCCTATGAATGTCTTTTTCACCACGTTTTCATGATTGCTGCGATTCATTTTCTGTTCGGCAAATTGTGTTAGAAATCAGAATTCAGTATGGTACATGAATTTCTCATTCAATATTGTTGGAAGCAGAATATCCCCAATGAAATTTTTTGTAGTACATTCGATACATTAACTTTCTGCAAAATTTCATGATATTGATTTTTCCGAGAATGGCAATTGTTTATTTCGATGGAAAGGATGACATTATTACCAAAGGTCTACTGATTTCTTAATGCCAATGAGCAGAAAACGTATATATCTGCTGATAGAAAATATGTACATATGATTTGCTTTACTCATCAATGAATCAGGCCTATCATGTCCTTATCTGTAGTCGTAAATAGAATTAAACGAGACCTCCATGTTTTGAAATGCAAACTAAGTCCCATAATTTCGAATAAACCAATAAATACGTAAGTATGCATTCCATATCATTAGTGATACAAATAGCATTTATGTATGTTTTCAAAAGGCAGATATCGGTGATTGTCCGATATTTTTATGTGGTCTACCAACATAACGTTATTACTGGTAGCAACGAATGCATTCAGCATGTTATTTTCATTCTAAACGAGTATCCGATTTAATTTTTGTTCTTCTTGAAAACGAGTTCTGCAGATATCCTGATTCAATTTTCTTTAACGTCTATATATTGATTCATTGTGAAAACAAGTTGAGTCGGTGAGAGTAAATCGTTTGTGATTTGTTTTTCTCTATTTCTGTAGTCTAATCAAATAATTCCAGACAGATTTGCAATGTAAAGAGAATCTTGAATGCCCCTGGTGGGTCCAAAATATGAATTAAATTGTCTTAGGTTTCATGTCAGTAATACCTCCTTGTTTTGTTTCCAGTTCCCTGTGAAGTTTTGTATTGGGCGTTCTTGTGTTTGTTTTTCACTTCCTTCTATCGTGGAGAGCCCACAACATCTTCTGTAGTATAACAGGCGGAACAAATAAGATCGCACGATTCATAAGTAAACACAATCCTGTTGGCTATTGACTTGTTCAAGAGATTTTCTCTTGAGGTATCTCATCCTAGACAGCTTATACTTCATATCAGTGCGGCTAAAATCTGTGAAGGATTAGGGGATTTTTTTCCAGAATGTCCCAGATTTGTTCTAGATCGGGAGATCTAGAGGGCCACACAACAAATTGACTTGATTTTCTTCAATATTTGGGCTCTAAAGCAACGGAATATGAGGCAGAACATGTGGTTTCAGTACATTCTGAGTCTTTGATGTATATTACTTCTGAAGATACCAAAAGGTGACCTACTTCCATAAGCAATAGCCCCCATACCACACTGTAGTAAACGTGCCTATAGTATAGATAATGTTATTCCAGTCAAGGTCCCAAGGTATCTTGGTTCTCTGCACCAAGATATTCCATCACTTTGGTGCCTAGGAGGGAGACTTAGGACAAACTGAAGACGGTATGAATCGAGTCCAAAACTTCTGATCCCGTGATGAACAGTTCTCATCGTAATTGACCTGACTTACTCAGCAAACTATTAGTACTCATTTAATCAGATTAATCATGTGGGCGTGAAGCGGTAACGTAGAGCCAAATCAAGAGCGTAAAGGGCGATCTGGAAGTGAAGACTTTCTTCTGACACGTCCTGTACCTCCAGCTATTTGTGTAAGGCGTTCTTGATTCCACTACCGTATTTTCACTCATATGGATCCTCGTGGCTATTTCTCTAAAGGATAAATCAGCCTGCTTTAAGCCCACTTTTCTCTTCGTATCAAACTCACTAGGCTGTTGAACATTTTTTATTTTTCTAACAAGGTATGATGAACAAATTGAAGCAGCCCTTCCCAACGTACTTGGAAGACATATCTGATTATTTTCGCGTTGTAAAATCAAACGATATCTCAATAACCATTCGGTAGTTGAAAAGCTAATCCCTCTGCGACATAAAAAGACATATTCTTGGAAAAACTTTCTTATGAGTTCATCAATACTGGGGGGTCACTTAACATAAAATATTTTGGTTGTGGTTACCGACTGATTTTGCTATATGTTATGTCTTTTTCGTTATTTCGGTGCGAAGGAACTGAAAACCATTTCTTTTGAGGCGTATCAAAACTGCATGAATTTATTGGAACAATCTCTTACTTAAATATGTATATAGTTTGAGATGGACGTATTAGATTGAAGACGATAAATAGGATATATAGGAGGAGGAGGAGAAGTGTCATTTTTTGATTCATAACAATCTGGATATCAACCAGGATTAGATTTATATTTCCATTCATTAAAATTGAATGATTAATGGAAAATGTGGCTAGTGAAGGTTTTCATCTTCAACATAGCAATACTTTTCTCCGCGTCAAAGGAGAAGTTGACCTTTTTTATGATACTCTCAGTCACAATATGAAGTTGTTATTGTACGTTTGAGAAAACGTAGTTTAACTGTCAGACTGGCTTCATATTATAGAACCTGAAATATTTCTCAGCCCATGTCATTATGATTTGGACAGGTATAAAAGATGTAAAAAATAGTAACAAGCACGTCATCACCCTAATCACTTTCGTAATCAATTTTGAATTCCTTTCAATTTAGGAGCTTTCTTTATAGTTTCATTTTTAGAGGGACTGAAGAAGCCTTTGAAATAAAAGGTACTTTGAAATGAATAATGAATCTGGCCGTTAGCCCAGTGAAATTAAGACGAAAAATGCACCAATAGGGGTTCAATACCTATACGTAAGATTTCATTTGTTTAAAAACTATTCTAGGCTCTTCTTGTCAGAAGAGCTAAGCTCGAACTGAATTTTTTAATATTTTAATTTCAAAATTGATGCCCACCGCGACGCCACTATCATTTTTTGTGTATCATATTCAAATGATGTTCTCCAGGAAATTTTCAAGATACCATAATGGATTGTGGCCGATGAAACTCTCGTTTTACGTTATATTCTTCACAGATTCTTCGAATATCTTTTCAGACCGTGCAAGTGTCAGGCTCAGTTCTGCCATTCCCAATTCGATATTCATTCCCTAAGATTCTTGGTTGTCGTGTTCGCATGTATTTGCTTGTATTTCTGAATTGTTGCTCATTAAACTGCACATAATATTCCACCGACGATGTCCTGTTTGCCACGTTATAATTCAGAGAATTGACTTGTAAATTACAGCAGTCTAGGTGTTTGAGGGTGAGATATACAGAAATAAGTATTATACGAGTATCCGTATATCTTCTCTGTGAGATTCAAATTGAAAACACTATAATTGCCATTTCCATTGAATTTAAAGTATAACAGGTATTGAGTTTTATATCACTTCTCTTTCGAATGTGCATAGTACAATATAGTCTATTCATAAGGATTAATTAAGATGCATACCATCCGTTGATATGAATATCAACAAAAGTGGTACGATCTGAATTGAACTAGCCAATTTGCCATCGTCAGGGCCCCAAATGGAGTACGTTCCATAGAAGAAAAGCAGCAACATAGCTTCTTCTCCGATGGAGAACGTTTGGAATTGCTGTACTTTCATTCAATACTGGCAAGCGCTATTGAGTACTATCCAAAGAACCTATGTTGCTCTGAAGAGGTCAAATGAGACCGAAACCATGGTCAGCATCTGCTCTTCTTCGATGCTCAATTGGGTTCAGATCGGGGCTACGTGGAGGCCAGTGTAATCGATGAATGTTGATTTCATCGATATAATCTGTTACAATTCTCGACATATAATTAATTACCTCCACAGGGTTTTCAGGAATTTATAGGAAATTCAACTTTCAGTTCTACCCTGTATACCGTCAAACTCAATTGGAATTCCTGCAGACTCTACATTAGGTGACAAACTAGTTCAAATAGGCTACAAATGGACAATGAAATGATCAAAATCGATGCACACTTTAACAAGTTAGGTACTTTAAAATGAATTTGGTGAAAAATTTTCTGTCCATTTTTTTTTGTCCAGGAGTGTATAAAAATAATTTTAAATTGTGCTTTTGAACACACTACACACATCACAAAAATATATTTTCAAAATGTTTTTATATTGACTCCCTAAAAATGTGCTCCGCGTCTGTGGTAGGCTACCCTTTATGATTGTCCCAAATATTCCTATTTGAAATTATAACAGGAATTTAAAGATTTCCAACTGTTTATAAAACTGCATTGAATACAAATAAGATGCAAACTATTATACAGGGTGATTCATAACTATTGGGACATAGGCTAAGGGCAGATTGTTTGGACCAAAATATACCTTTGTTTGGACCAAAATATACCTCAATAAAATATTGCTGTGAAAAAAAAAAGGGCGTTAAAGTTGAATTTTTTTTCTTCTTTTTTTGCTAATAATTTCAATTTCACTGTATATTTTTCATCCGTTTTAAAGAAAAACACAATTGAACAGTTCAGAGCGTCGGAAGGGGATTTGAAGTAACGATTCATTTATCTTATTTATTTATTTCGACGATAAAGCATAATTAAAAACAATGTAACATATAAAGAATAAACTTAAATTAAATGTTCTACGTGGCCTCCTCCGACTTCTATGCCTTTCCTAATTCTTTTAATAAAGGACTTTCGAACTTCGAAGAAAATATTATTCGGTCCCCTTATGAAAAATTCAACTTAAAAAAATCTTTTTCCACAGCAATATTTTATCGAGGTATATTTGGTCCTATCGCCATATTTTGGGCCAAACAATCTGCCCTTAGCCTATGTCCCAATAGTTATGAATCACCCTGTATTATACCTATAGCATTTCAGTAGCAAGCCTATTTCAATCATGGAAAGGGTATAGCCGGGTTTATATGGAAAATCTGCCCCTGCGACTTTTTCGATTTAAACACAGCGGATCGATTTGACATTAAACAAAAATAATCCAACCCGATTTTCAGCTGTTTATCTCCAACGGTTTCCGAATTTTTCGAAAAAAACTGTTTTTTCAATTGAATTTTTTTTTCGACTAAAATTCAAAATTGGTTGATGGTGATTTTTTTTATCGTTTTCAGTAGTAAGAGTGATAAGGAAGACATTTCATTATGACTCTCAGTTGAAAATCTTATATACAGGGTCTTTCACGAGGAACCTCACCCATATTTATACGGGAAACTACTGAACGTATTTTCATGAAATTCAGCACTTATAATTATTTCACGATGCTGATGAAATCTAAAATATTTTCAAGGCATGAGCACCTCCGGTTTTTCCGGAAATGACGTCAACTTCCGTTTTTCAAATAAGAACACCATTTTTTTATTGCAGAAATAGATTCCTTAGAAAATTTCAAGTTATTTTGATGTAACATTTTTCAGTTTTGGTGGAAAAATTCTCTCTGAGCGGAAAAATTCGAAAAAAAAATCGAAAATAGACCTCCGCTGAAACAAGAATAACTTCGAGGTTTTTGAATGGAAAATTTTCATTTTTGGTATTTTTCAAGATGTAAGATTGATGTATCCACTTTAAAATTCGAAATCGCGATTCATAATACAGAGGGTGAAAAAATCGCTTTCAAAGTTAGGGATGACAAAATCGTGAAAAATCAATTTTTTCAAATTAGAACCCCATTTTTTTATGGCAGATATTGAATCTACGTTGAAAAATAATGTGAGTGTATGCATCACACCCTTTCCCTAAATTGGATATTTTCTGAGTTATTCACAAAAAACTGTTTTTCGTCTTGAATTTTCAGCTATTTCTTTTCCCTTCACGCCAAAAAGATGAAATTTTCAGGAACTGTTACTTAAACCATGTTTTAGATTTTAATACCCTTATATGCAAGAGAAAAAAGTTACAGGTTGTTCCTAAATAGATGGCGAATTTTGATTCGAATTTGTATCGGAAACCTCTTTATTTCAACTAATCGGCCATCGGTTTTCTGTCCAGTGATAAATAAATAATTCCTTATGAACCATATGCAAAAACTTACCATGTTTTACATTCTTTTTTTTTTAATGATAGATATCATTAATAACATCTGCCAAATTCCTCTTTATTCAGTAGCATTTTGTGTTTACTATTAATTTGGTGATAATTCCTATTAAGTTATAAAATCGATCACTTTGCCTAATTTTACCAATGAAGATTATTTAAATCTCATTCTACTTCATGGAGAATGTAATAAAGTTGTAGATAGAACGATTCGACTGTTCATTGAGAGGTTTCCTGACCGACCCAGACCAACGAGTGGTTCTCCTAATAGTAACTTGAAGTCGGTTTCAAGAAGGGGTGAAAAATCTACAGCATGGTTCAAATAATAGTTCCTGAAAATTTCATCTTTTTGGCGTGAAGGGAAAAGAAATAGCTGAAAATTCAAGACGAAAAACAGTTTTTTGTGAATAACTCAGAAAATATCCACTTTAGGGCAAGGGTGTGATGCATACACTCACATTATTTTTTAACGTAGATTCAATATCTGCCATAAAAAAATGGGGTTCTAATTTGAAAAAATTGATTTTTCACGATTTTGTCATCCCTAACTTGGAAAGCGATTTTTTCACCCTCTGTATCATGAATCGCGATTTCGATTTTTGAAGTGGATACATCAATCTTACATCTTGAAAAATCCCGAAAATGAAAATTTTCCATTCAAAAACCTCGAAGTTATTCTTGTTTCAGCGGAGGTCTATTTTCGATTTTTTTTTCGAATTTTTCCGCTGAGAGAGAATTTTCCAACCAAAACTGAAAAATGTTACATCAAAATAACTTGAAATTTTCCAAGGAATCTATTTCTGCAATAAAAAAATGGTGTTCTAATTTGAAAAACGGAAGTTGACGTCATTTCCGGAAAAACCGGAGGTGCTCATGCCTTGAAAATATTTTAGATTTCATCAGCATCGTGAAATACTTATAAGTGCTGAATTTCATGGAAATACGTTCAGTAGTTTCCCGTATAAATATGGGTGAGTTTCCTCGTGAAGACCCTGTATAATAATATATATTTTTTTTATGTTACTTAAAAGTGTCCACCACGAAACTTTGTCAGAAAATGTCTTTCGTAGTTATCTAACCTCAATAAATTTTTCATTATTTTTGAAGTGGTGGAACATAATAGAAAAAAATTCAATCTTTTTTTTTGCAAAATACAATGTTTCATGCATAGAAACACTTATGATGCGAACAAAATATGTAGAAAACTATTCTTCAACTGAGAATACAGAATTCATTTAATAATAAAAATTTAATATAATACCAAATTCATTTATTTCATTGATACAATAATAATGAATCCATCATAAACTAGATAATAAGTTGCTTCCTAAAGCACCTTTTTTTTTCGAGTTTCTTGATTTTTACATATCGAATTTGGAGCAATACTGGATTCTGATGTTGATCTTTCTGAAAGAGTTGTGGCTGCAATGAAATCGAAAAAATATTATGATAATACTTTGGCGTCGGAGGTAAAAATAAATCGTTGGGCGAGACAAAAAGTTCCGTTCAGTACGATCTCTTCAAATGATTTGACAAATTTTCCTGAATTAACGGAACAAGAATTGAAGATTTTTTTCACGGGATTATATCAAATGTCTCAAGCTGTTTCGTACTTAGCTGAGTTAATAAATGAAGACGGAACAATAACATTGCAATACGTAAACACAACACCAAATATTACACTATTCAACAAGGGTTCTCCCACCTAAGAGATTTATATTTTTTTTGTTAGGCATTTCTCACCTTATTACAAAAATAATAGTACTTACTACTTACGTTTGTTTAGCTCCCGTTATCAAAATAAAAGACATGCGTGAATTGTCCATGTTCGCACTTCTGTACCCTACGATACTTTATAAAATAAACAAACTATTGAAACAAGTTCAGTTTCTGGCAGCATTGAATGACTTTGAAAAAGAAGCCTGGTTGTCCTTTGTAGAAGTGACCAAAAATTTTTTTGGCAATCACAAATCTCCGCAATATGTAAATATCGTCAAAACGATGTTACAGGCTCATCAAAAAATGGGATGCAACATGTCCTTAAAGCCCGTTTGCAACAGCCGAGAATTCTCTGGAGAATTCTCTACAAAATTCTCGCAAGAAAACGGCAGAGATTATTTTGTATGCAACTGAACAGAGAATTCTACCGAAAGTGCGTATGCAACGGTATATAATTCACGGCGCATGAATTTTCGAGCAAATTCTCTAGAGAATTCTCGGCTGTTGCAAACGGGCTCAAAAATACACTTTTTGCAATCACATATTAATTTCTTTCCACAAAATATGGGAGCCGTAAGTGACGAGCATGGAGAGCGATTCCATCAAGACATCGCGTCATTCGAAAAACGCTACCAAGGCAAAGGGGAACCCTCTATGCTTGCTGATTATTGTTGGTTCATCGTTAGAGAAATACTGGAGTCGTCCTACAGCAGAAAAGACAAAAGATCTAAGCGATCGGAATTTTTTACACCATTGCAAATATTATAATGCATTGTTTTTGTTAAAAATCATGAATATAATTATTAAAAAACAACAAGAGCTAACTTCCACTTTTTATTTATCGTGCGTTTATACCTTGGCTACGAAGATTAAAAATATATATATTTTCCTTAGGTGGGAGAACAAAGCTATAATTTTGTAGATCAGTGTTATCAAACTACAAGTGAGGTCTCGGCATATTGAGTCAAAAACATTGCTTTGTTGATAATGAGCCAGAAAAGAATGAGATTTCTGGAATAAGGCGATATTGTTGTGATTGTACAAATGGTAGACGCACTGTAGGGTGCTGTTCTCATATTTCAGCTCTAATATATTATCTTTCTTACGTTCTATATTTGGCAAAAATAGTAAAACCTGCTGAAATATTGTGTCGTCTCTTTGTAAATGAAAAAATTGATGCTGTTGTTAATGAAGACAGTGACGAAGACTAACCGATATTTATATTAGTCTTCAATATTTCGAATGTGAACCTATATTTTTTGCATAGAAACATTTTTATCGCCAATTTTTTGATGTCCTCCAATTTTCGAATGATGGATTCATGATTATTGTATCAATAAAATAAATGGATTTGGTATTATATTAAATTTTTATTATTAAATGAATTATGTATTCTCAGTTGAAGAATAGTTTTCTACATATTTTGTTCGCATCATAAGTGTTTCTATGCACGAAGCATAGTATTTTGAAAAAAAAAATAGTTTTTATTTTTTTCTATTATGTTCCACCACTTCAAAACAAATGAAAAATTTCTTGAGGTTAGATAACAAGGAAAGACATTTTCTGACGAAGTTTCGTGGTGGACACTTTTAAGTAACATAAAAAAAAAGTATAATTTTATATCTGCTCTCAAAAATAAGATTTTCAACTGAGAGTCATAATGAAATGTCTTCCTTATCACTCTTACTACTGAAAACGATAAAAAAAACACCATCAACCAATTTTGAATTTTGGTCGAAAAAAAAAATTTAATTGAAAAAACAGTTTTTTTTCGAAAAATTCGGAAACCGTTGGAGATAAACAGCTGAAAATGGGGTTGAATTATTTTTGTTTAACTAGCTGACCCGGCAAACGTTGTTTTGCCATATAAATAATTTCCATGTTGTATCATAAAAAAATAGAAATTGAAAATTTTGTCTAAAAAATAAAAAAAAATTTAGGGGTGGACTACCCCTAACATTTAGGGGGATGAATAATAGATGTTGGCCGATTCTCATAGATAGCTGACCCGGCAAACGTTGTTTTGCCATATAAATAATTTCCTAATGATTAAATTACTAAAATGGCTATTAAAAAATAAGGGTTGATCGTAGAAGCGTGAAAATTGAGGATTGTAGGTATTTTTGTATGTTGTATCATAAAAAAATAGAAATTAAAAATTTTGTCTAAAAAATACAAAGAAAAATTTTTGGGTGGACTACCCCTAACATTTAGGGGGATGAAAAATAGATGTTGGCCGATTCTCATAGATAGCTGACCCGGCAAACGTTGTTTTGCCATATAAATAATTTCCTAATGATTAAATTACTAAAATGGCTATTAAAAAATAAGGGTTGATCGTAGAAGGGTGAAAATTGAGGATTGTATGTATTTTTGTATGTTGTATCAGCAAAAAATAGAAATTAAAAATTTTGTCTAAAAAATACAAAAAAAAATTTAGGGGTGGACTACCCCTAACATTTAGGGGGATGAAAAATAGATGTTGGCCGATTCTCATAGATACCGGATAAGCACAAAAAATTTCATTAAAATCGGTCAAGCCGTTTCGGAGGAGTATGGTAACGAAAACTATGACACGAGAATTTTACATATTAATCATCAATCATGTCAAATCGATCCCCTGTGTTTAAATCGAAAAAGTCGCAGGGGCAGATTTTCCATATAAACCCGGCTATACCCTTTTATTCGATTTTGCGTAGCATTCGGAAAGCCGTTACTTTAAGACTACCAGAATCATGAAACAACAAATTTCCAGACAGTTATTAACTTATCATTACTCCATATTTCTGATTTATCGTGAAGCTCGAACATAAGCGAGAGTTAGTTCGATTTCACGGTGAATTGTATGCCGTGAAATATCCTGCTTGAACCGAAGCAGCGGCAGTGTATGAAATGTAGATCTTGGTGTCCTCTGATCCTATTCAAATTAGCATCTTCTTTAGCATTTTTAGCATATAATATTTGAGTTTTGTAGCCTTGTTGACAGGTGTCCAGAAAATAAAATAAAATATAATTACTTCAAGAGTGTAATTCCGAAACCAACCGGTCGTTGGGCACCCCTGCGGCGCTGAAGCGCTGTTTTTTAATGTTGGTCCCCCTGAGACCTAATGGATTTCATTCTTATTTTTCGAATGTAATTTAAAAAAGCATTCATGCTAAACGATTCACTACTGAGCCACGCCAACTCTATTCACATCACTATTATTGGAAGTAAATACACGATTTTATTGTGTGCAGCAGTTTCATTTTCGTTATAGGTATGCTTTATTATAATATAATTGAGGATTCGTTCTTCGAGTGTTTCATAATTCTCGGGCGAAAGAGGCGCCTTAAGTTTTTTTTTTAATATTGTTGTTGCTTCCGAATCCAACGACGTGCTTCGTTTTGGGGTAACAAACTCAAGATGAAAGAAACCTGAAGTGTTTCCAAGCAATAAAAATAAAATTTTAACCTTCGAAATGAGCTACACTATATTAGGAAATCAAGCATAAACTCACTCCTTTATTTTATAGTATGAACAAAGTAGTATTTATAATAGAATAAATAAGTAACTGCAATTTCGGTGGTGATAAGTATTGAATATTCTTCTCTTGATAATTCTCGATATATTTAACAAATTCAACTTGCAACCAGCATACTAATTAGTTTTGATATTCAACTACAGTATATTTCCTTTATTATTGTTATTTATTAGATTTTGTACATGAATTACCAGATTCAAATTTAGCCCTCCATTTCAATATTAATAAAAAATGATAATTCCTTTAAAGGTTCAAACGTTGACAAACACAAAACACAATAATGGCAACAAAATTTCCTTCAGAGTAACAAGCTTAATCTATGATACTATCTACACATCTGTAATGTGTACCTAGATGGCCAGGCACATATTTTTCATGTTTCATTCAAGGTTATTTTATGTGCGTTTATTCAACGTGATTAATATTGAATTCCGAGGAACTTTTAAACAAGGTTGCATTCAGTAAAATTTTAGCCAATTTATTGAAATTTTTTATCGTTGAAAATCAAATTTCTCGATAACAGCGCATTAAATGATAAAATATGTAGAATACTTTCATTTTCTGAAAAAGTCATATATGTATGCATTAGTGAGCTTTCAGCTTACTTTTTAGAGTTGGGTTATGGTTACAATTACAGTGACTCTAACGGGAGAGTTACAGTGTTAGACTCACTGTAGTTATAATAAAGAAACAGGTGGGTGTGACAAGATTCATAAAATCAATGAAAAATCGTCAATTCCAATAATCATTCCATTGGGTATAATCGTTTGTGAGATTTAAAATTGAAGTTTTTTATAGTGCTGGCCTCATCCTTCATAATTTTATGTTAAGTAGGCTGTTGTAAAATGAAATCACGAAATGTGTGGTTATGAAGTATTGAGAAATTAGAAAATACTGGATAAATAAAAATATGTGATATGTATAAATTTTTTTGAAATATGTTTTCAGTAATTGCTTAATTTTATGAAAATATTATTTTTCTTCAATTTATGTGGAAAGAGTCTGTCTATAATTTTTTTTGTAAAATCGAACCTACCATTTCCAAAGGTAATGTTAGAGCACCAAAACTCTGCATGATCAACTTGTTTCCATTAATCAATTTTTCAAGATTGAGACTGAAGAAATGGAGAATACAAGGCAAGCTCTAAAATAAATGACAGAAGAAAAAAAATGTGAAAGCACCTATATTATGAAGTTCTTTGCACAATTTGAAGGGGTTAATTTATCCAGCCCTTGGTGATAACGTTTTTGAATCACAAGAACCTTCAAAACGTGTTTTTAAATTAGTTTTGCATATCTGCTAATTATATGGGAGATATTAAAAAAATATATATTCAAAAACAGAATTGAAAGACGATGAAACGGCAGGGGCTTAAAACAAGAAATTATATGAATGACCTTCCCTAATTTTCTTTCAATTATCTTTATATTATACGATTCAATCATTTATATGTAGGAATTTGTAAGAGACTACGTTTGACAGCGCCTTTAAGAAGCTAAACCTTAATGCATTGTCCCTCAATCATGTTTCTTGGAATTACAAATTGGAATAAAAGATGTAGAACATGAAAACTACAACTCATAGATACTGGGTGGTCTCTATATCAAATATTTCGAATGATGCCTCTCTAATTCCCGTGGATTGGGTCGAGCATACTGCCAAGAATTGCAGACTTTGATTTATATCCAACAAAATAGTGCGATAAAAAAAGGGCCGTCTTGGATTTATACGATAGTCGTAAATTAAGTTTATTGCATTCAAAGCACCGTGCTGCAATGGTTACATTCAAATTGTATTTTTGGTACCGTGGTTCTGATGTTTTCATTCGTAAATGTCATCGAGTGTCTAATTTATGGGAACTGTTCATACCGTTAAGACAATAATTTTTATGAAACATCATTTTTGAGTTCCGAATCTACCAGGATATTAAATTTCTGAAAAATGACATAGGAATCTGAATTCATATTTAACTTTGGGCGATTTCAGGTATACTTCGAGATTTGTCATTTTGTATGTAGAGATTTAATTTCGTGAATGACATAGCGTGAATGATTGGCTAATAAAAATGTCAACAATTCTGAAATTAATTTTTCTCAACATCCACCCACGTTTCCACTGCGTTCAAGAGGACTCGGTTCATGTTAGCAGTTCAGATAAAAGAAACTTGTATTGAATTCTGTGGGCTTATTACTTACTGTAGGGCAGAGTTCATATATCTTATATCCATTCTATTCAATTATATTCGGAAAAAGAAATCTGAGTAAACTTCCATACACCACATTATATAAGTTGTAGGAGGAATTGAAGGCTCGTTCCTATTTGTTTTATAATTTTTAGGTTTAAGTTACAGATAACGAAGTAAAATAGATCTGTCACTAACGTTCCACGGTGAAAAATATCGTTTACACCGAGAAATGTTGGCGAATGTTGGCGCGAAATTCAAATCGTAAAGCCATTTACTGGTTTTGCCCCAAAAGAATAAAATGAAGTATGGGGTCGAATTATTACTTTTCCAATTACAGTTAGTTATATCACATAACTATAAGTGGAATAGTATTTCTATTCTCTCATCTCTCAATCTATGTTTTTATAGTTTAGTAAAGCTAAAAATTTTTCACATAAACTATATTGAGGACAAATGAAAACTCTCCTCATTCATAAAATATTTTTCAATTCATTTATTCACCAGAAAAGCAAAAATTATAAGATATATTTGTTCTTTAATTGAATCTATCATATCCTTCAAGTATTCTAGGAAATGATACTGGGTGCATGTCCAATGGACGAGCCTAAGGTTTCCCAACGTGACAGTTTGGGAAACAAAGAAGAAGAAGATCCTTCTAGCATTCACAATATGGTTTACTTTATCGCATCACCAGAAAAAAAAATATCTAAAACCTCTTGAATATACATCATTCTCCTATAGATCATAAAATTGATAGACGTATCAACTTAGCTTCGTTATTCATTGATGGCTGAGTTCAAGTCATCTCCATTTGAAACTAACCGATGATTGTTTCCCCACAGTTTTGTATAATGACGATCAGATTTTTGCCTTGTTATTGAATTATTCGGTCGATAATGGACGAGAGCAAACAGTTAAGTTCGGAACGATTTGATTTACATTGATCTCTGAACCTCTGGTAATTTATCTCAACTCTCAACACGTTTAAGGAGTGCTCTCTAAAAAATATAAAAGTTTTAAAAAATAGGAATCCTATTCTTTTTCTCATTGACACAGGAATAGAAAAATAAATTAATTTTTTGCCTATCATCGGGCAAGAGATATTATATTATTATACCTACTATAAGATTAAACGTTTACCTTTGTTGATTTTCCTTTCATTTTCTCTGGAGTTTAAGAAACCTTGTCGTTTTTGTTGAATAATGTGGGTTAAAATCAACATCTCGTTCCCAATATGTGCCCTTTCAGTTATGAAAAAAACAAATATCAAAATATGTATGTCAATAGAGATTAGATTTCAATTTGTTGAAACTGACAATTTGAGGAATTTTGACATTTGGTGAGTAGAATTACGTTTTTGCAATACGTTTTTCGGCTTTTCTGATACTCAGAATATACGGTTTCCAGTTTTAACCAGGTAAATTGCAGCAAAATTTTTTTTCGGGTGAAAATTCAGTAAAACTGCTGAATATATTAATTCTCTTTCACTTTTTTTTGTTACCAGGAATTCTTTCGAATGGTTCCCAATGTACAGTTGGAATTCACTATTATTACAGTTCAATTAAGTGAAATTGAATAATGCTCGCACGATTATCGTCTAATATCACGAGGTGTGTAGTTCAGAGGAGTGACAAAATCCCACGAATAATTAATTCGATTCAATTGTGTCTTATTCAAAATAAACATATCGCATTGAAGTGAAGAACCATACATGCAATTGATTTGTTTACCATTTTCTATTCAAACAGTGTTCTTTTTATATTCTTCCATATAGACTCTATTAACACCTCGTATTCTGAATGATGTTTGCTCTTCTTCAGGAGTTTTCCCACGGGTAACGACTATTGAGTCATTCCGACGTGATCCATCATGAAGTGACGCGTTTCCCTGAGAATTTGGTGATTATTTGCTTTTCTCTTTTGTGGTTGCAGAATTCACATAATCGGTTTCGATCCGATGAATATATTTTAGTCCACGTAGAAATTTTCTTTCGGCAGAAAAAAGCTTTTTTTGACCTCTCCTAAACAGTATTCGAGAAATCTTAGAGCTTAACATGCATTCATTCTGTATGGAAGAATAAAAAACATTATGTTGTAGATACAAAACTGAAAATGAAAACAGATGATTGACGAAGACGTAGTTTGAAGTTTGGGGGAATAAATAACGGCTATACTGAACTGAAATTCTGAGTAGGACACTGATGTATATAAAACAAATACGTATTCAGGATATACCGAAAACAGCATACTATTTTTTATTTCAAATGATCTAGCCGATATTTTGAGGTAGGTACCAAAACAAGGGTTCTCGATCAATCGACATTTCCACGACACAAATGAAGGTCTTCTCCACTTATAGAATAATTTATTTTTATGATAGGATACAATGTATTTTGGCAAGTAAACTTGCCATCATCAGGTACACGAAAATATTGTTTTGAATTTGTAACAAAATATTAATTATTATGTCGTTGAAATAACTGTATCTACTAATTTACATAATCTTTTTTTCTTTTAATTCAAATCTGAAAACAGAATAGGCTAATCATTTCTAGATTTTGAGTTATGAATAAAAATTAGTCGTTTGTTTCAACTCGTAGTCGAAAATAATTATGACATTCTAGAGTAATTTTTTTATGAGATTCGAACACGATTTCATCAAATTTTGTGATCCAGACATTTTTAAGATATAACATGGATTTTTTATTATTCCAATGTAAACTATACTTAAAGGTTCTTTTATCTTGCTGCAAATTTTCTGCTGATTTGAAAAATGTATCTAACTCTTCATCTTAATATCCCTATAGAATAATAAGACAATAAATATATAGGCGTAACCATAACGACTATGCATCTACAAGTGTATTTCAAATTTAACATTATTGAAAATGGCCATTTTAATTTTTGTTCATAACTCAAAATTTAGAAGTGATAAGACGGCTCTGTTTTCAGATTTTGTTTATTCAGGAAAAAAGGGATGTATCATCCGGTTTCAACTCAGTAGACAACGAATTTTACCCATACTGTATACCGGGTGTCCCAGAGCTTTTAGGCCAGCAAATATCTCAGTTACCTGCGGAAAAAAAAAATTGAAAAAAATATTTGTCGTAGGAGACCATACGCTCTTTCATGCAGCATAGCAAAATCCACCCCCTGACAAATAACTCCCGAGAAACCACCCCTAACTTTTGTTTTTCAAATGGCACCCCCATGTTTGTTGTGCTTCAACTTACAGTTTTTTTCATTTCTCATTCAATGATGTATCATGGTAGCTAGAATGGCATGCAGAATTAGGGAAAATAAAAATACAAATGAAATACGAATTTATACGCTCAGCTGTATTGTTACTGCAACATTACACTGAAGAAAATGTTTTATAACATAAATTATAATAAACAAAAAGTTCTAACATGTTATTGACTCTTTTTTTTTAACATCCACTTTTTCTTGTCTCTACAATGTGGACTAATTCGATCAGTCCAATTAACAGTACCCACTAACGAATTCAATTTTATCGAGTGACTATCTTTACAACTACATATTATGATATATCATTGATTGAGAATTAAAAAGAGCTGTCAGTTGAAGCCAAACAAACATGGGGGTGCCATTTGAAAAACAAAAGTTAGGGGTGGTTTCTCGGGGGTTGTTTGTCAGGGGGTGGATTTTGCTATGCTGCATGAAAGAGCGTATGGTCTCCTACGACAAGTATTTTTTTCAATTTTTTTTTTCCGCAGGTAACTGAGATATCTGCTGGCCTAAAAGCTCTGGGACACCCGGTATAGAGTTAAAAATCAGAAGTGAAGCTTTCGGCTCAGAATGTCCAACAATTCGGAAACCGACAAAACACCAATGTATTCTGAGAATAAAACTCCTCAGTTATTGATTTTATGTTTTAAAATTTATCGTCTTGTGCTCTAACTGACAGATGAATCAGAAAAATTTCAATTCTATCGATATAAAACAAACCAGTGTCACTTTTATGGTAAAAATTGAAGTTTCAATATCCATGAACTAACCCCTTGTTTTTAAGTTTGAGAAGAAGAGAACATGTTATATGTATAACAAACATTCTTTGATGCAGAAAACTGGACATAGTAGTCTTATGTATACAGGGTATAAGTGAAGAGTTTTTCAAAAAATTGCGGTTTTTTTTGTCAAGGAATTCAATGTATATAGAACGAAGGTCTCTCAATTTTTTTCAACATGTATGTTGGGTGCGTTTTTAGAATTAGAATTAGAATTAGAATATCATCATAGAATCCAGGACTTCTTTGCGAGCTATGTACTTCTGTTTGTTCGATTTTATTTCAAATATACTGCATCTGAGAAAGAAAGGGGAATTATCTCGGCGTACTATAAAATGCAATTCGAACAGTTCGAACTAATACATCAGCAGTCAAAGAATCTTTTGGATGTTTTTGAATTTTCATATCGAAAAATGAATCACCCTTTATACTGCATTTTGTATTGCGGAATGCGAAGAGAGCCAATTCCTTTTCTATCTCAGTTGGAGCATGAAGGGTAACAATAAAATCCAACAACATCCAAAAATATGAAGCCGTCAATTACAAGAAATTTACCGATTATAATTTTTCGAAATACAGGGTATTTGAAAGAAAATGAATTCTCCTATGAATTCTGCAGTATATCTTGTGAAAACCATTGATCATGCAATGTTCTCAACATCAAAGAATGTTTGGTATATAAATAAAACATATTCTTGCCTATCCGAACATGGTAACAAGGGATTAACGAAGCCCTATTTTCAAACCGCCTGGTAAGTAATTTCAGTCAAACTTGGGGATGTTCATCTAGGCTACATTGAATTCTCAATTCTCATCAGGGAACCTATAATGCTTGGTTGAAATTTAAACGAATTAGAGAGATGAATACAACACATAAGACGTTTCTGGATATGGCTAAAGATTTCTTTTGCTTATTTGTTGATACTTCGGTCTACTTGCGACAACACCACATTTTCAGGAAATCAATTTTCGAAAATCACACGAAAACGGTAATTGCCGATAAATCAAAGGACCTATAATAATTTTCTTGGTCGACCCCAGAGTGAAGTTGATAATGCGGTTTGGAATAATAAGCAGGAAGACTAAAGAGTCCGATCGTGTCCTCACAACTGACACGAACAACGACGCATTTTCTTATCTGTTAAATCTCAAGTCAGCTCGTGAGATGATAGTTTCTTTAACGAAGAAGAATCTTTTAATCGAAACTTATGCTCCGGTATTCACCGCGAAAATAATAAGCGTTTATCGGATAGATTGCCAGGCCAAAGTATCGGCGATACCGATACAATGGCCCTGCATCGGCAGAGATAAAATCAACCAGCAATCGGAATATTGTTCAGCAGTCAAACTGCCAGGGTCTTCTATACTGTGTTCTGCAGTTAGTTTTTGCATTAAATGAGGTTTTTGCTGAATACGAGTATATTGTATCTTGTGGGTAGAATTATTCTGCTTATATTTACGCACTTATAAATGAAGCTGGCAATATACGAGGATATATTGAAAAATTCTCAGCCTACTCTAGAACCAAACAAAATTTCAATGCCACAATATTTTATTATTCAACATATTCTCCTCTTAATTGGATATATGAATTACAGCGAACCTGCAACGTCTCTAGACCTTTCAAAAAAAATTTTTCTTCTTGCTCTGCAAACCAGACCTCCACAGCTTTTATTACCTCATCGTTGAAAGAAAATTTACGACCTTTTAAACTTTTTTTCAGTTGAGGAAAGAGATGATAGTCGCATGGAGCCAAATCTAGTGAATATGGGCAGTGTTCTAGTAATTCAAACCCTAAATCACGAATTTTTTACATGGCAACATGAGATTTGTGTGAAGGGGCGTTGTCCTGCAAAAACAAAACACCTTTGGATAGCTTTTGGCGTCTTTTCTCTTCAATTTTTTCCCGTTGAGTGGACAGTTATGTCGAATAGTAATCACCGTTCCACCCTTATCCAAAAAATCAGTCATGATTACCCCATAGCAATCCCAAAAAACTGAAGCAAGAACTTTTCCAGCAAATTTTTGGACACAAAACTTTTTAGGTCTTGGAAAACCAGAGTGTCGTCATTCCATCGCTTGTTGCTTTGTTTTTGAATCGTAAAAATGTACCCAAGTCTCATCCATAGTAACAATTCGGTTTAAGAAGTCTACATCGTTTTCAAATCGAGCACAGATCGAACGCGATGCTTCTATCCTTGCACGCTTCTGGTCAACATTCAAATATTTGGGGATCCATTTTGCAGCAATTTTTCTCATGTCCAAATTGACGTGAACTCTATGATGAACGCGTTCGTATGAAATATTCAGTGCTTCAGATATCCATTTTAGCCGAATTCGACGGTCTGATAAAATCATGTCATGAACTGCATTGATATTTTCGGGGAATGACACAGAAAATGGCCTTCCCGATCGGTCATCATCTTCAATGGAAAATTTACCTCTTTTGGAGCTTGCAGTCCAATTTTTCACTGTCGCATACGAATGACATTGATCACCAAAGGTATTAAGCATATCTTCGTAAATCTGCTTAACTCTTAACCCTTTTGAATACAGGTACTTGATGATGGCTCGATACTCCAATTTTTCGATTTCCACAATTTCGGTGGACATCTTCTTTCTTTTAATTTATTGCGTAACTCTGGTTTAATTTTTTGACTTCAAACGGATACTTCTGGAGTTATTGTTCGTTGCTATGATAATGCAAAAAATTTTTTATGCATGGAACTGGTCTACGCTAACTAGATATCAATACATCCTCGTCTCGTACCTAAAACTAGGAAATGAAATAGGTAGTTGAAATGTATCCTGATATGCACTTATATTATAGAATATTTATACTCTATTCTCTTCAATTGAGGTCAGTCATCGGCGGATAAGCTTCTTTCTGATTATGCAGATGACTTTTTATGGGAAATACTTACAATAATAATAACCAATCCTAAAATCACTTAATTTGGTAATATTATCCTACTATACCTATAGTTCAAATTGGCGCTTATCAGACTCAAAATGACATAATTCAAAATCAAATTGTCAACATCAATTTCAAACTGGCATTAATCAGAAGCAAATTGGCAATTAATCAATTTCAATCTGGCATTAGTTAATTGCAAATCAACAATAAATAAATCTAATTGGGAAGTCTGAATTTGAATTCTCCATTGAAATAAAACGTATTTAATCAAAAAAATTTACTGAATTACATACACAGTAAATAAGGTAAGAAGCAATTAAAATCATTCGAGAGTAACGTATAGTATATCCTCGAAAAATTGTATCTTGCTTATCGAATGCAGAAGGAATGAATCTCTGGGTAAGATGAATTTTGCACAATTAACAACCGTTACCTTACCAATATTGTTATGAAGGATATTCCCTAATCTCTGGAAATTCGTTCAATATAAAAAAGAGAATCGGAAGATAACCAAAATGAATCGTGCGTTTTTCTATGCGTTATTATAAAAAGAGGCGATTTTAGATCCTCATTTTTTCAGAATCAACGTTCATTACCTACCGAGTTACCTTCTATTTACTATTGTTTGACTATTTTCAATTTCATTGCATAAACTATGCAAAGAATTGAGAGAGACTCCAAATAGTAATACTGCCATTTTGAAGTTGATTATTACCAATTTGCCTCTGATTAATGCCAGTTTGAAATTGACTTTGCCAATTTGATTTTGTCCTAATCCATTTTGATTATGATTAGCGTCAATTTTAACTTGAACAGGTATATTTTATATATTATACGGGGTGAGTCTTTGCCTCGTACAAATATTTTAACAGTAGATTCTTGAGGTCAAAAGAAACACTTTTTTTATCAGTTTTGCCGAGTCGGCTCGGTTTGAAAGATACAGGCTCTTAATAAACCATGAAACAATGTTATTTTTAATTCTCACAAACGGTTTCATTAAGAGAAGTCAGTTTCGGAATATAGTTCTTCTTTTATTTGACAAATCTCTTTCGAACACAATGCGACCAATTTAAAGAGACCAACTCTTGAATCTAAGTTGAAAGCTAACCAATGAATATTTGGACGTTGCAACATGCACAAAAATTTCATGATTACGCAAAACTAAGCATGAGGATATTTATTGTACTCCAAGCCTAAAACGACGAAATACTACTCATTACCTACCTTCACAGGAATAAAATTGTATAATCGCATATTAATCATTTCAAGAAAATGAATGATAAAACAATTTGTGGATAAAATAAAGTTAATGCGGATTGACAAATGTTTTAACACTTTTTCGTATTTTGCATTTTACGCGGTGAGTCTTTGACGTGTAAGAATATTTTAACATTAGATTCTTGGTGTCAAAAAAAATCATGAAAAAATGTTATTTTTAGTTCTATCTCAAAACGGTTTTATTCAATGATATGAATTTCGGAATATAGTTTTTCATTTACATATTTGATGAATCTTTTTCGAACACAAAATATCACCCACGTCTTCCAGTTTTCTCATTACGAATTATTACGTACCATAAAAATACCAAAAATTCAAAGAACCTAACTCTTGAAACTAAGTTGGACGCTATCTGATGAATATTTCAACGTTTTTTAGGTTAAAAGTATTCATAATATTTTCTCGTATAATGCGCCGTTTTCGAAAGATTTTATGTTTAGAAATTGAAAACTATCTGTGAATTTTGGAAAATTGGTTACTTTGGCTGAATACAACTCTGTTTAAAAGATCCACAGATGTATAGTGTCACAGATTTAGCGAGTTTTTCTGAAGCTAATTTTGTTTTTCCAGGGCTGGCACAGCTCATGATAAGAATTCAGAATGACTATATCTTTTTATCATGAATGAACTTCTTGTTTGTTGTTTTCCTCTCCATCATACGCATATCCCTTCTTTAACACGCCCGGGTTGAACTTTGGCTTCAGTAGAATCTTTTTCTCAAATCCCGTATTCGGGCCATCTCTTCGGATTCATCATAAGCAAGAAGTGTTCACATAAAAATCCAATCAAGTTTGAAGTTTTATCGATTTTATGGCCATTATTTCCGACGTCCAGTGGCTTCGATACTTCTTCCTGTAGTTTATAACCAAGAGATCATGAGATAGTTCGAGATATAGAATGATGATAGTTATTGAAATACCCATAAATGAAACATAAAGTTCTTCAATACCCCACCTTAACATCTACTGGCGATCACAGTTTATCGTTGTTGAAATCAAGGAATCGAAATATCAACTTCTTTGCCTTTGTTGGCTTCTGTTCACCACGATATAGCCCAATAAAGAAATGGCCATATAAAATTTACGACAAGTTAATTAAATATCCACTGAAGATAAAATACTATAGAATGGTAATCGTAGTAGATAATCGCGGTACCCAAAGAAGCTGATAGTTATCTTTATGTCAGAGATGTTCAGAGGGTATATCGATATGCCATATAGAATGATAAAGCAGGGACATTTATATCTCGAGAAGACTGCCCCTTACTCGCGCTTGAATGTTGTCTCCAATTCCTAATGATATATTTATTATATGACAATGTTTATACATGAATATAGCCTTTTTTCGGTTATGAATTATATATGAACAAATTGGCAGCAGCCATTCAACGAGGGAGCTCAGAATATCGTGCTACTTTTTATCAGACTCTCGTCTTGTGGGAATGTTATTTTCGCAATATTTCATGGTTCGCATTAGCAAAATATTCCCATATTTTTTTCAGGTTAGGCAAAGCTTTCAGAATTATTTCCCTGGAGGAAGGTGAATCGTTTATCAGATCTGATAATTCAGTATCCAATCTATTCAAATCAGATGTAGTAAGAAAGAATTCAAGAATGTAATTATAACTTGATGAATTTTTTTAGGAATGTTTCATTTTCAGTAACTGTAATTATTTTATTATACCTCGTAGGCTTTTCAGCACATAATTGGGACTTAATGTTGAAATCTTGATAAGATGTGGCCGCCACTTGATGAAACCATTATTCAACAAGAATCTGAATTTCAGGATTTTACTAGAATGAGTTATCTTACCATTATACGTATTTCGCTATCACAGAAGTATCTTTAGGTAGGTGGGACTCTACGGAGTTGTTTTATTGGAAATAAAGGGTGAGTCAGTATATTCTTGAGGTCGAAAGAAACACCTTTTTCCTTTACCATTTTTTCCGATTCGGCCTAGGTAAAAAGATATAGTCATTTCAAGTTTTTAAAAGGAGCTATGCTTCCTCTGAAAAAACAAAATTACCCTCAAAATAACAAGCTCAAAGTATAAAATATTATTGAATTAATGGCTATCCATGCATGAGTGAACTAAAAAACTGAATAAACTCAAGTCAACTCTGTGAAAAATCGACAAAATAGCTATAATGGAAACGTATTATCTTAAATTATATTTGTGCGTCTCGGTTGCATTGATTTTCCTCGAATAGCGCTGGCTATCGAATACAAGTAATTATATAAAAATTTGTATTTTTGCGTTCAAAAAATTCGTCTTCAAGTTGGTTCATGTTCTGTGATCTGTGACTGAACGTGTATGTTCATATCTTTGAATTACTCAATCTTCCCAAAATGTAAACCTTGATGACATTCAACAATATACCGTAATTGTCTAGTTTATATTTTGGAATTACAGGGATTACATTTCACTGCGACCTTAAGGTCTATTGGTGGTCAGAGTTCCACTGAACTCTGACACTCAGATACTGACAGTATCTGAGAGGGCTTCAACAGAAGCTAAGTCTTCACTCCTCCTATAATTTTCAAGTCCAAGGCATTCCTTGCAATTGGGAATTCCTAACAAGCGTTATAAGTAAAAAGTTAATACACTTTTGTTTGTTTACATCGAGGAACAGAGAACATTTTGCTGTTTCAATAAGAGTTTCCATAAAAAATATATCTCCATCTGTTATAATTTTCATCCTTTCAGCAAATCTTCGATAACGAATTTCTGGTGCAGATGTCAGTTTTACTATTTTTCACTATGATTTGAGGGCATATGTATCTAGTCCATATAGCATGGAAAAGTTTGTACATTTCAAATCAGTTACGTAGAATAGAAGGTGAATTAACTAACCTGAATATATAACCTCAAAATCAAAGGATTTACCCTCCTCCCTCCCCAGAGAGAACTTTTTTCACCTAGTTAGTTGATATACATAAGAATTTCAAAATTCAAATTCGTTTAGAAAAATTTTTCTGATTTCCAGTTCCACTTGAACAAGTTGTCTTAGTATCAATGTTGCATTTTTAGCCATTTTACATAATGGAATAGGAAGATATCATAGTTGTAGCTCTCTATATAATCAATTTCTTTCTATTAGGATCGTGAAAAGAGCCAAGAAATTAGGATTATAAAAATATTGCTCTCTTTTATCAGCTGATTCAGAACATAGTAGGAATTTTTTCATGAATACTAATACTATACTTTATGAGATTTATTCATATAAAATAATTAACACACTTGAATCCAGTTTCATCAACCAATGAAAAATGCGAAGAAACAACTATGAACTGAGAAAAAAAGGATTTATTGGAAGAAAATCGCAAAATCCCTTTAAAAAATTTACAATATCTGCATTTTATTTTCAGTTCGTACTGTTATTACCTTGTCGCGGCAATCTACATTTGAATTCCCAATGGCTTTATATCCACTCTGTGAAGTTAAAATATTTTTAATAACACCTTGATCTGTGACAGAATCATCAATGCACAAAAGAAAACAAAAATCCCAAATTATGTCAAAAAACCTCTAGTTACTTTGAAAACACATTTGGTAGACGGTGCTATTCCAAGGATTGGTAAATGATTATTACAACCGCCTAAATAGATTTTAAAAAAAGCGAGTGTTTTATCGAGTATTCATAAGGATGACAAGTGTTTCTGACTTCGTGCATTATATGTATTATTTTCACTAATATCCATAATTCTGTTTCGAATTATCTCGATGAATGTTCTTTATAACAAATTTTTAATCAAAAAATGCAAAATCAAATGAAATTCTACAAACCTATAACAAGAATCTAGAATAAAAAGCCAATCAAACAGGGATCAACCAAAACTTCTAATAATGCTTTCAAATTGAATCTTTTGAATCAAAATGTCAGACAAGTAACATTAACTGAACTGCGTTACATCCCCCCCAACCAGAACTGCAATACGGGCAGGAACAAAAATTCTAATTCAGTTCTGACTTACCTCGATGAATGTTCTCTATAAAATGGAGATTCCTGTTGACAGAAACGCATCAGCGAAGAGCTTGTTTCTTTATTTTTCGTTAGAGAAGGGTTATAGTTCAAATCTGCTGCACCACTCCAACTCGGAATGCAGAAATGATATGATATCCCTTTCGAATCTTCGTTCTATTTCACGAAAAAACAAATTATTGAGATGTAGATTGAAACATTTTGTTATATCCGCTTTAAGTTGATAAAACACAAATTCCAATCAGTTTGTGTCTCGCGACAAGTACAAGGAGATGTTGACGGAGAAATAAAAGTGAATTTATCGGCATATAACAATTTACATGCGGAATGTAACGTCTATTTGGTCAACGTTTATAGGGCGACAATTTTATTATTCAACAATTTTATTTCAACACTTTCGTCCGTGTGTGTCTTGAGCTGCATAGAAATTAGGCATGACAATATTGTCGCTTGCAATAATGCCTTCTTTCTCAGCCGATTTAGAGCATCTCACGTGAGAGAGAACGTAACGCCCATTAAAGTGTATAATGAACATCAATTTAGAACTTGTAAATTTCTTTTATGGTCGCAACAAGTTGATATTTTTATTATGGTAGGCAGCGCATGGGAATTACGCGATTGAGACCATTGAAATTGTTAATCGGCCATTCATAAATTTATGTATTATGTACCATCGATGGCTCGGTCATGCTTTTGACAAAATTGTATCAGCCTTGTGTCGTCTTTTTGAAATGGACTTTTCAGGAGAAATTGGAGAGAGAGTTTGCAAATGGGTAGCGTTTATGTGGCGTTCTGGAATGTGGAAGTATTATCGAGCATGTAGATCATGTGTTTGTCTGCCAGAGGAAACGATTACCGACAAGGTGTGTACATAATTTTCGGTGAAAACATGGTAGTAAAATGGAAAGAGGCATTGAATTTCTCAAAAGGATGGAAAATTCCAATATTTCCACACAGTAATAATATAGAATGACATGTAGACGTAGTAATAATGTAACAGAGAACTGAAACTTTCGATCGATGGTTCTTGAAAAAGAAATGCATTATTGTAAGGTGAATTTCAAGACTTTATTTAACATGTATTGTGTCGATCGGCCCAATTCTAGTCAAATATCGAACCACCCCAAATATTTCAATTAAAATTTTGCGCTACCGGTATCGTAAATAGCTTGCGATATACTCGTAACAAGACACAACTAGTGGTAGCTTCGTTTTGGCCGCCATCAGAACAGTAATAAGGGAGAGTGACTCTGAAATAGAAAATTTGTATTTCATACGCTGATATATCTGATGATGAAAACTTTGGGAGAGACAACCGTTGGTCATTGGAAATTGTTTGCTTTCAATCCTTTATCTGATAAAAAAAACTTATAATCAAGTCTCCCTTGCCCCCTGTTAAACTGTCTCATGGGTTAGGGAGACATAAGCCAATTTTCTGTTCCTAAAAAAAATAGCTGTACTCGTTACCTATTTGGGCATGATATCTTCACGCAAAAAAATGAGTTGCTACAATTTACAGATACAACTTAAGTGGCTTCAGAGTGGAAAGGGGTTCAACTCTCCCGGACTCACATATGTGACTCATTTCTCATCCCCACTCATCATCCGTTTAATAAATGGATGCCAAGGCTTTTCAGATGAAAATTCGAATTCCATCATGTATAATATGGTGTTTATTGGTATGACACCTAATCTTCGAACTTCTTTTTGAATCCAGCTTTGCATAAAAGCTTATAAAGGTTGCATTCACAAAATCACTCTCTCATCTCTGAACGTAGGTACTCTGTCTTCATTGGAGTATGCTCTGTATGTTCATACCCATACTCTACTCTCGGAGTAAGTTTGTGAACGCAACCAAAACGTTTTATGGTCAATCTCAAGCTCCTGATCTGCGTTAAGAACACTAACGGTCAACTTCGATGACTTTTTTGATTTTACCGACATTTTCGACATATGTGAACTTAATCGACGAAATCAAAACTGCATGTGATTAGCTATTGCAGCATCTGGACCATAACCACCATTGACAATTTCAGTCGCTTGGCTTGTATTTTAGCTTTAATTAAAGAGAACTGAAAAATACATCGAATTTTTTCTTTGTTTACCTCCTTCCATTTTTGACACCCTGTAACTCATAACTGAATTTATCCAACAAAAAAAAAAACATCTTTTTGCGAGAAATGTCACCTTGAAAACGTGCATAACTCTGAAATTGTTCAGATCTCGTAAAGTATCGATCACTACACTGTCCTCCTGAAATTAGATGATCTGCAGAAGCTATCGAAAAGAGAAAATTGAGCTCAAGGTCTTCTGAATAGCTTTTAGTTGAAAAAAGTGTTTTGTTTAGGTTATTCACAATAATTTCACAACATTTTTGCTTGGTGGAAAGATTAACTACCCTACCAGGAACCCCATAAGAAAAAATCTTAAAAACTGAACTCCTGTTTGTGAATAGGCTATCTGTCTTCATCGTCAATAAATACGAGAATAAAAGCTGAAAAACAAGTTGCAGAAGTGTTTTCATATTCGATAAAAAATTTCTTTCCAGCGTGAAGTAAAGATTATTTTTCTTCAAGTTACAGTCTGTCAAAAGTCACCTAAAATTTTTTTGATGTGAGCTGCATCAAAAAAAAAAATGTTTGATTGTTCTTTCAAGAGTATATTCTCTATTGTTACATTTCGCATCAGTCTTTCTCAATAAACCCTGAATGTAAGTAGAGTCTTCAAATTTAAAACCGGCTACCGATATCATATCTGACCCCAATACAACGAGGCAGTCTCGACGATACAACCGAAACATTGAAACAAAAAGCAATGTAATAATTTGCAATTGTTCAAAGGAAGCACAGATCACGGTTGCTATATATTTCGCTGCTGTGTAGTCATTGTTGCACTATATGCGGTCCATGACAAAAACAAAAGAAATGCTGCTTATTGTTAAGCTGGGTTCAGACGGTCAGATTTATACTGATCCATTTCTTATCATGTTATATTTTTTCCTGGTCCGTCATGATGAGAAATTGTTATTCCGGTTCTTTTCGTTTGGCTGTGGATGTTCCCATCATGGCATTAAGTCATGGTAACATATGTAACTGGATTGTTTTCATTAATTGTTTTTTCATTATTCATTTTACATAAAATCATTCTCAAAGCTCAATGTTAGATTTTGGCATAATATACAGGGTGAGTCAAACATGTGTACCGAGCTTTCTAGGGGCGATATTTCATTGAAAAATAAGTATAGATGATGAATAAATTCATGGCCCAAAATGCATATAAAGGGAGACATATCCTTCCAAAGATAAAATTATAAAAATTTCTCCGCATAAACGGAGAAGGCCACCAGATTGAAATTTCGTGCATATATGTATGTTGTTAAAATACATTTTTTCATTACACTTCTACATTTCTGATATTGTTATGAAGGGTGTTTTTAGAGGGTAAGTCATGATTTTTTTGGAAAAAAAAAAATCGGCATTTGATGGAACGGAAAAAATTACATGAAAAATGTACTGTTGTATCATTGACAAAATTAAGAACAGAATTGTTCATGACCTGCTAAAAATCGTTATCGATGAATGAATCTGCTGACATCATGTGACTACGAAAACTCAAATATCTCGAAAACGGCTCAATTTTTTATATTTGGATAAGAGTATCTTTTTCATGTAAGTTTTTTCGCTCCCTCGAATGCTTTTATTTTTCTCACCAAAACTCTCTAAAAACATCCTTTATAGCAATATCAGAAATGTAAAAGAGTTATGAAAAATGTATTTTCAACAACATATATTCACGCACGAAATTTCAATCAAGTGGAATTCACCGTTTAGAAGTTGTGCGGAGAATTTTTTTAAATTTTATTAACTTTGGAAGGATATTTATCTCCCTTAATATGCATTTTGGGCTATGAGTTTATTTATCAAACTACACTTATTCTTCAATGATCACCCCCAGAAAGCTTGGTCCACATTTTTGACTCACCCTGTAGATCAATGGCAAATATTTTCGTCTATACAGGCATAGTTTTTGACGTAAAGGACCATATTTTTTAACAGTAGATCGTGGAGGTCAAAAAAACAATTTACTCCTCTACCACTTTTTCCGATTCGGCTAAGATTAATTTTGAGTTTTTATAATGAGCTATGCCACCCCTGGAAAACTCTTCCATTTCCTTCGAAATAAGGAGCTAAATTTATTACACTAGTGGCATTTCACAACAGGGTTGTCTTCAGCTAAAATATCGAATTTTTGTAATTTCACAGATATTTTTTATTTATGAGTATCAAATTACTCAAGAACGGCGCATTATCCAAGAAAATACGAGGATGGATTGATAAGTACCCGTGTTTGGCAACAGAGGGAACTGTAGATAAAAAATCTGTATACTATCTTTCAGTACCATCCTTCAAACGACATCTGTCAAAATTTCGCACCAATTCATCGAGTGGTTTTGATTTACCGACATTTCATAGTAAACAACTTCGTGATATTTTGAAAAATAGAAAAAGAGCAATATCGTTCAGTGATTCGATTCCTTTATTTGGAAGGGAAAGCGTTCGAGGAAATTAAAGATCGGTTGGTAGCTGTTTACGAGGACCGTACACCTTCAATGACGACCATCAGATATTGATTCAATGAATTCAAACTGGGCCAAACATCAGTCTTCGACGAGGACCGCTCAGGACGTCCGAAAGAGGTGAGTACGGAGGATATGGTCGTTAAAATCCATGATATAGTGTTGGCCGATCGCCGAGTGAAGATAAGAAAGATTGCTGAGATGGTAGACATTTCATACTAACGCGTGCACAATATTTTACATCAACATTTGGAGATGAAAAAGCTATCGGCAAGATGGGTTCCCCGTTTGCTGACAGTGGATCAAAAACGAAATCGTGTGACAACTTCGAAGGACTGTCTGCACCTATTTAAGGCGAATCCAAACCAGTTTCTGCGGCTTTTCGTAACCGTTGACGAAACCTGGATCCACCACTATACACCAGAAACCAAGGAACAGTCGAAGCAGTGGACTTCTCCAGGCGAACGTGCTCCGAAAAAGGCGAAGGCGGTGCCATCGGCCGGAAAGGTTATGGCCACTGTTTTTTGGGATTCCCAAGGAATAATCCTCATTGACTACTTGAAAAAGGGAAAGACAATAACAGGGCAATAATACAGTGAATTATTGGATCGATTTGGCGCCGAATTCAAGGAAAAACGCACCCTTCCGTACCGGACAAAATTGCTCTTCCACCACGACAACGCACCAGCTCATTCATCAGCAGTCGCCACTGCAAAATTGATCGAATTGGGCTACGAATTGCTACCTTACCCACCATATTCACCAGATCTGGCACCGTGTGACTTCTTTGTGTTTCCAAACATGAAAAAATGGCTCGGCGGAAAGCGGTTCACGTCAAACGAGGATGTCATCGCTGAAACGGAGGCCTATTTTGTAGAGTTTGAGAAATCATATTTTTTACAAGGCATGAAAAAGTTGGAATATCGCTGTTCTAAGTGTATTCAGCGAAAAGGAGACTATGCTGAGAAATAAATATGAAAAATTTCAAAAAATGGAGTTTTCTTTCCAAACACGGGTACTTATCAATCCAGCCTCGTATGGAGAATATGTACTTTTATTTTCAGAATGGTCAAATATTCATTAGTACAGCGTTCGACTAACCTTTAAGAGTTGGGTTCCTCGAACATCAAGCATTTTTATGGTATATGATGATCATAATGAAGAAACTGAAAGATGTATATGGAATTTTTCATCCGGAGAAGATTCATCCTATCGATGAAAAAGTATATTCCGAAACTCAATCCTCCTTCGATGGAATCATTTGTGAGATTCTTAGAAAATAACTGAAAATTATTACTTTTTTTATGGAAATTCAATAGCTTGTTTCTTCGCAACCCAATTTAAAAAAAAAGGTGCAAGGAAAAAGTTTTTCCTTCGACCTTAGGAATCTTCTGTTCAAATGTACATTGTTTGTAAAAGTCAAAGATTCACCCTGTGTAATTTATGATAGTCAGGCAGCTTCAACCTACCACAATTTTAATGAATAATACAGTGTCTGCTAATCAATTACAAGAATCAGAGCCTTGCCAAGGAAAGTGTAGTCGAATCAAACTGAAGATGAAATAAATTGAAGCAACAATCAGCTGTCTATGAGTCCTTTCTGCAACTACTAGTAATATATTATTTTGCGTACACTAGGTATTTTACAGCTTCAAAAAAATTTTCATTATCTTTCGCGATTGCTGTTGGGCCTGTCGTAAATATTTTGAACTGGTGAGGAGAGAGGCCTCTCTATGGAAGGAGTAACAAAAGGTCATCTTCAATCTCCAGCGATGACCAGCGATGCTAAGTAGGTATGTGTGATGGCCGCAGTAGGTTAAGGTGTTGATGTGGAGACGTTTCTGCTCCTGAGAGACCTGAACACAGGGCTATTAGAGTCATTCGGGGCAACTGTGCGCACTTTTGTCTTTCAAGCCATACCCTGTTTCAGATGTTGAAGCTAGGAAAATATAAACATATTCATAAGATAGAGAATTTTCTAATCTATAAAAACACATCAAAAAGCAAACAAACAAAAACTTTTTTTTCCGCAAAAATAAATTCAATTGTAAAAGTCGGAGTGCGTTTACATGCCCCGTATTGCGGGTAAGTGTGCGCACCCTCACGGAGTAAGTGAACGCAGTGCTTAGTGAACCACACAATCAAAACAAATTACAAAATAATGTCATCAAAATGTTACAATATTAGAGAAATGCTGTTTATTGTCAATACAGAAGCGCCTTTTTACAAACAGTGCATTATTGTTCGTGCCACAAATCCTGGTGAACACAACACTTGATACATTCCCCTGTTGGTGGCTCTTCATATTTTTCTGAACAAATAGGACAATATTGATCGAGGCTTAACCAAGAAAATCAACAATGTCATAATTTATTCCTCACTGAACTAATGCCCATATAATGAATTTATGCGCACACTTACCCGCGCACACTTTCCCCAGTAAGCCAAAATTTGAATTGACGTTCTTATAGAGTTGATCAGCTAAGAGAACCTAAAATTTTTCATTAAATATTTAGGTTAATATGCCCATGATCGAATTAAATATTGTTTAACACTGTCGGACTCGGATCTTGGACCTGGCAGAATTTGCGGAGATGCTAAAAATTAACAAGAAAACCAGTGAATTTGATTGATTGCAAATAACAAGTTAACGAAACGTCGCACTCATATGAAAAACTAATTTGCCGATTCTGCGCCTTTGCTTCACCCAAATGAACCCCTCTTTCATACATTGCATAGTCGAGATATACGCACTGCGCACACTTATCCACTGCGCTCAGTTACCCCGAATGACTCTATAGATCTGAATCGTGATTATGTTTCCGATATCACCGCATTATGAAAGAATTTTTAAATCATCTGTGTGCAACCGCCTTTAGGACTGACGATGAGAAACAAATAACGTGGAAAGTAAGTCGGAAGTGACCACTTGCGACATTATTGTGATGTGTCTTTCGTGATCAGAATCGCCAACTAACAAATCACGTTTATGATGATTTCATTTTACATGCACGTATTTGCTGTTGTAAGCAAAATGGTCTGGTTGCGCCGGTTGCGGACAACATATTATTACCACTTATTGAGGTGGAAATAAAAAGAAGGTTTCGTCCATTCTAGAAATTATTCATAATTACGTGCAAATTGGCGATGATTAATTTTTTCTTTATAGCCTTAGTTATCGCATCTTTGGCCCTCATTTCTGTTCTGCGAAACGGAATCTGTAGAAATTTCACAGGAATGTATGAAATTTGAGAGCCCTTTTCTTAAACAAGCATGATGAATAATGGGATTTGACTCAGATATCATTGAAAACACTTTTGAATTTAATTCATTCAAGACTTTTCACTACGTTCCATTATTTTATCCTCGTAGAACCTAAGATTTCAACGATAGCTAGCCCTGAATGGAGTAGAGTTTTCCATTCGAAAATTATATAAAACTAGCTGACGCGGCAAACCTAGTTTAGCCATTTAAATTATTTCTAGGGTAGATAATAATAACTAACTCATCGTGATTGCTCGATTGGTCGTAAGAAAAAGTAATGCCTTTTTTTATGTTCTGTACAATTTTTTTTGGGAATATTTTGTTATATAAACCTTGCCCTAACAATAATAAACACAACAAAAAAAAATTGTCCAATTTGGTGCGATCGTTTGAACAATGAAGCATTTTGAAGTAAACCATAGATCCTCTTTTATTAATATGTATAAAGTTTTTTAAGTGCTCAATACGAAAGATGAGCATTAGTTATCGGTGAAGGTGCTTGTAACGTACCTGTATCATCCCAGATCATTGTAAGTGGTTATAAATCATCTAACAGATCTAGTCTGCTGTACACTCCTTGTCAATAAATCTTTCCTGAATGAGGTAATTTACTTCCTGAGCATAAATGAGTACAAAGTAGAAATTTCTTAAGATGTAAAGAGGCAAGTTATTGTTTTTCAATTTAAGCCTATTTACTTAGCCCAAACTTTTGTAATTTCAGATTTTTGAGGAGAAAATATCCCAATAAATGCTTTGAAGTAGAATCGTTGATGAAGAATGCGTGGTCAAATTGAATTCTGTTCGTTCGTCCCTTCCTCCGGCTTGCCAACCCTGAAAACAACAGCTGGGAAGTTGAAATAAATTCTAAATATTCCAGAGAATAACGATTCAATGAAACTGAAACTACACTCTTTCCAGTTATAATTCAGAAATAACCGATTGAATATCAGTAAGCATCAAATGTAAATTCACATCAGACAATTTTCAATTGGTTATTTGAAATTCAGTTGCATTCATTTCAGAAATCGTCAATTGTATTTTAGAAAATATCATTTATAATTAAAAAAAAATATCTGAATTAAGTATGCGTTCAAAGACACCTACTACTGAGTACTGACGATGAAAAAGAATCGGAATTTTCAGAAGAATTAAGAGATTGGAAAAAAATAAGGTAGGTATCCATTTGTAATAAGGAAATAGGATCGCGTTCGGGCTTTCTGCAAAACCCTATATATGTTGAAAGAATTTTTTTCAACAATAGGTATATTTCGAATCATAAAACTGGTTTCTGAAATTAAATTGACTAATGTGAATTACATTCGACGGATTCTGAACAAAATGTGACTAAACTGAATTCCATATAGAGTCATTCGGAATGACTGAGCGCAGTGCGTATATCTCGACTATGCAATGTATGAAAGAGGGGGTCATTTGGGTGAAGCAAGGCGCAGAATCGCCAAATTAGTTTTTCATAGGAGTGCGCCGTGCGACGTTTCGTTAACTTTTTGTTTGCACTCAATCAAATTCACTAGTTTTCTTGTTAATTTTTAGTATCTCTGCAAATTATGCCAGGTCCAAGTTCCGAGTCCGACAGTGTTAAACAATATTTTATTCGATCATGGGCATATTAATCTAAATATATAATAAAAAATTTTACGTCCTCTTAGCTGCCCAACTCTATAAGAACGTCAACTCAAATTTTGGCTTACTGGGGACAGTGTGCGCATTGCGCATAGATTCATTGTATGGGCAGTAGTTCAGTGAGGAATAAATTATGACATTGTTGATTTTCTTGGTTAAGACTCGATCAATATTGTCCTATTTGTTCGGAAAAATATGAAGAGCCACCAACAGGGGAATGTATCAAGTGTTGTGTTCACCAGGAATTGTGGCACGAACAATAATATGCACTGCTTGTGAAAAAGCGCTTCTGTATTGACAATAAACAGCATTTCTCTAATATTGTAACATTTTGATGACATAATTTTGTAATTTGTTTTGATTGTGTGGTTTACTAAGCAATGCGTTCACTTACCCCGTGAGGGTGCGCACACTTACCCCGTGAGGGTGCGCACACTTACCCGCAATACGGGGCATGTGAACGCACTCCGACTTTCACTAGTAAATGTTTTTTTGCGGAAAAAAAACGTTTCTGTTTGTTTGCTTTTTGATGTTTTTTTATAGATTAGAGAATTCTCTATCTTAGGAATATGTTTTAATTTTTCCAGCTTCAACATTTGAAACAGGGTATGGCTTGAAAGGCAAAAGTGCGAACAGTTGACGGTTTCTGTACAAAACTAGACTGATCTGAATTTGAATTGATTATTTCTGAACTGAATTACAATTTGAAATGGTGTAGTCAGTATGTAGCTTTTGCTAAATTCCGTAAGGATCGTATTCTCCGAAATTTGTGCCTACATATAGGAACTTTGTCCTATATATCCTATATTCGCTCATTTGAGCAATTTGATAGTCAGCCTTATAAATATATGAGGATATTTGTTGTGATGATGCTTAAACTTACGCAATCATAGAATCTGATATTTTATTGATTTTTGATTCATATCATAGACGTGTGTGCCATAAAAAATGTTTATTCTTACACATAGCAACCTTTCTTTTTGTAACAAAGATTCTTCGGAAAGATAACGTTGCAATTTTGTTTCAGAACAACGTTGTTAAGATACGAATGTTGAACGTTGAATTGGATTCTGGAATACCACGTTGAATTTCAAAGTTGAGGTAACGTTGATCAAATGAAACGAGAGTTTCATCATCAATTTCTAATAGAAAACGAATATTGCAAGGTATCTGAAACAAACAGATACTTTGGAAAAATCTCTGATATCAGTACATTGCCTCCCTGGTTAGGTGATATCTATTCATTAAGCTGAATCAAAAATTTCCTCTTTGTGCGAATCAATTAGTGTTGTCTATTCCCTGTTCTACGGATCCTGATAAAACTATAGTCGGAAAGTTGCATTATTTTCGTATCCTCAAATTTTTTCCTTTCAGTGCCTGTCCAACTTAAAAGTCAATTAAATAGACAAAAATTATACTGTAATGAAAAGAACTATGTTTGAATGAACTTGCGTTTGTTGAATGGTTGGTCGGTAAATTGTTTTCAATATTACCCAGATTCTTTGAACGAATAAACGATGTCTGATGCAATATGCACTTCAAAAAAAAATAGGCTCGGTACAGGAATAACTTATATTCTTGATTATGCACACACTAGAGGCCATCATGAACGATGAGAATTCGAATTGCAACGCAAAACGCATAAACGAACTGACTTCAAGTTCAAGTCGAGAAGAGCTTCAAAGTGTGCAAAAGTTAGAGTTTTGCAAACAGGAAATTATAGAATAAAAGTGGCAGAGACACGACATTTAACGACACGTTTCAGAATGGTTGCAAAAATAAAGGGTTGCTGAATAATTTCGTATCAAACGCTGATGTAATGTTTCCTTCCTTTTATTGAATATACGTTGAGCATGCTAGAGATATAAGCTAAGGACACATTTGGTATTGGTGGATACAGTTACGAATTGAATCACTTACGTTGATTAAAATTGAAATCAACGTAGACACGTTATGAAATTTAACAAATAACCTCCAACCAACGTTAGCTAACACATATAAATGTATAATACATGTGTAGGTATGTGTTCATTGAGATGTCCTAAACTCTAAACTAGTCTAAACCAAAGAGATAGTAAATTAACATTAGCATGTTCGTGTTTCTTCTGAAATATTGACTAAAACATCAAGAATATCTTATAACAAACAAGAGACAAAAAGTCGTATAGTCTAAACGCTATATAGCACTCCATTTTGTGGTTGACAAGAAATGAACAGAAATTTTAGCTCAAGTTTGGGAAACTTAAGGTTTTTGATGGTCTCAGGCAAAATGTCCTGAATACTAAAGAATTAAGGAAACTGAATTATGTGATTTCCCTTAGTAGGAGATTTCTATACCAGTACATTATTCTCTTTCGCTATCACAATAAGGTGAAAATTTTGTGGTTGACAAGAAATGAACAGAAATTTTAGCTCAAGTTTGGGAAACTTAAGGTTTTTGATGGTCTCAGGCAAAATGTCCTGAATACTAAGGAATTAAGGAAACTGAATTATGTGATTTCCCTTAGTAGGAGATTTCTATACCAGTACATTATTCTCTTTCGCTATCACAATAAGGTGAAAATAGCATCCTAATAAAATCATGTTTTTGTTTCTTCAGTTTAGCATTTCTATCACCGTCGTCAGTGACCTTTTGGGAGTAAATTCTCCGTCAATCTTCCTATCGACTCTTCGACTCCCATATATACATTTATTTCTTATCTGATCAAATTCGACTGAAATCGTTCAACTTTAGTCCAACTGCGAAGTCCTGCTGCGCCGAAAGTGGCTGCTAACAAATGACTTGACCTCTCAGTGACCTTTGACGCGTTTTTCGCAGGGGCGCATAAGTACCTTGGTCGTTTGTCGGCTCCACTGACTAATTTCCTTCAAGAGAGTGCTCCTAAGTCCTATCTAGATACCGCACGATAATGAATGTAAATGTGTGTATTGAGTGAGTGTTAATAATTTGTATAATTCATCAGGAATAAACGATACGCGAAGTGTCGGATTTCTAGCGTTGCAGGAATAATTCGAATCGTTTTGCCGCCGTGCCATAAAGATTCCATGAAATAGCATCGTTGCACCGTGAGTAGAGGTGCCATCAGTTGCCTGAACATGGACCGGATTTCACGCAAAGTTCTCAGCAAATTGTCTGTTGGCTTTTTACCAATCATGCTACATATAACAAATTTTTACAAAATATCCTTGGAATATTTATTTCGTTGTTTGGATAAGGACGTAAAGAAACTGTTTGAGTTTCAATAGACGCACTGAAAACGGTGTTTAGCATTTCTTCCGCCTTTTCATGCGTTGAAATTCATTTGTAGTAAAATTACAGAGATAAATAACGAAACTAACGAAAGGAAAAGGAAAACTTTATTAAGATATCAGATATCAAGACCGTTTTAGATTTCTATGGGGATGGCTGTGCACACCAGAGGATAAATTATTAAATAAATCAATCAGGAGTACTACGGTGTGAAATTTATTTATGTCAAAAACCAAGCGCTTTCGGTCTAAAACAAGACCATCATCAGGGTTTTCCTAGAAGGGTGAAAGAGGTTGTATAATACAAACAAATACATAGATATAGTAGTTACCCGTCTAGGAAACTATCGCAATTGTCGGCGAGTAAGTAAAGGCATCGCAACAATAGATCAGGTACACTCAAAATGGTAAAACTAAAAATTTCAGAAATATATAAAAATCATATCAACGACGCGTCGTTGAAATTTTTAGTTTTACCATTTTGAGTGTACCTGATCTATTGTTGCGATGCCTTTACTTACTCGCCGACAATTGCGATAGTTTCCTAGACGGGTAACTACTATATCTATGTATTTGTTTGTATTATACAACCTCTTTCACCCTTCTAGGAAAACCCTGATGATGGTCTTGTTTTAGACCGAAAGCGCTTGGTTTTTGACATAAATAAATTTCACACCGTAGTACTCCTGATTGATTTATTTAATAACGTTTTAGATTTGTTTCACATTTGAAATATTTTGATCCTAGGATTAATTATAAAAAAAACTTTTGAGGCTTAATGCTTCAGCAATACCAATAATAGTTGATACCTGAATAAGCAAAAATTAAATTTCGTCATGAAACATAGTACACAATTCTTCTATTGAGATTATTTTATCTGAAATTTTTTTGGGAAATTGTCCAATAGTTTCTCTAGTAGGATATTTATGATTTTTGCTGGTATTCAATATTTTGTCCCACCAAAAAGAATGAAATGCGAATACTAGCTCATAGTAACCATATTTCTGATCTCAAGTTCTTTATATCAGAATACTGTATTTAGAGTAGAAGAGAGAATTTTTTAACACGGTGTTAGCACCAGTTTATTTCGAATACCTAGTGAGTAAAATGGTCCACGAAAAATGGATGCACATTTTCAAGATATTGATGAAAAAATTAGCCTCTTCTATTAATTTATTAATCAGTATCAATACTAACGAAATTCAATTTTTTTTTTGTTCATTCAGATGTTCGTTCCTGTAGATTACGAATTTAATGTGATAACCAAAAATGGTTTCAATTCAGAATGACTTGTTTTGAATCGTTTGATTCCCAAAATTAAAACTATAAAACTATGAATTATAAATATTTCATCAATAGGACAAAATGACACTTTTTTCTCATACCATTTTTTCCGATTCGGCCTGATTGAAAGATATGGTCATTCTAAGCTTTCATAATGACCTGTGAAGTCTCTGGAAAAACAAAATTACCTTCAGAATATCTAACTTAATATGTGACACATATACACATCTGTGGACCTTTTGAACAAAGTTGTATGCAGCCAAAGTACACAATTTTTCAAATTTCACAGATATTTATTAATTTTTGGACATCAAATTACTCGAGAACGGTGCATTGTAGGAGAAAATAAAAAAAATACTTTATTTCACTAAACATTCGAATATTCATCAGATCGACTCCAACTTAGTTATATTTATTAACTAATGTTAGTTATATTGTCAAGAGTTGGGTTTTTTGAATTTTTGTTATTTATATGGTACGTAAAGGTCATAATGAGAAAACTAGAAGACATCTTCGAAAAAGATTAATCAAATGAAAGAAAATCTATATTCCGATATTAATTTTATTCGATAAAACAGGTCGTGAGATAGAACTGAAAATAACATTCTTTTATGGTTTTTCACCATCCTGTATCTTTTATACTGAGCCGATACGGAAAAATGGTGAAATAAAAAAGTTTTTCTTCTGACCTCAAAAATCTACTATTGAAATATTTTTACGAGTTAAAGACTCACCGTGTATACACTTATAAATGCTCTTTTCCCTAGCTGTGCTTTGTAACTCACAATGTATTTTTACTTTCTAGGTGACAGGTGTATCTAAAGTACTGAAAATAATTATTGCTTGTGATATTATTCTTCATTATTTGTTTACGAGATTCCATTACAGAATTCTATAACAGAATTTTGACGAAAAATTTTCAGTTGGAATCCTGACAATTCAAAATAATATTTCTTGAGTTTTATTCACAGACTAGTAGATAGCACTGAAACGTTAAATTTAAGCCTTGAATTATCTATGTTTTTTTGAAATAGGTATGTAATATGTAAGGCAACCACGATCCAAAGAATTGCAACTCGTACAGTTTCCTTTTAATATAAGTGCAATTCATACAAAGGGCAATTTTTTTTCAACCTAGTGTTTCCGATGTTGGATGAATCATACAAAAATACAAAACAAAATGCATACCCCCTTCTAAATAGCCGTCAATAAATAAAATTCATCATAATAATCAAAACGTTTCTCACAGACCGTCAAATATCACACAATCGAGCACACAATAGAGCTCATCTAGCATAAAATTACCGAATAATGTGAATTGAGCACTGTTCATCTACTAGAGGCATATGGAAGAGATTTCGAAAAATAGACATCTCTGGAGGAACAAACCAAATTACAGTGGAAGTTGAAAGATATCAATGCCCATCCCTATTGTCACAGCATCAATCTACTACAGAATAAAGTACCATAAAATTCAATGAAAATAGAGAAGACGGTACTGCAAGGACCGCAGTCAAGAACATCAAAGAGAACACCATTAATTCCGACAAGAAGTGCGGATAGATCAGGAATCCAACCGATACCAAGGAACTGAGGGGGAGACAGGATCCGATCGACATCAGTAAGTCGAGAAGCAGCCCAGATCCGACCATAACTATGAACCCGAAAACGGGGAAACTCCAACAGAGCTCAATCCTATTGATACAGACGTGTTTCATAGGGCTACCAATGCTTCGCACAAACACAATCAAATCTGTGATGATTTTTGTGATAAAATGAATACAGTGTGTTTTCATCAAGGTGAAAACATTGTCTGTATATCAGATAATAAACGATAGAGGATCGTATTTAGCTCTATTTAATCGATAATTTTTTCATCTTCGTTATTTTGAAAGTTTTGTATGGGCAATTTTCGGTGAAACGCTTCATTGTGGTCACTTTCACCAGATGTAAAAAAGCACTCTGTATACAGAGTGATTCTTTGTCCCCAACATAGATATATCTTAAAAGTAGATTCTTACGGCCAAAAAAAAAAGTATTTTCTACTCAGCATTTTTGATCTGAGTAGGCCAGAATGAAGCATTAGCATTCAGCTAACGTACCAAATTTTTTGATTCCATATATTTTCGAAAAAATACGATATACATATAGCTATAGAGTTTGCTTTATAGAATTCTTGTTCATTATACGAAACTGTTACTTTTTATAACTGGGTGTTCATAAAAGATCCTCAAGTTGGATTAATCGAATTCACCAAAACTCAAGATTTTAAATAACAACCTAAATTTTTCATTAGTTCAGTCTATTCGACGTAACAAAAGAGGGGTTTGCCAAAGTAACTCCTTTATCTGTTATAGTTATGAAGGAAAAACTTGAAATAAGAGAAAACAGCAATTTCAATTAGTCCATGACTTTTGGAAACTGCAGAAGGAAACTGAACTTCGATGTTTCCATAAATAATGTTGACATTTCATAATGTGTTCAGTTGTATCTCATTAATTATTCGTTGCGATTGTTGAGAATCCATAAATAATTCATGAAATATCAATCGCATCATTTAATTTTATTTTCCTACTGTCTTTTTCAGAAATCACAAAATAATCAAGCAGTTCGAAATTTCAGTTTTCTTTTATTTCAAGTTTTAAAGTGTTTCTTTGATAAATCTGAAAGTTTTCGTTCACATGAAGGCTTCATTTACGTATCACACCCTCTTTTTCACGCAAAATCGCTTGTGATAATAGAAAATATAGGTTGTAATTTGAAAATCTTGGGTTTTGATCAGTTCGATATATACTTACATACAAATCGATAATCTTCTCATATATCCTGTACATTTTCGGTCTAAACAGCAAACTGTACAAACTGTATCGTTATATTACATATTGGCAAAATTTAAATGTTCATTAATTTTTTCGAAATAAACCTACTCAGCAGAAATCTCTTTGACTTTCGATTTTGACAATTTTATATGTGACTCAAAATACGTCATGAAATGTTGAGTTTTTTCCCAATATATGACAAAGTGTTCGAATTGCCATCAAATCAGTAACCTCACGAATCAAATATATACTGGCTGTTTTCGGTGTAACCGGACATTGCAAAGATCAGAAAATAATTTAGGGAGAAAGTGCATCACACCTATTTTCAGCTCAGAACTGCGATTATTTTTCCATAAAACGTCTAATAGGCCATCGCTGTGGTAACCCTATAACATACATAGAGATACGGATACCATCATGAAATTGGCTAAGTAATAGAAAGAGAGAAATGATTGTCAGGCCAATACCTGTCCCTTTTCTGTTGACATAGACGTAAGTGTGGACCAATCAAAGTAACACAACTAGCTGACCTGATATTCAGTTTATCCATGAAAACTTTTATGGCCGTATTTCATGTACATATGGAAAGGGAATGCTCAGTCCATGTCTTTGTGTCTATGCTCTATAAGCATCAGAAGCTTTTGATACTACTCAAAATTTGTTCAAACAAAAAATGAAATACATGAAAAAAAAATGCTTTTCATATTATTTATGCATAAAATTCAAAGATATATTAAATATATTCCATATTAACGACTTACAGGAATCAAATTTGGAAGTTAGCTTATACCAACTAACTGTCACCCTATTACATTTTCCAAGATTCTGAAATGTTATCATGAAGGGATGGGAAGATAAACCTCCTAGCTCCTAGTTATTCAGCAACAGAACTTCTTCATTAATGGATGTTCCGATGTTTTTTAAATCAAACAATTAATCAAAGAAGGAAAATATAAGATCGCCCTTTTCTGAAGTGACTTTTTCTCCCAAAATTGTTAGTGTGATAACCAAATAATGAAATACATACAAATAAGAATCTTTGCACTTAATTCTAATTCAGAATGAAAAGATAACACACGTAAAAGGTTGCCTTAGGTGATTGAATTTTATTTATTAAAAAAGTGTTGAAGCACCAAAATGCTTAATATTATACCTAATAGTTGATTTTCCCACCCTATCATCATGAAATTTCGGATTTGAGAAAACTGTCAAAAAGTAGCGTTTCACTAGAGTTAGCTAGTTCTAGTTAATTCCAAAATGAAAAAATGAGTGCTTTTTGCAATAGTTCGTTCAGTTTGTCAAGATATAACAAAATTGTTAAATAAAAACATAATATCACTACAAGTATTTGAATCAATTGTGAAAATCTCAATTATGATATCCTTCTGGTTAATTCATAAAATACTATTTTTCTCTTCCATCAAATCCAATGAAAATGATTCAGGAGTTTCAATCGTGAAGTACCAATTACCATAGCAGAGACAAACTGACCATAGTAACAAAATTTGCCTGCACTCTTTTACTCCACTTCGTTTTTCTAATTATTAGTAGATATTTATTACTTCCGAATTGAAAACATTTCTTCATCAATTTGAAGCACCTGGCGAACAAAAATTTTTGACAGAGTACAATATAAATGTAAATCGAGACCCTTGGCGTGTCATTTGATATGCAACTTTGGAAACAATGTGGTCTGAGGCCGTAAGTACTATACTAATTGTAATTTAGCAAAGATAAATATGTTCAACTTCATTTTACTGAATGTGTTAATTTTTTTTCATTTCATTTTTTTATCACTTTAGGAAGAACAGGACGAAGATCTAGAAATCTGAACTTCGTACGAAGCTCTGGGCCAATTCCGATAGTGAATTATTCATATATCTCGGTCAGTCGTTGCATGAAAGCCGCCATCTATTTATAATATTGTACGTGCAGGGAACCCGGAAGGCGTGTCATTTTCCCGATACGAAAAAACCACAGACGCGCACTAAAAATGCTTATAAGTTCACGGATTTGAACTTTGATCCCGCAGATGTCGCGCGTTTTTGCAAATAGGAAATGGTCGGCCTCTAATTAAGCGAACTCACTGAATAGTTCATGACGATCTAACGGTAATCGATTCATTCAATATAAATATGATTTTAATTTAAACCAAGTGCGCGCCTCATTATCATCATGGACAAAATGTAATAAATACTCGAGGAATTGGTAATGGAATATAGTGCCGTACTGGATCGCCAAAGACCACCTACCATCTTTGTTCGCGAGGAGTAGTTGCTTGTAAATAAAATATCATCGAAATATGACTTTTTCCGACGAGCGTGATTGAAGTAGTAATTTCTCCAAAATACAAAATTGACAATAAGTTTTCCGCGCCATCTCATTGTCAAATGTGTTTTCACTGGCCAAAATGTAGTCGGTTTTTAGTACTAGAGATATGAGGTCGTTTCTTTTCTTTCTACTCTATAATATTTGGTGCTAATGTAATTTATCTTGTCAGTTACAAAGTTCACTGGAATTTAGCATTGCATTGCAAGTGATTTTTTTCATTATGCGGTCAGAAAAAGTTGCGTAAGCATCAGTTGCCATGTGGCGAGAATTGTAACAGATTATCTCGATGAGATGAACACCCATCGATTAGATTAAAGCCTCCACGTAGCCCCGATCTAAGCTCAATTGAGCACGTGTGGGACATGTTAGGGAGGCTTATTCGCAACCGTCAACCAGAAACCATTCGAGCTCTCAGAAGACCACATGGAGGCAATATTCAAAATTACAATGTTGTGTTCATTTTTCACAATTTTATCTGTATATTCTTAATGTGTTATGTTATAAACTGCGTAGTTTCGTTTGAAAAATCTTATTTCCTTTCAGGCAAGACCTATTGATGTGAAGTAAACAAAAAGGAAAGTGTTAAGAGAAGATCAAGATTACAAACCTCTTTTAAAGACCTACCATTGTGTCACTAATTACCTCCACAGGGTGTTCAGAAATTCAGAGGAAATTGCAACTTTCAGTTCTACCCTGTGTGCCATCAAATTCAATTGAAATTTCTGCAGACTCGACATCAGGTGTTGAACTAGATGAAAGCGACTACAAATAGACAACAAAATGATCAAAATCGAGGCAACCTTAAAAAGTTATTTCAAAATGAATTTAGTGAAAGAATGTTCGGGTCCGGTTTTTTCTGTCCAGGAGTGTACCTAGGATATTAGTAAAACAGAAAGATATATTTGCGGTCGAAGGTATGTCCAGTGCCATAAATTAACTAGCATATTTGGTGCAAAAGTCTCTTCAGGCTCTTTTTATCGCAGTACTAGTTGATTCATTCAATTTTAGTTCCATTCTCTACTCTTTTTCGGCCTCTACGGTTCTTTGATATACTGAAACACGCTTTCGGACAATACGTCCCTGAAAGTTTATGATGCCTAACATCCTGGAATTATAATTATAGCGAATGGATATGCCCTTTGACATCTGAACCCTCTTATATCATCGCTGTATTATTGGCGTTAGATTGAAACCATTAAAAGCTAATTGTTTAATGATATCTGCTTGTTAAGTCTGTCAATATGTTTACGAGTATCTTTTAGAAGTAAGAACCTCTGGATGATTCATGGGAACTAATTTTGATCGGTCCCCTGGCCTGGACATGATACCTGAATATCTCTGGAAGAAAATAATTTTTTTTTGACAATTAATAGGTGTGTAACATGAAATATGGGAGTTCCAAAAATGGATCATTTGAACTCAGTCGTACTTCATTAAAGGAATTACCAATTTCCATTACCCAAAATAGTTGAGAGTGAGGCCGGATACTTCAAAAGGTGCTCTGGCACTTAAATGAAAAGGTTAGCTTAATAATAATAATTAATAATAATATTAATAATAGAAAATAAAAGGTCTTTCAAATTTCAACTATAATTTGAATAAACGGTCATGTTTTTCACTATGAAAAATATGAAGAGTGTGTGGATTCAAAAATCCTGACCGCCAGAATACAGAATTCTGGCAGTAGTGGAAAATTGAGAAAACGATCAGTCAGGACTTCACGAAGTTATTTGTTTATATTTATTGTTTTTTGAAGACTGTTTTATGTTTAAGGCAAAAAAAGCTATCTGAATCAGTGGTTTATTTTGAAAATCCGATATAAATTAACAGCTTCATTACGTTGAAATCATTCCTCAGATAATTCAATTCCAATTAGAGATGATCAACTATGCCGCATCAGTAAAATGGATGGAATTTCTAAAAAATTGATACCTACTCCTAACTTTTATTGATACATACTCATTTTCTCAACAATTTCTTTTTACTCACACTGTCTTCCTTACTATTGACTAATGCATAATTCTGACGATTTGATGCTTGTAAATCGGCGTTCAATTCGAGATTTTTTTTCAATTCTCAATTTTTAAATCACCATATAAGTTTGGGTCATTTCTGATCTCGAAAAAGGCACCAAAGATTTAATAAGTTAGCGAAGTAGTCTATAATTTTTAATACATCGTTTTTCTTAATGAAAATTGTTTCCTTTATGTTTTTTTTCTCGATATAAAAGCATTATTAGTTATAGTTGAAACACACCTAGGTTATGTTTAACGTGAATGGTCAAAAATTAAATCCTTTTGTTTTGATATTCATCATAAGAATCTTAAAAAAATGCCAACATTCTGATTTCCTCATGGATTTTTTTGAACATTTTAACTAATCATGAATTCTGGAAAGAGAATGGAGAAATATTCAAATGGAATAATTCTGCCAATATCCTCACCACAAAAAGGTTTCTGACCATTGAAACCTGGTTGTACGTTGAAATCAATTGATTCCAAACAATCTATAGATCATTGTTGAATATGGTAAATAGACCAACATGTAGTCGGTTTTTAGTATTAGAGATATCAGGGAGTTTCCTATCTTTCTGCTTTAGAATATTTGTTTCGAATATCCTTATCTGAATTATCGACTGAAAGGCAACTTATCGATGCTGATCTCTGAATCAAGCGTTGATTCTGTGACTCTGATCAGGCTTTGTGAAACCAGACATAGGGCGTAGTTCAATTCGACGAAATAGTTATTTTCCTAACCACCTTCCTCAAGAGTTAGGAACAATATTTTTTCTACGTTTGGGAAAATGACTCGGTGCTACTTGAAATACGCCCGAGAACATGGTTGAATGCGCACGTAGAAAAACTAGTTTTACCTGAACAAATTGCTCAAAATCTGGAAAGTTGTAAAAATGAATATCGAATACCTATATTCTACATACCAAATGAGATTTGTGTAAAAGTTCATTTTCTTCCAAAAAGAGAATACCGACTGTGTGTGGGATGCCTTGTCTTTGGTTATTAATAACGTGACGCTCTTCCTGTGATCAAGGAAATTTGTAATCTTATACTTATCTATCCGAATGAACTATACTGACTTTTATTGGACTCCCCACATAGACAAACCAATCTCTTTTGATTAGGATTATTTGAATACGCTTGCTGTAGGTAAACTTGAAGCGCCTATGAGCTTTTAGTAATTACCATCTTGTTACAAGATAATGGATTCACCAAGAGGAATTTCCTTGCTGTTTTGGCATAGAACGTAGTAGGCTGCTGGATTGATATTCACTGAACTCCTGGATAATTCATGTTTATGCTGCTGGAGACGATGAATCTGTACTTCATTTGAAGCTATGGAAATAAGGAGCATTAATCTCCAGAAACTTTTTAGTGGAAATAAGTAGTCAACAACCTATATATAACGTGCTTTCAAAAAAAGTCGTCGTCGGATGCGGTGTTCTGTGACTGAACGTATGTCTTTCCTTGAATTACTTCATCTTCCCAACTAGTTTCTTTCTCCCAACGTACGAAAAGTATTTCTTTCATCGATTCAGATTTTTTAACTTAACATTATTAGAATCTATGATGAATTTCAATATATACATTCAATCCATTCAGTACGGCATATTTGAACAATTTAGTTTTTCATGAATAATGGGCATAATATGTTAATTTTACCAGAAATAATATACCTGGACAACCTTTTTTGAAATATCCAAAAATTGAGGATTTCTATAATTGGAATGTAAAATAGCTCTCTTAAGTTTTCTAAATAATATCGAGGAATGCATAAAGTATTGATGCTGATTCTGTTCACCTATTTTACTGTAAAGTATCGGATTTAATCATTTCGTCTACTGCGAAAATTTGATTTATTGTAATGTAAAGTGAGACAATATTTTTTTCTACATAATTTTCATTACTCAGAATAACTCTAGTTAAAGAAAATCATATTTTTTTTTAGGATTATTAAAAATTATGTAGAAAACAAATTGTTTTGATTAACATTTACTGAGGTTGTCTATTAATTACTTAGAATAATTTTCATTAGGAGTGATAATGCAATAATCCAGGATTAATATGGGCGGAAAACGCTATCCTTGATCACGAATTGGCCCTGTGATGAAAAAAAAATAGTTCGAAAATTGTCAATTTTAGGTATTTTCATAAAATTCTAATTATTTTGAACACGGTACATTTTCGCTGAACTGTGTGTGTCATTCAATAGTATTTGGTCTATTCTATCGTGATCTGACGTTTGATTCACTAGTTTTGGGACAGCCTGTATTTAAAAACTTTTTATTTCATTTAGGATCGAATGCACTGGTACACGGGCCTCCATTTATTCAGAAGATCCGCTATTTTGGTTTCTAAGTATATTGTTTCTGAACAGTATATTCACATATGGCTTGAACCATTAATTTCGGAGATACAGGGTGATCATAGATTTCGGCCCAAATTTTCGATATCCATCAATTGAGAATGAGGGTCCGATATTGATGAATTTTGTATATTCGTTAACTTCCAATAACCCTTCGAGATGGAAAAAATGCAATTTTAAAATCACTAAGACAGTACTCGAAAGATTGAAATTTACGTATAAAATATCAAAATCTATATTTTCTGGATCAGCTAAAAAGGTGTTTGTTTTCAGAATTGAAAAATAAATTTTCTTGAATTCCTTATATTGATAGAATTTTCTTTATGAATTGCCATTCTATTTTTTCAAACTTACAATAACACAAAATAATTTTGTAGGATGTTAAGAAAGAGAGATAGCCCATATCAGTGAAACACATGCAAATTTTTTGCTTTACTAGAAGGAGATTTTGGAGCAACAAAATTCGATAAATATTTCAAAATAATCCTGAAGAATCGTTTTTCAATGATGAATTTGATTGGAGTATAGAAAATTCATGCTCAACTCAATTCATATAAAAATGAAGATAGGTAGTTGAATCTACCAGTTTTTAGAATTGCAGATTTTCGTTCCACACATTCATAGTAAAAACCTGATTTGCATTTAAAACATTCATCCTGTAAATAATCATCAAGCAAGAATTAAAAAAGTAATCAAAGAACCCCCTTTGCTGATCCACTTTGGTTTATTTTCATAAAAACCGAAAAATCCTAGTGATTCTTGGCAATTACAGTGGTACTTAATGGCGATTAACGCAACACGAAAAAGTTCAAATATGATTTTAATCGCATAAACGGCGGAAGTTCACGTTCAGGAATGAGTAGCAATCAGCCAGTAATTTTAATTCTTACATAGTAAATGTATAGATGTTATGTGGTTCATTCAATTTGTACCTTCCATTGATAGGCACTTTCTTGAATAAGCGCGTTCTTGATTCTATCGATTATGTTTCTGTATTGAGCTTTGCGGTACTCGAGAACTTATTTCATTCAATTGATTCTTTTCATCTAAATAATTCTGAAAATTGCGCTGGTAGTCATACATTGTATATATGTATCATACATGCCTTTTCAAATTTTATTCTATGAATTTCATAAAAATTTTTATGAACTTGTAATTTTGCCTATTGAGTGGCTCACAGATTAATGTTCATAGACTAACTAAAAAGAGAGTAGATAGCTCACTGGAGAAACAAGCTTCAGCACCATCTATTTTCACAGCATAGGTACCTACTAATTAGTGAAAAATGAGAGCTAATACGAATCTTCAACGATTTTCAATCCTCGTATTTTCGTATATGTTCAAAGCCACTGCTTTTTCTTGTGAAGCAAATTTAAGTATTAATTTTTTGTCCAAAAAAGTTTTTGATTTATTTTAGTCTATCGTGAATTCATAACGTTACAAGTGTGTCGAAGCGATTGTAAATTTGTAGTAGTAGTACAATTGTGAAAGATGTATTCCGTAAGAGAATAGGTGGAAATGATAAAATTATATTATTTTCAAGAAATAACGACTCTGCCCAAACAACAGCGCCTTTATATAACGACATCTTGGAAAAAATGTTGCACGTTGTGCAACTGTTTGCCAAATTTTGCGGTACTTGTTCAGCCGGAAACAAAAAGAGGGTGCATGAAAAAGACGAAGAAAGGGACGTGACTGTCTTAGGCCATGTAGCAATGGATCTGACCTTAAGTACTAGAAAAATGTCCGATGTATCTGGTGTTTCACGAACTACAATCATGAGAATCCTTAAAAAACATAAATTCCATCCTAATAAGATACGATTGGTTCAGGATGATCCCGATCGCCGACTCCAGTTCTGTGAAGTGGTCAGTGAAATGATTAACGGTAATGAAAACTACATGTTCGATATCTGTTTTTAGGACGAACGTTTATTTTACCTTAACGGCATTTTAAACCGGCAACTATCGGTATTGGTCAGATCATTTCGAGAGGTGAACACTCAGCTTTCCCTGAAAATGAAATCTAAAACTACACTACGACAAGGAACTGAATCGAAAGCTGCAGATGAACGAAAAAGAGCAGTATGAGAGCATCTAGATTTGGAAGAGCTATATGCATTACAACTAATCAATATTGAATGAAGATTAAAACTTTTTCACAAAGATAAATCTCATGAAAAAAGAATATGAAACCAGAGAAATTTAAAGCTCTCTTAGGTTTTGTAGCTTGATGAAAAACCTTAAGTTGTCAGCAATTGTCATCTCATGCTCAAGTTTCATTCTTAAAACTGGTGAATCAAAAACAGGTTGTCATATTTTCTCATCTACTCATCACTGCTTGAGCAATAAGCGATAAGTTTTTTTGTCCAGTTCTCGATCGTGATTACTTCTTCCACTGGAAAATATCTGAAAGATACATTGATAAGATGTCTGATTGGGTGGATCGTCTTCGATTCCTTAATTGATCTGTTGTGTGCCGTTCTTGCAAGACGAATTTAATTAATTTATATTTTCATTTCCCCTGATCAATTAATCAATCATGATTTCTTGGATCGGGTAGAACCGTGCAATTCTAAGAAATGAGGAAAATAAACCGGTAGCCTGTTGAACCGGTGAATATATCTGATAGGTACGGGTGATCATTAGTGCCGTTGCTTGCTTCGATGATGATCGATGGTAGAAGTGAATGAATATGTAGTATTTGGGTTGTGGTAGTAAAAACGAGACTCAGTTGAAGAAGCTAATTTAGAAACCTTTCGAATGTTGGACAAGTTTTGGATTCCGAGCTAAGATTGATGAATTGGATGTATCTAATTCAGTTTTTCTGCTGAAGTATTTCAATATTTCGTAAAGGGAGCTCTATGAGATCCTCTTATGTACTGGATAGGACCAATATTACTTGAAAATTCTTGCTTTTTGTGAAAACTCGGTGCTTCCGTAGGAAATCAGGGAGCACTTTTTGGGAGTTTTTTGTGCTGATTGCTTTGTTCCATGATTGGCACAGCTCTGATTTCGTTTTCGCCCTTCCCAATGCGCGATCATTTAGTTTGAATTCAAAAATTGATTACTCAAATCACAGGAAGATCATGCGGTGAAAGAAAAACCACATTTTTGCTTCAGCATTTTCAGCTTTCCAATCGGCAAATGAAAAAAATAAAATAAATAAATAAAAAAAGTGGAAAAACATATGCAGACCTCGATTGTTCAACATTTCAATGAGCAAGTTACTCAGATAAATGTAGGGTAACATACTCGTATGTACTAAATAACAACAAGCAAGTTTGGATAAAAAAAAATCATTATTTTTGTTACCTTCAAGACTTTATTTGACATATTTTGCATTGTGTGATTTAGGTCGAAGGTGAATCTTTTTGTTCCATAAGTTGTTTGCATTTTGAAGGTAGCTTCATAATGCCTCCTTTATCGAAGTTTTTGTCACTATTGACAAGAGTAATACATTTTCACAATCTTCTTTAAGTGCAAATTTTTATCCATAAAAAAATTTTTCAATGCAGGAAAAAAATCTTAGACGCTTGGGGCAAGGACTATATAATGAATGCATCAATCGGCTGGAGTTTCTGGGGAGTTACTATATCGACGAGTGTGGACTGGCGTTGTCCTGATAGAAACTAACTTATCTCTTGCTGGCCTATTCTGAACGTGGCATTTTTCTAATTTCGAAACTAATGATTTCAGAATAACCAAAATATAATCTGACAGTTTCAGCAAGCCGAAAAACAAAATTCGCTTCAAAGATCAAAAAAATTTAATTTTTTGTTTGCTTTGAAATTATATCTTCTCCTGGGCTTGAAATCGTTTTCACATTCATTATAAAAGTTGTAGAGCATAACATTTTCTACAAATATCGTCTGAAACAATTGTTCTGCGTTCGAACGTTTTTGAGATATATGGCAATGAAGCTACAGGGTAGGCAAAATTGGTGAGAGCCGAACTACAAATTTTCGAGCAAATTTTTCAATCCAACGAGATAGAGGAAAATGCATTACGATCGTCATTTTTCGGGGAACTAATAATGCCATCAACTGCATTCCACTATCTTCTTTTGTTTTTGAGTTGTAGGCGAAAATTGAAATTTGGGCGATTTCAACTTTGGTCATTATCTCCGTTTCTGTTTGTGCCAGGATGTTGAAAAACAACCATTATGGAGACACTTTTTTGATAGAAATCCAGTGGCGTCCTATGATTTTTCCCAAAAAGTATATTTATTGAGCTATAACATAAATATATGTTTTTTCTTATGAAAGCAGTAGTTTCAAATGACTTAGAAAGACTGATGGCGACGTATGACTTATTTCTGAAATGGGAAAAATGGCGATTCTCTTTAGGTAAAAAACTACTGTTTTCATACGAAAAAACACAACTTCATGTTATAGCTCAGCAAATAAACCCGTTGGAAAAAGTCATAGTACGCCACTAGATTTCTATAAAAAAAGTGTCTCCATAATAGTTGTATTTCAACATCTTGTCACAAACAGAAACGGGGATGATGACTAAAGTTGAAATCGTCCAAATTTCAATTTTGGCCTCTAGCTCGAAAAGAAAAGAAGATAGTGGAAGTGGTAGTGCAGTTGATGACATAATAAGTTTCTCGAAAAAAGACGAACGTAATGTGTTGGGTTGAAAAGTTGTAGTTCAGGTATCACCAATTTTCACCACCCTGTACATTAGACTGTGATTCTACATTGACCTTGACCTTTCGCATGTGTGTCTAAGCTCCTCGCCCTCATCACCCTCTAGCTTAAAAACGGTTAATGGTATGACGAATTGCTTCAGATAAAAGTTGTATAGAATATTGTTGAATGAAACTTTCATTATGAATACAAAAAGAAAAAAAATGCATTGTTATCATCTTCAAACTTCCATATTGAGTAAACACCCAATATTCAGTGTCAGATTTATGGGTCAACATGTCTGCAACACCTGAGATTAACCACCTGTACGTAAATCTGTTACGCTCGAGTATGTTCAAGTAACGATTTTTTTTTTGCATTTTCCAAGGACCGCTGTAATCTTGCGTAATGTCAGAATTTTCAGTCTCTTGAAAAGTAGCTTCCCGAAGTAGCTTGTACCCAAAGGTCCAATTAACATAGGTATCCTTGAAAATCTGACACCTTCAAAAAAATTTTTTTCTCGATCATCTTCATATTTGAAATCTGCGGACGCTTCCGCTATCGCTGAAAGTGCATAAATTATAGTACCTTATTTTCTTTCTACCATATAATCTTCAAAATCCAGTAGGTCTCCACGACGCTCGAGTATATCCCGATTTAGCATCTTGGGCTCCCCAACTATAACGGCAAGTAATCGAAAACACTTCACTTTATTCTAAAATCAGAAACAGGCAGAGAATCTTCTTGACCCATAAAGAACATTTCATAGGTAAGTACTGACAGGAATATTTTTTCTTCGATCTGAACTGAACCAAGTGAAACTAGATACCTAGGATAGGTACACGATCTTTTTCCTTGATCTGTATCAGTTGTATAAGTTGCGAAATACAAAATAAAATATCACATTCATTAAACCATTCCAGCATTGGCGAGTGCGTGACAAAATCAACTTCACAAACAAAACAGTCATAAATTCGAAAAGATAGCCTACCTAAGCCCGTACTAAATAGGTATATATTACGGGAATAAATAGTGGAGTGGACGTTTATTGCGAGCAAAATTGCAGGATTTTCTTTAATTAGGCGCATTCGGTTCGAAAAATGCGTATTAATTGATTTGAATGCAACTGGAACTGTTGATAATTCAGTTTATCGCGATGAAATAAAGATCAGTACAGGCATTCATCTTGGTTTAGATGCTCACGATACGACGTGGTAGTATAGAGGTCGGGTAACATGTTCCCGTTCACTTTTTTCCTCTGGAACTCGTTTGGTTTGGTCGTTTGAGAAACTCCTTTTTGAAAGATATTTTCAAGACTCGCTTTCATTTTGAATAATTTTCAGATCATATAAGGTCTGGAGTGAACATGGGAAAAAAACTCATAAAACATCTTCATTTTTTGATTGTTCTTGATCTTTCATTGTTTTCGGATAGTCTTGTTCAGAAAAAGACAATGTATCGAGAAAGCAAGCCCATTTTCCGATTCCTTAGAAATTATCTTCTCTTGTTATAGATTTAGAATCTTGTGCCTCAGCCCTCAATAGTAGGTGTTGCTTATACCAATGAGAAGGAAGAACATATCCTCATGGCAACTAAGTAATTTTTTAAGTGAACACATTCCACTTCACAGCATCTCTTAGTCATAAGATCTTAGATCTTTTTAATAAATAGTACTTTTAGGCCAAGTAGTTCACATTTATTCGAAGTAGTTGGGGAGCCCAAGAGGGAAATGCGGGATTTACTCGAGCGTATCAGATTAATATAAGTGGAGATACCTTACCTTGAACCCTGTAGGGAACCTCTACCGAAAATCAGATTTTATATAGGGGGAATTGTCTAAGACAGCCTGTCAGAATAGTAGAAAAGATATCCATCATTGTACATACTCGAGCGTGTCAGATTAGGATATACATATGTAGTTAATTACATGTTGAAAAGTGCATATTCCATTCATCTGACATTTTAAGCTTGACGAAAATGTATTGTAGGGTGCCAAACTTGCAAAAAAATACGTCACGTGTACATTCTCGACTGCGGTGGCTTTTTTTCTTATATTGAAGGTAATGATTTAAGATTAACGGAAAAAATATAATCTGACAGTTTCAACAATCCAAAACAATAAGAATTGGCCATAAAGGACACAAAAATCAGTTTTTTTGAATTATCTCCTTCCCTGGGCTTCAAATTATTTTCGTATTCATTATAAAAGTTGAAAGGCATAACATTTCATACAAATTTTGTCCGAAGCAATTTTTTATACGATTGAACGTTTTCGAGATATATGGCGATTAATGTACATTAGACTGGGTTTCTACATTGACCTTGGCCATTCGTATGCGTGGCTGACCTCCTCGATTTTATCGCCTTTTCTAACTCGAAAACGGTTAAGAGTAGGCAAAATTACTTCAGACAAAAGAATATAGAACTTTATTATCTACGACTTTCATAATGGATACAGAAACGATTATAGGTTCGGGAAGAGAGATATTTAAAAAAAATGCCTTGTTAACATCTTCAAACTCACAGATTGAGAAAACGCCCCATGATTAGTGTCAGATCAATGAATCAACACGTCTACAACAACGAGGTTAACCATCTGTATGAAGATCTGACACGCTCGAGTATGTACAATTAACGATTTTTTTGCATATTTAAAAAACCGCTGTGACCTTGCGTCAAGTCCGAATTGCCAGTGCCTTGAAAAGTAGCTTCCTTTGGGGTACAATAAACATATCCTCAAAAAATCTGACACGCTCGATAATTTTTTTTTTTTACCATTTTCAACTCTTCCGTACGGCCAGCCCCACCACGCAAACTGTCAGATTAACATGAATTTATTATCAGAGACACGTAGGGCATATACAGAATCTCAATTTGACACGCTCGAGTATGTACAACTAACGTTTTTTTTTACATCTCTGAGAACCTGCAGAAGCTCTCTTTTTACCATATAATCTTCAAAATCCACTAGGTCTCCACGGCGCTCGAGTAAATCCCGATTTAGAATCGTCGGCTCCCCAACTAAAGGTGAAAGTACCGGGCATTTGTACAAAATTCTGTCAAACTGCTTTTTTCAAATTTTGACATATAAAGTGACACTTTTTGGAACTGATTGACGTTATAGAAAGTCTTACTTTGTGTAACCAGATGCACAATGTAAAATATTATGCAACTGGTGTCGAAAAATGGATTTCCATTTATTTAACTGTTATAACGCAGAAAAAGATTGTTTGCAATTGTTTAAATTAGTTCCAGACGACGTTTTATGGATCGCACTGAGTGTTGTTCGGGAAGTGGGACACACTGCATTAGATGTTTCACCAAGTATATCTTGTGCAATACGCTTTATATTTCCCATAGAATTATCAAAATACCACTCCGTAACAGTGGTTGATTTCTAACATCGTGCCTTCTTAATTTTAAAGGATCATAGTACCACTGTCAGCTAATGAAGTATCAGAGCTTCTTCTGAAGCAGTGGCCAATATATGGTGCAGGATTTGCAAGTCCAAGAAATGGTGCTATGACTTTCGGCAGACTGCTTCACACAAGGTTTCTGGTACATTTTCCATTTACATATAATTAACCAAGAGTCTGTTGTGTTTTGAGGACGTAACGCAATATATTTTCGTAAAATTTCAACAAAATTCATATTTTCTATGTCAACAGTAGCAACTGAAAACTTCCTTATAACATCTTTTTTTGACGTCGGGATATCAACACCAAAATGGCTTCCTTCATCTATAACATTTTCTAATAAAAGAAACGTTAACTATGCCTTTCTGCAAGCTACTGCCATTCCATTCATTACAACTTTAGCCATTATTTATTCTTTGTCATCAGCTTCTAATGAAAAATTGGCAAAATCCTCTTTGGTTAAAACTTTTGCATACTGTACAACTGTAGCTGTCAAATTGCCTCTCTATGTACGCTATCAAATTTGTGTAATTTTGATATTCTTGTTCAGATTAAATATCTTAAGTAAAATGTGTTGATTCCATTTGTGGTCTTCTGAAGTTTAAATGAGTGGGCTAGCAGAACGAAAAATCCAAGTGGTCATAGTCAATGAAGATTTAAATGGAGTAGCTCAGGCTAAACTGCCCTGATATTAATTCAACTTTCTCTCTCAACTTCTTAGTAGGAGATAGATTCCTGAGTTGTCCTGAATAGCTATTTTCATTCAAACAAAAATAATATGATCACAAAACACTCCTTTGTCTTCTGTATATATGATTTTTGTTCTTTAAGAACGAACACGAAGTTTTTCAAATAAAAAGTGTTCCTTGGCTTGTTTGGGATCCATATTGAGTAAATGAAAAATTAAGAAATAATTACCTAGTCTACATACCCAAGATTTTTCATTCATCATCATAAGGACAGAACCACGTCCTCTAACAAAGATGGATTGTTTGGTATATCTATTGATATACCCAACAATTGACAATGACAAAAAATGACCTGCAAAAAATGTTTTTTTGTGTGTGCATATTCTGTGATGAAGACAATAAATCAACGATCCACTTCTGATAGGGAATAAAAATATTGGGTATGTAGACTAGGTAATTATTTCTTAATTTTTCATTTACTCAATATGGATCCCAAACAAGCCAAGGAACACTTTTTATTTGAAAAACTTCGTGAAAGAAAGTTAACCTTCTTACAATGAAAAGTGTTTTTTGGTTTGATCGAGATCCATATTTGAAAATATAACCAGTAGAAGATAATAGAATTAATATATATTACTCATCTCGTCTAGAGTTTGAGTTACAGAAGACCTCGCCTATGATGGACCCGCTCACATCGGATACCAGGGTCCAAAATGAATCCATGGCCTTTAATTGTGTAAAATGTCTTCATGATCTAACCATTACGTTCATACTTTTTGAGCATATAAGAAATTGAGTTCCACCCTGAAACCAAAAAAAAAAAAAATTCAACAAAAAAGCTTGAACGAAAAAATGTATTTCCATACCATAGCCGATTTGAATTTATTACATAATTTCTTTTGTAAATAACCTCACTGTTGTTGATGCAACCACGAATTATTAAAACCTATATGCATATTGAAATTTTATGCCTCCATAAACAATAATTATCGAAAATAAGCACTCTACCTGTGAGAAGAAAAATGAATTATACCCACTCCCAGCTAATAATTATAACCTTCAGTTTGCTTTTCGCATTTTGCGTGAAAATGGGGAATAGGGCCAAAAATTAACAGGTCTTGTAATGGTATATAATCTTCCCTGCGCTGTATTATTTACCTTCCGAAAGTTTAACTCATCTGGCCTAAAAGAATAAATAAATGATCCCGAGGATTTAGGGGCATATTTGAGCAATAAATATACTGCGCGAAATCATGAAACCAAAACGAATTGGTCGAACGAGAAATGTTTCAGTGGCGTGCTGTAGGATTTCCGAAGCGGATTCAAAATGAGATTTGAAACGATTGAATCGTCCGAATGAAAATGTGAATGTGAAATGTGCACTACAGATTTCAACATTATTCGCATTTTTGTGACAGCTCTGTTGATGAGAATTCTATACTCTATAATTAGAATCTTCATCAATTCAAATAATCCTTCCACACAATGATACTTTCCAATAACTGAGTTTTCTTAGGTCCAAATAAATGAGATATTCGATTCATATTCCTTGAAGACCTCCACACGCTGATTTCTTGGAAGTTTGATAAAACTCTGATTGTTCGATAATGAATTCGAGAATTCATTATTTTACAATTTAAAAGCTTGAATTTCATTTATTTATTCTATGGAAAGTTTTATTGAATAGGGAGCTTCGGACGAAGTGAAGAAGCCGAAAGCATTGAAAATCTAGTTAATACGAATATATTCTTTTTTTTTTTAATAGGTGAACAGCCATGTCTCTTCCATGCACGCTATATAATTCTTTCTATTTTGCTTGTTGTTGCTGTCCTATACTCTATTTTTTCTTTCATAGCACATCTGGAGGATCGATTTTCAATTCGAAAAATGATTAAGATTTTTATTCTATTTACCCTCATCAAAAATTAAAGTGAATATTAGAGTGAAAAGTCACTTTTTGCACTGAAATTTTTAATATTCCTCTGTTCAGGGTGGGCCAAAATCGATGGGATTAAATGGTAGCTGTGTAACCGTGAGAGCTAGAGAAAAATGGATAGCACAGTTATGAGTGAAAACCCAATTTTCAGCTCTTTGAATTGGTGCTTCTATTTCGTAAAGTTTCAGTGATATCGAAAAGCCAATGTTACATTCTAAAGACACTTTGTCATGTAAAATGCAGTGGCGTAGTAAACATTTTTTTCAATCCGTCACTTCACTGATATAGTGGTAACTTTCATTTTTCTAAATATAAACCCTACGTAATTTTTACATACTCCAGTCCCATATTTTTTCTGATTCAGAATATATAATAAACATCGTGTCTCTAATTGTTCATTCAATAAAAAAATCTCAAAAACTATTTTGGTCAAGTTATCAGGTCATTTTCGTTGATAATATGATAATGCATTGTATGCTCCTATGTTGTGTCAGGTTATGAGAGACTTTAGAGATCACTTTCATTGCAGATATTCGGAAAATGTACTAGTATTAGTACAAAAAGGCTGTGATAATAATATTCAGATTATCTACTAGTTAAAAAGGTTTCGGAACACATTCATTTGAATTCAGATTCACGAAAATTCCTGAAAGTGATGCATTCCATATCGGAAAATGATGGTGATCTTCAAAGTCTCTTATATTTGTTGTAATAATCAGGCATTCTTCGAAGGTTTTTACAATATTAATATCTGAACAATAAACCTAAGGAAATTCATTAGAGGCAAAGCCTGTGTGTGGAGATATTTGATAGCCTGACACAATATAGAAGCATAAAGTTTATTATCATATTTTATCAATGAAAATGACCGAACTAGTTGTTGAGTTTTTTTTTTATTGGAAGAACAATACCCTGAATAAGAAGAAAATATGGGACTGAAATATGTAAAAATAACATAGGGGTTTTTAAAAAAAAAAATTAAAGTTTCCACTTTATCACTGAAGTCGAGGACAGAAAAAATTCATCAACTAAGGCACTGCATTCTACATGAAAAAGTGTCTTTATAATGTATCATTTATTTTTCGATATCATTGAGATTCAACGAACTGGAGGCACCAATTCAAAGAACGTGCCATCCAGTTCTCCTTAGCTCTTACTGTTACCCTTCAGTATTGAGTATTGAGAGTTGAATACTCAAAGCTGTTACAGAGCTGCCATTCAATTTCGCCCACCCTGTACAGAGCATATGAAGAAGAATATGCTTGCGTATTACACACAAAATATGGTCCTCATAACAAATAATGGGTGAATTGAAAAAAATATAATGCACTCATTTCTTCAGGGTATATTTTATTCTGTGGACATTTTGTGCGAACATGGGCTCTTGCAATTCATCTGATGTTGAGTAGTATCTGAAAATATTGAAGTAAAGAATCATTGGTTACTTCGAGAATTTTTTTCATATATTAATAAATGAACTCTCTTCAGTTGGGAAAGAGTTGCCCTTCGAAATGTTCAATAAATCCTGAAGAATCTTCGATAATTTCAAAACTACTTTGACCAAGCATTCCGTTGATAAATACCAAAACCTTCTGATTTGTAGATTTATATTTGCTTTTGCAAGCAGAAGTACGAGACACTGTGCTCATATCGAAGGTTTTCAACTTGGAACATATGTAAATACAAGGAATAGAAAATGAACATTCGCTGTTATACAATGACTGGAGTGATATGGTTGCGTAGTGTCATCAATGACAATTGAGATAGTTGACTCGGACATACTTGTCACATAAATTTTCAATGCGAAAAGGTGGGAAGTTATATAAATTTATACCTACATGCGTAACGCCACTGCTTTAGTGTCGAGCTGGATAGCCTCGAATGTGTCTACTACAACAAATGCATTCGTAGCACTGTATTTATGTTCCAAAGTTTCCAAATATGTAATAAACATACCTATTGATTAACTAAGATAAATTGAAAAACCAACTTGATTTCTTCAATAACATACACTAAACAAACACTGTTTTCGTTATTTTAATAGTTATTCCAACTTGAAGCACTGATAAGAAAAAACTGAACACAACGAACAACTAAAAAACACGAACGTTTTTCACATTCTAATGTGAACTACCGACTTATCTAGAAGAATCAAGGACTCCGATATCATTTCGGCATCACCGCATTTCAGATTAATTTTATGGCCTTCCTCATTTTTAGTTGGATATAGTTAAACACCTCTCTCAAAACCTGAACTGAGATCAAAATATTCTATTTTGTAATTTTTCATGAAAGTGATATATTTTATACAGTTACACTAATACACTCGCTAATACATATATTTTTTTTTTTTGGTTCACAATTGAAGTGGAAACACGTCCGAATATAAGAACAACGTTGTTATACAAAGTCTAGATATCGTACTGACAGTCACTTTTCTGTGCCGAGGATTAATGATGCTTTACTACAAACCCAGTTGAATCCAATTAAAACTTGAGCATCCTCAGTCAACAGCATAATCAATATTACTCAAAAAACCCATGAATTAAGAACCGGTTCAGAGGAATGACAACCGAAATGATTTTTTGGCATCTTATTAAAACGGCACCAATATGCAACAGGCATTTCTTTCTTCAACTGACAAACTTATTAGAAGCAATAAATATGTAGATGAAATCAGTGGGGAATCCTAGATAGTATCGAGTCACAAATTAGAAATATTATTTATTGGTTTTCAAGTCAGCTCTCATAATACTTAAGTCACTCTGCGTGTTTGAACCTAATCTGGATTCAGATAATTCAGATTAAATTATCGAATTATGTCGACGAACATGCGGTGTTGAATATTTCAAGTTGAGCAACAAGCGGTTGGGGAATGTTCGTTGAAGACAGGGATCTTTGTTTCTTTCGATTTCTTGAAAATTTTCTGATTCCTTTTTGCTGGAGGATTTGAACGGAGTATTCTCGAATCTATCTCATCAAACACAAAATCATCTGAAGTTTCCTCGTAAATCTCAGATTTTACGTTCGACATTCCCTGCAGGAAAAAAAGAAAAAGAACTCAAAAACTAGTTCGGTCAAGTTGGCGGGTTATTTTCATTGATAATATGATAATGAACTTTATGTTTTTATGTTGTGTCAGGTAATAAGAGACCTTGAAGATCACTATCCTTCCAGATATCTGAGAAGATGCTCGGAAAATGGGGAAATAACGAGAATTTCCATGACAATTTCATATTTACCTATATTATTACTAGCACAGCCGTCTTTATTTGTGAAGGTCTTCGAAAATGCTGTAGTATTAGTGTATAGATTATCTACTAGTTTAAAACCTTTCGGAACACATTCATTCGAATTCAGGTTTACAAATTTTCCTGAAAGCGTTGCATTCCATATTGAAAATATTTTTAATTTTTTTCAAATATCTGAAAGTATAAGATGAGAGTTATCTTCAAAGTCTGTCATAACATGACGTTATATAGAAGCATAGACTTCTATAGGCATCATCATATTATCAATGAAAGTAACCTGCCAAATTTACCGAACTAGTTTTTGAGTAGGTATATGTATTCTAAGAATCATTAGAAGCACGACGCAAATTGTGTATTCTGAATCATAAAACAATATGAGTTTGGAATAAGTAAAAAAAGGTGTTTATATTCGAAAAAATAAAACTATTATATAACTGAAGTGGCGGACTGAAAAAATTTTTTGACTACGCCACTGCATTTTACATGAAAAGGTGTCTACAATATGTAACATTTGTTTTTCGGTATCACTAAAACTTTACGAAATAGAGGCACCAATTCAAAAACCCGAAAAATGAGTTTTGACTTAAAACTTGAAAACAGAAGAAGATAAAGGGATGCGATTTTGGCCATTATCCATCTTCTAAGTGAGCTAACCATTTTCCCTAGCTCTTACGGTTACGGAGCTGCCATTCAATCCCATCGAATTTTGCAACGTCTCTGGACCTTTCAAAAAAAATGTTTCTTCTTGCTTTGCAAACCAGACCTATACAGCTTTTATTACCTCGTTGGAAGAAAATTTACGACCTTTTAAACTTTTTCTCAGTTGAAGAAAGAGATTATAGTCGCATGGAGGCAAATCTGACTCTGAATCTCAAACCAGACCTATACAGCTTTTATTACCTCGTTGGAAGAAAATTTACGACCTTTTAAACTTTTTCTCAGTTGAAGAAAGAGATTATAGTCGCATGGAGGCAAATCTGGTGAATAAGGGTGTTCTTGTAATTGAAAATATAAATCACGAATTTTTTGCATGGCAACATGAGATTTGTGTGCAGGAACGTTGTCCAAAAACAAAACACCTTTGGATAGCTTTCCGCGTCTTATCTCTTCATTTTTTTCCCGTAGAGTGGTCAGTAATGTTAAATAGTAATCTCCGGTTATTGTTCTACTCTTATCCAAAAAATCAATCATGATTACTTCATGGCAATCCCAAAAAACTGAAGCAAAAACTTTTCCAGCAGATTTTTTAACACGACACTTCTTAGGTCTTGGAGAACTAGAGTGTCGCTATTCCATCGATTTTTGCTTTGTTTCTGGATCGTAGAAATGTACCCAAGGCTCATCCATAGTAACAATTCGGTTTAAGAAGTCTACATCGTTTTCAAATCGAGCACAGATTGAACGCGATGCTTCTACCCTTGCACGCTTTTGGTCAACATACATGATGAACGCGTTCATATGAAATATTCAGTGCTTCAGATATCCGTTTTAGCCCAATTCGACTCATAAAATCATGTCATGAACTGCATCGATATTTTCGGGGACTGACGCAGAAACTGGCCTTCCCGATCGGTCATCATCTTCAATGGAAAATTTACCTCTTTTGAAGCTTGCAGTCATTTGCAGTTTACGGTCGCATACGAAGGACATTGATCACCAAGGGTATTAAGCATATCTTCGTAAATCTGCTAACCCTTTTAAATACAGGAACTCCAATTTTTCAATTTTCACAATGTCGGTGGACATCTTCTTTTTTTTATTTTATTGCGTAACACTGGTTTACTTTTTTGACCTCAAACTGCACACTCACACTTCTAATGAATTATTGTTCGTTGCTATGGTAACGCAATATTTTTTTTATGCATGCAACTGGTCCATGCTAACTAGATATCAATACATCCTTGTATCTTCACAATCTCGCACTCTCCATAACGCTATCAACGAGAGCTACTTTTTGCCTGAAGAAAGGTTTGGAGAGTGTATTTCTTTGGTAAAAATGTTCATCCATCCTAACTCGAAAAATAATAGTAATTTTATATTTATATTTATATTTATTCTGTTATAGGGATCAGTTAGGTTTGTATCCGCCAAATTTTGACAAAACTATCGCAAATTGATTAGATTTTGAAGGTCATATCGAAGAGGCTTTAGCGTCCGTGGATTGCATGTTGGCACTTGAGTTGATCTGAAGTTTTCTTCATTTATGTAGTTTATGTAAAATTTGAAATAAAGAAGATTATCTATCTATCTATCTATCTATCTATCTATCTATCTATTTTGTGCTTCAGAATCACACCCTGAAATAAATGAACATTAAATTTGGACACATAAGACAATACCCAGCTCAAAAGGAATATATCCCTCACTTGCTTAGGCAGCATTTCGGCAACACAGAAGTGGTTGAAAAAAATCCAGTTGATCATGTGCAGGTAGATTATTCATGGCAAATTTGTGACTTTTCAAATCGATTCAATAAAATGAACGATCAGTTTCAGAGTTCACCAACAGGATTTTCAATGAGTAACGAAACATGAGTAGTATGAAACCTATTCAGATATGAGTTAGTTGATCAGCCTACTTCTACCTGTAAAAAATTGTATAAGGCAGTAATATATCCAATGATTGATAGCTGTTTCATATAGAATAATATCTTATCGGTCCCTATTTTTATTCCGACCGCAATAATAAATCATTTCTTTCAACATATAATTTCAATATTTTCAAAAAACGCCTTCGTCTATAGATTTGACATGACGAAATATGGCGCAGAGGAAAATATGCACGCATGAATAAAGAGAAATCATCAGCACCCGAAGACTTATATTTTCTTGGCTGTTATGCAGTATTTAAATTCTACGAATGTATGGGTGCCATCAGAGGAATGAAGTTTTTGCGGGTACCTGCACGAATATGATTAATGCAACAGCCTTTCTAACCGATATATCAAATTTAGACGTTGTCTCGAGTACCGGCCACAATAAAGAAATTCTTATATCGGCTACGCTTAAATTCAACATTTCGTCTTGTTTTACATTGAATGGCCTTACAAGGCACATAAATTTTGAGATTGAAGTGCCCTTTAAAAACTTGGATCATTGATGAAGCCGCTATGAAGAGCATATAGAAAGGATATATTAGAGTACAGTTATATTTTATCGATTATTTTACTTGTATTTGTTTCAAAATTCTTTACAATTACTTCATCATCAAACATTACAAAAACACCTGATAAACAAGGTTTTCTTGTTTCCTATATACACAAATATGGATCCAAATCGACTTAAAAACCAGTACTCCAAAATGACATTTTAAGGTTTTTTTTTGACAGTACTAACCACAGTAAGGGTGACCGACCACCGAAGCTGTGCATTATCAATGCTAAATGACAAGTTACGTCACTCGATTCGTATAGCTTGTCACTTATATTAGCATTGAAATCGCTCAGATTTGCTCAACTTCGGATTCGGTGGCCGGTCAGATTAAGTAGTAATAATCTTTCTGATTGGTCGTGCGCACCACGTTATAGAAATTCGCCTTCAGACAAAATAATTTTGACATTTCATGAATTGAATCTAAGAAATATTTTGTTGGGATTGTTGATAATCCATCAACAATTGATGGACAGTCAAAATTATATTTCGAAACATCGATCTTCAGATTTTTATGTACATATTTTTCTTGTTAACTTTGAAAATTTACATTTTAGGTGTTTGGTTTGTTTATGCAACCCCCCTAACCGAACTTCATCTTTATACTCCGTTAAAGCTGCAACAGGATCACTCAGAAATCGTCGAACACTCTGCAGAAATCGAAATACAGTAACTGATTGGCAAACCTCTGCGTGGAAGACATCAGATGGAGTTCAACCATGATTACTTCGACATACCTTCGTCGAACTACTGGTTGACTTCCGGAGACACAGGACCTATCTCATCATTTTCGTCCAGGATCAAGTAGTTTCAACAAGAAATTAGGTACCTATGTGAAATATATCGTATTGGCGGTAGATAATTTCTGTTAAGGGTTTGCGATACATGAAACCATCTAGCACTCCATCGACGAATGCCAGATCGCAGGCACCGAGTATAAAAATAGCCATAATGCTGTTGCCAACATTTTACACCAATAATTGGCAATAAAATATCCAAAAGGTCAAAAAATGTTCCTTATTTCAAATACCTTCCAGATTATCTATCGAAAAATGATAATCACAAGCTCTTCTCCAGTTGGGGAACCAAAGAGAAAAATTCGAGATTCATTACAGCGTGTCAGATTAATATAACGGCAGATATCTTTGATCCCGTAGGGTACCTCAACCAAAAACTAGACCTGCATATAGGGGGAATTGTCTAGGACAGCCTGTCAGAACAGTAAAAAGAAACGATACATGCTCAAGCCTGTTGAAAAGTATCCCAGGTGACCAGTAACATATCTGTTATGTTTTCTTGGGAAATCTAAAGGGGAAATTTGTTATGTTATTTTTCTGTAACCATTACGTATCTGATACGATAGTTCGGATGTACCTGTGCTGTATCCAAATTATATCCACATTTTGTAAATTTCATGTTCCCGCTGTAGTGGCATAATGAAGTGTCCACTATATCTTGTGTTTTTATCATGGAAATTGCTATTTGTTCTGTAGTTATGTTTGTTTACATGCACATAATTGAGGATCTCTTTAATATACAAGGATGGTAGTGTAAGTATTTTTGCTGCTATGAATTTTTCCCTACAAGAATCCTGATTTATCATGATGAACAATATTCTCATAGTTTTTTTTTGCAGTATGAACAATCTGGGCGCTTCTGGCGACATTCCCCAGATCGAGTTGCCATATGCTAAAACCCCTTGAATTATAGCAAAGTATGCAGATTTTTGGACTTCAGGAAAGGAGACAGTTTTAAGTCTTTTGAGCAAATATAAGGATTTGCTCACTTTCCTGCAAGTTTTCTCCTTAGAATATAGAATAACAGGAAGGAGCATATTGCTCATTTCAATTTGACCGGAATAGAGGAGAAATATGGCCGACATATATTTCCTATTCAACAGTGGCGTAGGACAATGAAGTTTCCAAAAAACTAACTTCAATAGTCAGTTGATTCTGATTTATCAAAAAAATTAGGAAAGTACTAACGTAAAGTCAGAAGCTTTTTCAAGCTCGTTCAAATTGATAATCAAAGCGTAAATTCACCCCGCCTTACACTACTTGGCTATATACTTAATGGTATTAAGGTCTAAGACTCAACATCACCTACGCCCATGGAGTGTTGTTGTCAAAATGAAGTTTAAACATCACTTTATTTATTTGGCCACAGATAACAGAATCATTTGACTTCCAAGTCTGCCACTTTTCAAATCAAAATTTGGAAGACCAATATGGCCGTTTCCGTCGCACAATTCCCGTCACATTTATTCGAAAAAGCTCCTTCCTGATATTCTATGTTCTAAGGTTTTCTCTATGTGTGCTTTCCAGTCCAACCATGTTTCTACTTCCGAGAAAATTTACTGTCTCTCTTGTTCTTCAGCTGAAAAATAAATTTTGAGTTTTGTCATGGTTGAGTTTGAGCTTGTTACGGCTCGATTTTTCTAATTTTTGCTATAATGGCTTCATTCATATGGTTGTTACTTCAATTGATCTTTTTTATTTCATTTGTGAATGGGGTTGATCCCGTAAAAATGTTTTATTGCGTATGTTATAGCAACTAAATAAATACATAAAATATGCAATTCCGTGCATCTCTCAAAAGTTACAGTCCAAACGAACAGAATTTAACTTGACCACGTATTCTTCATCAATGAGTGTAACCCAATTGTTTGAGGCCATTTTTGACTGAAATCTATACACATTCGGCCACTGTGATAACGATGTCGTTCATAGAGACAAAAGCTCGCAAAGACAATTAAATTCTAGGAATGAAGAAATTGTAGAATTTTCGAAAAAAGTTTTTAGAATAAAACTTGTGCTCTATAATCTCGGTCAAAGCTCTAACTTTCTCGATAGTCCTATATGTATGATTGTCTGATTCAGACAAAACACAATTCACTAGATGAAACGAGTCGACGAGGTAGAGTATAGATACTATTGCAAATGTCGTAGTTAAGTTTTTCTTTCCAGCAATTTCACATCCTATCTGCACCCTAAATAACCGTTCAATCGGTATGTTGCCACCCATAAAATAAACCAAGATTCGAAAAAAGTAACATGCACGGCTCGAAACATAAAGTTTGTATGTGCTTTGCGTATCCCCCTGATATTTCAAGATAAAAACCATTATCATGATCACAGTGTTCTCCAGAAGAATCCAGCATCGGTTTCATTTCTTGCCATCTGATCGGCGTTCGGAACACCTATTGCTTACAGCAGATTAAATGAAGGTGGAATCTGCTAAAAGACGTGCGATGCAATTTGTTTTTACCAAACGTTTATCAGATGAAAAAGCTGAATCCTAAGAAGGCAATTTTTAGTCGGAAGAATACAGGATAAACAACGCGGTCAATAAGAAAAAGAAGCGGCTTATTTATTCTGTGGCCGGGGGACAAGCATTTTTTCGCGTTTTCACACATATAGTGTGACTACAAATGTTTCGATTACCGAAAACACATTTTTTGTTGTCACTGATGCAGGAGATAAGAGATGGCGGTGCTATAGGATTCCATTCCAGGGACAGGACATTGGAGCGATGTTCGGGGAGACCGAAATAACTAACAAGTACTATAAATTTTCAAGGATTTATATGCTGAATCCGATTCGTCAGATTTGAATAAAATTCGATTCAATGTAAAACTTCAATCTTTCACGGTGGCCCTGAGGATAGAATATCATATTATTGAGTCAGTTCTTACTTTGAGGATGGAGGCACTTTATCAAGATGAAGGAGTATACATACGTTTATTTATACTCGACATACAGAGTGAATAAAGTAATAAGTTACCGTAGATTCGGGTGACTTGGGGCGATTCTTGAATTCAAGTTGTCATATTTTCAAAACGGTGACCTATTTTTATCTGAAAAGGAGGTTCGAATTTGCTTAATGACTCAGACTATTGATTAGGATATATCATGCTTCAGAATTCAGATATAAATTTTGAAAAAAATAAAATACACTTGTCCCAAGTCACCCACCGATTTGGGAGGCTTGGGACACAAGTTAAAATCTATTGATTTCTCAACTCTCAAATAGAATAGGTGACTTGGAATGGTGTATAGTTTTGAAAAATTAGAATTTGTGATAATATGGTTGAAATTCGGTAAGTAAATAAAATAAAAAATCCCTTTTACAGCTTACAGCGAAAGTAAATATATTGCAACTCGAATGTAAAAAAACTAAACAATACAAGGGAACTTTGATTTATCTCATTCTTTGGTGATTTATTTGTGGAAATAACGTAAATGATATTATCCTGAGAAAAATCGGCATATTTCCTGCTGCCAATGCGCCGCTTGTATCTATTCGGCATTGTCCCAAGTAACCCTGTGAAATAACAAAATGAAGAAATGAAATCCGTGTTGCCGTTTGATTTGTAAACAACCTTGTTTCATGACATATCTAGAATGCCACTATCCTAAGTATGCAGACAAAAAATTACACATGTACTGGACACTAGAAAGTATAAGGGCCATAAAAACGCGCTTTTACTCTCCTGAATTCGTTAATTTTTTCTGTCAATTCAGACGCTCTGGTCACGGCAAACTCAACGGGAATTAATTGTTAAACTAACAGAAAAGACGCTACACAATCTTATAAATTTGTCCCTTCACTCATAAATGGTAAGAAACAAAGAAATCTGCAAGGGGGTAATTGTCCCAAGTTACTGGACTGTCCAAAGTCACCCGAATCTACCGGTATTCACAAAATTCATCAGAGGCGTAGGAAGGGGGGTGCGGAGGGGGCGGACCGCCCCGGGTGCCAGCCCTGTGGGGGTGACAAAAATGTATCTTGAGAGGCTTATATTTGATTAGAGCTTATTTTCCTAGCAAAGAATAAAGAAGTACATCTAAGTCGGATCGATTTTAGATATAGTTTACGTACGATCGCTAAGATTGTGGGTAAAGTACAATTATCTATTAGGATAGATATCGTATAATGGCAAAGAGGAAGGTTAATCTTTGAAAATGGCTATTAGTAGCGGAGGAGCGGAGGAGCGAGGCTATTAGTAGCGGAGGAGCGGAGGAGCGAGGCTATTAGTAGCGGAGGAGCGAGGAGCGGAACAGTGAGCAAAGAGTACGATGGCGTCGAGAAGGAAACTTGTAGTCAGGGCTGAATAGAGTAGGAGCAGCGAGTGTCCGGGTGGAGTGATTTATGACCCATTATGTTTCCACTGCGCCTGCCTCTTCCAGTAGTTTAATTTCGTCATTCATCCTCAGTGCGTCTGCGTCAGTACCTAAATTCGACTGCAATAATACGCAAGCGCCGTTTACTCGTTTATTGCTTGTGCTTCTTTGTGGTAATCTAGACTAGCTGTGTTATTGGTGCCGTGGTGTACGTATAATCGTACAGAAATAAAATATTGAATCAGTGGTCCAGATTATTCTACCTCTTCGATCTGGTAGCTGGCAGCTCAATTTGGCTGAGTTTTGTTTTCCCATGCGTTTTGATAGTTCGAAATGTGATAGGATGAGGAGCAGAGTTAGGTAATCTACATATGCACACTTTCGCAATTTAGTGAAGGTCGATCTGTTGAGAAGTAGCAGGAGGACTGACAAGGTGGAGTGCTCAGTATGAAACTGTTAAGACTGCATTCCAAAGTTCCAAGAAGATTGCCGATATAGCATTGAGGAACTTTGTGACCCCTTCAGAAACTATCCACACTTGAAGAGCAGCTCAAACTTTATTAACTGCAGAATGTGATTTCTCATTCTTGTGCTATTTGAGTCTATGGAATAGTGCACTAGAAGAAAAAAGGCTTTTAAACTTCAATCAGAATGAGAAGTTCAATGGCTTTTTTGATTGAGAACAGGGAAATTCTTGTGGAAAAGGCAATGGAATTTGCGAAAGGTATTTGTGACGAGATGAAAATTCCTACCGCCAAAAGAAGAACCTTCAGAAGAAGGAAATCTATGCCGGAGAAAAAGATATCGGACGATCGATGTTAGGGTGCATTGACACGTTTCAACAAAAAATAAACACTCGTTGCCAAGGCATGGAAGTGATATCACTCAGGTGTGCTATCTTGCAGACCAAGAACTTGCTGAAGAGTTCAGAAACTGAATTGCTAGAATTAGTTGGCAGTTTAGTTTGGAGTTATGAAGAAATGTCGTCAGAAGACATTTTGAAAGAAATCCCACGTCTGAGGAGGTTTTTAAAAGTTCGGCTAGCGTTCCTGAAGAAGAAGCTCTGAAGTGGAGTTCTTTGAGACTATTGCAGTTTAATGTCGAGTATGAGCTTCCAGATTCTGTTCCAAATTTAACGTTAGCACTTGGAGTTTACCTTACATTATGTGTTTCTGAGTTTTTTCAAAACTGAGCTTATCCAAAGTTATCTCAGATCTACTATGAGCCAAGCTCGACTATCTTGCTTGGCTATTTTATCCAATGAGCATGGTGTAGCCAGAGGGATCGACTTTGATGAGACTATTTCTCAGTTTGCAGAGAGCAAAGTCAGAAAAAAGAAGTTCTGAAAGAAAAGATGCTGATAAGTTATTGAATTTGTGCAAAAAACTGATTTTTTTCATTCAAATATAATATTTTACGTGTTGCCCTTCACACCTCTATGCCCATGTTTCAAACACTTCAAATAAAAACTTGTAATTTTGTTAACAAACAAAAAAGGCTCAACAATGTTATGTAAGGTTGGGGGGCGACATGTTGAAATTCCGCCCCGGGTGTCACAAGAGCTTGCTACGCCTCTGAAATTCATATCTTCCCTACTCAATATTTAGTAGAAAAATGCTTGATCAGGTCAATTTTGTTTTTCAGATAACGCAACATTAAACAAAATTGAGCAATTTGATCTACTTCCTTTACGGTCTGTTATGGGGCACTTGAGTTTTTATGAATGGCAACCCCAACTGTTTGTGCTAGAAATGAAATGGCGTTTTATGGCTGAGGATGGTTTGGTGATTGATTAATTTTATTAAACCATTTTTGTTGTGGGTGTGAAATGTTATTGAATTCGCATTTATGCATGTATTTCGAAGTCAATGTCCCCGTTGGTATGGATAAGCAGGTGTTTTGGAAATGTTATAGAAAAACAGCCCCATTTCGTAGGTAATAGATAATGAAAGATGAAACATTCATGTAATTGTGATTTTGTTTCCGAGTACTATGCTACAAATAGGCATATTTTCGATAATACTTATTCAAGAATATCAATCGCTCCCAAATTGTATGTCATTGATCTCAAAATGAATTAAAAATGTTAAAAATTCGAATTCAATAGATTTAACCATTGTATCCGTATAAGAAGAAGGGAATTAATGATCAATTAGGTTCCCTCACCTCTCGTGGACTGATAATTTTGATAAGGTCACCCAAAAATTCCAGTGAAGGAGACGACTTAATTCTCAGAAAATTTTGTCAAGGAATTTTCAACGCGGCACATTCAGAGATTTCAGAGCGATAAGAGATTCAGGATTTCTTTATTTTCACGTGTATACTCATGTAATCATCATTCAGTTCATGAAGAAAGGCTATAACTTATTGGAATTTAGCTGAAATATATTTATGATTCAAGTCAGTGTAAGGGCGTTTTTCTCCTATTTTACTTTTGCAAACATATCTCATAGTCTCTATTGCTGACATTAACTGATATATGACCAGTTGCCCTAATATTTTTATGCGGATATTACAGCTTGTATCGTTGGCTTCAACAGGTGAGCAATAGATTGAAGAAATACGAAATAAATCTCGGCAAATGGTTAGCGCATGAAGATATAAAACTGGCTTGTGCTCTGACACACCTTTTTAACTCCCTTGACAGATCGATTGAAACTAAAATATATCAAGTCTAGAATGGACTCGTGTTTTGAACGAGGAGAAATATAATCACAGTTAACCGTTAATGACCTTTTTATTCTCTCAAAAAGCTATGGTTACAGGAAAATAATCAAGAACTAAGAGACAAATGGTGAGAAAATCCTGAATCTTCGAATAATGTTGTAGGTTTATAGGAGAAACAGAAATTAAATTTATGACACTAGTTTTTTCCAAGGCTTATTTTACCTATATTTCAATGAATAGAATAGCGGAACAAAAAAAGTTTTTTATGCGGACTAAGAAAGGAGAAACGTTGAATTTGTTTGACGAATTATTTTGAAAATTATCTACTCTTCTCTACGGAGTTATTAGTAACGCTAAAAAAACATAGCTTCGGTATTTACTATTCTGTAGACAGATGCTCGAACAAGTAAATTTCTTGAAATTATACAACTTTTTATATATGCTTGGGCAGTTTGGGCACCTTCTACAAGTAGTGAAGGGTAGTACATTCTTTTCAAATTGCAACTTTTTGGTGTCAAAATGGATAAATATTCTGTTGCTAAGAAGAATTTGATCATTGATGGGGTTTTCTTATTCACCATTTTTTCTATAATGGGGAGACTTAAGAAGTGAAGCATGCTATCAAAAACATTCCTTCTTCATAGGCTATATATTATACGAATTATATTGAATCAACACAATGATACGATGGCGTATAGAAAAGCCATATAATATTTTAAAAATATTTTTCTAATTTAGACACTTTTTAAAACTCATTGACGTTTTGAAACGTTTTACATATTGCAACCAGTTACTCAAAGTGGAATATTTCGCAACTGATGATGAAACAATACTTGCTTTCATAGTAACGGAATGAAAAATTGAATAATTTCCGTCACTAGACGATTTTAAAGGAATCTCCGAGAGAAGCATTTGAAAGAGTTTTCGGTACTTTTAATTTGAATTCATAGCAACATCCTGTTCAAAATTAGAAAAAATATTATGTGAAACACGTTGGAAACAGTATTTTTCGTATTTCGCGTTCTTTTGCGCAAAGAGCGAAGCGAGTTGAGCAGAAATACCCTCATTACAAAAAATAATGCTTTTCCCAACTGGTTGCACAAATTACTATTTCGTTGGAGTCGGAATTTAGCAAAATTTCAAGATTGAATTCGGGATTTAGTAAAATTCCGACTTTGAACTCGGAGTTCAACCGAATTACGACTTTGTACTCGAAATTTAACAAAATTCCGACTTCAAACTCGGAATTTTATTTAGTTCCAGTTTTTTACAGGGTGTTCTGTGACGACGTGGATCATTTCCCGAAATACTGGTTACTTTTTCACAAATATATATTCATAGATGAATCATTGATGATTATGTATATAGGGTGTTCTTGGATATTATTTGAGTTTTCTTCTATTAGAGGTCATGATATTTTTACAAGGTGTCCCATAACGACATGATTCTTTTTTTTGTATATTCTGGACGTTTTATGAAAAAACTTTTTACTCATTATGTACTAGATGCTCGTGAGGTTGTCTCAATGGACCAGGAATATTATGTACACTCATTCTTTTGCCCATTTCTTTATGAGTTTCATAGTTTTGGTTGAAAATAAATTTTTCGTATTTGTAGTATAAATTCAATACACCCAAAAAATTTAAAAAAGAAAGTCCTGTACAGAGTTTCGCCTTCGAACATCAACGACAGCCTGACGCGCCTGACGCGATTTTTGAAGGAGCATTGATCGTTTTCTTTCCAGAGTTGGGGTAAGAGCCGTCTGAGGTCTTGTGGTCTTGAAGCGTATATAGTGGTGGTTAATAAGAATCCAAAGCTGTTTATACCTGATCCCAAGATTGTTTAATAGGATTGAGGTCTGTCGACCGAGGTGGCTGTGCCAGAAATACCATAAATTTAAAGCGCTTCATCAATACTTCGCACACTATAAGGTGGTATGTACTTGCCAAAAATAGAAAGTTACCGCAATAACAGCATGAAATAAAGAAATATTATCGTCAATGACTTGCTCTATGTTAATTTGAGCATTCATTATAGCATCAAGCACCACAACATTGCGCTTATTGAAACACATGTACTATGAAATCAGTTCACTCAAAATACTGGACAAATATGGTTCAGTAAAGGGTAGATATGGCCTCATCGAACACCAACCACAGCCTGACAACTCCTTTGCATTTGCATACTTTCCATCAGCTGTCACTAAATTGAAACAAATTCGCAAAATCTTTCTGATTACGTCTCCCCTCGATCAGCCCTATTCTTCATCTGCACTTCATCTGGACACTATTGCAAAACAATTTTGCAAATTATGAATCAAAATTGATTGTAAGTAAAGTAAACGACAAGAGCTTGCCTGATACTCAATAGAACAAAGAGCACAAAACAGATTAATATACAAGGTGTTTTCAAAGGTGAGGCTTATTTTTTACAGAGAATCATAATTGTTGTATCGTGCAATTTAGGGTGAAAAAAAAATGTAGGAAATCGAGGCACTTTCTTGAAAGTGCTTCTGTTAGTTATGTTGAAAAAGTTCTATGATGTTTCCCCATTTCATCCCGTTTTTACGACGATTGTTGGAGTATTCGAACAAGAAGATTGTGATATGAAAAAATTCGTGAAATTGTATTGGTGATTTGAAGTATTATTCTATTTTTTACACTTGTGTCCTAAGTCTCTTCTGTCAGTGGGTATCGAAATGGCCCATTCTATAAAATCGTGTAAGTTACTAAAAAATAATGAAAAAAGTTCGTCAATCCTAAGTTTCCATTTTCATTACCACGTGAATGTCGAACTAGCCAATATCTCAAACGAAACCACATGGTCGAATGAGGAGATAAGTTTTTTCCCACTGCTTTGCAATCTTTCAGCTAAAAAACGGTCTAGGGTCGTATTAGGATCTATTTCAGTAATCATTTTCAACTTTTTTTTTAACTTTTTCATTATGAAAGTTTTGTATAGGTAATTTTTGACGCTTCATTTTGTCCAGTTCTACCTTCTGTTGACAAAAAAGCCTCACCTTCAAATACACCCTGTATTTGGTACACAAGAATCAGTGAACTTTAAAAGACTTCTTTTAGAGTTCACTGACATAATCGGCAACTTTTGAAACAGTCATGAAATTTCTAATCTTATGAGCTGCATATATTTCCCTACCTGATTCCCTGAAATCCAGCTTATAAAAAATACAATATTGTTTATTTTCATTGAAAATATTTTTGTATATTTTTATTTACACACCAGAAAATAATACGATACTTGAATGTGGTTTCCCAATTGAAGAAATACACAGCTGCTGAGGACTTTTCTTTCAATTTTCATTCACTCTGATTGATCTTAATTCAAACCAGCTTTCAAGTTTTATTCTTAGTTCGAAACCAAATTGAGAATTCCCATCAACAATACAAATCATTCAAATGAACGAAAATTAAAAAAGCAAATGCAAAACTGCGAAAGGATAACTTCGAAGTTTTTCACCGCCTCATGGACATCCCTCAAGCAATACATTCCATCTACACCTATCAAACGTTCGTGAAGATTGGACCTCTCGATTCGCTTTCAGTTTGCACCTCGCAGGGTTCAAAGACAGAAATCATGGCCTAGACACCTGTTCAGCATCGCAGGCAGCCACCGAGAACATTACTCACTCGCGACAGGACAATACCGAAAGTTAATTTGCTCCTTCAGTTAACACACGTTCGCCTATCCTCAAGATATTGTATCCCCCAATAAACACACAATACTTATAAATAGACTTAAAAATATAGGTTTGTATAGCGCATTCGTGCCTTCGCATTGTTTAAATGATTACAGTTTATTACAAGCTTTGAAAATGCGCCTTTGGCGACTATTGGAATGTCGTTTTAAATAAACTACCATTGAATTATTAACTGATCAGTTAATTATGAAAATGTAAATAAGTTCTGGAAGTGGTTTCTTTTACGATTATGATGACCACGTTATAAGCTTCGCAGCTCCACCTATTTAAAACACAGTTAGGGTTGCTGAACGAGATGAAACTGCATCATCTACATCAACTACAGGACATTGCAGTCGGACTTTTTCTTCGAATATTCGTAATATTGAGAAACAGAAATCACTGAAATTGATCAAATAAATGTTCAATGTTTATCTAACAAGATGAATGACTTGGAAGTATTTTTTATCTTAGTGATGCCCACGAGAGTCTCGTCATGTCTCGTTTTCGAGACAAATCTCGAGACAAGACTTTCCGCGGTCTCCTCTCGAGCATCGTTCGAGAATCTCGCAGTGGTCTCGTAAATATTTTGGACCATAAAAGAGTTTTGTTTCCGAATTTGAAGACTCTCGAATCATTTCTTCTCATTCATATCACTTCTTCCTATTTTTTTCTCATACCAGATTTCAAAAGCACGCAACAACACATAAGTTGTTTTTATCGAAAATTTTATCACGATGAACGAGAGCAAGAATTCTTCTTTCTTCATTTGACTGCAATAAACATGCCAAGACGAACGCACTTGCAGAATGTAAAAAAGTTCTCAGATTTTGTCTATCAGATCTAGTTTTTGAGATTTTTAAAAAAAATTGTGTATATAATTTACGTTATAACTGTTATAATATATAATATTACTATTGACAGTTAAAAAAAACAAAGACACATGGATTTAAGTATTTATTGCAAAAACTTAATTTACATAATTACATTAGTCACTAATCACATAAAAATTTTCTTTTATACGATTTTCTAGAATGGAGTTCATTACTAGGGCGTCTCGCTGAAGGCTCCAGCAGTAGTCCGCCATCATGTGGCTATCCCATCGTCCTTGATAACGATCTTCCATAGTTTTAATATCCTGATGGAATCTTTCCCCCTGTTCTTCACTACAATCACCTAAGTTTTCTGGAAAACGATCTAGGTGGCTGTGAAGGTAGTGAACTTTTATACTCATGTTACAGCCGAGAATATTGAAATTTGAAAGCATAGTTTCCACTAATTCTACGTTATTTTCTGCTTTATGATTGCCAAGAAAATTTTGTACTACTTGAACAAATGAACTCCAAGCTTTAGATTCAGTCTCGTTCATTGATGTGGTGAATTGTGGATCTTTAACAAGTTGCCTTATTTGAGGACCATCAAATATACCAGCTTTTAGTTTTTCCGTGCTAATGCCAGGAAATTTACGTGACAAATACCCAAAACAATTTCCATCTCGATTTAAAGCCTTCACAAATTGCTGCATTAGGCCTAGCTTGATATGCAAGGGCGGAAGTAAGATTTTTTCTCTTGAAACCAAAGGTTCGTTGATCACGTTTTGTATTCCTTGAATCATGACATCTCTTGAAGGCCAATTTTTGTTAACCCAGTGCTCATTTTTAGTTCTGCTGTCCCAAAGGCACAAAAAACAAGGATATTTTGTATAACCACTCTGCTGTCCAAGGAGGAAGTTAATCATTTTTAAATCAACACAAATTGACCACTGATGTTCTTCGTATTTAATTTTTCTCAAAACTAATGCTATTGTTTCATATTCTTCCTTCATGGTAGTAGAATGACCAATAGGAATTGAGCCATATTTGTTACCGTTATGTAAAAGAACACATTTTAAACTACGTTTTGAACTGTCAATATACCATTTAACCTGTAACGTGTATCTCAGAAACTAGAGCTGAAAAAATCTGGTGGCATTTTTGGAATCAGCACATTAAAAACATCTAAAATCAGATGTTAGATTTCCGGCACCAAATTTTTTTTTTCATTTTGTTGGCCTGTGTTATGAATGGAAGCAGCTGTGGCGTAAACATTAATGATACGTGACAGAGGATGACTGGAAAGGTCAGAATTGCAAAGAAACACCTTCAATTCGGCCGACGTTTCGACATATTTAATGTCTTCATCAGGGCAAATTTGTATTGGTTTCTTTTAAATCAACAGTAAAAACAACATCCGACAACAATACACAAAATGGAAATCTTCGCAAGGAAAGAAAAACAACATGTCATGGATTGACCATTGACCTTTCAATGTCACGTTCTAAATTAAAAGGTCATCAACCAGGTTACCATTAATGATACGATTCAACCAGTTGGGATCTTGCGTTTCGCAGCAAAACCTTCTGTCAGTCTTCAATAAATTGGTGGACTAAGACTATTTTCCACATGTTGGCGATTTCCTAGGGACAGTTATTCTCAGATATCAGTTGAAATTTATTTTGGGAGGATTTTTGCATCTCTTCATAAACTTTTTAGGGTTTTCACTCCCAATCTCTGAAACAAAATCAATTAAAAATGAAATCAACGATTTGCTCCTGCGTAAATTCTTGCACTAATTTGTCAGGAGCAAATTAACTATAAAAAATTGTTGCCTGACAATGAACTCAAAATAAATAACGTTGAAATTATAATTAAATGAATCAACGTTTCTGTGCAGTCTCTGTTTCTGTGTGTTGACAATTAATGTCAGACAAAAAGCGACAATTCAGAAGATTTTCAAAAGTAGATTTTTCCGTCTGATGAAGGAGTCTGATATAGACTCCGAAACGTTACGAAGAATTATAATTTCAACGTTATTTATTTTGAGTTCATTGTCAGGCAACAATTTTTCATAGTTAATTTGCTCCTGACAAATTAGTGCAAGAATTTACGCAGGAGCAAATCGTTGATTTCATTTTTAATTGATTTTGTTTCAGAGATTGGGAGTGAAAACCCTAAAAAGTTTATGAACAGTTATTCTCATTGTTTTCGAGGAAACATGTAATAATAATAATTATAATAAGCCAACAATAATACAATAATAAGTAAGTTAGCATTCAATGATAATATACATGGAGATTCATAACTATTGGGACATACACTAAGATCGAAATATAGGACGATAACGATAACTATAGTACCAAATATGCCTTGAAAAGATTTAGCTGTGGAAAAAACATACAGAGTGTTGAAGTTGAACTACATCAGATTATAATGTCGCAGCAAAAATAATTCAACTGAAGAAATAGCATTCAACAACACAACAATATTTATTCGACATTCGAATGCACACTTTTTATGAATCAAATAAAATTTTAATTTCCCTCTGAGACAATAAAGTCTTCAATTGCGTGTTTCTCATTACATCGGGTGTCCAATCTTTGAATAGCTTCCATAGTTTTTGACAATTCGTGGAAACAGTCCATAACATGAGCCCATTTTGAATTGATGGTACCTAATATGAGTAATATAGTTTATAAACAACAAAGAATTGATAACTAGAATTACAGCTGAACCCATCAGAATTCAGGTGTGTAGAAGGCTTTATACAGGGTGTCTGTAAGCAAATGCGAAAGAATTATGGAGATGATTCCTCGATGTACATTAGCAGGGGTTCTTCCTATAAATTTTTTTCGATATCGACCTCATTTCCAAGATACAGCCTTTGGAAGGCGATGACGAGTTGATAGTTTTCAATTTTGTTTAAGGGTTCTAAAAAACACTGATTCCTAAAACTATATATCATATGAAGCACTAAGTAGATGTTACTCACACAATTGTTTTAGATTTCATTACCTTATTATTAGGGGTTGAAAATAACAATCCCTTATAATTTTCCTTCAAAAATTGTTTTCGTGGGATATATTTTAGAAAAATAAAATTCTCTTATGCTTTTCCATTCAGTTCTGGAGAAAAATTGTCTCTTGCGAAATTTGAATACAGCCGATACTTTTCTCGGAATTAATAAAAACTTTGAACTCGTTATCGCCTTCCAAAAGCTGTATCTTGGAAGGGAGTTCGATTTCGCAAAAAAATTATCTCCCTAAGTCCTTCGCATTTGTTTACGGACACTCTCTATAATAGGTACTTCCAATTTCAATTTTTATTTTCTTAAATTCTTTGCGATATTATAATATTAACTTCAGAATAAATCTGGGTACAATACAATTTCGAGTATGATAAAGCTTAGAGAAAAAGCTTTTTCCCCGCAAGTGTAGTAGATTGTATGAAATGAAACTGTTTAGAAAATAAGCTAGAATATTTTATATCAAAAAGCATTTTGCTAGGCGGAAATTTATTCTCCCGACGAAGAAAAAAAATCTACCAGAAACACTTATATGAAACAGAAAGAAAACAAAAGCAGAAATATATAAAATAATAGAATTGAATTCAGTATGTCTGATTCATCTAAAATTCACAACCGAATTCAAAAATGATTCGAAACTGCATGTAAAGCCCTAAAACCACTTCCAAATTCAGAAATGGGACAATTATTAGCCAGGTGATTTATTTTTTCTTCTGGCTCCTCGCATGCACAACTAGAGCATTCAAGTAAATTCTATCTGAAAGCAACTATTGCAAAACGTCCATAACCTGTTTTAATATGATTTATAAAATACCGCATTTTCCTGGGAAGACCAAAACCAGGAACTCTATTCGAAGGATCAGTAATTAATCCTTTGTTGAAAATAGTATCCCTATTCCTTTCGAATTAAGAAAATTGAAACTAAACTAAAAATTTCAAATCGTTTGGTCTCACCGCATCTACACGAAAGTAGAGAGAGATAGCGAGTACACCTATTTCTTCATTTCCGAATATCATTCTTCATTCATTGGAAATCTAGAAGCTAACTGGTTTTCTCATTGTAACCATTAAAAGGTATGTAATTCAATATCCAGTTCACAGGCCACTTGGGACGAACACCAGTAGAGAGTATGCATCTCAACTGCTCTCCAGGGGATTCGACAAAGAATCATAATTCTGATCAAAATAATAATCGGAAAAGCGAGTTCGAGAACGCCTGTGTGTAGGAAATACTGGATCCGCTTATGCAATACACCGTAGGAGATTCTGACCCCTGCGCGTTATGGATGAGATAACGAAATATGATACTACTTTTCGTGATATATGGATTCGGAAAATAACTAACTGAAAAAACCTGTGTGGTCCATGTGTGGTATCCCAAATATCATGAATTAGCATTGATTGATTCAACAAGCTCAGTGAAGCTTCTCTTGTGCGTTATCTCACGTCCAAAATATTCGTCTTGATGTTTTCAACTTCTTAGGTGGTAACTGTTAGTTTTAGTTGTGTGATATTTGAAACTTATCTTAGAGTTACGAGAGAAAATTGCAGACTCACTCATTATATTCGCGACATTTTTTGTCTATCGATAGATAAAATCGAACGATAGGTTTTTGTCTGAATCAAACAAGTTGAAGAATCGGCACTGGTCAGTTTCTGCTAGTCCCATCATTCGCATTAGGCACTTACTATGGCGATAATGCCCCGTAGGCATTAGGTAAGGAGGTGTAGCATATTTTTGTTGAGACACAGATACTTCTCAAATCTCGCAGTGTTTGAGTTCCCAGGAAACTTTTTGGAATGTTCTAGTCTCTGAAAGATTCCTTTAGACCACAGAAAAGTTCCAGGCCAATGAAAGGAAATTCTCCTCTTTTTTTGGGAAGTGTAGTGGCCTCTACTTCATTTCCTTTGATTGCCGAGTGACTGGGAACCCAGGATAAACAGACCTTTAGTTGGGGTGCCGACGATGCTGAATCGGGATTTACTCGAGCGTCGTAAGGACCTAGTGGATTTTGAAGATAATATGGTAGAAATTAAAGAAGGTTCTATAATGTATGCACTTTCAGCGGTGGGGAAAGCGTCTGCAGGTTCTCAAAAATGTAAAGAATAATCGTCAGGTGAACATACTCGGGCGTGTCAGATTAAGAAACTATATATGCTCTACATGTCTCTGATAATGAATTCATTTTAATCTGATAGTTTGCGTGGTGGAGCTAGCTGTACGGAGGAGATGAAAATGGTGGAAAAGATTTTTTTGTCAGATTTTCAGAGGATATGTTAATTAGACCCAAAAAGAGCAAGAGACTGACAATTGGGACGTGACGTATGGTCAAAGCGGTCCTTTGAAAATACAAAAAAATCGTTACTTGTACATACTCGAGCGTGTCAGATTTTCATACAGATGGTTCATGTCGGTGTTACAGACGTGTTGACGACCTATTTATCTGACACTAATCAGTGGGTTTTTTTCAATCTGACAGTTTAAAGATGATAACAAAGCATTTATTTTAAATATCTTCCTTCCTGTACTTAAGCTTTTCTGTATTTATCATGAAAGTTATAGATAATAAAATTCAATACAACTTTTGTCTGAAGCTATATTTCATACCCTTAACGGTTTTCGAGCTAGAGGGTGAAAAGGGCGATGAGCTTAGCCACACATGGGAAAGGCCAAGGTCAATGTAGAAACCCAGTATAATGTACATTGAAGGCCATATACATATCTCAAAAACGTTCAAACGTAGAAAAAATTTCTTGGGACAAAATTTGTAGAAAATATCATGCTCTACAAGTTTTATAACGAATGCGGAAATTATTTGAAACCCAGGAGAGGAGGTAATACGAAAAATCTGATTTTTGTGAACTTCAAGGTCAATTTTAACTGTCAGATTATATTTTTTCCGTTATTCTTGAATCATTAGCTTCAAATTAAAAAAAAAGGCCACCGTGCTAGACAATGTACACATGAAGATTTTTTTGCAAGTTTGGCGCCCCCCCACAAATTTTTGTCACGCTTTAATTGTCAGATTAAGAAAATATACTATTCAACATGTAATTAATCACATATATCTCAATCTGACACGCTCGAATATGTACAATAATCGTTCTTTTTTACTATTCTGACAGGCTGTCTTAAACAATTCCCCCTAAATACAGGTCTAGGTAGAGGTACTTTACAGAATCCAAGGTATCTCCCCTTATATTAATCTGACCTGACACGCGCAAGTAAACGCCGAATTTCCCTCTTTGCCTCCCCAAGTACTTGTTATTCTTGCCTATGATGCTTTGAGCTTCCACTGGCACTCGCATATAATCCTAGAATCGCGACTGACACAAATGTCAAAAGCTCTTCTTTTTAGGTTTACATGAATATTGTTGATTTTGCATATACCGGGTGTCCCAGAGCTTTTAGGCCAGCAGATATCTCAGTTACCTGCGGAAAAAAAATTGAAAAAAATACTTGTCGTAGGAGACCATACGCTCTTTCATGCAGCATAGCAAAATCCACCCCCTGACAAACAACCCCTGAGAAACAACCCCTAACTTTTGTTTTTCAAATGGCACCCCCATGTTTGTTTGGCTTCAACTGACAGCTCTTTTTAATTCTCAATCAATGATATATCATAATATGTAGTTGTAAAGATAGTCACTCGATAAAATTGAATTCGTTAGTGGGTACTGTTAATTGGACTGATCGAATTAGTCCACATTGTAGAGACAAGAAAAAGTGGATGTTGAAAAAAAAGAGTCAATAAAATGTGTGGCAAGTGCTGGCCAACATTTTGAACATTTTCTTTAGTATAATGTTGCAGTAACAATACAGCTGAGCGTATAAATTCGTATTTCATTTGTATTTTTATTTTCCATAATTCTGCATGCCATTCTAGCTACCATGATACATCATTGAATGAGAAATGAAAAAAACTGTAAGTTGAAGCACAACAAACATGGGGGTGCCATTTGAAAAACAAAAGTTAGGGGTGGTTTCTCGGGGGTTGTTTGTCAGGGGGTGGATTTTGCTATGCTGCATGAAAGAGCGTATGGTCTCCTACGACAAGTATTTTTTTAAATTTTTTTTTCCGCAGGTAACTGAGATATTTGCTGGCCTAAAAGCTCTGGGACACCCGGTATAGACTGTGCAATTTACCTTGGCCAAAGTTTACAGAGTGATCCTACATAGAATTTGCAACAAAAAAATTTCTTTAGAGTATGTTCTAATTGTCTTCTGTTATAATGCTAGTAAAAAGGTACAAATATTTTGAAAAGTTCAAAAATTATTCTTCACTCAGAACAAGGCATTTCTTGAAAACTGAAATCCTAATCGAAAATCTTTCCTACTATGGTAAAATTTGAATATGAAGATAGTTTTCAAGTTATGCTATGTTTTTAGTGGAACAATTGTTCAACATTACATAACTTTAGAATCTTGAACCACTTCAGTATGAAAAATAATTGAACCACACCTTATAGGAACTGCAAATTGTAGAATGATTCCGTGAAATTCAGCCGGAAGTAGTTGCCCTATACCCCTATACGGGGTTAAAGTGACTGAATATTTTTGTAAAAAAATTTGAGTGGTGAGTCCTTGTCAAAAAAGTTTTATTTAGCTGTACCTGCTTAAATACAGACTCCTGAATAAGGCAGCTGAATAGAAATTCTGAACCAGAATCAGAAAACTGACAGAAATGTAATTGAGCAGATACTATATAGGAAGGAGAAGGCAATGAAAAACATTTCAACCCTTCATTGATATCTCTCAGCTTTAGCTGTGAAGAAAAACTATTACAAATAATAAATAAGTCTGAACAAAAATTTTTCTCAAGTTCAAGTTTTTAACCTTTAGTGGAAACTCCCCTTGCATCACCCCATATATATCGAGGTTACATTTTCTAACGTAAACCTCCTAGATTGCCTTCAAAACGAGCATAAGATTTGATCTGCTGGATATACAGGAATTTCTCAAGAAGAAAAAATGGATAATTGAAAGAGATATGTATCTCAAGTTTGCACATACAATGAGTACCGAACCTTTCTTGTCGTAAATATTAATTTTAAAAGAGAATATCAGGTTACACCTTGGTGTGAGTTCCCGTTAAATCACAAAATTCTTAAGCGAATATTTACAAAGAAAGAACCGTAATAATTACTGCGGAATAGGGTATAAGGTTTACGAGAATGCTATTTTATAAGCGGTAACGATTTAAATCTCTGCTTTTCGTTAGAAATCCCTTGTGAGTCCCCGTGTTACATTCGCGGTACATACACCATTATTCCAGCCTCAGCGGTAACATACAGAAGAGGCTTCGCTGTATTTTTCTCAAGCCGATTTATATACTGACCATTTGTACGTAGTATCTTCTTTGCTGATAATTAGACAGGTGACATTGCAGGTATTATGCTGGTAGAACTTATAACTCGAGATACAGAGTTTAAATGGAGGAAGACGGAAAGGTTCAAGGAACAGTTTTAAGGTAGCATTATGGAACAATGCATTAGAGTTCAAATGACAGAAAATATGCTATGTCCGCAATTCATCATCATGCTTAGGTTTGACAATGATCAGTGTTTTCTGGAAGTTACAGTTTTCAATATCCAACAAGTTATATACAGAGTGAGTCTTGTACATAATGATATATCTTAACAGATTCCTGATTCTTTACCATTCTTTCCAATTCTATTCGGTTCAAAAGATACAGCATGTTGGAAATCCATAAAAAAATGTAGGTTATTTTGAGTTATGTATATCACACAAACGATTTTATCAAATGAAATAATTTTCGGAATATAGTTTTCCATTGATGAGATGAATCTTCTCCTAACACAAAAGCAAACCCACATATTCCAGTTCTTTCATTAAAAACATTACATACCCGAAGAATACAAGAACCCAACTGTTGAAAATAAATTGAATGCTCACTAATGCATACATATTGCTAAAACATTTTTAATTTTTGATAAAGAATTTTCATTCAGTGTATATAATCATGGACGTTACCAATTATCAACCTTTTTCAATATTCTATTTTCCCGATATTGTTTACAAAATCAGTTAACATATTTGTTTCGTATTATTTGAGAAATGCCCCCAATATACAGAGTGATTCATAACTATTGGTACATGGGCTGACCAAATATACCTCAATAAAATATTGCTGTGGAAAAAGATAGAGGGCGTTAAAGTTGAATTTTTTATAAGGGGACAGAATAATATTTTCTTCGAAGTTCGAAAGTCCTTTATTAAAAGAATTAGAAAAGGCATAGAAGTCGGAGGAGGCCACGAAGAACATTTAATTCAAATGCATTCTTTTTATGTTACATTGTTTTTAATTATGCTTTATCGTCGAAATAAATAAATAAAATAAATAAATCGTTATTTCAAATACCCTTTCGATGCTCTGATTGCTCTGAACTGTTTAATTGTGTCCCAATAGTTATAGTTATAAATCAACCTGTATACCGAAGATGTGAACTTTATGCTATACTCTTTATTCATTCTGTAAGTATGCAGTACATATCGAAGTGAAAAATCTAATAGAAAAGACATCATTGAACTACTAACTTGATCATTATGACACAATTATTTTTATCGATTTTCTTCTACGTCAATATGAAAATTCAACAAAATGTAAAATAATATGCAGACATATCGGCGACACTGTAAAATCATGCGATATGTTATAAACTCGATTTATGCCTTCTTATTTTCACTCAATTACGTGTAACTGCTGCATAAAATACACAAAATGAGTGAAAAAATGGAAACACGATATGAATTCTGATCAGTTTTCCCAGTTCAGGTAACGTATATGCTCACACTGTAAATCATATTCTCGGAATTTATATGAAATTCTAATGTCCCTTCTCTAAACGGGTTTGATGTTGCTGGTATGTCCTGCAAATGAATCGCAATATCGCGGGGAAAGTTCTTCGCGATTAGTGCGATATTATACATTACATTAGGAGAAAAAAGATTGACCATTCTATATGAATTGACGACAATAATCTTTGTTCTGATAATAATAATAATCAATATAATATATATATATATATAATAATAGGAATCAATGAAGTTTAAATCAATTGTTCCACATCTACTCAAATTCTACCCTGCATACCCTGACGAGCCGTCATTGATGTGTTTACATTCGTATTGCAAAACCTCAAATTTCTGAAGCGTTTCTTTCTTATTTCCGATCTGTTTCCCGAGTCGAGAGTAGGTAGTAGGTGGTTATGCTCCGGTTATTTGTCTTTCCTTTGGCATTTTTTGTGGACATAGACGAGCAGCAGTTTCGAAGAAATAGAAATTTCCCAAACCTCTAAATCAGCTAAATTTTTCCTCATTCCTCTACAACTTATCTTACGTCCAGTTTCATAATCAAATTTAAATTCACTTCAAGCTCAAAGCTTCCTTTACTGCCATTTTTAGTAGGGTTAAAGGAGGCTTTAAAATTAGAGGGACTTTAGATTTGATTATGAAACCGGCCATTACGAAATTAATATATTTCAATTACTGAGAATCGCACCAGAATTAATCAAGATGTGATACAGAATACTGGATTGCATAATGAATGGCAGGTAGAGGAAGATCGTCTTTCATATCCCACCTGGGAGAGAGGAAAAGGAATGTCTACCATGTGCCTATTGAAAATTGCTCCGGCACTGACACTCAAAAACGTGGCCATCTCCAAATTTACATGGTGCTGCATTATTTTCAGAAATGAAAAAGGGTAAAACGGTCTGAAATGTTTACTATTTGAAATAATTTCTGAATCCTCAATCAGATTTAGAATTATAAATTCTAAATTGAAACCAAAACGAAAAAAAATCACAGACATAGTTATGCGTCATTGTCACTGCCTTAAATATTTCATAGTTATCGTCCTTCTCGTCCTGAAGATATTTAATTGGTTCCATACTTAATCTAAACACTGTATGTTCGTAATAATAACGCCTGGTTAGGTTACAACACACGATGATTAACTTATACCTGGCGTTTTACAATATTTTCATTATAAAGGACTTCGTAACCCTAGGTTTATTTATAATTTCCTAATGGTGGTAGAAATAAATAAGCGATTTCACCTAATGGTAGGTTATTTGATTAGTTTCTCTGTGGAAAAAGTGTTCGTCTGAATTGGTGAATTTGAACAAGGCATAGTTGAATCGGGAAATTATAGAGATTAAATGTAATATCGAATTCTTTCGTTACTAATCAGTTCAAACCTTGCCATTCGATAAATATTCTTCAATTGTAAAAAATTTTGAATTAAATTCATAGAAAAAACCTTCTGTGAGGTTGTGATCGTGAAACTCTCAACCTGTAAGAATTTCCTTAACCAGAAGTTAAGTAAACCGATAAATGGAACTTCAGGGTAAATACATCCAAGTATATCTTTATATATCTTTTTTTTTTCTGGTTGTCCCGCAAACATGAAGACAACGAAAATCTATCCGAATATTCAGCCCTATGGAATATTGGAGAATACTGAATTTTTCTCTACCTTTCAACTTTGTCATGTTATCGATGTTCACCCTGCTCACCTTGCACACAACATATCCGAAGCTGCCGCGCCAATTAGTACCTTTCAGGAGCTTGGCGCAGAGGACCAAGGACAACCTAATTTAATGGAAAAAAAGTTATCGGTAACAAGAACATCAGTATGCTAAACAATGAACCACGCTCAAATGCGTCCATGACATCAAGACGTGCTGAACATGCTCACCGTCTCGAAATGTTGGGAAATGCGGTATAATGGACAGCTATGATCAATAGTGAATTGCGATCGAGTATTGTTTGTTGTTGTGTGAGACTTCTTGAAGATGGCCGTGGGAAAAGCAAAGGTCCGATCGAATGCGTACCGGGTACACACGTTTGTGCTCCTTGCCGGTAGCTACGATTGCCGGTATTGATATTGATAACTATCGATGCTAGGTACACAAGAACAGACATGAGCGTAGGTGATGCTTGAATGGAGGGCTGATTGAGTATTGACACAGGCTTATGATTGATATTCTTTCGATCTGAGATTCTCCTACGGATGAAAACGTGACAGTCTAGTTTTGGAGCTCATTGATAATGGAACAGAGGCGTTTACATGAAGAAAATATCAGCTCTCGATCAGTTCATTCCTTTTCTGGTGAGGGGGAGTATTTTGAAATATACAAGGATATATTGAAAAATTCTTCTACTATAGAACCAAACATTTCAATATCAAAATATTTTATTACTCAACATATTCTCCCCTTAATTGAATACATTTATTGCAGCGAACCTGCAAGGTCTCTAGACCTTTAAAAGAAAAATTTTCTTCCTGCTCTGCAAACCAGATATCCACAGCTTTTATTACCTCCTGGTTAGAAGAAAATTTACGACCTTCTAAACTTTTCTTCAGTTGTGGAAAGATATGATAGTCGGATGGAGCCAAATCTGGTGAATAAGGGGGGTGTTCTAGTAATTCAGAATTTTCACGAATTTTTTGCATGGCAATATGAGATTTGTGCGTAGGCGCATTGTCCTGCAAAACCAAAACACTTTTGTATAGCTTTCCGCGTCTTTTCTTCTCAATTTTTTCTCGGAGAGTGGCCCGTAATGTCGAATAGTAATATCCGGTTATTATTGTTCTACCCTCATCCAAGAAATCAATCATGATTACTCCGTGGCAATCCCAAAAAATTGAAGCAAGAACTTTTCCAGCAGATTTTTGGACGAACAAGAGTGTCGCTATTCCTTTGATTGTTGCTTTGTTTCTGGATCGTAGAAATGCATCCAAGTCTCATTCAAAATTCGGTTTGAGAAGTCTACATCGTTTTCAAATCGAGCACAGATCGAACGCGATGCTTATACCCTTTGCACGCTTTTGGTCAACATTCAAACATTTGGGGATCCATTTTGCAGCAATTTTTCTCAAGTCCAAATTGACGTAAACTATCTGATGAACGCGTTCGTATGGAATATTCACTGCTTCAGATATCCGTTTTAGCCCACTTCGACGATCTAATGAAATCATGTCATGAAATGCATCCATACTTTCGGGGACTGACACAGAAACTGGCCTACCGATCGGTCATCATCTTCAATGGAAAATTTACCTCTTTTGAAGCATGCAGTCCAATTTTTCACGGTCGCATACAAAGGACATTGATCACCAAGGGTATTAAGCATATCTTCGTGAATCTGCTTACCTCTTGATCCTTTTAAATGAAGGTACTTGATGATGGCTCGATACTCCAATTTTACGATTTTCACAATTTCGGTGGACATCTTCTTTCTTTTAAGTTATTGCGTAACTCTGGTATACTTTTTTGACCACAAACTTCACACTGATACTTCTAATGAATTATTGTTCGTTGCTATGATAACACAATATATTTTTTGCATGGAACTGGTCTAGGCTAACTAGATATCAATACATCGTCGTAAACCAGAATCAGGTGGTTGATGAACCACCTTCTCATTAACATCAACAATTGAAATTGGGAGCAGGATGTATTGGGCTGTTGCCAACATTTCAGGGTATAGTCTCCAACGTTTCGGAATGCATCTTCAAGAAATGTCTTGTTTTCAATCGAAAAAATTCAACTTCGAACCTACTTTTTGCACTTGAATCAGAATTTCAATACCTATTGCTGTTCCCACCATTTGGAGAGGCTTATGTTTGCGTATTGCAACGCACACATCACACAAAATATGGTCATCATGACACTTAAGTATTCCCGTTCACACAAAATTATTCAATGCAGGATTAACTTAGAGCCTTAATCAATTCGACCTGTGAAAGTTATTGATGGAATACTGAGTTACTCTGTATAATAATAAATCGATGAAAAAAAATACACTCATGCAGGAAATTGAGTTGCGTTTCCAACAAGGTGCTGCTCGACTCCTTTTCCCTATTCAAAAATGAGAGCTGTTAGGGGTTGCGGCTAGAGGGGTAGTGATATCAAACTCATTTGAACACCCTTCTTTTTCCCCTTTTCAACAAAATTTGACCTGTCCTAGCGTTCTTTCGTTATTCCATCTCAAAGCTCAAAATTTAGGGTGGAAAGTTATGGATAGCTCACCCTGTATAAAATATTGAAAAGAGGGATATTTGTATTCAGATGAGGAGAAAAATTGTCATTGTAATCGGAAATAGTGATTAGGATGTGTGTCCACATTGATATTGACCTACATCCATATTGTTCCATACAGTCACTTAGTTTGGTTTTTCCTGTTTTTGTGAGTCAATGTATATTATCTTCATAAATGTAGAAGAAAATCATCCCACCTTCTTCTCCTGATGAACTATACCTACTTACTTTCATTTATTTCTTGTACACTAGGATAATTTCATGAAAAATCTCCAATTGTTATTTAGAAATTAATGGACCCCAATGTATAAACTGAAAGTAGGTCAAACCAACTTTGAAGGTGGTTCGAACTACGGCAAATATTTTTGAGAACCGAAGCGAAACACTGAAATCAAATTATACAGCATCCTTAAAATGTGGAAAGAACTTCAAACGTGTGCTTCATATCTTTTTTTCATAGAATTAATTCTAATTCAGATCCATTTATCCACAAAATATTCAACACAAGTCGATAACTTTACCCCATGATAAGATCATGAAATGCAAAGTAATCCGCCGAGTGAGTTTCCTTATTTATTGATGCCCCCCCCCCCCATCATACGATGATATTTTTCTCAGAAATTAAGTGAATGGTCCGAAACCTTTAAGAATATTGCCGTAAAAGTTGAGAATATTCACAGCAATAGTTTGAAAAGTTTGCTCCCAAACAGATAACGAATAAATGATATTCGTGTTCGAGAGTATTCAAATATTTTTCCTGCAACTATCGAGATGCTTCACTAGATTTTGTTGCATAGGACAAGTGTGGATTCTTCATACTTGAGTCAATAAGAAAACGTTGAACAAATATAACCATATCCTCATATACAGCTTCCCACATTCATTCAGAAAAAAGGCAAACAACGTCTGAATCTATTATATATTGGGTATTTTAGAATTAAGGTTTCATCAAAGAATAAATGAATGAAATCCTCAACTGATTCTGAGATGTTTCATTATACAATAGAATGCTATATCGGAAATATATTCAATTTTCAATTTGATATTAATAATAATGGTAAATAAAAAAGATCATCCTCAACTAACTTATTCACACTCTCTTGCTGAACAAAAATATGATTGTGCTGATGTCGAACTAAAATAATAAATTCATAAATTCTTAGATCCATATAGATATTGTATGGTGCTGAAAATTATCAGCGGAATCGATCTGCAGCAAACCGTTCTTACATTATTGATGTAACAGTTCGAAGAATATATTACTGGCGTAGCTCGTTAAATTCCCCCCTAAGAAACTATAGAAAATAATTATTAACACCGAAGTTCCTGCGGTTGTTAATGATATTTAAACATATTTCTGATATATGTGAGGTTGTTCATCTCGAGTAAAACTATATTCTATTTTGAATTTGATTTAGATGCAAACGGGGAAGAAGCTTATTCGTAATAAGAGTTATGTTGGCGCGTAAAAACAAGCTTTTACAATAACACGCGAGCAGTTTGTCACGCAAATAGGCTGGATTGGTGTTGAAATTGTTTCCGTTGCGATTATCATTCAAATTCTATGCGCAAGTTATATAATCGTATTCCAATTAGAGGAATAATTGAAAAAACCTCATAACGGAATTTAAGCTCAGACTCAAGAAGTTGGAAACATCATCTCTTTACGATAACAAATCTGAAGGAACTGAGAAACATTATCTTCACTAAAATGCGATTTTTACCTCTGCAAGTCTTTCGCTATCAAAGTTAAACACTGAAGGTATCAGAAAGTTTGGGGATGAATTTAAAACATCGCCAGGTTGTTGGGGTCGATTATAATCATGAAAAGTTATGATCTTTAGCAATTTATTCCTGAAATTTGGTGCAAGCATTCATTTGCGAATCCTGCTGAATTCTTCGCATGTGAGTTTTTAAAAATGAATTATTCGATGGAATATAACATAAGAGTCCGCTGTCCTACCTTAGAAATTTCACTATAAGGTGTTTTATTCTCAGTGAAGATGTATAAACCCGCCTTGAAAGCTTTGCTTATTTGCTGAAGGTCTGGTCTTTTCTAGGATTCTTTGTATATGCCAAATGTTTATTATTATTTTTATGATGTTAGATGAGGCACAAAATACCGAATACAACAAGCATAAACAAACTGTAATTTCTTATTTCGGTTGAGTCATAACACGAAGCTCTCTGTTATTTTTTCTAGTGCCCTGAGGATGTTTATAAAAATAAACGAAACGTCGGCTTATACATAATTGGTTTTCTTCATAATTAGACCCCAAAACCTGTCATCTCTTCTTGGATAGTGAATTATCGCCTTTAAAGGTGGAAACAGACTGCTATCACGTCACGTGAGCTCATGTGATATCATGTGCGAAATCTTTTGAAGTGATATTATGCGTCATAGTGCACAGGTACAATCATTAAGGCTCTAGCTAGACAGTTAATTACACATTAAAATACATGTGCTAATTCTGAACTACACTTTCATGATAGCAGTCTGTTTCCAGCTTTAGAAGGTCTTCAAACAGCTTGGCGAGTTTGAAAGACCAAAGCTTTCGTGCTCCGTGTAGTCTTTGTAGCAGTGTCTTTCTACCACATTTCGTACTATAAAATTTTCTTCACTAGTCCCACGAGCTATCTCTGGATCTGGCTATTCAATAAAAAAATGTCTTTTTCTGAACATATATTATAATTTATTATCAGACAGACTGAGTAGATATTTGAAATAGTGATTAGAAAATACCAGATATTTATTGAAATATTAATTTCTAATACATTTTTGAGAAGTAGGCATCTAACTGAATTACGAATTCAAATATTTGTCTTGTTGACGAGGCCATTCCATTGAAATCGATTTTTTGCTGTAAAAATATTATTTTCATTATAGATTAGAATATAAAAAAATGTCAGCAACATAAATGATAATAAGGTAATATTTTCGTTAGTTGAGAGTGGAAAATAGAATAGAAATTGATAGATTCAATTGAAAAATATTTTTCCTATTCTCTAATACATGAAAATGTTTCAAGTCTTTTGATTGTCAATGAGAAATAACAAAATGTATCTATTTCTACAACAATGATCTTTCTACAAACGTCAAAGGAACAACACAAAGAAGGAAAAAAACATCAGATTTACCTTATTGATTATCAGTATACAGGGTGTATTTAAAGGCGAGGCTTATTTTGACAGAAGGTAGAACTGCTCAATTGTTTCATTAAAAATCACCTATACAAAACTTACGAAATACAAAGTTGAGAAACAAATTTTAAATGATTACTGAAATAAATCCTAATACGAGCCTAGATCCCATTCATTATCTGAATTATCGTAAAGCAATGGCAAAAAACTTATATCGTGATGACCGACTGAACCAATGGTTTCGTTAAGGATATTGGCCCGTTCGGTTTTTACGTGGGAAGTAAAATGAAAACTGAGGAATTTTGTCTCATTATTCAGTAATTTGAAAAATTGCATGGAATGGCTCATTTCGATATCCACTGACAGAAAAATACTTAGGACCAAGTGTAAAAAAATAGAATATTACTTCAAAATCTCACCATTGAAAAATTCTTCTAAACTATTCACAAATTTTTTCATAATGGTCATCACAATCTTTTTTTTGTTCGAACTTTCCAACAATCATCGTTAAAATGAAGTAGGGTAACAACAATAGCACTTTTTCAACATAAGCACTTTATAAACTGTCTCAATTTTTTTTATGTTTCAATTTTAACTTTCTGCACCCCAAACAAAACATTTTTTCAAGTGGCCTTATGCAACTGAGCAGATAGACTCGAAAGTACTGAACCGATCATTGTCATAAATGCCATAAATATGTTTATGTTATGTTTCGTTTTTTCGATGACAGAGTAACTTTCAGAGTCCAGTACTTGAAATTGAACTTCAAGGGGTTGTAGCTCAGCCATCTCGAATATTTTATATACGCAGTTTTTAGTGAAATGACTTATTTTGATGACTTCTACCTTCTGTCGAAGAAAACTCACCTTTCAAAATACCCATTCTTTTCCGTAATTAAAAAAAGCATAATCATTAAAAAAATAGAGATAGAATTTTTTGATCTCGGATTATGGTTTACTGATATGTTCATATCACACCTGATTTTTCGGTAACTTCAAATTAATAATAATTATAAATAATCAAAAATATTTTCGTTTTTCAAATGTTCAGGTGTCAGATATTGTCGGTGCGAAAAGTTTTTGACATTTTTCGACTGCAAAATGAAATTACTAATAATGGTGGTATGATACCGGATAGAAAAAATTTTCTGCTCTTTACTAATTTCTTTTCAGATTTCAGATATCTTGGACATTTCCTGAGCAATTTGCAGAAAATGGAAACATAATTTTTGTTCGATTAATTATTAATATTAACTTTTGCGATTTTCATCTGGTCTCATTGGTTTCAGAAATATTTGAAGCAATCACGTATCGAATGTCACCTCAATCATACTTTTCCAAAAATCCAAACTCGAATTTCCTAAACATGAACTTGTGTAAATTTTACATATTTTAACCACGTACTTTGTTAAGTGAAATTCAAATGAAATGAAATCCGTCTCCGAAATAATATATATCTTTAAAAAAATTTTGACCGTACAGACAAACAGACAGACAAAAAAGTGACATGATAAAAGAATCCCTTGCAGACGTAAAGTACCTACCATATAGGGTACGCAACCGTTTAAACATTCCTCTATTTGGCTATTAATTTTCATTGATGGCACGGGACCTCACAATCGACCAGGAGAATGATATTTCAATTATCCACGTTCTTATTTTTACCGTACGCAACCCATCTACCACCCAGTAGACTCTGATCCCACCAAGAATGCCATGAGTGTACCGAGAAGAAGGTATAATAATAAAACGAATTGTGGGCTCTGGAATAAGCGGCTTGAATTTTTCTTCGAATTTCAATAACCAAATACCTTAAGTCGATTTTATTTCCAATCGACTTACCAGTCTTACGTGATCAGATTTAATTACCAATCTCGAAGTCAAAATAATCAAATATCCAGTTAGCGTCGGATTTCGATACTGACGAAGATAACAAGACGCAGGAGCTGTTACAGCATCTGATCTCCTACTTAACCGAGAAATAAATAGAGTTGATCCTGGAAATTCCTATGTTATTCGCTTAAACCGCTTACAAGATGCGTAGACATTTACATCGTGGAAGGTATTAGATATTTCGTGAGTTCGACAACCGTAGGTTGTAAAATGGAAACGAGCAATCCCTGTTTTTGTTGACTTCAATTTTTATACGATAAAAGTAGAATCCATTGAAGTCATCCTAAGATTTTTCGAATAAGGTGATTTTCATCACAACGTTTTTATAATCAATTATGAAAAAAAAAAGATGTCTCTAGGTTCCAGCATTTATTTTTTTCTCCAGAATTGAGTAACTCAAATCACCTTGCAGTATAAAATTTATTACATTTTTAGTACAATTTATTACACCAGGTCCGAATTTTATTTCACTTATGGCCAGTTTTATAAGCAAACTCGAAGTCGCTTTAACGTTTAAGTTTCCTTTAAACCTACTAAAAATGACCATAAAGAGACTTTGAATTTGTTAACGAAAGTGGACGTTACCATTCCCGAGTTAAGCTACGGTTTCCTCGGACAGACCGTCGACCGTTGCGTCCAGGCCGCCAACCGCCGCGTTTCGACGATTTTATCTAATCAATGTATTACTATGGGACCGTTTTTTCAGCAAACGCGTAGCTGGACGGTGCCTGGACGTTCAACTGGCAGGTCGCATCCCAGCCGTCCATATCTGTCGAGGTTAGATTAGCGCGGCGTCGCGCAGATGAGCGGCTATTGTTCAAATCGAGTTACGGAAATAATATTAGGAAAAATGAGAAAATGATTGAAAAATTGTCATCGGAGGATCATGATTAGACTTGGTAAGACAATATCCACCCTTATAAAATGTGGTACGCCGAAGCTATAAAGATTTGGTGGTCAAAAGTAATATTTGGTGAGTCTGAAATACTCCCTAAATTTCATTTAATTTCCAAAAAGTCTCACATGCATAGTGATATTGAAGGTTCCTTCTGTATGGGATATGGCGTCTCAAAAATAATTCATTAGTCAAATCTTTGAGGGATGTCTTCTTCCAGCAATAACATTACAATAAATTTTTCTGGGTCCATTTTCAAATATTTCACTTCTCGTGTTATTTTCAGTAACAAAATCAACCGCTCCGCACACAAATGTAGCCGACGAACTAATTCCTAGTCAATTCTAGCAAACCACTTCGGGCGGAAATCGCTATCCTCGACGGTTGACGGTCTGGACGCGACGGTCGACGGTCTGTCCGAGGAAACCGTAGCTTTATGCCTGTTTGTTGTAGTGTTGTAGTAGACTCTTTCCAAAGCTACACCATCCACTTGTAACGTTCGAAATAATTGAAATAGCAAAATGAAATTCGGAATAGAAGGTTTGTTCGTAGCGTGGTTTGCAACGGTTGTGAACTGTACAGAGCAAGCGCAATTCCATTTTAGTGGGAGCGCCTACCAAAGTAGCGTAGCACTGACATGGCACATACATGACAAAGGCGATATATAATTTATAGATTTGAACTGAGAACGTCATATTTCAAGCAAATGACACTTCATTAAGATGTGAGATATCTGAAAATTATGCATCGCCTTTGTCATGTATGTGCCATTTCAGTGCTACGCTACTTTGGTGGGCGCTCCCCCTTAGGGTAGCGAATATCACAAATTCATTTCAACTGATTCATCAATTCAAATCCCAATTTTGACATTTCCAAGTCCGTCCCACTGTTGATATTAAATATTCTGGAAGGAGTTTTCCACATAAAACCGAAACCATGGTCAGCATCTACTCTTTGTCGACGAAATGAAATTTCTGGTAATACTTCGAGCGATGGTAGTTTGTTAGTTCGATTTAGATCATTACATTTGTTGATTTAATTACCTGCGGATTTTTGCATCTGAATTGATTCGTTAATTACACTGATGTGTGATCCATTCACTATTGCCTGGTGTAATAAAATATTTTACCATCCAAATAGGAGCTGTTGGTCTTGTATTCATAATCCTCTGATCGCATGCAGAGGGGGGGAAAAATTAAAATTGGGATTTGAATTCATGAGTCAGTTGTCAGTTGTAATAAATTTGTAAAAATTTTAGCCCGAATTCGATTTCCCTATGACAAATATCTTAAAATTTATATGTGGGTGGTGTAGGTCCTGTAAGGAACTTTTTTTGTAGCAGCTTAATTCACTTCCTTTTGTCTGATAACACATTAAAAATCTAGTGTTCTTGGAATTAATTAGATCAACTGGTGAGTCTAGATTAGTTTTATATTATTTATCTAACACCTGACTGTAATTTTTATTTAAAATGAAAAAAACTTGAATATTGAACTTTGTATCTTATATTTCAAATAGCTAACTCGAGAATATTTTATATCAGCGCAAACACGAAGCTTTGCTCTTATAGTATTTCATTATAAAAGGTTAGTGAAGATTTGAAAAGAATACTTCAAGAAATATAATGGACAACAAAAAATCAACAAACGACAACACGAAAAGGGAAACCGAAAAGTAATAATAATTAATAATCAACAACAATGACCAGCATCGAAGAATTAATAACCACATGATGAAAACCCTCACGATGAGATATAGAAAAACTTGAAACATAACACAACCTATTGTCTGCATAGCCAAACTGAGACCAATCGATCATAGAAGCCCATTTTTGAATTATATGGTGGTTGTTTTCTGTGTTTGACCTTTTTTTTTTGAGAACATAATTCCAAAAAATCGTTAGCTTCTTGAGACTTGTAGAAAAGCTTTTTTGAGTGTTTTGTTGTTTGTGGTTGTCGTTTTCGGATTAGTTGTTTAAATGTGAATACTTTAGTTGACAAGTAAGCAAAGTTTGTGTTGAATTTATAAAATTTTGTTAACCATTGGAAATTAATCTTCCAGAACTCCTGAAGGTCAGTCAAGTGGTTTTAAAATAAAGAATCCAGTGAGTACAAAATTGCCTTTCAATTTAGAATGATCCTGGATAATGGCTACATTTGTGATCAAATTTTAGACGAAAAAAGTTTACGGACAAAAAGTGTATGTGGACGAAAAGTACTTGCCTTCAAAATAGCCGACTTTTCGTTGCGATTCAAATTTCAGTTGAAGCATGTCCAGCTCTGGTATTACTTCGGTCTCCAGAGCAATATATGCTAGTAGATCTACCAAAATACATGGGTGTATCCCTCCAAACCGTCGATCATGAATTTCAGATATCAGAAGCCAATTCTGATGCGAATATTGATTCCAATGTCTTCCTTTTCGAATCGCCACTTTCAATCTGGTAGTAAAGTAGGCCCTGCCGATAAAATCGACTGGAACCATCAAGGCATCATCCATCCCCGAAATACGCTCATTGTCGGTAATCCAGGTTGAGGTAACGGTGCTGGACCTGATAAAGCATAAATCGATCCGAGGTGAAGAGAGGGATTATTAAAATTTATTATAATATACGGGTACATCAATAGTCGATCGGAGATGTTTGAATCTCATTTTTCAGCCGCCGCCAGCCGCCCAACCGTATAATTATCACACATGCATTCCGTGCTAATAAGTCCCTCAGCTTTGATGAATGACCGCAGACGGACGGGCGTGCCATCATCTTGCTACACTTTAAGACTTTCTTCCAGTGGCGGACAATGCGTGACGTGATGGGTCCATTATGCTCTTTGCAATGGATCGCTCCTGTGCCGTCTGCCTCTTTCAGATATGTGTTATTTCGTACTGGCTTAATTATTACCGTAACTTGAGAGGCTGCAAATCTCACCGTTGTTCGTTATTTCAGATGATGAACCTTCACAATTAAGCGGAGAAACGCTGCAAATTTCAAGCAGTACAATATTATTTCCGAGGACCCTTTTTCGCGCTTCCCCCTTTCGTTTTAATTGCACACCAGTTTTACAGTTTAAAGTTTAACAACCTGAACACAGCATATCACATACGTCGAAACATTATTCTTTGAAGATCTCAATTCTTTGTTGTTTTATCCATAATGTACAGGGTTCTTTCAAACGTGAGGCTTTTTTTTCAAAGAAACAAGATCATCTAAATAAGTTATTTCCCCAAAAATTGTCTATATGAAATATTCAAGACAGCTGAGCTACAACCCTTAGAAGCTCGAGAAAATTTCATTAAATTTCATGTACGGGACTGTGGAAGGGGACAACAGCATCGGAAAAACGATACAAAACATAAACATACACTGCGCAAAAAAAATTAACGCACATTCTGAAAATCTCAATTTCAATGAAAGTTAACTCTACATTGACTTTATAACTTATTTTTATGTTCTCTCGGTAAGGTTTTGAACGAAACAAGACACATTAAATGGAAGAAAAATTCAGGATTTCACAGAATCTTATGTGAAAGAAGGGAAATGAACAATTTTCAAAGTACTGAAATGCTGATAAGTGATTTAATACTTGGTATTTCCACCCCTTGCGTTGCTTACAGCTCGGCAACGACGGTTCATACTTAAAATGAGTGATCTTAAAATGTTCTTCTCTAATCCTTCCCAGATATCTCCGAGTTGGATTCCTAAGTCATTAAGAGTAGCTGGATGATTTTCTGAACTTCTCAGCCTTCTAATGAGGTGTCCCAAACCTGCTCAATCGGATTGAGATCTGGACTTCTTGCTGGCCATTCCATTCGAGAGACTTCAACCTCTTCAAGGTACTCCTGAACGATGCGCGCACGATGGGGTCTGGCATTATCGTCCATAAAAATGAAATTTTCACCAATGTATGGGGCAAATGGCACTACATGCTCTTCAAGAATGTTTCTTATATACTTATCAGCATTCATAGCTCCATTATAAACGACCACAAGGTCTGTGCGAGCAGTCAAAGATATTCCACCCCATACCATAATCGATCCTCCCCCGAAACCAGTAGTATTCAGGAAATTGCACTGAGCATATCTTTCATGTGGACGTCTGTATACAAGGGAACGTCGATCACAATGGTAGAGGCAGAATCTAGACTCATCTGTGGAGAGAACTCTTTCCCAATCGGCCTCTTCCCAATGGATATGCTTTCTCGCAAAATCCAAACGCGCCCTTCGATGGGCTGGGGTAAGAGCTGGGCCTCTTGACGCGACACGAGGCCTTAAATCATATTCTCTGAGGCGATTTCTTATTGTCTGAGTGCTAATTTGCACCTCATGAGTTTGCTCATGCTGAATTTGAAGGAGGCGAGCGGTTGCAAACCGTTGTCTCAACGAAGAAACTCTCAAGTAACGTTCTTGAATGGCAGTTGTTACCCGTGATCTACACTGTCCTGGTCTTCGGACATTCATACCTGTCTCCCTGAATCGCTGCAACATTCTGGACACACTTGTATGGGAAACTCCAAACCTTTCTGCAATTTTTGTGTATATCCACCCTTCTTCTCGCAAAACTACCGTTTGGGCACATACCTCTTGGGTCAAATTGCGTGTTTCGCGTTGCATAGCGATCGAGTGTAGAAAATCAAACGAAAGAAAAACTATTGATCACTAGAATTGATCGAGAACAACTGATTTTAGAATGGAGCCAATACATTCAAAATCTGATAATATCATCTTTTTTTATTCCTGCTGAGAAAAAACATCTGTATCGAAGAAAACCGTTGAAAGTGGATAACATATGCATGCATAATTCTGATAAAAATAATTATCATTGAGAACACCTTCAGTTGTAGAATAAATTTGTGATTTCCATTATGTGCGTTAATTTTTTTGCGCAGTGTATGAGTGGAGGATGAATTGTTCAAAACTTCCGAGGTTATCAGTTGCATCAGGTCACTTGAAAAAACTGTTGTATCGTGCGATTTAATGTTAGAAAATTGAGACAGTTTATTCAAAATGCTAATGTTGACAAAGTGCCATTATTGTTACTCTATTTCATCCCATTTATACGATTGTTGGATATGTTGTGATGATAGTATATGATAAGTATATAATTTAGACGAATTTAAGTGATAAGATTTTAACTAATATTTTATTTTCTTACACTTGGTCCTAAGAATTTTTCTGTCAGTTGGTATAGAAATGAGGCATTTCATTTATCTAATTAGAATTACTTGTTAACGGTATAACAGAGGAGTAAGGAACTGTGGAAGGGCTGTGACTCCGGCATCGCAAAATCGAAACAAAACATGAACAAATGGCTGGACAATGAATGGTTGAGTACCAAGTTCATCGGATTAGATGCATCAGGTCACTTTGAGAGAATCATAATTGTTGTATCGTGCAATTTAGGGTGAAAAAAAAATGTAGAAAATCGAGACAATTGGGAAATACAAAAATGTCGTAATTTATCAGGCACGTCATTTGAAAAAACGAAGTTTTCCGGAAGCGAAGAAAATATGAAGAATCAAAAGATTTTCAAGAAATTATAACATTCTTGACTATCTTCACGTACCTAAACTTTGAAACGAAAGAATCAAAATCTCAAGAATTTTAGTTTTGATTGTGGGGAAGTTCAAATTAATCGTAGTTGAAATTTTGTGGACAATCCAAAAATGTAATGAAATATAGAGTGTTTCAATTATTGAACTAACAAAGTTTGGCTCATCTCCTCGTATCACTACGATCACCACTGAAACGAGAATATTTTTGTTGAATATGTCCAGATCAGATATTCGATAACGAATTTTCTGAAAAAAAAAACTCATTCGGTTCTCTAGACATACTATAGTCCATATAGAGTGATATCTTGATAGTTGACGATGAGGCTTCCTTTCCGAGGGTTTTCTGAGGTTTCTGTGAGCGACCAATTTAATTTCAAAAATTAGAGCAAACCTAGATATAAATAAGTGAGTTAATTGTTACCTTCGGGGATGGAACAAAATTTGTTTACCAATTTAAAAGTTGCTTTATTGTTATATTAGTACTTTTGTTGAACATGCAGTTTATCAATGTACAATATGAATATAATTATTTTCGACTTTGTGTAGGTACGGTTTTTGTGATTGCAACGTAAGCTTGTCAAGTGTGAAACAGGAGATGGCCTTATAGACGATAACCATCTCTCCTGGTGTTTTCCGACGCTTATCCAAGGCTGCGACAGTTTGGAATTGGTAATTCTCGTACTGATGCTGGTAGTGAAATAATGAAATAATTAGTGAAATGGTATGAGAGAAAAAGAAGTATTAGATTGTGTGCTCGATAATCCGGTAATCAGTACTAGACCCGAGATGCATTACTGGCGTCTGAATGTCTCTCTTGGAGAACCTCGAGAATCGAAATTTTATATATTATATTTCATAAAATACATAATTTATATACAGAAGATGAAATGCAGAGTTTTTTTTTACTTTTATTCGAGATGCCATAAATAACTGGCATATATGTGGTCTGTAGAAAATACTCACGCTTTCAAAAGAAGAGGTTTTCTGACTAATTCTCTAGTTATGTATGGTCCTGAGTCTTCAACGAAAAATTACTTCTAATTCTATTCTTTCTCAATCGTTTGAATGCCAATGCGTACTTGAAAGTTTAATAGGAAACGATCTTGCAAACTTTGAAGACATGTTGTCGACTGGTTAAAGCTTTCATTAGGAGATGGATTGGTCACCTATGACTCGCCACCTACGAAATCACCTGACATGAATCCTCTGGATTATTCTGCATGGGGGCATTAAATACAACAAGATAATACAGTGAACATTAATAAACAAGAACAATTAATGGGACGAAATATCAATGTAGTCGACTCCATACAAAATGGACCAAACATGCAATTAATATTCGATTCCCTCATTTTGCAATACCAAGCCTGTATGTCTATACTAATGGTCATATTCTTGAATATCTGATGCAATTATTTTCATATTCCCTATTCATTCAAAGTTGAAAATTAATGACATGCGAAAATTTTAAATTCAATATCTCTGTAATAAATCCATATCTAAAAATTTTATTCAGGCCCAGTTGCAGGAAAGTCCATTAAGATTTGATGCCCTATCAAAATTTAAAACTGTCATTTTTGAAGGGGAAAATGGAGGATTAAGATTTTAATGAAGTATTAAATTTTAATGGACTTTCCTGCAACTAGACCTCAATATTTTTTTCAGACATACTCTATCAAATGTTAAACCTACATTTTTCCTTTAAAAATTACAGTTTTAAATTTTGATAGGGCATCAAATCTTAATGAACTTTCCTGCAACTGGGCCATATCAACCACGTGCTTCAATTTTCCTTCTCCAGTTTTGAATCATTCTGTATATGACAGAAGGGCTCGATTTGTACCTAAATTTTCTTGGCTTTGAGCCCGGCATATAAATTATGAATTCAAATTATGGGTGTGATTGTATAAGATGGGACAACATAGGAATCAGCAAGAAAAGAAACCAACACTCCTACTACAATTGAAGTAGGGTAAGTCAAAATATAGTCCCTGTAGAAATCCAAATGTTTTAATTCATCACCTTAAACCTACATTATTTGTTGTCTTTCATGAGATGAATAGTTCATCCCATCTATATTGTTTTTTCTAATGGATTTTGGTTACATCTCGCCTAGAGCTATTGAAGAAAACTTATTTTATCTTATAATACATGGAGTAATATTGGACTTTCATCAACAGTCTCCTTATTTAATGTTTTTCATAGTCCATTATCTGGGAGCGCCACTGAACTTTGGCCACATCGGAACTTAATCTCCTTAAAAGAAAGGGGCGGTTTCGAAAATAATTATTTCTATTATACAGCCTCCTTCCAATCAAATATTTGATTTGAGTTATAGTATCAAACTTCCTGCGGCTACCGCAACTCCTCAACTTCGATTCGAAATTACTTAGCGCGTTTTCGATGGATTTGATTGTAATATTCGATAATTAACTTGACGTCTAATAATCTGGTGATGGCTAGAATGCTAATCACTCACACAGCTCCGATAGATGTGAACTCTAATCTAGGAAATTGATCGAGATGATCGGGTAATGAAACACTTCGGATTGATGTCTACGATGATGCGGCAAAGTAGTCGATATGAATTTGATTAGGTTGGAAAAAATTTGAATGTTAAGAATATGTGATATCCATACTGAAATAATGTATGGAAATGAAGTCTGAAATCTGTTTTCATTGAAATAATATTGAGGGAAAGAGCTTCAAAACCTTTTTTCATTACAGAATTACGTTGAAAGTTGCAAATATCAGGAGATATAACTGCTCGTACTCATTGTCAAATTGAGAAAATGTGAATAATAATGAAAACCTTCTGAGGAGATATTCGAAATCAATTAGACTTAGCGACAAATTAATAATCATAAGATTGCAGTAGTCTATGTAATTGAAAACAGAGAATTATCCGAAAAAACACTGAACATTCTTAAAATGCCAACTCAATATTGGATAACCTGCTGAAATGAATGATTATCTAATACATTTCAGCCGATTTCCTAAGAATGAGGTATATAGTTTATAAGTTTTTTTTCAAAAACGTGAAAATAAACAATGAATTATCAATAAAAAATCATTACTTAAAAAAATAATCATTTGAGTGTACCTACCTATTTTTCCATCAGCATATTAGCAATAACTCATAATCGTCAAATCAATTTTTCGAAAACGAATTTTCCGAAGTATAATAAAAAAAAATGAATTCTTTCCGCTATTTCAATCCATGTTTTTTAATCTATAAAATTCTTTTATTCGATTTCCTTATTTTTGGTGTAAACTAATGGATGGAACTGAGGGAATTTTTGCATACAGGGTGCCAAAATAGTAACGGAACTCGTCAATAATTTTGTACGAAGATTTATTGAGGAAAATCCTTGCTCTTTTGAATTTGATATTTAGCACCCCTCTACTTCATTTTTTCAAATTTTTCAATATGTATTGTGATACATCAGATGTGAGGTAATTTGATTACCTATCCAGTGATGTGGCTAAAAGTAGAATTGGTTGTACTGTTTTTTCATTAAAAAATTACGAAATAATTTACAATTTGTGATTGGAGAGTACTGCAATCACACCATTATTCTTTTACTAATTCGTATTAAGAGAACTCCACGAATCCATGAATTTGTAATTTATGTGGGTCTCCCTATGCTTTTTTGAATTTGAAATCTCTCATTCTTTAGGCCCCACACCCCTCAACTGAGAGATTTCAAAGCTTTTGCTTTACTTTCTTGGCACGCTGTATATGTAGGAGATATACATAAGGGAAATTAAGAAAATGTGGAAGAATTTCATGCAATTTCATGAAATTTTCATGCATGATTGTTATCGTGAACAAAAATTACAATTTTTTTTTGCAATGTCACGTATAGATTTTTTTATATACCAAATTCATAATGATAATAATAATAATACTCATATGATAATTATATTATCATATCGTTGATATGCTTCAGATTTCATTATCGCTCTCGGTAACTGTCAAAATGTGTCAATTGGATAATCAACCTAATGTTTCAGTACCTAAAAGATCTCTTTCAGAGATATCAATATCTTAATTATGTTTTCTCTGCTTATTATCTTTACCCTTTATAACTGCGAATTGATTAATGGAAACTAATAGAAACATTCTTCGGTTCTTTCTGGCCAAACACAATTTTTAAAAGAAATGTTTCTGTTTGTTTCTGTTGAAATAGGCTTATACACCTAGACTGTATATATATATATATATATATATATATATATATATATATACATGTAAACATGGCAGTGGCAGTTGAAATATTCTAAATTTAAGGATTTCAATAATTTTTACCGATTTGGAAGCTGACAGTAAACGGAATTGCAATAAAAAAAGTCTATTCGATGATTATCAGAATGACTGTCAATTTCAAAATTCCAGTATATATACGAGTATGTATTGATATCTAGTTAGCCTAGACCAGTTCCATGCATAAAAAAAAAATTGCGTTACCATAGCAAAGAACAATAACTCATTAGAAGTGTCAGTGTGAAGTTTGAGGTCAAAAAAATAAACCAGAGTTACGCAACAAATTAAGAGAAAGAAGATGTCCACCGAAATTGTGGAAATCGAAAAATTGCCAGTTTCTGTGTCAGTCCCCGAAAATATCGATGAAGTTCATGACATGACCGTCGAATTAGGCTGAACCGGATATCTGAAGCACTGAATATTTCATACGAACGCGTTCATCATATAGTTCACGTCAATTTGGACATGGAAAAAATTGCTGCATAATGAATCCCCAAATGTTAGAATGTTGATCAAAAACGATGTAGACTTCTAAACCGAATTGTTACTATGGATGAGACTTTGGTACATTTTTACATTTCTACGATCCAGAAACAAAGCAACAATCGATGGAATGGCGACCCTCTGGTTGTCCAAGTCCTAAGAAGTTTCGTGTCAAAAAATCTGCTTCAGTTTTTTGGGATTGCCATGGAGTAATCATGATTGATGGTTGGGGGAGAACAATAACCGGAGATTACTTTTCGACATTACTGACCAGTCTACGGTAAAAAATTAAAGAGAAAAGATGCGAAAGCTATCCAAAAATGTTTTGAAGCCCATTGCGATATCATTATACATATTTTTATACATTTATGAAGACTACAATGCATTTCATTCTATGGGAACTAGAATGCTAGGAGAAATTTGGGTTGTGTTTCCCTATAATGTTGGCATTATATCCGCCTTCTATGTTAATCAAGGAGAAAGATAATTCTAGCCTTGTTGATTATTTTTTTTCTCAAAAACCGTTACTTCAAGCAAGAAATTACAAAATATTAATTTGTTCAAAATGAGTAAAGATATCAAAAAATAATTGTCCTTCGTTATAATATGAATAAGGAAAAAGTTTCATGCGAAATAAATATTAGGGGTGGCATTCTTTTACTCCTTTCCCCTTGCAATTATAGGGAATATCACCAAAAATTCTAAGTTGTCTTCTTGATCCCATAGAACATCTACAGTTCTGTCAGTTTCTTATAAATCCTAAGAAAATTGCTTTCCAGGTGCCATATTTAGATGGTTTTCTCTAAGCAGGGGCATATTTATTTATAAGAGAGACCCGCACAATTTTTTGACTAGGAATCACCTCTTAAATTTACTATCATTGTCCATCATCAGTAAACTATACGGTTAAATATTCCAGCCGGAAAATGGGGTCTCAAACAAATTCAGAGCGACGTTTTGAGAAATTATTTCAATTCTCATCACGATGCGCCACCTGCCCGCAAAGATTGAACCAAAACCTCACTTTCTCTGCAGACTGCTACACCAATTCCTGGCCCCCAGATTCAACTACCTGCAGTCAACGAATATACAACAATTCGTCAAGCGACCGCAGGCGAGTCAAGAGGGTTAGCTCTTAGCTCGCCAGACCATATTCGGCCAAGAAATACAGTGAAATGGAGTTCTAATTATTCACACCCTGTATAATATAATGTTAGAAGATTTTCTCAACTTCTTCTTACAATTCTAACGGAAGGGTTTAGTAAAGATTGATTGCCCAATCGTGAATTTGACAATTCAGCAGGTCGAATGAATAAATCACCTAGGTATTTGCCCTTTATCGAATTGAAAATATGGCAGTTTAAAACTAACTACTGGGATTCCATGTATCTTTCTTAACAACACTCCATATATTGAGTTTCGAAAGAAAACTAATATAATTCGAGAATAAATCGATATGGTTTATGGTGCTTGCATGATTTCCTGACAAACCTTAGTGAAATTGGGCATTAAAAATTCATTTCATAATATCAGAAGATTGAGTATGAGTGTACTTTCTGAGAATAAATGATTATCAAATCATGCCTTTTATGAAGTTTTCATGTTTCCAAGAATACCCAACCAACAACACCAGATGGTATCAAGCGTTGTACTGATGAGAAGACCCAAAACAAAAATATAATATATTATCTGTGCCTCTCTTATATCATGCTACAATGAAGAAATTAACGGCTTGACCACGGAGAATTCCGTATTATTTGCAACTTGTATCCTTCCATTAAATCCCACCCACGCGAAGTGGAAAAACACCTTTTTTACCAAGTTCATGTATACGTGCTACTAATTGGTTAATATTTTCTCCATTTGATGCCACATTGCCTTGCTATTTTCGCACTCCACTAATGCGATTATTTACGATGTGGCATTAGATCGATAAATTAGCTTAGGATATTATCTCAATGTGTGTGAAATAATGCAGGACAGCTTCAACTTTCCAGCTACCTATGTCTGCACTCCTGATGATTCATAATGATTAAAATATGGGTTTAATTTTTTTTTAAACATCGGAACATATTTTCTGATGTTAATGTCATAAAACGATGTCCCAAATCAACTTTCATTGAAAATATAGTTTCTCCAGAAAAGATTTTTTTCATTGCAGTGGGCGCAAATTTTGAAATTCTGTCATATTTACTTCGAAACCTTTCAATTGGGATAACCACAGAATATTCAATTTCAACTGCGATCTTACAATTATACATAAAGTATCCGTATATAAGTTTATATTTTTATGGGCTGTATAGTTTGTTACTAGTTCTGTCGCTTCATTTTTGAACAACAAAGTTCATTCGATGAAAAAATCCATAATTTTTATTTTCAAAGAAGAGCCAGTAGGTTTATGCACAAATAATACATCTATAGTATATATACCTACTGAAGGAAAGTTCATAAAGTGAAGAAAATGAAATTAGGAACAAAATGAAACAATATGAGAAAAACATGAACAACATGCAACATTTAATAAGTGAATAATGTATATAAGGTTACATTAGAAAAACTTATCAGAAAATCAGGAGAAACACTTCGTGAAGTACTTGAAAATGTTGTTGTTTTTCCAATATATCAAAAAATATAGATCTAATCAAGTAGAAAACTAATATTCGGTTTGTCAGGCGTTTTGGGTCCTAGTCGCTAGTAACACCTTGCGGGTAGGAAGATTGCCATATCGAATGATGACAATCTTCCTTGTCGCTAGCGACTAAGACAAAAAACGTCTGACAAGCCCGAGTCAGGCTAACATTTACGATCGGACATAAGTATTGTTTGGAAGTTATAAAATTTGAACGTCACAGAGTAAATAGTTTCTGAGACCTGGACTTTTTCTTTCGTCGTGATTATTTTCAATACAATTAGATCAGTATTTTTACAAGTGTTGAACAAATATAAATTTCAGATCCTTCAGATACCAAATAGTTCAGTAGATTTTACATATTGAGAAACTGAACATAGTCAGTGGGTACCAACCTACCTGAAAATTTGAAGTCATAAGTAGCTTTTCCTCTCGTAGGTTCAAGAAAAAGCGAACAAAAAATTCAAATGAAACAATTTTTGGTTGACTTAATTCCTCCTCTTGTCAAAAAGGTAATAATTCAAAGCCAACAGAGATATTGACATCTATATAGACACCGTAGCCAAGCCGCCTAAGGATGTTTTCGGTTTTATCAAAAGCATTGAAGACCTCCTTGGGTTCCTATGAATGAGTAGGGTAGAGAACAAAAGATCTGCATGGTCGCTGTTCCCGAAAAGCTAATCGAGCCACAACGACTCCCGGTTTCCTAGGAAATTTGGAAATCCTTCAAAGAAATTATTCTTTTTTTATTGAAATCGACCTCATAGATTCCGAAATCTAAACTTTTTTTATGGCCACCATCTTCAATTTTCCCATTGAAAAATTAGAAATACTATTCGTATTCAACATTTGGGATATTTAACACTTCACTGTATCGATGAGGGACAATGATCCCGAAACCGGTCTACAGTTGCGTATAGATGCTTCGACTACTCTGGGATTTCCTACGCTCGTTTATGACTAGCTCACTTTATTGGAACGACAATTCTTCGGAATTGATGTTTCCAGTTTGAGTAATATGTAGCTCTTTCAGCTGTATTGTTTTTTGAAAAATAAATTAATTACGAACTGAATCATCTGCAATGAGATGTATTTATGAGAATATATAGAAAAAATTCTTAGCCTACTATTGAACCAAACAAAATTTCAATGTCCAAATATTTCATTACTCAACATATTCTCCTCTTAATTGACTACATTTATTATAGCGAACCAGCAACGTCTCTAGACCCTCGTTGAAAGAAAATTTACGACCTTTTTTTTAGTTGAGGAAAAAAATGATAGTCGGCTGGTGCCAAATCTGGTGAATAAGGGGGTGTTCTAGTAATTCGAACCCTTCGAATTTTTTCGAATTTTTTGGATGGCAACATCAGATTTGTGTGCAGGGAGTTGTCCTGCAAAAATCCTTTGGATAGCTTTCCGCGTCTTTTCTCTTTAATTTTTTCCCGTACAGTGGTCAGTAATGTCGAATAGTAATCTCCGGTTACTATACCATACTCCATGACAATACCAAAAAACTGAAACCAGAACTTTTCCAGCAGATTATTGGACTTGGGTCTTGGGTCTTGGAAAACCAAAGTATCGCCATTCCATCGACTGCTGCTTTGTTTCTGGATCATAGAAATGTACCCAGGTCTCATTCATAGAAACAATTCGGTTTAAGAAGTCGATATCGTTTTCAAATCGAGCACAGATCGAACGCGATGCTTCTACACTTGCACGCTTTTGGTCAACATTCAAACATTTGGGGATCCATTTTGCTGCAATTTTTCTCATGTCCAAATCGACGTGCCGTCTGTTCCGATATTCCTGAACAGTACTGTCAGTATTTCAGAAACGATGCCTATTGGCCCAGTCGTTCGAGTTCTATTGTTATTCGATTGCTGGCCAGTAAAACCAGCAATATCGGAACAGGCCCCTCAACTATATGATGGACGCGTTCGTATGAAATACTCAGTGCTTCAGATATCCGTTTCAGCCCAATTCGATGGTCTGATAAAATCATGTCATGAACTGCATCGATATTTTCGGGGACTGACACAGAAACTGGCCTTCGTATCGTTCATCATCTTCAATGGAAAATTTACCTCTTTTGAAGCTTGCAGTCCAATTTTTCACGATCGCATATGAAGAACATTGATCACCAAGGGTATTAAGCATATCTTTATAAATCTTCTTACCTTTTAACCCTTTTAAATACAGGTAGGTACTTGATGATGGCTGGATACTCCAATTTTTCGATTTTCACAATTTTGGTGGAGATTTTCTTTCTTTTAATTTATTGCGTAACTCTGGTTTATTTTTTTGACCTCAAAAACTTCACACTGATACTTCTAATGAGTTATTGTTCGTTGCTATGGTAACACAAAATTTTGTTTACCATGGAACTGGTGTAGGCTAACTAGATATCAGTACATCCTCGTATTATTCAATAAGTATAGTCTTCTGTGATATATGACGTGAGCTTTATTCGTTAGAAATATTTCAAAATAAACCTCTTCAAGCAGAAAGAGCTATTTCCACAATCGTCCCATAATGGGAATATCGTACCATCTACAATTGATCCCCTTGTAATACAGAGAGAAATTGAAACGTTAACACGTCGCACGTAGGTGAGACAAAACTGACCTTTAAACTAATAGAAGCGCTCTCAGACTCCCAATAATTATGCAGACGTTTAAGGTGATCCTCAGCTCTTACTCACTATTTATTCGGGTAAGAAACCCATGTCGAAATCGTTACAGACGTTGTCCGATCTTATCTGATTCTATGCACAACTCTCTGATTTCAATAACAAATTCGGACCTTGTATCACGATTCTCTAAATTGCTGCAACCATCTTCTAGATCGGAAAGTCGATGGCAGGGTTATAAACTCATCCAGAGATCTTCTGGACGATCTCCAACATGACTTCGTTTCTGTTGTAATTAGAATTTTCACCATTGTCCTGTGGATCAATTGCATGAGTGATTTATGTTCAGCGGATCATCTAAATGAGGTGCGGGTCCTTTTTTTATCGCAGAACTGGACGAACCAAATAATATAGGTATAATATAACTTACTTAAGAGGATATATTGATATCAAGTCAGCCTAGACCAGTTCCATGCATAAAAAAATATTGCGTTACCATAGCAACGAACAATAACTCATTAGTTTAGAAGTGTCAGTGTGAAGGTTAAGGTCAAAAAAGTAAACCAGAGTTACGGAATAAATTGAAAGAATGAAGATGTCCACTGAAATTGTGAAAATCGAAAAACTGTATCGAGCCATCATCAAGTACCTGTATTTAAAAGGGGTTAAGAGGTAAGCAGATTTACGAAGATATGTTTAATACCCTTGGTGATCAATGTCCTTCGTAGGCGACAGTGGCAAATTGGACTGCAAGCTTCAAAAGAGGTAAATTTTCCATTAAAGATGATAAACGATCGGGAAGGCCAGTTTCTGTCAGTCTTCAAAAATATCGATGCAGTTCATGACATGATTTTATCAGACCGTCGAATTGGGCTGAAACAGATATCTGAAGCACTGAATATTTCACACGAATGCGTCCATCATATAGTTCACGTCAATTTAGACATGAGAAAAATTGCTGCAAAATGTTTGAATCTTGACCAAAAGCGTGCCAGGGTAGAAGCATCATGTTCGATCTGTGCTCGATTTGAAAACGATGTAGACTTCTTGAACCGAATTGTTAATATGGTTGAGACTTGGGTACATTTCTACTATCCAGAAATGAAGCAACAATCGATGGCAAGGCGATACTCTGGTTCTCCAAGACTTAAGAAGTTTTGTGTCCAAAAATCTGCTAGAAAATTTCTTGCTTCAGTTTTTTGAGATTCGCATTAATTGATTTTTTGGATAAGCGTAAAACAATAACCGGAGATTACTATTCGACATTACTGACCACTCTATAGGAAAAAATTAAAGAGAAAAGAGGCGGAAAACTATCCAAATGTGTTTTGTTTTTGCAGGACAACGTCCCTGCACACCAATCTCATGAACACCCCCCTTATATTCCAGATTTGGCTCCATCCGACTATCATCACTTTCCTCAAATGAAAAAAATTTTAAAAGGTCGTAAATTTTCTTCCAACGAGGAGATTATAAAAGCTGTGGAGGTCTGATTTGCAGAGCAAGAAGAAACATTTTTTTTTGAGAGGTCTAGAGACGTTGCAGGTTCGCTGTAATAAATGTATCCTCAATTTAGAGGAGAGTATGTTGAGTAATAAAATATTTTGACATTGAATTTTTATTTGGTTCTATAGTAGGCTAAGAATTTGTCAATATATCCTCGTACAACCGATATTCAGGTGGAAAATATGAGGAACAAAACCATGGAAAAAATTTCGCTCACAGATTCCAAACTACAACAGACTGCTCTTTAATAAGTAGTATGATTACAAAATCTACTGTTTGACCCAAATATAAATAAAATCCAAAAATGTATTTTTAAGTAATATGCATTCTCATTCTTGACACCATTTGAGAAAATTTTATGGTTTCAAAACCGCGCCCAGCGTAGAAAGTATCACAGCAGTTTTTTCTCAGAATGCACAACGGATATTGGCAATATAATATTCCGAATCGATATGATTAGATAAATGGAGAATGAAAACATCTTTAATAGATGAACTTAACTACCTACTATATAAACTGAACTAGAATTTTGTTGTGCATGTTTTATTCGGACAATAATTTATTCAAACGCTCGATACTTAATCGAAAAATCAAGAAGTCGATTTATAAAACTTCCAAAGTATCCAACTATATTCGATTCATATTGAAAGAAATACATATAAATAATTACACCACACTTTAGTAACTTGTTCGCCATAAATTTATGGAACATCCGAGTGATGCATCAAAAAGCAATAATTTATAACCGACGCTTCACGGTGTTCATCAACTCATACTCTTAAACGATCTACAAACGTTAACAGTTTATCACACGTCAAAAAATATAAGCACCATGTAGCGTACGTTGAGGTTATTTATAAATTTATATAAATGATGTTTGCCCGGAACCTAACACGGTTAGAAATGAAATTTTTCATCTTTCAAACGTAACATCGAGTCAAAATCCGGGCATAATAGAAGAACAAATTAATGTACTCAATCTTTGAAAACAAAGTAATCATAATATATCACTTGAAACATTAACACTGGCTGCGAGAATCTAATAGATCAAGTCGACTATTACCAAGATAACACATAATTCAAGCTAAGCAACCACAATGGGAATGGTAAATTAGTGAAGGCGAAGGAGAACGTGCTCACATATGAACTTCTTCAGAGCCTCAGGTGCTAACAGGGCGTTTGGTGACCTGTGACCTCCGATGTCTTCGTTATAGACGGCGTAGGAGAGCGCATGTGGGTACTTATATCGTCTGTCGGAAAGTTCCTTGACCAATAAAGCGCAAAATAGAAGATTTATTGTATTAGAAATGAGCTTCAACTCTACGCCTGGAGCAATTCTGAGAGCATTTTTATGTGATCATTTTGTTTGATGGTTCATTATAAATTTCAGTTCGGAAGAAGATCAGGCGTAAATTCATATTTGTTCGGATTTAACGACATATTTATATGAGAATTTGATTGAAACCTTTTAATTAGGATATTTTCTTGCATAAGTATATTTTTAAATTCCTGCAACAAAAGGGTATCCAAAAATAAAGCAAGATTCAAGGGAACTCATCATGGGCCATGGAGTACATTTCTTCTTGTTGGTTTTTTTTCACATTCAATTCAAAATTTGGTCGACGGAAGATCTTGTAATCAACTCGTTTATTAATTGAGCGATTAATGATCTCGAACATTAAAAAAATAGCAATAAACATTGCTTATTTATTGCGAATCATATAAACATACATATACAGGATGATTCAAAACTATTGAGACATAGGCTAAGGGTAGATTGTTTGGACCAAAATATGGCGATAGGACCAAATATACCTCAATAAAATATTGCTGTGAAAAAGATAGAGATGCATAGAAATCGAAGGAGGCCATGTAAAACATTTAATTTAAGTTTATTCTTTTTATGTTACATTGTTTTTAATTATGCTTTATCGTCGAAATAAATAAATTAAATAAATAAATCGATACTTCAAATCCTCTTCCGATGCTCTGAACTGTTCAATTGTGTTTTTCTAAAAAACGGATGAAAAAATATACAGCGAAATTATTAGCAAAAAACGAAAAAAATATTCAATTTTAACCTATCTTTTTCCACAGCAATATTTTATTAGGCATATTTAGTCCTATCGCCATATTTTGGTCCAAACAATCTGCCCTTAGTCCCAATAGTTATGAATCACTCTGTATTTTCAGGAGAGATAGATAGAGGAAATGAAGAAAGTGTGGAAGAAATCCTCTAACGCAAAGTTTGAATTCATATTTCGAAAGTTTTGGAAAAAAAGAAACAATGGGAATTTCATGCAATTGCATGAAATTTGTATGCATGATTGTTATCGTGAACAAAAATTATTTAAGTAAGTACGGTCTTTTCTTCAATGTCACGTGTAGGTTTTTTTATATACCAAATTCATAATGATAATTATACTAATATGATAATTATATTATCCGATCGTTGACATTCAGATTTCATTATCGATTTCGTTAACTGTCAAAATGTGTAGGTATTCATGGAGGATGTTGAAATGGGTAATCAACCTTAGGTTTCAGTACCTGAGGGATTTCTTTCAGCGATAACAATATGTTTTCTCTACAAAGTATCTTTCACCTTTATTTCTGTGAATTGAACAATGGAGACCAATAGGAACATACCTGTTCTTTTTAGCCATCAAACACAATTTTCCTGTTAAAATAGGCTCAAAATTCCACTTAGACTGAGTTACATTCAGAAAGGTAGTTTTGGTGAGCTGAAGAATATCAATTAGTATTGAAGAATATTCACTTCTCGAACAGAGAAAATATATCGTAATGGCAGAAACATACAATAAAAACAACCTAGTGAACTTGTACAATGAACTTGGCATGTATATTTTTCCTCAATGAATGAAATGTAGAATGAAATATTTTTATATATATTTATATTTCACGACGAGAATAATTATTGCATTATATTTTACCCATGTAATATGTTCCCGATTGTATAATTATTGTGATTGTTATATTTTATGTTGGTGGTTAGATTTTGAAAAGTGAGTTTCTGAAATTGTTCTATATTTTTGTTGCGAATTATATTCGAAAACCATTCTCTAGTTGAATTCTATCATTCAGAACCGCTGCTTCATTTCTCTTCCACCTATCCTCTCCAAATTTAGGTACAAGTAAAATTTCATGAGGGATTCAATTGAGTAAAAAGTTTAATTTCAGATGATAAAATTTTATAGAAATCAAGATCTGAATTAATGCTACAAAGTTATTATGCTTTTCTTATATGCACCGAGATGCAAAATTTGAATAAGACATTCTGTTATGACTCCACTCCACTGACCATATTTTATTTTAAGCTAGGTATAATTGATATTTAGATCTTAAGATTTCTCCATAATATCATATCATGTCTTTTATTATCAAGAAGCAGTGAAGAATATTCTCGAGCTTCATCTGTTGAATAATATTTCACCATAATTTTATCATCCCTAATGTCCTTAAATATTTTTTTCATTTTAGGAATAGATGAAGAATTATATTTTACCATAGTTTTCTCAAAATATCCCCTTTTTGAAATAGACATGGAACAAAATGCCAGGGTAGCCTGCGATAACCAATTTCAACATTTTAAATTCAATTCAAATTAATGTTCAATTCGAAGAGGATTTTTGACGGAATTGATAAATATCAAAATGTAGATGACCCTCATCTGCGGTATTTATTTCATGAAAAATGCTCTTCAGAGCATAGATAACCAACGAATATTTCGCGAGATATGACAGAAATATGAAGAAATAAGAGTTTAGGAAATAAATAAAATTCACCTACTTGACAGCTACTTCAGAGCGAGATTATAGAAGAAGCACGATCGATATATTCATATGATACCATTTCGATTTGGAATAGGATCCAAAAGCTGAACCGTCCATACTCAAAAACCTGAGAGTTTTTAAGAATCCAAAAATAATGTTCAAGTTCTGTATTAGGGAGAAACAATTCCTAAGACGACATTCTTCCAAATAAGCCACCTGAGGGTGGCAATAACCCCAAATATTTTTTGAAAAGAGATTTGGCTCAATTGAAAAGCTTTTCAACTAAAACACATCTGCCAGATCTCTTTTTCTTCAAAACTGGTAGGTTCTTGAGTTTGAGCGGCTCAAATGTCTGTTCAATATCACCTATTGACGGTTAGTTTAATTATTACATCATTTCGTGTATAATGAAACGATTTTGAGAATTTCAATTGCGTTGGTTGTATGCAGAACGGAAATAACTTTCAATTTAACCAACATTCGAAAACGATATCTCTTCCCTATTGAAAAAATTTTGGGGGTTGATGCCATCTTCATGGCGGTGGTTTTTCGAAACAAACTCATGAAAGAAATTCATCCCCCTCAATGAAGAAGTTAATTTGTTTTTGTAAGATCTCTGAAAATTCTGTTTCCGAGTTCTGGGAGGACTCAAATTTTTATTTGGACAACCTGTATGACTAGGGCATATTCAGTGTGTGACATTCAGACATGAAGGTTCATTTCACCCATTCGAAATAAAAATTGCTCATAAAATTTTTCTTCGATTTTCACTTATGAAATCATCTTGTGAATTAGGAGAGGATATGTGAAGGTGTTATGAGGCAGCGGTTCTGCATGAATGAATTCAGCGAAGGATTTGTTTTCAAATATAATTTGTTAGAAGAATGAATACACAATAAAAAATATTTAAATATAAAAGATTAAAATTACAATATACAATCGAAGACACTACATAGACAAAAATTTAATGGTGGAAAATAGAATAAAAAAATGCTCCTTCCATATGTACTTCACAGCTTCCACTATCATCTCAGTCCATATTTGATTGTCACTGAATTTACATCCGCTGATCAACTGAATATTGATTTTTATTAATCTTTTATTTATCGTATGATATGACAAAGCTAGCTTTCCTACTCCTGGTGCACACTGGATAATGCTAAAAGAGCTAGCACAACCTGTGCAATCCCGAATCTCCTGGTGATATCACTGTATAACGTCATGTACATGTTCAAGCAACCTATTGTACATGTTATTCAGTAGCAATTTGATGCGTAAATTTTTTTCCAGGAACTTTTGGTTCGTTTGGAGCTTGACCCAAGTTTTACGCAGAAGATCAATGGCATCAGGTTCGTCTAGGGGCTGCTGTTGGAGCTGCTGTTGAAGTTCATTTGCTTCATCATCCACGTTTAGAAGAGCTGCGAATTGAGCGGCTGGAAAAAAAGTTGAAATGAGTAAACCATATCTTAAGCAGATCAACTGAACAGATTCTTGATTTCATGACAATGAATTCACAGTGTTAAACAGTAGAATAATATGGCGCAAAAAAGATCACCTGATTCTTATTTCACTCTTTGGTCCGTAATAGTTTCCGAATGTAAGCAATTTTTGCTAAGAATTCAGAAAGCAATGTCCTACAAGGATAAGGGAGTGGAGGTAATTTTTCCTCGAAATTTCAGAATGTTCCAATGAATGGTTAATTATAGAATTTATTCAATAACAAAAAAATAGAACTTACCAAGATCATTGTACAAGTTCACAAGGTTATTATTATTGTTTATATCTGCCATCACTCTATATTTTGTTTCGTTCGAGAAGTTTATATTCTTCGATGTGCACCAAACTACCTTTCTGATTGTAACATATAACTGAGTCTAAGGGAAGTTTTCGGGCTATTTATACAAGAAGAACTTCGAAATTGTGATTAGCTAGAAGGAGCACAGGCTATGTTCCAATTGGTCTACATTGTTCAATTCGTAGAAAAATTTGGTAAAAGTACTAAGAGGAAAATATAATTAAAATATCGTTACCTTCGAAAGGAAGCCCTTGGGTACTGAAATATCAGGTAGTGTTTCCTCAAAGCCTTCTTGAACACACAATATATTTCGGCAGTTAAAGTAATTGTACTCATTAGTTTATTAAATCCAAGAAGATTATTTGTAATCTGTGAGAATATCTAAGAATGGTAGTCGTTGAAATAAAGATTTATTGGGGGAGTAACATATGGAAGGAGCCGTTAGCTTAAAGGACAATAGGTTCTCTTCAGATTTGTTCCTGAACAATACTTGTATTTATATAAGTAAATGAATTCTTCCTGAATGAATGAATTGTGTAGCTTTTGCACCTTTGTCGAAAATATCTTCTGTTTAAAAAAACATTAGTCTGGCTTTAAAAAAAATACGTTGATTATAGGAAAAGAAAATTAGTGTACAATAAAGAGAGAGAGGAGGGGGGGCTGTCACTGGAATATACTGTTAATGATTTACCTTTTCTTATCTAGGCTGCAATTGTATAGTGAACCCCGAGATATAAGTTTCTTTACTGCTTTTCTTAAAATCTGCAAAGGGTATTATCGACAACCGATTTGGTAGGCTTGGGACACAAGTTAAAATCTATTCCTCAACTCTCAAATGAAATAGGTGACTTGGGACGGTGTATAGTTTTGAAAAATTAGAATTTGTGATTATGTGGTTGAAATTCGGTAAGTAAATTAAATGATAAACCCCTATTACAGCGAAAGTAAGTATATTGTCACTCAAATGTAAAAAACTAAACAAAACAAGAGAACTTTGATTTTTTTCATTCTTTGGTGATTTTTTGTGGAAATAACGTGAATAGTAATATCTTGAGAAAAATCGGCATATTTTCTGCTGCTTCCTGCTGCGAATGGACCGCTTGTATCTATTCGGTATTATCCCAAGTCACCCTATGAAACAACAAAATGAATGAATGAAATCCGTGTTGCCGTTTGATTTGTAAACAACCTTGTTTCATGACATATCTAATATCCCACGTATCCAGAAAAAAAAATTACACATGCAAAAAATGCCTACAGGACACTACAAAGTTTAAGAGCCATAAAAAAACGCGCTTTTGGGAGAGTTTATTTTTCCTGTCAATCCAAAAGCTCTGATCACGGCAAACTCAACAGAAATTAATTGTTAAACTAACCGAAAAGACGCTACTCAATCTTATAAGTTCGTCCCTTCACTCATAAATCGTAAGAAACAAAGAAATTTGAAAAGGGGTAATTGTCCCAAGTTACAGGACTGTCCCATATCGGCCGAATCTACCGGTGCATCATATTATTAGTACAAATAGTACAATGGCAGATACATCATAATTCAAGTGTGTGCAAGTAACTGAAATTCGAAGATTTTGTAACGCTAATGTAAACACATCCAACAACTTCACCAGAAATCCAATAATTCTCAAATGAAATTCTACAGAAAAAGCTGAGAATTCGCACTTTTGGCACTCCTTGTAGTGGCGGTATTCCATAACAATTCATGTACCTTGTTGAATTTAAATTTAATTGAATTTTAGATCCAAGTTATTCTTTTTTTGGTTGTTATAGAAATATATAAATAGTAGATTGTTTTTGAATAGAGCTTTGTAAGAAAGATTAGACATTGAATAGAAGCTTTCTCAATTTTAAAGAGTTTTATTATTAATAGAAAGGAGGAAATAAAGATAACAAAACATTTGGTAGTCCTTAGAGCATGCTTCTGCAAGACGGAAGTTGCTTCGAAGCAGGTTATTGGTGTTGAAGAGATGGCTAACAGATCTGGAGAAAATATGGAAGAAAATAAGAGTCAACATCAAGAATCATTATCGATAAATGCAGGAAGTAAATAGAAAAAGTCTTCGACGAATGGTAGAGCAACAGTAAAAGAATGAGAAGCGCAACGAAAAGCGGATGAAGGACCTGCACGACTGCTCACTCAGAAAGAGGACTTGATGAGAAGGAAAACTGAGCATAAACGCAGAATGATACAGCACAGTTTGCCATTAGAACTAACTCGACTTTGGAGTAGGTACGTATACAGAAGAATCTGGAGAATCTGAAAAGAAGTTGACTAAAATTCGTGCTGTGGAGGTAGATGGAGGTAGAAAAAAGGTTGGCTCCTTACAAATGAGTCTGATATTTCCATAGATTCTAGAAACAGTTTTTTCGGTAAAAACTTTTGATGAAACAGATCGTAAGGAAATTAAAAAGAAACAAGGGACCTCATATATAGCTACAAAAAATGGATTGAAGGCACAAAGTGGCCACACCAAAAAAAAAATTTTAAATGTACAATTCCGAGTTGCAACTCCGAATTCTGAGATACAAGTCAGAATTCCGACTTGATACAAGTCGGAATTCTGAGACACAAGTCGGAATTCTGAGATACAAGTCGGAATTCTGAGATACAAGTCGTAATTCCGAGATACTAGTCGGAATTCGCACTTGTAAGTCGGAATTCTGAGATACAAGTCGTAATTCCGAGATACTAGTCGGAATTCGCACTTGTAAGTCAGAATTTTGAGATGCAAGGCAGGAGGAGGGCTAAAATTGGTCTAATGACTTTTGTTTTTTTGCATTTGATCCGTGAATGTGTTTTTGGCTTCTTGGAGGAATTTTGGATGAATGAAATGATATTCTATTTTTCTCTTCGGTTGCACCATAGCTGAGCTGTCCCAAAGCTTCGTCGTGCTCAGTGCTTGTGAAAGCACTTGGAGTATTTTTGTACTCCCGAGAATTATGAATTTTAAAACCTTCCTTACTGCTTAGGGATTCGAGCACTTTATCGAAATTCCTACATCCAGTTTCATAATCAAGTTCAAAGTCACTTTAAGTTTCGTTAAGTGTCAGTTTCGGTAGGGTTAAAAAAAAGCTTTAAAATTCAAGGGGCTTTAAGTTTGATTATGAAACTGGCCGTTAGTCCTTAGTAATCCCTATAAAGTGTTCGCGAGAGGCCTTCGGAAATCGTGTCAAAACACAAAGAAGCGATCGACTTATTGTCACCCTACGAGCATATATGGATACTACAGATAAATTATTATATAATCAAATTATTCTGATTCCCCGTAGGTTACGACGAACCCCTCAGAAGCTCTGTGAGCTTGTCAGAATCAATAACGTCCGTGAAAACTTTTGAAAGAAAAGAGATAGGGTAGGCGTAGGTTAAGGATCCAAATGTGCCTATACATGCCTTAAATGAGACGAATCTGCTCTACAGAGAGCATTTTGCTCACATGATTCGGCAACAATCGAATGCAACAAAGCCTTTGACCAATTCTAGCCACACTCCTCTCCTGCATCTCAGAATTCTGACTTATATCTCAGAATTCTGACTTGTAACTCCGAATTCCGACTTGTATCTCAGAATTCTGACTTGTAACTCAGAATTCTGACTTGTATCTAAGACTTCCGACTTGTATCTTAGAATTCCGACTTGTAACTCAGAATTCCGACTTGCAAGTCAGAATCTCAGAATCCTGACTAAGCAAGTCGTAATTATACATTTGAATTTTTTTTTGGGTGACCCTTCAGCGCTTTCGTATCTTTCATCATTTTTATGAGAAACTTTTATTTGTTATTCAAATTTTGGACTTGCTATTCTCCTGGGTTTGCTGAAGGAGAATACATCCTGATGATAAGGATTTTGGATAGAGGTTGTTCTGAATTTCATGCGAGGTTATATCACAGAGCCCTCTCATCTATTCATAGTTTGAAAATAGGAGCATTATCCCTAGATTTTAGGCAAGTGTGTTTTTGGCTGGGTCGACCTATGACATAATTTTCCATCTTTTACCAAATTCTTGATATAATTAACGTTATTTCTCCCATTCATATCTGAGATTTAATTGGACTCAAACTGCAGTTCTTCATGAATAGCTTGTAACACATTCAATTCGGCCAAGGATATCTTGACCAGTGCCATAAGTACCGAGAATCCCGTAAGAACAACAACATCTGATGTAACGCGCTCTCTCGCAGACAGGTAATGCACCTTGTCTGAAATCCAACTGAATATAACAAGCATCTTACGTCTAAGCTGCTGGCGCCAAGACAGAAAGCATTCACATAAATGGCAGCCGCCGTTTCCCAACGACTCTGGTCATTTTTATACACGCAAAGTTAAATGGTTTTATGGGCTTTTCATTCAATTATGAGAGAGGATTGAATGCCTCTTTCTTTTAGTTACTCCGTGTAATGTTGCACTAGGTGTGAATAAAACTCGAGTGGAAATCGTGAAATCAGAGATAATCTGATGCTTTGCACAGTTGAGGATATTCGTTAATGTGTAGATCGTAGATCTGCAATTTTTGCTGTGTTAGTAACTGTGCACGTAGGTAATAATACGTGATTGTTACTTCGTTCATCGGATAATTTCTTCTGGTATCAATGCCTGCCAGTGATAAATAGGTAGTAAAATCAAACTGTTACACAAACAACATACTCAAATTCGTAGGGATACGCAGGATACGCTTGATACAGGAGATGAAGTCCTATATTTTTCTTGAGCAACGACAAGATGATCGAGATGGTTGATGGTAGAAAAAATTTGTTCCTTACATATACGTGAAAGTCACTATACAGCAGACTTCTCTGGTTGAAAACTAAGTTAAAGAACAAACACATAAAGGACTGAAGACTGAATAAGACGAACTCAACTCACCAATACCAATCCTTACGCTGGCTTAGTCGGCGTATATTACCCTTATTCCTGAACCACAGGAGAAAGGTTGGGTTCAAGGTTAAAGGGTAGAAAAGAAGCACCCATCCTTTCTTGTATTTCCTTCTTCACTTCCATACAAAAACTGGAGGCACTTTATGTAGCGGTTTTCTATTTTGATATTACCGGAATTTCAAACTGGCTGAAAACTATAATAATAAATAAGAACTCAGCGACATCCTCTTGCGCAAACAATCGATTCCATGCTAAATTCATACGCGGTCTTGTAAAGACGATTCCGATGTGCTTCTTATGGTTTCACGCTGAGGAAAATGATAAATGTGCGTAAACAAGCACGATAATTTTTTACGTCCAGGCGAAGTATGAAGATAATATACTGAATGACATAAAAAATAACACCCAGTAATAATCGATATATTAGGTGAATAATCGATAAAAATTTGGGAAAAATCGATCAGTACGGAAAAAGGGAAAAATAATAATGTGTTTGGGATTCCTGATGATGCACTCAGAAGCAAGTGACCCCTGAAAATATGGTAGATTTTCCCTTGAGGTATATTGACCTAATGTCGAAGTGCCGCTAAGGTCTTTGGCGGATGGATTAAACGGAGTATGTAATTTTCTTCCCAAGGTGTCCCAGAGATAGGTGAAAAGACGGGGAATAAAAGGGAGGTCAAGGAGGCCAAAGATATACGAGGATGTATTGATATCTAGTTAGCCTAGACCAGTTCCATGCATAACAAAAATATTGCGTTACCATAGCAACGAACAATAACTCATTAGAAGTGTCAGTCTGAAGTTTGAGGTCAAAAAGGTGAACCGCAATAAATTGAAAGAAAGGAGATGTCCACCGAAATTGTGAAAATAGAAAAATTGTAGTATCGAGCCATCATCAAGTACCTGTATTGAAAAGGGTTAAGAGGTAAGCAGATTTACTGGGATATGCTTAATATACCCTTGGTGATCAATGTCCTTCGTAAGCGACCGTGAAAAATTGGACTGCAAGCTTCAAAAGAGGTAAATTTTCCAAGATGATGAACGATCGGGAAGGCCAGTTTCTGTGTAAGTCCCAGAAAATATCGATGCAGTTCATGACATGATTTTATCAGACCGTCGAATTGCTCTGAAACGGATATCTGAAGCACTGAATATTTCATAAGAACGCGTTCATCATATAGTTCACGTCAATTCGGACCTGAGAAAAATTGCTGCATAATGGATCCCCAAATGTTTGAATGTTGACCAAAAGCATGCAAGGGTAAAAGCATCGCGTTTGATCTGTGCGATGATCGATTTGAAAACGATGTAGACTTCTTAAACCGAATTGCTACTATGGATGAGACTTGAGTACATTTCTACGATCCAGAAACAAAACAACAATCGATGGAATGGCGACACTTTGGTTCACCAATACCTAAGAAGTTTCGTGTCCAAAAATCTGCTGGAAAAGTTCTTGCTTCATTTCTTTGGGATTGCCATGGAGTAATCATGATTGATTTTTTGGATAAGGGTGGAGCAATAACCGGAGATTACTATTCGAACTTACTGACCACTCTACGGGACAAAATTTGGGAGAAAATACGCGGAACGCTATCCAAAGGTGTTTTGTCCTTGGAGGTCAACGCGCCTGCACACAAATCTCATGTTGCCAAGCAAAAAATTCGTGATTTAGGGTTTGAATTACTAAAACACCCCCCTTATTCTTCAGATTTAGCTCCATCGGACTATCATCACTTTCCTCAACTGAAAAAAAAATTTAAAGGTCGTAAATTTTATTCCAACGAGGAGGTAATAAAAGCTGTGGAGGTCTGGTTTGCAGAGCAAGAAGAAACATTTTTTTTGAAAGGTCTATGGACGTTGCAGGTTCGCTGTAATAAAATTTTCCAATTTAGAGGAGAATATGTTGTGTAATAAAATATTTTGACATTGAAATTTTGTTTGATTCTATAGTAGGCTAAGAATTTTTCAATATATCCTCGTATATACGAAGAGATTTGTCCGATCAAAAAAACTTTTTGTGTTAAAATTTTCTGCAGATCTTCATTTAATGAAGGAAATGAATGAAAGGAGATAAAATAATTAATTTATCCTTAATAAATTGAAGATATACCTCATTATATAGGATGGATTTCGTCGTTGAACCTGTAAATTACTATTTAATTTCTCGAAATCGCGTTCTAATTGGCGAAGAATTTTGTTTTGATTCGGAGGAATGTTGTCGGGGACAAAAATACGACAAGCAATCTCGTTTTTCGAATTCATTCAGGAAATTTATTCGTCAGCAAGTCAACGTCTTCCAATTAAGTTCACTGGCTTCAAAGATGGGTTCATCTTTTTAGGTCTAATTACGGCGAAAGCATTTAAAATTGTTGAATGTGTTGAATTGCTCGTCTCTTCGAGAAGATGATGTTTTCAAAGAAGATCCTATGTTTTTTAATTGGATTGCCGTATTCCATTTCAATCAGTCAGCTTGTACAATCTGTACATGATAATTACGAACGGGTGAAGGCTTCAATTTTGAAGTCAGTCATTCCTTGTTCGAAGTGAGAGGTAAGTGAGAAATAGAGTAAGAGTCACGTCAAGAAGGAGAAGAATGTGCTCAAATTTAATAATTAGTTAGTTTTGGTGGTGTACATGAGTCAGCACCCACTCTCAAGGTAAGGTAGTGGAACATCTGGAGGCAACGGTCTTTGATTTATGTAAAATTAAAATATCCGTTCTTTGGGTGAATGCTGACTGCCTCTGTTCTATTGTATATGGTCTGACTATTTTATTCTCAAATAGTATATGAAATTTGAGCACTTAATGCATTTTAAGCCATTACAAGTCTCTTGAAACGACCTCGTTAAGGCAGCAACTTTTGTGGGGAACTGACCCACCGCGTTTCACTAAAATGAGGTCTGACCACTTTCTTAAGTTTTCTGTTCTATCAACTAGTTGAGTGACTATGTTCAATCATTACAAAATACTTTTAGAGTATGTTGTTATTTTATATACCTACATCAAAGCGCGTCGCCGCTAGGTGTTCCACTACCTGACCTTGAGAGTGGGTGCTGACTAATGTACACCCTCAATACTAACGTCCAGTTTCATAATCGAATTTAACGTCACTTTAAGCTCAAAGCTTCCATTACTGTCATTTTTAGTAGGGTTAAAGGAAGCTTTAAAATTAAAGTGACTTTAGGTTTGATTATGAAACCGGCCGAAATCATATTTAATTATGAGCCATTACAAAATTCTTGCCGATTTTCGTTGCCAGCTCTCGGACTATTAGAATATTTCCTGTTTTCTGATGCTAATCGTCATAATTGCCGCTTCTGATCAACAAAAAATCCTCAGTATATGAGAGCACATATATTACATTAATCTTTACACGAATATCAACACCAGTAGAGACACTTGACACTTTAGTCTTATATTGGATTGTTGTGACCGATATGATGAAAATCCATAATTGAACTCAAAAGATTATATGATTGAAAAAAATGTGTTTTCACACCACTGCAATTCAAAAATTTATTTTTGTGAAAATCATACAACCTGTTTTCAATACACATGAGTACTTTCTCCAATAATTGCACTCTTAGCAATAAAAAATAAATGCCCAACAAATGGGAAGAACTTGAATATTCATCGAAAATCTAGAAAAAATTACAATGACTTTACTAACTAAGAAGTACACCCTGTCATCACCATGTCGCTGCAATCTACATTTGAATCCCTAATAGTAATAACCAAATCAATATTTTTAAAATTACCATGCAGAGACCAACTGAGATAGACATATGTATTTTATTATTTATTGTTGTTATTATAAGATAGTGTATCTGAATTATCTCTTCATTAAATTTTTTTTATGATGATTTTCTATTCTATGGTCTTCCTTCTGATATTATTTGTGTTTTTTTATGTTCGATGATTTGCTTTCCATTATCAGCCAATAATATTTATATTTTGACATTTCTTGATATTTCTCTGTATATCTATATGTAAAAATTGTGGCATAGTTAAGAAGTTTTTATACTTAAAATGTGGGCCTAATCCAATTATATAGAGGATCACAAATTGCTTGATATTCGGCTGTTTCTGGTACCAGAACCAGATACATAAAAACGAGTTCTGGGCTGGATTTTCGTGAAAAGTGCATTATTGGGAACCGCTTCACGATATATTTATTCATTTGTCTAAAAGATATAACCAAATTTTGATATTTGGTCGATTTAGAAGATCTACCATAACATTTTTATTTTCGAAAATACCAGGAAACGATGAAAACTTCCTAAAGGCACTTTTCTACTGGGTATATGACACTATATTCATATTTTTTTTGTCTTATACCAAGGGGATAAAAAAAATTTTGTTCGATGTAAATACGGATGTTCATTTTTTGATCTCATAGCTTCAAAAAAATATATAAATGACCTTTATATATTTCGATATACCAGGTGGCCCACCCCACGCTTATTTTCAGGGAGAAAATGAAGATATTTTGAAAATTTTATTTTGTGGTGTGTGTGAAAATTTTATGAATATAGTTTCGAAATTAATTCGAGATAGAAATACCAGGTGTGCCATTTGAAATAAGAAATTTTTCGAAGATTATTTGTAGTTTATGTTCGATAATTAATTATTATCACTCTGTATATTACAAAAATGAATTTTTTTTTTATATGTAAAAGTAGCCAACTTGTCTACTCGACGAAATTCTGTCTGTATCGCTGGCGTAACTAGTTTCTTCATCAATTGCTATTTAAAAAAACTCCATATTTCAGATTTTTCGTCATTATCTCGTGAAGGGTGCATGTTTCTGAGCTATGAAGTATTCTGAAGAAACTCATCATAATTCGAGCTTGCCATTCCATTTTTGAGGTCAAATATAGGGTGTTACATTTAAAAAAGTGTCACTTTGTTCTATATCTTTGTTTTCGAACACCCTGTATATATGACAATAATTTTAAATTGTGCTTTGGAACATCCTACATACACCACAAGAAAAGATTTTCAGAATATCTTTATTTACTCCCTCAAAATGAGCGCCGCTCATGGGGGGGGCCACCTGGTATACCTTCAAGAAAAATTGAGATATCGTGAAAAGGTTCCCATTATAGTGGACTTCTAACGAAAATCAAGCCCAGAACTCCTTTTAAAGCAAATATTTATCTAGTTCAGAAGTACCAGAAACAATCAAAATCAAGTAATTTTAAATAACCTGTACATTTCTCGATTTTGAGAATGTCGAATTTGACCGAAATATTAAAATTTATCGGAAAATCCTATATTTTTCTGAAACAAATACATACATTAAGCGAGGATTGGCTGACGATAAATCTTTCACTTATCTAGAGTTAAATCCCGCTTGAAGCATTGCCAATTGCAGGCAATAAAAAGGAAACACCCGTGTGTGTATAGTGTATAGATATTTACGATAGCTGGAGCATTGCTGAAGTATAAATTGAAACAGGATATATTGCATTATATGGGTATAAAGCGCCCATCGATATGTATGTGAGGAGTATGGTACGGATATTGTTGACCATACAGTCTACCGTTAGCTCCCGATCAATATCAAGGAATAACTCCGAATATCCCCATAGATTGTCCGATGTGTCACATAATTCCGTGAATAAAATGTGATAAATAAGAAGTTAACAAGTCCGTCGTACCACATTAGAAGTTATGGCGGTATAAATCCCAATCAGTATGATTGTTGTTGCATTGTAAAATGGTCGCATTGTGCCTTTGACGCTTGATCAGCTTCGCATCTCAACCGCAGGTGAAATCTTCGCTCTCTCCATATACATATGATATTATAATATCTTCTCTTATGATTCGAGTGTAGGAATAGTCCTTCTGGCAGAATGATAAGCAGAAACTTTTCTTAATACCGCACGTGCACATCTTCACTAGAAGTGCCTAAGAATATGATTCTGTTCAAGTATCAGAATACCTACCAAGGAGGCGTAGAAGTGTCACGAAATATTTCATTTGAAATTTCAACTTGAAACTTGGTATTTTCGTTATAATCTATCTTCTAATTCAACCTAGTCCCCATATTCGAAATTGTACATAATACTTTGTCTCGAATATCTCGAAAACTATGCGGTTTGTCACAAATAGCGTTTCATAAAAAAATGATCTACATTGAATTTCGAACAAAAAAGGTTCCAACATACTTTTGCTGAAGTGAACGGTTCTAGATTTTCAGGGGCTGTTAACAAAGTAGTTTTTGGGAAGAAGTGGAATTATCACCGAGTAAACTAGTTTGTTACAGGATTTTGATTTTTGAACGAATTTCGATTTTATTAGCTAGTGGTATGTTACTGAGAGGCCTTTGAAGGTAGGACAACCTCGCCGACTACTGAAAGGTAGTCAATTTTTGGGGGAAAAGAGGCTTCCACAGTCCCAGGTCATATAAATCTGAGGTAGGGAGAAAGCCACTTTCTGAACTTTCTCTAAATGATGACGCACTGAAAACTGATGACGCATTGAAAACTAAGACCTATAACAAACATCTTTCTTTTTTTTTTCTTCAATTCATGTCTAAGAAGATCAGAAGCAATCAAAATACTCTCACACCATCACATAAGAAATTCATTACTGCTGCTAAATTTCATTTAGATTTCAATAATCGAGTTGATTACGGGAGCAATATCATATGTACAGGATGGTCAAAATTGGTGATACCTGTGAACTACAACATTTTCAAAGCAACGAGATAGAAAAAAATGCACATTACGGTCGTCATTTTTCGAGAAACTAAAAATGACATCAACTGCATTCTTCTCTTATTTTCGAGTTATATACCAGAATTTAAATTTCAACTTTAGTCATTATCTCCGTTTCTGTTTGTGCTAGGATGTTGAAATGAAAACATTAAACCGGGTGGCCCACCCCAGACGCGGCGCTCATTTTGAGGGAGTAAATGAAGATCTTCAAAAAATCACTTCTTGTGGTGTGTGTAGGATGTCGCAAAGCACAATTTAAAATTATTGTCATATATACAGGGTGTTCGGAAACAAAGATATAGACCCAAGTTACACTTTTTTTATATGTAACACCCTATATTTGACCTCAAAAATGGAATGGCAAGCTCAAGTTATGATGAGTTTCTTCAGATTACTTTATAGCTCAGAAGCAAATTTTACGAGATAATGGCTAAAAATCGAAAATAAGGAGTTTTTTTAAATAGCAATTAATGAAGAAACTAGTTACGCCTAGATACAGACACAATTTTTTCGAGTAGACAAGTTGGCTACTCGCACATATAAAAGAGAATTTAACTCTGTAATATACCGAGTGATCATAATCAATTCTCAAACATCAGCTACAAATAATCGTCGAAACTATCTTCATAAAAGTTTTCTACATCTAAACCTGATAGTTTCTGAGCAATTTTCGATTTTTCATTCAAAACTAGTAAACCATTTTCGCCATTATCTCTTAAATGGTCCTTCTAAGGTATAAAGTGATCTGAAGAAAATCATCATAATTTGAGCTTGCTATTCCATTTTTGAGGTCAAATACAGAGTGTTACATTTAAAAAGTGTAACTTTGGTCTATATCTTGACCCTGTATATATGACAATAATTTTAAATTTTGCTTTTGAACACCCTACACACACTGCAAGAAAAGATTTTCAAAATATCTCTAGTCACTCCCTCAAAATGAGCGCCGCGCCTGGGGTGGGCCACCCGGTATAGACACTATGATTTTTTCCAAAAGTCATTGTATACTACTGTTTCCACAAGAAAAAACACAACTTTATGTTATAGCTCAGCAAATGAACCTGTAGGAAAAAATCATAGTACGCCACTGGATTGCTATCAAAAAACTGTCTCTATAATGAATTTCAACATCATAGCACAAACAGAAACGAAGATAATGACCACAGTTGAAATCGCCAAAATCTAAATTTTGGCCTAAAACTCGAAAACAAAACAAGATAGAGGAATGCAGTTAATGACATTATTAGTTTCTCGAAAAAAGACGACATGAATGGCACCATTCATTTTCCCGTATCTCGTTGGGTTAGAAAGTTGTAGTTCAGGTATCACCAATTTTGTTCACCCTGTACTTTACTTCATTTAAAGTTTATACAGAGCGAGGCTTTGTCTCGTACAAATATTTTTAACACTAGATTGTTGAGGTCAAAAGAAACACTTTTTTTCTCTAACATTTTTTCTGAATCGGCTCGGTTTAAAATATACTGCTGTTGAAAAACCGAAAATGTTATTTTTAGGTCTATCGAGTGAAATGAATTTCAGAATATCGTTTTATATTCATTTCATGAATCTTTTTCGAACGGAAGATATCACCCACGTCTTTCAGTTTTTTTATTATGACCATTAGTTACGTACCATAAAAATACCAAAAATTCAAAGAGCCAAACTCTGGAAACTAAGTTGGACGCTATCTAATGTATATTTGAACGTTGTGTAAAATAAAAGTATTCATCATATTTTTTCGTATCATTCGCCTTTTTAGAGAAATTTGTTGTTCAAAGATTAATCTGTGAAATTTGAAAAATTAGGTACTTTGGCTGAATACAGCTCTGTTTAAAAGACTCCTAGATGAGATGTGTAGTGTCACAGATTTAGCTAGTAATTCTGAAGGTAATTTTGTTTTTCCGGGGTTGCACAGCTCATTATAAAAACTTAAAATGCCTATATCTTTTTATCAGGGACGAATTTGAAAAAATTGGAAGGAAGGAAAAAAGTGTTTTTTCTTACGTCAAAAATTTACCGTAAAATATTTGTACGAGTCAGAGACTCACCCTGTATATCAAGTTCGATTTTTGTGTATTCCAAGAGGGAAACTCTCCCCAGGTCAAGCTGAAAATTCAGATGTCTATTTGCCAATTACGAACTCAACACATGCTGAAAATTTTGACGCCCTCGCTGTTAGAACGTTAATATAATTGATTTTGGGAACATTTTCGTCTCAAAATTTAGAAATAATAGGCATTTGAGCGAAATGATAACGCTGCCGTCTCCTTCGCGCAAAAACAACTCGGCGTACGGAAACAAAATTGGTTTACCTTCGAGTTTGGAGAAAAATGCATTCCTAATAAATGAATGCAATGAAAAATTCGAAAAATATATAGGCAACGTCAAGAATTCTCCTGTTTGAGATCGTAAGTAACACCAATAAATCTCAGGACGATAAAGTAGTACTACGTACACAATTAAGTCCCTTGTAAAGCTGCCTGTACGTACATATATAAATGATAGCAAGTTTGACAGAAATGTATGTCTCTTCCTACAGTTGCCTGTCATACACGATAAATGCTTCCAAATCAACAAGAAATTCACTTCAGTTAACGAGTTAACTTTATCATATACCTACATTCTTATTTCTGATGAGAATTCTTCAAAATATTAATTTCTGTTAATTTTGTGTCTTCAGTATAACTCGGATATTTCTGATATATTTCATTATTGCAGGGCTTTTAAGGCACTATTTTTTACCATTTGCGTCAACAATAATTCATGCTCTTGATGATCTCATTTAAAAATAATTCTTCAAAGTATTGACGGGATTAGCTTGGGCTAAACTTAGCACTGATTGTTAGATATGTTGATATTATTAGTTGATTTGAAATAATGTATGCTTGAAAATTCGATTTTGTTCCGCATTTTCGTTCATATCAAGAAGTCTGGTGAAGATGATGTCCTTTTCTGAAACGAAATGAATGAATAAAACGTGCGTTCAAAAAAAGGAGACGTCAAGAAGGCTATGTGGAGTTTTGAAGGTTGATGTTCTGTGACTCAAGAGAATTCTTTTATTTTGTCACTTCATGTTCCCAAAATGAAAATATGTAGGTAAACATCAATAACATTTACTTATTTATATCGTAATTTTATAGGTACTTTTTCAGAAAAAGTTACTGAAGATAAAAAAAATGTTTTTTTCTTCCTATGTGCCAGAGAAATCAGTTCTTTCTTCAAGTTAGATTACAAGAATCCCAAAAATTCGGGACTTTTATGAGGACAATTCTTGACAGAAATTTCAACCAAGTTTATAATTTTCCTTCTTCAGATATGAATCTTGAATTGAGGTATCTATTATGTTTATTGTACTTCTGATTATGTGAAAAGGCTTTCCTTATTTCAGTATTATGATTGAAGATTAATCATAAATCATAGTTATTTTATAATCTCAATATGTTTAATTCTAAACAACTTATGAATATTGATCGGATGTGACCAATACAAAAATCAATAACTAAATTAAGGAAACATGATTCTCATTATACCGTGATTCAAATTTCAGAGTTTTCTATAATTCCAGTAGTTGCTGAAAATGTCTTCCTCCTTGCTTCAAACACTCCTCACATATTCTTCAGATTCAAAATCATGATTTAAAATGAATAAATGAAATAATTTTGCCGTTGATGCTTATCTTCCGTTGGTCCAAATCAGAAATTCAGATTTTCAAAAAAAAAGAACTTATCGAATGAGGCCACATAGAAAAAATCAAACGGTATCAGATCACAGAATCTTGAAGGAATTTATGTTCAGTACCTACTGAGTCTAATGAGCCGATCGTGAAAAACATTCCTATAGACTAGCCAAAGTCTCTGTATCTGTGTATTTTTGAATCTGTCTTGATTGTATGGAGAGTAGAGAGAAGGAGAACGATCGACGTACTAAAAATGTGTCCCCAAAAACGGGAAACGTAGGATAGGTGTCGCTGCGATTGCAGCGGGTATCGATAAGGGTATCGATAAGCGTCAATTTGAAATGAACAGCCTTCATTTTATTTTAGGTTATGTGTCATCGTGGTTTTTCTGATGATTTTTCAAATACCTTTCTTCAAATCTATATTAAATATGAGTTCTCTGAATTATATGCAATAAAATGCAAGTCGAAATCAATGAAATTCAAAAGAAATCACTGATCAAATAAATTGTACCTACTTTTGTTTATCATTGTTTATTGAAAGCAGCTATGTTAGTAGGTTTACCGTAATCTTCAAAATTATATAAATCCGAAGTGAGGCGTAGTACACATCAAGACAACAAAAGGCAGCAGTCTCAGATTTATCACTTAGGTATTAGAGTAGATTCTGTTGCAAATACTCAGCTGAGAACCGATATAAACCATATACATATTATGTTATGCCAACAAAATTCTTCAAGAATATTTACTTCTGAACCATGTAGTTTTATTGGTTAGATATTCTTATTCAAAAGAGACAACTTCTCACGAGGGATGACAATTTCGATTTCGTTTATAATGAATCCATCATTTTTTTGATATCTTCATCGCAAAAGTGCTCTTGACACACAAATTGATTCGGAGTCGATTCTTGAGATAAGGTTTTTTTCAATTTTCTCTCAAAAATGCTCTCGGAAATTTTATCTCTTCTCCTTTTCTTTTCGATGGCAAAACACTCTTAAACTAGCGCATGCTTCAACATTTCACCATGGTCATATGTTGTTCTCTTATCAAAAATCGAAAATAATAATATTCCTATCATCTGTCACCAGGGAAACAGTTCACTCAGCCAACGAGCCAACTACAATTTGATTTGTGTAAATCAAAATTTCGCACTCTCGTGATCGCCAGCGCGCCTGTTGGCAAAAGCATGAACTACCCTATTGGTACATATTTTAGGGGACAAAAAATCTGTGGTCTCTAAGCAGCGATCGTTCTCCTTCTCTCTACTCTCCATACTTGATTGAAATAACTATTGGACCATTTATCAAAAACCAATTCTGATATACAATGATAATGTCTTTTTCATAACGCTTTGCTGTTAAAATTTGATCAAAGAAAATAGGTTCCACAATTGGCCTCTGACTAATGGCACAAAAAACTTCAATTTTTCGACAGTGAAGTGGTATCTCAATGAAAAAACTTTCTGGTTTTTGGCTGCCCCACATCCTTATATTGTGAGAGTTGACATATTAGAAAAAATCTAGTCTTCACAAAAAAAAACATTTCAGGCTATAAATGCATTGGATGAGAAACCACTTGTGGAAAGCCAAGGGTCCCCTACCCTACCTATCAACATTTTCAATTTTTTGACTACATGACAATCTATCTGGAACAAATTGATGTCTTCTTTCAAAATTGTGAGACATATGCCAACGGAAACTCCAGCCAGTTCAATTGGGAGAAATCCTTCGTGGAGATTATTTCATTTCACACAATTTCAACATTCTTTTATCCTATTATGAATTTTCATCAGGTATCGGCCACATCAATTCATATTGTTGATTTATTCTCTCCTTTGGTCGACCACATAGCAATAGGGGGAGTCCGGGAGACTTGCTGAGGAAGGAGACTTGAACCACCTCAAATATTTCAATTCAAATTTCGCGCTAGCGGTATAGTAAATAGCTTGCGACATACTCGTAACAAGGCACAACTAGTGGCGGTTCCATCTTGGCCGCCATCAAAACAGTTCGGGAGTGAGAGGGTTGAACGTGATTTTGTTGTTAGGAAGTAAGAAATTCAATAATTTTTGTTTGCTACACTGTCTGAAAAATTTAATAGGTGCGTGGTGTTATTTAGTTTTATTGCTTTCATCGATTCATATTGTTTTACAAGTGATGAGCCTTTCTAATAATACTTGTAATAAATTTCAAGAAAACATCTATTGAATAGACTAGAAGGGATTGGGGGAGACTTGACCCATGCTATGGCCGGGACACATAATCAGTGGTCCAAGTTTTCCGCACTGAGCTCAGATAATAGTTTGCTTCAAAAAAAGAACAACAAAAACTTCTCGGAAATAAGTAAGAGTGACTCTGAAGTAGAAAATATGTATTTCATACGCTGATACATCTGATACGAAAACCTTGACATAGACAATCGTTGGTCATTGGATATTGTATTCTTTCAATGTTTTTTCTGATAAACAAACTTATGGTTAAGTCTCTCTCGCTCCCATGGGTTAGGGAGACATAAGTCAATTTTCGGTAACTAAAAAAAATTGCTTTACTCAAATGTTCATCTCACCATCACTCTACTATTATCTATCATTGTTACCTATTTGGGCATGATTTCTTCACGCAAAAAATGAGTTGCTACCATTTACAGATACAACATAAGTGGCTTCAGAGTGAAAAGGGGTTCAACTCCCCCGGACTCCCCCTACAATCTTTTGGAAAGATTGATGATCTACAGCAACATTGGGATACTCGTAGTAGAATATCTTCACTGGCCTGTTATTTTACCCCATTTTTGAAGTAGGATTCACTGACTTCATAGTATATAAAGTAATTATAATATTTATTCTGTGCTTACTTGACAGTTTACCTGGAAAATGTTACATCAGAAGCTGAAAATTACATCTAGACACTTTAAAAATTCCAGAGCCTACTTGTGGATGAATTTTTTTGAACGATCGTTAGTGTAGTTAAACTAAGTACATAATATCTTTCATCGTCCCATAGAGCTGTTTGTCGTTTCAGACACACAGTATACACGGCTCGTTAATGAAAACACCCAGGTGTTGCAGCAGTACGATGGCATATTGTATCTAAAGCCTAATCTCACATACCAACAACTAGTCCGTGTACAGTGAATGTATACATTGCGATGCTTGTTGGGATAAGACGCCATTGTTTCACCGCAGAACATTAATTGCTATTATTTCGATGTCATTACATATGAGTATCACTTTTGCCACCTCTCTGCCATCTTTCATTTCGGATTCGATATTAATAATTGGTCACGACTGCTGTAATAGCTAGTCTAATGGTACTGTTGAAGACGTGAAAGGGGCATTTCTGAGTATTTATTTCCACCCATTATATAACGCACCATCTTCTTCCCTTTATATGGTTGTGGTTTCTTGCTTCTGTTGATGATATTTCGTATCACATGTCATCAAGTTTGATTATTCTCGATTTAACTGACTGACGAGTTTTTTGCTTATACCTATACTGAAGATATTGGAGGATATATCAAAAAATTCTCAGCCTACTATGGAACCAAATAAAATTTCAATGTTAAAATAGGTCCTTTCGTTTGCATAAAAAAGTAGCACTTTTCTACACTCGATTTGATTTACACCAGTGTAGAGGAAGTGTAGTTTATCTACACATAGTCAATAGGAGATGTAGATAAACTTCACCTCCTCTACACTGGTGTAAATTCAATCAGCAAACGAATACTAAAATCGAGTGTAGAAAAGTGCTACACTTTTTATGCAAACGGACCTAATATTTTAGTACTCAACATATTCCCCTTTTAATTGGACATATTTATTACAGTGAAGCTGCAACGTCTCTAGACCTTTCAAAAAAAATGTTTCTTCTTACTCTGCAAAGCAGATCTCCACATCTTTTATTATCTCCTCGTTGGAAGAAAATTTAAACTTTTTTTAAGTTGCGGAAAGAGAATATAGTCGAATGGAGCCAAACCTGGTGTTTCAGATATCCGTTTCAGCTCAATTCGACGGTCTGATAAAATCATGTCCTGAACTGCATCGATATTTTCGTTGACTGACACTGGTGTCACTACTTCAATCATCTTCAATGGAAAATTTACCTCTTTTGAAGCTTGCAGTCCAATATTTCAAGGTCGCATACGAAGGACATTGATCACCAAGGGTATTAAGCATATCTTCGTAAATCTGCTTACCTCTTAACCCTTTTAAATACAGACACTTGATGATGGCTAGACACTCAAATTTTTCGATTTTCACAATTTCGGTGAACATCTTTTTTTTAAATTTATTTCGTAACTCTGGTTTACTTTTTGAACCTTAAACTTCACACTGACACTTCTGCTGAGTTATTGTTAGTCGCTATGGTAACGCAATGTTTTTTTATGCATGGAACTGGTCTAGGCAAACTAGATATCAATATATTCTCGTATTGTTTATTTCATACGTTTATGAATACGAGAGGGCACGGATCCTTGTGATGGGTTTTCGAATAAGGTTTGAGTATTCTCAAAATTGAATAAAACACAAAATATTTGTAATGAAAGCAAAATTTTTGGAAAATTTTTTTTGAACGGCATTCATGATTGTCTTCTTTCCACTACCTCCTCGAGCAGGACTCGAACCTACGACCCGTGATAGCCGATGTATTTTAGAAGGAGAACTTTTATCCAGAAAAAAGTAGTGAGAAAAAATATCTAGAGGTTTACTGTTTCAACTCTTTTTGAGCAAAATTCAGGGTTGAAAAAACTCCAACACGTGTAATTTTATTGACAAATGATATTTACCAAGTTTCGTGTCTCAAGCTTAGTATATAGGGAAAATAAAAAAAACATTTTTTTGTCAATCTTCGGAACTTTTCCGAGAAAAAATTCTCCAAAAACTTTTATAACTATTACTCATCTCAATTTTCATAACAGAATCACCCCTTACATTTTTTCGGTGTTCTTCATGTACACCTTGTATAGAGTAGTTGCAGTATCAAGAATTAAGATTGAAAATAATGGGGACGAAATCAAAGAAACCATGACATGTATTTCGCTTATGAAAAAATTCCTTGAAATAATCCACATCATGAGCTTAAATTCCAGCGGTTGAAACATAAAGAAATGGAATAATATTCAATTACTGAATCAGTAACATTTTAATTGGACCTTTCATATAGCCGGAAAAAAAAACAAAAGGTCATAATAATAAATTAAGATTACCTCAAACGAAAAATAAAGTCTTTTGGGATAATATTTAGATACCCTTGGCTATAAATCCTTTCCAGCAAATAAAGCGTATGATTTAGAGTATCCGCTACCAATACCAACAACTCTATTCAAGTGAGTATTTAATATGGCTTCATATAAACAAAATAAAGTAGATTAACTCATCCGTACATAAATATTTCCCGAATGAGAATTAAAAATGGTATAAATCGTGCCGACGATGTCTTATTTGGGCTTCTGGATTACCGTAATTTGTTTTATTTAACGCTACTGTAGCCGCATTAATGGGCATTATCACTCAGCGTTCAAAGCGTTATTATAAACTGTTTTCTTCACAACAGTGCTGAAATGAATTTCTATTTATAATCGCTTTGTTCGAAAAATATGGCTTTCTTTGGTTGTTCGTCATTCTGTCGTTTATTATTTACACCCTTATTATCACAGACAAGCGTTATCATTTTATGCAACTGATATATTTTAATTTTGAACTGAAATGGTCTCAAACGATTAGATGCACTCATTGACGAAGTATTCACGGTGAAAATAAATTTTGTTCAATAATAGGCAATATCCGATCCATTTAAAATCAGAGTCAGATGACGGCATGTCTGATTTTTTGTATCAAAGTAGTAAAGAGCGTGAACAACTTTTATGTGAAACTATTTTTTGTAGCTATCATGTAGGATCATGTTTCTACGATATTTCTATTTAAAATTGGTCAAGTTTTTCTTAAAAATGGTTTTGTATGGTATTTGTTGTCAACTTATGGTGGCTGTGTTGGGTTTCACCTGCTCGTATTTCTTTTCGTCTCAAATAAATAGATAAAAATCAATATATTTACATTTATTCACTATTTCTGATGCCCAATCAATATTTTCTTCCGGTTTCTTTATTCATTTTTCTATTTTACAGTTTTTTCTGGAACGGCAACTGCAACTGATCGAAAGATCACACGAAATATGTGTTATTTTATTTGATAAAACTTATCAATAAGTGAATTTTGGAATAATAAATAACCGATATTGCTTCACAGTAGTCTTTATATTATACATGAGCAAGACTAACATAAATCTCGATTTCTTCAGGTGTGAATCAGATAAGTCGGTATCTCTCTGTATTGGTTGCAAGTCATAGTGATGTACAAGATAATACAAGACATGTATTTAAGGTTTATATTACGTTGTTCGGTGCAATCAGGCAATAAATTAGCATAAATTTGAATGAAATTCAAAAAACTTCTGGTCAACAGTATGCTTGATGGATCTGACGATGATATCTATTTCTATCTTATATTTGTATATAACTCCAAATAAAGTTTTATCTGGAGGGTATCTTATGTAAACAACTCTAGGAATGCTATTTTAGATATGCCCTATCATTTTGAAGCTCAGGTTTAGTATTCAGATGGTAATTTCGGCATGGCGGTAATTTATCAATTTGATTGAGGTTCAAAACTCACAAGCGTAGCGCTTCTGTTGAATTTCAAGTAACTGATACTATTCATTTTGTTAAGTTTCCCAACTTTTTTCATTAACTCATATGAATTCCTCTATACAAGGTGTTTTCACAGCTGAGACTTTTTTTGACAGAACGTAGAACTCGTCCAATCAGTCGTTTAAGTAAAAATTGTCTATATAAAATATCCAAGAATGCTGAGATACAACCCCTACAAGTTCAACAAAATTTCATTAAATTTAAGGTAGACTGTGGAAGGTGATTCCGCATCGCAAAAACGAAACAAAACATAAACATATGGCTAAACAATGAATGAATGGTTCGGTACCAAGTTCATCAGATTAGATCAGGTCACTTTTGAGATAATCATAATGGTTGTATCGTGCAATTTAGGGTGAAAAAAAAAGTAGCAAATCGATGCAGTTTCTTGAAAGTGCCTATCTTAGTTATGTTGAAAAAGTGCTATGATGTTTTCCCATTTCATCCCATTTCTACGACGATTGTTGGAATGTTCGAACAAGAAGATTTTATGCCCATTGTGAAAAAACTCCTGAAAAATTTAGACATTTTAAGCTGCTCTACATGATGAACAAGAAAAAAATGAGTTGCCATTTTAAAAAATTAAGGTTTGATTGAACTTCCATTTGAATTTTTAACTTCAATTTCTGAAGACCCTATATATAAGATTGCGAAAAATAGAGATGTAACATACTATCCAATATGTTGACAAGAGCTGGGCAAAATTTAGTTTTGATATATCCATTAGAAAACTAGTATCAGCTATTTTAGAGAGCACCTACAGCTTTCAAAATTTTATGAAAAAGTCGAATATCTCAGAATCGGTGCTATATAGGACCATGGCTGTCCTATCAAAGTTACCTAAAAATTTGACAAGGAGTTCAAAAATGCAATAATATACAGAGTGAGTGTTTCATTTAATATATGAAAGTTAATACCAACAGGTAAAAAACGGAGCACCCTCTATTAAGGTGGGTTATAAAAAATTAAAGTTCAATCGAATACAGTTTTGTATTCAACTTTTTCTTCAAAATCCTTTAGTTTCCACAATAAGGTCACTTTGACTCGGACAACCTGTACATAAAATAAGTATTTTATAAACGTATTTTTATATAAGATAGGTTTTGAATAATTTATCGTTTTACTTCTACGAATGATGTGCTCTCTCTGGGGTTTCTGGTTGAGTAATATCTATTTCTGCTTTTTCTGTTCTATACGGCCTTTCTTTACCTTTGTTGATTATTACCTACTTGATTCCTTTTGTCGACTTGGTGTACTTAAAGAAGATTATGTTCAATTATTTCTATCGAATGCGTATTGTTTAAAACTTTTATTCCAATATCCTTCTTATCATCTCATTGTAAATATGCATTCTTTCACATACGCACCAACTTGTGCTCATTAAAATCAATTTAAGTATTTTCTTGTTATGAAGAGCTCTCACATATTTCTAATTCTCTTTCTCTCTCACACAGTGAGATAGGAGAGAAGGACTAGGACTATTATATGTGAAACCCTTGAAAAACTTCAACAAAAGGTCTACTTCATGATTGAAATTGAATAAAAATAACGAATTATTATCGTCCCGATTATTGTTCGAAAGAAGCGGTGTCGACAACGTTTGTTCCATAATGATTTATAATTAATTATTCAATGATATTCCGCACGATGTCTTTATGAATGAATGCTTCGAGTAGTCGAATAGTATACTCAAGAAAGCAGGAATTGTTTTATGATTTAAATGATTATGAAAGTCTTGTGTACAGACTGCGTGGGTTTTATTTGATGATTCTTACTATTCTAATGCTAACTACATAATTTCGCAACGTTCATGCTGGCGCCTTCAATTGCCTCGGGCATTCGTCTTGACGAGGATTATTGTATACTTACTTCTTTGTTGCTAGTCTCATTAGTACTATTTTTGTAGCTGAACTTTCGCGACCGATCTATGCAAATATAACACTGTTGCTATTGGAATTCATGATTTCCAAGGATGAACATTTGAAATCGAACACCAAAAAATTACAGTCCTATCTGAAATTTTCAAACTTTATGGTTTTGGAATAGTACCTACATCTTCAAAATTGAAAAATAAACCTACTTTTTTTCTCGTGAAAAATTGGAGGTAACTTGAGAAAATTAGGTACGAGAAGTTATTTTAATGATTTCTATAGACTGATTTTGTGTGTTGTGAACTGAGTCTGTTCGATGTGCTCTACGTTTAGTAAGCTCTATTTTTTGATGAAAATCGTGAAGAATAACAACTTGACAACCTTTCAGAATAAGCACCCTTTCTTACATATTAACAAGTCTTCCATACTGAAGTCCTCTCAATTTTATATTTTTTTTCGTTTCGAGGAAAGCCATTCACAACATAATTTTTAAGTTTTTGATACTCTTGTCTTTTAATGCTACATTTTAAATTTTTTTTCGAGCCACGGCCACAAAAATGAAACTATCTAGTATCGTCTGCAGTTCTATTTACTACAGATATTCGATGGGAAGATTTTATTTCAAATGAATTGTCTTTTATTTTCGAATCATCGGTATCACTTAGTATTTTGCATGCTACTGATCAAAAATCGAAGAGTAGGTATATTCTGTAGAAAACTTACTTGTTCCATTCAAATCGAACTTTCAGTATTGTTGTATAGGGTATCCCAAGTTGCTTGATTTTGACTGTTTCTGATGCTTTTAGAATAGATAGGGAAAAACGTTGAAAGGCGTCCTGTGCTCGATTGTCGTGAAAAGTCCATTAGTGGGAACCGTTTCACCATATCTTCATTTGTTTTGAAGATATAACCAAATTTTGATATTTTATCAATTTATAAAATGCGCCATAACTTTTCTATTATCGAAAATAACACTTTCTATAGGCACTTTTTCACTGGGAATATTCTTTTTCACCTATCTAGTCTAGAAGTACTAAAAACAGCCATAATCAAACATTTTGGGATATCCTACACATAGCACGTAGTGAGGCGTATATTTGTGTATTACACACACAAAAAATATGTTCCTTATATACAGGGTGTATTTAAAAGTGAGGCTATTTTTAACATAAGGTAGAACTGGTCAAAATAAAACGTTTCATTAAAAATCACCTACATAAAAGTTTCAAAATTACAAAGTTGAGAAAAAGTTCGAAAATGGTTACTGAAATAGATCCTACTACGACCCTAGATCATCAATCATCTCCTGATGTCTAACTCAACCATGTGGTTTCGTTTAGGATATTAACCTGTTTGATTTTTACTTGAGGATGAATATAAAAACTTAATATTGCCAAATTTTTCACATCATTCAGTAAGATTTTATGAAATGGTTCATTTTGGTACCAACTGACAAAAAAGACTCAGGACACAATTGTAAAAAAATTGGAAATGAGTCAAAATAATTTGTCTGAATTATTCACAAATTTTGTCACAATGGGCATCACAATCTTCTTCTTGTTTGAACCGTCCAACAAGCATCGTAAAAATGGGATAAAATAGGGTAACAATAATAGCACTTTCAATTAACAGTCTCAATTTTCTTCATTTTTTTCACCATAATATACACGATACAACAATTCTTTCAAGTGACCTGATGCAACTAATAAGATAAACCCGGAAATACTGAATCATTCATTGTCCAGCCATATGTTTATGCTTTGTTTCGTATTTCCGATGCCGCAGTTACCTTCCACGATCCGCACTCGAAGTTAAATGAAATTTTGTCGAACTTCTAGGGGTTGTAGCTCAGCCATCTTGATATTTTATATAGACAATTTTTGGTGAAATACCTTATTTTGATGACTTCTACCTTCTATAAAAAAAAACCCTCACTTTCGAAAACACCCTGTATAATGATTAATATGTAGTATAGGTATTGGCTAAGGATGAATGATAATCATTGATCATTGAAAAAATTTCAATCTCATTTCATGTAAATATATTATATTTAAACTCATTTGTTGTTGTGCAGTAACAATTTTGGAATGATTGTCCATAGTTAAACATGCATTCAATAGCCTTCCACTTTTAACAATTAGTATGTCCTACTAATGGATATGCAGCATATACTCATAGAAGTGGAATATAAAGAGCTACAACTGTCGCACAAGATCGGCTAACGCGATTAACTGCACGGCGAAATCCCTGCTTCATAGCATGCCACATTAATATACCATTGCGTCAAGCTACGGGTTGGATAGTTTCTGGTCAAACAATCCGGAATAGTTTGTACCTATAACTTTTATTTGAGAGTAGTAAGATCCCCTAGGTAGCTGCGATTGGATAAGGAGCGACAGCCTGTAAGATATCGTTGAGCTCTCGAACATGAGAACTTGAAGACGAATAGATGGAGAGCCTGGCATTTTAATGGGTGCAAAAATCTGATAGCGGTTAGTCATCATAATTGTCCTTTACGGCAACCATCGATGATAATGCTCGTCGGCACCAGGCAAGTATTGTCAACGATCATATAGAAATATATAGCATTAACAGAATGGATTGTCCATATTATTTAACATGCGTGGACTGCAATGTCACAGAAATTATACCGCTACCAGACCCACCGCAGATATCAGAACAGCTCGTCAATGCTTTGGCATCAAAACATTCCGCAAACTTTCGTTGATAACCTCATCGACATCCCAAATAGAGGATTATGAGCATACTATGAGCCTTGATTTGAAAGTGTTTGTAACAGACTCTACTATAGTGTGCACCTTACTTAATACATAAGTTGGTACACACAAGTATACAAAATCATTTTTCATTTTCCTTCATATATTATTACATGTACCTACGCAGATTATCCACTTCAATTTTGATAACTAACCATGTATTGATTGTGAATATTTCAATCATGATTTCTTTTTCGAATCGCGTACTCTAGAAGGTTGTTGCTTCCTTATGACAAAATCAAATCGAATTCAATGTGCAGATAATATATGGAATTATAGAGTAGAAATAGATGAAATAGCGATATATCTTCATGAAAAATTCAATATACTGTATATAGCTACTACTCTTATCTGTCAATCAACTTCTTCACAGTCTGTTCAGAGTATTCGAGAAAGCAGCGCACAACTTCTATCCTTCAATGGAATGTTGTACCGAGCGACCTTCTGAAGGTAACTCCATAATTGATGTAACTTGCACGTCCGATATGATCTCGTGGATTCATTCCAAGATTCAGTGATTCTTGAAAAATTCCGATTGAAAATTTGGTGAATCTCTAACATTAAATATCATCCTTCAGAGGTTGGTCAATGGAATGTGAAAGTTTAAAAAACGAACTCATTTTGAAAAATGTACATTACACGATGAAATTTGTCCAATTTCACAAGAATGTGCACCTATGAAAAATCCTTTCTTGGACCCAAGAGAAAAAGCTGTCTCTTTATCTTTCATTATCAGCTTCATCGTAGTTTCTCATTTTTTTCAAAAATTACGAATGATATCTGAAAATTTTGGGAAAATTTCTATATATTTTTATGTGAGAGCAAGAGGTTTGATTCGATGCCTTCATATTCATTTTTACTTTTTAAATGGACTATTGTAATTCTTACATGTGTAACAAAGATTTGCATTATGATTAACGAATATTTTGATAAAAATAGGTATTTTTGTAACTTCTTATAGATTTTCTCTCCCATCAGCTGATACACCAAGAATAGAAACTTGTTTTCAGAAAATAATTTGTTGTTCGAACTGATATACTTTTTTACAGGAGCTACATTTTGAAAAAATATTTCCTTGAATTGAATAACTTAATTCAATGAAACCTTTCTAACCTATCAGAATTCAGGCAATAACTATTCGAGCGTTTATTGCTGTTAGTGCTGTTACAGAACTGAACAAATTGATGTCAATATCCGTTAGTCGGATGACATTTTAATTTTGTTTTTTTGCTTCGAATTCCATTATAAGTCTCCATTCATCTGCGAAATAACTCTAATAGCTTATAATTTTTTCTTATATTCAGATTTGGTATCTATTGGCTTTAGAAATAATTTCGATCGAACAAATGATGTACGTGTTACATTCAGTGTGTTCAGGAAATATGGAGTAAATTCACTTTCTCGCACTGGGATTAAAAAAAATTCCTGGAACAAGTCGATCTACTTTTCAAGAGGGACAAGGGTGAGTGTCACCACTAGTTTTTGTAATGGGAAGGGGGTCGAGTGATACCTCATTTTGAAGGTCCCTCCCTCCAGATTATAGCCCTAGAGTTTGAAGTTTCTAGTAATATTTTTGTTAACATGACAGCTTGACAAAATTTCAAGTTTCATTAGTTTCTCAAGGTGTCATGTAAACAGAAATTGAAAAATGTTGTTTATAAAACAAAACCTGAAACAATTGCGGACTTAAAAACTAGAATTAGAATCGAATGTGCTAAAATATCAGTTGCCAAATTATAAGTATGGTCCAACAGGAATTTGTCGATCGTTTGGGATACTGTCAGGCACAAGAAGGGTTTCACTTTGAATATTTAATTAAGTGAATTAAGTTATTGTTTATTATTCAAATAGATAGTTATAACCCTAGAGTTAAGGGTGACCAGACGTCCGTCATTGTGACGGAAGGTCCGTCAATCGTCCAAGAAGTCCGTCACTGGAAAACGTCCGTCAAAATGTCCGTCAAAATCTTAAATGTAATTCAGTATTTTTCCCAAGATTATTTGAGATGAATATTAAAAAAAGAAAGTGTAAATTTATGGAAGATCTTGTGAAAGAATTTCCAGTTTTTAAAACACAAAACTTGATTCTGAAGTCCAAAATGTACGAAGTGTTTGGGTCAATTCAGATTGCATTTGGAGGAAGACAAGACTCTTACAAATATTTTACAATAGATTCTTGAAGTCAAAAGAAACACTTTTCTCCTTCGCCGTTTTTTCCGAATCGGCTCGGTTTAAGAGATACAGGTTGTTGAAAAATATAAAAAAATGTTATTTTTAGTTCTCACTAACGGTTTTATCGAATGAAATGAATTTCGGAATATAGTTTTCGAGTAATTTGACGTTCAAAAATAAAAGATATCTGTGAAATTCGAAAAATTGGGTACTTTTGACCGAATGCAACTCTTTTTGAAAGATCCACAGATGTCACAGATTCATTTAGTTATTCTGAAGGTAATTTTGCTTTTCCAGAGGTGACACAGGTCATTTTGAAAACTTAAAATGGCTATATCTTCTTATCAGGGCTGAATCGGAAAAAATGGTACAGAAAAAAAGTGTTTCTTTTGATCTCAAGAATCTACTGTTGAAATATTTTTACGATTCAAAGACTCGTCCGTCATTGAACATTGGATAATCTGGTCATCCTACTAGAGTTTGAAGTTGCCACTGTAATTTCTGTTAATATGATAGCTTGAGAAAACGAATGAAATTAGAAATTTTGACAAGCTGTAATGTTAACAAAGATAATTCTAGCAACTTCAAACTCTAGGGCTACATTCTGGAGCGAGATACCTTTAAAACGAGGTATCACTCGATCTCCTTCCCATTACAAAAACTAGGGGTGCCACTCACCACCACTCAGGGGGTGAAGCAAGAGGCAAGGTAATCGACGTGTTCCAGCATTTTTTTTTGTTTTAAATCCCAGTGCGGGAAAATTAATTCATTCCATACTTTATGTACACACTGTATAATGTAGATTGTGTGGTAAGGCCGTTGATGTATTAATTTTTTTTCTTATTTGAAGTTCAAGGTGGTTTTTGGGATATAATTCATTTCTCTTAATGATTTCAGCCATGAGTAGGTAGGCAGTCGTCACAGAAATACAAAAATACTACCATAAAACCAGCCGGAAAATTTCTGTTTTTCAAGTGATTTTAGTTATAAGTCGTTATTTAAAAATAATAATAATAAGTTCAGCCTATACAGTTCATATTTCCATAGAATCATTATTGACTAAGCCCCACATTTACTGAATTTTACCAATCTATGATTTTACCTAAAACTTGCGATAACGAAAATATATTAACCATTTTCAATAACTCGATTCTGGGCTCAATTTTTCAAGGACAACTGAAGAAAATGATTTGTTTCTTAACCATCTACCGACATCAGTTGTGAAAGACCGTCTGTCTATGTGTATCCTTCTGTAACTAATGGGTGTTGATTCGAACAAGCATCTGAAATTTTCTCCCATCATAGAGAATAAATACCATCCCGATTTGTTTTAACATCTCTTAGTCAATAGAAGTGTTTGTCACGATTTATCTTAAGAAGCGTTTGACTTCCTAACAGATAAAATTTTGTCTTCTAATACTCCTTAATGAGAACGAACGAATGAGTTTGATTAACAACGACAGGAAGATAGGAATGCTCTTTTGGGCAATTAAACATTTGGTTTCAACTAGAACTCACGGTTTTAGTTAATCGCATCTCCAAACACATAATAGGGTTTGACGTTGAAGGCGGTGCTTCTTGAAAGGGCCTTGATAATTTGTTCATTGAGCTTCAGTAGTCGTAATCCGATAAGAGTTTAGAGAAACCTTGTAAATGGGTAGCGTCCAGTTTATTGCCACAGGAATGTTCATGGTAAAAGTGGATTTGACTAAATTATTCTCGGAATACTGGATTGATTGACACTATTTCCTTTGAAGATATAAACAGTGACCACTTAATTTGAATAAAAAATGTTCTACTTCACACAACTAAGGAGTGATCTCTGTTCGTCATGAAATGTAATATATAGGTATAAGACTCTATAAAAAAGGAGTATTCTCAATTTTGAAGAGTAACGCTGGATTTACGCGGAGTTCCTAAGATCTAAGACCTATCCTAAGAAATGAAACAAAATATGATCGACAGACGACGATAACGTGAATGCTCTCTGCAATGAGATTTTTCCTTTTTTAGGTCTTAGTGTAGTGTAAATCTATCTACCACGAGTAATAAGAAGAATGAGAAATTGTTTTCGAAATTCAACAAATTACGTTACAATACACATATTTTAATGGTAAAAAGAGTTCACAATAAAATGGTAGAGTTGAAATTTTAATAAGTTGTAGAAGTGAATATAAGGAAACAATAGTCATATCTCCAGAGTTGATGAAGGTATTAGTAGTTAATGTGATTGGGATAAACATTATAGCAAAAAACTGTTTCAATTTCTTTCAGTTGAACAATAAGTAGGTACATATAACTCCAATATCAGTCGAAATACAAAATTGAATAATCCTTTTTTTATGGAATTCTTCGGTTTATTTCAGGTTAATTTTTTTTTATGTGTTTCAATGTGTAATTCTTTCTGTAATTTTTCAGTGCACAAATGTAAGATTTTGTAAAATTACAGCGCAGGAATGGAAACTATTTCTGTTTTGTTTGATTAAATGTTTTTACCCATCAATCTCTTTCTCATGATCATGAACCTATACCTATGTAAAAGGTAAAAATCCATAGAGTCAACTGAGAATTTTGGATGAATTGAATAAAAAATAATTCTGAACTAATCTATGATGGTTCACTTCCTTCAGGTATTATAACTACTATTGGTTAACAGGAACTAGGTATTCGTGGGTTGATTAACAAACCATAGCTAAGTGCCAACGTTTCGCAAAATATATTTGCTTCTTCAGGGCTATAAAAAGATCGAAAAAACTAAATTAAAACACAAACAAATTGACAAGAGCTTTACAAACAACAACATGATCACAAACACGATGTTAAAGGCAAAAGACATGAATTTCTTCAATAATCTATCAATAACTCAGGTATTTATTACTTTCGGTCAATTTTCATTAAGTACAAAAATTCTTCTTTACTTTTTATATGTTGATTCTGAAATTTGAGAAACGTCAAAAAACAACAACAAAAAAGTATCAATTATCATGATAGTACAGTGAACAGAGCGAAATATCACAAAGAAACCTACCAGAGCCATAATCATGTTTTCCACAAGTTATTAATATTTTTCACGAACAGCCAGTGATGCATTGAAAATTCGAGAGTTCAGCTCAGACAATCTTTAGATTGAAGACACCTTGTTTCACATATTATAACGACTTCGGAATGAAAATAAATTTCCACATGGGACCAGCGCAAGAACTATTGAAGAAATTCATGCCTTTTGCCTTTAACATCGTGTTTGTGATCATGTTGTTGTTTGTAAAGCTCTTGTCAATTTGTTTGTGTTCTAATTAAGTTTTTTCGATCTTTTTATAGCCCTGAAGAAGCAAATATATTTTGCGAAACGTTGGCACTTAGCTATGGTTTGTTAATCAACCCACGAATTCCTAGTTCCTGTTAACCAATAGTAGAAATAATTCTGAAGTTTACCTGCGATCTACCAGACAAAAGCAAGAAGCAGTACTCATATTTATTAAAGCAAAATTGGAAATAGATTATCGAAATTAGGAAGCGTATTTTGCGCACCTACATATTCAAGTATTCTTTCTAATTTTTGTAATTCTCTAAAACACCTCATGTATGCAAAAGTTGGGGGGGAAATTTATTTTCTTCATAGATACTATAGAATGAACAATATTGCTGGAAAAGTGTGTCCACGTACAGAAGGACACAAGGCAAAAAAATTTCTTTCTCATTAATTCTGCAGATAAAAACTTTTTCAATCTAATGAATCTTCTTGCACATTCACTAGGTTACTAGGTGTTGTGTAGGTATTATCCACTTGCAAACGAATTTCCTTCTATTCAGCTGTAACTATTAGCGATCTTATGAAACATTTCCATTGGTTAATGGTCCTCCTCCTCATGAAATATGTGTCATTCAGCCTACCTACGCAATTCTCATTCATGAATACGTTTTACAACTATCGATACCTATTGCAAAATAAACAAGAAACACTATCTATTTGATATTCCAACAATATTATTACCTGTTTCTTTAGAAGAACTAGATCCAGAAACTCAACATTTTTCAGATTGATCGGTATGATTAGAATGAAGATAAAAAACTGGCTTGCTACACAATGCGATAGAATCCATTCGCTCTTCAACAAAAATTTCAGTGAACCCATTCATCGAAATTTCTCGTCTGCCAGATCGCCAAATTTTTGAACATGCTTTCGTTATGTGGTTGCAGCGGAACATATTACTTTTTTCTCATCTTTAAAAAAAAAAAGATTAACCGTGTCATTAACTCATGTGGATCTGCTTCGAAATAAAGAATTCTAGCGGAAATAATTTCCCTCATCTCTACATTTGTACTGTAGCGAATCAGAAAAGTTTGAATTTACGGTAAATACTGTGTATTAATGGATGCGATCCTATCAAGCCGTTTTATAGATGTCCAAGCTCGACTGCACATTCATCTTAGATTCTAAGTTCTAATAAGGTTCGGAAACTCATTCAACAAACTCTTTGAACAACCCACGTTTTTTCCAGTTTTCAACATACCTAATAATACTCATAGGTTCAAATTCGTGGTGAAAAATATTTTTGACCAACTTATGGCCTCAATAACTTTGAATGTTCAGTTACCATATCAATATATGATCCTTCAGTCAACGTTTAGTTTTGATAAGGCAAGGAGGTGTTAGGTACTAATCACATCAACAAAAACGTTGAGAGCTCACCATCATCGACCTGCCATCTCATTACATCGGTTTGACAGTACAAATTGATCACAAATACCCGTTGCCTCTTAAGTGCACATATACTTATCATAACAACGTGCTTGGCGTGGAAAGTGCCACCTAACAGACTAGGTTATAATGAAACTCGAGCACAACATTGGATTCGACACGTAGTCGACGCGTATTTTGAAATATCTAGCTTGATAGAGAAGATCGACTGATTTTTTTAATCAGAATCCATACTAGTTAATGAAATGTCGGTAATTTGGGAAAATATTTTTGTTTTTTGGTTTATTGGGATGTTATCTCAACCTAAGAAACACTTTTTAAAATTTTTGTTTCTCTGTTGCTCAAAAACAGTGTAAACTCCAAACTGACCTTTCTTACAAATACAGGTTAGGTTAGGTTAACGTCAGTTTGACAAAAGTAAGGTTAATCCTGATCACAGGCAGGAGTGAGTACTACTGATTCGACTCATTGAGCCAAGAGTAGGTGATTTTTGACCTCAGTATTCATGAAATTTTTTCATTATTGTATTTCAACAAATCGGCACAAAAAATTTGATCCTGTTATAAGGCACAAAACGAAATATTCCAGAAATTGTTGAAAGTTCTGAGCTGAAAATTTCTCTTTTCATGTTCGACACCCTATTTCTTGAGATCTTTTATACTATTATTTGTTGCCCTTAGATACTTTTGCCACAGAGTTCCAAATAAACAACATTCTGAAAATTCGAGTCCGTCCACAAATCCCAAAAATGAACAAATTTTTCCTGGAACTTTATCAATTTCTTCTTCAGTAGGTACTTGGAAATTTTGCCCTCATTTCGTGGTTTGGAATTTGTTTCGTACAAAGAAGAAAAAAGAGGATAATATTAGAGAAAAAATAACACCACAACTTCTGCCGTAATTATGAATAAGTTGACATTAGAAATATTTTAAATACACAGTACCTAATCTTTCAAAGACAAAACTTCATAATGAAATTTTGTGTTTCAAATTTTTGAGTAGATTTGAATAAAGTACTAAAATTTGAGGTTATGAAGCTTGTCGAAATATTTGTGGGTTCTAAATCAGCGCTGTGCTGTCCATTCTACTTAAAAGTCTCAGTACTTATGTATTCTCTCACAATGTCAAATTACTTCGCAAAATATGAAGTATTGACGATTATACAAACTGATTGAAGGTATTCCAAATCTAATAATTTCGATGAAAAGGACGAGAGATCAGTTTTCATTTATTTTTGCTACGGATGAGAATTAAATTATAGACGAATAATAGATATGCAGTTGCTTGAGAAGAGTTAATGTTGTTTATGTTCTTTGGTAAAGGTTGAAGACGTTTCATCAGTTGTAGAATTCAAAAAATTCAACCCAAAGATGAAATGCATATGATGGAAATGAGTATCTCTCAAAGGAATTAATGGATAATTACAAGAATGTTGAACTGTTTAACAAAACTCAATTTAATGGAAGTCGAAATATAAAAGGTAGTTCTAAGGCAAGAGGAACTTCGCCTTTAAAAAACAAAATCACATAAATTAACAACTGGGAGGACAACTGGCTCGTATTTATCGCAACCTATTTTTAATACTTCGATATAAAAATAATAATATATTTATTAATCCCTTAAAACATTCACAATGTATAGGACGAAAGTCAAATGAAAAATTAATTTTCTGGAACTTATTCTACGATGACATTAATGGAAAATCCTTAACACACTGTTGTACCTTTTTGCGTTCTTTCACCCTAAAATGAAGTCCTCGAATGCCATCACTTTTCTGGGTCTCCCAAGGGAAGGAAATTTTGTGTCATCCTCTTCATTGACAATCTATCTGATTGTTGAAACATTCAGCTGAAATATAACGTCCAGATTCATAATCAAATTTAAAGTCACTTTAAGCTTAAAGCTTCCTTTACTGTCATTTAAAGTAGGGTCAGAGGAAGCTTTAAAATTGAAGCGACTTTAGGTTTGATTATGAAACCGGCCGTAAGTCGTTTAGATTCAGATGAAACATAATATAAATATACTTAGATTGAATATATTCGATACTGTCTGATATACTATTGTATTTAGATTCTGGAATATCAGGGTTATTATTTGAATGAGCGGACCTGAATCCTAAATAGCACCTTTGAGTATTCAATGATAGGACTTCCTGATACTCTGTCCTCTCTCTTTTTCGAACACTTTCTGCAATATTAATTGATATTAATTGTGGCAACGTCGTTATGACATTAACGACATTCCATGAGTACGAACCTTACTCCTTTCTAGTTACAAAAACTTCAGAAAATTATTTCATGGCCAACCGAGTGCTTTCATAGAAGTGAATTAAGTATACATGAAGATATTTTAAGCCTGCCAAACGCCTCATTGGTGCAAGATGAATTTTCGAAATACGCGTCCGATAGCGTCATGAAGAAACTGAAGCACAACATCGAATTCAATATGTCTTCGATAATATATCATGCTAAGCAGCAATATTAAGTAGCATCGACAAGTTCACACGGCAATTATAAAAAGTCGAAGATGATGAACAACCACTACTTCAGATGACAGATCGTAATGGTATCTTGTGGAATGAAGAAGTTGAAGTAGTTTATGCATGCAACCAACAGGGGTTCAATTAAAACCATTAAACCAGCGCTTCTGGTATTACCAGCTTTAGTTGCATCCAATCTCCTCAACATTAAAATGCGCTTAGTTGCCACCGCCGCGTCATATCTCAGCCGATATCGTATTTGCATAATTTAAATGAAACTGTTCAGGCAGATTCGTTAATTTTTTGAGCGATGGTTCCTTGGGAGCAGTCAAGAATTTTTTAGCTCAATAATCGGACCTTGACTTTCAGAATACTGGGAGAAAACACTTTATGCAGAAAGTCTGTGACACAGTTAATAATCAACATACGAGGATGTATTGATATCTAGTTAGCCTAGACCAGTTCCATGCATAGAAAAAATATTGCGTTACCATAGCAACGAACAATAGCTCATTAGAAGTGTCAGTGTGAAGTTTGAGGTCAAAAAAGTAAACCAGAGTTACGCAATAAATAAAAAAAAGAAGATGTCTACCGAAATTGTAAATATCGAAAAATTGGCGTATCGGGCATCATCAAGTACCTGTATTTAAAAGGGTTAAGAGGTAATCAGATTCACGAAAATATGCTCAATACCCTTGGTGATCAATGTCCTTCGTATGCGACCGTGAAAAATTGGACTGGAAGCTGCAAAAGAGGTAAATTTTCCATTGAAGATGATGACCGACCGGGAAGGCCAGTTTCTGTGTCAGTCCCCGAAAATATATCCATGAGTTCATGACATGATTTTATCAGACCGTCGAATTGGGCTAAAACGAGTATCTGAAGCACTGAATATTTCATATGACCGCGTTCATCATATAGTTCACGTCGATTTGGACATGAGAAAAATTGATGTAAAATGGATTCCCAAATGTTTGAACGTTGACCAAAAGCGTGCAAGGGTAGAAGCATCGCGTTCGATCTGTGCTCGATTTGAAAACGATGTGGACTTCTTAAACAGAATTGTTACTATGTATGAGACTTGGGTACATTTCTACGATCCAGAAACAAAGCAACAATCGATGGAATGGCGATACTCTGTTTCTCCAAGACCTAAGAAGTTTTGTGTCCAAAAATCTGCTGGAAAAGTTCTTGATTAAGTTTTTTGGGATTGCCATGGAGTAATCATGGAGAATACTATTCAACATCACTGATCATTTTACGGGAAAAAATTGAAGAGAAAGGACGTGGAAAGCTATTCAAAGGTGTTTTGTTTTTGCAGGACATCGCCCCTGCACACAAATCTCATGTTGCCATGTAAAAAATTCGTGATTTAGGGCTTGAATTACTAGAACACCCCCCTTATTCACCAGATTTGGCTCCATCCGACTATCATCTCTTTCCTCAACTGAAAAAAAGTTAAAAAGGTCGTAAACTTTCTTCCAACGAGGAGGTAATAAAAGCTGTGTAGTTCTGGTGTGCAGAGCAAGAAGAAACATTTTTTTTGAAAGATCTAGAGACGTTCCAGGTTCGCTGTAATAAATGTATAAAATTAGGAGGAGAATATGTTGAGTAATGAAATATTTTGACATTGAAATTTTGTTTGGTTCTATAGTAGGCTGAGAATTTTTCAATATATCCTCGTATGGAGCCAGGTTTGAGTCAATCAAAATAAGACTCCAAATAGAAACAAGTCGGTTATGACATAAGGCATTGGAAGATGGAATAACAGGATGAAACTTCTTTCGAAAACTGCGAGGAGAATTGTTTTAGTTCCAAACGTGGAAGTTCTGAGATATTGTGTTTTACAAGTGAGGAAAATGGTTCTTGCCCGCATGAAACTGCCATTGCCCGAACGATGCGAATCAGAGTTGAAGATAATAACATTTTTTTTAAATATTTTCCTTCCTGTACCTCTAACCGTTTCTGTTGTAGTTTTAGAAGTTGTAGATAATAAAATTCTATATAGCTTTTGAAGCAATTTCAAATACTCCTAACCGTTTTCGGGTTAGAGGGCGATAAGGGCGAGGAGCTCAGCCACACATGCGAAAGGCCAAGGTCAATGTAGAATCTCAAGAACGTTCGAAAAAATTGCTTCGGACAAAATTTGTTGAAAATGTTATGCTGTGAAACTCTTATAATGAATGCGAAAACAATTTGAAGCCCAGGAGAGGAGATCATTCGAACAATTTTGTGACATTTATGGCTACTTTTTATTGCTTCGGCTTGATGAAACTGTCAGATTATATTTTTTTCATTATTCTTGAATCCTCATCTTCAAAACAAGAAAAAAAGGCACCGCGCTCGAGAATGTGACGTTTTTTTTGCAAGTTTGGCACCCTCCCACACATTTTCGTCACGCTTAATTTGTCAGATGAAGAGAATATTTTCTTTTCAACTGTTAATTGACCACATCTACTTACCTTAATCTGACACGATTGAGTATGTAGAGTGATCGTTTTTTTTTTCACTTTTCTGACAGACAATTCCCCTATATACAGGTCTAATTTTTGGTAGAGGTACCTACTCCACAGGGTTCAGGATATCCCTCATTATATTAATCTGACACGATCGAGTAAATCCCGAATTTCCCTCTTGGTCTCCCCCAACTATATGGTAATAGCAGTCTGGACTATTTTATGTACGCTACCAGGGAGTCAATTCTCGGGATCACTCGTTCGTTGAACGTATTCGTTTATGAACGAGTGAAATCGAACGTATAGTTCGAATCGAGTAAATTCTCGAGCATATCTCCAACTACTCGTTCCGGCGAAAGTGTACGTTCATTTCGAACAGAGAATAAACTTGGCATCGTAGCAAAATTCATCGAATAATCAGCGTTTAATCATAAACTCATATTAATAATTCTATGCTTTTGATAATTCTGTGCCTATTTATGGTTGAATTTGAATTTTGAAAATACGTCAAATTAAAATCTTCAGAGTTGGTTTTGTTTAACTAAAACATCAGTTTTGAAATAAATAAAGTAGAAATTCTCGTGAACTTTCTCTAGACAAGACTCCATAGCTTTGTGGAAAGATCTTACAAATATATTAAATGGAACCCCAGGTGCAAAAAAAGACTGGAAAGAGTGGAGGAAGGTATATAAAATACATCCTTGCTGACTATTTTTATATAATCTCAATGCAATTCTTTTAGAGGTGGCACGACATTCAGTCAAGGACGAAAACTAAAAAGGCGCAGATTAATGCCCATTCTTCGAAAAACGGGTGGTGGACCTGCAATGGTAGATCTTTCAGAGGCAGATGAAACTGTCATAAGAAGCTTATTGGAAGTAGTAGAACCACAATCGTAGGAAATTGTGTTGGAAAATGATAAAAAAATGGAATGTGACCAAAAACAAAAGGACACGAATTCTCCTTAATGATAATATAGGAAATGATGAAGCTCACGCTGGAAAAAAAAATGGAGAAAAGAGAAATTTTGCTACGCAGCGTTTGGATGAAGCTGTAGAACAAAATACTGAAACGATAGATCTACTGCATCAAAAAATTCGAATTAAAGAAGAATATTTCAAAAAAAAACTTCTGATTATGGAACGAGATATCGCAGCAAAAGAAAAAATAGCATCAGAACTAAGAGAAATTTTTGGAAAAAATGTGCAATAAATAACCCCAGGTTGGTTTCTTATCTGTGTTCTTGAGTTTTGTTGTATGTTTCATTATTAATATATGTTACTTACTCTTAGTTTTCGTTTAAATGAAAATATCAAAATAATAATTATGTAATTATTCTTGTTAATTCACATTTTGAAAATAATTCATTACTATATATTCCTAATTCTTCTCCCCTCTACTAATTCAGGGTTGACTTTTGCCATGGCGCCCTCTCCCCCCCGATGAAAAACCTATATAATATCACTCATGAAAAAAGGACTCTCACCTCCGTTTCCTTACACAAATCATGATGTCTCCTAGGAGGAGTAAGAAAAGGATTCAACTCTTCTAACAACTCTCGAACCAATTGTTTGTTCAAACGGAATAAACGTATAAATATATTATCTGATAAATGATCGAATGGATTTTTTCTGAATTGGTCATAATAATGTCTCTCGCGACTTTCTTGCACAAACCTATCGGCTTCACTCATAATATTATGAATATTTTCTAAAACAAGATCCTCTAAGTTCATTTTTGAATAATTCAAAAATATCAATGAATAACTAATGCACGAAAGTCAAAATATATGTGCTTCAGTCATCAAGCGTATGATACAGATCACTCGTTGTCGAACTAATGTTTGAACGATGATTTCAAACGAATAGTTCATAGATTCGTTTCCCGAGAATTGCAATTTCCAAAAATCTACGCTCATCACGTCACGAACGTATACGTTCAACGAACGAGGGATCCCGAGAATTGACACCCTGGTATCTTTCTAACCAAATAGACTGCATAAATTTATCTTTAATTACGTAGTGTAATTGGTAGACATACAGTTCTAAAAAATTATATTTGAATAGATAGATACAAAAGGCAATTTTTTTTTCGCTAGACTGCAAAATGAAGCGATACTCTGATGGTTTTAAGTCGCCCACTTCTTTTCGCACGTAAGTAATCGGATTCAATCCCGCAATTCCATTAACCACAGCACCCACAGATGTTTGTTTTGAACCAAACAAATTAACAGAACACTCATTTTACATCACTCATAGAATCCGGACGGAGTCGCCCGCGGTTTGCGATAATATAAGTCAAGAGGTATAAGCATGTCAGCGATGAAGTATACCGAGATAACGAAAGAAGATTTGCATAACATCTGAAATGCATGGGAACTGTTGTTCAGGCGCGCCCTGTAATACCACCGATATCTTAACTTTATGATATGCTTAAGCAAAGATCAAAGAACTAAGTTATGGGTTGGACTGGTATGAAATCTTGGGGATTCTCTGGTTCTCAACTCCATCAAGAGGTATTATTAATTTATTGGCTGATATACTTGTACTTAATTATCTGGAGATTTGAGGGAGATAGAAACAACAATGTTCTCATGATAAACTGGTGCCTACGTAATCTGACTTGGAAAAGAAGTCTTCGCAGTCGATTTCATTGGAAAGTATTCATTAATAATCGGATCGCTGATAGCTATAAGAAGTGTAAATTACTCGTATAATTAAAAATAAAATACTCCATTTGAAAGAGAACCAATGCCCTCTCATCTAGTTATCCAGTAGGTAAATCTTTTAACAAAATTTGATACTTAATTAGGACTGTTCACACCAGAATGAACCTGAGAAAGGAAAATGTAATGAGCGAATTAAAAATCTTCTCAAACCATTAAAAAATATTCCATCGGGTTGTCTTAACAGTGGTGACTTTGATCAAGAAAATAAGCATCGACAAAAATCGGTACTACGATGCTATCTATAGAGAGAATTACTCGGAAAAAGAAACTTTCAAAGAGGAAGACTCACTCCACCTCAGCGTTATTTCTTTTTGATATTAATTAGGCCCATCCTATACCTGCTCAAATTTTTCATCATTTTCACTTTGCTCTTTCAGCTTCTGCAGGATGCTGAACGAAGCAGGTCTTCTTCATCTTGTCAACAGCCCTAGGTCGAGTGTGGACTATGTCTATGTCGAGTGTGGACTATGTCCACACTCGACCTTTTGCTGACTGATGATGATGCCCTAATTAAAGGAGTCACCCATCACGACCTTATCGGGAGATCGGACCACAAGGTTATAACTAACACCCAGTTCATATGCTACCCGAAGACCTCTTGTTACAGGAAAAGGAAGAAAATGATTGATCACCACTCTCTGAACCAAAGTTTGTTGTCGATAGCATGTCTACTCTGCATGGGATTCTTTTGTGTGTATTCTCAAGGAGAATATAGATAATAACACCACCTTCCGTATCACTCGAAGGACACCTCTACCAAACTATAGCTTAATGGTGGACTGATTGACCGAATCCGTTGCAAGACGAGTCTCTGGCAGAGATACCTACGTAATAGATCAGAGTCCAACTATGCCGCTATAGACGTTATTCAAACCAATTGTCAGCATCCATCAGAGCGGCGAAGGACGGGTTCGAAACCAGGTTGGCAGCTCAAAATATTGGAAGCAATTCTACAAATATGTCAGATCGAATCTCAACACCTCATATTCGAAACCACCACTGTGAGATTTGCCCTGATTTTCTGGAATATGCTAACTCCTTTCCTAAATATCTCACATCGGAACCAGATGATCCAATTTCCGATGTTGAAGCCCCAAGATTCCTGATAGCATCCTAAAAAACTGTTCTGAATCCCTAACCCATCCTATTACCAGACTACTTAATATATCTTTTGACTCTATGAAGCTGCCTTCCGAATGGAAGCGTGCCAAAGTGACTCCAGTGTATAACAAGTAGGGACGACAAGCTCGATGCTTCAAATTATAGGCCTATAAGCCTGCTTCCGATTATTGGTGAGATTGCTGAGAGGTAGGTCAGTTCGAGGGTCTTTTCGTCATTATTCCAGACGATCAGCATGGTTATCTTCGGAAGAGGTCAGTCATAACCGCCTTGCTGAAGTGTCTCTATAAGTGGCCTAAATCAGTTGATCGAAATATTTCGACAGATATGGCTTATTTGGATCACCTGTTTTAGGTGAGGATGGCTGACGTTAGTTCTCAGAGTTCGGCCATTGGTAGTGGAGTGCCACAAGGATCTGTCCTCGGCACAATTCTATTCCTGGCCTATGTGGCTGATTTGCCGAGAGGCTTGGTCTGCCGTCACTCTTCATACACCGATGACATTAAGATCTTCGCCGATGTCTCAAGTGTTGGCTTGCAGCAGGAGTTGAATCGCATATTCGAATTGTCCAATAGGTGACTCTTACCATTGAACGAATATTTAGAAATGCGCAGTTATGCCCTTGGCATAACTTCATTGATCGTCACTTGCTGCGTGTTACAAGTTCCCAAATCGATCGGCGTATTGTGGTCTCCGACGACCTCAGTTATTCTCAACAGGTTATAGCGTGACGAGCAAATCTAATAAACTCATCTACCTCATCAGGCGGTCATCTCCTCGTTGGTAAGTGGAGATCTGCAAATTTTTCTAGAAGACTTATATTCGACCCACCCTGCAATATGCTGATCCTGTGTGGGTACCTGTGCTAGTTCGATATCGTGAAACCCTACCAGGATTCCATTCGGTATCATGCGTCCAATGTACGAGAAGAGGCTCAGTTGGTTTGGTCCATCATCTTTTTCATACCGTCGGCGTCGCGTCGTGTACGGGGAGATCTCATCGTTGTTTATGGCGCTCTTCAGCTCATCAGTTGTGAATTGAGTGGACTATTTTTGCTGGATCAGGTTAAACACCTTGGTCATAATCTTGAGCTCTTCCACGAAAATTTCAAGTGCACCTACCGTTCGAGAGCATTTTTTCTCTAATCGGGTATTCCGTGCTCCGAACACCCTGCCTAGTGAAGTTGTGTGCGCTTCTTCAATAAACGCCTTCAAAAGTCGCTTTGATAATCACGTGACTCTATCTTGATTCGCACTGTTTGTTTATTTTTTGCCTTCTCATTTGATTGTTTTGTCACTTTTGTTTTGAAATCCTGTTCGTTGCTCACTGGCAATGTATCCTTACTACTATCCCAATACTATATTCTACATAATATAATTTTATATATAACTAATAGATAAATAGTCTATGATCGGGTGCTCCAGTGCACTGCAGACTCTTGCACCTGTGCAGCTACGCCGCTATAATTTTTGGAGATTAATCCATCCAGCATCCTTCCATGCACTAAGTCTTTCATCATAGGTACTAAAAATCCCAAACCAGTAATGTATCTACTGATACATACCAATTGTGAGGTTGAATGCCGGTAAACAAGAACGTCAAATAGTGCTCCGTCTATGGTTATTGGGAGCAACTGAAATTACTATCATAGATTATGACGTCCAGTATTCATCTATGATTACCAGTTATCGGTCCATTAAGTTTATCGAATAGATCAACGCCAGTATTTCTTCGATTTTCGAATTCAGCGAGTCATCAACAGATGCAGGGTGTTAGGTATACAAGCGGCAAATATTCAAGATTCTTCGAACTATTTAAAGGATATTTTGTCCTCTCATTCTTTTTGAAAAAGCGCTTTGTAGCGAAGACATACGGCGAAAAAGAAGACTTACAGGCGAAGTGTACCATAACTTTTTGGAACAAACGCTACCTCAGTTTCTGGAAGATGTACCATTAGTAACAAGACAAACAATGATCTCTAGATTGGTCGAGGTGGACCTCACGCCTGCTCGAATCCCGGACATAAACCCCTGGATTATTTCCTATGGGGCCATCTAAAATTTTAAGTTTATACTTAGCCCGTGGATTTAAGAAATCATGATAATTGGTGGGTGCAACTCTATAAGAAACGACTGGTTTTTGAAACAGTTCGCCAGTCTATGAGAAGATTGGATGGTTGCATCTGATCTGGAGGTAGCCATTTTCAACAATTTTTGTATTTCAAGGAATGTAACATGTAATTTTCAGAAATAAATTGTTATTAGTTTCGTCCTACACTGAGAAAAATTTTGAGGTTACAATGTGAAATTACCCATATATTAGCTGGACAGGTTACAGTTACACAGTTGGATTATTTTTTTCACAACTAATATCTGGATGTTTCTACAAGGGTGTTGCGAATTTTCATGAAAAATGTAAAACTATCATGTATATTTACAGTGAATATGAAATTTACAGAAAATATGTGTTAATTCTCTGTGATATCACAAGGGTTGTAATATTCACCTGAAAAATTACAACTGCAATGCAATATTACAATAAATTTGTGAATTTCAACATGAAACGGTAATTTCACAACATTATTGTGATCTAAATTTTTTTTCCATCACAATAATTTTGTGAATTATTCCATGAAAATGTGATTTCACAACGTTATTTCACAAAGTTATTGTGATTTGAGTATTTTTCTTGTGAATTTGCGAATAAAAAAACGTTGTGTTGTAGAATTACAATGCAGAACCCTTTTAATTTTAAAATTCCCTCACAAATGTGCTTATACAATGTGTTATTAAGGCGGTTGTGAAATTCCCACGAAATAATATAATTGTACAACATGATATTGCGACACAGTTTCCTTCAAGGATCGAACACTTTTTATTTACATGTCTACAGCAAGAGAAAAATCTTACGCGAAATTGTTGAAATATATTATGGTCAAAATTTTTCTCTCGAATATGAAAACAGAATAAAAAATAGATCAATCGGTTTCCATTAGAGCGTTCCAATGATGCCGCTTGAAATTTAATAAACAACTAATGATCTTACGAAGGCCAAAATTGTGCTGTTTTTTTTCCGATCCATAGAGTCTCATCTGATGATGACTTTTCAGCTCCACTCGTGGCAGCTCCAGGAGCTTTCGGGTGTAGATCGGTGAAGGAAAGACGAATTTTTTTGTTGTTATGACTATTCTGTGCATGTCTAGGAGTGTGTGTACAGGTTTTTTTATTGCTTCCTCCCCTCCTCATTTTGGACTTCTGCCTCCACACACCCCAATGCCTGTACCTCTTTCTAATTTTGATCCATCAGTACAACATAGAGTCCATACAGATGACTTTTTGTCCAATTTATTCATCGCATTGAGACAGTCCACAAAGACGTTTTTTGTAGAAATTTTTTTCTCGACTTGTTTTTTATATGAATACATTTCTGAAGATATAAATAAAATATATTTTATTCTATTCTTTGTATAATTAATATAGAGATTATAGGTTCCTGCATTCCTCCTCAACCATAATCGAAAAACAAATTCTGTTTGTCACTTGGTCAGAAAATATTTTGAGTAGGTACCTACTGCTGAAAAAACTCGCAAGTCTGGGTATTTCTGTGGAATATCTATTTTAAACATGTGTTTAACACATTCATAGCTTTAACGTAATATTACAATATGATTGCAAATATCAAGTCACTTTTCGCCCATGCGGTACGTGACGTCGCTCGGCTGGATCCGAATTCACAGCTTCAATGGAATTTCATAATGTAATTGTAAAATCACAACTTTTATCTGCTTCTGGATTCATTCCGTGGCCAATCAAAACCTTTCCTGAAACTGGCACCTGCTCGTTGCCCAATCCCATATCCTATCGTAGATACTCACTAACTTACCCCATAACCCAATTCATTCTGGAATGATCCACTGTGTCTTCAAGAACTTTGAAGTGCGAAGAGTTATACATGGTTCAGTTTTTTGTTTCCTATAATTTAGTTCTTTCAAGTTCCAAGTTTTTTTGCCTTCCAAGTTCCTTGAAGGTTTCAAGTGTGTGACAAAAGAAATATACACTGGTAAGTAGATAGTTCACATTTTTTGAAAGCGATGTTTATTTTTTCGATTTGTGGTTCACCTTTGGCAGATACTAATGAAAAAAATTGAACACCGTATGCATACAACTTATTGTTCAATTATTCTTTATCGAAATATTGTTTATTGGATACCTACTTATTTCTTTTTTTTTTCAGGAATAAACCACCGATACGAATTCTTTATGGAAAAACGATATGTGTTTACAACCTATGTATTCAGGGAGGCCCTCAATTTAATCTATGTTCCGAAGGATGCATTTCAACATTCATCCGGATTCTGGAAGTAAATCAAGCACGACAAAAGCAAGTTTTATAGAAAACAAATTCATACATTTATCTATTCCAGAAGATTGTGTCTTTTTTGTTGGAAAAAGACTAGGTATACTTTGTTTTTGAATTTTTATTTTATACTCTTATGATATGAACCGCTAAATAAGCGCATACTTATATCAATATTTTCAGAAGCTGATATTTCATAGTTGAATGCTTCACAATTATGTTGATTTTTTTTTATATTTTGAAAAAAATGTTTATCATTTTAGATGATATTTGTGGTTGTTGTTTTTGTTTGATGTAATGTTTAATATTGTTTTTTATATTGAAGATTATATTAGTTTCATGTTGTGGTTGTTTTTTAACTGATATAATATTTCAAATTTTTTGTTTTCCATATTGATGACTATATTTTATGTTGTGATTGTTAATTTTTATATAATTTAATGTTTTTTTCCATATTGAAGTGTATATTTTAGGCAGTGATTGTGCCAAATTTAGTTGAATTTTTGAAATTCACAATTTAGTTCTGTACAACTACTTTGATCAATTACAAAATAAAGACAATTATCCAGTAATTTTCATGGTTATTTCACGAGGTAATTTTAAAAGGGTGTGGGGTATTTCTACAATGAATTCTGGAATTTTAACAAATACTTGAAATTCACAATTAAATTCTGTGAATCTGCTCTGTTTATTCACAATATTATAGTATTTTACTATCTAATTGATGCTAAATTTCACGACGTATTATCGCGAGAACGATAGGTGATTCCACAATGAATCCTGTAATTTTCCAAAATTTTTTAATTTTACAATTTATTTCTGTAATAATCCTTCGCGAATTCACAGAATAAATGTAATTTTACAGTTGATACCATGAAATTCTTTCGTGATTTCACAATGAGTATTCACAGGTTTAGTTTCTAGAAAAATCATTAGAAAAAAGGTCATGTGAAATCACAACCAACTTGTGATTTATATTTTCTGTGATTTTACAAGATTTTCGTTTCAGAATATTCCTTGTAAAATTCCAGTGATTATCGTTGGTCACAAATAACCCAAGATTTTCACTGTATTTTCACTATTTCGTTCTCTCAGTGTATATCTTCGCAACCGAACGCTTTTTCAAAAATAACACGGGTCAACACCAAATTTGACTTTGACTGCAAAGCATAAAATTTCGATAGTTTAGATCCTAATTAGACAAAAAAAAAATATTTGGCATGAAAAAGTTTGCTTGTGTGTTTAGGAAGCTGATTCAACGATGTCATTTACAATAACTACAAGCAACATGTGGAGCCCATGGCTAGCCTTGATTTCAAACTAGAAAGTCAAAATATGCTTCATAGGCTTCAGAGGGAACGTGAGATGTCTTTAATTCGTATTTCACGTCACAAATTATAATAAATTGACCACATATGAAACAAAATGCATCAGCATCGTATTTACACTTTCTTGGCGACATTTGAAGATTGTCTGGGCTTGTAAACAACATCTGATCGTTGTTTATGACTCGAGTGCCCTCTAGTGACACCCCACTCTCATCGCTCGGTCTTTTTGAAAGTATTAAAAATAATTTAAAAAAATGAGGAATGAGTATTATTACTGTAACTATCACAAATGCAAACTATATACCAAAAAAAGGTATTTTCTTTTCGTTTTTGTGCATAATCAACAGGAAAATCCTAGTATAAACGTTAGGACAAAGAACGTAAAATTTTTTGTAGAGTCGTGTAATCAAAGGATAAAATATACCCTGTATAATGCTTCACACACACACCACAAATTTTGTGTGATTCTGAAGGGTAATTGTTGACTAAGTTGTAGAGGCAGTAATGTTATGGTATGAGGTATTGTTTATTCCGATTATAAGTGAGCAGTATTCGCTTTATAGTGGACCGATAAATTAACAACAATTTTTCAGTCATCCTAGCGAAAACTAGTTGCGGCGATATTTATGTGTATTAGGATCTCGAGAATCCATTGTTCGAGCTCCGCGGGTTTATATTTTATAAGTGTAGGAGCGTAAAACAGCAGGTAACACATACTATAAACATTAAAGTCGGCTGTTTTAAGTGACTACGACGACTACCGCCCAGTAGTATCTGGCTGATACCTCCAGTGGAAACGGCATCCTAGGGAGGATGCTGAATATGATTTGAACGATTTGAACTCTAGCGCGAATATAGTGGGAGTTTTCAATGAATTGAGAATAGTTTCTATCTTCCGACAATTGATTTGATTTTCTGATTGAATAGGTCGTACTACCCACAAAAAATCCGTACGGAACAAACTGTTCACCTTTCTAGGTGAACATATTGTCATTATTTTTAATGAGAATAATAGTTATTTGATTATACTTATCTCACAACATCTTGAATCTATTCAGGATATTCTTATTCTAAATTTATCAAAAATGAAGGATTCTTCAAATTTCTTCATGAATTATTGACCTTGTCGAATAATTAATGCAAGTAGAGAACAAAAGCCTTTCAATGTTATTATTATTAGTTTTTGCTCCTTTTAAGTCCTCTGGTGTTCTATCTGCATCAGTCTTCAAGTAGTTCATTATAGAGTTTCAATCCTTCATCTTTCCTCATACCGGTATATAGTCTAGAAAAATAAATTGTTGATTACTTCTACTATGCGGATATCATCATTATGACAATTCTCACTCTTCGTAGAATTCATATTATAATTCGTCGTTTTTAAAAAGGTTGTACTTACCAGGATTATTAATTTGATTAAATGTTTCTCAACAACAGTTGTTAGAATTTTGATCTTCAAGAATAATTGTTTGCAATGAGAAGTTGAACTCATTTCCTCTAATGCTCTCATTGGTTCTTTTTGAGCTAGCAAAACCTCATATAAATGACCAGAAGTGCCCCACACCTCTATAGCCAAAGAGATGGAAAACTGCAGAAATGATAGTTTTCAACAAGCCTGTAAAGGAACGGAAATTTCCTCAAAATTATAGACCAATCAGTCTACTATCAGCACTAGGAAAAATCGTCGAGAGGGTTATCGCTAAAAGGCTGAATGAGGAAACAGAAATGTTGAAGATAATTCCATCCGAACAATTTGGATTTCGACGAGAACATTCGACTGAACTCCAATTGCTACGGCTCATAGAATACGTCACCGAAGGAATGCAGACCAAACAGGCCACAGGATTAGTTCTGATGGATATCGAGAGAGCTTTTGATAGAGTATGGTACGAAGGCCTAATCTACAAGATGAAAAAAGTAGGATATTCGACCAAGCTATGCAAGATTATAAGGAACTATCTGAGGAATAGAAACTTTTATGTGAAGATAGATGAAGCAACCTCTCAAACCAGACAATTGGAAGCAGGAGTGCCTCAAGGATCGGTACTTGGACCTCTGCTTTACGTAATATACGTTTATGATATCCCGAAGAATGCTAGAAATAAGCTCACCTTGTACGCAGATGACACAGGAATAGCGTTCAGACATCGACGCCCAGAGATCATACACCAGAGACTGCAGGAAGCCATAGATGAATTACTCAAATGGTGCATCAAATGGAAAATCCAAATCAATGGAAGAAAGACACAAGCAATATTACTGCAAAGGAGAAGATTGGGGATGGAAGAAAACCTTGAAGTTGATGAAGAAGAGGTTGAATGGGAAAATGAAGCAACATACCTAGGAATGAAGCTTGACAAAGGACTAACATGGAAAAACCACATCAAATGTGCAGTTGATAAAACAAAATCCGCAATGAGTATAATTTATCCACTCATAGGGAGAAGAAGTCATATAAATAAGAACATCAAGTTGACGATGATTAAAACTATCACGCGACCACAACTCACATATGGATCGACGGCATGGGGCTTCGCAGCCAAGACCCACATCAAGAGAATACAGGCCACTGAGGATAAACTCCTTAGAATGGCGATGGATGTACCCTAGTTTGTTAGGAACAAACAAATCTAAAAGGACTTGGAATGGGAACCAGTTACAGAATTTATGAAGAGAAAGGCGGAAAGGATATTCGACAAAGCCAAACAACATCCAAATGAGGAGTTACGAAGATTAGTCGACTACGATCCAATAGAAAAAGCTAGATGGTCAAGAACCTACCACCGAAGACCGAGAGATCAGTTAAGGATTTAAATGTAACCAAAGAAGAGCGTAACCTATAAAAGATATAGGCAGCATACAACTATCAACACGACTATGATCGTGTGAGAGTCCAGAAACCATAGGAGTCAACTGGTTAATAGGCAAAATGTCCGGAACCTTTGAAGAAGCAGTTTAGGGTTTTTAGTGGGTCTCGAGCTCAGGAGAGTGAGAATCCCCACACTTGTTCCCCCTCAGGAGAGGGTGTGTTCGTCTGTCTTGCAGATTTTCCCCCTGATATATAAAAAAAACCTCTATATCTTATGTGATCTTAAAATGGAACAATACATACCTTTGTATTGCTGCTTCATAACCAACAATTTGTTTTATGCGTCTTATGCCGAATATTATAATTGAATGCAATTCGGTTTTCAGTCCAATGCAGTGATTTCTTCTTGTTAGACAATTATCTATTGCAACTCCAAGAAAGACCATCATAGTGTGATTTCCTGTGAGATGAGGGTTTTGGATTTATAGTCATGCAGGTGTAAGATGTTGAAGCCAAACCAATGGGAATGCACATCCCACGTCAGGTTAGACCAATTTGAACGCCCCGCGCAAAATCCTATGTTAGATTTTTGACTCATGCGCATTATGACGTGGGTCCACGTCACGTCAGAGTAATCTGTTGCACCTTCAATCATATATCATATCCTGTTCACGCTTTGTTTCGTTAATATAGAAACAAGGTAGAAAAAGAAGAATAGACATTTTGAACTCATTCTGCAGAAGTAGGTTTGTGGTATTAGTCAGACTATACTTTGTATTTTATTTTCATAGTCTTGTGTCTAACTCCTCTCATCAGATTATTATGTTTTACGTATACACATTCTGTGCATACCTATTATAATATTAATAGTTCAGAGCCCCGAAGAATTTCAATTTTAAGAAATCGAAACGTCAGCAAATCTTTTCCAAATTGGCTTTTGGTTATATTGACCTGAAAACGTCAACAATCCTGATGAAACAGGAGGAGGCCATCAAACATTAATCGATAAAATATTCCCCTAATTGGCTTCTTATTCTGCAATGTGTCACAAATCTTATGTTATGAAATTTATGAAAAACTCGATGGGACACAATTCGTATCGAAAATAATTTTCAATAGGTCAGATTCTGATGAGAATTTCTTCCCGAAAAAGTATTTTTGTGTCTCGAAAAGAAATTTATGTGGCCTTACAGATATGCGAGTTTTCTCCAATACCAAGTTAAAGTATCTAGGTTAAATCTCACATGTACAGATTGAAATCTTTCCCAGTTTAATAATTCCTTCCTTTCCCTGAAAGATGTGATCGCCACAACGACTATACCAACTCCCACATCTAACCCGAAATTTTCTGGCAGTTTTATAGTTTTTATCTGATTTTTTCGATTCTGTGCATAATTTCTCCTTTTTATATATCAAGCTAGTGTGGGTGAAGACGTGGGCATTCTCCTCAGATATCAGAATGAGAATTAAATTGCATTATAAATTACAGAGTTCTGAAATTCGTGAATCTTGAGTCACCATATAGAGAGAGTACAGTATTAAAAATTGTGATTTGTCGGTCCCAAAAGAAATCAATAGCAACCAACCAAGCATCATTCGAAGATATTGCTGTCATCAATTCAATGGATCATATTATTTACAAAGAATATTAATTAGGTTAGGTTAATTTGTTTATTTATCTCCCATTTTATTGGGAATTCCCAAAGATATTACACACCAAGATAGAGCATAGTGAGAGAGAAAACGTCCTCGAAATAAGATAGCTATATGTTTACATTTGGATCAAAACCAAAACAATAAACCACATTCAGCGATTGGTTGAAAGACTCGTGTTTTCCGAAGTTAACCGAAGTGATGATCAAAACCAAAACAATAAACCACATACAACGATTGGTTGAAAGAATCGTGTTTTCCGAAGCTATCCGAATGATGCTGAATTGTTAAGCAGCGTTGGCAATATTTTTGGAAAAGTATATAATCCCAGGTTTTCGCTTCCGTTCGAGAGGAAATATGACATAATTATTTCAATGTAAAGTGTATCGGCTATTGAATAAATGATAATACTGACAATATTAATGATTGATGAATTCAGGATATGTTCTAAGCCAAGTTACAGAATGAAATTATGTTCACAAATTTAATATAAAAAAATAAGGAGATGACGAAGAAAGAAAATTGGCAACGTTGTTTATTTAACAACCCACTTCGAATGGCCACATGTTTACTTATTCTCGAATCTTGAATGATACAAACGTTATTGTTGGACGATTTACGTGAAAACGGTGTTAGACAATAATTAGAAACTGCAAAAATGGTGAATCGCTGTGTGGTGTGCAAAAAAATCAGCAGTAAAAGCAGTGGGAAATCCATGCACCGGTAAGTAAACAATAACAAACGATATTTTTCCATAGGCGTAGCTTGGGATACCTAGCTTTTTTCATTAGTCTCGTACTACTAATTTCGTATTGTTTAATTCATCACTAAAGAATTTTTCCTCTCATTAGAATGCCTACTGATAGTGCTCGACAGAAATTATGGATGGACCAGTTAAAACTGAAAATTTCAGAATCTTCCAAATGGCTATATGTTTGCTCTGACCATTTCTGTGACGAAGATTTCATCCTTAAATTTGGAAAAAAATGTTTGAAAACTGAAGCTATTCCATCCAGGATTTCATTGCCTGATCCTTGGTGAGTATTCTGAATATTTTGAATGTATCGAGTGAAATCAATCATTTAAATAATGTTACTATAATAAATCAAGGGATTACACAATTCTTATTGAAGAATCCTAATTTTTTATATTTTATTTCAGTTCAAGTAACACATTAGCGGCTTCATACGAAAGGTATATGACCCAGGACCCATCAGATGTTGGTAAAGTTGGGGAGTCCTCAAAATTGGTAGGTTCTGAATTATCAGAAACTTCAGATTTGTCTGCTACCGCAAGTGCTTCAGATTTATCTACCACATTGACTGCTTCCGATTTATCTGCTACAGACATGTCTGTTGCTTTGGCCGCTTCAGATTTATCAGGCAAAGTCGATTCCTTAGAAGTATTTGATACTGAAAAATTTGCAGCACCACATACAAATACGTGAGTGTATTGAATATTATTTCGAATGCATCAGGTGAAAACAATCATTTAAAAAGTGTTTGTCTTGCGATCATTTCCAACCATAATTTATGTTGATATGTTTTCATTTCAGTTCATGTTGAAGAATGGTGTATTTTATATCATATCATATTAACATGATTCTCCTTAGGTACCGAAGTACTCCTCAGTACTCCTCAGTGAGCTTGTACGAGTTCGCAGAACCAGCTGTCCTGTGCAGGCATTGTTGCAGTGTCCTTACACCACCTTACCTATATTGACTAGAAAATGTCTTCTCAAGCCCAGAATCGAACACAGTACCTTGCGGTATACCAGGTGATGCTTTAACCACCAAGCCACAGCCACTATGCAATCCACATAATGATCTCAAGCCTTAGAAGAAAAATACATTACAAAGTAAAAGGTTGGTCAAACGGCAGTACAATGGAAACATTAATTATATTCTAAGCAAATTTTGATATGAAACTTGGAATTTGTTGAAACTGACATTACGATTTTCAGCATCGGTAATAGATTTATATCCTATTCCACTGGAATAAGAAGACAATTGCATGTATCCGATAAAACTAAATATGGACAATGTATTTTCAAAAATATCATAGTTGACTTGAAGAGGATAGTATACTTGAAATGATGAACACAGCTCTCACATACGGAAATAAGCAATTGATTTAAACGATGCACTTCATTGGCAGATAATACAAACAAACTATAGGGAAGATATTTAAGGAAGGTTACCTTTTTCTTGCATAAGATCAAGCTGTAGATGAAAAGGTGCTGCAAAGTCATTTATTCTATTTCATATATGAATACAACAAAATAGTGGTATACAATAATGATTATTTTAAGACTTATGGATTGTTATTACATTATTTTCTTTCAGAATTGCAATGATCGCACCAGTCTGTTGATACCCCTCATCAAAGAAACTACGTGTATTTCCTTTATTTTCAAATTTGATAGTATCTGTCCATTGTCATGTTGTCAAACTTTCAGAATCCTATTGTTTCGTTTATATATTCTATTTTCCAGATCTATATGTACTAAAAATGATTGATAATTTTTATCTTGAAATAGTGTGGTACTCACCACATATTCAATTGTGCAAAATGGTTGAAAACAAAATAATACTTTATTCAAGTTCAGCAATGAATTCAGTAATCTAATAAAAGAATTATGCTTTCTAATTAGTCCCTCTTATTATAAATGTTGCATATAAATGTTGTGCTACAGGATTATTGTGATATGTTTTTATAAAGGAATTTTTTGTCAGTATTAAGTTTTCAATCATTTAATAAGAACATTCAATCATTTAAATTTTAAGTATAATTTTGATTAAGACGCATTAACTATTTTGAGAATTGTCAGAGTCTTAGTTAATTTTGTGAGCTCCTTATTGACCTATTTATTTATGTCATTGTACTGTAATGTTTTTCCGGATGGAGTTGTATAATAATAATTAAGAATTTTTCTCCTAAGATTTTGTTCATTTTTTCTATAGGAATATTTCTTCTATTCCTGTTCGACTACAAAAGCAAATTTTAAAGAATTATTGTAATTAATTTCTAAATAAAATGTAGAAAACAAAATTTAAGGCTATATCACATATTATTTTCTTGTGAAATACTAGCTATCAACATGATCGAATCTGTATTTTTGGAACTATTGAAAAAATAAATTTTTCCTCACATCAGTGGTTTAGCAATTTTTTACTAAACTAAACAAATATATATTTTTTGGAAGAAACCAATTTTAGTCTCGAAGTTTTTTCACGGAATATGAAGTTTGGATAGTCGACAATCATATGTGTGAATATTTCGTTTTGACTCTCGTTAAAACTTCGGAGATATATATCGAAAACCTTCGTACTTCAGATTGGTAACCCGAATTGATATCCCAGGATTGAATAGGGGCGGTCTGCAAGCAGTAAAAGAAATTTTTTTACGGAATATCATAACCATTTGTGCGAAAATTTCTTTTAAAACTTCGGAGTTATATCGAAAACAATTCGTGCCTCAGGTCATTTCAGTTCAATTTAACGAGAAATTATATCAAACAATTTTATTTTCCAAACGAATTGATGTAATTATCAAATTCATATACACCCATCATTACTATTCTTCACACCGCTATAATAAAACATATTACATATTATTATTCACAACTTTTCAACTACGCCACTGGTTTCTGTTTACTATTGCCGCGTTTGTTTGTAAACATTCAGTGTTTACTTTGCGGACAAAACATTCCATGCATTCAGTATAGGGATGCTCCATCTTGGTGTGTAATATCTTTGGGAATTCCAAACAAGCGATACGCTCCCTGATGTCAATTTTTGTGAGTAAAATGTTGGTACACTTTGGTTTGTGGAACAGAGAATATTCTGGTGTTTCAATAAGAATTTTCTTAAAAAATATATCTTAATCTGAAGAAAATATCGTCATCTATCTAGTGCGAATGGGGAAAGCTTAGTGAAGTGTGTAATTTGTATACTTTGCAAATCTTCGATTACGACTTCCTTGTGAAGATGTCAGTTTTTACTATTTTCTACGATGAAATGAACTTTAGGTCAATGTTTAAGGACATATGTATCTCGTCCTTCATGATGAAGTTTTTGTATATTTCCAATTAGTTACGAAGAATAGAAGGTGAATTCACTAACCCGGATATATAACCTCAAAATGAAAGGATTTAAAAAATAAACAAATCTCCTCCAGAGAGGAATTTCGATAACATTCACACAAAATTCATTTAGAAAATCATGTCTAATTTCCAGTTCAACTTGGCAAGTTTTTTTAGTATCAATGTTGCAATATTAGCCATTGTACTTGTATAATGGAGAAGGCAAGATGTCGTCGTAGTGAGGTGGGAAATCTCGAAAACGGTTAACTTTTGGATATCAATAAATATGGCTCAAACGACAGCAAATCAGTGATACTAACATCTCCTAAAAGGTTCACGTCTAATTTTGAAACACCCTATATACAGGATGTTTCAAAAAAAGTTGACTCCGTCTCTAGGATAGGTAGAAATATGAAAAATAATACGTTTTATCGATGGGGTCTGATTATCGCAACAAAAAATTTTTATTGACATAATGCATATCTAATAATTAATATTACTAATAATCGAAAACCAAATTATTACTTTATACCTGCATCGGTAATTACTTCAAAATTTTCAAATCCGAATATTTCGAAAACGGTACCTACCTACGTATAGTATTTTACCAAACGTTAATTTTTGGTGTAAAATTAAATGATGTTAAATTTTTGATTAATAAATCTAACCTGAAAAATTTATGTTCAATAATACTTGATACGAACCGTGTAACTAGCACCCTCTATGAGAGTCAGCTATAAAAACAATTTCATAGCATGTATCAGCTTCCAAAACATGCCTATTGGTACAAAATTTCATTATAATGTTTCCAGTAGTTTTGGCAAAATCGTAAAAAAGTATATAATTTTTTTTTTCGGATGGCGTTAGGAAAATTATTTAATAGGCAAACCCCAATTATTTTTCAGTTTTCTACCTATCTTAGAGACGGAGTATTGATCAGTTTCATCATTATCAATTTTTCATCAGTAATTATCTTTTCCTCGAATGGTTGTCTTAAATTTCTATTTCAGACAACCTGAAGACGAAAAGGGTTCGGGTTCAGTAACAGGATGCAATAGTCGTTTTATATCACCGGCACCGTTTCAGTGTAGGATTAAGATAATCTACGTTTTTATTTTCCAACAATAATAAATTTCAACCGAAGTAAACAACTCATCATTCATTTCTATGGGAAAAATATTAATAGGGCCCCACCAATATGTATCTCCATTTGAAATTGAATATTTATACCGTATCCAATCGAAAAGTACAGTTGGGGGTATAAAATTGATTTAAATCGTTGTCAGAGGCACTTTTATGATCAGAAAGAATAGGAAACTAGTTGGCCATAATGTTCGAAAAACAATCAGGAACGATTCATAATTCACGGATCAAATCTTAGCCTAAAACCATGAAGCCTTACCAAATCTTTCAATTATATATCGGCAGTTAAGCTTAAGAGGTGTTGAATATGAATTATAACCAATATTTATTTTGAGCTCGACATAAATGTATCCATTGATTTATTTTGTGTTCGGTTCTCTTTTCATTGTTCAGGAAAGGCGTTAGAATTATCTGCGTGTGTGGTCTGAAACAACTTTGTCTGAATAATATTATCATTTTCTCATAATGGCGTAATTTGCCTTCTATTAGTAAAATATGATTCCGCAAAATTTCATCCCTCCAGAAAATTCAAGGTATAGGTATAGTATATCGAATAAGCAATAAAAAGAGAGAAATTAAATGTAATTTGATGTAAAAAAAAATTTCACTGGAAAAAAATTGTTTTTTTCCCTCATCTCCTGAGGGGGAACAGTGTGGGGTTTCTCACTCTCCTGAGCTCGAGACCCACTAAAAACCCTACTGCTTCTTGAATTTTGGTTCCGGGCATTTGCCTATAAACCGTTCATCTCTTGGTCGGTTTTCTTCTCGCACACTATCGTGCTGGGATTTATGTGTTTATCCTCTATTGGATTAACACTTTATTGAATTATTCAATAAGTTGTTATTTTAATCTCTTTTTAATTGATCTCTTGGTCTCCTTCGGTAAATTCGCATTCTCCTTTTGTCTTCCTCTGGGTCGTAGTCCACTAGTCTCCTGAGTTCTTGATTCGGATGGTTTTTCGCTGTTTCGAATAATTTCTCTGCTTTTCTGTTCATGAATTCCGTTATGGTTTCCCATTTCAGGTCCTTCTAAATCTGTCTATTCCTGACAAACCAAGGTGCATCTATTGCACATCGTAGCAGCTTGTTTTCAGTGGCCTGAATTCTTTTGATATGGCTCTTTGCCGCGAAACCCCAGGCAACTGATCCATAAGTCAGTTGAGGCCTAGCAACGGCTTTGATTATCTTCAATTTTGTCTCTTTCGACATGTGGCTTCTTCTTCCTATCAGAGGATAGAGTCTATTCATCGCTGCTTTCGTTTTGTCGATTGCTTGTTTGATATGACTTTTCCAAGTAAGTCCTTTGTCAAGTGTTATTCCTAAATATTTGGCTTCATTTTTCCAGTCGATTTCTTCGCCGTCAACATCCAGTTTCGTTGTGGGTCGCAGTCTTCTCTTCTGTAGTAATATTGCTTGGCTCTTTTGTCCATTGAGCTTGATTTTCCACTTTATGCACCAGTCATTTGTTTCGTCAATCGACTCTTGTAGAACTCGTTCTATTATTTCAGGATTTCGGTGTCGAGTTGCTATGCCTGTGTCGTCAGCATATAACGTTAGCATGGTTCTTGGATTTTTCGGAATATCGTGGATGTATATGTTGTACAGAAGTGGCCCAAGTACTGATCCTTGGGGTACTCCAGCCTCTATATCTCTTGTTGAGGAGCATTCTCCTCCCACTTTCACGTAAAATCTTCTATTTTTGAGATAATTCCGTATCAACTTGCATATTTTGATCGAATATCCAGCACATCTCATCTTATATATTAATCCTTCATGCCATACTCTGTCGAATGCTCTGGCGACGTCTAGTAAAACAAGACCTGTAGCTTGTTTATTTTGGAATCCCTCTGTTATGTACTCTGTGAGCCTTAATAATTGTTGTTCTGTTGAATGCTCTCTTCTGAATCCGAACTGTTCTGGTGGAATTAGTTTCAGATTTTCCGTTTCCTCATTTAGCCTCGTGGCGATAATTCTTTCTACTACTTTTCCTAAAGCCGACAGTAGACTTATCGGTCTGTAGTTTTGTGGAAACTTCTTCTCTTTGAATGGTTTATTGAATACTATGACTTCTGCTGTTTTCCATTTTTCTGGGTAGTGTTCTGTCCTCATAATTCCATTCGCGATATTAGTTAGAGCGGCTATACCTTTTCTAGGTAATTTCTTTAACATAACATTCGTTATTTTATCGCTTCCGGGAGCTTTCCTCTTCTTCAAACTTCTAATTATTTCCCTGATTTCATTTGGCGATGTTGGCTTGTCTATTTCAGCAGTCGCTGGTAATTCATCCATTTCTTCATCATTTTCTTCAACCAGTTCTTCCAAATCTTCATTATCGTCGTCTATCCTGTAATTTATTCTCGATTCTCGTTCGATCGAGTCCGCCAATGCATCTGCCTTATCAGTATTGGTATAAGCCATTCCCCTTTCTCCGTGTAGGGGTGGAATTTTAGTCTTTTCTCCTCGTAGGCTTTTTTGCATTCTCCATGCAGAATGATCGATTGTATTCAGTTCTTGAACCCTTTTGTTCCATCTGCTTGTTCTTAGATCTTTCAGGGCATTTTTCAGAACTTGGCTATGTCGGTTGAGGTTCCTTCTATTTAGATCATTTTTGTTCATCCTATATATTCTTCTGAGTCTTCGATTTTCTTGTATAAGATCTTTCATTTCTTTAGGCGTATCGCCATGCGGATGACTTGGAGCTGGTCTCTTCACTCTTCTCGTGCTTTTTTCGTAAGCTTTCAATATAATCTCTTCCAGTTTATCAACCACACATTCCAGATCGTCTGGAGTGTTTATTGTTGGAATTTCTGTTATTTCCGATTGTATTAAATGGCTGTATTTAGTCCAATTGGTATATTCTCTCATTTCCAGCAGTTTTTCTCTTGGTTCTTCTCCAATTGTCAATTCCACGGGATTGTGGTTTGAGGTTCCATCTTCCAAAATTTCAATCGAGAATTCTTGAGTTTTATTTTTCAATATCGCGATATCTATTACATCTGGTATTCCTCTTCCAAAAGCAAGATATGTCGGTAGCTCTGGTCCAATAACTATGGCATTTTGTTTTTCGGCGAAATCCTTGAGTTTTTTGCCATTTCTATTCTCTGTTATGCTATTCCATAATGGGGATTTACAGTTGAAATCTCCGATGGAGATTTTCGGGTTTGATCCTTCCAACATGTTGTTTATCTCTTCTTCCAATAGATTGTTTTGTGGTGGCTTATACGCCGAGGTTATTTCGACTCTTTGCCGATTTAATTCGGCAACAATCGTCACTTTTTCTGTTTTTCCTTGTGTTTCGTCGGATCTACTTTTAAAGTAGTGTTTCAGATCTGTTCTCACCAATATTGCTACTCCTCCTCCGGTGTTTGTAATTCTGTCACATCTATATGTTTCATAATTCATGAAATTCAGTCTTCTGTTCCGGTTTATTCTTGTTTCCTGTAGGCTATAATATCAGGTTGTCTTTCTGATATTATTTGTTCTATCTCGGCTTTCCGAGTGTTGATCCCGTTTATGTTCCACGAGATTATCTTGAGGGATTTCTTCCTAATATCCGTAAGGTCCATTAATTCAGTTTACTGAATAATGTTTGGAGTTTTATCTCCATTTCCCTCTCAATTTTCAACATTATCTTGTTGAAAATTTTTTCCGTGAAGATATCTAAATCATCGGCTGATTCAGATATCTTTTTCTTCTCCTGTTGACTGTTCACAGCTTGTTTCATTGTAAGCTTTTTCTGTCCTTCTTTTTTCTGGACGGGTTTTGGAGTCTCCCTCTTCTTTTCCTGCTCTGTAGGTTGGATCTTCGCTACTTCCTGAATTTTTTGTTCAGAAGTTGTTGTTTTTGTTACCTTCTTTTTCTGTTCAACTGATTTTCGGGAATTTTTCTTTCTGGTCACCAACTTGAACTCGCTACATCCTTTGTAGCTAGCGGGATGGCCCTTTTCTCCACATAAGACGCATGTGGCATTTCTCTCTTCACCTTTTCTGGTGAGTGTGCAGTCATTGCTGCTGTGGCTTCCTGAGCACTTCACGCATCTCCACGGGAAGGAGCATTTGTTTTGTGCATGCCCGTACCTTTGGCACCTAAAGCACTGGCTTGGACTTTCAGGTCTCTTTTTATGCTCAACCACAATACAGAGGTTGTAGAGTCGCTTCACTTCGAATATTTCCTTTTTCTGGGTTTTAACCAGGTAGAGAGGTATTTGTTTCTTTGTCTTGTTCGATGTCATTCTGGACACCTCAGCGTCTGTTATTCCCTGGAATATCAGGTCTTCCTTAATCAACGCAAGATCAGCGTCGATTGGTAAATGCCTAATAACGGCATATATCTTCTTCTCCTCCTCCATTTGGTAGGTAAAAAATTCTTTACCATGCTGCTCGAAGAATGTAGTGATTTTTCTAAAATCATCTACGGTTGACGCGATGATTTTTATACCGTCTTTAACTGTAGTTGCACGGTTGTAATTTATCCTTTTTGTGTAGAGAGCTTTAGATATCTCTACCCAATCTGAGGTGCCCATCATCGTGATGGGTGGAATTTTATCTCTTTTAGGCACTTCCGTTGCCTTCTTGACAGTCTCCTCATCAGAAGAGGAGCTTTCTTTTCGCGCGCGTTTAGTTGGGGGCGCGTTTGGGGCCTTCGCGACCTGCGTTGAATCATTTTTCCTTGTTTCGGGTTGTGAAACAATTCCATTAAGGGAATTATTTTTGGAACCCGCTACCGGCTTTGTGATTGCGGCGTAAGTGGGAGATTTCGTCATATTATTGCGGGTCATTTCCTCCCTCAAGAGGCGCATCTCACCGACCAACTGTGACACAGTTTCAGTCAGTTTGACTATTTGAGCTTTCAACTGCCCATTTTCTTCTCTGAGCTTTACAAGCTCCTCGTGTTCGCCTTCGCTGAACTCTTCAGCATCGGTCGCTTCCATGTAGGAGCCCTCATTATCTGAGGTTTCCGACATGGTTTTATAATCAAAAATCTCAAAATATCAAATAATTTGAAAATAATAAAATATTCAGAAATCTTCACTAAAATAGTCTAATATAAAACTATGGTATAAAGCCGAATGTTTTATACGCTATGATAAAAATCAGAAAAGAGATACGAAAAATAAGCTCACCTGATGTTTTCTGCAGTACCAACGAGAAAATAAAAAAAATTCTTTGGACACTTAGGATGAACACCAACTTTGAAAATTTTAACGAATTAAAATTCCGATAACAAATATAGAACCTACACAACTTCACAGACGGAATCAAATATTCCGTAGCTTGGTTAGTGGGCACTTTCACCTCCGCTTTCTCTTTTACGGCACTGTGACACTTCGACTTTCTCGTCCGCTTTCTCTTTTATAGCACTAGGAGCACTGTAGCACGTCTTCTCCTGTCAAGCGAATGACTCGGAATAAAAAAAAAAAAAAAAATTGTAAAGTAGGAGAGGGTTGCCGTCATTAGACCTTCTCCTCGATTGGACCACGCCCTCTTCTGAATCCTACGTCATCTGCTAGTTTTTAATAACGGACTGGGAATGAGGTGGTTTTTGAATATTAGGTTGATGGCAGTGTTGTATAAATATTGATAATTTGTTACCTTTGTATTAATATTGATCCGGCTTGAAGGACCAATGTTGACGTCAGCAACTTGACCTCTGTCTTCCAGAAAATCTGTGGCTGATTAATATTCTTTCAATCAGAAAATTCACTAACTAAAATGAGCGACGTTTTTCTCCAAACTAAACTTTTATTCAACTGTCGACTTGACACATGTTCTTTTTCTAGCAAACCGGATCAATATTAATACAAAGGTAATAAATTATCAATATTTATAAAACAGGCAGTGAAACCTGTATGATCCTTATAAAAAACTAGCAGATGACCTAGACTTTAGAACAGGCCGAACAGGGGGTGGTCCAATCAAGGAAAAGGTCCAATCCCGGTAAATTTCTCGTAACAATTAGCGGTTAATGATTTCGAAAGAAACTGTTTCTTCAATGAAGAATAAAGAATTGATAACATTTTTATAATTTTCAAAATGAAAATGAAAAAACCTAGGTATTCGAATAATCCAATTTTATTTATCAATATAAGTGTAGGTACCTACTGTATGAGTTGTAAAACAGTAGATTCAGAACTGCCATTCGGTCAGTTATTTGCATTGAAAATCTTCAAAGCATGTTTCTTATCATCCAATATGTGTAATATTTCGGAGATACAATGTAACATCTTTCAATAATACAGATATTAATATACCTATTAGTGCCATATATGATTATCGAATACCTAATCTAGGAAAAGAATGAAATAGAGAACCAAATATTAATGTATATTCAACAGTGAGATATAGGACGAGTATATGAAACCTAACAACGGGAGACATGTCTATCCATCATCCTGAATAAAAGATATTTCGAAGAATATTATGTGCTCCAAATTCTTTGCGAGAATAATCAATAAAATATATATGATCGAAATATAGCATCATAAAAGCCATTCGTTATAAATCAAGCGAATGCCAATTGATCGTTTATTTCAGATCGAAGAATTATATTTCCGGTGTAGGTTTACCTGTAGTTATAAACCGCCTACTACAGCTAGACCTGTCTGTCACTCCATACTTCAATATCATTGGAATGAGCAGAACTTGATTTGGTAGCAATCGTGTCCTTGCATGTTACATTTGTTAGATCTTCACCTTTTAAACATGACATCATAACGCTTTGAATGAAAACGGTTTCTAGACTGCATGTTCATAAAGGCATGAATGATTTAGCTGATTCTGAGACATTTCGGATTAAAATATATTTGATTTTTTTATTGGGAAAGGCATAAACTGATTTTCATAGAATTTTATGCAGTGGAAGGAGTGAAACCTGGTATTCATTGAAATGAAAATCATGTTTGTACTTCAGTATCTCAAGTTTAGTTGTGGATTTTCATCAAGTATTGGCCACGTCAATTTATTACTTGTAGAAAACTGAACGTACGTATTGAGACTCTAACGTTCAGTTGCAGAAAAGTCTATTAAAATATTTGATACCCCATCAAAATTTAAAACTGTGATTTTTGAAGGTAAAAATTGAGGATAAACATTTTGATGGAGTATTCAATTTTAACGGACTGCAACCGGACGTTACTGTGATTTATTCATAGTACATATTAGTATTTTTGGATTCTTCAAAACTCTTAAGTTCCTGAGTTTGGGCTGTTCAACTGTTGATTCAACATCACCTTTTGACGGTTAAATCAATTATTACATCATTAGGTACATGAATAATGGGGCGATTTTGAAAAATGTATCTGCTTTGTGTATGTACTTTTCTACATGCGAAACATAAATAATTTTGGAACTTACCAACACACATCATCTCTTCCCTATTCAAAAAATTTTGGGAGGTTATGCCTCTTTCATGGGAGTGATTTTTTTGGAACAACCTCATGTTGGAAATTAGCCCTTCAAACAGAAGTTCTTTTAAAATCTTTGAAAATTCTTCTTTTCTGAGTTCTGAGGGGCTTCCAATTTTCATTGGAATACCCTGTATATACTAAATTATATAGGTGCTAAATGTTCAATAACGAAATATCAAACTTCTTTATTATACACGGTGTACCAAGTTCGAGGGCCTATTAGACGTTTCTGGAAAACTGAAATTGAAAATTTGGATTATGATATTGTTCGACATTATCTACTGAGCTAAAATCGAGGCTAAAATATTAGTTATACAGGAAACGAAAGTAAATTTTTCCAAATAAATTTTTTTTTACTTTTTCTTTTCTGATATGATTTGAACAGAAATATATTCGAAATTGAATACTGTATCATATCAGAAACGAAAAAATAGAAAAAAAAATTTTTGAAAAATTTATGGTTATTCCCTGTATAACTGAAAGTGCTCACACTTCAAGAATATTTTAGCTCAGTAGATAATGTCGAACAATATCATAATCCCAATTTTCAGATTTCAAATAGGTCCATTCCTCCAAAAACGTCTAATAGGTCCTCGAACTTGGTACACCCTGTATAACCTGTTTGAAGACGGATTTTTTGAACCCACGTTATTTCTTTGAAATTCTGAATTACAATTCAACAATAATTCATAGAGCTCTCAAGGCGATCGAAAAAAAATGTTTCGTCGTCCTGAACAAAAAATGACATTTTACCTACTAATTTCCGCACGAAAATTCGACTATTTTTGAAGATGAGTACTTTCCGTCCTGATTCACTTTTCATCTTGATTCACTTTTCGTCCGGCTGCTCGTCACTTAGCAATATATTATATGCCGGGGCGATTGAATCAATTTAGCGAATACAGAATTTGATGAAAACATAAGTGCCTATGACAATAACTGTCATTCGAAGGGTATTGTCTCACTTGCTTGCTATCCTCGGCTGCGCCTCGGCTATCAATTTGCAGGTTCGACTGTAATAGACAGTTTTCCGTCCTTGCTACATAAATAACTATTGTATATTTATTTCAGGCATTTGACAAGGAAAATATGAAGTTCCAACCATATTCCAAATAGCTACGTAAAGTTTTCCGTCTTCATTTATCCATAAACAAACCCGTTTGGAAAATCTTCAAATCATGTCTATCACCTTTGAATTATTTATTGGAATATCACGATCATTAATTCAGCAGAACCCATTCCAGCTTCTATTAGTTCTTGTTAACTCACCATCACTGAGGTATTATCCGACCCCACTGACTAATTGCAAGTTACACTGCCACAAATCTGCCTTGAACTCAGTCGAGCAGGGTCAAATCCTCCATTAAGTGAAACATTTCGAGAAAAGAATCCGAATTTGCATAGTAGTAAATATCAATACATTCATTTAATGTCGCTACTAGCTTGAATTACCGACCTATAAATTTGAAATATTTTAATTTTCACATTTGTTATACCCATTAGGGATCTCTTTCTCTTCAGTTGCGGCTAATATTCCTATGTTTTATTCATGCCGATTCTACGGGGTAAGAGAGTTGGGGCATTTCTTCACAGTTGGCAAAACAGGTTGCTCTTACGTCTTTTCGAATACTCCAGATCCGTGGAGAAAAAATGAATGAGTATCTAATCAATTATATTGTTTGAATAATATTTAAAACTTTACAACGTCAACAGTCCGGTCGACAAAGCAAAAGTGGGGTCTGCTATAGAAAAATTTTCAAAGTTAGTCGAATTTCCACTAGATATTCGGGGATGCTGAAGGATGGCCCTGCCAATTATTCCAACTCTTAGGACCCTATGTTAAGTTGGGGAGTCTCAAGGAAACATTAAAATTTTCACACATCTTTCGTGTTTTCGCACATAATTTATAAACTAAGAGACTTTCGACCAAAACGTTTATCTTTCGAGTTGGAGAACGTTATAATGTTCTACAACTGTGTTGGATATCCCCAAATGATTTTAATAATTGCTACATTGAAGTTTTGATATTTACTGAAATAATGAATACTTACAGACTTCTCTATTTCATTATTAATTACAAAATTTTAATTGTTTGTAGGTACGTATTGAATAATTCAGTGGATAGCAACACTTTAATGTAGTAATTTTTAAAACCTTTTGGGAGTGTATCATATATAATATCAAATTCAACAAAACGAATACACTGATCCTTATTTTAATATTATTATTGAGAATATTTCCAAAGAGTTGAAAAAAGATTATTCTCTTCTTCTATTCAAATGAAATGTTAAGATGTTCAACCTGCCACGTGGCGAAACGTGATAATTGATTTACATACAGGGTGAGTCTCTGACTCGTACATTTCAACAGTAGATTCTTGAGGTCAACTTTTTTTTCACCGTTTTTTCTGATTCGGCTCGGTTTAAAAAATACAGGTTGTTGAAAAACCATAAAAAATGTTATTTTTGGTTCACAAACATTTTTATCGAATGGAATGAATTTCGGAATATGGTTTTTCATTTATTTGATAAAACTTTTCCGAACACAAGATACCACCCACGTCTTCGGGTTTTCTCATTATGACCATTACGTACCATAAAAATACCAAAAATTCAAACTACCCAACTCTTGAAACTAAGTTGGACGCTATCTAACGAATATTTGTAAGTTTTGTAAAAGAAAAGTATTCTTCATATTTTCTCGTATAATGAGCCTTTTTCGAGTAATTTGATGTTCAAAAATAAAAATTATCTGTGAAATTCGAAAAATTGGGTACTTTGGCCGAATGCAACACTTTTTAAAAAATCCACAGATGTGTAGTGTCACGGATTTAGCCAGTTATTCTGAAGGTGATGTTTTTCAGGTGTGGCACAGCTCATTATGAAAACTTAAAATGGCTTTATCTTTTTATCAGGGCGGAATCAGAAAAAATGGTATAGGAAAACAGTGTTTATTTTCACCTCAAGAATCTACTGTGAAACTATTTGTACGAGTCAAATACTCGCGCTGTATAAAAAGTGTTTGTTTATAAAAGAATTTATAGAAATAATCCAAATTACGGATATGCACTCTAATCATTCAATACTTCTGGTTGGAATCCAAAAATGATGGGAATAAAATGTTTCCAGCTGGAAAAGTAAAAAAAAATTACACACAACAAGTGAAAAATTCATATGCCGAAAGACCCATTACCTTTTTTGCGGCCATTCCCAAATGTGTGAATGAAAGTTTAAAATATCGACTCGAAACCTAGGTACTCCTTATTTTTTGGGCTGGCTTGGAATAAGACATCATAAGATATCTTTCATTATATTGATTTATACAAAATTGTATATGATGCTTCATGAGTTATGATTAATAGGTTACGAAGAACGGTAGACGCATAAATAGAGGAGATTCAGAAGCACCTCAAAGTCCTCCACCTACCCTGATTGTATGCGCATTTTCCAATAAATCACCCTCCAATTTTTCCCCAAGCTGAGTTGAAACCCCTGAAAGAATATCGATTGAAATTCAATCTGGGAGGATTTTGCATTTTCTGAACCTTTTTAGGGTTTTCGCTCCCAATCTCTGGAACAAAATCAATTAGAAATCGAAATAAACGATTTGCTCCTGCGTAAATTCTTGCACTAATTTGTCAGGAGCAAATCAAGTAGAAAAAATTGTTGCCTGACAATGAATTGAAAAGAAGAACTTTGAAATTATAATTATATATAGAAACGTTTCGGAGTTTATATCAGACTCCTATATTAATTCATCAGACAAAAGTAAAAGCTACCATTCAGAAGATTTTCGGAAATTGATTTTCGATAAATTAATATTGAAGTCTGATATGGACTCCGAAACGTTAAATACATTATTATAATTTCAAAGTTCTTCTTTTCAGTTCATTGTCAGGGAACAATTTCTTCTACTTGATTTGCTCCTGACAAATTGTGCAAGAATTTACGCAGGAGCAAATCGTTTGTTTCAATTTTTCTATTGATTTTGTTCCAGAGATTGGGAGTGAAACCCAAAAAAGTTTCAGAAAACCCTGAAAGGATCACCCGTAGAAAAAGTGATTTCACGATACAATTATTTCAAGAGGTGATTCCTTGGCCAAAAATAGAGGTAGTTTGTTATATAGAACCAGAAGTGGACCATGAAAAAAGTGATTTCACGATTCAATTATTTCCTTGGAAACTACTAAAGCACAATTTTTCAAAATAGAATTTTTATTGATTTCAAACTAAACTTTACGAATATCTGAAAAGTTATGCCATAACTTACGGAGAGAGCTGTTTGTTTAATCGTTTATATCGGTTAAATATCGTGGTTGCAAATATCACGGTACTTGTATCATTTATGGTATATTACGATTTTTCAAACATATATGTGCAAGTAATTTGTTTGTGTAGAAAAGAATTAACAACCGAAAAATCTATTCATCGTTTACGAGTTATAACTCAGCTATGGGTGAGAATTCGGAAATGTTTTATATAACAGTAGCCCACTAGTACTATTTTTGGCCAATAAGTCTTGGCCATGTAGAATGTTGAATTTAGTCAAATAATTTTCACTCACTTTTTGTTACAATTGGCCGTCCCTAATATCTGGCCGCCCTAGGCCCGGACCTACTTGGCCTTAATATAAGGCAAATCCGCCAGTGTTCGTACCTAGTTGTTTTTCGAAACCCTGTATAAATTGTGTGCACATAGGTATTACAATCATTCTTATATCATAACTATTTTTCGCTTAATTCTTGGTGTTTCCTTGATTTCAACTACCTGATCTACACTTTACTTAACTTCAATTACCGTGATTACCATAGAACTGATGATAGTTGATAGCCGGAGGGCTAAACCTCCGTATTTTGTCAATAATTAGTTAAGAACTTATGAGCGAAAACCCGAAAGGAGTCCGAACATTTTGAAATTTTTCGGCCACACCAGTTAGCACAGGGTAGTTACTCGTGTTGTTAAACTTGTCGGAGGGATCCTGCAGCATCCCCGAAAAACCTGTTAAAGTTTCATTAGTTTCGGAATTTTTCTAATTGACACTAGACTATGAGTATCTACTGGACTACAAGTATTGGCACGATATTTAACATGAATCACATTCGAGATATTTTTCTGATTTAAAAATCTGCTGGTTTGGTAAAAATGGATATACAGTTTTCGTTCTATATGGCATTCCTTCAGAATGCTTGCTAGTGAGTAAAAATAAAAGATTAAAGAATACAGGTCCGGAACATTCAATTCCTCTTAGTCTATGAATTAAGTAAATATGATCGATAGTCATGAAATTATCCCATGATCATTATGTTCTCCTAGATTACGACACTATTGAAAATTAGCCTCATTTCTCTAGAAAAGGAAGCGGTCAATGAGCGGCAAATCTTTCGCCTCTTTTTATATAACCAACTGTCAATATATGATTGACAAGCTGATGGATTAATAAGCATAATGATTTATAATAGGCATACCTATTTAATCTAACTGGCTTGTCGTAACCGGTGGACTAAAGTAAGTGACCGCTTTGTTTACTCAATTTTCAATTCTGACGCGATGTTAATTATTCGTGTCCTTAAATGGTAGTCCAATTATTTGTCGTTGCTAATTAAAAATTAGGCGTGAGAAAAACAGAGGTAATTTGTGCCCTGGAAAATACGGTATTTGGCATAAATGAGTCATAAAGAACCGAAGAGGTGAACTTTCATTCGAACTACATACCTTCAAATATGTGAAAAAACTGAAAAATATTCATTCGAATTATCAACTGTAAGTGGCCTACATTTTTTCTAGTGGTTTTAGTATACTAGTGTCATGAATTTTTTTCATTCCCCAAGATGAGAATTGTATTTCTTCTGTTCCACTAGCCATATTCAATTAAACAAGAGTAACCACTAAGTATCAGCAAGAAATCCTGAAAATTGCATTCAAGTTTTGTATCGCATAATGAGCTACATCTATAATATCACAGTAAATTCTCAAAGTCTTACTCCACATTATTCATTCATGTCAGTAAGGAATATCTTGAATGAATAAATAATGTGGAGTAAGACTTCGACAATTTACTGACTTATGTGAGTACAAGTTTCCTTCGAGAAGAAGGACTTTTTCTCCAAATTAAATCTATAATTTTTTTAAGATGGAGATAGTCATTCTTGACATACAGGGTGAATGTTTGACTTTGACTTGTGGATATGTATTTACTGAGGTATGAACAAACACCTTGTTTCCCTAATTTGCAGTATTCGGTTGAGAAGATAGACGATGTTGAAAACCCATAAACATATAGTTTTCAATTATATCTCACGATTTTATTGAATAGATTAATTTTAGGAACATTTCCATCGACATGATAAATCTGCTCCGCACGCCAAATTCCACACTCCATTGTGATCATGAAAAACCATAAATATGAAAAAACCAGACATTCAAAGAATCCAATAAGCTCAATGTGACAATGTGACCATTCAGAAAAATAATTGAAATTTTCGTACAATGCGCTGTATTCGAGTGATTCAATATAAAAATTAAGTCTATCTGTAAAAAGCGAAATATTGGGTGCTTTGGCTGGATGCAATTCTGTTTGAAAGATCCACATGACATATATTTTGGGATAGATTAAGCTTTTTATTCTGAATTTTTTTTGTCATTGTAGCGTTCTGTATTTGCCAACTTGGCCACGTTTGACCATATAAGATTAATGTCAGAGCTTAAACGTTTAGTTGTAAACTTAATTCGTTATTATCACTTATCGAAAATGGAATAGATATCAAGAGAAAAATATTCAATATTTTTCGCCAAAGAAATTGCGGTAACTCTTATGGAATGGAAAAAAGTGAGTGCTTGTTTTCATAATACAGTAGATAATTTTCAAGGTAAGATTAGAGTTGAAATGTTAAAATATATTGCTTATAAATACTTCGGTATAAGGCGTCCGCATGCAGGTGGTACAGCTCATGATGAGAAATTGAAATGGCTATGCAATAACACGAATCAAACTTTGAACAAGTTAGAATTCAATCGACGATGTTCTACAGGGTGTTTCATTGTTAAATGAACAAACAGTAACCTGCACTAGAGCTACCCTAGGTGAGTCCAAAAAATCCATATATGATAGGTTCAATCAATTCCATAACTGAGATACTGAGTGCTTCATGTATTCACGTGAAATTTCAATTTCTCATAACTTTGGAACCAACTAGTATAGTCGGTTGATATTTGAAATATTAGATTCACTTGCACAGGTCGATAGATTCACATTTAAATTTCCAAAAAATTCCAGGTCCGTAATTGAAAAATATGGGAGATCTTCCAAGCTGGCATTCAACACTCTGTATATCAAAATTTTTGGATTTGATTGAGATATTTGAAAAGAGCAGAAAATTTTCAATGAGATTCAGTATATTTCATTGTCCCGCACGTTATTTTGCTCAAAGGAAACTCCAGGGAAAGCGAAATTAGAAATGTTTTCTTTGCTTATTTTGGTTACAAATCGTTCCAAGACAATTTGTTCTGTTTTTGAAGTAAGATTTAAGTGGTTGGTTCAAAATTTATGAGAAATTCAAATTTTAGGTGAAGTCATGAAGCACCCTGTATCTCGGTTATGGAATTGATTAGACCTATCTAATATGGGTATTTTGGACTCGCCTAGGGTAGCTCTAGCTCAGGTTACCGTATGTTCATTTACCAATGAAACACCCTGTATAAAATTATAATGATCTGAGACGTTCAAAATGAGCTGTGGAGTTATTCTTACGAAAAATCAATGTGTAAAATAGATTCAGCTTTCTTTGCTACAGTATGTTAACCGTAATTCTCTGCATTAACATTAACCAATAAATCACGTGAAGAGACTGCACTTATTCTGGGTCACTAGTTTATCCAAGAAAGGAAAAATTCCAATTATACAATGTTAACATCATGCAATGCATAACCGCAATATTGAACTTGACACTAAAACTTGAGGGTCGTCAACTTGGAACAGCAAAAAAGAAGAAAAGAATAGAATATTCATATATTGTGCCATATATCTTGCTGTTTAGAATAGAACATTTCTTCATTGAATGTGATTCATCAAGGAAATAAATATTATTCAATTTTCTATCGAACAAGTCTCTGAGATTTCCTGAAATCCACTGAAAAAGAAACTAGAAAAGATATTCTTGATATGAGGATGTGAAATACTCCAGGTTATCATTGGTCTGAACTATTAGGGTCAATCATTCTCAATCAATTCCTGAAATTTCAAAAATTTTTCAAGATTAAAATAAACTTTAATCTCATAGATTCATTATGTTTTATTTACTTATAACTTGATTATATATACAAATACATAAAAACTGTTTTTAGTTTTCACACTATATTCGAGTATCGTAGTTACATAAGTCAGGAGAATTAGATTTAGGTACCTAAAAATGAGCGGGGATTTTGATAATGTTTTTATTTCAGGAAGTCACTGACACGTAGGTAAAGGTGCTTCACAAAAGCGAACGACCTAATTTTTTGACTTATTATTAATTAAGCAAAATCAAAAAGTAATCCATTAATTTGGTAGTCTTTTTTGAGGAGTGTACATGTGCTATCGCGAACACTATCAAACATGTGCTTTGAAAGTTATTAAAACCGTTTCTCAAAACGATTCCTCTTTCAAATTTTATTGGATTTTAGTATTGAGTGAGATAATTTCTAGCCTTTTTTTCACTGCAGCTTCAACTTTCAGTTTTCCAAAAATGGCATAGTGTTCCTTGTACAATTTTAATATTTTCTGAATTCTCAATAAATTCTCAATTAGAATATATAATACAAACAAAATGGTATTATCGTTTCATAAGTATTCATCAATTTTATTCAAAATTACCCTGAGGAAATGAAATCAACTTTCAGAAAATTAACAAATACTTAATATACGAGGATGTATCGATATCCAGTGAGCCTATACCAGTTCCACCCAGAAAAAAATATTGCCTTACCATAGCAACGAGGAATAACTCATAAGAAATGTCAGTGAGAAGTTTGAGGTCAAAGAAGTAAACCAGAGTTACGCAATAAATTAAAAAAAAAAGATATACAATAATCGTATTAATGGTTTATTTTTTAATTTTACTGAATGAATAAGTCACAAAATTAAGTGGACCACTTAGGTCAAACACACTTCCCATAATATTTTTCCAAAAATATTTAATCCACATCCCGAAATCAATAATAATGAAGTCATCTGACAATTGAATTCGCCTTGAACAGTACGCTTCCAAATTGAAATATTCAAGCGGTATCGACAGAAGATCAGCGATCTACTTCTTCTTCGGTCTATATCCTAGAGAATGCTTTATAGACGGCGATAAAAAGGGAATGAATTTTTAACACACGTCCTCAAAACGTGCCTATACTCAATTACCTCATTCTTACCGATCCTGCTGCTATCAGATCTTGGCGGTTCCTTTCTTCTTTGATGGCATGAAACGATTGAGATTACGTGCATATAGTTAGGAGATAGTTGCGCATCATATGAAAAAATATGCTCAACTTGTTAGAGCTCATTTTCTAAATTGGTCTGGGTCCCATGTTCGAATAACAAATATTTGTGGACAGCTGATTATACGTAATAACATCGACAATTTCATCCATTTACAGTATTGAAGTGTTTGTATCGGCAAATAAGCTCACCGATCAGTGGTGTAGATAGTAAAGAACTGCAAATCTCGGAAATTTTATTCATACATATAAAATAAATAAAATATTTTTTGAAAAACAATGAAAGAATCATTTTAGTTTCTCGCGGCCAATTTTTTTGAGAAATATCTAAATTATGTTTCTATTCGGAAGACGTAATTGATATTCAGAAGATAACACCATTAAAAAAATTGGATTGCATCACCGAACTGAGTGAATAAAGAAACTGATGATGACTATAGTTTCTCATTTAGAGCAGAACTTCTGTACAAGGATGCTGGTTTTTGCACCCTGTCCTAAAAATATACAAGCCTGAAAGAACCGTCAATATGACACTCGATATGACACTATATTTCATGGTCTAAATATATGGTATAGAGACAATTTGATAATTTTTTCATTTCATTTTCCAGTTTTTTCGACTGCAACAAAATCTTTCTTTCACAATATTCGTAAAATGTATTTTTTAAGGTAAAGGACGCAGTTACCAATTTACTCCAAACTAATCTAGTATAAAGAATCAGAAATTCCAAAAACGTAAGGAGGAAGCCCATCCGAGGTCGTGGATGAAAAATTCAAAAGATTTTCGACTGAGCAACAATGAGGTAAACTAGAAGTTTATCACAAAATTGATGTTGACTTGAATATTTATTTATTCGGGATGCACCCAATTACAAAATTACATAAAAAAATATACGTACGTAAAACATCGAAAACTCTTAATTCAAATCAAACATTCCTCACTATCGCAGAGTACGATGTATTCATGAAGTCGATGCCAAGCCGCCTGGCAATATTCACCCCTGAAATTCTATGAATAGAAGATGCCCTTGTGTATTTAAGTCTGTAATTACGAGCAAGGCAGACTCTCAAATGGTTCTAGGTGGAACGTGAAGACCAAAGAGAGAGAGAAGCTCAATCGTCGACAGCATCCTCATTGAAGGTGATGGTGATGGTGAAAAGCAATACTTCACTCCTGTGCGGAATATAGGTGAGAATCAGCAGAAATGAAGATCTAACCACTGACTTTAGATGGAGTAGAACCTTTGTCAACCTACCAAAAGCAATTTGAGGCAGTTACTGCCAATGGCCAGACCGAAAGAGAGAAAACAACGGCCTTAATTGTTTCCTTAAGAATAGATGCCCTTTACCTGTACGTGAACAACGGAACTAGGAAGACCCAACTAATGGACCCCAAATGACATACGTCGGAACAGATGCACTGATAACAAGTGTTTTATGCTCAGATTGAGACGTCAACAGCAAAATTCTTAGATATTGAATTTTAAGCGGGCATTTAACGACTGGGACTGGGACTGGAAAATCGTACTATATCGGACAGCTTCCTCGACCAACCCTTGGCACCCAAACCTCGGTGACGATGACGAGTGGAGGCTTGGAGTGACACATAAACCCAATAGATGTCACGCTTGTCTCACGACTCCATTTACTGTCCCAGAACCTTGATGGTATAGGAAGATGCTCCTATAAGAAATAGTCTCGGAAGAAGGAGAAAACAGGAAGAGAAACACTGTGGCGGAATCTTCCGGGCTTGGATCATTCCGAAAACTCCAAAAAATATCTTGGGAACATTGCGAGAACTAAGAAGTATCTGGATCTTAACAAGAATATGCTACACCTCCTTATTTTATAGGGCATTGCCAGGTAGTACCTAATGAGATTGGATATAGCAGAAACTAACGAGTGTAGATCATGGGAGGAGGAGGAATGTCTCGCCGGTGCTATAGCCAACGAAAAAATGCTCTAGACGAAAAACTTGTGGGAGAAAAGAGGTAACTTCCTTGAAACCATTACATTCGTTAGAACTCTAGAACTTGAGAGCGAACTGTAGAAGAAATAGCAGCGAGAAAAACAATGATAGTCCTTGAATAATGCCCTTGCTCATGCGTTGAAGATGAAGCAATCAAGAATAAGTCTCATAATTTGTGATGCGAAGAACTATTACAGCTAATTCTTCAAAGTAAATTTCTTCTTCTTTTTCTTCTACGTGCGGTGCCCCACTAGGCTGAACTGAGGCCTAATGACCCATTGTTCGTCCGCTTGTATTTGGAGAGACTCAAACCCTGAGACACTCTGACAAAAACACAACAAGACGACAGAGGAGTCCCTCTCACCATAGTAACTGTGGGTGTTAGGTTTAGGTTTGTGTCATCCTTACCTCAAGTAAGTGCTCCTACACCAGCGGCACAGGGAACAGCCAGTCAGTGTCCCATTCTATTTAGTAGTTTATTAGCAAATGGCCAGTCATTACTCCAGTCACTAGAGTCAGTTGTTTCTTCTCAAGAGCCAAGAGTTTTTTAACGTTAGATACAGAGAACGGTCTCTCAATGAGAAGCCTCGACTGCCTGAGACCACTTCTCATGCTCCATTCAGAGGAAAATTTCCTGTCTAGCCATCTATTGAAGAAGTTCTGACAAAGGTACGACAGATAGTCGTCCCAGACCAACAAAAGCTGAGAGGGCTCCGAGTTCGGGAAGTATGTCTGCAATCTCGTTTCTCGGAAGTCCTTCGTGAGCCGGATACCAGATAACCCTCACAATGTGATCAGAGCCTCGCTCGGTAGAGTCTCCTTGCATTCCTTTACTAGGTGTGAGTTAATCCTTTCCTCAGAAAGGCATTTCAGGGTTCCCTGACTGTCACCACAAATATAGATGTGTTCACCGGAGTACCCTCTGCGGATGAGTGCAGGCTAGAACAGCATACAGTTCAGCCTGTACCATGGAACAGTCCTTCCCTAGGGGGATAGACATATTGAAAAACGAGGTCCCATATTTCCCACTCCAGTCGCTGTGGGCATCACAGAGCCATCGGTGACCCAAGTGGGACATTCAGGCACAAGAAGCTTGTTTGGTGTAGACCACAGGTCTCTGTCAGGAACAATTACCCTGTAGGGTTCGGAGAAGTAGAAGCTGGTGCCCGCGCGGTGCCCTCTATGGAGAACGGATGCGTTGGCATCCTTCACCACCTTGAGAGCCCTCGCGTGCCCCCCGAACAGTCCTTTATCGCGCCATCGTCCCTGTTCCCAAACTCTAAGAGCTGCTTTCATAGCCATCTATGTAACTACAAGGTGTAACGGAGGTAAACCCAGAAGACACTCCGTGGCTGCCATAGGGGTGGCTCTCAGAGCGCCCGTGATGGTCAGGCATGCGTTCCTCTGATATCTAGTCATAATGGTTCTGCTGCAGTTCTTCCACATGGAAGTCCACCACACCAGAGATGCGTAGTTCATAACTTGTGGTTTGAAGCCCCATCCCAAGGTCAATTTAGTGAGGACCTTCAATAATTTCTTATTCTGAACTACTTTTCCTTCAAGTTACTCTCAAATTTTGTTGAGAGAAATAGTTTTTACCGAATATCTCCTATATAGAACAATTTGGAACAGGGGCCTTCAGTACATAACTAACTCTAATCGAATGTCTTTTTTTAAGGATTTTGCAATTTCGAAATGAAATGTTATTATCATTAAAGCGTGATGGATCAATATCAAAAATTTAAGATCCTTCGAAATTTTTGAAAATGAAAATTTGATTCGATATTATACGAATCCAATGGGGAACTTTGTAGGTTCAGTTTCAACAGGTCCTAAGGTTTATACAATATTGTAAGTTGGGTCGTTTTGAAAACTTATTAAATCGATAAATCTTTCACATTCATTTGAACTTTATCCTCGAACTTGAAATGGCACCCCTTAAATTTCATTTCAGACAGCTCTATACACATCAAAGTAAACATCGTGATCTTGCTCTTTTTCTTTGCAGAATATGAATGCCGAGCCATTGACCCTCGGAATGGTATTGAAACCATTAAAGTAGTAATGTTTGTTATGATTGATTGGTAAGTCGACTCATACCGAGGTAGATTCTGATCAGTTTCACGAAATCCATTAGGCACATGATAATAACGCCTGAAAATATCCACCATTCAGAATTAATTACGCTTTGAATGTTCCCAACTACTTAGCATGCTACTTGTGTTTCGATGGCCGATAAATATTTTCACCAACATCAACATGTAACGAATGTGCAGTTGAAGCATATAATCGGGGTCTATTGGGCTCGAATATGTTTGATTTTATTTAATGCCGGGTCATGACACCGATAAATGGGCAATAAAGATTCCACTTATGGAAACAATGTTCCTTATTGCTGTCCGATGTAAAGACCAATGTTACAATTTGTGTGGGTTTGTGGTTGATTTTAATTTTTGAAATATTTCGCATTTAATTTTTTGGCTTTGAGGTTTCACTTAATTAAAAAGCAATATTATACAGTTGTACAGAAATTTCACTTATGTTTCGGAATTCTCTTTAGATAATAGAAATAATTTATCGGGCTTTTGAACCTTTTCTCTTCTTATAATTCATTCCTTCTAGAGATTCTTACGAACGTTTCGACAATATTCTTGTCTTTATCAGTACTATACTTCATTCGAATTTATAAAAGCACTCAGTTCGCCATGGAAATTTCACACATGCCACACTGTATAGTACGAAAAAAAACGCTGTCAAAGCATTTTTGGGTTTTAAATCAGCGCTATGTTGTCCATCCTACTCAAAAATCGAAGTAATTACGTATTTTATCAAAATGTGAAATTATACTTCTGGAAATATAAATTATGATGAACATTATGAACAGTAAAACAAACTCAGTGAAAGGGTTCCGAATCTAATATTTGCATGGGGGGGAAAAGAGATCAGTTTTTAATTATGCAGTTGCAGCTTGAGAAGAGTTGATGTCGATTATCTTCTTTGGCTAAACGTTGAAGACGTTACATCTCTTGCAGTGCTAGGCAATGGTTATCCCTCAAAGGAATTAAAGGAATATTGAATTCTTCAGCAAAAATCATCTTGCATTAATGGAATTCAAAATACGAGGATATATTGAAAAATTCTTACCCCATTTTAGAACCAAACAAAAATTCAATGTCAAAATACTTTATTACTCAACATATTCTACTCTTAATTGGGTACATTTATTACAACGAACCTGCAACGTCTCTAGACCTTTCAAAATGAATGTTTCTTCTTGGTCTGCAAACCAGCTTTTATTACCTCTTCGTTGGAAGAAAATTAACGAGCTTTTAAACATTTTTTCAGTTCAGGAAAGACATGATAGTCGGATGGAGCCAAATCTGGTGAATAAGGGAGGTGTTCTAGTAATTCAAACCTCAAATTACGAATTTTTTCATGGCAACATGAGATTTGTGTGCAGGGGCGTTGTCCTGAAAAAACAAATCACCGTTGGATAGCTTTCCTTGTCTTTTCTCTTTAATTTTTTCCCATAGAGTGGTCAGTAATGTCGAATAGTAATCTCCGGTTATTGTTCCACCCTTATCCAAAAAATCAATCATGATTACTCCACGTCAATCCTAAAAAACTGAAGCAAGAACTTTTCCAGCAGATTTTTGGACACGAAACTTCTTAGGTCTTGGAGAACCAGAGTGTCGCCATTCCATCGATTGTTGCTTTATTTCTGGATAGTAGAAATGTACCCAAATCTCATCCATAGTAACAATTCGGTTTAAAAAGTCTACATCGTTTTCAAATCGAGCACAGATCGAACGCGATGCTTCTACCCTTGCACGCTTTTGGTCAGCATTCAAACAATTGGGATCCATTTTGCAGCAATTTTTCTCATGTCCAAAATGACGTGAACTATATGATGAACGCGTTCGTATAAAATATTCAGTGCTTCAGATATCCGTTTTTGCCCAATTCGACGGTCTAATAAAATCATGTCATGAACTGCATCGATATTTTCGAGGACTGACACAGAAACTGGACTTCCCGATCGGTCATCATCTTCAATGGAAAATTTACCTCTTTCGAAGCATGTCGGTGGACATCGTCCTTCTTTTAATTTATTGCGTAACTCTGGTTTACTTTTTTGATCTCAAACTTTACACTAACACTTCTAATGAGTTATTGTTCGTTGCTATTTCAACGCAATATTTTTTTATGCATGGTACTGGTCTAGGCTAGGCTAACTAGATATCAATAGATAGATAGATAGATAGATAGATATTCTATACATCCTCATAGTTGAAGCGAAAAGAAGAACTACACCTTTAAATTAAAAATTTCACATAAATTGCAATTGACAGGACAACTGGCTCATACTTATGGCTGTTTATTGAAAATTGAAAATAAAATCCTCAACTGACAATACTGCCATGATCTTGTTGGATCTCCCAATAGACTCTTGGTCATTCTCTTCATTCACAATCTTTGTGATTGTGGAAACATTCAGCCAAAATATAAGTCGTCTGATATGTTGTAGATTTGATTATTATAAAACTATTTGAATGAACGGCCCTCAATTATAATTCTCTTTTTTAGCCACACGACATTTCATGAGTGCCAACCTCACTCTGTTTTAGTAACAAAAACTAAACTTTCATGACCAACCGCGTGCTTTCATAAAAGTTAATAGAGTATAATTTGTTCAGCAAAAGTTTTCCAAATAAATACATATTACCTACATGTCCAGTGTAGGTTCATACATTATGTGGTATTGATTCGAGGGTTCTCGTTTTTGTAACTTGTATTTGAGAACCTGAATACGTTGATTTCACTTTTAAATAATAAACAAGTTACTATGGTAACATTTCAAAAACATTACAGCCTGTTACTATAACCACCAGTAATAAACGTTTCCCTATCGTTCTTGCTCAACCTTCATATTTATACAAAGAAGAAATTTTCGATTTCAAAGAATAAAAAGTGATGTTCAGACGATCTTAGATTTTCATGTAAAAAATATGTGGTCAGTTCTAACAAACATAACCGTTGTTTTGTCGTTACTATAGTTATATTCTTTGTTATAGCATCCTAGAGGGTGGATTAACGTAATTCATTTTAAAAATTTGTAGAAAAACTGATCAGGATTACGTCCCTTCTAAGAGTTGTAGCATCCTATCATCCCTAGAAAATTGACTCCGCTTTTCCGATTTACCTTAAATGTATAGAGACTTGGTCAGCCATTGCCCAGTCAGTATGTGCATAAAAGTAATAAATAATTGGTTCTATAGTCGATGACAGCAATTCATCGAATATCGACTATACTCTTTTATTTGAATTTTCAGAAAGGTTTCTCAAAGTCTACAGAAATAACTTCAATCTTTGGAATCTGATAGGAATTATTATTCATGAATTAGCAAATGGTATCAAATATCTACGCTGCAATATTTCCTACATTGCTCTATCGGCATAACTAAGAAATTATTCGTGGAACTGGGAGATATACAGCTTTTCTGCTTTTTATAACTGAAGTCCAAGCCACATCCTCATCTATTCCTCCATAAAAACCGACGAGAGATGATTTCCTTAAAAGTACAAGATTGTGAGTAATTAATCAACTTAAAGTCCTCGTCCAGTAACGTTCACTTCTGCGTCCATTCCTTATGGAGAAATGTTTCATAAAAAAATAAGTTGAGCTTTTAAACAACACCAAGTCGACATATGTTACCGGATACGCCATTTTCATTCTACCCGCAAAAACTGCCATTAGTCGAACTGACTGTCGATCGAGTCCGTTGATTCCTTTGAAATGTGTTCGATTCGGAAAATTGGACGCTGGTATATTCATGGAAAACAATCTATCGTATTTGTTCAAACGGGTTACTTGTCGCGTGATAGAATTTGAGATTTGCGATCAGTCAATTCGAACTGCTAGAGATACGGATCTCGAGAAACTTCGCAGCAATTGTTTCTAATACTAGAAGGTGTGTGGAATGATTAAGCTATCTCATTCTCATTGAGCGATTTCAGCAGATGGATCATCCGCTTTGATGTATCGATTTTTGAAATGGGAACGAGGACGGCTTGAGTTTGATTTTCACCATATCCTCTGCTTTCCGTCTACATCAAATAAGTACTATGTAATGCAAATAAATGAAAATAGGTACACTATACCTTCTTGTACCTTCTATATCCATAACATATTCTATCCAACCTCAAATTCCCACTATACTATCCATATCCTCTCCCTTCTGTCTACATAAAATATTGTTTGGTGTGAATGATTTTTTGGGGTAGTTTCGATATTCCCGAACAGTACTGCCAGTATTACTTCAGACGATAACTAGTGATCTGGTCTCTCCAATTCTATTTCTATTCAAATGCGACAAGTAACACAAACAATACGCAACTCTCCCTATTGGTATAATAACTATACCCTCCATCTTCTTTCCATATGTGCAGGTTCAGAAAATATTGTTTAGAGGTAGGAAATCAATGAGTGAAAGAAAGATGTATGAACAAAACCAGGCGCGAAGTGAAGAGAGCAAATATTTCCCGTCCTCTCAAACCATTTCCCTACTATTTCTCCTTTAATCACTTCAAGTTAGCTTTCAAAGGTTAGAAAAAAGTAAAATTGTACGGCTATACAAAATCTGCATATCTATGATTAGTTTAAAAGTCATATACTATAGGTATTACTTATTTTGATTATCCACTCAATTTCAAATATTTTGTATTTAACATAATCATGTTAAACCCGAATCCATTATTTTCCTAGATACCATGAAATTAAAAACAAGATAAAATTTAAGAAAAGATTCAATAAGTTGAACAAAATTATATTACAAATCATGACAAATCGGTTGTATGTTTTGAATTAGTATCATAAATTTAATACTTCCTGATATGACCTCTGTTTATCGGCGTATCTTCTTGAAATTTAAAAATGGACCCACCATACATTCCTTGAGAGTTCTTTGCCCATATCTGTGGATCACTTTTCTCTTTCCACTTTTGGAAAGAAAGAAAGAGATATATGACTCCGCACAATCCTTGTACAAAATAAAATCCGGATAAATATTTGGTATATAACTTTATTTCCTGGGCATGTGTATCCATGGGGGCACAAAAAATCGAACTAAGTACTAGTTTCGGTTTTGGAGGTTGAAGATATGAAGTGCTGTGCTTCAGGTTGATATGTAAACGGACATTTTGTTCAATCTATATTTTGTTTCAATTCAAAACTATGATGCTTCACTAGATTTTTAATTATGATGTAGCAATTCCGAACGTTTCTAGTGTGACTGATGGTCAGTATTTTTCTACATAATATTTTCGAGGCATCTGAAAAATACTCAGCAATCTATTAACTCATTAAGTTTCGATTATTCAACAAATTCGGAGTAGTGAAAAACGTCCGTATTTACCCATTCAAATAAGGCTCATGTGATTTTTGTATCCACTCGTAGAATACTTGGTGAGGAATGGTACTTCAGACCAAATATTATACATAGGCTGTATACTGTGGTATGAGGCCTTTCCTCAATAACGCATATCTGATGTGGTGATCTTTGAGAACTTGAGAAAAAAAATTTTTTTTCCCTTTCAAATAAGAGTAAGTTGAGAAGCAGTTTTCTTTCAAATACACAGAGTGAGTCTTCGACTCGTACAAATATTTCAACAGTTGATTCTTGAGGTAAAAAAAATCACTTCTTTTTCCTATACCATTTTTTCCGATTCGGCCCTGATAAAAAGATACAGCCATTTTAAGTTTTCATAATGAGCTATGCCACTGCTGGAAAAAGAAAATTACTTTCAGAATAACAAGCCAAATCTATGAGACTATACATCTGTGGATCTTTTAAAGAGAGTTGCATTCAGTCAAAAAATCCAATTTTTCGAATATCCCAGTTATTTTTTTTAATTTTGGACATCAAATTAATCGAAAACTGCGCATTATACGAGAAAATATGAAGAATACTTTTATTTTACAAAACGTTCGAATATTCATTAGAGAGCGTCCAACTTAGTTTCAAGAAATGGGTTCTTTGAATTTTTATGGTAGGAAATGGTCATAATGAGAAAACTGGAGGTCATGGGTGATATATTGTGCTCGAAAAACATTTTTATGGTTTTTAAATAGCCTGTATCTTTCAAACCGAGTCAATCAGGAAAAAATGGTGAAGAAAAAAATGGTCCTTTTGAACTCAAAAATCTACTGTTAAAATATTTGGACGAGTCCAAGACTCACCCTGTATAGCTTATTTTATATCAACAAACACCTTGCAGAATATCAAAAATAAAATTATTCCCCCAGCTAAAATCACTCCTGGAACCGCCACTGCTTGTTTCGCTGGTGCAGGAGTACTGTTGAGTGTTCTTCTGTTTACGAACAATGGTCAACAAAGCCTCAGTTCAGATGGGTAGGGCATCGCACAAAGAAGAAAAGAGGAAGATGAGTAGAAAGGGTTACTGGTTACTGATATACTATTGCGGTTTTATGACTTCTTGAAAATTCTCTGCCTCATTTTCGTAAATTGATATCAAATTAAGCGCAAAATTAATATTCAATTGATACTCTTTCAGAAGCTTGAACATGGGCTAGCGTTTCATTGAAAAATGTATCGCCCAAGACTCAGATTGTCTCGAAAACAAATGGGTTTGTAAAATTTTATGGAAAAATTGGGTATTTCTCGTGAAAAATATATAAAGGTGTATGTACGAGTCATATTTTCCACGAGATTGAAGAAAAGGAGAAGAATATTCAGGTTAATGAAAATGTTGGGATTGTTGGGATGTTGATTTCTGTTGAATTCAACTCAAATTTTACCGAAACTAATGCCCCTTTTCAAATTGAGTGAGGATATGAAAAAATCACTTTCAGCTCTTAATTAATTTTATCACACATCGTTGGTTTCTACTTAGAATACATGAAAGGTTATCTTACTTTTAAACATCATGTTGAGATATACGAGGTGAATATTTTCAAATAGTGGAAAAAATATGCAAGGAAAAGCTCTTGTCGTATTATGAGAATGAACTCGCGTGTATTATTCAAATATGCGTTCTTAGATGGAAACTTCTTAGAATGTCCCATTCTTATATTCCAAAAACTTAGATACCAATGGACAAAAAATCATTTTTAAATTGGACAACTTGTTTTTCCGCAAGTTATTGTGAACTTCCGTTACGAAAGTAGCATTTTATATAGGTATATATAGGTGGAGTTAGCGTTTTACGCCTTTTAATAACAGACTGATGGTAATTACCCTTCACACTTTGAGTTCAACTCAGCCCATAATTGAGTAATGAAAATTGCAATTTCAGTTCAGATTTGAATTTTCAGTAAAGTTTTTTATGAAACTTGTAGCGTTTCTCTGCCCTATTCATTTTCCATGAATATAAATTATTGATATATATTATAAAGTTCACTGTACTCAAATCTCGAAGTTGGCTTTTATAAGATAACTTCAATTTACCGGACGCCTACTTAGTTTTATATAGTCATTGAATATTCATATTCCTGACTTTTCGAAAAACATAGAAACGGCATATGCAATATCATTTCAATCTAAACATAAGCCTCAATATACGAGCAATATAAGTATCATAATATATCCGAATGATTTACCAGTAGCGGAAATATGCATATGGATGATTCTTTCAACTAGAAAGTTATTCACATACAATTTTATGGAGATAACGCAAATCCGCAATAAAGTTTATGTATTTTCATGTAACTTTCGCTTGTTATTGCTTTGTGTTAGCTTGTCTTCCTTGTGAATAAACTTTAATAACATACATATTTCGCTCGGTATTTTGGGTGGTCTGACATAAAATGACATGTACTGTACATATCACATTCAAACAAACATACAAAGACTACCGAATCGATGTAGCATCGATACAGCAATGCAAAAAAAAGTTGAGTTGTAGAAATTAGGATTACGGAAAACGTACCTACATGATTGACAGGATATTGGCAATCTTCATCCGAAATTTGGGCATTCTTAGATTCCTAGTAAGGAATTCTAAATTTTCAAATAAAGCTCTCCCTCATACAAAATTTTTTATATTTAGTTAGGTTGGTTGCCTGAAGATCTTTAAAAAATTGAGATCTAAGACGTAATTTTGCCCTATTGGTTGATGCCATTCAAGTCAAAGAGAGAAGAAAGATGGGAAACGAAGCGAATAGAGTGATGTGGGCGCCATCTGTGTTTCAAATGTGTTTCTAAGACTCTGAGACTGGTTGAAATATAAATTCAAGGGCTATTTGCAGAAACATATGAAATTTTGTAAGATATCAGATGGCTATTTCGATCAGAGAGGTTTTGAATGTTTTGATTCTCGTAACCCTTTTTGTTTATCTAGGCTCGTTCTAGTTGCTGATTATTGAATTTTTTGTCTAATTTCTTGGTGAAAACCTCAAAATATCGTTCGAAAATTGAGTTTTTAGTTTTTACTGAGAAAAATGGAAATGTAAGTATTGGAACTGGTAACATGTGACTCGGGTCATTCATTGATTTTTTTTATTTTCAGTGCTCCGAAGTGGATAAAATTTTCAGGGCATAAAGGCCTTCAAACACTTCTGAGTACAACATTTGCAGTGAACATTTTACTGCAAGTGAATTGAGAACTGTTCATCCACGTATATTGTTGTAAGCAGCAAGCATCCCTTGCATGAAGGGTCTATTTATGGGAATTTACTCCTTCAAAAATATTCAAAAATGCAAAGGTTTTATTGATTTAGTTTTGGGCATCGAGTGACTGTCAAGTTGTTGTTTGGAAAGTCCAAGTTTTATGAAACCTGCTGTGAGTGTTTTGTTCATTCATTATAATCGATTTGTATATTGTGTCATAAAGAGACCATACCATAAAGAAATCATAAAAAAGCATGAAAAACTATACTGACGGACTAATATATAGGTCTTGTACACCTCTGTAAAGTTTTTTTTTAATTGTGGTCCTGAAAAAAACTGTGAATAATATTAAAGTAGCTGAAATGTGTATGATATGATGGCATATTGAATATTGGTTCTAATTTATTTTCGATATAAATTGTGCAAATTCAACTAAGTTTATTGATTCAAAACAACGTATTACACAGAAATAACACCTTTCACGTACAGCAGATCACATGTACTCTTGTGTCCTAGTCACAGCTTTATTCGTGGTCCATAATTTCAAATTTCTGTAAAGTTTTAAAAAATTGCAAATAAATATACAGTACAAATGACAGCGTATTTCATTGATATCAACTGATTTCAAACAATGTTCAGATGAAAACTAACATCCTGGTGACAAAACAAAACCATACTTGTGTTTGATCGCTCAGGATATTTGTTTTCTGGTCTCAATAAAGTCGATATAGCAATTCAATACAAGTAATAGAATTCGAATTTCGCGCCCCCCAATTAAAAAAGAGCAAACTGTTATTAAACAGTTTTTCTGTATTGACACTTACAGTGACTCTATCAAACACGGTGGCGACAATTGGAGATTTAGCAAGAATATGGCGGCTTAGAAGCACAGATTTCAATGCTGTGATCTCTAATTCGGAATGCGGATTGGCTCACGTCACGTCATGTGACCAAATCCGCCATATTCTTGCTAAAACGATGAAAAACGAGACCACTATTGTCGCCACTGTGTTTGATAGAGTCACTGTATTGACACTAAGTTTTCAGCGCCATCTCATCGTCAAATGTTTTTCACTGGCCAAAATGTAGTCGGTTTTTAGTACTAGAGATATGAGGGCGTTTCCTATATTTCTACTCTATAATCTTTGGTTCAAGTGATATGAGATAAACTTCAGAGATTTGTGAATTTCAGACAGTAATAAATGAATAAAGAAATTCTGTGGTTTCTCAGTAAATTAATCCATTCATTCAAATGGATTTCACCGTGGTATGATAGCAACATTAAATGACAAAAGACTTCGTCATTTCTTTTCAAATAAAGGCAGATTTCTCAAAACCTCCAACCTCATATCACCAATTATGTTTTTTCCTTCCCCTTCAAAGTCATGCTTTCTGTTGACTTTCTCTATTTCCGAGCGACAAGCTGCGTCTACATTTTTACGATCATTTAGGGTCACGTGGCAAGTTTTTTTTTGACTATTATACCTATTTATAGCATATTCGTGAACACATTGAAAGTGGATATGTGCTCTCGATCAAATGACTGCAATACGATAAGTCCAAATTTATTCGACAATCATTATTCAATACACCGTTGATTAGTTTCATACATAATCGAAAAGTGCAACACGAATGGCCGTTTATATGTTAATGAAAGTTGAAATGCCTCCAACTATCGAATTTATTACGTCTCACAATTAGAATTATTCGAACAGTCCGCTTTGTATCCTCGTACCAGTTCAATTTCTCGTAAATTTCTCACCTAACCATTCACCTTGTCACAAATGCTGACGTTTTTCTCTATGTCGTGTGAGGTCCATTGCGCTGTTTCTTGATTGATCGTTTCAATTAATGTAAACGGAAAATATCTTTTGATTTCCTCCGGTATTTACATCTATCACAACTCGCAACGAGTCATACAGGGTACCGCTTCAATATAATTTTGATTTATGACCGTCTGTCGTATCGTATGACTTCGTACCTATATGCTGAATTGGCAGTTTGATCATTGACCTATATACCGCTTCGCATCTATCAGAACCTAAGCATTAGGATAATAATGGAAATAAGGTAACAAAACATGAATTATTGTATCGTTCACAGTGAAATCCAAAGGAAAATGACTCAAAAAAACAACAGACAACGTCAATGTTCAATCTGATACTTCCACCCTTAATAATATATATATAAACCTCGTTAGATAGTCGATGAATACCCTTGTGTAGTGTTTCCTATTTGTGTTTTTGTTGTAAGAATTTCATATGTTCAATGTGATAACTCGCCCGCCGGTCCCTCTGTTTAGTTGATTGTTTGATTTACTATGAATTGATTACCAAGAAAATCTCAAGTATTTACCGAGCCCTCTAAGCATTTATTGCTATTATGTTTTATTTTATATGAATTTTCCATTGACTGGTTCTTCCTTGAAGAATAAAGGATTTCTTAGGTAAGAGATTATGGGCGATGATGTTTTTGATTTCAATACAATCTAGTCAGTCTCCAAACATTGAATTTTTTGTAAAGTTGATTAAACAACCTAAATTTTAAAAAAATTTGTAATAGTTCCTGTAATCCGTTTATGTAGATATCGATATAAGTTTGTTCTAGCCACATAGTCATCCATGTATTGATGTTTTTTTTTATTTCTTTTATAATTGTAGCCTGAGGAAGGCAAAATATAACGCCGAAACGTCGCTCTAAGAATCCAAAGTGTTTTCATCCAGTTCCTTAAACCGAGACGTTACCAATTACGAAAATGACTAAGTGGTATCAGTTTTTGTTTAGTTTTTATTGTGTTTGTTGGTTCGCAGAAAAAAAAAACCTGCCACCTCCTTTTTGCACTCGTTTACTCTCTTTTCATTTCGTAACTAAGCGACGAATCGATCTACATAATGTAACTAACCTAGGCAGTATTATAATAGATAATAATAATAATAAGCATTTATTTCCAACAATTTAAAACCCAATTAGGTACAGAAAAAAATGAAACGAAACAATTCCAACAGAAAATAAGGAAAAACAAAATAAATTAGTGATACTCATGAAATCAATGCGATGACTGAAATTTTTTCGATCTTGAATGCTTGTTTGAAATTCCATGCAATGAAAAGACCAGAGATTAGGTTACAAATTACAAATTTGGCGAAGAGAATCAATATGTGGATCACAACATTGAGAAAAACTATTTAAAACCACACAAGTATAATTATCTTAAAGGGCACTGCAGAAGTAGATTTGTCCTCAGTGTACTCAGGTAGAAAATGTGCTGCTTTTTTGTCTCCAAACAAGAATATTCATTTGGGAAGACAATTCGACACTGCCAAGATTATCCCTCATCGAACCAACCACCTCAACTGTTTACCCGAATGGCAGTTTCGTGCTGGCAAGTATCACTTCCCGCACTTGATAGGAAAATAACTATTCATCTTCATTGAAAGAAGTTGTTCTGTGTGCGTATACAACCTCAGTAAAATCAGCACGCGTAAAAAAGGGGGGAAAACTATTTCTGATTTTTTTAACAACTTTTTGCCTCTTCAGGCAAAAAATCAGCAGTTACAGCGGAACAGACAAGAAATCAAAGAATCTTCCTGTTCAATTTACATGATCTGAGTGTTTAAATCTTCAAAATTAAACTGATCTCCATTGTCAGTGGAATGGCCGACCAGAGATGTCTCCTGAAATTACAGCCCTGAAAACACAACCATAATAAATTTGCTAAAATTTCGAAAAATTCTCTCTGCCAATATTAGCGGGACTTGCCGTATAGGCGAAAGAAATGTGTATGCATAAATTGAAATTCGTCGATTACTTTTTGAACAGACCCCCCTTGTCGTTCATACATATTCATAGACATTATCCATTGCTAATTATGGGTCTGATATCAGAGACATGATATTAGCTTGTAGGCAACATGTCGATTTATATCTACGATCTATGTCCGATGATTGCAACGCCATCTTCATACAGATAAGACGCTCTTCAATTATTTATAAATTGCTGTTATATGTCAGAGTCAAGTTACACCTTTATTGAATTTGATTCAGGTGGCAATGTTCAGAGGTAGTTGAAGAATTATTATTTTTAATATCTTCATGTAGGGACCGAAGACGCGTGGTGAATTTGGATTGGAAAATCTTTCAGATTAGTTATTTCTCGATTCAAGGAATAAGATATATACAAGAATGGAATACCTACTATTTACGAAAATAATGTTGGTATTCTGCTTTAATCTGTGAGCCAATCTGTAACTTTTCATAAGCTTACAGGAAAATTGGTCTGGACGTTTTTAGGGATCTGTAGCTTACAGGAATCCGTAACTAATCACGATAAGTGGTTCAAACGTACGATGTAAATAAGATGGTTACAGTAACATTTCCAGAATTGCATTATTCAAGGAATTAGAGATTCGTAACTTACGGATGAAAAGCAGAATACAACCATAAATCATGAAATCATTCCATGACCAACCGACTGCTTTGATAAAAGTGAATGGATGAAAATTGTCAGAATTTCATCACGTTAGTCTCTGTAAAAGACATTGACAAACCTTCATAAAAATATGATGTAGTTATTCTGGAAATACCGGAGTTTTTTCAATTAGAATTAATTTAGGATCAGTGAATCACTTATTCTCATGATGGTACACCCACTGTGTTATACAAACAAAAATTTTTATAGAAATAATAACCACAAATCCTAGAGTGGGATGTAATTTGTGTATGGATTATTTCATGCAAATATTGCAACAAATTATGTAACTTCTAAACACCATCCTTTTATGCGTCACTGTTTATGAGGAACCGAGGATATATTAGTGAATAAAAACACCTAACAAACTCTGCTAATGAATATCTCCATCTGTTTCAATTTAAGAGTTTCATCAATTATCTCTAGTTTCGAAGAATCGTGAAATTTCAACAAAATCGGTCACTGTGTGAGATATCAAGTCCCGTATAAAAATTGAATCCGAAGAATTATGGGGATAAGGATGAGAGCTTTCCCTTTCTTGATCTCATTGAAAATGAACGATTTTTCAGGGAATGATGGAATTATAATACAGATATATTGTGGCTAAGGTTGTGGCAAGACCTTATTCTCAAGAAAAAATTTTTTGGAAAATTAGGTTACATTTGTATTTTGAGATCTTTCTTTAAGATCTCTTCAAATACATTATATTCGTTAATTATTGTTAACTAATAAAAAGACTCTGAAATGTGAGTCAAGACGTGCATGACAAACTACTCAATTATAAATGAAAAGGGGGGTATTTCAAATTGAAACCATTTTGAATTTTGTAGGATAGTTTTATTTCCTGTGTATGATGCTATAATACTTACATCAAGACTGAACATAGTCTTCTTTGATACCCTGAAATGAACGCTCAACATTAATTTGTGAAAATATGGTGTCGTTTTCCTTTTTATAATTGATTCCTTCATCATTTTGAAACCAACGTATTAATTTATATACGATTCAAAGCATGCCACTTTCACCCATTGTTCCCCACCAAAATCAGCCCTGAAAAGATCATTATCATCAGTACAAATTTGGACGTAATGTATTACACATCAATTTCAGAAACAAAATCGTCGCGTCAATCTGATTTAAGAGTAGATCAATTCAAATCGAACCTTATGTGGCTAAGAACGAATGAGAAAATTACAAGGATTATTATTTATTGCTATATAAATACCGCCAAATTAGGTGAGCTGAGTACACATCGCGAATGGAATAATCAAAATTACATCAATTTGAATAAACGATTCTAATTTGACAATTCGATTGATTCATCGTCTAAAAATGTGAATGATTTTTTTATACCTATGTGATTTAGAGCTATAATATTGAAGAAGAATTTATGAATTTATAGAGGCGAATTAGATATAAATTTTATTTTCACAATACTTGTTTTCAGTCATATATCATATTTCATTCCGTACCTATATGGTATAATAGACAATTTGATTGAGTCCAACTTTGGCACCACTGGCACCAGATGTTCCGAAACACAAAATTTTGTCTATTAGCATTAGGGTACATGTTTGGAAATGATAAATCAATGTGTAATATTTTGATCTTTGATAGAGGAGTTTTGCAATTAAATTATCACTGATTTATTCTCAAGTATTTATAAATTATTTAAATGCCACACTCTGTAGGAATATTGTAATCAATTGACTTATTTTCTCATGATAGATTCTCATTAGTACTGTATGGATAGATTTTCATATAAGCTGATGCGTTTATTAGCTGAATGAACACAGGCTACTGTTTGAAAATTGATTCCAAAACGATCTGCTAAACGAAACTTTCTCTAAGTTCTCTTCTATTTACACAAAAATATTCAATATACATATATGTTTTAATTGTAATTTCACCTTCAGGAAGATTGGGTATTGTGTGTCTTTGATTTGTACATATATTCCAAGAGAAATCCCTGCATGATGTTAAAAGAAACACTATTCCCCTTCCAAATTTTTTATTTAAATTAGACTCGGTTAAAAACATAGAGGCTGCTGTTGAAAAGGCATAAAAAATTTTGAGCTATATCTCACAAACGATTTTATTGAATGGACTAATTGTTGGAATTTAGTGTTTATTTGATGTGATGAATTTTCTCCGAGCACATAATTTCTGTTGAACATAAAAGAATCTAAAATACAGGGTGAGTCTTTGACTCGTACAAATATTTCAACAGTAGATTCTTGAGTTCAAAAAAAAAATATTTCTTATACCATTTCTGGCTCTGCCACCTCTGGAAAAACAAATATACCTTTAGAATAACAAGCTAAATCTGTGACACCACACATCTGTGGATCTTTCGAACAGAGTTGTACTCAGCCAAAGTACCCAATTTATCAAATTTCACGATAATTTTTTAACATCAAATTACTCGAAAATGGTGCATTATACGAGAAAATATGAAGATTACTTTTATTTCACATAACGTTCAAATATTCATTAGATAGCGTCCAACTTAATCTCAAGAAATGGGTTTTTTGAATTTTTGGTGTTTTTTTGGTACGTAATGCCCGTAATGGTCATAATGAGAAAACTGGAAGACGTGGGTGATGTCTTGTGTTGAAAATGATTTATCAAATAAATGAAAAACTTTATTCCGAAATTCATTTCATTATATATATATATATAATGATGATGTATATAGTTTGTGAGGACAAAAAAAAATATCTTCGTGGTTTTTCAACAGCCTGTATCTTTTACACCAAGCCGATTCGGAAAAAATGGTAAAATAAAAACATGTTCCTTTTGACCTCAAGGATCCACTGTTGAAATATTTATTCATTTTGAAAATTATTTTGTCATTTTCTTGAGATAAGATCATCATTAATTTTTTTGCATATATTCTTATTGGTACTTTTCAACTATGTATTGAATTTCAATCAACCGGAACTGAAGGCCGGTTAGACGGGAGATGGCTATTTTGTACCTATTTCAGAAAACTTTTCGATAGCCAAATAATAATTTTCACTTTGATCAAATCTATTTTTTGGAACACTGGAAAACAGTATTTTTCGGGCAACCAAACTAAACTAAATGCGTGAGCTCTGGTTATGAAATTGAATAAACGCTCTGAAGGATCTCAATTTACATCAGTGCTCGGATCCTTTCAATTTTCACGAAACTCCATGTGTATAGAAACGGAAAGCTTGAGGTTTTTTTAGTAGGTATAGTCCACATTGATTACCACTCCTAAACAATATCAGATATAAGTTCATTCCTTGTCTATTTGTCGATTAATCTCATCGCATACCCGACTAACGATCCTTTCCATCATGTCACGGCTTAATTGAGGATAATTTTTTAATTATCGCCTGGTTATTTGCACTGCTCGTAAACCTTTAATTACCCGAAATAAAAAAGTTAATCGTGGCCTATTTACACGCCGCAGACTTGATTCGAAATTAAGGGGCCCTATCGATGGGATCGAATTTGTGCATCTGATTTCCGAGAGTACTCAGCACATTGGCGTACCAAAAGGTACCCCTTTTAGGCCGTGTAAAAAGCATAGTCTATGGTCCTTACCAAGTTTCAAATAATAGGTATGGAATATTTGGACATATCGGCTCATTATCCTGAAATATTCCTCAGAAAACTATAGAGAAAAGGGAGACGCACAGAAATTTAGCCAACCAATTATTGGTGAAAAATCCTCCAAAATCTAGGTCTTTTGAAGTATGGATTTCCTTCGCCTTCGCTACGATTCACTGATGATGTGTCAATATTTTTGAAACCATGGTCTGCCGTTTAAATCCATCAAAAAGATATTTGACAATATTGATGGAAATATGTAAAAACTTAATTTCTTTCCAGTTAAAACATTAACGCCTCGATTTTTCTCATGGCCTCTACAACCTTAAACCCCTCACATTCCCTTTCGAATTTTTTTTATCCATTTCGAGTAACATTCACAACCTTGCTATCGAGTTGTTCAACCATAAATTATGTGATAATTTTTGACAAGTTTCTCTCCTCGATTTTTGTGCGTTCCCAATTAGCTTATCAAATAATTTGATCATCGCTTCTTCTTTGCGTTTTGCTATTTTAGTATCTTAATCATCTTGCTCCAGAAAGCTACCATCCAAATCGAGATATCCAGATATCTAAATATCTAGATATCTAATAATCCAGACTTTGGAACTTTTTGTCAACCTATATCAATCTGAAAACCTACAAAATCCGTAGTAATTCACTTATTTATCGAAAATACTCAGTTAAAAAAAGAAACAATCGATCACAATAATTTCGATTGCCTTACGATGTGAAAAAAGTAAGTTCTGCATCCATTCTCTCATTGATAAAGTTTTCCCTTTCAATGGCCAAAATACATATTTGTACATAAAAAATCAAAACCATTGTTTTGAACTCATCCAACGCTGCTTGGCTCCCAGATAAAAAAATTAAATATTAGTAATAGGCAAGATTTGAGCGTCATCAAAAGATTTCGTTTGGTACCAAAATTCGAAAATAAGAAACCTTCTAGCCAAATCCAGATATATCCGGATATATAACACCCATTCCATGAGAGTCAGGCAAAATCTGAGAAAACCTTGGATAATCAGCAGTCTCTTCAATTAATCTATCAAGGTGAAGAAGCATTTCTGACAGCGTTTCATTCGGGCAGTTCTGATACTGACTGTTCAACCTGTATATCTCCGACCTCCCGAAACCAGATCGAAAAAACTTTGCTACGCGATTATATCGCTCTTGCCTACAGAGCCAAGGATCTTGGCCAGGCGGAGACAATTCTCACAGAAGATCTAGCCTCCCTGTGCTCTTACTTTAAAAAGTGGCGACTTAAACCCTATGAAAGCAAAACTGAGGTTTGCGCATTTCATCTAAACAAAGAATAGGCAAACAGGGAGATTAACGTGCAATTTAATGGAAACACTCTTCGGCACAACAAACATCCGAAATACCTTGGCATCACCCTCGACCGTACTTTTTCATATAGAAAACATCTTGAGAATACTGCTGCTAAAATAAAAACACGCAACAATATAATCCAAAAGCTAGGCGGAACAACATGGGGAGCATCAGCAGACACCCTGCGTACATCATCCATCGCGTACGTCTTCTCAGCGGCCGAATATTGTGACCCAGTATTAAAACAGCTGCCACTCTAATTTGATCGACATCCACATGAATCAAACAATGCGACTAATAACTGGAGCAATCCGACCAACACCCATAACTGGCTCCCCCTGCTCAGCAACATGTATCCACCTGCAATCCGTAGAGCCCAGGCCTTGCTCAGAGAGCACTTCAAGATACAGGATAACCCAAATCTACCTGTGCAGTAAGATATATACCTACTCTACGGCGAAACAGACTCCGCTCCAGAAACCCACCGTTATGACAAGTTGAACAACTAGGGGTTAATAACGTGGAAATAAGAAACCTATGGATCCAACACTGCCAAACTATTGTAAATCAAGAAGAACGACAGTGGTTTGAAAGATACAACTTCGATACTGCAGGCACAGAGCTGGACTGTGGTTGAAACTAAACAGAGTCCGTACAGGCCATGGCCGATGCGCAGACTCACTCTACAGATGGGGTGCTGTGGATTCTTCGGGGTGTGAGCCGCAAATCAGACACATCAGAGAGGACTGCCCATTACGGTCTTTCCAGGGAAGCTGGAGCGATCTCATGAAGTCTGATGTCAGCACTATTATGAATCAGAAACTTATGGTGGTATTCTGCTTTCATCTGTAAGCCAATCTGTAACTTTTCATAAGCTTAAAGGAAAATTGCAATTCTGGACGGTTTTTTGTGGTCTGTAGCTTATAGGAATCCATAACTATTTATGATAAGTAGTTCAAAAATGACACTGTCAATGAGATAGTGACAGAAACATTTCCAGAATTGCATTATTTACGAATCTGTCAATCTGATATTAGTGTTCTGTGATCTGAAACTTACAGATCGATCGTATGCTACAGATTCGTTACTTACGAATGAAAACCAGAATACAACCATTAGATATCAATATTTAGTTAGTCTTATATGTAGCTTGTCTTAGTACACTTAGGCTCTGTATTTATATGTGTACTCTTTGTTATATACTTCTATTTTTGTGTTTACACTGCATGTATGCCATACGAATAAATAAGTAAATATTGACTTCGCTAACCATCGAAATTACTCCAAAGTATGACCAGGGTAAAATAATGAATTTTACAAATAGGTACGTTAGGAGTTCATTTGATAGCAAAGTTTCTGTGCCCATAATAAGGAATACATAATTCATTCCGGATGATATAGAATAAATGGTTCCACAAACTGAAGTGCTTTAAAGACTTTTTTTTTTCGTTTACTTATACCTAGCGATTCATTATGGGATTTTATGAGTTCATAATTCATTCAGCCTACAATCCTATCATACCTACTGCCCGATGTCCCTGCTGCCTTGAGAGTATAACTCTATCTCGAAGCATCGTTGAGAGGTATCTTTATTCCTTGAGTATGTCTGCAGCCCCTGGTGAAGATGAAATTACACGCCTCCTTCGGCTCCTTCTGTCACAATGTTCTGATGTTCTTGCTGAACCATTTTATCTTCTATTCAAGAAATGAATGTCTACATCGTCTCTGCCTTCCCAATGGCGTTCGCCGATATACAAGAGTGGCGAAAAAACTTCCCTCTCCAACTATCGCCCTATCAATCTGACGTCCGCTGTTTCGATGTTTTCTTTCGGGTCGTTCAATTCTGACCAATCTTCTTGTGGCGGTCAATGACTGGTCGGAACTTTTCGATGCTGGTGTGCCTATTGATGTGGTCTTTTTGGATTTGGTGGGGTACCACAGGGTTCAGTTCTGGGACCAGATCTGCTTCGGCTGTATACATCTGATCTTCCTTACTCTGTTGGCTGACGATGCAAAACTTCAACGTTCCACCACATGGTGGTCAAAAGCCATCGCGACTTTGGTCTTATCGTCAATTCCGATCTTGACTGGTCGGAGCATATTCTGAATGCCTCATACAGAAATCTTTTGGAGGTTGTAGACTGCGAAGCTGCTGTATACAACGTATATGAGGGCAATTTCGGAGTACGCGGAAACGGTTTAGTGGGTCGACTTGAGATCTGATTGATCTTCTGCAGTACGGTTAAAGATGGTCCTTTCTCCCCTTTCTCTCGGTCCAACTATCAGGGCAGGGTGTGATTATTTGGGTTCTTTGGCTTGGACCTGGATCATTTATTCCCGTTGAATAATAATCATCTTCGTGGGCATCATTTCAAACTAGCCAAAGAATCATTCAGGACTTCAGACACTATGAACTTTCTATCCAACAGAGTTTTCAATACTTGGAATCGTCTCCCGGGTGAAGTGGTCAGTGCTTCTTCAATAAACTCATTCAAGAATCAATACGTTCGGTGGAGAAGTGACATGTTAGGTATATAGATTATCCAGACGCTAGTAGACTACTTTTTATTTTTTGTTACACTCTTGAGTACACAGGCATAGCCTCCACTCTCATCGTAGTTATAATAGTAATAACATTCGTTCATTCTAATCATTCGGTATATACAGGGTGTATTTGAAGGCTTTTTTTTCAACAGAAGGTAGAACTGGTCAAAATGAAGCGTTTCACCAAAAATCACCTATACAAAACTTTCAAAATGACAAAGATTACTGAAACAGATCCTAATACGACACTAGACCGTATGATGCGTTTAGGATATTGGCTCTTGTTCTCATTATTTTTTAGTAACTTAGACGATTTTATGAAATGGCTCATTTCGATGCCACCTGACAGAAGATACTTAGGACATAAGTGTAAAAAATAGAATAATACTTCAAAATCTCACCAATAAAATTCGTCCAAATTTTTCACGAACTTTTTCACAATGGGCATCACAATCTTCTTATTCGAACATTCCAACAATCGTCGTAAAAATGGGATGAAATGGGGAAACGTCATAGCACTTTTTCAACATAACTAACATAACACCTCGATTTTCTAAATTTTTTTTCACCATAATTCCGCGATACAACAATTATGATTCTCTCAAAAGTGACCTGATGTATCTAATCCGATGAACTTGGTACTGAACCATTCATTGTCCAGCCATACATTTCCCGTACTTGAACTTTGAAAATTTTCTGGTTTCTGTGTTTATGAAATTAATTTCATCATCGTTTTTTTAGGGAAAATCAGTCCAAAATAGTGGATCTTCTGGCCTACTAGTTTGATATAATGAATTGGAAAATGAGTTAGAATTACAGTTGAAATCTATTTATTTTGATTTTGGTCGGTAAAGCACTGAATCATACTCTTTATGGTGTCACGAAATAACGCAACGATCTAGTACTAATATCTATTTTTCGAATTTTTTGTATCATTCAGGCTACATTCATGCTCTTATTTGAGATACCAGTAAGATTCGTTTACATTTTCCTCGAGATAGGCCTCCACCACTGCTTGAAATTTAATTAGTGTCCTCATTAGCCTGCAATACCAGCTAAATGTTCAATTCGTGGTTCTCGCATCAAGATGAGATGCATCCTCAGATTTTTACAAATTACCTGGGATGCAATTAGTACACGCTTCTCTTCTGGAAAATGCGTCTTAGCACGGGGTCTCGTTGAATGATCTGCAAAAAAATTATTACAACAAAAAATGATCAGGTAAAACTGCAGGTTTTGAAGGAATGAATTAGATATTTATGGAATATGTCCTTCAGTCTTCACCAATTCCGTTTTGTGGTTTCATGATAATGTCGCTTTATTTTAAAGGCAAGGTTATACCGAGTGTTCTAGTGGAAGAAATTTAGAGAAAAATATGTACCTACACATGAAACTTGAATAAAAAATTTACTTGATAAACTCTGTAGAATATTTTAGGAGTTGAAATTTAATTTGTCTACATCTGTGTACGTAATTATTATCTCCGGATATATGAGAGGCAGCATTTTCTGCCAAGTAGTATTTTACTGCATTTGAACAAGCTTCCTGAAAGCCTTGTCAATCCAGTACAGTTTCAGACTCTAAAATCGACCAGCATGCCATATATGCTTATTCAGCTTATTCTGCTAGGCTACATCTTCTGCCAACGACTTGAAGAATGGTTACGCCGGCTGGATTTTCAGAGTTAAGTTATTGTAACTTTTTTGTTGTTAATTTCGTGTTATACCGCTTCTTTTATGAATAATTGTATAGTAATAATTACTTTCTACACACATACCGACGTTCTTGTTCATGTGAAGTTAAGAATCTCAAGACAGACTAACACTGTTAGCAATTTTGATGGAAATACAGTCCGAAATTCTAAGTAAAACAAAAAATTTATGGGCGTATGAGTAGGAAGATTTAGATTAGCTGAGTTTGATTCTGTTGGAAAAAAAAATTCCATTCTCTCTGAAAAATTATTGTAGCTATGTACAGGGTGGGCAAAATTCGTTGTCTACTGAGGGGATCCCGAGAACTATAGCAGCTAGAAGAAAACGGATGACACATTCCCTTTTTTCATGACTAATCCAAATCTGAAAACAGAATCGGCTTATCATTTTTAGATTTCGTGTTATAAACAAAAATTGAGATTTTGATGATTCCGAAAAGTTCTCATAACTTTTTTGTCTTTGAAGTTACAGATTTGAAACTTGAACCTTTCTAGGTACTTTCATACGTAGAATCTACTGACAACAGATTTTTTTTCAATTCAAAAATATCAAATCCAATAAAAAATTGCATTTGAAAAAATTAAAGTTCACCTAATGATGAATATAATGAAAAAATATTTCGAGCTCATCAGTCGATTCTACGCAAAAAAGTGCCTGTAGAAGGTTAAAGTTTCTAATTTGTAACTTCAAAAACAAAAAAGTTATGAGAACTTACGAAATTGTCAAACTTGAAAACGAAGTATGGTAGGAGGCTGCGGTTTTCACCATTCTTTGTTTCTCCGAAAATGAGCTCGAAAATGTGTTTTCCGTTTTCTTCTAGCTGCTATAGTTCTCGAGTTCCACTCAGTAGACAGCGAATTTTGCCCACCCTCTACACCAACCTCGTCTCGGTATTAATCATAACCAATAGTTAACAACAATCCGCTGAAGAGTGTCATCGAATATTCAAAATCATCAGTAACGTAACAGTCAAATGAAGAACAATATAGTGTTCAAGAAAGGGTATCGAAGATCATCTTTTCACCTGTCAATTCCTCATGTTCCAAATTTGGCGCATGCCTACGCAATATGTTGGCAACATGATGTGGGGGTGGTCCACTTATCTATGTATAAGCTACTCCATCCGAAAATGGTAAATGATCGTAAGCGACCGTTCTTCCTTGCATGTTGGGCATTGTCTTGTGATTAGTAACGAGTTACGCAACGTCGATTTGAATGTAGCGATCTTGTCAGATGACTACTCTACGCTACTTTGAGCACTATAAATTTCTTGTATATACTTCAATGGAGATGATAATTACAATATGGACAGGCTGTTTATCATGATTTTTGGTGCTGTACAATGTGTGTTTTCTTTCAAGGGTGGGACCAGGTGACAAATAACTACTCAAGAAGTAATTTATGAGGTAAATCTCCCTGTCAGTCATTCAATGGCGCCATATTATGGCGAATATTGAAGGTTATTGAACTAAAATTCAAAGCATGAGCTAATTGAAAAGTAAAGTGTTGTAGAGACTGCACGTTAAGTTAGTTGTTTGTGGTACACGGAGTTTTTGGTGAAAAAGTGAATTATAGAAAAGGAAGTGCTCATCTACGTGAATAATAGCCATCACAATATGCTCGATGAATAATATACTATTATACAAGAAAGTTTTGAAATTATTAAATCTTAGAAAAGATTTTACCTGAATCCCAGTGCGGCTTTCGACCAAATCAAGGTACGGTGGACCTAATTTTCACACTGCGACAGCTGCAAGAGAAGGCCCGTGAACAACAACCAAGGATCTATACAGCCTACATCGATTTAAGTAAGGCCTTCGACTCGGTGAATCAGAGAGCGCTATGGAAATGGAAAATCATGGCCCGCCTTGGAGTACCCGAAAAATTCTTAGCTGTGTGTAAATGCCTTCATACCTACAACACCGCTAGAATACAGCATAATGGCTCTACAACCGACCATTTCTTAACCAACTCTGGAATAAAACAAGGCTGCGTGTTAGCTCCTTTACTGTTCAATATTTTCGCCATAGCTGTCTCGATAATTGCTGACATGAGTATGCCTGTAAGAGATGTTGGAATAAGATTCAGATTTGATGGAGGCCTATTTAACCTGAAGCACCTCAGAGCAAAAACCCGTTCCAAGTTTATCACGGCACTTCAATAAGCAGACAACTGCGCACTTATCGCTAGCAGCCCAGAGGATCTACAGATAATGCTGGACACCTATAAACATATATACGAAGCTTTAGGCCTTAGACTCAATATTGACAAGACCAAAATCCTGGTAAGTCTGCCAGAAAGCCTTCAAACACATATAAGCCTGGAGAATGAAATTCTAGAACAGGTCGAGAAGTTCAAATAATACTTGGGAAGCTTCATAAATACTAGGGCTAACCTAGACACGGAAATACACAACCGTATCAATTCGGCATCACGGGCATTCTGGACTCTAAAGGTCAGAGTGTTTCAAAATCACGACCTCAATCTGAAGACCAAGACAGCTGTTCACAAAGCAGTCGTCCTCCCAACGCTTCTTTACGGAAGCGAAAGCTGGACGCCCTACAGGCGACATATTAAACAGCTTGAACAAACGCAACAACGTCATCTAAGATAGATAATGCACATCAGATGGTTACACAAAGTTTCGAATGCAGAAGACTTGCAACGCGCGAGTTGTACAACAATTGAGACTCAAGTAACGAGGGCCCGACTCAGATGGAGCGGCCACATTCTGAGGATGCAAGACACAAGACTCCCCAAAATAGCTCTGTATGTCGAATTGGCAGAGGGAGCCCGGAAAACAGGAGGCCACTATAAGCGGTTTGAGGATACACTACATCAATCCCTAAAATCAATTAATGCCAATCATAACTGGGAACAACTAGCGTTAGACAGGTCACAGTGGAGATCTATGGTGCACAGTTATAATGGAGACTCGAGAAGAATTCAGCGGCGGCCAGACCTGGTTGGTGACTATCCATGCCCGGAGTGTGGAAGGATCTGTAGGTCACGGTTGGGTCTCTTCAGTCACACACTTTGATTATGTCTTTTTGTAGATTAATTCCCGGTAACGAGATACAGCTATGAATGAATGATAATCGAATCGAAATAACACAACAAGATTTTTGTTTTTTTTAAGCAACTCACCAAGTGAAGAATAATAAAGACTTTCAGTCAAAGATTTTCGAAACAGCAATTTCATTTACAAAGAACATTATTACTCAATTCGTGGTCATTGAAACAACCACCTATTTTTTACCAAAAAAATTCTAGTATTCATCTATATGCATTGACGGCTGTTTCTAAGGATGTATGGCCAATGAATTGATTACAGTAATAATTAATTCGTATTAATTTTTTATCGCATAGTTATTCAACACTGATTAGAGCTTTGTGCTGTACTTGGTCGAAATAATAGAATGCTCCACATCGCCATCGTCAAGGAAACGCAATTCATAATTCATGACCTACCAGGATCCATGTGCGATTCCCACGACATACTTGATATCGTTGTTGTTCATTTTGTTGCTTCCACTTTTTGCCGATATTGTCTTTTTGCAAAATCGAATGAATTTATAATATAGAAAGTGCATTTGTTGGTATCGAAACTTTGGGTTTTTATCGGCAGTTATTCATGAAGAGAGAACTATTGACTTAGAGGAAGGACAGAATGGTATTGTCTTATTTCGTATGAGATGGAATCATTTTCGCGAAATAAGGAATACTTAATAAGCATAAAACAAGCAACACACTACGTAATCTAGTTGTGTTGTTGAGGTGAGAGATAACTATATCTAGAGTCTTTCAGGAGAATAGGATCCAAATTTATGATAGCAATGATTGGAATCAATAACAATGATCTCCTTTAAGAAATTTCGCTAATCTGAATATCAGTCTATTCAAGAAATTCACAAACCAGCAAAATTCGCACTGAACTCACCAATAATAACAATGAGGTCACAAAAACTTCATCTTCACCATTGTGGAAAAAAGGACAAAACCAGTATTCAGAAAGGTTATTTGTTTTTTACTTCGATATTTTTTGTCATTTTTGTGTTGTTAGTTGTTAGGAGCATACAACAGCTTTGGTGAATTTTTTATTCCATTCTGTTTATGCAGCCATAATCTCGCTTGTCTCCATTTCCAGGAGGCTTTCACTGTGGATTTCCTTTTCTGATAAAGCAAAGAGATTTTATAAAAAACCAACCTCTCCTTATTGAAAAAAAACAACAAAAGTAGAAAAATGTGAGATAATAAAATTCAGTTCCATATGTCAGATTGACCAAAAATTCACAACCCAATTCAAAAAAGATTCGGAAACTACATGAATAGTTCTAAAGCCATCCTTATAAATGGGTCTATGATTAACCAGATGATTCATGGTTTCTTCTGGTTCCCCAAAGTCCCAACCTATCGATTAGGTACACTTTCTCATAGAAATATTAAGTTGTGCAACAATTTTTTGCACATAAGCACTCTTCCGTATGGGGCAACAATATGCAGCAGCCGAAAAACTGAAGCTAGGGCTGTCATTCGAAGAGTAGTTGCATCAGCACCCTATGAAGTACCAGTTAGTTTATGCAGGATAATATTCCTAGTATTCAACTTCAGACGCAAATTTTTCAAATGCGCTTTGAAATTCAGCAAAGTATCCAGCTTAAGTCCTGGATATTTTGGATTGAAGTTATGTTCCAAAAAAGAATAACCGAAAACTACGCTCAATTTTCTACATTTTTGGTGATTATTCAAATGGAAACACGAAACCTCGGTTTTATTTGGGTTAGGACGGAAACGCCACTCGAAAAAGCAATTCCATAAAATTTTTATATCTGTAGATAGATTATTCTTTATCTCTCTAAAATCAGAATGACGGAATGCGAGGGCAATGTCATCAGCAAACATAAATTTCTCACAAGAAATAGTAGGGATATCACACAGATATTTTCAATTTTCTACTGAATAACCACTAGTATATCTATGGGAGATGATTCCCCAACATAAGGGTCCTGTAGCGTTCCTCGAACAATTGAGGAACAGAAGAATCATCACTTGGAAGACTGGACCTGATCGAAAGACCCTCCCAGTCAAAAGCAAGATTTGAGTACTGAAGGCATTTCTAACGAGGTGGGTGATCCTCCACCAAGATCAGCAGAAGACTTTTGACGCAGAGATGATATTCCTCCCAATGCAATTGAAAAAACAAGTTATGTACCTATGATTATTTATTTTTTTCTTCAGTCATCATCAAGTCTTGGAATAAGTTTGGAATAAGGCTTTATTATTCAATTTCTTTCTCGTTTTCTGCTATGTTTCTTTGTTTCAGATATTATTTCGAAATGGGAAGAGGATAACGAAATTTTTATATCAATGGAAAAGAAGCCCTTCAGTATTAAAAGCTTATTGTGTAAACAAATTTGACATCACTACACTACTCAGGGTTTTTTTACTGAGGTTTTTCCCTAACCTCTTGTACCATACTCAAAATTGCATGGTACTCCGTTACACTAACCTTTGCTGAAACTCATACATATGCTATATTGTTTGATAACTAAAAATGTATTGCTGACATTCAAAAGAATACATACATACTACTATGATCATCAATAAAAACACGAAACCTTCTATTTGACATAATGTCTTCTACTAAGCGAATCATCTTTTCACACTTCAGATTTGTATAAAGTTCGAAAATCAAACCATCCTTCCATACTGTGTCATATATGCTGCAGATAAATCCACAAATAATGATTTTCAATAACAGAAACAACCAGTTTCATCAAGAAAATCAGTAAAATAGTAGATATACCGTTTCTGATGTAACAACAAAAATTCTGCATTTCTGGCTGGCTTATAAGTAAAAAAGAATTCGAAAAAACATGGAGAGAGTCTCAAAAAGTCAACAGGGACTGTGTATTTTGCTCATTTTGGCTCCATAGTACCAGGGAAAAATAAACTCATAATTCCACGTCATCGAGGGCTTCCAAGCTCACACATTTTCCATTTCAAAGCGTCAGGAAAAGAACGCGAATCCATTGAATTAAACATCGATTAGTTCCCATCGATCACAATTGCAAATACGCAGCATAAAATGTACTTCTTCGTTCCGGGAACTCCGCATACCACCGCTTCACAACCGAATATCCGTTACGCCGAAGGTTTTCATTCACCTGCCCAAAATGGAGGATCAATAATTCCATCAGGCTGCGTTTCCATGTACTGAAATCAAGCAGAATGACGGGAATGTGGATTTGTCGAAAGAAACGTGAGAATATTCAAGAATCTCTTGACAATTAGCTCGGCAAGGCAAAATGGACGAATTAAACTTGCGCGAAGTATTGCGATGTCGGGTAAGTGACGGAGCAGTGTAGAATACAAACGAGATTACGAGGTGAAAACCGGGCAGGGTATGCTAAGGGCAGGGTACTAATGAGATCATTTCGAGTTTTCGGCGTGGTTGGTGGCAGCGAAACATGCAGGGAATGGAGTACTTTGTAGTTCATCGGCGTGGTCTACAAAAGCTTTCGTGAGGTCTTGGCTGTATCTACCTTCGATAGGTTGAAGCCCATGGGACCAATCAATCAAATTGATCCATTCGAAAATTCTCACTCTCTCTTTTCACTTTACCTATAATAATGTCTCAAGAGGTTCTGAAAGACCACCTGAACTATCAAATAAAAAATAGAGGGTAATTTTTTTAGACTCCTCTGAAAACTCAACAGAGAATAACTCCAGATATTGTCCTGAATAGTATTATCCGTATATCGTACAGAAAATTTGAAATATTCTTCTGTATAAAAACAAAAAAAGTGGCTAGAACTAGAACAAAGAAAATAGATGTTAAACAATTATTAACATTCGTGGCGACGTTTCACAAAGATTGCCTTTCGCTTCTTCAGGCCTACAATTTATTGAAAAGAATCTTTACTTGTTATAGAGTTCACCAAAATTTATTAACTAACTCACCAAAAACATGTATCAACTCAAACAAAAGTTAATTATTACTTCAGGATGAAGAGTATGAAGAAAACTACGAATATAACATTACATTCAGAAACAAAAAAAACAATACAATATAAAAACTCAAACTACCAGTTGCAATATTTACTCATCAATCCACATTAATCAATAGAAATACAACCACAGAGATGGAGGTCACCGATTATAGGTAACATCACCCTCTCTAGAGAGTATAAACAACAATTTCAAAATCTGAAGACTACACAAGACATCAAATAGTATTGATCCAGTCATAACAATTTTAATTTATTCCCCTTAGATTTGTGTACTTTGAGATTATAGAAGTATATTTATAATGTTTCTTACTCCTCACTGAATATACGATGTAAAAATAGGTTTCATATTTGTGGCTTGATTGACGCGTTTCTGAATAGTTCCATATTCAACGATGATGTGATATTTCTTGCTTATTACTACTTAGTAGTAAGTCCGTAGATCTTCCTTTTTTGGTTTTATCGTCTCCAAGAAGGTAAAAACCAAACGCCTCTCTATGTTTCAAATCGTAAAACACCCTGCTCTATGAGTGGTGTAAATTTTCATCTATCGTCACATAAGTGACTCTTATACTTCGAATACAGATGACACACCTAGACATAGAGACGTGGACCGAATAATACCAGCATGAAATTGGCTATTTTAACGAAAGAGAAAAATGATCGTCAGGCCAATACCTCTTTTGTGGACATAGACGTGAGTGCGGACCAATAGAAATACTAGAAAAAGACAACTAGCTGACCTGATGTTCAGTTTCTCTCTGTCACTTTTTTCGACCGCACAGAAATGCTCAGTCAATGTCTCTATGTATATGATGACACATGTGCTTCGCACACAGATGACACTTGTGCTTCGTCTCACAGATGACACTTGTGCTTCGCCTCATAGGTGACACTTGTAATTCAACTCATGTTGGATGGTTTTTCTTCGATGGTAAATGGAGAAAGGAAATTCAGAAATATTAGAAATTCCATGTTTTTCTCAGGCATTATTCCGGTATTTGGGGGTCATTTAAGTGGACAAAAGTGTCAAATGCAGTTAATTCGGTCTCGGTATCTCGCAATATTGAAGTTCCGTAGTGACTTTTTGGAATGATCCAACCCAGGAAAATTCCACCAGTGTTTCTTTTCCGGTTTTTTCATTCTCCTGAATTTATTTTCTGTATGTGCCTATAGGCACATTTACCTATTCCCAGGAAATATTCGTAGCATTGACACAATAAGCTTGGAAAGCATTTCAAACCTAGCATCGCCCATTATCTAGTTGTTTTTTCAATATTCAGGTATCGCCAGATGAAACAAAACGGTTATAAGTCACACCATTTGAGCTACTTAAACATCGCATAGGTTAACTCACAAATTTTAAGCCAAGTTATTGATTTCCTGATGTCGCAAGGCATTGATGTATCCGACCTGCGTAGCCTTCTTCGTGACTGGCCAGCACTACGTAATAAATAGGGTTTGATTGACGTGCACGGTTCATTATATCAGTAATCAAGACCTTTTAGAATGACGTACCTGCATACGTGTCTACATTCATTCGGTGGTAAACAGTATCTGATAGGGGTGCCACACATTTACCAATCAAACTGAAACTCGTTGCCTGCGACCACGGAATTCTCTTCGACGGCGCTATCTAGATTGACCGACGTACCTCTAACGTTTTCACTATTTTGTGTGATACCATTAAGAGGTGATGTACAACATGGCGGACATGCCTCTTCAGGTAGGTCGTGATGATACTTGACTGCGTCTTCATTTTTATCCCCATGCCTTGAACGTTGATCAGGAACTGAATAGTCTATGTACCTATTGCAAGTTCTCCTGTTCGTTCTGTTGTATGTGGTCATTGCTTACCGTTAATTTGCTATAAAACTGCGAGAAAAAACCCTATTCAGCTTGTTCGGAACGCTATACAACCAAATATTTAACATTTCCTCGAAAAATAAATGCAGTTTAAAATAATATGTCATTCTCTCTTTACTTCTCCCAAAATTACATGTAGAACTGCTCAGAAAATTCATCTTCGATGTGTTATCTGATATGCCGACCAATTCTAAGATTAACTAAGCAGTAACTGACAACTGAGGAATTTCTCAAGCAACGGAAAATGTAACCAGAAAATGAGGAAACATCTTTAGATAAAGACCCAGAAATCCACCCAAAATAGCGAAAACCTCTGTAAGGCCCTCAATATTCTTCAATTCAAAGCCAAAAAGCGGAAATAGCGCTATTATAATAATATGAAATTCCGTTTCTATCGTGGAGTTCACCTTCTTTCAAAGAACAAGAGGAAATTTAGTTTAACCTTTATCAGGAAATATAATGACGATGGCCAACAATAGATACTGAGATGTAAAATGAAACATGTGATTCAAAAAAGGGAAAATCCTGAATTTTACAGTTCTGTTGAGCATTACACTTTGAAAGAAGCCATGAATACGAGGATGCATTGATATCTAGTTGAACTAGACCAGTTCCACGCATAAAAAAAATATTGCGTTAACATTACAACGAACAATAACTCATTAGAAGTGTCAGTGTGAAGTTAGAGGTCAAAAGAGTAAACCAAAGTTACGCAAGAATTGAAAGAATGAAGATGTCCATCGAAATGGTGAAAATCGAAAAATTGGAGTATCGAGCCATCATCAAGTACCTGTATTTAAAAGGGTTAAGAGGTAAGCAGATTTACGAAGATATGCTCAATACCCTTTGTGATCAATGTTCTTTGTATGCGACCGTGAAAAATTGCGACTGCAAGCTTCAAAAGAGATAAATTTTCCATTGAAGATGATGACCGATCGGGAAGGATAGTTTCTGTGTCAGTCCCCGAAAACATCGATGCAGTTCATGACATGATTTTATCAGACCGTCGAATTGGACTAAGACGGGTATCTGAGGCACTGAATATTTCATACGAAGGCGTTCATAATATAGTTCACGTCAATTTGAGAGAAAAATTGCTGCAAAATGAATCCCCAAATGTTTGAATGTTGACCAAAAGCGTGCAAGGGTAGAAGCAGAATCGAATTGTTACTATGGATGAGACTTGGTACATTTCTACGATCCAGAAACAAAGCAACAATCGATGGAATGGCAATACTCTGGTTCTCCAAGACCTAAGAAGTTTCGTGTCCAAAAATCTGCTGGAAAAGTTCAGTTTTTGCGATGTTATTGGGATTACCATGGAGTAATCATGATTGATTTTTTGGATAAGGGTAGAACAATAACTGGAGATTACTAGTCGACATTACTGACCACTTTACGGGAAAAAATTAAAGAGAAAAGTAGCGGAAAGCTATCCAGATTTGTTTTGCAGGACAACGCCCCTGCACACAAATCTCATATTATCATGCAAAAAATTTGTGATTTAGGGTATCAATTACTAAAACACACCCCTTATTTACCAGATTTGGCTCCATCCGACTATCATCTCTTTCCTGAACTGAAGAAAAGTTTAAAAGGTCGTAAATTTTCTATCAACGAGGAGGTAATTAAAGCTGTGGAGGTCTGGTTTGCAGAGCAAGAAAAAATTTTTTTTAAGTTGTGGAGACGTTGCAGGTTCCCTGTAATAAATGTATCCAATTAAGAGGAGAATATGTTGAGTAATAAAATATTTTGAAATTGAAAGTTTGTTTGGTTCTATAGTACTAGAATTTTGCAATATATCATCGTATTTCGAATATCTCTTGTCCTTTCTATGCAAATGAATAGATTAGGAATCAGTTTGTATAAACTTCAAATATGCTCATCACAGATGGATTATTTGATTTCTGAAGTAAATAAACATTTTGAAAAATACCTAATTAACAAGACCTTTATGTAGAACGCTGATTTAAAACCCAAAAATGTTCGGACAAGCGACATAACCCACATTTTCGTACTATACAATGTGGAATGTGTCAAATTTTTATGGCCAACCGTGTGCTTTTGAAAAAGGGAATGAAGTATACATCCTGTATAAACAGAGGTGACAAAACAGTAAACATATTTCAGATTTTCTCTCCATCCCGGATAACACAGTTAAAATGAGTTTCACTGAATTATCTTGAGTAGTCCTCACATGCAGTTAGATATTCTTCAATAGAAGAATATATGGATCCTTCACCATATTTTCTGATGAAGGGTACAGAGCTCTTGAAGATTTATGATCCGAGTCCGAAAATTTATACACGCCGTCTTAGCGAGAAAATATAATCGTTATCAATCGAAGACTCCATCGATACTAGGAAGAGAGACAGCGAAACTGAAATAAGCATAACTTATCATCTGATGTCTGTGTTCATATAGTGGTAACATAAATATGTATCATATTTTATCACTCCACAATGTATTATCAAAGACAGAATAGACGATCATCGGTGCATGTAAAGCGGGTGTGGAAAATATCGAACTCTGTAGGCGATCGACATGAATAATGGGGAATTAGAGAAGAAACAGTTCTCTAATTTCATTTCTCTGAAAGACATGGTACTCATTAATATTTCACTTGTAACACGATTTGAATAAACAGGGCACGAGTGCACAAAATATAATATGTGTGGGGAAATTTTATTATGTTGAATCGAATTCCGTGTTGATACCTGGATTGTGGGTGCCATTTTAATAAACATCGAATGTTTATGCTTACTACAAGATCGATAAATATTCAAATGAGACGGACATGAATTATACTGCATTAATCAAAATATGAAGTTTTGAAACTGATGGTAATCTTTCATGAGGAGCTGTTGGAGCAATGGTAATATTTCGACTTGTTCCGAAAAAAATTCAGATTCTTTTTAGTCTTAACATACACTCTGAGCCGTTAGCATTCTTGTCATTCTTGTTGAGACATCTCAAATTAGTTCGGTGGCGTATTTGTACGAATGGATTTAAGTTCGTAAAGTAGGTACTTATATATTTTCTTTATTTCCAGATTACAAAATTGAAGAATGAAAATGAGGGAAATAAAGAAGTAGCATTACTACATTGCATGAGGTATGCCCATTGCTGAGTTTATAACTCTTCTTCAAGAAAAAATGAAAACTTCATTTTATATTGTGAATAAAAATTGAATTAGAGCCTTCTCTGAATTAGGTTTCTACATGGGTGGCATGGCTTATTATGAAAATTTGAAATTAAATAACAGTTAGGATGAAAAGTTCGTAGGCTAGCTTAGAAAAATTTTTTTCAATAGAATTTGATTTTATTCTTCAATATAGTTGTCTTCGAGGGCGATGAAACGATTATAGCGGTCATGCAATTCTTCGATACAAGTTGTTTTTAGATCCAAAATATGCTTCAGTTCTGACTATAACCTCTTCATCGGCGCAAAATTTACTTTAGTTTCAATAAAACTTGTTTTCACGATAATCAGCTATCTCAATCAACTTCAATTTACGGGTATCCGAAATTATTTCGTTGTCTTTTTTTGATGTTTTCGTCGGCAACAGTCTCTTTGGGACCACTACTACGTGCATCATCCTCGGTGCTCACTTTGCCTCGTTAAAATTTAGCAAACCACTTCTCAACGGTTGATTTTCCTAGTGCACAGTAAGCCTTATGTTCATCAAGCGCAAGCCAAATCTTGGCTTCAACAGTATTTTTTTTTTCGTCAAAAAGCAGTGCTTTATAAGCACACGATATTCCTTTTTCTCATTTTTTTCAAATTTGTAAAAGTTGCTGCACTCAAAATGCAATAACTCACGAAATAATAGTACGACAACTGTTAAATTTATTCAAGTGTCTTTTGTAGGTTAGGGCTAAGATGTCTAAAACTCTGGTGTACTCACTGATTCATTTTGTTTCATTTTTGTCGGGGATATCGACCCAGTTTCATTTTTCCCACTGTAGGTAGCGCTGTTCAGAATTTTACAAAGCATTGTTAATTGATATTTGAAAATGATTTGAATACTTTCCTACGACTTATGAATATGATGAATATTTTGTATTTATAAGCGATTATTGGGTATGTGAAAATGAATTAGTTTCGAGAAAGGGTGTAGAACATTCATTTATTCAACATGTCGATCAGTTTTCTGTATGGACAATCAAGAACATCCGCTAAGAATTCGGTGTTGTTGGAATTTGAGGCAGAACCAAATCAGATGAACGAACATTCGGGACGGATATAGCAAATAGCTACGTTTTATGGCAACTTCAGCCATATTTCAGAGAAACTGTGTTGGAATTACGTAATGTGATGTGACTGATGTGAGCATGTATTAAGAAACAGAAATAAATGAATCTATTCGACTCTTTTCTTCAAATATTCTTAACGAGTAGATATAGTGAAAATTCCCTCTCTATTAACTGAATATATTGGATATTTGAGCAATCAACTGTGTTTTATTAAAATCATATTGAATTACCCTCCTTATGCCTCATGAATACAATTTGTCAAACAGAAATTATCTTGAAGAATAATAGTAAATCTCCTTCGAACCCTTCGAAAGTGTTGAAGTATTGACAGATTTGTTTTTACAACGAAAATTAAACTGTGAATCACAAATATTCCTTAACAGCTGACAAAATGGGCCAGTTCATAGTTTTAATTCGTTGATCGATATCCGATATCAACGCAAAACAAAATAAAACGAGATAGTATCATTGGACTTCCTTTGGTACAACAAGGATAGAACGAAGCAAATGACGTGGTGCCGCCACGAAACTGATCCGATATCCCCGATTTGCTGAACAGTTGATGCTGCAAAAAGTGATAAGTGCACAAACCATTGTTTTAGACATCTTTGTTAGGGCTAACCAAAAATAATATGCATTTATTAGTACTGGTAGCGCCATGTATGTGTCAGAACTGTCAGCCTACGAGCTTTTTAGCCCACCCGTTATTTTATCTGAGCCGAATATCTGAAGAGGAAAAGTGCTCCAATTACTCAAAATGAAAACGTTGAAACCCGTCAATTGCTTTTTGATTGCTCTCATTGTGTGACTGTTTTCCTTCAACACCTTAGCCGTAAACCCCATCAAATTTCTGTTCTTCAAAGGGAAACATACATTGTGGTAACTTTCAAGAATGAATGCCTCAATTATCTCGGAAACCGATCGCGCTATTTTTATAGATTTCGGGGTGCAAGGATCTTGTGATAAGGTCGATATTATGGTAGTATTTACATTGTTGTCAGAGCTTTCCTTTCTCCGGAATAATAATGAACCTTTTTTATTGCATTTTTTAATTGATTTTGTTTCAGAGATTGGGAGTGAAAACCGTAAAAAATTTCAGGAAATGCAGAATCCTCCCAGAATAAATTTCAATCGATATCCATTTGAGTAGATTATTATCTTCGCCGAAGTTAAAATAATACATTTAGACGGCTATGATTTGATTAACTCATTTAATTTGAATAATCTCTAAATGTTATAGGTATGTCCACATTTCATTTGTAGAATAATTGTGCCGCAAGCTGACACAATCATTGTTCACGCTATTCTTTCCATTATCGACGAGCAAGGAGAATTGGAATATTTTTCAGCTTTACACCTTCGTTTTCAAATGTGATGAAATATAGTGCTGCTTACCCGATGTGAATCTAGCATTCACGTTCAATCAGCGATTTATAGTCAAGTTACTCAATTCTTGATTCTGAAGGAATGAAAAAGTGACTGAATAATAAGATCATTTTTCCCAATGAAATAAAAATTTTATAGTCTCTTTCTTCGTGGAAATAAATTCAAATACGATCGGACTACGAGTAATACATAGAATAAAACAGTGTCAGTTTGATATGTGGTCCCGAATTCATAAGATAACATGGAATTTATGTGTTTTGATGAAAGATATGCCCGCTTCGAACACAGGAGACCGTTGAATGTTTTATTTAGATCTAAATGGAGAAAAATGCGGTGCTAAAGTGCATTCCACCTTCAACAATAAAGATTTAATGAGCTTTCATTGCCTTTTATCTCCATGGAGTGTACGGCTCATTTATTTTGGAACTGATTCATAGTTTGATCGTTTGCTTTATGCCCGGAGGGTATTCGAATATTCCTTTTGTAATTGATACGTTCTTCGAATACTAATCAAATTGGATTCTATTTTATCGCATGGCAAACCAATAGGGCTTCGTTTAATTTATTGACATTCTTGATGAAATGGCCTCTATAGTGTTTCAGATAATTCGAAGAATGACATAAAAAATTAATTGAAGATAGAAAGAGAACTCATTTATTTTTTTTTTCAACTACTCATGAACTTTGTCATCAAAATATCTATTCACTTAAAAAAAAATGGTTTAATAAACTAGCAACCCTACCGAATTGACTATGCCACGGAAAACATCCCATCCGATCTTGTCAACGTTGATATAAATACGGCTCGCAAAGAATTGATACTTCATATTCCAATGAAATTCAACATTTGCCACTACATCTTAATACATCTCACTAAATTGAAAGAACCAAGTTGAAAATTTCCACTCTCTCAATAAATAACATAAATATATAAGTAATAATATATAAAAAAACAATAATCGAAAATATATACCACCTGAATATGAGTCATTTTCTGTTGCATTGGGGTTGTGTTTTGTGTCCTTTTCAGATTAATATATTATTAGATAAGAACATTCTTAAATAAAAATTTGTATTAAACATTGATTGGTCATTTTTTTTAATTGAAAATAAATATTTCTGCAGTCCTGAAGAAGATACCAAAAAGGATCGAAACGTCGACGATTTGAAAAAGAGTGCATTATTCACCCCAGCACTCCTGGAGTCAATATCCTTTCCTTCCTATTTTTCTCATTATTATAAGGTGTTTTTTCTATGCCACTAATTATGCAGAGTTACAGTAATATATTTTAACACTAGACTGTGTCAAAATAAACTTTTTTTCCTTTACCATTTCTTCCGATTCGTCCTAGATGAAAAGATATAGCCATTTTTCATTTTCACAATGCTGACATTAAATTGGGAATTCCAAACAAGAGATAAGCTCCCTGGTGTCAATTTTTGAAAATAAAAAGTTAATGCACTTTTGTTTGTTCACGTCGAGAAATGGAGAATATTTTGGTGTTTCAATAAGAGTTTTCATGAAAAATATATCTTAATCTGTTGAAAATATCTAAATCTATCTCGTGATAATGGGGAAAGTTTTGTAAAACTTTCATTATTTGCATCCCTTGAGCAAATCTTTGATTACGACTTTCTTGTGAAGATGTCAGTTTTCACTAACATCGATGAGATGAACGTTTAGTCAATATTTAAGGACTCTTGTCCTTATAGCACGGTAAAGTTTTTCTACATTTCAAATTGGTTGCGAAGAATAGAAGGTGAATTAACCCTCCTGGATATATAACCTCAAAATGAAAGGATTTACACAAAAAACAAATATGTTTTCCCCAGAGAGGACTTTTCCCTCCTAGTAAGTTGATCATCGACAGTTCGTATAATCAAGTTTTTATCTTGAAAGTCCGAACAGCGGGTATTCTAAAAAACTTAACATCGTCCCTTTCACCTCTACTTCCACACTTGACTACACAACAAAAAGCAGGCTTTTTCTCATTAGCTGCGAATTCGAAACTATAAAAATCAAAAACTTTAAAACACACCGGTTCAATGAATGGCTGTGTGTCCCACGGCAACGAAAGGTCAGGTGATTTTGACAAATCGTTAGAGTACCCTATATAAAGGAGATGGCAAGATATCATGGTTGTGGCACTCCATATAATCAATTTCCTTCATCATCCTTGATCGTTTTGAGAGCCAAGAAGTTTTATTAGCTGATTCATAATTTTTTTCATAAATACTAATAATACTTCATGACATTTATTGACCTGAAATTGATAATAATTAACACACTTAAATCCAGCTCAATTAATTCAAAATTGAGAAAAAACAATTATAAACTGAGAAAAAATGATTTATTTGACGAAAATCTCAAAATCTTCTTCAAAATTGACAATGACTGAATTTACTTTTTACTTCGAACTGTCATCACCATCTCGCTGCAATCTACTATTGAATGCCCAACACCATCGAATTTTGCCCACCCTGTCATGAACTCACCCTGCTCACTCACTGTTACAATTCAGATTTCAAAATGTCCGACATTGAATTGCTGCGAACGATACCTTCTTGATGAAGATAAATAACTGAATTAGAAACTGAAACACTTACATGATTTTCACTAGCATTTTTCTAGTAAATATCATGTAGCTATCTGATTTTTTTTCTATATAGTTGGTAGTTGCAGATTTTATGATCTTCAGGGAATTTTATTTCATTGACTGCCATACGTCGAAACCGTTTGTTTCCTCTTGACTTCATCTAACTATTTTAAATGTCGATTTTATTAATTTTATGATGAGGTATAGTATTCAGTGTTATATGTTTTTGTGTATTGTTAATAAATACCTTCTTTCTAGCCTTGAGAAAGGAACAAGTAGTTCCGAAACGTTGGCAAAATCATAAGTGTTTTCATTCTGTCCGAATTCCTACGAAAGATTGCTCAATTGTTTAAAACATGGACGTGAACACCACAGATACTTTTAATCTCTCAGTTCAATTCGAGCAGTCTGAGTGAAGCCTCAGACGAGGCTATATGACACCTCGAATTTGAATGAATTAGTAATTAGTTTGTCCAAAATCATTGAATGCAGTTATCATAACCTATCTATCGTGTTGAGCATAATGCTCTCATAAATCCCTTGTAATTTATGAGCCATTATTCACTGATGATCTATGAAACAACAATTAATAATTAATCACTAGTAATCAAAAAGCCATTATTCACATGAGATGAGATATTTTAGAAGTGATCCTTAACATTTTTGGACAAAGTATGATTTTCTACTCGCATATTATAGCTATTATCCACTTGGATGATTTCAGCAACCTCGATTTGGTCTCGTTCTTCTTCCAGTGAGGCAACGGCCTCAAGATTAAAAGTGTCATTTTAGACACCAGAATTGTAATTCTGGGATATATTTGTAATATATCTATTTCTCTCCCTCTGAATGAATGAGTTTAATAATAAACGCCATACATTTGGTTTGGTAGGAACCAGAGAAACTTTTTCAACGATGATCCATGAAGGCCACTTTAAGCTTTCATTTCCTTTTGAATCATATAACTGTCGATAGAGGTAATAGACATTCTTCAACACACGTTAGATTTTTTACTTCGAAATAACTCACAGAAGAAACAATTCCACAATTGGAAGATCGATTAAACTGTCAATCATCGAAAGAAAATAAAAGAAATGAAAGTGGGAATGACGAAATATGCTATGTTTGAATCGACCAACAAGCGTCCTATCTCGTTAGAATCTTTGAAACGATAATAGCCAGAAGGTTGGGGTAATTAAAACTTTTTAATAAGTCCCAAGATACAACTTCATTTGAATCATTATATATTATGATACACTTTCAAATGTAATCAACCATAATTACCACTCGTTAGGCTTGTCAGATCTTCGGGATATGTAAACAAATTGTATAACGTTCCAGTGATTGTTGTTACCCTGATTTTCAAGATTTGGAATAGTATTTACTGGAAAAGTGGAAAAATCTAACTAAAAACAGATCATACAATTTTCTCACAGTTAGTTTTCGAACCACGACACGTGTTTCGCTATCACAAAGCATCTTCAGGTGGGTGAAGGTAAACAACCACGTGTCACGGTTTAAAAACTCATTTTGTGAAAATCGCATAATCTGTTTCAAGTTCAATTATGGATTTTCATCAAGTATCGGTCACATCAATTTAACATTTGTGAAAATGTACAATATTCATTCGTTAACCATAAACAAAAATGCCAGAGTCAGGTGAAATATTCACTTTCTTTCTGAAGTGCATCTCATGAGAAATCATGTCAATAATTATAGTAAGATACTTCGGACAAGGAAATTTGCATTCTCATGATGTGAGGGAGCACTAGGACTTTTCAAACCTTGTATGAGCTCTTTAAAGAATCGGGAAAAACTCTTTGCTTGTATGACAAATGAAAATATTTGGAATGATGTTCAAGGAAAGAGAAAAGCAGAGAATAAACTACATATGAAAAAAAAATCGGCTCTCTCTCTTCCTTCAGGTAGAGATAGTGAGAAAAGCTTCGGTCAGCCACGTCATGAAACCAATGAAGCAGACAGTACAGGGTGCTACAGAGCTTATAATGTCGAGTTTACAAGGGTCAAGGGTCATTCCTCAGGCTTTGGTAGAGTCAGGTAGATTGTTAGGTTAAATGTGTATTTTGATTCCATGATGTTCTTTATGATTCATTATATTTTCCCGGTTGCTATTCTCTATACATACCTTCCCACCTTCTTCATGCGTACCTTATATTTTTCTACGATTCATATTTCCTTCGCATTTTATATCAGTATAAATAACCCTCCAATTATTATTATTATTAATTATTATAAAAATATAAACTCGTAAACGTGTCCGCTCAGGTGAATTGAAGTATAATTTTCATATGATCTAAACACAGACCAGGAGATCGAAATTTGAAGGAACTCTGGTAATAACTGTCGTTGAGCTTGGATGATGCTACGAAAATAGTAGGAAATTGACATGACATAACTTGAAAAGTTACTTCCGTTTCCTAGCAGACGGTGAAAGATTTATACTGGTTTGCAAATGTTTTCACTAAATTCAAATTTCGTGCTATATGATCATCCGAACCGCACAATCCGAATTCATTGTTGAGGCGAATATTAAGAAGGCTACAGACGGCATGGCATGGCAAGCCTTGGCAAACGCCCGCTCATTCCAAGGTTTGAGCATTGTGTGTATGCAAAACATGTGGAGAGTTCGTAATTTTTGGCGTTTTGTGAAGTACCTCGTGTAGTCGTGCATGGTAAATACTGCAGTGGATTTAATAATCTCTTGTTGTAAATTATTATTGTTGCTGAAATGACTGAAAACTGGAGCAATGACACCATTATAGAGTTCCTCAATTTGTACGAAAAGTGCCCCATTCTTTGGGATCCACAAAAAGTCAATCATAAAAATCAGACTCCACTTCTTCGCACGCTTGTTCAACGTTCGCCTTCTTACTCGTATCGAAAAGACTTGCCAAATCAACATGTCGTGTGTATGGTCGTCGGTTCACGAATATCGAGAATATACCAACGTTTCCACAAACGTTCGTTCAAACGCTGACCAAGGCTTGTCATGCCGTCTGTAGGCGATTTTAGAAACGAAAATAATCCACTTGAGAAATCTTTTTAAGAAATAACAAAATACTGGTGTCAGAGTCGAAAAAAAAACAAATCGTAGGTTTCTTGATGGTGCAAAAATATTTCTGACTTTCCTCACGAAACTCTGTTGACACCTCATCGACAGAGGATCGATTTGTTTCAGTAAACTGTAGAACCTAATTCTTTCAGAACCAATGCAAATCTTTCAGGTTAATAAAAACCTCTGCTATGATTCACCTGTGAATTAAAAAGCATTCTAGCTCCGGTTTATTAATAAACCTCTTTTCACTGGTTCTGAGTATCATTTTCGGCATTCATTGAAATAAATTATCAATCTTTTTTATCTATCTGCTTAGATACATAAATAAAATCTGAGTACCTTATCATAGCTAATCTATCCTATTTAATATGGTTGTGCGGCAATTAAATTCAATTTTCTATATTGGAATCTCGATCACCATAAATCAGAAGATACTTGCGACACAATGGAGTTCAGGTCCGTACTATTGAGTCAGTAAAATATGCATGTTATGAATTTTAATATTTCTCACGAAGTTTTGAGCTTTCTTCATATAAGGAATTCTCAGTATGAACATATAGAAAAAAGTTCTCCATGTTGTGTCTAAGTTTGATAAATATCCTTTTTCGTCGACCTGAACAAAAAATTACTTACTGATTTCCGAACGAGAAGTCGACAATTTTTGAAAGCGAGTTCTTTTCGCCCTGATTCACTTTTCGTACTGATTTACTTTTCGTCACTATGCAATATATAAGATCCCGGGGCGATTGAATCAATTTTGTGGATACAGAATTTGATGAAAACATACGTGATTGTGACAATAACTTTCTTTTGATGTTGTCAAATTAATTCTTTACGAAATCGGCTAGATTTTACCAGTGACTTAAGTACGTGATCTGGAATCAAGAATGGATAATGATAGGGATATGGTTAACAGTAACACTCAACCAGAGCTCAGGGAAGTGGCAATTACGGATACCCAGATGAGGACATAAAACAGGTAACTTCTAACTTTCATAAAGATATGTGAGGTCGACGAAAAAATTCAGTATGCACCTCGACAAAAACTGTCTATATATTATCTCGCCTGCTTGCTATCCTCGGCTGCGCCTCGGCTATCAGTTTGCAGGCTCTACTGTTTTTTGTTCTCGGTACATAAATAACTATTTCATGATCTAATGGAGAGAAAAACGTCTGTGTTTGTAGACTCTTGTTGATAGAAACTGAAGATAATCTGTCATAATGGAGCAATGTCGACAGACACATAATATTCCAATCATTCACTATAAAACAAGATTCTCAAGAATATTATTTATTGTTGTGTCAAACTTGAATAAAAAAATATAATATATCGATATTGGGACTGAAAGATGATATAGTTACTACTGTAGCTACATATATAACAGTTTGCAACTACTTAAATCGATACAAGTTTCCAATTTTTGAAAAAATATTCTTTTTCGCTCGGTTATCAGAAAGAGAAATTTTCCAATGCATTTTTTTGGAGAGCAAAAGTGATATCATATTTTTGACAAAAACATCTCAAAGAAAGGAAGAAATGTCAACGAACAAGAACAGGTTTCAGTTGAGTAGAGACTCAGGGTCAATTCCACGAAACGGTAACCGCTTAACTTAAACTCAGATTTAAATTCAAACAAACTCATTCGAACATTGACATGTGCTTTGTCTATAACGTGAATTGAGGAGGATAAAGAAACCACAAAACACAGAGACACTCAATTTTAACTGAAATCAAAGTGCGTCATCAACTTAAATCGGCGTGTTTCTTTCCTTAACGCCACTTATGTCAAATTTCGGTTCATATTCTTGGTGAAAATAATCCCTGATCATTTCAAAAATGACAACTGCAGTAAGGATCTATTTCGTGATTTTAAGCTATCAAGTTGCAATATTTGCATTTTGTATAATTATATATGTTTGAGTCTTACTACTACTATTTATCGTCTGATAAATTTGTCGAAGGGACAATGATGGCGGCTGAATGATGCTGGAGATTTTCATGGAAATAAGTACCTACTTATAACAAACTGTCATCACTCGAACTATTAACAGAAATAGCATGTACTTTAGAGAGGGTAGATGCTGACCTGGTTTCGGTTCCATATGACCCCGTCAGAGCAACACAACTCATACCCCGACGAAAATAGAGTGATGGTAGTTTGTTACTTCGATTTAGTTCGTTACATTTGTTGATTTAATATCAACGCCAATGGAGATTTTGTGTATTTTGTGGTTTCTTTACCCCTCCTTACTTCACTTCACAGATAAAGCAGATGTCAATCTGTTGTTTGAATTTTAATCTGAGTTTAAGTTAACCGGAGTTATTCATATTTTGAAGAAAAAATTACTTTCGGAGATCAAGGGTGATGCAAAACGGAATTTTGAAAATGAGAGAATATTCCACAATGTAAGATTTGGTGTGAGTATTCCAATTCCAAAAGATTGAATCAAAAATATGCACTCAGAAGTAAATCGAAACGAATGTTTTATTGTGTTAAATTGTTCTTTATATGAGAACTTTACATACAAAAGTCTCTTTTATGGTTTTTCATCCCATGTCAAAATGGTTAGTTAACCGAAATTTACCCCTCCTTACTTCACTTCACAGATAAAGCAGATGTCAATCTGTTGTTTGAATTTTAATCTGAGTTTAAGAACCGGAGTTATTCATATTTTGAAGAAAAAATTTCTTTCAGAGATTTAGGGTGATGCAAAACGGAATTTTGAAAATAAGAGAATATTCCACATCCACAATGTAAGATTTGTTGTGAGTATTCCAATTCCAAAAGAATGAATCAAAAATATGCACTTAGAAGTAAATCGAAAGGAATGTTTTATTGTGTTAATTTGTTCTTTATATGAGAACTTTACATAAAAAAGTCTCTTGGATGTTTTTTCATCCCATGTCAAAATGGTTAGTTTACAGCTTGTTTTTAATGAAGGTTTTGGATATTGATAATTGGATAGTTAGTGCTTAATTTGAAGCTTGGTTAACACCGGTCTGAACAGTTATATTTCGGAGAGAAAAATTGGTATTTACGTTGAAGTTGGAACGTTATATTGAATATTCAACCACGTTTTTCATTTTGAGTACGAACCTGCATCCAAATTGAGACCCTCTCGAAGATGTTTTCCGTATGAAGATCGGTAACGATCGATTCGAGAAATGATTTAGTGTGGTAGATGGAATATAAAGACGATTGCCGTCCCGAAGCTACTTTTTCTTGAAATTAGTGTTATATCTTTCGATCAGTATACTCTATTAACATTATTAGTAGCCAAATGGAGATGACCCGAAGATAATCGGTAGCATGAAACGGGAGTGGTAACATTTAGACTACCGTCCAAATGGTCTATTCATCGTAAATCTGTCTGATTTAAATTACAACACAGAGATCGGATCTGCCGAAGAAGGAGCAATCTGATCCGGGTTAAATTCGGCTCTGAATTATTTAAAGTCATGGTCATTTGATAATTATTCCTTTTAATGTTTTGGATCGTTATCGGAAGCTTGAAGGTACTCATTGAGATTCCAGCTTCTTGTTCGTTGTCATATTTCTTTCAGTCTGAAACCTACCTACACTGACTCAAGTGCAGTTCGAATCAAATAGTCAAGAAGCTGGCACCCACAACATACCTCTTCTAAGTGTTGGACGAAACACCGCAATTTTATACATAGTTTATTCTACGAAGTTATGGTTTTTCAAAATAAGGAAAAGTACCACATGATTCTGCTTTTTCATAGTAACTGAAACTCATTTTCTACTCCTGTTTATGTAGAAAATTGCATAACAGATGAGGTGAAAATGTAACAATAGGCGAATTCATAGAATCGAGTTTGCATTGAACAATTCGACTGGAAAGAAAAGGGTCGGTGTGAGTAAAATGCTTATTGCGGTTCCTTTTTAGGAAAAAGTTTCCGTTCTTCGTCTTGGCGAGGAATAGAGGTAGGTACTGATAAATAATAATGATCTCTGTGATATTATTCATATTCATAAATCTTTCGCATGCATAAAAAATGTTAATTCTCCCATGCTGAAAAAGTCAAGAGGACCTCAGAAGGGCCCCAGCCTGGGCTCACGTTTCCCCTTTTACCCCCTGTAGCCTCTGTTGCCCCCCTGCATAAAAAAGAATAAAAACTAACAAAAATAATAACTTGAATATTTGCAGTTGCGTCCATATCAAAAGGTACAAGGTGGGCAAACTGGTGATACCTGACTAACCTCGGGTTTCATGAAGCTTGATCAGGGAATCAACGTTTGATTAAGCAACAGGCGTCAATTTGTTTTCAATCGATACTTCAGTCATGATCATTCAGAATATCATTCTCGCATCAAATTATGATGTTGATACGTTCACTAAATTATTCTCAATTGCTACTTCTTCAATATATTCAGCAATGAAAAGGTGTCAGTGATTTCGTTTTAGAAATCAAGTGAAGGTCAAATCGTTGATCGCACAATCAAAGATTTATGAAACCCGCTGTAAAACTTTTCAACCCAAAGAGGAAAATGAATAGCACATTGCGGTTATCTTTTCTGGAGTAACTGGTGATGGCATCGCATCAACTGAATTGATCTATGTATTTTTTCTGTTTTCGAGTTATAGGCCAAAATTTAAATTTGGGGGATTTCAACATATGCCATTATTTCCGTTTCTGTTTGGGATATGTTGAAATAAAAACATTAAACAGACACTTTTTGATAGCAATCCAGTGGCGTACCCTAATTTTTTCTAAGAAATTTCCTTACTGAGCTATAAAATAAAGTTTTGTTTTCTCTTATGAAGACAATAGTTTGAGATGAAAGAATAATATTTTGTTTTCTGTTTCAAAATAGTCATAAATCGATCTCAGATTCGTACAGATCATGGAAGATATAGTTTTCATGTGGAATTTGAATTAATGAGTATTGAGTAAGCTGAATCACAGAACAATGTGTCTACGCATGGTGTAACCACCAAGAATACTACTTTATGATATAGCTCAGCTAGGAAACTTCTTGGAAATAATCAGAGTACCCCACTAGGTTACTATCAAAAAGTTCATAATGTTTCTATTTCAACAACCTAGTACAATCAGAAATTTAAAAAATGATAATGATAATCGCCTAAATATCAATTTTGGCGAAAAAAGAAGGAAGAAGACGAATACAGTTGATGGCATTATCAGTTTCTCCAAAAAAGATAACCGCAATGTGTAATCCCAGGTGACCAGTAACATATAATATGTTATGTTTTCTTGGGAGATCTAACAGGTTTTATTTTCCTGATTACGTGTCTGATACGATATTTGGGATTCGCGTGTGCTATATCCGAATTATATTCACATTTTTTAAATGTCATGTTCCAGCTTCATGATATCCACGTAACATATTTGTTACTTTGTTCTATATTTGCTATTGTAATGGGAAACCGGTGGAAATGATGAGATGTTTAATCTTCAGCTTTCTTTAATTGAATTCCCGTATTCATAACAACAATAACAATTTATATCAATTGAGTAAGTTTGCGATTACAGCAAGTGTTGTAATAATAACTATTAATGAAAGGTGTTTGAAATCAATAACAATGATTGGTATTCAGGTAATCAGGTTGATTGCCGAAATCAGATCAATAATACAAAACATCTCTACACCTTCCCTTCCTGAGGAACGATCTTCACTATGGCCACTTATGAAGATCGATCCCTAAGAATGAGAAGATTCTTAACAATTCTGAAATTTAAACTTTTATTCGAAATATCTACTTGAACCCAAAATTACCATAAATTTACATCGGGATAGAATAAGCGAAGATATAAAAGTCTTACTGCTAAGTTACATGTTTTCTTACCTACAGGTAGCTACCATCCTACTGGTAATAATCCTAGGTATAAATGAATGAAAATTATTACAAACTACTATACAGATACACTATCTCATATATCTCTTAATTCTATTTTTGTGCACAGTACTGCGTCTTCCATCTTTGTCGACAATTATGCAATTAGGCCCACTTGCAGAGACAACTGTATAGGGACCTTTCCACCAAGGGTCAAATTTTTGTCTGGCTTCATTCGTTATGAGAACAAGGTCTCCTTCTTCAATGTGCAATTGAAAAGCATCTTTATCATGTAACTCCTTACGCTTTATTTTGGCACTTTCAAGATAATTTCTAGCTCTGTTCTGCGCGAATTGTAACCTAAAACGTATTTCTTGGTCATATGCTTCAATACTATAAAGAGGATCTACTCGATTATCACAGAATATATCCGAGCTAAGGTTAGCCCTTCTTGCAAAAACTAACTCATAAGGTGTATAATTGTGATACGTCATTGGGGTTGTATTGTAACAAAATGTAAAATATTTAGTCCACGTATCCCAGTCAGACTGACTTTCATTGATATACATTTTAATGAAATCATTTAAGACCCTATGATTCCTTTCACATCCTCCTATAGTCTGACTGTGATACGCTGTTGAAATTTTGTGTTGTATCTTGAGCAGTTCCGCAAGATTCGAGAAAACTTCATTCTTGTATTCTGTACCCATATCCGTTCTAATTTCTTTCATGGGTCCATATATAAGAATGAAATCCTCTAGGATTGCTTTCGCTACCGTAGGAGCTTCTTTATTGGTTATTGGCGATATGACTACATATTTTGACAATTCGCACTGTATAGTTACCGCATATCGATTTCCTCGCGATGTTTTAGGAAATGGTCCAACGGTATCGATGCACACTATATCGAAAGCATTCTGAGGAGTTGGTGTTATCACGAAGGGTTGATTATGCCTTTTGTTAATTTTATTAATTTGACATTTATGACATTGCCTAGTGTATTGAGCAACATCCCTCGACATTCCTTTCCAATAGTAGAACGATTTTAATTTCTTTAGCAACCGCTTTTGTCCACAATGACCACCATACATAGGATCCTTGTGATACTTTTCAACTAATTTTAGTCTTTCATCTTTATCAACAATTACTATTCGTGGTTCAAGTAAAACTATGCATATGTTTCGTAAAATGTTTTGCCCCACTCTCTTGAATTCATTTATGTTAAACCTCCATCCCATATTTATGGGATCATTCACATTCATTCTTAATGTTTTATAATCTCTTTCACCAGCCAACTGATCAAGCTTAGACAATACCTGCTCTAAAGCGAGGTTATCGCCATTAGTGATTGAAATTTTTACATGAGTACTCACTTTTCTCTTATCATATATTAACATATCAATTTCATAATTTTCGAGAGTGCTTTTTCCTATATTTTCAACCTTGAATCTTAAATAGGGCAAGTTCAATGAATCATAATTATTTATTGAATTATAAACTTTTACTTGGTTTGTTATTTGAGCCGCTTCAGCATCTTTTTCGCTTGGTGTATTGTTCGATGACTTCGACCTTGACCTAGTCACCGCAAGAATTTCAGAAGTGTTATGATTAATTTCTTTAGCGTCTGCACAAACGTTCTGCCTGCCTTTGATATATTCAATTTCAAAGTTGAACTCTTCCAAATCTAATCTCATACGTGTTAATTTAGAACTTGGGTCTTTCATCGAAAACAAATAACGGTTTATGGTCAGTTTTTATCAAAAATTTTTGTCCATACAAATAGCAACGAAAATGTTTGACAGCCCAATGAATTGCTGTGAGCTCTTTCAGAATCGTCGGTTTATGTGATTCTCCTTTAGTAAAGGCTTTGGATCCGTAAGAAATTGGAAACTCTTGTCCGCCAATAATTTGAGAAAGAACGGCTCCGCATGCTAAATTTGAGCTATCTGTGGTCAAAATGAACTGTTTGGAAAAATCTGGATATTTCAATATTTGTGGGTTGATGAGAGCTTTTTTTAGTTCAACAAAAGAATCTTGACATGATTTGGACCAGATAAATTTACTACCTTTTCTTGTTAATTGATTTAATGGTTGAGTTATTTCCGCAAAACGAGGAATAAACCTTCTATAATAATTGCAAAACGCAACAAATCTTTTAACTTCATCTGCATTAGTTGGAGTTGGATATTTGTTAATTACCTCGAACTTTGAGTCGTCCGGCAGAATGCCTTTGTCTGTAATTTTGTGGCCTAAAAAAGTTACTTCGTTCCTGAAAAAATTGCATTTTTCTGGATTCAACTTTAAATTGAATTTTCTACAAGTTTCAAAAACTTCTTTCAAGTTTTTCAAATGATGATTCTCAGAGCATCCTATTACAATGAGATCGTCCATGTAGAGGAAAGCTTTTTCTGGGGTTAGACCTGCAAAAGCGATTGTCATCATCCTTTGAAAACTATTAGGACTTACAGATAAACCAAAGGGTAGGCGTGTAAACCTATAGGAACCTGATTCCGTACTGAATGAAGTTATGTCACGGGAGTCTACGTCCAGTTCAACTTGATGAAATCCTGAATATAAATCAATAACAGAAAACCATTTTGCTCGACCTAACTGATCCAAAATGTCGTCTATACGTGGAAGAGGAAATTTATCAGCAATTAGTTTTTTATTTACGTTTCGAAAGTCTAAAACAAGCCTTGAGGATTTTTGGCCATTTGGTCCTTTTTTTGGTACTAATAAAATGGGGTTATTGTATTCTGACACTGAAGGTTCTATGATTTTGTGTTGAAGCAACTTTTGCACATGATTTTTAATGTCTTCCTTTTGTGCCATTGGTAGCCTATAATTTTTTGTGTATACTGGTTTCGGATCCGATAATTTTAATTTTTGTTTGTAAAAATTATTTACTGTCAAAATATCATCTTTCAATGCAAAAATATCTGAATAATCTTTACATAAACTAATAACTTCTGATCGAATGAAATCCGGCATTTCCTTATTTAGTTGATTCATTAGTTTTTCATGCCTATCATTATGATCAGCATTAATGTTATAGATGTTGAACTTATCTAGACTTATTACTTCTAGCTGAATGTTTTTCAAAATAACACTTTCGAAAGTAGTGTTCATGATTTTTACCAAACCTTCTCCTGGAGACACGACCGTTCGTGCAATGAAAACTCCTGGTAAAGGTTCTTTATTCAACACTAATACACTTTCCGAAATATTTTTAAGAGATGGTATTTGCCTAATTACTTCACAACGTGGTGGTATATGAATTTGGTTTTCCTCAACTCCGCTTAGAATAGGAATCACAAAGTTCTTATTAAAATATCGAAGATTCAACGTCCACCGACCATAATCTAAATTAAACTATGCATATTTTTCGGCTACTTCATTAGGAACACCCTCACTTATGAAAGCATTTTGTAATTTCTGAGCCAACTGCTCAATCTCTGCTGCATAAGTGGAAGTGTCCTTATGGTTTTGCCTTAAATTCAATAATTTGGATGTTAGAAGGTTCGAACTTTCACCTTTTAAGGCATGTTTCAACTTCCTCGCAATATCATTTAGATCATCTCCGTCAGAAATTAAATTACGCGCCTTTCCGACTAGTCTAGTTTTTACAAAAGACGCGGCTCTATCCTGGTGATCCGCGCTATTCTCCTGAAGGAGTTCTAACGAATCTAAAAAGGATCTCAAATTATCAACATTTCCGTCGAACTGATTTGGAATGATTTTGCTTGCCAAATTGAAAAATTCTGTTGTAGTCATCGCCATGATTTTTTCGTCTTCGTCTTGGGACTCTTCTTCTAACGATAATATATTTTGATTTGTTCTACACAAGACACTGTAACCTGATATTTAACACCTAAAGTTTGAAAAGAACGAATAACCTTGTCTCGGATATATCAGTTTTTATTGATTGCCTATCTGTATTATCTAAATATTGCCAAGAACTAGCTACGCTTTTTGTAAACTCGTTGAAGAGAGCTACCAAATTATCTCGAACTTCAACTCTAATTGAATTGCTCTTTGGAACATTTTTCTTTAGTATTCTTTTAGATTGTTTTTTCAATTCAGTTATTATTATTGAAAGGTTGCCTAATACAGCTTCTCTTTTTTGAGCCTGCATAAAATTTCTATCAACTGTTAATTAAAAATAAACCGCAATTGTCATCATAAATAGTCAAAACGAGCTCACCCTTTGTTCCACGCACACAACAGCACTTTAACTTCACTCACGGAATGTTTTCGTCGCTACCTCCTATCACTAGATTGCTGCCACAGACGCCCTTGATGCAGTAGCCTCTTGCCTGAACCTCCTTACCAAATTTTTTTTGTGCATTTTATATGCCTTGAAAATCAAGTTGAGCACCAACACAGCCAAAATCAAATACAACACGATTTTCATGTCCTTTGAGATGTTGTACTCACTCTCTTGTACAATGAAGTTCGAATTGATCGCTCCATTTTCTTTTACCGTCTGGGTGGTGTCCTTGGAATTTGAACTTCCCATTTTAAGTTCTTCGAATTTTTCACTTTGCCATCCCTTTATTCATCCGACTAAACACTCTACGAATATTGGTCAGAATTATTCAACACTGATGTTTTACTAGTATGGCAGGATCGCCATGTAATGGGAAACCGGTGGAAATGATGAGATGTTTAATCTTCAGCTTTCTTTAATTGAATTCCCGTATTCATAACAACAATAACAATTTATATCAATTGAGTAAGTTTGCGATTACAGCAAGTGTTGTAATAATAACTATTAATGAAAGGTGTTTGAAATCAATAACAATGATTGGTATTCAGGTAATCAGGTTGATTGCCGAAATCAGATCAATAATACAAAACATCTCTACACTATGTATCAGTTTAAGATCATGGAGAGTATGACACCATTACCGTTTTAACTATACCACCAAGGACGCTGCTGCACGACTTAAACAAATATGGAGGATTATGAGAAATGCTATAGACACCGTTATTTTCATGAGTGGATTTGTATTTATTATCATTTATTTTTTTTTTGGGTTATATAGGCATTGACATTTTTTCCATTGAATAGTGGATTACGGAAAGTGAAGTGTAAATTTGTGAACATTGGAAAGGAAGTCGAACTGTAGATTAATGAATCATTTCTTGTTCTTCATAGCAATCCTATGAGACATAATAGGCTTTAATTCTCTTATATATCCAGCATATAAACATTATATATTTGAATATGATATGAGATCAGCTGCTTGGTGCAGATTAGATAGCTTATTTCTTCACATGATGCATGTAATTTGTAGAAATAAATGAATATATCAAATCACCCGAAGTTTTTCCAGAAAAATATACATATACCTATATTAATCTACTTATTCTCGCATAACAAAGGCACAATTTTGTTAGGTACTATGGATAAATTGTCTTGGGAGTGGAATATTGTTAGGTACCTATATTAACATATTAGTGAACTGTTGATCAGGAATGCATGAAAGTGCAAAGACCTGTTCTAATTCTTTGAGAACAGTTATAAACCCAGCATGATGTAATATATTCTTCTTACTTTGTGAGCTAATATTTTGTCATCAATTTTGTAATCTGAAATTTATAAAAAGATAGCTTTTGAAAATGAGTCCATCAGTTTACATTCCTCACCGAACTCACGTGAGATGTTTTGAAATTTTCTTTTCAACAATGATTGTTAAAAACACACCAATTGAAAACACAAAATTTGAGCTCAATATTATAGCAATAGTTTATAGTCTTTTCCATAATTTGATTTGTTTTTGGTGAAGCGGACTCAATAACACTTTTTTTCATATCACATGGAAAGGTGCCCAAGATGATCCCCTTAAGCAAGAATTTACGTAATTCCTTAGTTTCTACGGGAAGTGAAAAAATGGAAACGTCTACTCCTCTTAGAAGTATCCATCTTTCTATTGTCCTACTAGAAATAATCGGTCACAAAAGTTTTTTTGAAATATTTTCGATTTTCCAAAACGTTACAAATTGTTCATCTTATACACCCTGGTGTTTAAGACGAACCCTGTGGTATGGTTAAGATGATCCCAGGGATCATCTTGACCCCATTCTCTCAAATCTGCTCCCATATTTTCAAGAATGAAGTATGTAAAGCAAATAACTGTGAAGATTATAAAATAATTTTATTGGACATAAAACATTATAAATTATCAAGTGAATAAACAACTAAAAATCAACATATAAGGTGTAATATCACAAAAATTTTAAACGAACATGTATTCTAAGTGGTGGTTTCAATGCACCACCGAAAAAAGTTAATTTGAGATCCATTACAATATTCAAAATTTTCTGAAATAACGAAATAAAGTACGAAATTTCTCTTCTTATCGATCCATACATTCTAAGCTCCATGTCCTTCATATTGTTCACGAGTTAGGGTTCTTGTTCATTATTGGAAACGGTTTTTCTCACTCCCAGATATTTCACTGCACCACGAGCTAATTTCTCAATTTCTTTAGTCCTTCGTTTCAATGAAATTAGCGACACTGAAAAATCCCTACTCGCCCTTTTAATTGCTATTCAATTTTTAATACCATCAATAGCACTTGACATTGATTCTTTGGACCATCCTCCTCGAAAGGTTTTTCTTTATTTATTTATTAATATTTATATTTACGCGGCATAATTCCTAACTGAAAAATCCTGTAAAAATTTATGGGTATACCCTTCTGACGATTATTAGACCCCAGAACAGTATGTAAAAAAATTAAGGTGTAAGATGATGCCCAGGGATCATAACCTATACGAACGTCATTGTCTTCAAGTAGAGAAAAAATCAAAAATAAGCATATAAGGAAGTAACAAATATAAAAATCATTGTTATCAACCATTCACAACAAAAGTAGCATAATCTTAATGTTAACCGAATTTCAGATTAAGCGGTCACAATTCATATTTTTCTCTTTGAATATCGACTGTTCGCTTGCACTGTACTAAAAAATTGACTGAGGAAGAAGTGTGGTAGAGGCTATGTTATGGCATAGAATTCAACCAGATGGCAATTTTCATGAGTCTGTAATCGAAAGGGATCATCTTACCCAAAGGGATCAACTCGTACACTATTCCCCTAATATATTACAAATAGATCTAATTTAAAATATATTTTTGAATGATCCATAATCGGACTTTTTATGCTTTCTTCAGATGTTTTCCTTACTTGAGGCGATACAGTAGCATAGCTGCTATATAACTGTTCTCTATTTGTGCTCTCAATGCTATATTTAGGTCACATGGATATATTTCTGCTATACAGCTGATATGTGTTGTGGTCACCTGGGATTCATTTCTCTCTATCCCTCTGGTTGAAAAGTTGTAGTTCAGGTTTCACCAATTTTGATTGGTGGATTTACGAACAGCACATGCATAAGTTGGTCTGCTGGAATAATTACTTTTGCAAAAGTATCTACCTTATCCTGCTCAATATAGAAGTCACTGCTTCCGGAAATCTTCAGCTTCATGTCTTGCAAATTCAAACGAAAAGATCCGTTCCCGCATTTTGGTTGGTAAGTCACTCGACCCGATGATATATGTATATTTTCTATGAAATATTCAATCTATTCTCTCTTGTGACCCGATTTTGTCTGTCGATCAATGAAATAACAAATTCTTTCAAGCAATAAATTTATGTCAAGGTTTGAAGAAAATTCCTCCGTATAAATTCAAGTATGCTGCTGCTCGAAAAAGTAAAATTTGAATTCATTTTCGACGGAAAGAATGATGTTTATTTTTTATAAGAATTTAATCGACGTCCACACAATATGAGATTCCAAGAGAACTGGAGGATTGATGCGCATTCCAAAGATGTATTTATCTTATAAACCATAAAGAGTAGCCTGTACAAGTCCAGCTCTTCGAAAAACTGGCTTACCGAGAAAATCAACATTTTCTCTGTGTACCAACAAAAGCTGGAGCGGCTGATTGAGGGATTATAAATAAAACATGTAGGCGGCCCTCACACATTGCAGGAGATATGCGGAACCGCAAAAAATTGATATGTGACATTATTTGTATTGTAACAATGCGTGCCTCCTTCTAAATATGCATAGAGCAAATTTATTCCGTTCACGTTTTCTAGTTAGCCGCGCATCCTTATGGATAGCACCGCCACCGCTGATGTTGCCGACCTGACGATGCCGATGTTAACAATAGCCTGGGTAGCTTGGAAGCGCCAGTTTTCATGTGCTTCTACTTTTTATCCCTTCTCGTTTGAGGACTACCTCGTCCGCTCGATATGTGATCGGACAGAGTAATACGATCCCTCTCGTCTTTTGTGGTTTCGTATTACATAAGTTTAATTGGACGTTCGAAATTATGATGCCTCCAATTTTATGGCTTATCTCACGAGGTAAACCGGAGCACCTGTACAGAATAAAAAAGTCTGGTTATCTATTTCTTCACATAAATCTCCAAAATATCAAAATATTTTCCTTGAGAAGACTATTGTTCAATATACAAGGTGTTCTATGTATTGAACTTGCCTCTAAATCTTTTTCTAGTCATGTAGCTTTCTGAATATAGGAGCTTCAGAAAATTTTTGACCGTTTCAAAAGTTGCCAATTCGTACCCACCAAATGTTCATTTGTGAGAAATCAAATACCTACCTATTTACTTCTTATATCTGAATATAGAATAGAATAAGAGTTTATTCAAGAATGTGTACACAATAAACTCTCAAATACTGTAGAGTTAATTTTAGAATATTAAGTGTGCACAGTAGGAAACAAAATATTTTTTCTTCAAATCCACCGCAAAAATTTTCCATTTTCTGTTTACGTTCACTCTCAAAAATATGTGTTCCATCGCAAATACGAGCATACAGATATAATTCAGCGTGTCGAAATCACCATAAAAATGTCCATCCTCGTGTCCATCCTTCTTCTTTGTCAAGTCCGGGTAGGAAAGTGTCAAATCTATTTTCTGATATGTCTGTCAAAATCGGAAATTCATTATTAACTTTGATTAATCAATTTGTGTATAACTGTTCTTTCATAATTCATAATCCATGTTTTTTTTAGTTTTCTTATAAAAAATCGTTTATTTTTTTAAATTAGTTATTCCTTCAGCAGATTAGCTTTGGAGCTATGTAGGAGCAGCATCTTTTTATAGATCTGGATGTTCGAAGTTTTTTCAGCAGCTCTGGTACTTTCTGGTATTTTCATTGCAAATATCTGCCTTATATCGGGAACTTTGGCCAGTTCATCTAGTGGTTTATCAGGAAAAGTCATTGTTTTACCATATATTATTTTGAGGAATGATTGGGTACAAGCTGTATCCTCCCGCTTCGCAGGACAAATTTTTTAAATTCTTCCTTCAACACCAAAAGAGAATACATATTACTTGATATTACTCAAAAAATACGTCTCCTAAAAAATGCCTGGACGAATTTCACTGCTACTCTATCTGTAGATAGATGATACATTTTTTACATCTAACATCGACCATATTTTGTTTTCGTCAAGTTGAGCATCACGCCTTACGTTCACAAAATAAGGATATAGCGAATTTAATGTAAGTAAGGAAAACTCTTTCATCTTTGACTATGCATCTTTTCATTGTGTGCCAATAGACGGAAATAATGAGTCTTATATACATCACCCTCTCGGCTTTCATCCGGACTCCGAAGCGGCACCTTCATCTGATTTCTTGTCAATATTTTCAATTATTCAACCTGCCATATTTTATGAAATATTCGTTGAAAGAATATGCTGTAGGGAGCATATTTCATCAGGACTAAATGTCCAAAAGAAAAAAAATACATACATAGTTGCATAACCAGCAAATTCATAAGCATTTGCTCCGACACTTTCGATTTAAAGACGTAAACACCTGCATTATCGCTTGCCTTACGCTGGCCATACACTTATAGGTGTACTGCAAAGGTTTAACTTTTTTGTCCGCCTGAAGAGGTAAACCTCGGCGTATATGTCACTACATCCGATGAAACTCCAAAGGTGTGTGGGCTCCAAGTCCTCAAGATATGCAAACGCTTTTTTTTTTGGTGTAGCAGGGGGAAAATCTGCGAGACAGCATACCCCTCTCCTGAGGGAGAACAAGTGTGGGGATTCTCACTCTCCTGAGCTGGAGACCCACTAAAAACCCTAAACTGCTTCTTCAAAGGTTCCGGGCATTTTGCCTATTAACCAGTTGACTCTTATGGTTTCTGGACTCTCACACGATCTTATACGGGTTGATAGTTGTATGCTGCCTATATCTTTTATAGGTTAAGCTCTTCTTTGGTTACGTTTTAAATCCTTAACTGATCTCTCGGTCTTCAGTGGTAGGTTCTTGACCTTCTAGTTTCTTCTGTTGGATCGTAGTCGACTAATCTTCGTAGTTCCTCATTTGGATGTTGTTTGGCTTTGTCGAATATCCTTTTCGCCTTTTTCTTCATAAATTCTGTAACTGGTTTCCATTCCATGTCCTTGTAGATTTGTTTGTTCCCAACAAACCAGGGTACATCCATCGCCATTCTAAGGAGTTTATTCTCAGTGGCCTGTATATGACCTATGTGCGTCTTGGCTGCGAAGCCCCATGTCGCCGATCTATATGTGAGTTGTGGTCGCGCGATAGTTTTAATCATCGTCAACTTGATGTTCTTATTCATATGACTTCTTGTGCCTATGAGTGGATGAAGTCTACTCATTTCGGCCTTTGTTTTATCAACTCCACATTTGATGTGGTTTTTCCATGTTAGTCCTCTGTCAAGCTTCACTCCTAGGTATGTTGCTTCATTTTCCCATTCAACCTCTTCTCCATCAACTACAAGGTTTTCTTCCATCCTCAATCTTCTCTTTTTCAGTAATATTGCTTGAGTCTTTCTTCCATTGATTTGGATTTTCCATTTGATGCACCATTTGAGTAATTCATCTATGGGTTCCTGCAGTCTCTGGTGTATGATCTCTGGGCGTCGATGTCTGAACGCTATTCCTGTGTCATCTGCGTACAAGGTGAGCATATTTCTAGCATTCTTCAGGAGATCATGAACGTATATTACCTAAAGTAGAGGTCCAAGTGCTGATCCTTGGGGTACTCCCACTTCCAAATCTCTGGTTTGCGAGGTTGCTCCATCTATCTTCACATAAAAGTTTCTATTCCTCAGATAGTTCCTTATAATCTTGCACAGTTTGGTCGAATATCCTGATTTTTTCATCTTGTAAATTAGGCCTTCGTGCCATACTCTATCAAAAGCTCTCTCGATATTCATCAGAACTAATCCTGTGGCCTGTTTGGTCTGCATTCCTTCGGTGACGTATTCTATGAGCCGTAGCGATTGGAGTTCAGTCGAATGTTCTCGTCGAAATCCAAATTGTTCGGGTGGAATTATCTTCAGCATTTCTGTTTCCTCATTCTGCCTTTTAGCGATAACCCTCTCGACAATTTTTCCTAGTGCTGATAGGTCTATAATTTTGAGGAAATTTCCGTTCCTTTCCAGGCTTGTTGAAAACTATCATTTCTGGAGTTTTCCATCTCTTTGGGTAGTATTCGGTCCTCATCACTCCGTTTGTTATATTCGTCAAGGATGCTATTCCTTTTCTAGGCAATTTCTTCAACATATAATTCGTTATCCTATCTTCTCCCGGAGCTTTCATGTTTTTCAATTTCATTATGATCTCTTTGATCTCTGTTGATGAAACCGGTTTTGGAATGATTTCGGTTTCCGGTGGTTCCATCATCAGTTTTTCATTTGCCTCCACTTCTTCTTCTACATCTTCATTGTCATCATAATTTCTGTAGTTTATTCTGGCTTCTCTCTCAATTGAGTCGGCAAGTGCCTCGGCGAGTGGTCGACCGAGTGGTGGGGACTGGATGTCGCAGTGAGACTCACGCCATGACATTAGAAAAGAGGGCTTCATTTTCTTTTACCAAGATAATCTGTTCATCGTCATACATATTGCCTGTTATGAATATCAATAGTGAATGCTCTTTTTTAAGAAATGAATAAATGAACTCTGTTGAACCATTGTCCACAAAAGAAAAAGGAAGTCATGAGTTCAGGTTATTCTGAAAATTAGCATGATTTTAGTGAAAATTGCAAAATCACAAGATAGAACATGTGCAGCACCTTTTTTGGCTTTTTTTGCATATGCTCTCATAAAAAAGTGTCAGTTCAACTTTTCCTTTTTTTTCGTGATATCCTGCATAATCAGACAAATTTTCGTGAAAACATTAAAGCACAAGTCTAACATAAATTTTTCCGATTATTTTCGAGAAGAAAAAACTAAACATTTATTTTAGATATTCTGGCAAATCAGAGATACTGAAAAAAGGCACAGCTCAGTATAAGCATGCAAAATCTTTCCATCTGTTCAAACTCACAGTTTTGGTATGTGCTGAGTTGGCTCATTTTAAAAATTTGGGGAAATATCTGGAGAATTGTATATGAACAAAGATAATCTTGCACAATTCAGAATTGAGCACAAAAAGTTTTTTTCAAAAATGAAAAGTGCTGGTTGTACCTACCTTCAACACCTTGCATGCACCGCAGTTCAGACCAATAGACAACCATCAATATAATCATTAAGAAACTGCAAATTAAGTTCAATTAATTCCTCTCACATGTACCAGCATTCGCGCGAGATTCATTCCGAGACATCGATTTTTCGTAAGTTGTCAGGTGTTTCGAAAGCGAACCATCGTACGTTTAACAATTTTATGTTTCATATATCAACAGGTTGTGCGAAATCAACTTCCTGAAAATGGCTGTAATAAACTCTTCTTTTCCTATATAGAGGCAACGTCTAATTTGCGAAAAAAAAAACTGCTGAAAAAGTTATAGGCCACCATGCTAGTCAATTAGTGGAGTTCGCCCAATAATTACCAATTAATGCAAATAAAACTAATGATTGCTCCTGACACCATGTATCCGCAATGAACAGCATACGAGTCTTCGGACTCAACAACATAGATGCTATTGCCACCTCGAAGTGTTACATCGCTGTAGAGATAAGATGAAATATGTAGATATGGTAAGGTAAGGATGTTCACTGATGGTGGAAATGAAAAAGGTATTTCATTTTATGGAATCTTTCACAAATAAATTGAGGTTCAATTTGAATAAAAACTCCTCTGATTCTCTCGTATATTCATCATTTTCATTTCCAACGTATTCTTCACATGTTCTTGAATCGAAAGTCATCTCGAGTTAGCTCACCATTACTTTATCATTCTCTTAATCGCCATAAAGACATGCGCACATTATAATGAAGTTTTATTTCTTGAGCAAAAAGCACCCTCATTTTAAGATGATCTGTTCATTTTCTAAATCAGTTAATCCTGAGGGATTAGCCTTGGAGCTATGTATTCCGAAGTTTTATTCAGCAGCTCTAGTAAAATATTGTTGGTCCTTCTTGAAAATATGAATTTTTCCCTCAGATATAATCTTGATAATTTTCATGGCAAATATCTGCCTTATATGGTTTGGCCAGTTCATAGGGTTTTATACTAGCAAAGGTAATTGTTTTACCATGTATTATTTTAAGGAATTAGGTACCTAGTACATCCAGTATTTTTTTGTTACTGTCGAGTACTCCACCCGAACTAATGGGCAAGTTTCCCAAAACTCCAAAATCGAATATAAGATTATTTATGGAAACCCTTTTCCATTAGTTATCCAACACGTAAAAGATTCGCTTCAAAATTCAGATTTTTCAGAAATACGGCCTTCGAAACTTAGGAAACATTCGAATATTTAAAAGATTGTGATGTAGAATGCCTTTACTAAAGTCTAGCAATTTTTGTTAATTCAACAACAGTGGAACCTATTAAGAAGATATCGAATTCTATATCCACATATTACAAAAAATTGTTTCTGTAATCTAGATATAGAATTCTATATCCACAGATTACAAAAAATTGTTTCTGTAATCTGTCCTCCTCAAAAACAGAGTTCCAGAAGTGCATCTCGGAGGAAAGTGAGCGATCAGATTTTCAGGTTACTTTGCTCTAATCGTAATAAAGGAACGGTATTGACGTATAACAGATTGAAAAGATGCGATTCTGGAACGAACCAAAAACCGATGACATTTTATGTCATTGTTTGTTTTTTTTTTTTCAAATGTAATCACCAAACTTGATATTTATTGAGTGTATGGTGATCAGAAAACTTTTATGACCATTATTGTCTTGATGGGCATTGCCGAATTGTGAAAATGACGTAGAATGATCATAAGAATTTTCGTGAAGTGAATGCAAACAAAATGCAATATGTTAAAATTCGAAAAAATTTATTTCGACATATTTGAGTTATAAGGATTTCAATGACAAATAATAATAATAAGAATAAGTTTATTCGCATAAATATACACAACAGCAACATCACAACCGCAGAATAAACATTTTGAAATTTAGTAAAATAGCCACCATACGATAACTGGGGTTGCACGATTCTTTAAAATATTGAGGTGTTCAGTGCTATTTATTTATGTTATTTTTGACATAATAACATACGAAGACATGCTCACATTATAATGAAGTTTTATAGTTTGAAGAAAAATATTTGGCAACAAAATCCTGAAACAAGTCAATTTTTCAGATATCGATTGAAATTTATTCTGGGAGGATTTTGCATCTCTTCATAAACTTTTTAGGGTTTTCACTTCCAATCTCTGAAACAAAATCAATTTTTGTTTCACTTTTACCAAATTTTTATGCATTTTTGAAGGATTTTTGTTGCACCCTGTGCCATCCCCATCAACCCTTTGAAATTTTTGAATAGGGAAAGTATGTCATGTAGTACTTTTTTGTCAAAGTCTTTGTATGTTCTTTACAGGCGTGCAGAAAATGTTAAAGAAATTTTATTTTTTAATTAGTTAGTTCAAAAAGGTTTTCAGTTTGTGCACTTTTTCATGGCTCATTTTCTTTGAGACGATAGTACCTGATAAAATTTGTCACTTGTCACCGAATAAAAGTCGACAATTACAGTTTTGTAATTGCACAACTGCACATGCACAACTTTCAACCCCCACGAACCTTTTAATGGAGAAAAAAAATTGAAATTGGAAATTTATTTCGGCGTTATCAGAAATCTTTCTTTGAATTGAAACATTTTATCGAAAATTTCAGTAGAAACGTATTAATAACATACCTACCTACTCTTAAGATCATAACTGAAGCGCAGTGTTTCACACATTTTAATTTTTCACTTGACGGGGTTGAAATTTGTGCATGAACAAAACTGTGATTGTCGACTTTCATTCGGTGACAAATATTATCAGGAACCATCGTCTCAAAGTAAATGAGCCATGACAAAGTGCACATACTGAAAACTTCTTTGAACTAACATATTTAAAAAAAAATTTCTTCAAAATTTCTGGACGCCTGTAGAGAAGATACAAAGACCTTGCCAAAAAAGTACCACATGACCCACTTTCCCTATCAAAATAATTTAGAGGGTTGATGGGAATGGCAAAAAACCTTCAAAAATGCATAAAAATTTGGTAAAAGTGAAACAAAAATTGACCTGTTTCAGGATTTTGTTGCCAAATATTTTTCTTCTGAGAAAATGAATTTGTTCCATAATTTTGACGCGCACTGAATAAGTATGTTTTCTATTATATGATAGATATATGGTTTTTATATACATATAAAGATACGAGCTTCATAACTGACCCCGGAATTGATGTAGTAGAGCAACAGCAGAGACTGTCTCTGGCAACAGTAATCGATCAAGTAGCAAAACTGAAATAACCTCGTCCGTGTACTCAAATTCCATCGAATTCATTCTGAATCCCCACTGCGAAATTCAGAACCTACTCTCACTTTATTCACTTTCTACTCGGATTGATCCATTGGTTGTTATTATCTTTATGAAGAACGCCATTGGATGACCTATATTCAGGCATTATTTAACTTCGATTTATTACCACATTACCTACGTCCATACCAATGAACCAACAACAATCCATCCAATGCAAATACATTCTCGCTTTACACAGCTATTGGATCTTTGATATCTACGCGTCTCCTTCGAGATACAAGGCAAAACCACAGTTGTCTATACTCTATCTATACTGTAGAGACAACTGTGGCACGACCAGGTTAGATTCACTCAGTAACTTAGAAAATTTTAGGGTGAAAAGTAATAAATATTGATATGCCAGCAATGTCAACATTTCGGTTGTTTACCTTCACCCACCTGAAGTTGTTATTGTGATAGCAAAACACGTGTCGTATTAAAGAACTCATGCTAGGTAAAATCATATAATTCTGGCTTTAGTCCAATACACTTAACATTTAAGAAAAAAACATTTATACTTTTATGTCTCCTCTACACTACTCGCGAAGTTGAATGAATACGATAGTGTATAGAGGCACTTCGGTTTACCTCATCAAACTTTACTTCTACTTACTCCCGGACTTCGCCAAACTTTCCGAAGTACTTCGCCGAGGAACTTCGCGAGTAGTGTAGAGGAGTCATTACACTTTTTGAAGCATGAGGAAGGAAACCACTAAAGAAATAATGATATCCACTATGGCCCAGTTATACAAGAGTTTAAGTTTGATACCAGCCCAACTTTGACAATTCCGTACAATTTTGACAGGTTGAACTGGGTTCAATGTTGACCTTGGCTCGAATTTGACAATGGGCCTATATCTCCCCTTATCTTCAACATTCGACAGAATTTTTTTTTCCTTACACTTGTAAAGAATCAAATCCTTGCTGAAGCAAATAAATTGTTGACATTTTTATGAAGTAACTCCACAATGAAAGCTATCTGAATAGCACAGTTGACGAACGATTCAAGCAACATAAATTCTCAAAAACCGCGCCTCGGACCCTATCAATATATCACAGAAGTGAAATCAAAATAAGTCATGAATACGGGCACTGTTGTCCGCGGTGAAAACGACCAAAAGGAGTTGGAAAGTTATAACACATCCGATGTACAGGCCGTATAAAATAACTTTCATCAATCATTGCCAAATAATTATTTATGAAACTGCGATTCGGCGAACATTTTCTGATGTATCGGCCTGCGATTTAATCATAATGAATCACTTATTTTTCAATGGCCGATTGACAGTTCAATACGTTTTTATTTGGATTTCGAGACAAGGCATAATATGCGGATTGAAAATGGAAATTTTACGATTTTTTGATGTGTAATCTCTCAGCATGTCTGCGTCAACACAATTCAACAGTTTCTCGAAGAGTCTGATAACCATAAAGGCAGTGATGGAAGAATATTGTATGAATCCTATCCGCTTCATATCTCTTGGTGTATCTTGTTAAACCAACGTGAAGAGAAATACTAACTCCTGCACTAAATGCTCTTCCTCTGCTTCATGAATGGGAGTGCCATTTCGGAAGAATCGAGATGCAATAGATGCTATTATAAGAATGGTAAAACCCCTACCGAAACAGTTTTAATTCGCACTGAGTTTAATCTGTTTATACAGAAGTTTATTCAGTTCAATAGTATTTTCTTATATGGTGGAGTAACACAACCGGTGTAGAGACGAAGACATAAGTTTTTATTTGAAATATATACAGGGTGTCCGCGCCATGGGGCAATGGTCGTTTACTCTAATTCTATTGACTTCACAAAAAAAAGTTTCAAATAAAACTTTTGTCTTTATGAGTAAGGCATCTCCTAAAGTTATTTGGAACTATAGAAAGTGTTTTGTTTCTTCTGCACAGCTTTCAATTTCGTTATTTTAAATGGCACACCTTATATAATTTAACATTTTTGAATTCCTTGTTAAATTTTAATATGAGTTTGATAACATAACTATGTCTGAATTCTCAACGGTTTTTGAGAAATTTGACTTTTTATTAATATTTTGACAGTTTGAGGTACTTACATTAAAGGACTATAGCTCCGTCCCTATTCTATGTAATTAATTCCAATTTGGACTGTGTCTAGTCAATAAATGATACACTGAATATTTTACACATTTGGATGACACATTTCCGAGCTCTTTTTCAGAGAAACAAAGAATGGTGAAAACCGCAGCCTCCATGGATCCTTCGTTTTTGAGTTATTATCGAAAAATGTGATTTTGACGATTTTGAAAAGTTCTCACAACTTTTTTGTCTTTGAATTTACGGATCTGAACCTTGAACCTTCTACAGGCACTTTTATACGTAGAATCTACTGACAAACGATTTTTTTCCTGTTCAAAAATTGTAATTTCATTTCGAATTATTATGGAAACTTTTGTTTTTTAAATGGAATCTTTTATTTAATTTATTATTTTTGAATTGAAAAAAAATCTTTTGTCTGTAGATTCTTTATATGAAAGTGACTAAGGAGCTTCAATTTTCAGATCTGTAATTTCAAGACGAAAAGTTATGAGAACTTCTCAAAATCGTCAAAATCTGATTTTTTGTTAATAACGAAGAATCGTAGGAGGCTACGTTTTTCACCTACGTTTGATTCTCTGAAAGAGAGCTCGAAAATGTGTCATCCTTTTTCTTCTAGCTAAGAACTATAAGTAGTTCTCGAGATCCCCTCTGTAGACAACGACTTTTGTCCACCCTCTGTAGATACTGACCTAGGGTAGACAATTAGAACATATTCATTCAGAAATTCGATTCGTTCAATAATATTCACTTAACACTTCGAATGATATTTCACACCGAATAAAACACTGAACATGAATTTTCAAGCTTAATCATTAATAGAAGTGCAAAACCTTCAAAATGATGGACATAAACATAATTTATTCATGCCAATAATAATCCAGTCACATTAATATAAATAGGGAATGACAGATAATAAGCTGATAGTCGTTTACACCGTCGTGTCCACCGAAATTGTTAAAATCCAAAAATTGGAATATCAAGCCATCATCAAGTACCTGTACTTGAAAGGGTTAAGAGGTAAGCAGATTTACGAAGATATGCTTAATACCCTTGGTGATCAATGTCCTTCGTATGCGACCGTGAAAAATTGAACTGCAAGCTTCACAAGAGTTGAATTTTCCATTGAAGATGATGACCGATCGGAAAGGCCAGTTTCTGTGTCAGTCCCCGAAAATATCGTTCATGACATGATTTTATCAGACCGTCGAATTGGGCTAAAAAGGATAACGGAAGCACTGAATATTTCATACGAACGCGTTCATTATATATTATAGTTCACGTCAATTTGGACATGAGAAAAATTGTTGCAAAATGGATCCCCAAAGTTTTAAATGTTGACCAAAAGCGTGCAAGGGTAGAATCATCGCGTTCGATCTGTGCTAGATTTGAGAACGATGTAGACGTCTTAAATCGAACTGTTACTATGGATGAGACTTGGGTATATTTCCACGATCCAGAAACAAAGCAGCAATCGATGGAATGGGGACACTCTGATTCTCCAAGACCTAAGAAGTTTCATGTCAACAAATCTGCTAGAAAAGTTCTTGCTTCAGTTTTTTTGGATTACCCTGGAGTAATCATGATTGATTTTTTGGATAAGGGTAGAACAAAATCGGAGATTACTATTCAACATTACTGACCGCTCTCGGGAAAAAATTAAGGAGAAAAGACGCGGAAAGCTATCCATAGGTGTTTTGTTTTTGCAGGACAATGTCCCTGCACACATATCTCATGTTGCCATGTAAAAAATTCGTGAATTACTAGAACACCCCCCTTATTACCAGATTTGGCTCCATCCGACTATCATGTCTTTCCTCAACTGAAAAAAAGTTTAAAAGGTCGTAAATTATCTTCCAACGAGGAGGTAATAAAAGCTGTGAAGGTCTGGTTTGCAGAGCAAGAAAAAACATTTATTTTGAAAGGTCTTGAGACGTTACAGGTTCTCTGTAATAAATAAATTCAATTAAGAGGAGAATATGTTGAGTAATAAAATATTTTGACATTGAAATTTCGTTTGGTTCTATAGTAGACTAAGAATTTTTCAATACATCCTCGTACATCGTAATTGATTCGTGAAGCAGAAAGCTGTTTTGTACAATTCATAAATAGCATTAGAAAAGATCATCCACGTGATAGAAATCCGCTGCTGGATTTTCCGAATTGTTAAATATGGCAATCGTGAAAACCCAATTGGATCTTTACATAATTACCACACACTATCTTGCTCCCACCTCAGTTAAATCCCCCCATAATAACTCAAATGAAACGCACATTGTTACTGCGGCGTTTTGATCCTCCAGAACAGGTGGGGTCCAGCATAACTTGATACCTCTTACGTACAGCCTCCCAGCTCAACCGATATAGTAATCAACCGACTTTCACGGCGTGTGTTACGCAGACACCATCGCAGTCTGCGTGCGCGAAAGAAGTCCGAGAACAACATGATATTTCCAAAATTTCCCTCCAAGCTCCATAATTTGAAGTCTTAAAATGGATTCGCTTCTTCAAGAGTACAGTGATATGTCGCAAAATTCATCTGGTGAATATTCCAAAGAATGTTACACAGACTCAAACAACAACGAAAGCGGAAATTTTCCGGGAGAAACCTCCAAAGCTGATAAGTATTCTCTGAGACCCAGAACGTCACGTAGATGCCCAGAAGTGAGGGAAGACTTTGAAGGCAGCAAAAAGTCCAAGAAGTCTGTTAAGCAAAAATCGGCACCCCTAAGCAAGTACAGAAGGAAAACAGCAAACGCTAGGGAACGAAATAGGATGAGGGAGATAAATCAAGCCTTCGAAACATTGCGGTCGATTATACCCCATGGACAAGTTCAAGAAACCAGTGCAGCTAATGAAAAACTGACAAAAATTACAACTTTGCGATTAGCTATGCGTTACATCAGCGCGCTTAGTTCTGCTTTGAATTGTGGTGACAAGGATGTTAATCTAGACTTCGATTTCGAAAGTTACAATGATTTGGATTTCCTACTGGAATCCGATGGTGAATCTTTGTCTCTCTCGGAGCATTCCTTGGTGACTTCTCCCGATTTCCAGGATTCAACATTGTGTTCTTTCGACCTCGGTGGTTCTTTTCCTTCCTTACTCCATTCGGAGTTCGCAGACCACTCTTTGGTGCCTCCTAGTCTCCAGGACTTTTTTTTCACGTGATGGCTTTTCTGAGAAGAAGTGATAAGTATATAATTATTAAAATTTTCAAACTTTGTATAATTCAATTCGAAAAAAAATTTCCTGGATCTAATCTCAATCGACATTTTCAAAATAAATCTCAATCTGATAGTGAAAAAAATACTTTTGAAATTCTGCTTGCATTTGAAATATTCCTCATCTTGGTTGCCTTAAATAAAAATATAATTATGATAATTTTCATGACAGTCAGAATTATGAAGTTTTTATTATTTTGAAAATGATTATATAACATCACACGAGTGAAAATAACTGGATATTACATGTTGAATGGCATGGACACAACTAAGAGTATAATTGAATGAAATTTGAAATAATTTTTATCTGCAATTTATTCTCATGGAAGGGGAAATATAAAGGAATTGGGAGCAATATTACCTTTGCACATCATTTGTGTACCTACACTGTGAGGTTAAACTAGTTGTGCCTTTATTTCGATGAGATAAAGATTTATTGAATTTATATTAAGAGAGAACCCAATTTCCTGAATGCAATAAAAAGTGTAAATAAATATGTACATAGTCAATTTTTTTCTCGTAAATATATTGTTGTGTTTGAAATATTGTTGTACAATTGATAAATAATTTGATTTCAATCACTGCTTTTTATTTTCCCCAATTTAATATTGCATTGCAAGTAATATTTCAGAAAAACCTAGATGAATCTACCTTTGAAAACATTCAAACAGGACTACTCTTATTTTATGTAGCGACTTTTTGACATAAACATACATTTGAAAAAAAGATTACCGAGTTGAAGGAAATCTCTGTTTTTCAATTCCAACTTTTTCGAACAGATTAACTGTCGACGTAACAATATACAGTAGAAATAACCCCATTATCCGAACCCCTGTTATACGGATTTCCGTTTATCCGGACGTCCCCGAAATGAAAATCACGAAATATTTCAACCCAGAATGAAATTACGAATTATTATTTAATATTTAAGAAAAATCCATTCAATTAAGTTATTTTTTAATGAATATTCATTTATATTGCTGTGTTTTAGCATTATCATTCATCATTCATCATTATATAATGTTTGCAATAATATATACTTCAATCCCTCTTCTTCGATTATCCGGATTTTCGATTATCCGAATGCCTAACGACAAAAACTAGTCCGGATAATGTTTCTACTACCTACTTCTGGAAACTATTATCTAATCATCATCAATATTTCACTTTTTGGTTTGGAACGAGTTGGGTGATCCAAGAAACATTTCATACGAACCTCATCAAATTGAAATGTTACATAAAAGCATGAAAAATCTTTCATAACCCGAGTGTGACAGCCTTTTTCTAGCTTTTCTAATTGAGGGGTTCATAGCTGAAGTGAACCAAGTCCACGCAGCCTAGTTTTGAGATAAATGGCTTAGAAGTTGTTTATCACCAATTAATTCAAAAGTAACTTCTTTAGAATTTAAATGGTTAGAATGTAAGCATATGCTTACAAAAGAATCATAATAAATAAATCAAAAATCACATTTGAATTAATTGGTGATAAACAACTTCTAAGCCATTTATCTCAAAACTAGGCTGCATGGACTTGGTTCACTTCAGCTATGAACCCTTCAATTATCACCAACACTTTTGTTCGATATTTTATGCTACTCGTTTTTATTGATACATAAAATATAAAGGTCGGATGATCTTGATGATATCCTATAATCTTGTGATTTACAGATTATTTTATCAACAATCATATTTCAATGTTCACATGGAGAGGTGAGTGAGCATGTTCATGCATAGAACAACTTTTATTTTCATTTCTTAATATTCCGCCATATACTTGTAGCAAACTCCCAATATGAAGGAATATTTCTCTGTTCTCTACGCGGGTGATTTCAATAGCCGAACAAGCGAGAAACTAAAACGGGTGTGGGTATTATAGTTAAATCAGCGAAACATCCGTTAGAATCTTGTATGAGTTCAACTTCTTCATATTGCTATGAATTAGGTATCTCACTCAGAACATAAAATAACAGAAAGTAGCTTTTTCGAATAAATAATTTAATGAGGATTGTGCGACGGAAACGGCCTTAGATATGATCTTCCAAATTTTTGTTTGAAAACTGCCAGATTCACTTTTATTGCCCGATCAACGATTTGACAGTCACTCGATTTCGAAAACGAAATCACTGAAACCTTTATCCAAATTTCTAAAGTAGCAATTGAGGATCATTGAATGGACATTTATAGATCAGAATTTGTTATAAGAATGCTCCGATCAAAAACAAATTGACGTTTATCCTCTAATCAAGCGTTGATCTCCCGATCAAGCTTTAAGAAACAGGGGATTAGAAGTCAAATGAACAAAGTGATGTCTCAACTAATTTTGGCAATTTGGAGACTTGAAAAATGCTGGGAATTACTGTTTTGGATGTTTTATCGGGAATACTTGGTATTAATTGCAGGAAAGTCAGTGTTATATACAGGGTTAGAACTATTTATAGAGGTTGACTAAGTATAGAAATATCGAAAACCGTTAAAAATAAAAGGAGGCTTAAATAACAAAAAAGTAGTGCACCAGTAGATATAATCGCTATATTGGATTATGACTACATACCGAATTTCGTGTAGTTATCTCCAAAAACAAATGAGTTATGAAGAAAAAATTATAATCTTGATTTTCAGTTTTTTCAAGATATCTCAGGAACCATCAGAGTTATTTGGGAACTGTTTACATCCACCCACTCATCCTTGAATAACGCAACTTTTTCGTAATTTAAGCTACCCTGTATTTCTAACGGTTTGCGATATCCTTGTGGTCCCCTCTAAATAGTTCTAACCCTGTATATACCTACATATATATCTTCTGAGTATTACTTCATAATATTGCAATATCGGAAAAATGGTTATAATGTGCAGCTTGTGGCTATTCTTTTACACCAAAAAATAAAAATTCTAGTGTTACATTTGACAGGTAGGTGTTTTTTAAGCTGAATATTCGTTATATGTTAATTATAAATTGCTGAATTTTATGACATTTCAATGTTATCCTATATCAATAGCGCTCCATAGGCGTAGGTGATGTTAGGTCATATACCTAATAATACCATTAACTCTATGTGTGATTATCATTAGGTAGTTTTATTTCAATTCGGACATATTGAATTGTATTGACATTATATTGCGAAAAGACATGCCTTACGGTATGCAGAGATTCTAAATCAATTTGAAAATATGTCAGTATTCTAGTTCTAGCTTACCTGAAGATGAAAGCAAGAGGCAGGAATGTTTTTTGAATAATATCATTTGCATACCTGCAGTTTCGATCGAACATCCAGGGTGATAGTGAGACTCTTCTTTACTGGTTTTATAACAATTATAGTCTACCATCTGAAATATGTAAGAAAACAATAAATGACGTGCTCACTTGAAGAAGAACTAAATTGTGTTAATAGATTTTGTGAAATTTTATTTTTAGCTGAGGACATTGAATTGAGAAGTCATAAGTCCCATGGTGGAAAATGAATCCACAACGACCACAACCCATTATGTATTGTCTATGCCCTAGACTATCTGCTGACGGCAGTTTTCCTCTACTAATCCAGAAATATCTCTGTTTGATAAAGAAGACTCACCGTTTCTCAATGAAAGGAACAAAAAAGGCTCACAAAATATTGTTTATCAGCAAAATTATTTAAAGGCCAATAAATGTCCATTTAAGACTGCATTTACTCTTTTCCTTCTTGTTTATAATTTTTCGAGAATGTTTGTAAGACATTTCATGACTTTATTATCTCTTCTTCAAAGTATCAAACAAAGAAACACATAGATCTATAATATACAATAAAGATAATAACAGAGAATGTAACATCGTAACTTTTTTTCTTCGTTTTTCTTTCCTTCGTTTCATTCTACATACCTCGGCAGTGGCAGACTCGTCAACATTCCATTCGAAATTCTGCGAACTATTCATAATTCATTGAAAAAATTTTAGCAACTTAAGAAAACGACTATGGTGTTACATTCATCAAGCCTGCAGTTACGTGTGTCACCTCTATAATATCAGTCTGAGTGCGCTATTCAATATCAAAGTTTATTTAGAAGCTAAGACCTCAGCCATTATTTTTTATATAAATATCTTACAGACTGGTAGATGATGCAGTTTTCATATACTCTAGTGAGTTAGTGAGTATATACCCTGAATATATAATTTTATGAAAATATAGGTAAATGAAATTTCAAAAATTAAATTAAATATTGATGGATGATAATCAAATAATAAGGTAGTGTGGCGGCGTAGTTGTACCCATGGCAGAGGAATACTACATCTCACCATGATGGTACCAAGGGTAGCCAAACGATGGCATCACTGCGCACGACGGTTGCGATCACAGGGTAGATTATACGTCTATTGCGGTGCAGCATACGCCAAACGATGGCGCCACCGGCGACGCAACACTCTATACCCTCGACGTAACCGGCGTGTATAGCAGGCACAAACTACGCTGCTTCGGCGATTGTCGTAGGTAGCTGCTAGGGTTCATTAACCTACCTGATGAGTCCGACCCTAGCAGTGGGACGAAACAATCACCCCAAGAGCACGCCATTCTTCAAATGGCGTGAACTCACCCCAGCACATACCGCCAAAGTGGTGACCCCGACGTGATGAGGGAGGGCCGTCTTAACGACGTATCCCAGAAGGCCAGACCGGTTAAGACAATAGCTCGCTCACAATGCACGCTCCCATCTCTGGTATTTCTGACGCTACTCTAGACGCCCTTTCCCATCTTCGTAAACGGCGGTACCCTGCCTACCGTATCGCATCGCTTCCCCAGTCAGCGCCGCTGGTGGGGGAGTGTTGTGGCGGCGTAGTTGTACCCATGGTAGAGGAATACTTCATCTCACCATGATGGTACCAAGGGTAGCCAAACGATGGCATCACTGCGCACGACGGTTACGATCACAGGGTAGATTATACGTCTATTGCGGTGCAGCATACGCCAAACGATGGCGCCACCGGCGACGCATACCCTCGACGTAACCGGCGTGTATAGCAGGCACAAACTACGCTGCTTCGGCGATTGTCGTAGGTAGCTGCTAGGGTTCATTAACCTACCTGATGAGTCCGACCCTAGCAGTGGGACGAAACAATCACCCCAAGAGCACGCCATTCTTCAAATGGCGTGAACTCACCCTAGCACATACCGCCAAAGTAGTACTGATCAAAGTCTAGTTACCCAAATTTGAACATTGCGAGTATCTACTGCTGGTTTCATCAAGAAGGAAGAAGAGTTCATACAGAAATACGGGCTCATTTCAAAATCCATATTTTCAAATCAAGGAAACTAGATGCTTCATAAAAAACTTTTGATAGAGAACTCTATCATCACTAACCAGAAAATTGTGGAGATTATCTAAAACACGGAATTCTTCAAATCAATCTTATGACTCGAAAACTACTGAGAGAAAACTTTTGTAGATGCCTTATTATTCTTGAATTGGGTTTTATTGCCCAATATCTGAAATACAGAAAATATTATTGAAAATTGTTTACGCGTAAACAAGATGATTCTGAAAAAGTGTCAAAATTTGAGAACATTCAAATAATTAAATTTATGACGAAAACCCTGATGAAAGTGAAGAGGTATGGTTTCCTCCAAGGATGGCTCTCAAAAAAAGGTTTTGATCTATTATCTTCAATACCTAAGGGCTTAGAGAATAAAAATTTGAAAAGTAGTATATTTTCACCAGTTATTTGATAATAAAATCGGGTGCCTACTTATTATTAGACACACGAGGCTATTGCCTTAATTTTTTCACATCAAATATTTACTTCTTCGAGATGAAATCATCAAATTTCGTTTATACGAAAAGGATGCATCATTTTTCAGTAATGTCAATTTTGCATGTAGGTAGGTATATTCATCATCACTTCAATGAAATCAAAGTTATTGAATTACCCATATATTCAGTCAAATAAAGCTGAAAGACTTTGGTATTTGAAAATTTATGTTAACATGAATGGTATTTTTACAGCTAGAACTAATAGCAGAAAATAGCCAGATGATACATCGTATCTTTATTAGGAATCAGGTAAAAGTTTTCTTGAGGTTTTCGTCATTTTTTCACTTGCTGTTTGGTCTCAATTTCATAATCGCAATGTTTAAGTAATTCTTCGAAGCATTTTTTAAACAATGTTGTCTTACATATAAAATTTAAATAACGTAAATGAACGTAACATCCGGAGTATATGTATATCACACCTCAAACTGAAATATTCAGAATTAATTTCTTGCTAGGTTCTTATTCGAAAAAATTCATATTATACTAACCTTTTTGAAAAATACAGAAGGGTATCTATAAAGTGCGATACTTTAACTAATATTAAATTCAGAAAATCATTTTTTTTTTTTAAATATGCTCAAATATGTCTATCTCAAATTTGGGACACTCGGTTTAACTTTTTTTTACATCACAAACAGGGAATTCATGGAGATTCCATCACTTTTGGCCAGATTTGTTAAAAAGGGAGGTGGAACTTGGTCATTTCCATATAAAGTGAGTCTACGTTCATGTAAAATTGTAGACACCCTGATGAAGTAGTCTTCGAAACTCACTTCTTTCCATATGACATATTTGTGAAGCGAAAATTTTTTCAAATCCTTTATGCATGTTTTCGCATTTCTGTTCATTGAAGTACCTATAAAGATTGTTCAGCGTTGATAATTAGATGTGCACCATTTTTCATTGGCCAAGAAAGTCAAAGTACGATACGTTTCCACAACGGTTTCAATTAACGTGCCAAATAACCGATCTGTCAACGAGAACGCGCTCAGCGAGACGTTTATGACATCGTTTATGAAAAATGTGTCAGCCGCAAACGAGAGGAGACTTAGGACAGGCTTGTTTTCGCAAGTCTGAAAAATCCGCTCGTATCTTAATTACATCAATATAATATATATTGGCACTTACCCGCTTGTGGATCAAAATTCTCCGTTTATTACAACCAGTTTGCGTAATTCGTTGCGGTTGACCCGGACATTTCGATCGATAAAGGCGAAAAAATTAATGGCACTTGCCCCTTATCTAAATTATCGCACTGAGATCGATCTATCGTATTGACCGTCTCGAATCGAGAGCTTTTATGACATCTGATTTTTCACCACACTCAACTGGATCCAATTATTTAACTCATCGATTTTATTACACCATACGTACGAAAATATGGAATGGTCCCTGTTGGCGTTTTACCGTATTTAATATACGTAGAGCTAGTGTGGACTGTATTTTTAGAGATGTTGCGAAAGCAGACACAAGTACAGATTTCAAATCAGTAAGAGACTGAACATAAAATGTCTTACCGACAGCCAATGATGTTGGGGGCTTCCTTGAACTTGCAGGCCGGGAGGGATCCCTCAAATATGACCAGTCACTTTCCATACACTGGACACTGGACAAATTCTGAATGCTTCAATTGAAGCTAACTAACTCTAAGGCACTGTCTCTATCAGTTACTAACAATTTGTTCAGATGAATGCGGTTTTCACACAAGTTAAACGAAAAATATCGAATAAGCGAAATCACTGTCTGATTTATCAAAAATGCGGAGATTGTAATAACTATCGAAATGCACTGGTGCAGTTTCTTAAGACAACTGTTCTTTTTACAGTTTAACACCACAAAAAGGGGTTTCATTACATATGGATGCGTGTTTTTCCAAAATGAGACATTTATAGTTCAGCAACTCACATTGCGAAAAACTGCATTGTGGGTTGCGGACACAACATCCTCCGCGCGCGAGAAAAAATGACAAAAAAATTTGAAACAAGTGAAAAACAATAATAGGTTAGCGACAAAACAGAAACAAAAATGAATGCAAGCATCATAAATGACACTCATATATCCCTCTAAGATGGTAAGGGACATAATTTTACTAAAGGTCTGTCGAATACACCTTTAGACGTCTTAACAGACGCGACTCGTGGTACATCATCGGTACCTGGATAAAATGCAATAATTCGACCTATAGACCAACGGCAAGGAGGGTTATTGTCGTCTTTAATCAATACTAGTGTTCCCAAATTCGGGGGAGCAGTAAAAGTCAACCACTTTGAACGCTGTTGCAGCGTATGAAGGTATTCTTTGGACCACCGAGTCCAAAAGCTTTGATGCAACTTTTGTAGCAACTGCCAACGACTTAGACGGTTGCTTGATAAATCGGTTAGATCGGGTACAGGCAAACCGGAGAGAGGCTCCAGAGTGAGAAAATGTCCTGGCGTTAACGCATTCACATCTTCAGGATCAGATGAGAGCGGACTTAGAGGGCGAGAGTTCAGAATGGACTCTATCAAACATAAGAGCGTGGAAAATTCCTCGTAGGAGAGGAGTTGTTCGCCCAATACCCGTTTCAGATGGGTCTTAACAGATTTCACACCGGCTTCCCATAGTCCGCCCATATGGGGAGCAGAAGGTGGATTGAAATGCCACTCTATTTGTTCGCGAGAGGCAGCGTCACGCATAAAAGAATTTATTTCGCGATAAGCACCTACAAAATTTGTACCACAATCGCTGTATATATGGTTACAACGACCACGTCTCGAGATAAAACGCTGTAGAGCGGCCAAAAATATTTCAGACGACAAATCTGAGGCGAGTTCTAAATGCACAGCCTTGGTGCTACAGCATATAAACAAACATATATATGCTTTAGTAGTTCTTATTCCACGGTGTCTACTCATGGAGACGGAGAATGGGCCAGCGTAGTCAACGCCTACATGAGAGAATGCTTTCAACTGTGAAATTCTAAACCAAGGAAGATCTGCCATCGGTGGCTGAAACGTGCGAGGATTGGATCGAAAGCAACGTGTACACTTCGATATACAAGAGGAAATAGCTCTTTTCGACGACATTATCCAAAAGCGTTGAACCAATATAAAATTTAGCGTTCTTCGACCAGCGTGAAGATATTTCTCATGATAGTAACGAATGATTAAATTAGTCAGAGGACTTTTACAGGGTAAGAGTAATGGATGCTTCGCTTCATAGTTTAGTGAGGAATGCCCTAGCCTACCTCCAACCCTTAAAGCTCCAAAATCATCGATAAAAACATTGAGGCGGCGAAGAGATTTCGAAAAAATCTTTGATCGAAACTCCTTGAAAAACTCTACACTTTGTGTGCTTTTCACCAATTTCAAAAGGGCGTCATTCAGTTCCGATGAGGACAACCAACCAAGTCTTCGTTGTGACTTGGGATGGCTCAAATTATGCTTAAAACGCAAAATGAAACCAACTATGCGGATCAATTTAGAAAGCGATGAGTAATTTTCGGTGAGAATATAAAATTCATCTTTAGGCGGTTGTGTAACAAGAAGAGACAAAGGTTCGATTACCACTTCCTCGTCATGATATTCACCAAAAACAGGCAATTTCAATTCTTCCCATAGAAGTGAAGGTCCACGGAACCATAATTCATTGCACATGAACTCAGATGGCAATAGCCCTCTGGATCCTGCATCGGCAGGATTATTTTTTGTGGGAATATAACACCACTTCGCGTAAGGGATCTTGGACTTGATTAGGGAAACTCGGTTGGCCACAAAAATTGGCCATTTATGCTGTTGACCATGAATCCAACCCAAAACTACTTTGGAATCTGACCATGCAACTAAATTACTGAATACAAGCTGACATTGTAAGGTCTCTTTGACATAAGATAAAAGCTTTGCTAAAAGAGCTGCAGCGCATAATTCTAATCGAGGTATTGTGATCTTTTTCAAAGGAGCGACTTTTGTTTTAGAGCACAAGAATTTGCAATATATTTGCTCATCATATACAACCCTAATATAAGCGAGGGCACAGTAACCCTTTTCCGAGGCATCACAAAAGCCATGCAACTCGTATTTAGCATCAGAATTTCCCTCGAAGAGTTTTCTGACAATCTGAAGATTTGATAATTGCGATACTTCTGTTTTATATCTTTCCCATAAACGAAATATTTCGACCGAAGGCTCATCATCCCAACCTATCCCGGCGGCCCAAATACGTTGAATCAAGATTTTTAGAAAGAATGTAACAGGTCCCAAAAATCCGATGGGATCATAAATTCTAGCCAACTCTGACAATAAATGACGCTTTGTGCATCGCCGATCAATAAAACGAAACGAAAAATGGAAAGAGTCCGTAGAGGGACGCCACTGCATTCCTAAAATGCGTAGGGAGGCATCCTCTTCAGTCGATTCAAAGAACCTTTCATTTAAAGAAATATGCGATTCTGGAAGATCATCTAATACAGAAAGATCATTTGATGAGAATTTTCTTAGCTCGAATCCACCCAACAACAATAATTTAATTAACTGCGTTTTTAATTCGAGTAACTCTTCAATGGTTTTACAACCGCTTACAATGTCGTCAATATATGTATCCCTGTCAAGAGCTTGAACGGCGAGAGGAAAACTTGCTCCTTCATCTTTCACTAATTGTTTCAATGTACGAAGGGCCAAAAAAGGAGCACTTGATATACCATAAGTCACAGTGCGCAGTCTAAAATCCTGAATGTTATCGCCAGGACAAAACCTCCAAATGATGCGCTGATAATCTTGGTGCTCAGGACTCATCCAGATCATCCGATACATTTGTTTGATATCCGCACTTATGACGTATTCGTGTACTCTGAAGCGTAAAAGTATGGACAAAATGTCACTTTGAAGCTTTGGTCCTGTTAACAAGTGATCATTCAATGATAACTGCGAAGGGCATTTGCTAGAGGCATTAAAAACAACCCTTATTTTTGCAGAAGATCCCTCGCCCTTAACGACGCCATGATGTGGCAAATAATAGGAATGCGGAGGAACTATACCCTCTTCAATGGGTTCCATATGACCTGCGTTTAAATATTCACGCATAAAATCCCGATAGAGAGTATAGAGTTGAGGTTGCCTCAATAAGCGTTTTTCGAGACTCAAAAAACGAGAAACAGCTACATCACGACTTCCCGAAAACGTTGGCAAAACGTCCCGAAAGGGCAAAGATACAATGTATCTTCCGGTATCGTCTCGTCTTTGAGTCACCCTGTATATATTTTCACACACTTCGTCATCGTTACACGATGTTTCAGGGACTGAGGGCAACCCTTCAAGTTCCCAAAGTTTTTGAAGATCCTGATTCAATATCTGCTCAGGACTAGAAACAAAAAATGAAAAGGGTGAAGCGTTTATTTGAGGAGCGATTTTCCCCATAACAATATAACCAAATTTCGTATTCATAGCATCAAGTCCATCTGTTTCTCCGTGAATTACTTCCCCTAAAGCAATCTTAGAGAAAACATCAGCGCCCAGCAACAAATCAATGTTTCCAGGTTCATAAAAATGCGAATCAGCCAATTTCAAATGTTGTAAATGGCGAAAAGCGGTCAGACAAACTCTACTTCGCGGCAATTCGTCACTAATTTTATCTAAAATAACGGCGTCAGTAATCAAAACAGGCTCACATTGATTGACAGGTCGTATAGAAAGAGTGATGCAACCATAATTTGAACTTGTTTCTAACGAATTCAAACTTTGTATCTTTACTTCGATGCGTTGTTTAGGTAGACCTAAAATATTTGAAGCCCTTTTCGAAATAAATGACATCATAGATCCGCTATCAATTAACGCACGCATCACATGAAAATTCCTGTGACTATCACAGACTTCAACCAATGCTGTAGCCAACAAGACCATTGTAGTCCTTTTAACAACACCTGTGGCAGAAATTACCGTGTTAGGCGTATTATTTTCAGAACTAGTAGAAGGCTCCGAACCAATATTACTCGATGGATTGTTCGATCCAAGGTGTAAAAGCGTATGATGCCTGAGTTTACACTCGCGGCAAGTATTAAGAGACCTACAATTGCGTAAACTGTGAACGGAGCTCAAACAATTAAAACAAAGTCGTGTATTTTTACAGAAAGTGTGGCGCTCTTTCGGGGATTTTTTCAAAAAATTTGGACATGCAAAAAGCTGGTGCGAATCTTTACATAAAGGGCAACTTATCACCGTATCATTCCTAACATTTGAAAAATGAGAATTCACCCTTTTGTTTTGCGGAGTAAATTTTTGAGAAGTTAAACCCTTGTTAGTATCAGAGGAGGTTGGAGATTTCAAGGATTCTATAGCGCAACAATATTTATTCAGAAACTCCATTACAGTCGAAAATTGAGGAATATCTGAAGACCCATATTCAAGTTCAAACCTCGTTATCAAAGAATTATCCATGCGTTTGAATAACATTTGAACCAAAATGAAATCCCATTGATCCACCGGAAATTTCATGTGTTTTAATGCAGCCAAATGTTCAGTGAAGGTATCGAGTAAATGACGCAACGTACTAGCATTATTAGAATTAATTTTGACTAAATTTTCTAAAGCCTCCCAATGAGCTTGAGCCCTTAAGCGTTTGTTAGAATAACGTTGTACCAGTGAATCATAAGCTATGTGGTAGTTATCACGAACCATGGGCAATGTACGTACTAACGATAGCGGTTGACCTTCTAGGGATGAAATTAAATAATTGAATTTTTCAATTTCCGATAAACTGTGATTATTGTGAACCAGAGCGTCGAATAAATCCAAAAATGTGGGAAATTTAGTGAAATCCCCATTGAATTTTCCAATTTTTATTTCTGGTAGTCTAATATTGGGTGAATGCGTCTGAGGTAACAGGCTTTGCTTCCTATAACTACTATTCAACCCCATCTCCTCCATATCAAAAAGCTCAGAAAAAATAGTTCTCACAAGGAAGAAATCGTTTTGAAATTGAGATCGTATCGTTTCCTCAGCTGTCATATCTGAACTCTCGTCAGCTAATAATCCGGTTAACACATTGGTATGCTGTTTATTGAAATCTTCCCTGAGATTATCGATTTCTCCGAAACGTATTTTGAAAAGCGTATGTTTAGTTTTATCCGATTTAGCTTCAATGGCTAAAGCTTTCAAGGTTTCCATTTCAGAAATAGCAATGGCTCTGGTTAGTTTGGCCTTTTTCAAACGCGTATCAGTCATGATGAAATATATTATATGAACAGTAGCGTAAAGTAAACAAGTTAAGTCCAACAATGGATGAAGGAGCGAATTCAACAAATGCGAATAGTGCGAAGAATATTTCAAAAGGTAATTCGAGTGATTTACGAAGAGCGGTGCGATTTCAAAGCGTAATAATTTCAAAATTCGAGCAATTTATCCTCAGAAGGAAAATCAAAATGTGTTGACTTTGTTTATATTCACCCAACGACCGGTGAAAGCAGACTAGTTTGTCAAAGCGAAATGCGGACCAATCAAAGGCTGCGAGAAAGTCACCTGAGAGAAATTGGATTTGCGTGAGCGCGAACAACGTACACTTGCGCTTTGAAAATTTTCGAGAACTCCAACGAAACAAGTGAAATACAAAATGCGACGCAAAAAAAGATTTCAAAATGGAGGTCTATGAAATGAAATGCGTATGAAAAGATGTAGGTATTCTAGGAACATTAACGATTAAGTTTGCGTTTTTCAAGTGGTTCACTGCCAGATAAATCACGAGACAAATCAAATAACCCTCCGGCCGCGAAAAAAAAGAAAAAAAAAAAAAAACCTCAGCAGAAAAGATATATGAATGTTCAGTAATGAAACCTGCATTCAAAATTTACTCCAAAAGACCTCTGAAGGAGGCCCGAAAGGACCAATAAATGTTGGCGTTTTACCGTATTTAATATACGTAGAGCTAGTGTGGACTGTATTTTTAGAGATGTTGCGAAAGCAGACACAAGTACAGATTTCAAATCAGTAAGAGACTGAACATAAAATGTCTTACCGACAGCCAATGATGTTGGGGGCTTCCTTGAACTTGCAGGCCGGGAGGGATCCCTCAAATATGACCAGTCACTTTCCATACACTGGACACTGGACAAATTCTGAATGCTTCAATTGAAGCTAACTAACTCTAAGGCACTGTCTCTATCAGTTACTAACAATTTGTTCAGATGAATGCGGTTTTCACACAAGTTAAACGAAAAATATCGAATAAGCGAAATCACTGTCTGATTTATCAAAAATGCGGAGATTGTAATAACTATCGAAATGCACTGGTGCAGTTTCTTAAGACAACTGTTCTTTTTACAGTTTAACACCACAAAAAGGGGTTTCATTACATATGGATGCGTGTTTTTCCAAAATGAGACATTTATAGTTCAGCAACTCACATTGCGAAAAACTGCATTGTGGGTTGCGGACACAACAGTCCCAAAGACCTCAAAGTTGAGTTGAATGTCGAAAACCATTGACCGGAAAACGGTTGAGGGAACGATTTCAAACACCTAAATAGTCGAACTGAAAATAATTATGTAGATCATAACGAGTCACAGGCAACAATACAGGGTGAGTCTTTGACTCGTACCAATATTTTAACTGTAGATTCTTGAGGTCAAAAGAAACACTTTTTTCCTTAACAATTTTTTCCAAATCGACTCGTTATTTTTAGTTTTCCGAGTAGTTCTCTCACAAACGGTTTTATCGAATGAAATGAATTTCGGAATATAGTTTTTCATTTATTTGTTGAATCTTTTTCGAACACAAGATATCACCCAAATCTTCCAGTTTTCTCATTATGACCATTACGTACCATTAAAATACCAAAAATTTAAAAAACCCAACTCTTGGAACTTAGTTGGACAATATCTAATGAATATTTAAACGTTTTGTAAAATAAAAATATTCTTCTTATTTTCTCGCATAATGCGCCGTTTTCGAGTTCAAAATTTAAAAAGTATCTGCTGAATTAGAAAAATTGTGTAGTTTGGCTGAATATAACTCTGTTTAAAAGATTCACAGATGTGTAGTGTCACAGATTTATTAAGTTATACAGAAAGTAATTTTGTCACGGGTGACACAGCCCATTATGAAAACTTGAAATGGCCAAATCTTTTTATCAGGCCGAATCGGAAAAAATGGTATAGAAAAAAGTGTTTTTTTTTTACTTCAAGAATCTACTGTTGAAATATTTGTACAAGTCAAGGACTCACCCTGTATATTTATACAAACTCAAATAGGAGATGAAAGAGAAATGTTTACAGGCTTTCAGAATATCTTTTCAATTTCCCGCACTAATTCACACCTTCCCAAATTAGAGATCTCAAAAAGACATAAATGAGACGAAGAGGACACTGAACCAGGAAAGGTTTTCACCAGAGCTTAATCCTTTTGATATCTGAGATATCTGCGATAAGTGAATGTTCCTCTGGAGAGGAGTGTGAAAGCCGTAAGGCTAAAGTCATAATACTATGAGAAAACCACCTATTTTCCTAGTAAGTAGTGGATATACAATTTTCCTATACCAGTTTGTTGTTCACTATAGGAATCCTGAATAGCATCTTTATACAATCTGCCTTGCGCTGTATATCGAAATCAAAATCACAAAGAATGTTCTAAATGTCAATCTATTAGGGTGATTCATAACTATTAGGACATAGGCTAAGGGCAGATTGTTTGGACCAAAATATGGCGATAGGACCAAATATACCTTAATAAAATATTGCTGTAGAACTTTTTTTATAGAGGGCGTTAAAGTTTTTTGCTACTAATTTCACAGTATATTTTTTCATCCGTTTTTAAGAAAACCACAATTGAACAGTTCAGAGCATCAGAAGGGGATTTGAAGTAACGATTTATTTATTTTATTCATTTATTTTGACGTAAAGCATAATTAAAAACAATGTAACATAAAAAAATGAACTTAAATTAAATGTTCTGCGTGGCCTCCTCCGACTTCTATGCCTTTTCTAATTCTTTTAATAAAGGACTCTCGAACTTCGAAGAAAATATTATTCTGTCTGACTTTTTCCACAGCAATATTTTATTCAGGTATATTTGGTCCTATCGCCATATTTTAGTCCAAACAATCGGCCCTTAGCCTATGTCCCAATAGTTATGAATCACCCTGTATGTATAGGCAGGCGTCATCAGAAAAGTTCGAGAGTGAGAGGGTTGAACGTGATTTTGTTGTTAGGAAGTAAGAATTTGAGTAATTATTGTTTGTTACACTATCTGAACAGGTGCGTGGTGTTATTTAGTTTTATTGCTGACCTTGATTAATATTGTTTTACAAACGATGAGCCTTTTTAATGATAGTTGTAAAAGTTTCAAGAAAACATCTGTTGAATAGGCTGAAAGGGAGTGCGGGAGACTTGACACATGCTATGGTCGGAAGACATAATCAGTGGTACAATTTTCCTGCACTGAGCGTAGTTAAAAATATACAAAGGCCCAAAAAAATTAAAAACATCACGGAAATAAGTTAGAGTGACTCTGAAATAGAAAATATGTGTTTCTGATGATGAAAACCTAGACAAAGACAATCGTTGGTGATTACTAGTATCGTTACCCATTTGGGCATGATATCTTCACGCAAAAAAATGAGCTTCTACCATTTACAGCTATAACTTAAGTGGTTTCAGAGTGAAAAGGGGTTAAACTCTCCCGGACTACCCATATACCTATACTTCATTCACTTTTATTTCAGCAGTCGGTTGGCCATGGAAATTTGACACATTTCACTCTGTATAGTACGGAAATGTGGGGTTACAAAGCTTGTCAAAACATTTTTGGGTTTTAAATCAACGCTATGTTGCCTGTTCTACGTAAAAGTTTCTGTTATTACGTATTTTATCACAATGTCGAATCTCTTCGGAAAATATGTGACGAACATAATTGAAGTTTATACAAACTGATTGAAGGCATACCAAATCAAGTTATTTGCATGGAAAATACAAGAGATCAGTATAATATCATAATATGCACTAGCTTGAGGAGAGTTTATGTTCGTTATCTTCTTTGGCTAAAGTTTGAATACGCTACATCAGTTGAAGATTTCAAAAGTATTAACCCGAAGATGAAATGCATATGATGCAGTGGTTGGAAATGGGTATCTCCCGAAGGAATTAACAGATAATTACAAGAATGTTAAATTCTTCAACAAACATCATCTTGCATCAATATAAGTGAAAGGAATTGAAGGAAGTTTCAAGTTAAGATGAACTTCACCTTTGAACAAAAATTTCACATGAATAAACGAGTAACAGGGCAACTTGCGCGTATTTATGTGGCTATTTATCTTAATACATTGATATAGTAATAATAATTAGGTATTTATTGGTACCGTAAGACATTTACAATGTATAGGACAAGTCAAATGAAAAATAAAAAAATCTATTTTCGGGAACTTATTCTACGATGACATTCATCGAAAATCCTGTAGTAAACTTCTCGCATTAATTCACTCAAACATAAAATTCTCAAATGCCACCACTTTTTTGGTTCACCCAATAGAAGGAAATTCTTTGTCATCCTCTTCATTCACAATCTTTCTGAATGTGGAAATATTCAGCTGAAATATAAGTCGTTTAGATTCAGATGAAACATTATATAAATTCTCTTACATTGAATATGTTCGCTACCGTCTGACGTATTGTGGATTTTAGAATATCATGGTATAACTATTTGAATGAGCGGACCTGAATTCTAAATAGCACTTCCTGAAACCCTGTCTCTTTTTTCAATCACTTTCGGCATTTTCGAAATAAAAATTGATATTAGTTGTGGCAACGGCGTTATGAGATTAACGACATTTCATGAGTGTCAACCTAACTTCGTTCTAGTTATAAAAACTTGAGAAAATTATTTCATGGCCAACCGACTGCTAAAATAAATTTGAATGAAGTATATTTGCCTCAAAAATGTTGAACCAGGAGCGATGTGGAACGTACATGAAGTTATTCACATGGTTACAAAATTGCCAATCAGCAAATAATATAATTAATGATAGCAATTAAATCAGAGCACCGAAAGTGAAATTTAAGGCGTATGCCTATTTTTTATCGCCACTGGTCGCAGACCTCGTTTTGGATTCATTTCTTGATGAATGAAGCCGTTCGAACGTTATTAAATCGGAAATATACGGAACATTTCGTTCGTTGTATAATGAGTATCTAAGCATGGATTATTTATATTCAACATAATGCACGTTGTTAGTTCTATCTGAAAACAAGATATTATGCTATTAGGCGAAAAGCATTGCGGTACTGCTATCGTTTCAAAGTAACAACAATATGGGTGCAGAAAACATTCTTTCCTACAGAATAAATTTGAGATAATCAAGATTCATAGTAATTTTCCTATGAGATGTTTTTAATGTCCGGTTTCTAAAGAGGACCCACACAGTCTCGACCGGGCGATCGCTTCATGCATTTGCAATGAATTTATTAGTAAGGCACACTTGAGTTTCATCTCGTCTCGTCTTCCATACGCATTATCCATACACATCCTCAAATTTCCTTAGTTTACATTTCTATCTGTAATTTCAGTAGAGATTATCCGTACTGTTACCCAAGATTCGGATTCAAGGCTCGGGTCTAAAATTTTCCATTTCAGTTTTGATTTGAAAAAGTGAGATTTGAAATATTCCTTGCCCCGAGCATTAACGATATTTCCTGTCAAATTTTGAGAAGTTTTATTATTGGTGAAGAAAAAGTCTAGATTATTCCATATCAATCAATACAATCAGAACTATATGTCTATGACCTCGGCTCTTCGGTCTTCATTAAAAATGATAGAATAGACCTCATGCTGTTACCAAGATTTTACTATAAAATACCAACTCCTAAGGTCACAAAAAGTTCCTTATTACAATTACCATCGAAATTCTGTATTGGAAAATGATCATCAAAAGCTCTACTGGAATCGCACGGTTATCACAGACAGGAAAATTAATTTGAATAATAAAAATCTACTAGAGACCATGAGAAAAAACCTAGAGACAATGGAAGATTTGTTCCTATTGTCATTTCGTCAACAGGCCTGATACCGAAGAAACTGACAGAGAATCTGAAGAAACTCAAATTGGACAGAACCATCTATAGAGTCTTGCAGAGAGCTGTACTGCTAGGGACGGCAAGAACGGTACAAGGGCCTGGGACATGCAGAACATGAAAGAGAACTCTATCCACTTTGTCATGAGATGCGGAGAGATTAGGAACCCAACGAACACCATAGACAAGGGGAGAAGGAAGGACATCACTAGACCGAGGAACGGCCCGTACCCAAACACCACCATGGGCCTATCATTCGGTATCATCTCTTGGACCACTACCGATTTAACACCCTGAAAGCTGCCACGACACCTTGGGAGTAGAAGAATTATTGTTGATTTAGCCAATCTATGTCTCAGGAAATTGAAGGGCTTCGAGAATATTTCCTTGAAAAAATCTGCTTTATCAGAACTTCATCGAGTAGTCTGTGAATCTGATAGTTCCACTCCGTTAAAGTTGCTGTGGGATCACTTGGAAACCGTCGAACACTCTGCAGAAAGTAAAATGCATAAACTGATTGTCAAACCTTTGCATGGAAGGCACCAGAACAAGGCCAACAATGATAACGTCGACATATCTGCGTCGAACTACTGGTTGACTTCTGAAAGGTTTTTTCCCGAGACAGAAGGCTTCATCTTTGCCATCTAGGATCAGACAAGGAACTATATGAAATATATCGCCAAGCATGCCTCAGTGGCGTCCGATACCTGTCACACATGAAAAAATCCAGCGGATGCCAGAAGTTCGAGGGCACGGAGTACCAGAATAGACCTTATGCTGTTGCCAAGATTTTACATCAAGAATTGATGTGCAATAAAATATCAACTTTTGAGGTCAAAAAAATTCCCTATTACAATTACCATCCGGATGATGTATCGGAAAATGATCATCATCGTTTTTTAATTCCGTATGTCCACATTTGCCTCAAATAAATTTCAATTGTATCGTTGGCCGACTTCATCTGTCGTTTTTCATTTTCCACCTCTTTGTGGATAATAATTGGCTAATGTTAAGTAAGAAATTCAACTTCAAACATTGGCTGCTTCTTGTTCCTATTCGGTTTCGACTTTTTTTGTCCGCCTCAAAGCTTTCTTGTAATGTTGAAGTTTCTTTCTCTATTCCATAGACAGTCTTCCGTGAATTTCCAATTTGCTTTGTAATTCTACTGTCACTGCCTTCTTCCTTATGTTTTCTTGTACTGGTGAGATTTTGCTAACAGGTTTTCTTCACTTGCACAAGATTTTGAAGTGGACAATTACCTTTTTTTTTATGTTGCAGTAAACTCCAGCACCTCATTTGAACTGAAAAAATCTTCACTTAAGTATTTGAATTCGAATTGATTAAAGCCATTGTCAATTATTTGAATTATTTAAACTGAAAAAACAATGTTTATAGGCTACTTGTACGAATAAGATACACGGTTGATGAAGGCCTTAGTTTCGGAGAAATAGATTTTTTTGACTTTTGCATTGTGGGAGAAAATGCTATGGGAATAGCTTCAACCCAAAATTTTTTTCTCTCATATTTCAGGAACAAAATAAACCTGAAATGAAAATATGCAAATGTAGATATTTATTAAAATATTGATGAAACGAAATAGAACTATAAAAACAAACCGATTATGGAGTAAAACAAGCCCCTCTCATTTAAATAAGCCTTTTTTTTCTCGACAAAAAGTAAAACAAGCCCCTCTCATTTAAATAACCTTTTTTTTTCTCGACAAAAAGTTCAGAAAATAACTCAAACCAATACAAACATTTGTCGAGGAATTGTAACAATTTACTGGAATACATCTAGATATTTTGGAACCGATTTCAATTCCGAAAACATTAAAAACATTTCCATTTTTTCGTGCATTTCATTTCATAGTAATATGGAAGGTTGAAATGTAGAAGTTGTAACTAAGAAATTTGAAAAACATTAGTAATTAAAAATCAGGGCTCAACATTAGACATGCAGAATAAATACAACTAAGTACGATAGAGTCACCATGCCAAAATAACGAATACAGATAACAAAAATATACTATAATTGTTGATTAAATTTCACTTTTACTAAAATAGTTTCACTTTTCACCAAAACAGTTTTATCTTCCACTAAAATAGTAATAAAATGGTGAATAAAAAAATTTCGACTGAAAATGGTGAATATCTACTACGTGTTGCGGATGGCCTATCAAAAATGAAACCACTATTTATTGTCCTCACTGTGTTTGAAAAAGTCACTGTAATGAAAGGAGAATCAACCAGACGCGGAGGGCTAGCTCCAAAAGGTCTATAACTGCCCTGACCTTTATACAATATCAATATTAAAGAATTAAATTTTGAACTCCCCCTCGCTTTTTTTGAACAATGAGAAAAAATTTATTCATTATCAGAATTACAACAGAATTAGAATGAAAAAAGATAATATCACCCATAAAAATTATTCTCCTGAAATACGAGAACTCTCAAAACAACAACTTACCTGATCATTATAGATATTTACACGTCGTCAAGAAGAAACTGATCAGTTACTAGTGATAGTCTTCTTCAAAATCGTGGTCATTGATGATTATTGCTCATTTACATAAGATAAGATGCTTCATGGTGGCATAAGTGAGTTTCGATTTATGTTAGCTGATTAGAAGAATGGCCAGATGAAACGACAGGTACATGCTTTTATTTTGCGTCAGAATGAGATAGAGATTAGCTTTGTGTACATCAAACTATAATATATTTCTTCCATTGCTATATGTAGGATATCTGAGGACATGCTCACAGCATCATATTTCAGCATGCATTTGTTAATTTATTTTCAATAAAACATGGAATAATTCCATAAAAAACGTACTTGTGCCTACGTCTAGATCTTTTCTCCAATTCTTCAGTCTTTTTTGGGTTTTCGTTCAAATCTGATGAAACTTTTGATCATGAACATATTACTTGCACAAACTTTTGCTCAAATTTAAACATCAGTTTTTTTTTTAAGACTCATACTTTCCAGAGCTGGCAAATAGAGTGTACTTATAAGCATTCATTGAGTTTATTTCGAAAGAAAGAAATAAACTTAAGGATCATTTGAACCCTGGTAGTACTATCCATCCATCTCTCTCAAACTGCAAAAAAAAATGAGCACAAAGTGAATATGGATAGCAAAAAATTATTTATGTTTTTGAAAGTACAACAATTGGCATAGCAAATTCAATGAGAGCAAAGATTATTAACAAATAACGAAAAAACATCAAATACTAGCACTTTGCTCTACAAGCTGTGAATTCGCTTAATATTTTGAAAGAACATGATTGGGATTTATTGATGAGGTTTAGAATCTGGGATATTGCTTGTTTTTGGCATTACAAGATGGGTTTGCAGCGGATAATTCAATATTCTGTCATTCTTCGAAATATTCTCGAAGCTCGACTGAAGAGTGAATTCTAAATATGTCATTTTATCCAGTTTTGTCGGTTTTGTTGAATTTATTCATGAATGCAATCGTAAAATCGTCAGCAATTATTATTTCGTGCTCGATTCGACACTGAAGCGATTTCCTAGAATGTGAAACAAATTTCTTCCACCCACTGTTATCTGAAGCGACATGGGGAGTCCGGATTGTTATAGTTATCCATTTATAACCGGAATTATATGGACATTTTATATGGCTCTAAACAATTGGATGGTTCACTTAGCTAGAATAATACTCACAATCTAATAGTACTCAGTCGCAATCATGTCAATTCTAATCGAAATTTACGACCTCTAAATTGTCTATTTCATTTGCTCTTACCATTGTTGAACAGGTTGCTTTCGTGAAGTTGATGGGTGTAGCTTTATATTGGGATCTTTGTTTATTCTAGGTCGACCCCGGCGATCATAAAGATCGGATGGAGATACCTTCAGATATCCTGGGGTTCGAAAGGTGATCATAGAGTGAATTTATGATATTTATTCGAGAGAATCTGTTGATTTTTCATTGCACAGAAGCTGAATAATAAGCGATTAGATAAGATCGAAATTTCAGGATTCCGGATAGGAGTAAGTAGATAGTATTAGACATGTTCTATAAAATATACCTATATCGACAATGCATTTGAGGAAGAAGAGTCGTAGATAGATTTTTGTAAAATAACAGCACGACTTTTTGAGTTTATTGTATATACAGGGCGAGTTTTTGACTTATACATATCTTTCAAGTAGAGTCTCTAGGCAAAAGGAACACTCTTTCTTCTCTAGAAATTTTTCCGAGTCGGCCTAAGTGAAGTTTTTATTATGAACTATGCCACTCCTGGAATCCTGAAGGATTACAAGGCATCAAATATACAATTTGAAAATAAGGACTAAGCTACTATATTAGAACATATATAAAGAGTGTCTGTAAACAAATGCAAAGGACTTAGGGAGATGACTCCTCGATGAAAATAAACAGAGGTAGTTCCTGTAAATTTTTTTCGAAATCGACCTACTTTCCAAGATGGAAGGCGATGACGAGTTGACAGTTTCTAATTTTTTTACGGGTTCTAAAAATACACTGATTCATAAAACTGTACATAATATGAAGCACTAAGTAGATGTTACTCACACAATTTTTTTAGATCTAATAACTTTATTATTAAGAGTTGAAAATAACAACCCCTTTTGATTTTCCTTCAGGAATTGTGTTCGTGGGATAGATTTTCGAAAAATTAAATTCTCTAATGGATTTCCATTCAACTATGGAGAAAAAAGTCTCATGCAAAATTTCGATACAGTATACAGTCGATACTTTTCTCGGAATAAATATTGACTTACAAGCAGTTCTGATCACTGTCCATTCCATTTCATCGTATAAGTGTTCCATTGACTGACTACCTCCCGCTAAAATACATGCATCAACTCTCTGCCTCATAGAACTTCGCCGTATACTGCTTGTAAGTTTTTATTTATTCCGAGAAAAGTATCGACTAAATCGAAATTTTGCATTTGACTTTTTTTTCCAGAATTGAATGGGAAACCATAAGATAATTTTATTTTTCGGAAATCTATCCCACGAAAACAATTTTTTAGGGAAAGAGCCTAAAACGATAACACTGATCAACGTTTTTTTTTACTGTTATCGAGCATGTCTCTAGTGTTCTAAGAAAAATAAAAGAGGAACAAGGTTTCTCACGGTGGTTGGTCTATTAGATGTTCACGGAGAAGGGATCATAGGTTGTTCTAAAAAATTTGGGCACTAGGGTCTACGCTTCTGATCTCTCTGACTAAATCATTATTGCTACGTTTCTGCTTATACGAATAAATATGTACTACTAACTTCGTTATTTCAATCTCTATTATAACTTTTTTCGCTTCTCTATCCCCATCCGAGTATTTTTGTCTAGCACTTCCCTTTCACTATTCCTGATTTGAAAATATTAAAGGTTTTTCCACAAAAAACTGCGGAAAACTTGGATCCAATGAAATAGGCAATAAATATAACAAGCAAATCATCATCACTCATAAACTTAGAAATACCGTTTCGTTGGGAAATAATAGATGCTGATCATGGTTTCGGTGTCATTCGACCTCCCAATAACTTGACGAAAATAGGCACCTTTATTCTATGTCAGTAGACGTCAGAGTTATTCGGGGCAACTGTGCGCGCTTTTGCCTTTCAAGCCATACCCTGTTTCCAATGTTAAAGCTAGGAAGTTTAAAACATATTCATAAGATAGAGAATTTTCTAATCTATAAAAAAACATCAAAAAGCAAACAACAAAAAGGTTTTTTTTTCCGCAAAAAAAATTTGAAAGTGAAAGTCGGAGTGCGATCACATGCCCCGTATTGCGGGTAAGTGTGCGCACCCTCACAATTATAAAATAATATCATCAAAATGTTACAATACTAAAGAAATGCTGTTTATTGTCAATACAGAAGCGCCTTTTACAAGCACTGCATTATTGTTCGTGCCACAATTCCTGGTGAACACAACACTTGATACATTCCCCTGTTGGTGGCTCTTCATATTTTTCTGAACAAATAGGACAATATTGATCTGGTCATAACCAAGAAAATCAACAATGTCGTAATTTATTCCTCACTGAACTAATGACCATATAATGAATCTATGCGCACACTTTCCCCAGTAAGCCAAAATTTGAATTGACGTTCTTATAGAGTTGGGCAGCTAAGCGAACCTAAAATTTTTTATTATATATTCAGATTAATATGCGCATGATCGAATAAAATATTGCTTAACACTGTCGGACTCGGAACTTGGACCTGGCAGAATTTTCAGAGATACTAAAAATTAACAAGAAAACAAGGGAATTTGATTGATTGCAAATCAAAAGTTAACGAAACGTCGCACGGCGCACTTCTATGAAAAACTAATTTGGCGATTCTGCGCCCTTGCTTCACCCAAATTAACCCCTCTTTCATACATTGCATAGTCGAGATATACGCACTGCGCACACATACCCTCTGTGCTCAGTTACCCCGAATGACTCTATGGTAAAGGAATACAGCCTAGAGCCATCTGACAGGAAACAAGGACCAACTAAACTCATTGTCTCAACTCTCATGTATCCATTTGCTCAAAATCTCAGATTGCAAGAATTTTATAAACGATAATCAAATAGGTGAGAGAGTGGCAATAACTGTTGCCTTGGAAATCGAAATCATGAATGATTGACCAGATACTAATTCTGATTGATTCTGTTGATACTAAATCGTAACATTCGTTCATTTTTAGGTATGAAATTTATTTAAGTAACTCTCATCTTTTTTCACGTGGAATTGACTGAAATAATAGAAAAATCTGTTGTAATTTGAAAATCCTGAGTTTTGATGAATTCTATCAGTCAACTAATGAGCTTCTCAAAAACACACTATTAATTTTCGGTACAAACACCAAATAGTGTTTTGATACAACATACCTAATAGCAGAAAAATCGTCACGAGTAGAAATATTCAAAAAAGTGTGACCTCTTCATATGAATCCAAATAACTCACAAACCGTTCGCTTTTTATTCAAGGTATGGCATACCTTTGAATCAGCTATCTAATCATGTAGAGATATCTCGCATATTGTGCCATTTGAAATAAGATAGCTGTAGGCTTTTTCCGGTATAACCAAAAACTACCAAGGTCTCAAAATATTTTAGGGACAAAGTTTATATTCAAAAATCCCAACATAAACATTTTTAGCATGAAATTGTGAGTAGCTCTCTATAAACGTCTAATACACCATTCACCGAGGAACGAGTAACACCCTGTATAGAGATGCTTGACCTATGGTTAGAATTATGGATTCAGAAAATGTTATTGGAGCAATGAAATGCCATAATGACATTTCATGTCAATCTCATAATTGGATATCTTTAAGCTCAACCCTGCAATGAGCATAGTTGTCAAAAACAACTTTGACTTCCTAGACCTCTGATGACAACGATTTTTCTCACAAAATTTCAAGTTGTTCTTCAATTTCCAGAACTTCTCATATAATGAATTTCGGCCGCTAATTTCAAATTCACAATTCACATGGAGTTTGAATAACGGTCACTATTGATAATTGTTTCCATTTTTGTATTCTAATGTCTGAACTCTGACAAGGCCACCCATATTCTTTCCTGTTGCTTGCTGAGATAATTACAATCTCTTCAAATCCGTTAAGATTTCTTCTCCATTCGACGTGTTTGCTGAGGGCGAATTCTTGGGCTTTGACTTTACAGATAACATAATTCCGTGAGGCAAGACGAAGAATCATGATGAAATGAACGATTGAAATAACGTTCACGTCTGAAAATTCGAATTCTCCAGGAGTAGAGGTCTTACGAGGAAATATGTCCACGAGGAACTATGTAGGATTTCCTCATTTATTACCCCACAGCAGGTGAAGTAGAACTTTTATGTTTTTTCGAAGGAACCTACCGTTCGCTTATAGAGTTAATGAATTCTATGACAGCTGCTCTACCCAGGAAGCCATAACTGATTTATTTCGTTCGTTTAATATTATTATAATTCAAACTCCCATTTGGACGAGTGGCTATATGCAGATCTCCCGAATAAAACACATTGTGAATACTGTCATATTATCGATTTATATTAATATGATATAACTTCGTGGCTAATATTCGATATTAAGTGAAGCCTCCTGAAATGCGTCATCACAAATCATTCATTATTTACTCAGCGCGCAATAGATTTCCATCGGTTTTCACTTCAGGGAAACCATTCAAATATTCAGTCAATTTTAGTGTTTTTAGTCAGTTTTACACGAATGAGTTTCTTGATGAAACAAAACTATATTTTAAGCTGAACTTTGAAGTGACAAATTCAAAAAAGGAAGATATGTAACACCTTTTCCCATTCAAAATAAACTAAGCAGCAAATCTAATGGGACAACTAAATAATTGCACAAGTTCAACTAGTTTGAACGTTAACATTTTGATTATGGTGATTTTCACCCCGAGATGAAACTTTTTGGGGTGTAGGTATACCACCGGCGCAAAGTGTTTTTGATTCAACCCCTTCTTGTATAGGGTGTGAATGTAAATATTTCCGTTTTGTCGGGAATAATTTGGGAATAGTAGAGTGTCAGCCTTTTAGGCTGTGACTAGAGTCCCGACTCGGGACTCGTGTCCAATCCCGAGTGACGTCATTAAATTCGGGACTGATATTCGGTCCCGAATTCATTGTTGCACTGAACTGGTGCTTTGAAATTATTAAGCAGTGAAAGGAGTAGCGGAAAACTCAATTTTCAGTACAAATCATAAGCCTTTCCCAATCAAATAGAAACAATGATTCATATTTCAATCGGGCATGTAGATATGAGTTGTTAAAAATAAATATGTTGTTGAAGTATATTTTATTTTCAAATCAACATTTATAAAGAGATAAAAGAGCAATCATGAAATGAAACATCTAAGTTGAACATTTCAAACAGAACCACTACCTTTACCTTTTTGGCTAAATTTTCATACACTTCAAACAAAAATACATTTTATTGAGGTGCCGCAGCATTGTATCGTTATTTCGTATAAAATATCATACATTTCACAAATATATTTGGCAGCCCACATTATTTTTTGAAAAGGAATCACTCCTTAAATTTTGTCGCAACTATTCATAAATAATATTATACGATTCGCGAACATAACCTCAAAACCCTTCTACAATGTTGGGACTGGACACAGATCCCGTGTCGGGACTCTAGTCATAGCCTTCTTGGCATGCTGGGTGGATTGTTAGGTCAACACCTCAATAAGCATTTGGAAGTTTTAGGTTATCTGACGTTGTTATGAAAATATAGCCATTTTATGTGGCACAGGGTGTGAATATAATCAAGCAAAAATTTGCCGATTTTTGGCTATGAATTCAACTACAGTGGGATCCTACAGTTTGTATGAGCCAGAGGCGTTCAAATTAAGATTTAGTGAAAATGATATTTTCTTACCTTCCTATGATTTCAATGCGAAATACCCTTTAAAAATCATTATATTCCAACTGAAGGAACAGAATATATTAATTTTCTGTTCCAAAAAGTATTGTGAGTCATTTAAGTTCGATATTTCCATATATCAAGATCGTGACCAGCAGTTGTACTAGGGTAGAACTGAAAATCACCAACGCCTTGTAATTTTTGTGTTTTATGACTGATTTTTAGAGAGTTGAGCTATGGTTACTATGATCGCTGTTAATGGCTATTAGCTGATGTATGTTAATTCCTTGTCTTCAATATTATAAATTAAAATAACAATTTATATCAAACTGAATATCAAATAACGAACATGCCTTCAATTTTCAGGTTCAAATTGAATCAAGAAGTACAGGGTGTCCCAAATTCGATGTCTAGTGGGGGAATCTCGAAAACTAGAAGAGCTAGAGCAAAACCGAAGACACGTTTAAGTGCTCTTTTTCAGAGAAACAAAGAATCGTAAAAACCGTAACTTCTTCGTTTTTGAGTTATTATCAAAAATTGAGATTTTAACGATTTCGAAAAGTTGTCATAACTTTTTTGTCTTTGAAGTTCGGATCTGGAACATGAACCTTTTACAGGCACTTTCATACGTGAATCTACTGACAAACGATTCTTTTCCAATTCAAATATAACAAATTTAATAAAAGTTTGCATTCAATAAAGAAAGTTTGCCTCATTATTCTAGATCTAGAAAAAAAATTGAGTACGCCCCTGGATTCTACTCAAAATTCTGTATCAGACGCAGTATTATATCAGCATTATTTTTAATAACTTCGGAGATAAAGGAAGGGTCCGAAAAGTATCAATTTCCAAAATCGCCCTGTATCTCATAAACGGAAACAGTTATGCAAAATCTGATTAGGCCAAGTTATGTTTCACAAAAAAGTAGGACAGGAACGTGAAAACCGCAAGGATCTATCTTATTCAAGAACAAGCGAGAGACCTGGCTGTCTTATCCACAATGGGATGCACTGTACAGAGTGGGCAAAATTCGTTGTCCATTGAAGGGATCTCGAGAACTATAGCAGCTAGAAGAAAACGGATGACACATTCTCGAGCTCTTTTTTCCTGATTATTACAAATCTGAAAACAGATCCGGCCTAACAAAGATTTTGAGTTATGAAGGAAAATTGAGAAATTGTCATTCGCAATGAAGCTGTTTGAACTCGTATTCGACATACGTTGTTACATTCTACAGGCACTTGTTAGGCTGGATCTGTTTTCAGTTTTGGATTAGTCAAGAAAAAAGAGCAAAGTGTCGTCCGTTTTCTTCTAGCTGCTATAGTTCTCGAGATCCCCTCAGTAGACAACGAATTTTGCCCAGCAAATGTAGAACCGACGTAGGTCCTGCAGCCCAACGCACGAAGAAACATGGACAAATTATAATTCGCATACCTGAGAAATTGGTGAAATTGATTCACTGAAACAAATTAGCCACAATTTTCTGATATATGAACACGTATCTTCGTTGAGGAGAGAGCTCACATAAATCAGATCAAAGCATAGAAATTCACAAATGGCAGCATTTGAATATAAAATTACTCCGGAGAAGAGGCAATGAAATGGCCGCGTAATAATATAATGCATATTATAAATCAAGTACGCTAAGAATACCGAGGTGTGGTGGTGACAGTTGAAACTGATTCAGTGCCCTTGGTGATGTTTTTCCTAATTGGATATTTACTGGGGGACTATTTCTTGGATGCTACTTAAAACGGTTTTATAGCGTGAAGTCCGCGTGAATGCATAGCTGATAGTAACACGTTGAACATGAGATGGCAAAATACTTGGTATCTCATCTGAAGATTTATTGTTTTATGAAACTGTCGCACCGGCGAACTGCAGTCCAGGACTGTCAATTTGAACTGAAACTCCAAAAAACTGTAGATCAGTTGAACTGAAGATCTACGTATCTGCAGTCCTGGATTGTAGTTCACGTGTATACTCCATTCACATTTATTGTATCAGTCGGTTGGCCATGAAATAATTTTCTCGAGTTTTGTAACTAGAACGGAGTAAGGTTGGCACTCATGAAATGTCGTTAATGTCATTACGCCATTGCCACAATTAATATCAATTTTTATTACGAAAATGCCGAAAGTGATTGAAAAAAGAGACAGGGTTTCAGGAAGTGCTATTTAGAATTCAGGTCCGCTCATTCAAATAGTTATACCCTAATATTCTACAATTCACAATACCTCAGACGGTGGCGAACATATTCAATGTAAGAGAATTTATATAATGTTTCATCTGAATCTAAACGACTTCTATTTCGGCTGAATATTTCCACAATCAGAAAGATTGTGAATGAAGAGGATGACAAAGAATTTCCTTCTATTGGGAGGGCCAAAAAAGTGGTGGCATTTGAGAATTTTATGTTTGAGTGAATCAATGCGAAAAGTTTACTACAGGATTTTCGATGAATGTCATCGTAGAATTAGTTCCCGAAAATTGATTTTTCTATTTTTATTTGACTTGTCCTATACATTGTAAATGTATAATACCTAATTATTATTATTATATCAATGTATTAAGATGAATAGCCACAAATACGCGCCAGTTGTCCTGTTAATTTTTTACTCATGTAAAATGTTTGTTCAAAAGGTTAAGTTCACTTGAAACTTCCTTCAATTCCTTTCACTTATATTGATGCGAGATGATTTTTGTTGAAGAACTTAACATTCCTGTAATTATCTGTTAATTCCTTCGGGAGATACCCATTCCCAACCACTGCATCATAATATGCAAATCATCTTCGGGTTAATATTTTTGAAATCTACAACTGATGTTCAATCTTTAGCCAAAGAAGATAACGAACATTAACTGTCCTCAAGCTAGTGCATATTATGATATTATACTGATCTCTTGTATTTTCCATGCAAATAACTGGATTTGGTATGCCTTCAATCAGTTTGTATAAACTTCAATTATGTTCGTCACATATTTTCCGAAGAGATTCGACATTGTGATAAAATAGGTAATAACAGAAACGTTTACGTAGAACGGGCAACATAGAGTTGATTTAAAACCCAAAAATGTTTTGACAAGCTTCATAACCCCACATTTTCGTACTATACAGAGTGAAATGTGTTTAATTTCCATGGCCAACCGAGTGCTAAAATAAAAGTGAATGGAGTATAGGTATAGGCACTTTAACTATTCATCCGCAGGATTGAACCTATCTAATGAATTTTAATTAGCTTCTGAGTTGATTCATCAAGAATGAATCGAGCATAATAATAATAATATTATTTCCTATGGCATGGTTATAACAAATTCCATAAGTGGCGCCGATGATAACAGAAATGCACAATGAGCACAGTTCTCTACGAAGTATTTCTTTAAATTTAAGTTCATGACATAACAGCCTTCAGAAATTGCAATTTTCCAATTTTTCTCATAACATTCAATATAATGGTCAGAAAACGGGAATCTTCTGAGTATTCTGAGTATGCGGGGGATCATAAATCCCAATCAATTTAAATCCACTAAGGATTCCGTGACTCATCACTCCCGTGGAAACTTGCATTTGAATATTTCAGTAGGCGTTAATTCTCATTTACAAGTGAATTGATCGAAGGTCAATCTAGAAAATTCGTCTTAAATAAATATCCGTTTTTTACGCCATAATGCATATAAACGGAAATAATATTCAACGAATCCTTTCATGGGTCCAGTTGACAAAACACCCGATCCAGCGCAGCATAATGTTATTTGGATCCCATATACATAATTCTGTTGTAGGTGGCCGAATACTCAGCGGGGTCCAGCAACGTAACAACAATGAAGAAAGTGTTTTATGCCACCGACCACACAATGCAGAAGCAGCCAACAATGGTGATATTAACAACAATAATAAAACTAGTTATCTGGACATCTCGGCCGAGCCCATTCCACCTGAATTTTGATTACGCTCACTTAAATAGTGATTTCGGTCATATGATTCACCGACTTGAAATATTAACTATTGTCGTGAACCCAAACTATCCACTACATTGAAAATTTTCAATTAAATATGTTGATGTTGGTCAAGTGTTTCCTACTATTGTGAGCTATTTACTGAGTAGTAGGTAATATTTCATCCCATTAACAAGATTTTACATTTTTTATTGGATCTACATCAAAAAGAATATACGGGGTAACAATTTGAAAACTTGCCAGGCATTTCAAAGAAAATGCCGGAACAGGTCAATTTCTATTCGTAGGGGGACATATTTTGAGCAGAATTGTAAGCCGAAATCTCCTGAACCCTAGGTGTAGAAGCTATCACCCCCAAATTCTCAATAGTGAATAGGGGGTGAGTTATACCTCAATTGAAAGATCACTTTACCCTCTACATGAATACTATGGTTTGCAAATTTTTATTGAGTCCTTCAGTAGCGGATCCAGGGGAGGGCACAGGGGGCACGTGTCCCCCTAAGACCAAAAACTCATCCACCGCTTGCACTAATCTTTCATATGATTTTTAAACCTATTCCCGAAAATTTACGTCAGTGGATACGAATAGTCCAACAAAACTACAATCTGGGATATCTAGGACCCGTTTTTGGGTACTATTTAATATTTTGTTTTATTGAATCGGCGTGCTGAATTAGAGAAAATATGGGACATATGCTATTGTCTTCGTCTTGGTTTCTATCTGGTGGGACTTGAATAGGACACCGTTTCATATTGGGTGGCGCTCTGGGTAAATGTATAGTACCCAGTAGAACATGCCAATATTGAATAAAGTTCCATCAATTCCAAACGCTCTCCATAGCGTAGAAAAATGCTATGTTGCTCTGATGACGCCACATGGTCAGCATCTGCTTTTCTTCGGTGGAACGTACTTCATTTGGGGCCTTGACGATGGCAAATTGGCTAGTTCAATTCAGATCGTAACACTTGTTGATATTCATATCGTCGGGTGGTATGCATCTGAATTTATCCTTATTATTGTATTCATTGCCTTTAGGCGTGATCATTCTTTATTATTTTGTTTTATATTTTCGTGTTATTATTTCTGTTATTGACCAGTAACAGTTTTTCCACTATATCTTGAGAATGGAGAACGCATAAAGATTCTGCGCATTAACATAAAAAAGTATTTTTTTTTTTTTTTTTTTTTTTTTTTTTTTTTTTTGGTGTAGCAGGGGGAAAATCTGCAAACAGACGAACACACCCTCTCCTGAGGGGGAACAGTGTGGGGATTCTCACTCTCTGAGCTCGAGACCCACTAAAAACCCTTAACTGCTTCTTCATAGGTTCCGGGCATTTTGCCTATTAACCAGTTGACTCTTATGGTTTCTGGACTCTCACACGATCGTAGTCGTGTTGATATTTGTATGCTGCCTATAGCTTTTATAGGTTAAGCTCTTCTTTGGTTACATTTAAATCCTTAACTGATCTCTGGGTCTTCGGTGGTAGGTTCTTGACCTTCTAGCTTCTTCCGTTGGATCGTAGTCGACCAATCTTCGTAGTTCCTCATTTGGATGTTGTTTGGCTTTGTCGAATATCCTTTCCGCCTTTCTCTTCATAAATTCTGTTACTGGTTCCCATTCCAAGTCCTTGTAGATTTGTTTGTTCCTAACAAACCAGGGTACGTCCATCGCCATTCTAAGGAGTTTATTCTCAGTGGCCTGTATTTTCTTGATGTGGGTCTTGGCTGCGAAGCCCCATGCCGCCGAACCATATGTGAGTTGTGGTCGCGCAATTGTTTTAATCATCGTCAACTTGATGTTCTTATTCATATGACTTCTTCTGCCTATGAGTGGATAAAGTTTACTCATTGCGGCTTTTGTTTTATCAACTGCACATTTGATGTGGTTTTTCCATGTAAGTCCTCTGTCAAGCGTCACTCCTAGGTATGTTGCTTCATTTTTCCATTCAATCTCTTCTCCATCAACTTCAAGGTTTTCTTCCATCCCCAATCTTCTCTTTTGCAGTAATATTGCTTGAGTCTTTCTTCCATTGATTTGTATTTTCCATTTGATGCACCATTTGAGTAATTCATCTATGGCTTCCTGCAGTCTTCGGTGTATGATCTCTGGGCGTCGATGTCTGAACGCTATTCCTGTGTCATCTGCGTACAAGGTGAGCATATTTCTAGCATTCTTCGGGATATCATAGACGTATATTACGTAAAGCAGAGGTCCAAGTACCGATCCTTGAGGCACTCCCGCTTCTAATTGTCTGGTTTGAGAGGTTGCTCCATCTATTTTCACATAAAAGTTTCTATTCCTCAGATAGTTCCTTATAATCTTGCACAGCTTGGTCGAATATCCTGCTTTTTTCATCTTGTAGATTAGGCCTTCGTGCCATACTCTATCAAAAGCTCTCTCGATATCCATCAGAACTAATCCTGTGGCCTGTTTGGTCTGCATTCCTTCGGTGACGTATTCTATGAGCCGTAGTAATTGGAGTTCAGTCGAGTGTTCTCGTCGAAATCCAAATTGTTCGGGTGGAATTATCTTCAACATTTCTGTTTCCTCATTCAGCCTTTTGGCGATAACCCTCTCGACGACTTTTCCTAGTGCTGATAATAGGCTGATTGGTCTATAATTTTGAGGAAATTTCCGTTCCTTTCCAGGCTTGTTGAAAACTATCATTTCTGCAGTTTTCCATCTCTTTGGGTAGTATTCGGTCCTCATCACTCCGTTTGTTATATTCGTCAAGGCTGCTATTCCTTTTCTAGGCAATTTCTTCAACATATAATTCGTTATCCTATCTTCTCCTGGTGCTTTCCGGTTTTTCAGTTTCATTATTATCTCTTTGATTTCTGTTGGTGAAGCCGGTTTTGGAATGATTTCGGTTTCCGGTGGTTCCATCATCAGTTCTTCGTTTGCCTCCACTTCTTCTTCTAGATCTTCATTGTCATCATCATTTCTGTAATTTATTCTGGCTTCTCTCTCAATTGAGTCGGCAAGTGCTTCGGCTTTTTCAAGTCTCGTATATACCATTCCGTTTGCTCCATGCAGTGGAGGTATAACTGTCCGTTCTCGTCGTAAGCGTTTTTGCATTTTCCAAGCTGAGTGATCTATTGTATTCAGTTCCCTTAATCTCTGGTGCCATCTGTTATTACGCAGTTCTGTTAAAGCATTTTTCAATATCTGACTATGCTTATTCAGTTTCTTCTTGTCTTCTTCTCTTTTTGTTGTTCTGTAGATTTTCCTGAGTCTTCTGTTCTTTTTTATAAGTTCCTTTATATCCCTTGGCGTATCTCCATGTGAATGTTTCGGAATTGGTTTCCTTATTCTCTTGGTGCTTTCTTCATAGGCTTCTTTTATTTGATTTTCCAATTTTTCAACTGCTTCATCTAATTCATCCCGGGTGTTTATTTGGGGAATTTCCGTGATTTTCTCCTGAAGTAAATTCTTATATTTCTCCCAGTCTGTGCGATCCTTGGTTTGTGTCTCTTCTTCGTTTCTTGGGCCATGTCCCACTATGAATTCTATGGGATTGTGGTCTGAAGTTCCGTCTTCTATTGTATCAATGCTGATTTCTTCAGTGATGTCTTTCATTACGACAATGTCCAGTACATCAGGTAGTCCATTTACTCTTGGTATGTAGGTCGGTATATCAGGTCCTATCACAACTGCATTAAGTTTTTCAGCATAAATCTTCAGTCTTCTCCCGTTGGTATTTTCCACCCTACTGTTCCATTCCTGCGATTTGCAGTTAAGATCACCAATTATGATTTTCGGGTGTCTTCCTACTAGTAGCATTTTTAGATCCTCTTCCAGCATGTCCTTATCCGGTGATTTATAAGTCGAAATAATCTTCACTTGTCCTCGATTGGTATTCACAATAATCGATATTGCTTCTACTTCTTGACCATTGAATATTTGGTCGAAATGGTGATCCATATTCCTTCTAGCCAGTATAGCAACGCCACCTGTGCTGTTAGGTCTATCATTTCTGTAGATATCGTAATTGGGAAATGCTATCCGAACGTTGGGGTTAAGTCTTGTTTCTTGGAGAGCTATGACATCCGGTTTCTTCTCTTCAATCAGTTCTTCGAATTCTGGTCTGCGGGCTCTCAATCCTTCGACGTTCCAAGAGACGATTATGAGATTGTTCTTTATCGTCGTATCAGCCATTAAATATTCTTAATAATTTGCTGCATCTTCTTTTCAATCTCTTTCTCCAGATTCTGCATCATCGTGCTGAGGAGGTTTTTCGTGAACTTATCCAGTTCCTCAGTGATTCCAGAAATTCCTTTTCTGGTTTCGGCTTTTTTGACGGTTTTTGCCTTTTCCGTCTTTTTCTCTGGTTTCTTCGTCTCTTTGACTGCTTTGGTTGCAGTTTCCTGGGGTTTCTTCACTTCCGAAGAGTTTTGGGATGGCCTCGGTGTATTTTGTGTTGGCCTCGAGCTGGTCTGGTTCGATCTTGGCGATCTCTTGGTCTTTTTAGTGACCAATTTCCATTCGCTACATCCCTTGTAGCTGGCTGGATGTCCTTGCTCTCCGCAGAGAACACAAGAGGCATTTCGCTCCTCGTTCTCCCTGGTAAGCGTACACTCCTTGGAGCTGTGATTACCGGAGCATTTCACGCACCTCCATGGAAAAGTGCACTTACTTTGGGCATGTCCATATCGCTGACAGCGGTAACATTGTCCAGGCCCAATCGTCCTTCTCTTAGGTTCAACAACACAGTTCATGTTGTAGAGCCTTTTCACCTCGAAGATATCCTTATTCTGGGTTTTAACCAGCAATAAGGGCATCGGCTGTTTTGTTTTATTTGAGGTCATCCTTATGACCTCAGCATCGACGATCCCTTGATCCTTGAGGTCGTCAAGGATCGTCGGGATATCTGCATCCAGCGGTAGGTATCTCACTACCGCGTATATTTTCTTTTCTTCCTCCCGTTGAAGAGTGTAAAACTCCCTATTTATTTTATGAAGGAAGTCCGTCATCCTTCTATGATCATCGGCGCATTGTGAGACGATTCTTATACCGTCCTTTACTGTCGTCGCTCTTTGGTATTTAATACCGTTTCGCATTAACGCGTTCGAAATTGAAGTCCATTCGGACGTACCTCTCAGGGTCACAGGGGGGATTTTTTCTTTTCTCTCCACTGGAGTGGTTTTCTCTTGGTCTGGGGTTTCCATGACTCTTGTTTGTATCTTCATTTGACGAGGAGCTATCCTTTCTCACTCTTTTGGCGGGTGGGGAAATTTTGGTTTGAGGGGTTTTGACCACCTCCATCTTCTGTTTTTGAACCGGTAAGTTCACTTCTTGGACATTTTTCAAAATAATGTTCTTCTTGAGTGCTTTGGAGTAACTTTCCTTATTTCCCTCCTGCAACTCGAGCCTCTCCCTGAGATTTTTAATCTCAGCAACTAAGCTAGATACGCATCTATCTAACTCATTCACCCTCGCTTTCAAACTTGCGTTCTCCTCTCTCAAAATATCGTGTTCGGACACGACATTAGCGATTTCTGGCGCGTCTTCTTCCATTACGGAATCGCAGTCCGAATGGTCAGACATTTTAGAATCTAATTAATAATTACTTTGCTACTCAAAGAAATTGGAAATAAAATTTTTCAAGACAAAAGAAAAATGGCTAAGTTATATATTTTCTATACTATGAGAAAAATAAATCGACTCACCAGTGATATCCGTGGAACCAGCGATCTTGGAGGTGATCTGGACTCTACACTGAACACACTGAATTTGAACGAATTTCCGCTCTATAACGCATACACTTATAGAACTTACAAAAAACTTCGGAAGTTTCGTAGACGGAATCAAAAATTCCGTAGCTTCGCTAGTGTCAACTTTCACTTCGACTTTCTCTTTTACAACACGAGAGATGACGTATCGCACTGCATCGCTAGTGTACACTTTCACTTCGACTTTCTCTTTTACAACACGAGAGATGACGTATCGCACTGGTATCATTCAACACATCTACCTGCTACAACGTCTCGAGGTGAACTGAAAATGAATGAAAAAATGAAGTATTTTCAGATTAGAACAGATAATTTTATGTTGGGAGAGATGGGAGGAGGGGATTGTGCCCCCCCCCCCCAAATGGCATCCGGAATCCGCCCCTGGAGTCCTTGAAGTAGTTACAGGGACTGACAATTTGAAAACTTGCCAGGCCAATTATGTCTCGACAAGGATGTTTTCAAAGAAAATGCCGGAACAGGTCAATTTTTATTCGGAGGGGGACATGTTTCTAGCAGAATAGTAAGCTAAAATGTCCTCAATCTTAGGTGTAGGGGTTGTCACCCCTTAATTCTTAATGGGGAAGGGTGAGGGTGAGCTATATCTCAATTTTAAGGCAATAGTTTTATGTAAAGGGACATATTGTCTTCCAATTGAGGTTTAGCTCACCCTCTATTCCCTATGAAGAATTTAGGGGTGATAGCCTCTACACCTAGGTTTGAGTAGATTTCGGCTTACAATTTTGCTCAAAATATGTCCCCCTCCGAATAAAAATTGACCTGTTCCGGCATTTTCTCTAAAAACATCCTTGTCGCGACATAATTGGCCTGGCAAGTTCTTAAATTGTCACCCTGTATAGGATCAGTATACTACAACTCATTACAACGCTAAAAAAAGACCATAATCAGGTAAAGAGTGTTTATTCTTGAGTAGCTTTGGATTCAAAGCAAATCAACTCAATGTATTTTTTCCAGTTTTAAGCATGATTCAATGGACGAAGTCAGAGACTCTTGCCTATCTTGTAATAAAGTACCGTAAAACGGGGCTACTTGAAAACGGCGAGGTAACTTGAAAATTTCAGCCGTCACTTCTTAAGTCACATGCTACCGGCATCTAGTGTTAAATACAAGGCATGTATGTGAGGCGAGCGCTTCTACACTTTTCAATTGGTAGATTAGATGATACGCGGGAAGTTTGTTGTGTTGGTTAGAAGTGATTGTGTAGCTTTAGAAATAAGTAAGTTTTTTATATTTTTTATGTACCTGTATACTTCCTAGTACACAAAAAAACCTATGAGTAATGTAACTAAGCCACATTTTTTTCTCGAAAGAGACTAGTATTTCCTTTGACAATCTAACGTCAGAACATATATTTGGTGTTTAACTAGCCCTTGGTGTAGAAACAAATTTTTTATTGTCATTTCAGGGGCTACTTGAAAATGGTGTGATTTTGCGAAAGAAAGCCAGGAAGTCGAAAATATCGAGACCATGATAATTAAACTCTTTGCAGCGTACGCTACAATTATGGTGGCATCTTCGGAAAAAATGAAATAAAGAAACGACTTCTCTAATACGAAATTTTAAGAAGAGGACAAATAAAATTTAAAGACTTAATTTAGAATCGTTGTAGTTGTTTTTCTATATTTCACCTTTAATATGTTTGTAATCAGGTTGTAAGTTCCTATTTACAACTAAATAAAAGTATTTTTTTGCTCTAACTACTGTGTTATTCATTAAATGAACTACCTACCTAAAGGTTTGATTAACATTTCAAGAAGGTATTTTGCGTTTCAAGTAGCCTAAATTGTGAGTATACTTGCATTTCAAATGCGATTTCCAAACAAATTTCATTTTTGTCAAGTGGCCCCATGATGGGGCTACTTGAAAAAACGCCTTTCAACTTTTTTTTCTTCAATATGGGGAGGGACAGATGTTTTCTGAGTATAACACCTGATAGCCCTTACCCTAAAGTAAGCTAAAATAATTTTAGTTTCGATTAACGTATCTTTGTTACAGCGAGGTAATTTGGAAAAGTGTATCGAGTAGCCCCGTTTTACGGTACTTAGAATAAAAACTTCTTTTTTAATTCTATTTAGACTTTTCGGTTTCCTTAATTATTTAACAATACTTGGAAAAGCGATGGCTATTTAATCCAAATGATATTATTTATTTCTACAATATGTCATGCTGATTTGTTCAGATCAGATTATTTCCTTCCATGTGAATGTGAATGACGAGAAATTTGAAAAAATTCCTTCATTTGGAGTCTTGCCACCAAAAAGAATGGCAAAAGGGTGTACTTTTTGTTTAATTTTCAAAAATATCGAATATCTCGAAAACCGCGGGACTTTTACTGGACATGAAACATATTTTATTATTCTTCCAAAAGTTTCCTTTTCAAGAGATTTATTTCCTTGGTTCAAATTACATCCCAATTGTACCAAGCAAATTTCAGTGCCAATTAAATCTTTTTTTCGGTACCAGCTTGCAGCAAATCTTCAGCGACAAATGTCAGATAAGGCTTTTCTCTCCTTAATGCCAATCTCTTAAATGAATAACTGATGCAGGCAATATTCACGTGTAGCACAGGAATCGTTACACCGCAACCAGTATCCAATTAAATTTTGCATATCTTTGTCGTGTTATTTCAGGCGCGGTTGATTCAGATACACTAACGGTAGCCTATCCAAAAATCCTTTTAAAATTTCCGCTCGCTGATTACAACATACCGTAAATTTGGTAAAGCCGTTTCCGAATTAACCATTAAACTGCCTTGTCGTTCAAGATAGGTATCTCTTCATTCTGCTTTAACTAGGTGGTATGCTAATGTTTTAATTGAATACTTTTTTCCGCTTCATTGCATATACTGAATCAGCAGTTTATAGCCGGTATATTTTGTCTGATGGAGACTTCTCTCCTGAGTAAAACAGTCAGTATCTCCTCAAGCCTAAGGGCCTAGGGCATTCCAAGAATATTTTGGTCATTCAAGAAACAGAGTAAAGAAAGAAATAGCTGGATCAATGACAATTCTTCTCTCGCTTTGGTGTTCTTTCATTGCTTTGTTCCACTCTGTATTCCCGTCTTTTTCATGCATGATCGAACTGAATAAATAGCTTTTGCTCTGTGGAAATGCAATTTTGTGTTAATACGTAGTAATTTACCTTAAAGTCAAATGTGTTCTTTTGTGAGATCCCATGATTTTTTATGAAGAAATCAAGTTCTTCCTAGTTTTATTTTGGGGATCAGAAGAATTGGACCCCATCTTGAATGAAAAAGTTGAATCGGATTAATATCCTGAAAATTTCTAACATATTCCTCTGCAATGCAATGTTTTGCTGCTCTTCTGGTTTTAGAATACTCATCTCTGTTACTGTCATGTCCTATAACGCAAAGTCCTCAACATGTTTAACGTTTATTTCGAATTTTTCGTACGAAGGTTAGTTGATATAATTTACAATTCTATTTTCCTGTGAAAGTATGTGAACATTGTAATGATGCTGAATCAGCTCCATTTGGTATAGCAAGCATAGTTTCATTATCATCAACCTCAACAGTAGTATGCTACCGAATGAGAAGGTTTCAATTTATATATGCAACTGAGCAGTTGAGGACACTTTTTCTACACCCACATGAAGATAAACATCCTAATTTACAAAAAAAAAAATATGTTTCTGCAAATTTTCTGCACATGGTGGCTTATTCATTCATGTAGGCTTCATGATGGCTGAATCAAATTTCCATCTCAATTTTCCAAGGAAAATGTTGTTACCTAACCACATATAAATAAACTCGCTTGAGATGTGTTCGTAGGTATATGAAGCTAAAATAGTTATTTTCCTATCAAGTGCGGAAAGTGATACTTGCCCGCACGAAACTGCCGTTGCCCGAACGATGCGAAGCAGAGTTCGGGTAAGCAGTTGAGTGCGGGCAAGACACTTTCCGCAAGAGTTAGGAACAATATTTTTTCTACAAGCGCTTGAAATATATAAATATATCAATTGCACGATACAGATCATATCTCATTTGATCAATTCATATAAAATGACAGACGTAATTCTGCATATCGTTACCATGGGTTACTCATCGTTGACGTTCGGTGCATAGAGACATGATAGAATTTAATTTATTCTATAAGATTTGCGTGCGGGAAAAACCCCTGCTAATCCATTCCCGCACGCAAATGCGTGCGGGAAAGAAATAGTAGGCGTTTTTCCCGCACGTTTTGGAAAAGTGACTCTTTGCAACTTGAAATGCGTGCGGGAAAAAGGTTGAACGCGCACGCTTGTAGAAAAATGTTGTTACCTAACCACATATAAATAAACTCGCTTGAGATGTGTTCGTAGGTATATGAACCTCCAAATTTTGTTTTGTTCTTTTGTCGATAACTCGATCAATTTTTCAGCCATGAAATCCATCTTTGAACCCTTCACTTTCAAAATCGCATAATATAATTTTCTTATCGGTGGGAAAATCGAACTTATCAGGTCAGCAGGATATCGGCTCAATAGTTAAATTCAAGTTGGAAGATAAATCCAGCATTTACAAAGACTCATGCTATACGTAATTGTGGTTTTTTTTCTCGAAAACCGTTACATTAAGCGAGAAATAACAAGAAATCTTAACAAATCTTATTGGTTCAAAATAAATCAAGCTATCAAAAATTAATTTTTCAATGATATAATATGAAAAAGGAAAGAAGTTTCTTGCGAAACATATTTAAAAGGTGATTATAGGGAAATATCACCAAAAATTTTTTACCGCCCCCATAAAATGTACTCTCTTGAATTTTTGTCAGTTTTAAATAATGCCTTTCAGGTACGAGCCTTAGGGGGCTATATCTAAGCAGGGGCTTTTAAAAAAAATTATATTAAAGAACCACACTGTTTTTTGACAAGGAATCACCTCTTGAATTTTCTACAACTCTTCATTTGCACTCTAGAATATCCTTTATATTATTCCCAAATTTAGTTCATTCGATAAAACCGTTTGTGAAATATACATATACCTAAAAAGAACATTCATTTATGGTTTTTGAACATCTTTCAAACTTATTCGATTCGGATAAAAGTGTTTCTTTTAACCTTAATGATACAAGAGCTTAGGGAAAAACCTCAGTAAAAAACCCTTTCTCCCCGTGAGTGTAGTGGATTGTAAGAAATGAAATTGTTCAAACAATAAGGTGAAATATTTTATATTGAAAAGCATCTCGCACTTTGAAAATTATTCCTTTCTTCAACAGAAAGGAAAATCCAAAAAGTCTTCTTCAAGATAACAGAAACTTTTATCTGAAATAGAGAGAAAATAAAAGCAGAAGAAGGTAAAATAATAAAATTAGATTTAATATCTGTCAGATTGACCTAAAATTGGCAACCTAAATCAAAAAAGATTCGGAAACTGCATTTATGGCCCTATAACCATCCTGAAATTTATAAATCGGACAATGATTAACCAGATGATTTATGGTTTCTTCTGGTTCCCCGCATTCACAACTAGGGCTTTCAACTGAATTCCATCTATTGCAACGTCCGTGACCTGTTCTTATACGATTCAGAATACACCATATTTTCCTGGAAGATCAAAACCAGGAACTCTATTCGAGGGATCAGTAACTAATGCTTTGTTGAAAATAGTGCACCTATTGCATTCAGACTGCCAAAGGTCTTTGTCCCTTATATTCGAATTAAGAAAAGAGTTGGACCATAAATGTTTACGCGACTTCAGTCTTGGAATCGTATTTTCTAGAATGTAGGATAGAATTGGAAACGAGTCGGCATAGGATAGGAATTTATTCCAGGAATTCATGATCGCACTCTGTCTATAGGTATACGAATATGAGGCGGTACAATGTTTGGAAGAACTGTTAACCATTGAGTAGGTGAAGATCTAATTGTTTCAGTTATAGTTCTCATGGAAAGATTCAGCTGTGAATCAATTTATTTGCACATGAGCACTACTAACACAAACGGAGCATTGATATTCAGTAGTCGCAAAATCAAAGCGAGGGCTGCCGTTAGAAGAGTAGCTGCATCAGCACCCCATGAAGTACCAGCTAGTTTATGAAGGATATTATTTCTAGTTTTTACTTCAGACGCAAATTTTCCAAATGGGCTTTGATTATCAGCGAGGAATCCAGTTTAACTAGATATTTGGGATTGAAGTTATGTTCCAAAAAAGAATAACCGAAAACTACATTCAGTTTTCTATATTTTTGATGATTATTCAAATGGAAACACGAAACCTCGGTTTTATTTGGGTCAGGACGCAAACGCCACTCGAAAAAGTAAGTTCTCAAAATTTCTAAATCTGTAGATAGGTTATTCTCTATATACATCTAAAATCAGAATGACAGAATGCGAGGGCAATATCATCAGCGTATATAACTTTCTCAGAAGAAGTCGTAGGGATATCACACAGATATAAATTGAGAAGAAGAGGTGCTAAAACTGATCCTTGTGGAAGACCGTTAGTCGAAGTTTTGACAGCATGTTTTCTAGTAAGCGAACCATCTTTCCACACTTCAGATGAGTATAAAGTTTGAAAATCAAACCATCCTTCCATACTGTGTCATATGCTGCAGATAAATTCACAAATGCTGTTCCTGTTTTTAATTTATTAATAGAGAGAAATGGTAGAAGCGTATAACGCCGTACGCTAATCACGTTATCCGGTAATGGAATATCGTCTTGCCCTATCTGGCTCAGATTTTGGTCGTATGTAAGATACGAATTTACGTTATTAGCGTAAGCAACAGATGATCGGTAAATGTCAAAGTTTGTTTTCGAAATAGGTTTCTAATGCTTTTGGGTTGATTTTATGCTGTTTTTGTGGATTATGTGCGTTTATATGGATGCATATTTACAGGAATTTTTGTTTGTGGAGTTGGATTAAACTGTATTGAAAAATACCTCTTCACAGTGATGCTTTCATAATTTTAAAATTTATGGACATAGACCTATAAGTGGCCACTACAATAGTTAACAAGAAAAAATTGGAATATCATCTGGGGGATATGTAGAGATAACGTAGAATTATTTGTCTACTGCTTTACTGCCATCAAACCATAAGCCAATGTCCAATCTAGATGTTTCTACTTTTATGAGTCTTAATGAAAAAAGCTCGAATTGAACCCTTTTATTTCCTATTGAAAACAAGTTACTTAGTTCATAATCATCAATATGGGATTGAAATAGATACTCAGAATTAAACACTAGGATGGAAATTTCTATTTTCATTCGACTCTTCCTTTCATGTGACCCATTAATTGAAGATATACACTTTTACCTTTGGTTATTTGATTATTCTTGAGGAACTCATTTCGTCTCTTCTGCTACTATTCTCTTAAGTGAAATTCGATTCAATGTCAATTAAGAGGCCTCTGTTTCAAAACATAACCTATTTCTGTCAAAACAAATGGAAAAATAGAAGTGCACAAGGCAAGAAAACAACGTTAATTACGATAACGTGCTACGTTATCCACCCGTAAACTACGGGATGCGGTAAAGTTAATAACACCCGTTATTCTGAAAATGGAAATACGCATGCGTCGTAACGTTAATAGCGCTTGACGTTATTACCACATGACGTTACAGATGCTTCCATCCAGAGACAACCTGTCTCTGCTTCCATCTCTCTATTGAAACCTTCTTCAATGAAAGTAGTGAGGCTTAGAACCAGATCACAGCAATTTCTATTTTTCCTGAAACCCTCTTGTCAATTTTGGAAAGCGCCTTCTAGAATCGATTCAATCCTAAAAAGAATTAGCCTCTCTAAAATTTCAAAAGGAACACTCAATAACCTAATGGTTCGATAACTACTGGGAGCAGAAGAATTCTTTCCACGTTGTAAGATTTCTTCTATGACTTTCTCTTTTCGGAACTCGGCGGGAAAATTGCCTGTATTTAGAATATTATTATAAAAAGATAATAACCAAGACGCCTTAATGCTTGATGAATTCCGTCGAAACCTACAGCTTTTCGAGATTTAGAAGATTTGATTGTTGCTTTGAATCCATCCATATTGAATGGATTAGATCTACGGCTGGAGTTGAAGTCCTAAAATTGTGTAGTTTATGCTTCATGTCTTTCATCAGATATATTTTTATCTCAGAACCCTTGGTGGGCGATTTTACCAATATTTGCATAAAGATATCGTAGAGCTAGTTGTCTGAAGCACCTCTCTTGACATACTACATGTCATTTTGCGCTTTGTTTAATCATCATTGGACTTCTTCGTTTTTTTTTTAATTCCTACTATTCAAATTGTATGAGTACGACACAATAGACACATAACTAACTACATTTTGATAAGCGATAACTTGAGCCCTACCAAAACACCTTGAAACTGAAGGAATTGGTAACATTAAGCATTTGTACAGGGAGGCGCAATAACTCAAAGTGTTAGTATGTAGTTGTCAGATCTCATTAACAGGTTTCTTCACAATATCCTCCGGCTTCCTGTCATTTATCTCTCATAAAAATGACGAATATCCGAGTTTTTCTACCAAGGATGTCAAGTTCCCCAAAAATCAAGGCTGCATCAATGCCGGTGCATCAACAAAAAAAAAGATTGTCCACGGTGCCGCCACGGCAATCAGAGTGACCCAAATATCGAGATTCAGTTAACGAATCGGCATAGTTGGAATACGTTCGGACTCATTTTATTGACAGCGTGACATTTATTGACATAATTCAACGAGATGAAATTTGTTACTTTTTCTTCGATCGCTCTTGTGGGTTCGCAAGCCGACGGCATTAGCTGATGTTATCGGCAATTTACCACATTCAGCAAGATTGGCGCTGAGCCCTCGATTAATTCGATATACCGCTATCGGAAAGCAGCGATGAGTTCTGTTTGAAGATGAAGGAACTTCAAAAATTCGTCATCAAGAATCAGAAGTCGATACGAAAATGATAGCTAGCTGATTGCAGCAATTATACGTAAATACAGGATGTTCTCGAAGGTGATGCCTTCTTTTTTTGAGAAGTGGGCCAACGCTACTTATTACTTTTCACAATTCAATTGATATCACCAATAACACGACTCTACAAAAAAAATTTTGTTCTTTGTCCTAACGTTTATACTAGGATTTTCCGGTTAATTATGCACAAAAACGAAAAGAAAATAACTTTTTTTCGTATAAAGTTTGCTTTTGTGATAGGTATAGTATTAATAGTCATTCTTCATTTTTTTTATAATTTTTAATAATTCAAAAATATCGTCGGATGAGAGTGGGGTGTTTACGTTTACAAGGTGCCGCTAGAGAACACTCGAGTCATAAACAATGATCAGGTGTTGTTTACTAGCCCAGACAAACTTCAAATATCGTCAAGAAAGTGTAAATACGATGCTGATGCATTTTGTTTTATATGTGGTCAATTTATTATAATTCGTGACGTGAAATACGAATTAAAGAAATCTCACGTTCTCTCTGAAACCTATGAAGCATATTTTGACTTTCCTGTTTGGAATCAAGACAAGCCATGGGCTCCACATGTTGCTTGTTTTTATTGTAAATGCTATCGTTGAATCAGTCTCCTAAACACAGAAGCAAACTTTTTCATGCCATATATTTTTTTTTCGTCTAATTAGGATCTAAACTATCGAAATTTTATGCTTTGCACTCAAAGTCAAATTTGGTGTTGACCTGTGTAATCAGTGGAAACCCATAATTATATCAGTAATTTTTACTAGAATAAATACTTTATCCACTACATGTTACTCATCCCAGTGAAAAAATGTAATAAATATTTTAAATTATTTTTGCCAATGAATAATCTATTGTTTCCTTAATTGTTGATAAAAGAAACAAACAGTATGATGAGTCCGGGAGAGTTGAACCTCCTTTCACACAGAATCCACTTAGATGTATCTGTAAATGGTAACAACTCATTTTTTTGGGTGTAGATATCATGCCCAAATAGTTAACGATAGATAATAGTGGAGTGACGGTGGGATGAACATTTTGAGTACAGCAATTCTATTTTTAGGAACCGAAAATTGGCTCATGTCTCCCTTACCCATGAGAGAGTTGAACAGCGGGCGAGAGAGACATGACCATAAGTTTATTTATCAGGAAAAACATTGAAAGAAAACAATTTCCAATGACCAGCGATTGTCTATGTCAAGGTTTTTATCATCAGATGTATACTCCATTCACTTTTAATTTAGCACTCGGTTGGCCATGGATCTTTGACATATTCCACTCTATATGGTACGAAAATGTGAGGTTATGACGCTTGCCAAAACATGTTTTGGTTTTAAATCAACGCTATGTTGTCCGTTCAACGTAAAAGTATCAGTAATTACGTATTATATCACAATGTCGAATCACTTCAGAAAATATGAAGTCGAAAATATTGACGAACATAATTGACGATTATACGAACTGATTGAAGGCATACCAAATCTAGATATTTGCATGGAAAACACGAGAGATCAGATTTTAAATATATTTATTTTTTGGTATGGAAAAAAATTAATTAATTGACACATAACATGTAGTAGGGAGAGTTAATGTTGGCTAAAGGTTTAAGATATTACATCAGTTGTAGATTTGAAAAAAACCCGAAAATGAAATGCATATGATGCAATGGTTGAGAATGAGTATATCTTGAAGGAATTAACGGACAATTACAATAATTTTAAATTCTTCAACAGAAGTCATCTTGCATCAATGGAAGTCAAAAGAATTAAAGGAAATTTCAAGGCAAGATGTACTTCACCTTTAAACAAAAATTTCACATGAATTAACAAAATCAACAGGACAACTGACTTGTATTTATGGCTATTTATTTTTAATACTTTGATATAATGATTATAATTATATATTTATTGATTCCTTTAGACATTTACAATGTATAGGACAATTGGAATGAAATATAGAAAAATTAATTTTCTGGAACTTATTCTACGATGACATTAACCGGAAAACCTGTAGTAATTTTTCGCATTCGTTCACCCTTAAATGAAATTATTAAATGCCATCACTTTTTTGGGTCTCCTTATAGAAGGAAATTTTTTGTCATCCTCTTCATTCCCAATCTTTCGGATTGTGAAAAACATTCAGCTAAAATATAAGTCGTTTATATTCAGATGAAGATGAAACATTATAAGAATTCACTTACATTGAATATTTTCGCTACCGTCTGATATATTGTAGATATTAGAATATCGGCGTTACCCTCTATTTTAATCAGCGCACCTGAATTCTAAATAGCACTTCCTGAAACAGGATTTCAGGATTTCATTTTCAATCACTCAGGGCATTTTTGTGATATTAATAGATATTAGTTGTGACAACGGTGTTATGACATTAACGACCTGTTTTCGAATTATTCTGATGCTTCCAAACTTTGTAAAAAAAATATTTATACCCTGTAACAATGCTGTACATATAAAACTTTGTGGTCATGTCGTATTGCAAGTACCTTATTCGGTTTGTTGAAAGATATAAGACATTTATGGCTATGATAGCATACTTAATCAAAATGTTCCTAAGATAGCATAGGGTGCCATCATATTCTTTGTTTTTGGAGTAACAGCTATGGCAACAAGAAGTGTGAGACAACTTTGGAAAGAGGAAGATATGGATACTGTGTTTAATGCTGTGAAACAAGATGTGCTTTCTGAAAGGTGCCATCGACAAATTCGAGAAGAAGGTTTGCGCTAAATAAAGGACCTTCAAAAGACGATCTAGGTGGAAGAAGGCCTACTTTCAAGAATCAGGTAAAAACCGAACTGTTTGAAGACCAATTTAATAATCAATTTTATATTTTCAGTTATATGCCATCATAGGACACATATGCGCTTAAGATGGAACCCAAGACCAAATTTTTGAAAATGTTTTCATTCATTTCCTTTCAGAGTAATGCTGAAAATATGCGAAAAAATGTATACTACATGTGAGTAACACTAAGTATGTATAGCCGATTATCGAAAAAAAAATTTCACTAAGATATTTTGATAATTCGTTAAGGCTGCCAACCTGGGTACACTTCCCATAATTAGCTGGCATAAATATCGCAATTAAAAAAATAAATGAATATGTGGTTGACTGATATGTTCTTTCATGAAATCATTTGAAAATACGTGACTACATGTGACTTTCAGATCTGGATTGTAATAATTTTATGATGAAGCAATCAATCTTTTGTATGTGCATTAATCCCAAGATTGGCCGAAATAAGGACTCAGGGACTCGCAAAATTCACGTAATCCGCCTGTGGCCATTCACGAAAACTGTACAAGAAAGACGGCATTACAGATAATCGATCTATAGACCACCAGCAGAAGACACAGAAAGGATATGAGATTATGCTAATGTCTATACACAACAAGTGCCGGATGCGTGCAAACCAATGTCTCGGTAATCAGTCAATTTCTCTTCGCAAAACGCGATGCATATTCATTGGCATTGGTTTTTTTATCCAACTTTTCCTGCTTCTTCTACTGCAATCCTCAAGCAATATACGAAACTGACGTTTGTTTTAGATCAACAAATGTGAACTTTTCAAATTGGCGAATTACGCAGATACAAAAATACGAATGCCACGGTTAAAACCGTATTTCTCCTATATCAATATTGCACTCGGTTCATTTTTTTCGCGCATTTAGAGAAGAATGTCGAAGGGAATTATTAGCTTTATAAAAAGAGTGATGAACTGATTTCAAACTTGCTGGCAAAGAAAATTTATGGATAGAGTTAATAGAGGAATGAATAAAATATCCTAACATAATTTCTCTTTTTCATAGTACGTCCAATCCCTAAAGCCCCAGCTTCAAAGATCAAAATGAAGCACCACTATTCTGTTAACGATGGCTGGAGTCTTGAAAATTTTATTTAAAAACATATCCCCCTACGAAAAAATCCAAATGATTGAGGTCTGGTGATGTTGGTGACCAGGCAAATAGGCAATATTATTTGAAATAACGAAATTTTTTTTTCCCACCTTCATTGAAAAAGATTAAAGAAATATGAATATATTCATATTCATATATGAATATGAAGTGTCGTATTCCCTGTGAAAAAAGGCTGTAGAAAGTTTTTATCGTTTTCAGATGTTTTCGAAAATATCAAAATTTGCTTATATCTCCAAGACAAATGAAATATCGTGAAACGATTTCCACTAATGGATAATCAATACAGATTTTATTGAAAAAAAAAATATCAAATTTAGAGAGAAAAATGTCTAACCAAAATCATAATAATGATCAGGAACAACCAACAAACCTTCAAGAACAACCAAATTTATTGAACGTAATTCCTTATGTTAATGATTTTTCAGAAAAAAATAAGAAGAATCGGTTCCAAATTCAACATAAAAACTGTTTTTAAAACGCAAAATGATTTAGGATCTACACTAACAAAAGCTCAACCTTTGAATGAAAAACAAATATCAAAAAATTTTATTCACAACATTTCCTGTATTTGTGATAGAACTTATACAGGTGAAACGTCTAGACCTATAGAAATAAGAAAATGCGAACATAAAAATAATATTAAAAATAGGGAAATTAATAGATCACAGATCGCACATCATGTTTGTTCTAATACAGGAGACCGAGACCACATGATGGATTGGAATAACACTAAAATTTTAATGACACAACCGGACCATTATAATCGAAACATTAAAGAGTCCACGTTTATTTTGTTGGATCAAAATAATAATTTGGACAATTGTTCGGTAGGAATAGATCATATTTGGTATTTGGATCAATTTAAGAGGGACCTGTTATCCGGTAATTTCAAAATTAAATGAATCAGCGTTTCAATGCAGTCTCTGTTTCTATGTATTGACAATTGTTAATTACTGTCAATACACGAAATTGATTTTCGTCACATAGTTGGGGAGCTGACGATGCTATATCGGGATTTACTCGAGCGTCGTGGAGATCTAGTGGATTTTGAAGATTAGATGGTAGAAAGAAAAAAAGGTTCTATGATGTATGCACTTTCAGCGGTGGGGAAAGCGTCTGCAGGGTCTCAAAGATGTAAAAAAAATCTTAAAATCTTCAGGTGTACATACTCGAACGTGTCAGATTAGGATACTGTATATGCTCTACGTGTCTCTGATAATGAATTCATTTTATCTGACAGTTTGCACGGTGGGACTGGCAGTACGGAAGAGTTGAAAAAAGTAAAAAAAAAATTCCAGCGTGTCAGATTTTTGGAGGATATGTTAATTGGACCCAAAGGAAGCTACTTTTCAAGGGACTGACAATTTCCTTCGAAAATGTAAAAAAAAACGTTACTTGTACATACTCGAGCGTGTCAAATTTTCATACAGATGTTAATCTGGGTGTTGTAGACGTGTTGACCCATTATTCTGACACTAATCAGGGGAGGGTTTTCCCAATCTGACACTTTGAAGATGATAAAAATCCTTTTTTTTTCGAATATTTCCCTCCCTGTACCTCTTATCGTTTTTGTGATAAAATTTTACACAACTTTTTTCTGAACCAATTTTACATACTCTTAACCATTCTCGAGTTAGAGGGCAATAAGGGCATTGTATAAAGACCACATGTGGTCTTTATACAATGATAAGGGCGAGAAGCTTAGCCATACATAGGAAAGGGCAAGGTCAATGTAGAATCCCAGTCTAATCTACAATTGTCAGAATGAAGGTGATTTCTATGATGACAATTTCGAAATTAGTCAAGAAAATTTTAGTGTTGTCTGTGACTGAACCTTAGAATGTACTATTCTCCAACGAGTGAATTTTCGCTTCAGCATGTATCGCTAAACACCTCGCATTACTCGCCATATATCTCAAAATCGTTTGAACGGAGAAAAAATTGCTTGAGATAAAATTTATTGAAAATGTTATGCTCTACAACTTTCATCTTGAATGCGAAAAAGATTTGAAGCTCAGGGCAAGAGATAATTCAAAAAAACTGAATTTTTTGACCTTTATGGCCAATTTTTATTGTTTCGGCTTGCTAAAACTGTCAGATTATATTTTTTCCGTTATTCTTAAATCATTAGCTTCAAAAAAAAAAAAAAAACGCCACCACGCTCGAGAATGTACACGTGACGTTTTTTTTGCAACTTTGGCGTCCTCCCACACATTTTCGACACGCTTTAATTGTCAGATTAAAAGAATATATTAATATATACTTTTCAACATGTAATTAACCACATATATCTTAATCTGACACGTTCGAGTATGTACTATGATCGTTTTTATTTTTACTAATCTAACAGGCTGTCCTGGACAATTCCCCCTATATACAGGTCTAATTTTTGGTAGAGGTACTCTACAGGATCCGACGTATTATATTAATCTGACAAGCTCGAGTAAATCCCGAATTTCCCTCTTCGGCTCCCCAACTATAATCAAGGAGTCTGATATAAAATTTCAAAGTTCTTCTTTTTAGTTCATTGTCAGGAAACAATTTTTTTACTTGATTTGCTCCTGACAAATAGTGCAAGAATTTACGCAGGAGCAAATCGTTTATTTCAATTTTTTAATTGATTTTGTTCCAGATATTGGAAGTTGAAACCCTAAAATGTTTCAGAAGATGCAGAATCCTACCAGATTGAATTTCAATCGATATCTGAAGTCTTTTTGTTGTTTTCATTGCAAATTTTATACGCAATATGCTGTAGGTATCTATACTGTCAAGAGGGAGTTCAAACGAAACAAGCTAAATTTTGCAATATCACGATAGCACGATTAGATCAATTTTTTGTGTTGAATTATCCTTCGGAGGATTCTTTCTGAATAACGCGATTAACAAATTCTAAGAAGCATTGTTGTCCGCCAAATGCCATGAGTGAATAAGAATGCAGACCGAAATCAAGAACTCTAAAAATCTCCGGAAACCCCGGTAATTACTTGACAAGCGTAAAATATCTCAATTACAAAAAAATACAGTTGACGGGCAGATCATTCCCAGAACGAAAAAACGAACGGGAAAGTGATAATCTTCTTGATTAATGGCCCGGTTGAAGCTTGTAACGCCTTAAAGTCTAGATATGGAATTTTGTTCCAATTTAGCGATACCAGGGAGAAAATTTATGGGGAACATTCAGCACAGTTGTTAAACTAATTAGAGTATTTCCAGGCAGAAAATTCTGTCCAGATACTGCCGTCCGGTCAAATTTGTACGAAATACAAGACCGAGTTTATAGATTTTAATGTGGATAACCAACATGTTAACCATCTCGAAACGACATTAATAAGACATGAAATCAGTTCTTCGCTGTAGCGGTGTTTTTTCGAGGTAATGATCAAATCACTGAATGATTATTTGCGTTTCGCATATGTCAGTTTCAGAAGCGAGCAAATTCGTAAATGACTCAATAAAAAAGAATTAATATCAGTAGGCGTATCGGGAAAATTAACCCATTTATTTGAATAATCGATGTGTAACTATGCATATGATTTTTTTGGTTCATATTTGGGACAGGAAAGAAGGATAGGGCGGTTCCAGTGGGTGGGCTATGGGGGCCATCGTCCCCTACTTGAGAGAAATATTTTTTCGAATATTTACTTTCAGAAGAGGTTGCTCTTCAGAATATGTATCACATTTAGATCTACCATAATTTTTCTGGTAGATACGCTTGTCGAAAGTTGACCTTCGAGAAATTCCCAAAAAGATGGAGTCAGTTAAAAAGCAAATCATTACACCGAGCTCGATGCCTAGACCAGTTCCATGCATAAAAAAATTGCGTTACCATAGCAACGAACAATAACTCATAAGAAGTGTCACTATGAACTTTAAGGCCGAAAAAAAACACCAGAGTTACGCAATAAATTAAAAGATAGAAGATGTCCACCGAAATTTTCAAAATCGAAAAATTGTAGTAGAGAGCCATCATCAAGTACACGTATTCAATAGGGTTGAGAGGTAAGCAGATTCACGAAGATATGCTTAATACCCTTGATGATCAATGTCCTTCGTATGCTACCATGAAAAATTGGACTGCAAGCTTCAAAAGAGGTAAATTTTTCATTGAAGATGACCGATCGGGAAGGCCAGTTTCTGTGCATATCTCTCCCCGAAAATATCGATGCAGTTCATGACATGATTTTATCAGACCGTCGAATTGGACTAAAACGGATATCTGAAGCACTGAATATTTCATACGAACGCGTTCATCATATAGTTCACGTCAATTTGGACATGAGAAAAATTGCTGCAAAATGGATCCCCAAATGTTTGAATGTTGACCAAAAGCGTGCAAGGTAGAAGCATCGCGTTCGATCTGTGCTCGATTTGAAAACGATGTAGACTTCTTGAACCGAATTTTTACTATGGATGAGACTTGGGTACATTTCTGCAATCCAGAAACAAAGCAACAATCGATGGAATGGCGACACTCTGGTTCTCCAAGACCTGAGAAGTTTTGTGTCCAAATATCTGCTGGAAAAGTTCTTGCTTCAGTTTTTTGGGATTGCCATGGAGTAATCATGATTGATTTTTTGGATAAGGGTAGAACAATAACCGGAGATTACTATTCGACATTACTGACTACTCTACGGGAAAAAAATAAAGAGAAAAGACGAGGAAAGCGATCCAAAGGTGTTTTGTTTTTGCAGGACAACGCCCCTGCACACAAATCCCATGTTGCCATGCAAAAAATTCGTGATTTGGGGTTTGAATTACTAGAACATCCCCCTTATTCACCAGATTTGGCTCCATCAGACTATCATCTCTTTCCTCAACTGAAAAAAAGTTTAAAAGGTCGTAAATTTCCTTCCAACGAGGAGGTAGTGAAAGCTTTGGAGGTCTGGTTTGCAGAGCAAAAAGAAGCATTTTTTTTTTAGTCTAGAGACGTTGTAGGTTCACTGTAATAAATGTATCCAATTAAGAGGAGAATATGTTGAGTTATAAAATATTTTGACATTGAAATTTTATTTGGTTCTATGGTAGGCTAAGAATTTTTCAATATATCCTCGTATTGATAAAAGACTTGTCCTTCTGGAGTATGTATTATATTTAGATCTAGGATAATTCTTCTGGGAGATACGCGTGTCTAAAATTGACCCTCGAATAATCCCCAAAAAGATGGGGTCGGTCGAAAAATTATTCTATTTCCCCCTTCAAATAAGAATAAATTTCGAACTAGTTTTCTTTCAAACATATAGCTTATATAACAATTAGAATAGAATAGAATAGAATAGAATAGAATAGAATAGAATAGAATAGAATAGAATGTCTTTATTCACCAATAATAATTGTTAACAAAACAATGAAGATGGGAAACGTCATACAGGAAAAAAAAAATTATAAAGATGTGTCCAGTTTGAATTCGAGATTTATTACTAGAACTCTTACTCTTTGACAACTCGTGAAAAATATTTCTTCAAATACCGAAAAATAATTTCATTAACCCCTTTGAATCAAAGAAGAATAAATTTCAAAGTTGTTCTCTTTCAAACATAAGGTTTGTAAGACCATTATAAAGATAAGACATTGAAATTTTATTTGGTTCTATGGTAGGCTAAGAATTTTTCAATATATCCTCGTATTGATAAAAGACTTGTCCTTCTGGAGTATGTATTATATTTAGATCTAGGATAATTCTTCTGGGAGATACGCGTGTCTAAAATTGACCCTCGAATAATCCCCAAAAAGATGGGGTCGGTCGAAAAATTATTCTATTTCCCCCTTCAAATAAGAATAAATTTCGAACTAGTTTTCTTTCAAACATATAGCTTATATAACAATTAGAATAGAATAGAATAGAATAGAATAGAATAGAATAGAATAGAATAGAATAGAATAGAATAGAATAGAATAGAATAGAATAGGATAGAATATCTTTATTCACCAATAATAAAATTGTTAACAAAACAATGAAGATGGGAAACGTCATACAGGAAAAAAAAAATTATAAAGATGTGTCCAGTTTGAATTCGAGATTTATTACTAGAACTCTTACTCTTTGACAACTCGTGAAAAATATTTCTTCAAATACCGAAAAATAATTTCATTAACCCCTTTGAATCAAAGAAGAATAAATTTCAAAGTTGTTCTCTTTCAAACATAAGGTTTGTATAACCATTATAAAGATAATTTTATAGCAATAAACACCTTACAGAATTTCAAATATAAAATTATTCCCCCCCCCCCAAAATCACTCCTGGAACTGCCTCTACGCTAGTGAATCAGATTTGTGGTTTCCATGGGAAGAAAGGATAATTCATCTAAATTCCACATGGCACTTTTGGTTTATCTCCAATCTGATGTGAGAGGTAAATGAATATTTTATATAAATGAACATGATGTTTCAATGAGATATAGAAGTAGGCCTATGCTACCCATATTTAGGTCCTCCATGTTCACCTCAGAACAAATTATGTTCCAATATGAAACCTTTTAATTCAACAAGAATATAGTTCTGGCTATAAGGAACCGAAATTAATAATCCTTGATGATTCGGTGTCTCATATCACTTTCTTCAGGATAAAAGTATCGGTTTTTTCACTTTGACCCTCCCTCCAACTCTATTACAGAACTAAAAACATTAAAATATTTCAAACAAAAATTGCATGTACGGGTGGAATAGCTGAAACACTGTGGTTCTCAAAGTAAGAGAGAGAGAGAGAGAGAGAGAGAGAGAGAGAGACCAACATATGCATATACAGAGTATGTCTGTGACTCGTACAAATATTTAACAGTAATTTCTCGAGGTTGAAAAACCATTAAAAAAAAAATTTTAATTCTCCTAAACAGTTTTCTCGAATGAAATGAATTTCGGAATATAGTTTTTCAATTATTTCGTAAAACTTTTGCGAACACAAGATATCAACCAAGTTTTCCAGTTTTCTCATTACGACCATAACGTACCATAAAAATTCCAAAAATTCAGATAACCCAACTCTTGAAACTTGAAACTAAGTTGGACGCTATCTAATAAATATTTGAAGATTTTGTGAAATGATAGTATTCTTCATATTTTCTCGTATAATTCGTCGTTTCCGAGTAATTTGACGTTCAAATATAAAAAAGTATCTGTGAAATTTGAAAAATAGGGTGATTTGGCTAAATGCAACTCTGTTTGAAAGATCCACAGATGTGTAGTGTCACAGATTTACCGTGTTATTCTAAAGGTAATTCTGTTTTTCCAGGAGTGGCACAGCTCATTATGAAAACTTAAAATGGCTATATCTTTTCATCAGGGTCGAATCGGAAAATATGGTATAGGAGAAAAATTCTTTTGTCCTCAAGAATCTACTGTTGAAATATTTGTACGAGTCAACGACTCACCCTAGATATTCGAGGTCAGGAGAGAAAGAGCTAGAAAGATATGGTGAAAACATGAAGTGACATTCAATTTGTTGTCAACCCTCTTCACCTTTTGTAAAAAACATTTTTTATATATAATTTCTAACAGAGATGAAAGGGGGGTCAAATTAAAGTGAAAAACACGTTACAAATAATTGAACTCACGATGAAAGATGTTGCTTTTTCTTTACCAAAATATACCTCAAAATATTCAAAAACAACTGATGGTGAGAATATAATTACCCACATTAAAAAGTGAAGTGTTACATTGAAAAATTGTATGTAGTTACTTCTGAATTTTACTTAAGACATACGAATTTGTTATTCTCCAATAGAACAACGTCCACAAAAAGCTGAATATCTTAAAAAATTATACGAAATCTGAACTAGAGATTCATAAAAATTACATAATTCATGCTTTTGTCAATAATTCACTGTTGAATAGCAGTGGGATATTTCATGATCCTTCAGCCGGCTTTTCGAAACAAACTGGACTCACAATGAGAGCGTTCCAAGTGCATTAACAGCAATAACCACAGGAATACCCTACGCGGCTGTCAATCATCTGCAAAAGTCGGCCGACTGTCGAACAAACATAATAATGTTCAGGTATGAATAAGTACCACTTATGCGGTAAATTGCACAAATGCGGCAAGCAATCCTTATGATCATAAGTCTCGATTCGGCGGACTCTCGCTGCCTTCTTCATGCTGCAAATATAATTTTTATTGAAAAATACCCTCACCAAAACACACGCAATTGAAATGATGACATTTCAAAATGAGAAATACATATTAACAAAAAACAAAAAAAGGAACCGGCCGTACGAACTGAATAGGTAATAAGTACGTAGGTACATTAAAAGACATTGTGATGAAGATTCATTTTTTGGCAAAAATGCACCCTCATTCTAGAACAACCTTTTTGTTTCGTTTTGAGTAATATTATTTCGTGTTAATTTTTGAGAGGAATATTTTCAGTTTCCAATTCAGGATTCTGACATCGTTCGGAACTGTAAACATTTCGGACAGTTTTTATTCCATTTTCAGTTCTGAAAAACGATGTCTCACCTTATAAAACATCCTGAATTGGGGGATAACCAAATTTTTGTTAGCTAGTACCGATAAGCAGAAATTAGGACGTATTAATCGACGCAAATATTACCGATTTTCGACATCCGGGGCACATCTAGTTTCCACACCCTCTCGGTGGGTATAAAAGCAGATGCCCCCCCGCTGTCATTTAATTCGATATATGCTGCTAGTGTAGTAATTTTGTTTTTTTTTCTTGGAAGTCTTTCTTTCTCGTTCTCATTTTTCTTTCTTCGCAAAGTAGAAGTAGCTTTCCTTTTCGGTGAAAGTGTACGTTCCAGAACCGAACCGTCCAGAGTCCAAAGTTAGACAACACTCCGTTATGTTATTTTGGAACCTTAGCCTCCACTCTCACACATGCTGTGCCACATTTTGAATTCCACCCCGATACGATGCCCGTACGATACCCTGCTGTGAGTAAGTAGTACGATAGCCTGTTGGTGTGGATACCCGGGGGGTGCAAAACGCACTTTGGAGTGAGTGCCTTTCCTTTATTTATCCTAACTTGCCATTGTACATCCCAACTGTTAGTACGATACTCTGTTGGTGTGGATACCCGGGGGGTGCAGAAAGCACCTAGGGGTGAACCGTCGGATTCCCCTTTTTATTCGTTCGCTTCACTGCGTTATTTCACCACTTCATATTGTTACTTGTATCTGATTACGAGGAAAACCTTTTCAGGTGTGTAAAGTAGACTGTTTCTGTTCAACCCATCATATTGCGATTTTTCACTTCACGGAGTTTGTACTTTAATTTTGACATTCACTGGTTGTCGTTGTCGGTGGGAGAGGATTTCACAAAATCCAAAATCACGATAGAGTTAGGCCATATACCATCGAATGACACCAACATTAGTTCATCGGAAATGTATCGTTTCCAAAGAAAACCTAACCTAAAATTGCCGATTTTGGAACTATTTTTTTCACTTACCAATTGCCAAGTACCAATTTGTTATTAAGGATAGCGTTTTTCGCCCATATTAATCCTAGTTTATCGTATTATCACCCCTAAGGAGTGGTTTCATTCGAAGTTATAAAAATTATGTAGAAAAAAAATTGTTTTAGTATTCATTTACTGAAGTTTTCGATTAACTTCTTAGAATAATTTTAATTAGGGGTGATAATGAAATAATCTAGGATTAATATTAGATAAAATCGCTATCCTCTGTCACACACTGGCCCTGTGATTGAAGAATATAGTTGGAAAATCAGAAATTTTTCATAAAATTCTAATTATTTTCATTTTGAAAGCGGTTCATTTTCACTGAACTAATCTTGGTGTCATTCGACAGTAGTTGATCTTCTCTATCGTGGTGTGACGTTTGATTCGCTAGTTTTTTTGGGACACCCTCTATAGATTGTGTTGACATTGAGATAAAAAAATTGTTTACCTAAAGATAGGGGCAAACAACACCCGAAACGTCGTTGATTAAAGGACAAGCTTTCTCAAAACTGTAAGTTTTCTTATTCCCTTAATGAATTCGACAACAATTATTCAGATTTCAAACTCTTCCATTGACAGGTATATTCCAGATTTTTTTGAGCATTCTACTTTTAACAAAGCTCAGTTCCCGGAAGTCTTAAAATATTATTTTCGTGGGAGAACAAAACGAATTGAAATGTCAATAACAGAAATCTCATCCGACATGGACAGCGCGTGGGTTTCTTTGTCTTATGATATGTTGGCGCCACTGGACAATTTTGAAACAATTCTTAAGTGTGTTCCGTATTGCAAGGAAGAGATATAATGTAAGGTGTATAAATATTATGGACCTCTTCTAGTAGGTAATTGATTGCCGTTGCTCATACCGATGCTTCTTTAGAATATTTATGGACACTTATAGAGGATCTGGGATCAGTGATCGATGAATTTCTTATATGATGCAGAGAGGGTTCAAAAAATTTGAAACCTCCTTCAATATTCACTTCCGATAGATGTTGAAATGTGTAAGTAACGGGATTGATGGGATTCATTGATGATCACTTGAAATGCTGATTTCCTCTATAATCTGTGTAATTATATACAACCTGCACATATTTGTTTATAGTGCAAGGTAGAAAGTAAGCAAAGTTCTTAATAAATTCGTAACGTTTCGATCATATATATTGTGCTATGTTGAAACGAACTATATACCCTCCTGCTTTTGTTTTAATACCTCAAAATGTACCTAAACTCTAATCTTTATTATGCAGTCTTTAAAAACGATTTTAAAATATTTCGAAATAGAAAGTGATCCTCATCAATATATTTTCAATCCACATCAAGTTCCATGGTCCTTCTGTTTTCAAAACGGTAAAAACTGTTCAAATCTGCAAAATCTGAATATTTCGTCTCCCACTGGGATGTTATAATTATTTATAAAGTGTCCTTATCAAAGAAGCTTTCAATATGTCGAAACTTCGGCAGTATCAAATATCACTCAAGTTATGTTTACGACCTTGTATGTATAATCGAAGCGAATTCACACGTTTTTAGGTCTAATTATAAAGAAAACCAATTATGTAAAGGCCGACGTTTCGTTTATTTTTATAAACATCCTCAGAGATGTTTATAAAAAGTATTTTTTTGGCTTTTCGGAACTCTCAAGTCATCCTCAAGATTAAGTTGAATTCGAATATTAGGGACATCAATACCAGTTACGACTAATAATACTAAGATATTCATCTATCAGCCTTACCTTACTTTCTTTTCCGAAGATGAAGGCGAAATGGTGGGACTTCAAGAGTAAAATATAGTCTAAAGTCTTCTGTTCAACTGTCCAGAAAAAATCGTTTTGGCCAATCCAGAGGTTACATTGGAAAAAAACAAACAGACAGACAAAAATTTCAAAAAGACACAAAAGAATCGGATATTCGAAAATTACAAACAGAAACTCTAATTCAATTTGAATCGCCTAATTAATCAACTTGACAACTCCTCCCCACCTGACGAAACCATTTTTTGAGGGAAAAAGAGGTATAATCTCAGGTAAATGGGAATTTTGTAGTTCCCACCTACATCGCCTATACCACCGTAAGGAGAAAAGACTAAACAATGACCAAAAGTTGGGCTTTGTATCAAGAATAGTCCATCCATTTTCATTTAGTTTTTATTGACTCAAAAATATCAGTGACCGAATAAATAAAATAATGCTCAAGTATTTTCATGGTACGTGTATGGGGAGTCCGGGAGAGTTCAATCCCTTTTCACTCTGAAGCCACTCAAGTTGTATCTGTAAATGGTAAAAACTCTTTTATTGCGTGAAGATATCGTGCCCGAATAGGTAACGATAGATAATAGTAGAGTGATGGTGAGATGAACATTTTTGAGTGCAGCAGTTCTATTTTAGGAACCGAAAATTGGCTCATGTCTCCCTTACTCATGGGATAGTTGAACAGGGGGCGAGAGAGACTTGACCATAAGTTTGTTTATTAGGAAAAACATTGAAAGAAAACAATTTCCAATTATCAACGATATTCTATGTCAAGGTTTTCATCATCAGATGTATCAGCGTATGAAATACATATTTTCTATTTCCGAGTCACTCTCACTTATTTCCAAGAAGTTTTTCACTTTTTTGAACCTTTGTATATTTTTTATATTTTTTTCTATTATTAAATTTTCTTTTTTTGAAGCAAACTATTATCGAAGCTGACTGCGGGAAACTTGGACCATTGATTATGTCTCCCGACCATAGCATGGGTCAAGTCTCCCGCACTCCCCTTCAGTCTATTCAACAGATGATTTCTTGAAACTTTCAAAACTATGTATTGTTAAAAAGGCTCATCGTTTGTAAACCAATATCAATCAATGAAAGCAATAAAACTAAACAACACCACGCACATATTAAATTTTTCAGACAGTGTAACAAACGATAATTATTCAATTTCTTACTTCCTAACTACAAAATCTCATTCAACCCTCTCACTCCCAAACTTTTCTGATGGCGGCCAAAATGGAGCCGCCACTAGTTGTGCCTTGTTACGAGTAGGTATGTCGCAAGCTATTTACTATACCGGTAGCGCGAAATTTGAAATGAAATATTTGAGGTGGTTCAAGTCTCCTTCATGAGCTTGTCTACCGGACTCCTCCTATACAAGAGGGTTAAATTCAAGAATTTCATTCAAATCGTCTCAACTCTTCGTTGAGGAATGTATCTTATTTTTGATGTTCCTACATGTTTCAGGTATACCGTTCTCCGAATGACTAGGACCAAACCCAATCTTGACATTTCAATTAAATGTTTATCTCCAGCTGTCAATTTATACAATGCGATTAAAAAAGCATGCAAACGACAGCGATAGAACGATCCTATCTCAATCCAAAATTGAGATGTGATTCAAATTAGTAATATCATCTATGAGTGGTGAATAATAACGTCGTGCTTCACGATTCTAGTGCATCGCGTCAAAAGTGACGACTTAATTCAAAATATCTAGATTTATCTCTGTACCAATCTAAATGGTTCATTTGTCACCACGTTCTTTTCGATTCCGTCTATTCGAGAATGAGTGAACGGTACAATTAATATGGCATTCATCACACAATTCCATCCAACAGGATGGATAGACGGTTGGAAGCTGTTATGCGTGATAATTCGGTTCATTCTTTGTTGTGACTGAAATATAAGTGAAGAAGAAGTCCAAACTGAAGAGAAAACCCGCAAAAGAAATGACTCATCAAAGAAGAAAATTTGTTTTTTTTTTTCATCATAAAGGAAAAAATTTCTACAATATGTTTGAACTTCAAGCACAGCTGATAACTATTTTATTGCAGAATATCTTAATAGAAACTACAAAACGTGAAATTCAATTAATTCACAAATCTACCATCGATATCAATTCGGAACACTTTATATCATACTAGCTGACCCACCAGATGTTGTCCTGCCATAATGAGGGAATATTTAGTAATTGGAAGTAAAAAGAAATATAAAAAGATAATGTATTCTTCCTTTCTCCGAAAAAGAGTTCGGAAATTTGTTATCCGTTTTCTTGTAGCTGCTATAGTTCTCGAGATCCTCTCAGTAGACAACGAATTTTGCCCACCCTGTACATATAGTACATGCGAAATTAATATTCTGTTCACTTATCACAATAATCAGTTAACTGATAACCAAAATGCAGAACTTTGACAAAATTAAATCAATATTGAGATCGCGTTCTTTATTACGTTCATTTGCCTTTCGCCAGCAGGTATCAATAACTTGTCCATGGAGGGTTGACAACATACAATTACGAAGCGAAATTTCAATCTCGTTAAGTTTTTTTTGGTTTTCCTAACTTCTCAGACAACTTTTTCGAATTTTTCTTCCGTAAAAACCTTCTACATAGTATGGGGTAGGTTTAAAAGAAAAAATGGATAAAATCAGTTTTTATGTATAGTCATGATACGACTAAACAGGGCTCCATTTTTATTTATAAATTTACCTACAGGAATAGTTTTTTTATGTGACTTGAAAATATAAATAAATTACATGATAAACCATGCACGAATATTTTGTTGAATGAGGTTGTTAAGGAGCTTTAAGAATTATAACAATATACAGGCTATTCCTTTTAAAATGAAGAGGATGGACTCTGCTGGACTTGCGCGAATTATCCTGTATATTTGTATTTACGCTCAAAAAGCGCACCATTGAATTGAAAAATTGCCTGTCCCAGTGTTTCTTATAATTACATAAGGACACAAAGAATTTTATAGCAGTGTTTCAAAACTGTATAATCCAAAAATGGATAAGCCGCACCTACTCGGCTGATAAAACGGGAAGAATTTAAAACATAAAGATTTCAGCATAAAATGGAACAAAATTCTTCAAGGTATTTCTCGGACATAGTGGTTTCTCAATCTTTTCTCTTGCGTCCCTCTTGTTATCCGTGGTAATTTCAAGTCCACCCTTGAGTCGTTACAAAGCAGAAAAACTTGCTTTCATTTTAAAAACTTTACAGCAGGTTTCATAAAACTTTGATAGTCCGATCAACGATTTGACAATCACTCGATTTCTAAAACGAAATCACTGAAACATTTTCATTTCTGAATATATTGAAGAAGAAACAATTGAGAATAACTGAATGCACCTATGAACATCATAATTTGATGAAAGAATGATATTTTGAATGATCATGACTGAAATATCTATTGAAAACAAATTGACGTCTATTCGTCAATCAAGCGTTGATTCCCCGATCAAGCTTTATGAAACCTGGGCTTAATGTATTTTAATTCTCTAACTAATTAACTGGAAGAAAATGTTAACGATGAAGAATATCATGGATTGCTTATATTATCCATATTATACTTGGAGCTTGCATATTCTGCACCTGTTATCATCTGATTGTTGACGACAGCGGAAGTATTTCGCTGCTTATATATTGGATATATTGAAAAATTCTTAGCCTACTATAAAACCAAACAAAATATCAATGTCAAAATATTTTATTACTGAACATATTCTCCTCTTAATTAGATAAATTTATTGCAGCAAACCTGCAACGTCTCTAGACCTTACAAACAAAATTTTTCTTCTTGCTCTGCAAACCAGACCTCTACAGCTTTTATTACCTCATCGTTGGAAGAAAATTTACGACTATTTCAACTTTTTTTCAGTTGAGGAAAGAGATGATAGTCTGATGGAGCCAAATCTGGTGAATAAGGGGGTCGTTCTAGTATTTCAAACCCAAAATCACGAATTTTTTGCATGGCAACATAGGATTTGTATGCAGAGGCGTTGTCCTGCGAAAACAAAACACCTTCGGATAGCTTTCCGCGTCTTTTCTCTTTAATTGTTTCCCGTAGAGTGGTCAGGAATGTCGAATAGTAAAGTAATCTCCGGTTATTGTTCTACCTTCATCCAAAAAATCAATCATGATTTCTCCATGGCAATCCCAAAAAACTGAAGCAAGAACTTTTCCAGCAGATTTTTGGACACGAAACTTCTTAGGTCTTAGAGACCAGCAAACTGAACTTAAAAAACGATTTTAGCGAGCTTTTTGCCACTACTAGCTCAATCTTTCTCTAGGCAACACGTTTCTCTTTCTTTACCGCTTCCATTGTAAGTTATAATTTCTATGGCTTTGGCTCATAAAGGGACATTTAATGATTGATTGGTTCCAATCAATTTGTATCAACCATGTGAGCTTGATGACAGCTGCCCCTAAGATCTTTAATGAAAAGGGGGTTGCGAGTGACAGCTCGTTTTAAAAGTAATTCAAAAAAAAAAAGAGTAAGTACAATAGTTACGATAGCATGAGTTGTAATGAAACATGAAAATAATGAAAATTTTTTTACTATGAAAGGATTTCGAAATCTATATTTGCTATTACCTATTTTCAAATTCGGCCCTTACGTTTTTAAAAATGCTGAGCGTTTTACTTCTTCTACATCTCCGGAATGTTTTTTATGTACCTACAACCGACTTTAAATGATCCTTGGGAGTGTGGTGGCCATTCAGTAGGTCCTCTTATACCAATCAATTTCTCTTGATGATCTTTGAGCTATTGCTTCCCCTAAATTTAAAATCATATTCTCTCCACATCAAATTGATTTTCTAAACTTAGTGTTACTAACGGATCTACACCCACCTAATTACTCCCATCCAGTGGTACAATGGCTCACTGATCATTTTCGGAAGAAATGGATTGTCAGATGAGGGCTTATTGAATGGCCATCGCGCTCCCCAGACTTGACACCATTGGATTTTTTCCTTTGGGGACATTTAAAGTCTTTTGTGTTTGCCGAATTCGAAAATAGGTTCTATTTTTATCTACAAAATAATGGACAACATTTTGAAAATGTTTTGTAGTAAAAATGAACTTTCAGTTGTTTCCGAAATTTGATCAATAATTGAAATATGAAACATTTGAATCATAAAAAAGTCTCTGGCGTATCTGGTCAGCGGAATGCGAGGTGCATTCGAAAAGGTAACCTGATCGCTATGTTAATGTATGTGTGATACGGTCTTCTGGAATATACAAGAAATACAAAGGCAATTTCGCCGATATCCGACTATCGGTCCTGTTGTTTAAACTCAGTCCACGTAATGGAAGGTCGGCCCAACAATTCCCCAGCCTTCTTCGCGATTTTTTCGAGACCTCGGGCGACAAAGGCCCAGAGCACTCGTTCGTGGACGTGTCACTATTACGGCAACTTATCTGCCTTCATGGGAAATCGTTGCGTATGATATTAATGATGGAGCGAAGCTATACATTTTGATTGACAAAAAAGCTCATTAAATTTATTGGCTCTTCTTCGCTGTCATCTTTTCACTATCAATTTTGGCGATGACTTGGACATTCCGGGATATACAAAATGGTAATTCTTGAGGTAGACTGTGAAATCTTTCTATAGTGGGCTCTTAGTTAATGAGCGTTTAAGAATTGATAAATTTATTGGTAGCACAATATTTCGGACTCCTTAAAACTTAAAACGTGCATAATAGAAAATTAAAGCATTAGTTCTATCAAAATAATTTTTCTTTGAAAAAACTCATTACAAAATTAATTTAAGACGTTCTCAACAGAATATTTGATATACATACAACATATTTCCCACTACTCCCCTATCTCAAGGTGTTACCGTACATCTACGGAAAAAATAATTTATTAATTTTATTTATGAAGAGAATTGGGAATAGGTACAAACTGATTCCAAAAACGGTATACACAATAAAGAACCTGAAAAAAAATTCACTCAAAAAAAGTAACTTATAACGCATAATAACTGATTAACTGAATAGCAAACAAACAGACCCTCAATCAAGACTAATAATAAACACAGTCAAGCTCAATGTTAGAGTGTTGACTTATGTTGAAGTTGAAATTATGAGAAGTTCACGCTAACTCGAAGAACAAATGAAAAAATAAGGAGGAACTACAGGTAAAAATCTACAGAAACAGGGTAGGTAGGTATAACTGAAATTAAGGTAATAGTGATTCAACAGGCATAAATGTATTAATTTGTGAAGCTAGTATAATTTTTTGAAATTAATTAATTTCGATCAGGAGATCTAAGGGGATGTTTTCTAGGCTTAATTAAATCTCCAATTATGATCAAAGAACTCACACTGGTTCATTTAAAATTAAGCGTAGTTTTCTTTGTTCATCCTTGTTATAGAGAGCACGAAACGAAAAATTATAATGGTTAAAAGATCACCATATGATCATTGACAATCTCTGTATCTGTATCTCGGAAAATCGATATTTTATGCCCATAGGCACTCTAGAACAAACTTCATTAATGTGGTGCGCTGTCCTTCAAATAATATTTGTGGAGATTTCATAGCTTTTGTTAGACATTCAATTTTCTCGAGAAATGTCAAGGATTTCTGGAGTTATATGTAATACAAATAATTAACGCCTAGTTGTGAAAACGTTTTTTGAAATTTAATGCTCCATTAAAAAATTGCAGTTTTAAATTTTAATGGCGCATTAAATCAGCATAGCTGATGTAAAAATTTAGAAATTCCCAAAATCAAAATAAATGCAAATGTATTACAGATTATCTGTTCAAAAGTTTTCGATCATTCAAGGAAGGCATAGAATTCAGCATCGTTAAAATACTTTTTATTTTCAGTTTTCATCCAATAAGTTCAATCAATTTCAAATTATTTGAATTTAAGTATTTTCAGGCGAATCGTACCAGAAAGATGATGAAATTCTCTATCCAAAAAGTAAACCTCCTAGCTATCTAGCTTACTAGTACTAACTTAAAAAATTAAATTCCTGTTTCTTGACTCAAACCACGTCAGACTTCAAAATTATTGTTGCTTATTTAACACACTAATTATATACATCAGCCGTCGTGTAAAAGTCCCACCCTGCATGACAATCATCAGTGAAATATGAGCATAATTTCAGAACAAAAACTGGAAATGTTAGAGTACTCAAAAGCTTTCCATCGAATCTGTTCCCACACTAATTATATCATTACGGAATCATGAATATTAATTATTTTAATTCTCAGCGTCCACCACACATAGGTACAGATATTCGTTACAATTATGTGGGTTAATAAGAATCATCAAGGAAAACTCCTAATTAACGTTATATTTGTTCAAATACCGTACGTGAATATATTCATCAATGATACTTCACTTCAACTAATAACTTATTAGTGCAGGTTTATTCTGGAAATTGACAGCAATAAACTTTTTTCTCTGTTGATCAATTTGGAACTTCTCTTGAATAATTCATTCATAAGTTTATGATTCTTATTTTTGTGGAGCGAGTTGTCAATTTAATCATTAACAGGTACCTTCACTCGGTTATTTACTCTGTAACTGAAGGAAATATTGGCTATATTATATACATGCTGTACCTAAGATGGTGTAAGGACACAGTAACAAAGCCTATACAAAAACAACTTCTCTGAACTCGTAGAAGCTCACAGAGCTTCTGAGCGTTACTTCGGCACCTGCTAAGAAACAGGATAATATAATTTAATATAATAATAATAATAAATAATGAGCAGGATTAAGATTATTTTATAGAGCATTGAAAAACATTAATACAAAATTGAAAACGGGTGAGAATTTTGTATACTCAGATGTAATTTCAAGCATCTTTTTTGGCAGTATGCACAAAAAATTATGCTGCTCATCGGAATATTTGAAGAAACTGTCTGCGAGGGTAGGTACAGTCACTCTCATCTATACACCGATTTCATAATGAATTAGAGAGACTTTAAAATGTATGGATATGTCCAAAACTTGTCCAATATGGTACTAATATTTTTCTTGTCAACATATGACGGGGTACCTGTTCAAACTTGGCAGTATATGTAGATACTTGTACTTAGGCCAATTGACTCGCTTCATTCTTTCCAGCATAATTAGATTCTGTTGTCTGTATCATTAATTATTATCATCACTACCATCATTCCAGAGTATCCAATGTGGAGTAAGTCGCATACTGTCATTGAGCAAGTGTTTGGTGTTATTGAAATGTAATTTTTTGCTCGAAAAAAGTCTTTTAACATTCGCTGAACATTTATGTAAATGAGTGCAGTTCTTGGAGTCAACAAGTTTCAGGGGTCTGACCTTAACTATCTATAATAAACTATACTTACCTTAAGCTTAAATACTCTCCTAAGCATTAAAGCGATTCACTCCGGGAACTGGATTTCACTGAAATCATCAACGATTTTTTTGCCGAAAATGCTCGGAAGGTTCCGTTCGTTTAGTTTTGAATAATTATTGTTTTCAATTATGTTTTCCATATGTTTGTTAAATAATAAAATAAGCATTACTTGGTTTCACAATGAATATTGAAGAACGTGACGTAAAAAAATCATCCATTTTGTTTCGGAAATAATTTGAGGCTAGAGGGCCCCCACTTCTTTGTTGCCTGGGGGCCTCCACACCTCTAAATCCGGCCCTGATTACCCCCAGTATCCTCCCTCGTGGATGCATTGTCCCCCACCATGATACTGCGAAACACGTATGGTGTATCAACTCAAGTTAATTAAATTAAAACACTATAAGTAATACTTTTTATATAATTTTCTGACCGCCTGAAATACAACAATCCGATTAGCCTCTACTATAATTTTCCATTAATAGGAAACGCATAATCAGCTTTGTGGTAACAAAATGAAACACAAGTCTTCACATTATGCCCCAGTATGAAAATAACATCGCAACTTGTCGAAAATATCCGAAATGAATCTAGCAAAAGCATCGAACAAAAACACACTGCCTTATGAGGTAATACCGAGTCGTTCGGGTGTGATCTGTCCGTCTTGATGCGATCCGCGTATGTGAGGCATACCAATGTCCTTCTTGCAGCAAATATACAAGTTTACTCTCACGAAGGACTTCATTCCGATCCGTTGCGAAAATCTGTATTGTATTTGCGTTGAAGATCAGATAGCGATCATTTTTTTTGTCTAACACAATGGAATTGCAGTTGTAGAATTGGGTACATCTACATAGGTGGCATGTGGTACTGTGGAAGATGTTCAGGTTTGTTCATAAGGAGGGAACATTCAACAATAAATGAAATTGCAATTGAGAACAAGGGTCAAAATTTTACTGCATATTCCGTTGGAAAAGGAGGGTCATCATGTGTTATAAATAAGTTTTATTCACAACATACTCTGTACTTTGAGAACATTTATTCACTTTTTTTCATTGAGGAAGTTATTGTTCTTTGTCATTCTTTGACTAATTTTTTCAGTTTTCTGCAAAACTTGGTTAGAAAATATCACTTTGATTTGGTTCAATCTTTTGATGTGTTTAGATAAAGCGGATATCCCTTATATATACAAGATGTTTTCAAAGGTGAGGCTTTTTTTGACAGAAGGTAGAACTCCTCAAAATAAGTCATTTTACCAAAAATCGTCTTTATAAAATATCCAAGATGGCTGAGATACCACCCCTAGAAGTTCGACAAAATTTCATGGAATTTCAAATACGGGACTTTGGAAGGTGACTCCGGCATCGCAAAAACGAAACAAAGCATATGGCTAGATAATGAATGGTTCAGTACCAAGTTCATCCGATTAGATGCATCAGGTAGCTTTTGAGGGAATCATATTAGTTGTATCGTGCAATCTAGGGTGAAAAAAAATGTAGAAAATCGAGATAGGGTCTTGAAAGTGCTTATGTTAGTTATGTTGAAAAAGTACTATGATGTTTCCCCATTTCATCCGATTTTTACGACGATTCTTGGAATGTTCGAACAAGAAGATTGTGATGCCCATTGTGGAAAAATTCTTGAATTTCATTGGTGAGATTTTGAAGTATTTTTCTATTTTTTACACTTGTATCCTAAGTCTCTTCTGCTGTCAGTTGGTATCGAAATGAGCCATTTCATAAAATTGTGTAAGTTACTAAAAAATAATGAGAACAATTCGGCAATCCTAAGTTTCTATTTCCATTACCACGTAAATATCCAAACGAACCAAAATATCCTAAACGAAACCACATGGTCGAATCAGGAACAAAGTTTTTCCCACTGCTTTGCGATAATTCAGGGAAAAAAATCGAACAGGTAGACAGATATACATATCTAGTAGTTTGTTTTTGAGCAACGGGTCAATGAAATCGACAATAGAATAGGGACAAACATGTTTGTCTTCCCTATTTATTAGATATTTCATCTCCATGGTTCACATTCATAAGTCAAAGTTGGTCTGTAGATGGAATTATAAACTTTGAGTTTTGTTGACTTTGATAATTCTTTCGTATTTATAATGCCGGACCTCATGGCATAGTATAGTCTGCAGACTATAAGAAAGAAATATCAAAGTCAACAAAACTCAAAGTGTATAATTCCATCTACAGACCAACTTTGACTTATGAATGTGAACCATGGAGATGAAATATCTAATAAATAGGGAAGACAAACATGTTTGTCCCTATTCTATTGTCGATTTCATTGACCCGTTGCTCAAAAACAAACTACTAGATATGTATATCTGTCTACCTGTTCGATTTTTTGCCCTCCCAAAAATACACTTCCATTCTTCTTTCCTCTCTTGCTACTGCCGTTACCTTTGTTTTCCCTCTATTCGTCTTCATCCCATACTCCGATGTAACCTCATCCCAGATATTCAAGTTCTGTTGTAATTCTTCATCACTCTTAGCCAATATTACTACATCATCTGCAAATACTAGCTCCGGAACATATACCCTTACCATTTTATGAAAACCCACTATAATATTTTCAGTTTTTTGTCTGCTTTTCTCTATTATATAGTCCATAATATTCTTCCCTTTATTATAATCTTGTTTACGGTATTTTCGTACAACTTCTTTATCCAACTTATGAGCTTTTCACTGACTCCCTCTACTTCTTAACGCATGCCACACTGTCTCCCGTATCACCCTGTCAAAAGCTTTCTCTATATCTACAAAAGCCAGGTAAAGAACTCCATCTGTTCCCTAAGTCCGCCTCATCAATTCTTTCAAACTGAAAATATGGTCCTGAACGCTGTGATTCTTCCTAAATCCACTTGATCTCTATCTTCTGCCTAATTCTGTACCTACTCTAATATCTTTTCATAAATCTTCCTTAGTGTGCTCAGCAACGTGATTCCCTATAGCAAAGATGATAGAGTTAACTCTATTATCTTTGCTGTGTAGTTTTTGCACTCTTTGTTGCCTCCGCGGGTATTGACCAGGTTCAGTCAGTCTTCAATTCAATAAAAGGGTAGTGCACTCAGAATGAATTATCAGTTAAACCTCTGAGTATTATTGATACTCAAGGGTTAACCTGAGTGAGGGATTATTAAGACGATTCAGTCCAAAAATGTTGTTCACAAGTAGCCACTGCAATAAAAAGTGAATGTTCTCTTATGAAAAATGTACTTAATATTATATGTATATGTTATATGTATATGTACAACTCAATCAATTATTTCAAAAGACAGTTTAAAAAATTTTTTTCCAACTTTTCATACTATATACTTATTCTAACAATTTTTTCATCTTTTATTTTACTTCTAATTTCCAAATATTCCCTCACTATATCAGGTAGCGTCGGCCAAGACAGCGCTAGTTTCAAAATAAAATAAAAAACGAATTTTGGTCATTTTGGATACATTCAAAGGGACATATAGAAATCAACCTCTTATTATTGAAGATTCATTGCATGCAGCTTTAAACTGATCCATTTTCATTCTGGAGATTATTAGCGAACTTTCTTATCTTAACAATCGCAAGACTACTGCTGTCGATTCTTCGACGAGATTAAAGTTCAATTACAGAGAACGCGATAACGAACAGTCGATTCATGATGGAGAAAAGATAACTAAATTGAATCGTAGAGATCAAGCACAGATATCGGTAATTATCTCACTCATTGTCACCGGAGGAAGATTCAAGTTGAATCTTTGAGAGTAGATTAGTTCATTAAACGCCTGAAGCTCACGACTTGAATAGCTGCCGCAATACCATTTAGACTTCACAGGAGTCGGTGACCCTCCATATAAAAAGCGGACAGACTGAAATTCTGCTTAGAGAGTGTTAATAAGGAAAATGTTAATTTTTTTATTCGTTATCGTAACTGTTGTAAAAAAAAATTGTCATCAGTTTGTGATTCTGCCATGGTACCCAATTAAAGGCGATTTGTAAGTGGATAGTTGGAGGCTTAAGTGACGGTTTTGTATCTACGAATATTTGCGGACTTACAAGGAAGTAACTAACCACATGTCCCGGCCACCTTTCAGCCCTTGATAAGAAAAATCTGGTTCTATGTACTAGCTTAAACCTGCGTTTTCGCTCTCGTAATGAAAGAAAAGATATAAATAGAATAATTCAAGAAAGATTATGAGCAGAAAATCAACAAACATCTCTACGAAAAATGAAATCGAAAAGTAATAATTTATAATCATCAAAACATAAAAAAATTAATAAGCTTGTAACTAAAACCCTTACGATGAAGGAAACTAAAGACAAACTTCAATTATTGAAAGATTCGTGCAACCTTTCTGAAAAAAGCTGTCGATTCAGCTACGCGGCCTTCGACATTAACATGATAATTATCACGATTCTAGTTCGAAATTGAAATAGTCAACTATCGATCGTGCTCCTTTTATATGCTCCCCTCGAAGTAGCAGTCACTTGGCATGGCGTAAATTCGTTTTTATTGAACATTTAATAAACGCATCAGATGTGGATCACATTCAGTTTTATATTAATTAATTTCATGACAATCAAAAGGCCTCTTAAAAGGGAACAACAAAAGTTTTGTATATTGTCTGATGGGGTCAACTAAGCCATGATCAGAAATAGGAAAACCAGGCTCGTATTGATTGATAAGGGAGTTTCGAAGAATGGATTGAATTAAATAACGTAAAATTTATAACTTTTTTTTAGCATCGATCTCAGCAATTATGAGATATTTGTTATAAAGCCTTTGATAGTCTCTTGATTTGTTTGGCATATCATTGCCTATTCTATTTCTTATGTCCATATCATTTTTCACGTCCAACCTTTTGTACGAAACTGCCATTCTAATGAGTGGCACAAAAACTTATAGGTTGGGGTATTTTTAACCAATTACTCTGTATTATTTTTACATAACCGTGATATAGGTTGAAAGAAAAACACTGAACATGGCATCATCGAAGGAGAGTAGCGATTTACTGTTTTCTTTCTCGTTCTAGATCATCAGTACCGCAAACATAATCAACGATGAGGACCAAATTAACTAGAGTAAGAGGATCTTTTGTTAAAAGGCAGTACCCGCATTGCTGTACTAAAAAAATCAATTGGACACTCGGCATAGTGGGTCTCTTTGTAAACAATTTTTTCCTACCACACTGTTTCGTGAGGAATCCTTTGTCCTTTAAGGGGCAAGTACACGAGGCGAGTTAATGAGCTAACAAGCAGGCTCGTAAGAAGCCGGAGAGTCAGCGAGTGCGCTACTAATCGAGTACACACAGAATTTCCTACTTACTCAGTAGCGAACCAGCTCGCGAGTAGAAAGCACGTGGTGAAATTGCATGATACTATAAGCTTGTGTGCAAAGCTACTGTGAGTACACGTGGCTAGTTTACAAGCTACTCGCTGAAAAGTCGGCAAGTGGCGTGTAAAATCGCCGTCACTTCAACTTTTTCCAGAGCATTTTTAGAAGCCAGCTAACGGAGCGAGTGCTTCGAGTACACATTGGACTAGTTTACAAGCTGCTTGTGAAAAAGTCGGCTTGCAGCTTGTCAACTTGACCCTATAGAATCAGATGCAATTCCTAGTGGGGAAGGTGAATACTGAATACACCTGATTCATACGCAAAAGGTTGTTCAGGGTTCAAATTCCAGTTACTCACTAGAAGATACTGAAGAAAATGCGTCCATTAGTTTCATAATCGAATTTAAAGTCACTTTTAGCTTAGCGCTTCCTTTACTGTCATTTTTAGTAGGGTTAAAGGAAGCTTTAAAATTAAAGGGACTCAAGGTTTGATTATTAAACCGACCGTAAAAATCCACTGTAGGAAACATCGTTTGACGTTAGTAAATTTGAAGTAACGGACGCTAAGAGTCGAGAATTGTACTTTTGAAAAAGTGTATTTGCATTTACGGCCGGTTTCATAATTTAACCTGAAGTCACTTCAATTTTAAAGCTTCTTTCAACCCTACTAACGTCCAGTTTCATAATCAAATTTACAGTCTCTTCAAGCTTAAAGCTTGCTTCAGTATAATTTTTACGGCGGGTTTCATAATTGAACCTAATGTTTTTAATTATAAGGCCTCCTTTAACCCTACTAATGATGACACTAAAGAAAGCTTTAAGCTTAAAGTGACTTCAAATTTGATTAGGATACTGGAAGTTAGTAGGGTTGAATAAAGCTTTAAAATTGAAGAGACTTTGGGTTTGATTATGAAACCGGCCGTAAAAAGAACACCAAGGGAAGATTTAAGCTCAAAGTGACTTTAAATTTAATTATGAAACTGGACGTTAATGTAAACTTTCACCATAAACATGTAGAGATAGAGAATCTCTGACATTTAACATATCAGATTCAAACTGTAAATTTTACTGAATGGGATACAAACATCATAAGTTGGATTTTTCAAACCTAAGTCAATAATTCTTAGGCCGATTAGGTGATATGGCGTGGTGTCAATCTCAGCTCGAAAATGTAATTCCCTTGGATATGGGGTGGTCAAACAAGGATAGAATTTTGTGGTTTGGGAAGTGAACTCTCACAAATCAAAATGTGAACGTTTCACCAGAAGTAAATATCATATTGTCATGTCTGTTAGTTTTTTTTTTAACCAAAAGAACTAAAACATTGCTAATACATATTTATTCATCTCAACACATAATACTATTCAAGTTTACATAACACTCATTAAATAAATTCATCTGTCATGATAGAAAAATATAACCATCAATAATACACTCAGTCCAGTACATTAAATCAATACAATAATCAACAGGTAAGCAAAAATATTGGTCAATCACATAACGTATTTCTTCTTCATCTTATTTGGGCAACAAAGAATTTCGTTAGAATCCACTACTAGGGAACCTCAGCTGTAGATCCTGATATTTTTTGGGAAGCATTATCTTGAATGGAGGGACTTTCTAACATCAGGGAAATCGTATCACATACTGGCACTTCTTCAAGCTCGCTCTCTTCTAAAAGCGGAACATCTGGAAGGAGACTTATATTATTCAGAAGGTAAAAACATATATGGAGGTTATTATTCAAGAGTGAAATCGGCAGTAAAATGTTGAGAGCTCACAAGTCCTTGTGAAGGTCAAAATTAACTAGATTACGTTATTTTAAAGCTTCTTTGAATTTCAGTGAAGGATACTTTTTGATTATTTGGCTATAATGAAACTCATAGGGAACTTATGATAAGATAAGATTGTTGAATTTCTGTGCCCGTCTTACCTTCTGTAATAATTACTGAACTAGTATCGAATGAAGCTAGGCTCCCACAGTGAGCTCTGCATGAAGGTGCTTGAGATCCGCTGTGAGAAGATACAGTGTCCAATGTAACATTCGTTGAATTTTCAGAAATGGCCATGGTGTCCGTGGAACCCATGGAGTCTCCGGCAGATCTGGTACTAGGCGTGTGGGACACACTGAAAATTATAATAAATTCAGAAAAGAAATCACTTTATGTAAAATAAAGATTGTCATGATAACAAAACCGCAGTAAAATATAAAGAAAACTAGTGGTAAAAGGAGGGTCGAAAAGTAGGGTTAAAGCGTCGCCGACGAGGAGGGGTGCCTGCGTGTTCGTCACTATTTCTGAAAATTCTCGAAAACCTTCGAAATCCCCCAAGGGGGCGATAGACTACCATTAGGACAGTTTTTCAATTCTATTATGGATTGCCCAGACAGGACTTTTTATTCTTTTTTCACTATCAACCTGTACTCACCATTTCATAATCTGTACCTCTGGTAAGAGTAGGTACGCTTAATGCCTAGAAAACTTGTATGAGTCACTGAGATTTTTTTTCGAAGAGTTTTGTTACATATTGTGTTTATCGAGATGACGAAAAGATCAATGATTTCAAATACTTAGGCCTGCCGCAGACATGCAACTTTTCAGTTGCGCAACAGTTTGATTGCAAGCGGTTCGAGGGCGCACACAAAGGCAATCGCTGCAACTTTTCAGTTGCATGTCTGCGCGGTCCCATATAAATGCATTGTACTCACTTCTGCAACTAAACAGTTGCAAAACTAAAAATTGCATGTCTGCGGCAGGCCTTAAAACTGTGTACCTTTTTTATGCCGCAGTCACATCACGATCAATGTCAAATAAATTTATGCTTTATTTGTTTTATAAAAATAATCATCCAATAATATCTGTATTAAAGAAAACGTTACTATTACAAATGATAACTGATAAAATAAATACTTTTTTCGTCGACCTGAACAAAAAATGAAAATTTTGCGTATTAATTTCCGAACGGAAAGTCAACTATTTTTGAAGGCGAGTACTTTTCGTCCTGATTTACTTTTCGTCCTAATTTTTTTTTCGTCCGGCTTTTCGTCACTAAGCAATATATAAGATCCCAGGGCAATTGAATAAATTTTGTTAATACAGATTTTGATGCAAACATAAGTGCTTAGACAATATCTGTCATTTGTTGTTGTCAAATTAATTCTTTATAAAATCGGTTAGATTTTACCAGTGAGTCTGAATGTTAGTGTTCAGTATAATCAAGAATGGCTAGTGATAGCAATGTGGATAACAGTAACACAGCTCAGGGAATTGAGATTTGCGGACACCTAGATGAGGATATAAAACGGGTATTTTCTTACATTCATCAAGGTATGTGAGGTCGATGAAAAAATGTAATATGCACCAAACTGTCTATATTGTTTCGGCTGCTTGCTATCCTCGGCTGCGCCTCGACTATCAAATTATAGGCTCGTCTGTAATAGACAGTTCTTCTTCTAAATAAATAACTATTATTTGCCGTTTCTCCCATAATAATTTTTTCCTTAAATGCTATCACTTTCCCCATATTTGTCTGGAAAGTCTTATTATTCTCAACTATATTATTTTCCAGTAATTCAATTGAGTATTGTGTTGCAGCAATGGATTCTTCAATGAACTTTTGAATTTGTTTGAGGTAAATAAATAACTATTGTGTGCTCAAGAATGTGTCTTCCGCTTTTTTCTATCTGCTACAGTTCTCGAGATTCCTTCAGTAGACAACGAATTTTGCCCACCCTGTATAGTTCGGCCGTAAATCGCAAAAAACATTTTTTCGTCGACCGGAACAAAAAATTACGTTTTACGAATTAATTTCCGGACGAAGAGTCGACTATTCTTGAAGGCATTTTTCGTCCTTATTTACTTTTCGTACTGATTTACTTTTCGTCCGGCTGTTCGTCACAAAGCAATATATTAGATCAGGGGGCGATTGAATCAATTTTGTGGATATAGAATTTGATGAAAACATAAGTGCCTGTGACAATAACTGCCATTTGATATTGTCAAATTAATTTTCTACGAAATCGACTAGATTTTACCAGTGGATTAGGTACGTGGTCTGAATGATAGTCTTCAATCTTTAGTATAATGGATAGTGTAATCTCGATATGAATAACAGTAACACTTGACCAGAGGAATTGGCAATTACGTGCACCTAGATGAGGCCATAAAACGGGTAACTTCTTACTTTCATAAAGGTATGTGAGGTCGACGAAAAAATATAGTATGTATACACCTCGACAAAAAACTGTCTATATTGTCTCGCCTTGTAGGCTCGACTGTAATAGACAGTTTTTCGTCCTTGGTAAATAAAAACTATTTCTTCCCTAAAAACAACTATCTATGCTTGTTCCGGGGCTTTGACCGAGTTCTCTCTATTCATATTGATCCACTTATAATAATTTAAACTGACTTTTCCGACCAGCGACATACTGCTAAGAATTTTGTTCTCTCAATTTTGTTTGGCCCTGAATTATTAGCGTTTTTGCTTAATGCTTTGGTGAAAACGAAATCGTGTCAAAAAGATGTAAAATCTCCTTCTAAGCTGAGTTTTTTAACACTAAAATGTTAAGCTATCGCAACAGCTTCTTCAGGTAAAATGAGCTATCGAAGTAAAAAACTACATTTATAGTGAATTACATCATGTAATTCACTTCTTTTACTTCGAGTTTTATTTAATGAAAACGGGAAAGGTGAGAGGAGACTATTTAAATACGTGAATAAAGATTCACCAAATACAGCAGAATTTAAATTTCTGATCAGAGGACGGTATAATTTTTTGGTGCCCGATATTTTTACGAGTGTGCCGCAAACTGTCCATTTTCGTGTTCCCAAATTGACCGCCTGGTACTTATGCTAAAAGCAAGTTAGCTGGAAATCGCTGCCATGGAAGCGTATTCTGGTCGAAACAGTAATAGCAGGGGCCCGAAAATTATATCGATCGATTTATTGGTTCATAAAATATTGGCTCTTCTGAAATATCCGCGAAATATGCGGAGCGAACGCCTCAGTTACGATGCTAAATTGGGTGCAAAAATGATTTTCGCACAATTATCGAAAAGGTGATTTCTTATCCATCCCGTTCGAAGGGTATTTTCACACCGATAAAACGGACAGGAATTTTAACAAGACCGTGACCGCGAGCCATAGGATATATTGACAGCCGGTTGCCGGCGCGGTAATCGTTTAACGGCCATTAGTCATTTCGCCTATATAATCATTGCCACGTATTGCGGACCAGACGATCTCTCAATTATTGTAAATGATACACGCTTGATAGCGCCGATTATCGATCGATAGATCGCCACCAACTCTGCCGTGTGAATCGTTTCGGTTTCTTGCCGCCGAGGTTCATCCCGATGGCAGTAACCAGAATTCGACCAGATCCTGTCCTTAAGCAGCAAGTTCTCAAAAGAAGCAATGAAAAACAGTATAGTCGTTTAGTTTTTTATGTGCTAAGGACATTAAGTATATGTATCCAGCATCTCCCAAAACCCCTGGCGCATACACGATTTCATGTCGTAGGTACCAGATTGTTATTACACTCGCTTCAAGAACTCTTGACAATATTGACATCAAAGCAGGTCTAGAAAGTACTGACGCAACTTGAAATCTGATAGCAAAAGATCTTTTTGAAACGTGAAAATTCGAGTTTGATTAATCTACCAAGTAAATTATAGTCATAAAGCTCACGCGGATATTATACAAATGCGGACAAGAACAGCCTACTGTTCAGCATGCACTATGGAACAGTCCTTTTCTAGGGGTTGAAACGAGGTCTCACAATCTCCACTTCCGTCCCTGTGGACACCGCAGAGCCATCAGTGAATCGAGTGGGACCTCCGAACACAAAAAGCCTATTTGATATAGACCATGGATCTCTATTGAAAACAATTGCCCCTTAACACTCCACTACCACACCATTGTCACTGTTCCCAGACTCTAAGAGTCTGCAACCTGTGGTAAACCTTTTAGTCACAAAGATGCGGTTACGGTTCTTCCCTATTGAAGTCCACAGTTGTGTAAGTTAGGATAGACCATCCAGTACAGGATGTATAATCTGAAGCGCTTTTCGAGTAGATAAAAATATCACATTAGCCTTATTCGTATGGGTCTCAATTTCAAACCAAGATATCGGACGTGTTCGATAGAGTAAACCGAATTCAAACAAACTAGGAAGCTTGATGTTACAGGGCACTCTCGTCGCAGTAAAAAGAACCATCCCTCAGTTATGCGCAGAGCGTTCTGCAGTAGTAGTTATCAATCGAGTGAAGAGCAGAATCCACTGATTAGTCTAGTTGGTATGCACATCGCTAAAGCACCATCTCTAATTCTGTCTTCTTTCCAACCTCCCTAGCATCTTGACTAAGAATGAGGATAAGACGTTCGCTGTTGCGTGCGATGGTTTGCCAGGTTTGGGTATGAAAATAATCCGATCTTTCTCCAGGCCAACGGTAGGTATGTGTCCCACAGCTAGACTTGCTCGGAGAATGTAAAGGAATGGGGAAGACAGCACATCCAATCCCTTGGTGAGGAGTGCCGGAAAAATGCCTTCCTCACCAGCCGGCTTGCAGTGCTCAAATTCGTTGATAGCCAAACGAACTCGAAACAATGATACCACTTGTTGAGACACCTTCCATTATTTTCGTGAGGCATGTCGTTGGTATTCTCCCTGCGCCTCTATGATATGCTTCGAGCTTTCTTCCTCTGAGCATGTTTTATACCCAGTTGGAAGTTTCAAATGAACTATCCTCGGTGTGCCTCCAGCCGAGAGTACACGCCTTAACCGGTTGACTTCAGGTACAACCTCTTTGTTGTTAGAGAAGCGCCCCCTAATTACACCCTTGGGATTATTTATGATTTTATTTTTACACTGCCGATTCGTAATCTTCCCAGTCAATATCAAGCTCAGATCTCATTAACTTCTTAAAGAGATACCTACTAGTGCGTCATAGGAGTTCACCATTTCGTCTGATCCTCCTTTCTACTGTAGTGGGGCAGGACAGGCCGATATTAGAGACTCCTGCAGTTTGTTCGCAGCAATTTCCAAATCCTCTCGTAGTCTTCAGTATGAGGTTTTCCTGTCGTAGGTTGTCAGAGAAGTCTATATAGTATTTCGGCCATCCTTTTTTTGACGGATTCTTGGAAATTTGTGAATCCTCTCCTGTGCTGCTTCCTTTGATTGTGGAGCAGATATGACGGTGTTTTGATAGGGAAATCACCCTACTGGGTACACGCCAATCCTCGATGAAGTCATTAATAGAACTGATATATAAAGTTATCATTATATCGAGCCCTTTTACTGGAAGTAACGAAGGTCGGCTCATCACCCATGTTGAGTAAGTTAAGACTTGTTGAATACCTCGAGTTGACAACGGAAACAGTTATTTTGGCCAGTTCTACCTTCTGTTAAAAAAAAGCCACCTATTGCGTGCAGTTGCCCAATTTACTATTCAGTTTTCATTGAGGACATAAAATCTAATATATAAAATTCTCGTGTCATAGTTTTCGTTACCGTACTCCTCCGAAACGGCTTGACCGATTTTGATGAAATTTTTTGTGCTTATCCGGTATCTATGAGAATCGGCCAACATCTATTTTTCATCCCCCTAAATGTTAGGGGTAGTCCACCCCTAAATTTTTTTTTGTATTTTTTTAGACAAAATTTTTAATTTCTATTTTTTTATGATACAACATACAAAAATACATACAATCCTCAATTTTCACCCTTATACGATCAACCCTTATTTTTTAATAGCCATTTTAGTAATTTAATCATTAGGAAATTATTTATATGGCAAAACAACGTTTGCCGGGTCAGCTATCTATGAGAATCGGCCAACATCTATTTTTCATCCCCCTAAATGTTAGGGGTAGTCCACCCCTAATTTTTTATTTTATTTTTTAGACAAAATTTTTAATTTCTATTTTTTTATGATACAACATGGAAATTATTTATATGGCAAAACAACGTTTGCCGGGTCAGCTAGTAAAAACTATATATATTAAAGAAGTTTCAACTTACAAAGAACCATGTCGACCACTGTGCAATAGATCGGAGTTTGGCGAATTTCTGCTTCGCCTTCCAGTTATATGTTGCCACTGAGGTCGTGGGGGCAATCTTCCCGAAGATAAATAATTCGGTGGTCTATCTCTCACAGCTTCGTCATACGTAGGAAGGCTATTCTGAAATCAAAAATTTCAGTTCAGTTCAGAAAGGCCACTTTTACCGTGGGATTTTCACGTGAAAAGGACCCGCTGAAAAATTAGTCATCAAATTACTCATTTGATTCGAGAATGGATGAAGTTTTCGGAAAATGTGAGCAAAGGATTTCAAGATATATTGCCGTTTTCGGGAAAATCGGAAGTTGAAAAATTAATAGTCGGAAACTGGAGATAAACCATTTAATTTTGAAAACCAATGAAAACTGCCACATTATTTTAACGGTTTTTCCGTATGTTCGATATTTGTATGAGTGTTTGCGGCATTCTTTTCGAAAATCCTTTTTTTTTACACGATCAGTTGTATGTAGCCTGTTTCTGTATTGGCAAACCTTCAACTTTATTTGTTTATGTAATAGACGAAAGCAAAAATGTTGTTTACAGAGAGGCAATCTCATGAAAAAGTCGATATTCATTATAAATGAAAAATGTACATAATACGTACTTATTTCTGAACGAAAAGTCCACTATTTTTGAAGGCGAGTACTTTTCGTCCTGATTCACTTTTCGTACTGATATACTTTTCGTCCTGATTTACTTTTCGTCCGGCTTTCGTCACTATGGAATATATTAGATCCCGGGGCGATTGAATCAATTTTGTGAATACAGAATTTGATGAAAACATAAGTGCCGGTGAAATTAACCGTCATTTGATGATGTCAAATTAATTCTTTACGAAATCGACAAGATTTTACCAGTAAATTAGGAACATGGTCTGAATGTTAAAGTTCAGTCTAATTAAGAATGGATAGTGATAGCGATATGGATAACAGTAACACTTCTTCAGAGCTCAGGGAATTGGCAATTACGAACATCTAGATGAAGCCATAAAACGGGTACTTCTTACTTTCATGAAGGTAGGTGAGGTCGACGAAAAAATGTAATATGCAATTCGACAAAAACTGTCTATATTGTCTAGCCTGCTTGCTATCATCGGCTGCGCCTCGGCTATCATTTTACAGGCTCTACTGTAGTAGACAGTTTTTCGTCCTTGTATTTTCACTTATCATATCATTTCAACAGTTTTTTGTAAATTTCTCATTTTACTTCCACTTACTAAATATTCCCTCACTAAGGCAGGACCAACGTCTGCCGGTTCAGCTAGTTTCAAATAAAAATGCACGTAATTCGTAATTGACTGAAAAACACAAGACACAATTTCTGTGTTCATAATATGAGTTGTAGTTAAATGCAAGAATGAACGGAGAAAACCAAATAAGAGGCAGCGGATATTGATTTATAATGAGTTCTCTCATTTTGATCAAATAAAAGACTCAATTGTGCTTCTCCGCAACAAACGGGGGAAACAAACTTCGCAAACAACAAAAAAAGAATACCACTGTCCGTTCTAACATTAAGGTCACGCGAATAAAATAATCAAGTATGAACAAAACGTCCTTTCCTTCACATTCACAAATGCAACTAAATCATTTTCCAGAGTTTCAAAATAGTCACCCCTAGAATAGAATAGATTCTCTTTATTTTCCATCGACCAACAAGGTATAGAAAAAGTCATAATAAAAAAACCTATTAATATATACCTGGTTTGAAAAAAAGTCATTTTGAAATTCACAACTTTCAGATCAAGTTTTTTCCTCCAAAAAATTCTTCTAAGCTGTAAATGAGGTACAATGCATCAGGATTTAGTGTTAAAAGGTGGATTTCCATATCTTCACTCAATCCGATATTGAACATTGAAGAAGGTCAGAGATGAGGACGAAATTTTAGTGGCAGAGGGTGAAACGATTTTTGTAATTTGAAGATTTCCTTTTGTCCTATTTCCGTTCTCCCCGCCTACAAGTAGGTCTATGTTATTGCATTATTGAGATGAATAGAAGTTTACAAACATTGTGTTCTTTTCTGAACATGAATGCTCTTACTGAACTGCCAGTGTCGCCAGTGGCAACCCCGGCACAGAAAGTATTTACAAATTTCGGCCCAAGTTTTCTCCACTACAGAACTCCTCAAGATCTCGTCTCGAAGAGTCACGATCTCGATCTGCTTAATGGAAGGTACGGCCGGCGCCGATTGCAACAGATTGAACTAATTACAATTTATTGTCGATCAGATTCGTTTTAATTGACCCAGTCATTTGCTATTTTTACCCCCTAATTACCACATTTGCATACGTTTGTCTGAGGGGCGATCATCAGGAGCCATGAAGGAATTAAAACTCAGCTTTTCACGTTGCCTCCGTCCCATCCGAAAAAATCGAAGAATATACATGCTAGTTATTTCAAAAATAAATATCAATATCCGAACATTCAGACTCATGTTAACGAACTTGAAATATGATGTTGTATCGCTTCCTCTTGAAGTTCAAGGCAAACTTTTCACGTAACGTTATACAAGATAGCTATATGAAGCAGGCAACTTTTTTATATTAACCAAGCAATTGATTTTGTCAGAGAAACTTTTGGTTATGTCAATTTTAGTTTTTAAGTTTCCACTTCCCCAGCTCCATTACTTAAGCGTCAACAGCTGCCTCTTTAAATTTATAAACGAGAAATTTATGACCTTCCTTTACTCAGTGGATTTGGAAAATATACAGGCTGTTTCATAAACATCGCGAAAAAATTCAGGATATTGGTCTCTGAGTACTGATTTCAGGGTGTGTTGGACGGATAAACCAAACCTGCCACTGCGACCACAGTCTCTGAGTAGGTTGGAGTCATAGCATTACGTACACATTTGAAGAAAAACGTTCAAATGAGGTATCTAACCCTTTGATGAAAACTACCGTTGGTAAATCCAAAGAATCAATAAAACTCCCAAATAGTTCCCAGAATTTCAACACATTATCGTACTCTTTAAGGAGGTTATGTCAAAAAAAAAATGATCATCAATTATTTCTTTCTGGGGGTTGTAGCATCCTCAATAAGTTGGATTTCGAACCAAACATTGCATATTTCTTAGTTTTGAATCATACAGACAATATTCAAAAGTACAACTAGTTGACAATTTTTGGTTCACCTTACCGATATTACACGTTATAACACGAATCTTCAAAAAAGAATAACTTGAAAACGTTGTAAGTATTTATACCCCTTATGGTATAAATAATATAACAATTAATACGTGTTATACAGTGTGGAGACAAATTCGATTATTACTATTTGAACCGGGATCGTTGTGGCTCTGTTCCGGGAACGGCGACCATGTAGATCTTCTGTTATCTACCCATAGGAACCCAAGGAGGTCTTCAATGGTGTTGATAAAACCGACAGCATCCTTAGGGGCCTTGGCCGCTACCTTGTGTGTATCCAGGACCGGTTTACCCATCTCCATGTGAATGGTTCTTAGGGCAGCCTGCTGACATTACCATACAGTACAAAAAATGATATTTGTACCGACAGTGCAATCCCACCATCACCTGAAGCTCAGCTCGTAACAGCTCCAAGAGTTTTCTGGTGTAGGTCGGTAAATCATCACGAATTTCTTTGACTGAGTAAGTCCAGGAGTGTTTCTCCATAGGGTTATTCTGTTGTTCAGCTCCCATTGTATTACCCCTCCCTTATATTGATATTTTCCAAGCCCACAGAAAGGCTCAGGTCCAGCAGGTACTAAATCTTGATGCTCTTTTCGCAAGTTCATCGGCTTTTTCATTTCCTTCAACACCACAATGCCCTGGTTCCCAGAGTAGAGTCACTTTATTGCTTTCGGCCAGTTGCTTTATGGTATTACGGCCTCCCATGTCAGCAGAGATCTCTGGCAGTATGATTCCAGAGACCTCAACGTGGCCTGTCTGTCCATGGTGATATAGATATGCGCCCCCTTGAGATTCATTTCAAGACACTCCTGAGCGCATACGTAAACAGCCAGTGTCTCGGGGTTCACTTCCCAGGGCATTGGAGTTCCTCAGTTTAGGTCCATATACGCCAATGTCAGTGTCCCTTTGATTTTGATCCATTAGTCATTTGGATGACTTTTTGTCCAGACGATTTACGAAATTTATTCCACCAGGACGGTCAGCTATGACTGTTTCAAAGGGCGTTTCGAAATCGAAGATGATTGGCATAACACCCAATGGTTTTGCCAAGAGGTTTGAGTCCAGTTGATGTTTGACACTACTATCTTCCAAACTATGACGAATAAAAATTCATTGACAAAAAATTTCAGCCTTTGTAAGTCCTCCAACATGAAGTTTTGAAATGCTTCAATGTTATCGTCATTCAATGAAATTATACATACGACTTTGAATTTTTTTTTCTTATGGCAGCCTTCTGAATTTTCCCATTGAAAAATGTATCCTGTAACCTATTAATACATCGGCATGTTATTACAAAACATCGAGAGGAAGTTGAATTATCCTGACATTAAATGAAAATCACCCCGAACAAAATTTTATCAAATTTGACGATATTCATTCCGACAAAATACGAGCCTTGAAAAAGAATCACACAAGATTCGAAACGTTGGCGATGTATTAATAGGATACAGAATAAAAAATAGTTGTATTCAACATTCCACTTAGTTTGTTGGAATTCGAATCGAGAAAGCGAAAGTTATCTGACTTTCATTCCAGAGATATGAAATTGTTGTTTGAGTGATATTGTGTTTTTTTTTCGTTCTTGATGGAAGCGTAGACCAATTCGAAAATAAAATTCACGGCCTTCCTTGTATGAGAGCAGATATTTTCCAAAATATCTTCACAATTTCCCTTCTCGATTTGAATTTGGAAAAACTAAGTCTTATATTGAATAAAAATATTAGTATTCATTTTTCAATAGAAAAATTCAATATGGCCGCCATATGAAAAAATGAGTTGAAAGTCATATCTTGAAATTTAGGCGGATGATTGAAATGTGTTTTTATATGGAAAAGTAACGGGGATCTTTCAAGAAAAAATATAACATATTGATAAATGAGACGAAAAATAAAGGAAATGAAATATCTGAGCAAAGAGCATATGATTGGTATTCAACGAATCCCAATGTCTCTGTTTAGACGCACAATTCCGAACTACGAATAATAATGCTATTGATTGATGCAATTGGAAAGTTAACTCGATGTGAAAAAGCATTGCTAAAAATAAAATTTGAGGTTACGAACGTATAAAAACGAAATATATCGATTCGTCTTCTTTGGGTTACAATATCTTATTGCGTAGCCCTATCTAGGTAGACTTCTTCCCTAAAAGGTAACCGATTTATTTATCAGGGTCTACCTATTCTAATTGCTCATTACGTATGTGAAGCGGCGTTGTATCCCAATCTGTGCAAGGAATAATTCTCAATTTACTTACCGAAAGAGCGGTTTTTTACCGATTTTATCAGAAGGTACGATTGACAAAATCAACCAAAAACAATAAACAATACTGATACGGATTATCCTCATTTCAACAGCAACAGAAAAAAATTGTAACGAATTGTTGTCTTTGGATCGTTGTACATACAAGCGGAGAACATAACATAAATGTTAGATGTAGGTACCAAATACTGTAGGATTTGTATCATTTGCATTATACTTAGCCATATTTTTGACGCAAGAAATAAAATTAATCACAAGGGATGATTGGGGATTCTATAAACAACAAAAATTGGAAATTGAATGTCAGGCGGTGATGAATAATTATCATGAAATTCTTGATTCCTCTTATGATGATAAACGATGTTTAGACGCAGAATATATTTATATAATGACGCAATTTCTGGGCAGTCTATTAATATTCATCTACATCCATTTCTAAGATTAAGTTTAGATCTCCTTAAAATCCTCTCAATCAATAAGAAGCATCAAGAGTGATCAAATCGAAGAAAATGCCAAAATAAAAATTGCACCATAACCCATGATAAGGTGAAAATTTTAAGGAGATGGAATGGATTTTATGCAGCGAATACGATTCATTTTCAACAAGAATTACCACGTATTCTTCTCCATACCATTTCCAGTTATAAATCAGAAATAATCAATTGAAAATCAGAAAACGTCACTTGCATTTCAGATTAGTCAAGTTTATTCCAGAAAACATCAAGTGTAATTCAATTCAAAAGTTAGTCAATTCAATTTCAGAAATTTGAAGTTCAGATCAGTACGTTTCAGTTCAGAAAACGTCAATTGTATTTCAGAAAATATCGATTGTAATTCAGAAAGAAATCCACAAAATATTATGTGGATGTTATTATATCAATTTACTTTTAATTCAATTCCATTGTGAATCATGAAACTTTTGTGTGAATCTTTTTCTTACAAGTTGGACAAAACGGTTAAAGAGAAGGGAGAGACATCAATAATCAATCACCCTGTACACAATTAACATGTACAAAACTTTGAATATTCGTACTTTCTGAATTACAAATGAGTAAGCTGATTTACAATTGATGTTTTCTGAAATAAAAGTATCCAAACTGAATTTCAAATGCCCATTTCTGAAATCAAATTGACTGATCTGGTTTACAATTGGCGGTTTCTGGAATAAACTTGACTAATCTGAATTTCAATTGATCATTTCTGAATTATAACTGTAAATGGTGTAGATGCGGATGTTCAGCTTTTACCGAGGTACCTCTGGTTACTAATTATAGCGATTAAGAGGAAGCACTGATTAAAACAATTGAAGATAAACAAAAATGCATCCATACAGCGTTTTAACTTAAGCGATCGAAAACCAATAACTGAAGAAATTTCAGCTTGAACGAACATAATGAATGAAATCATGGGGAAAACTGCCGAACTCATTATGTCCAACAAAACAGGAAAAAGGCAATTCTCACAAAACTAAAACTACAGATCGATAATTCATCTATCAGCTCTTGAAAAATTGAATGTATAAGAATAATCGCCAAAAGACTCACAAGACAAACTGAACACCGAAATATGTTACCTTCAGACCAATTTGGGTTCAGGAAAGAACATTCGGCAGAATGGATCACAGAAGGATTCCAAAATAAGGGAGCTAATTCCCGAAATAAGTAAACTTCTGTTCGAGGGAGCACAATAAGTCAAGCCAGAAATAAGAAGAGAATACTCTTCGACTTCCTATTTTTGGGACATTCTTGTGAAGGTTCCTTTTTGGGGGCGGTGATTTTGAATCTGATGATGTGTTTTAATTACCAACAACTCTTTTGACGATGTCGGAAGAAAAAAACTCTTATTTTGTTCTTCTTCAACGTTTTGGGAGTTGACAATTTTGTCCATTCGAGTGGAAGTCCCAATTTCTATCAAGAATAAAATTGCTAAAAAATGGATAATAAAATAATCTCCTATATGGTCTAAACTTTAAGACACGTAAAGTATTTGTACAGGGTTCGCCAACTTTTAAAGCCCTTTTTTTCAGTAGGTACAAGTTAGACCCACTCAACATGTTGAATATTTTTGAAGGTATCATATCAAATAATTCATCTTATTGGAAATGTAGTATGCGTTTTTTTTTAAGCATCATCAGGTGTTCGTACAAAAGAACCCTAGTAGATCTCTAGAGAAATTATACGAATAGTATGAGATTTTTGTTAGGGAAAGAGATTCGATAACTCACCCTTTGTCCTTCAGCAAATGCAATCAGGGCTAATCTATCTGGTTGCTGAAGAAGTATTGCATGATCTCCCATATCCGGACCCTGCACTGTGGGTGGAAGAGCCAACTCTCTCATTATTTGCCTCTTGCGTCTGTAGAACACCAGTAAACATATAACCAGCAATGAGCTCAATACCACTGCTCCAGTAACAATTGATATCAGAAAGGCGTTCAAAGCATTGTATTCAGCTGAAAGAATTCATACGATAAGATTTATAAAATGTATTATTTATCTATACTATATGAGATTTCCCCTTATTATTCTTCTTATTAATACCAAAGTAGCGTAGCACAGACATGGCACATACATGACAAAGACGATTCATAATTTTCAGATATCGCACATCTGAGTGAAGTTTCAGTTATTATTTTGCATCGCCTTTGTCATGCATGTGCCACGTCAGTGTTACGCTACTTTGGTGGGCGCTCTCCCTTAGGGACTGGACTTTTCCCAACAAATTTTCGATTTTCTATGGCTGCCTGAGATGTCAATAATTCCTTGAGCGATTATATCAGATTTCATCAATCTTAATTCCTTCACGATGGGGATAATAATTAAAAACAATTTACCCTCCTTGGAAGAGGGTAAGTTTCTAGTGCAATATGTTTTAAACAGATAATCATATTAAAGTTTTTTTTGCCTTCAGCCAAAACATTCCCAAAGATTTGTATTTGGTAAATTTGGTAAACGATAGAAGCAATATACAGTATAACCTCAAAAAAACTAGTCTCGTGAATATCGAGTAGATTGATTTTCTAGTATGACGTAAATTTTGACCGCATGAAAGTAATATCAATACTCTATTATTTTCATATACGGAAGCTTCCAAATTGTAAATTACATAAAATCGGACTCACTATAATCATTATCACTAATGCAGCTTGGAGGTATAGAAGGAAACCAACAGCCTCCTTCCAAACAGGTCAGCAGTCCATTTCCCTCAAGAATGTAGTCAGGAAGGCACTTGTAAGAAACTTGCGCTTTTATGGGGTATCCAAGAGAAGTTCTGTAGCCGGAAATGAGAGAAGCAGTTGCATGATTCACAGAGGGGGGTGAAGGGCAACCAACGTTTGGCCCTGAAAATTAAGCCATAAAAAACTAGAATAACATAATAATTATTCGTATAAGAAACACCAACAACATTTAATAACGAAATATATTTTACACTGACTGACCCGCCCGTTCCCCAGGGTGAATATTTTGAAAATATTCGTTCATGAACAACCTTTTTATTAAGGAAGAAGTTCATATATTACATAGAACCCAACAGTCCTTTTCTTTTTTGCTCTCAGCATACAAATTCTTGATCTTACCACAGTCAGGTTTCTTCCCAATCCATCTCCATTTCCCCGCTATACAAGTCAGTTTGGAAGGTTGGCAGGTTGCTATATGTCTAACAAAACCGTCGTGAAAAATTGATTGGCATCTTATCTCTATGACTGTTTCTGGATCCGCAGATTCTTCTGTTTTTCTCCCCTTCACTACCGTTGCTGCGCTGAATGGTACAAACGGTGCTTCCCCACAGGGTAAGTTCAGATCTGCAAAATCAAACACAACATTGTTATTGGCATATTGAGTGCTGCAATATAAAGTTTGACTTTTCAACTTATTGGCGTTGCAAAATAAGATTGTAGTACTAGGGTGAGTAGCTAAGGAACTATACTATGGCTGTTATTGATATTGATAAAGAATGATCACGCCTAAACGGGGAGGCAATGAATACAATAATAAGGATAAATTCAGATGCATACCACCCGCTGATATGAATATCAACAAGTTGATTGAACTAGCCAATTTGCCATCGTCAAGGCCTCAAATGGAGTACGCCCCATCGAAGAAAAGCAGATGCTGGTCATGGTTTCGGACACCGTTTCATACTGGGTGGCGCTCTGGGTAACCGTAGTACTCGCTGTGTTACTAGATAGTACTCAGTAGCGCTTGCCAGTAATTGAGGTGAAATGAGACCGAAACCATGGTCAGCAACTCCTTTTCTTCTCTTCGGGTTTTATCTCAACGGATTGAAGTGTCTGTTGGCATATGTCTCACAATTTTTAAAGTAGACATCAATTTGTTTTTATGTATTATAGTTGTAGATTGAAGTTTCATCAGAAAATTTAAGATGTTGATTATCCTCATGGGATGGCCTTCTGCCAGTGGTCTATCAATCAATTAATTGATAACCTGGATCTATTTTTTGTTCTGATAAAGCCTGGTTTCATCTGTCTGTAGGTATATTTCAACTCTCAAAATGTGAGGATGTGGAAAAGCAAAAAACCAAAACATTTTTTCGTTGAGACACCACCAACGATTTTTTCAACTGGGTCACCTTGGAGGCTTTGTTTGGATGATTTTTGGTGAAAGGGTTTACTTTACCTTCTGTTGAAAAAGACTCGATCTCAAAAACAGCCTATACATAAATATAAAAATGAAGACGAGAAATGCAATTCAGATTTCCAGTACCACCAAGACACTCATATCGACCTGAACTTCTACGTTGGTACTTCATTCTATGAATTTATGATAACACGCGGGACATATTTAAGAGCAACAAGGCAGATAACAAGAACTCCAGGAAAAAGTATATTGATGATGAATATTTGGTGCCCTCCCACGTCGTATGTGTATCGAGATGATGGTGTCGGCAAATTCAAAGGAATTTTCAGCGCTAGCTGAGTAGAGCGGTTCGATTCGGAACACTCCGAGACAAGATAAAAGACAAGTGCGAGATATTAAATCAAGTTGTCGTCGAACATCGTAAATTTTGAATCTTCGACTTCTACTAATTGTAATGCTTATGATAATTAATAGGTATATAGTAACTTATAAGACATTTATTAATTGTCCTCCATATTTTGACAACTATCAGTCACATAGTAACTAAATAACTTATATTAAAACATCTCCTCCAAGTCTCTTATGTGCCATATTCTCATTCATCAGCACCCTCCTCCTTTTTTTATTTAGTAGAGAAATTATCCACTTCTTCTGATCCTCTCGAAGAGTATTTCTTCGAGCAAACCGGCATAGAATTTTTCTGCGTTAAAATTTCCACATTCGCAACATTTTATCATTATGTTTTGTTTGTTTCTTGGTAATATGATGTGAATGACTCACTTGGTTCTTTTTCTACGACTCAGAGATCGGCTAGTTTTAATTCGATCATTTTCTTTGCCTTTGAAATATTTTTTAACGGCATCCAAAATTACCTCAACTTTAGCTTTACTCACATCAATTATTAGAACCAAATTCACAATATGGATTAGGTACTTCTTGGGAAAAGAAATTCATCAATTATGCTATCATTTAATAGTCTTGAATTGACAAGTGATTCTCAAATTTTGTTCTGCAATCTCTGAATTCTGGATACCTTAAAAAATCTATGATTTTCTCAGATCCTGAGATGAAGATAGACATAATTTTGGACTATAAGTATACCTATTTTGTTCACCTCTATCATTCACAATACTCATAACTTCACTTGGTTTATCAGAGTACTTCTCGTCCTGATTCACTTTTCGTACTGATTTACTTTTCGTCCGGCTCTCGTCACTAAGCAATAATTAGATCTCGGGTCGATTGGAACAATTTTGTGAATACAGAATTTGATAAAAACATAAGTGTCTGTAACAATAACTGTCATCTGATGTTGTCAAATTAATTCTTTAGATTTTTAGTTTTTAGATTTTACCAGGGAATTAGGTTCGTGGTCTGAATGTTCAATATAATCAAGAATGGATAGTGATAGCGATATGGATAACAGCAACACTTCACCAGAGCTCAGGGAATTGGCAATTACGGACACCTAGATGAGGACATCTTACTTTCATAAAGATATCTGACGTCGACGAAAAAATGTAATATGCACCTCGGCAAAAAACTATCTATATTGTCTCGCCTGCAATCTCGCTTGCTATCCTCGGCTGCGCCTCGGCTATCAATTTGCAGGCTCGACTGTAATAGACAGTTTCTCGTCCTTGGTACGTAAATAACTATCATTTGTTTCTCCTCCAATAATCATTTTTTCTATATATGCTTAATAAATGCATAAATCACTTTCTCCATATTTGCCTGGAAATTCTTTTTCATCTCAACTATATTATTTTCCAATAACTTATTTGAATATTGTATAGCAGCAATGGATTTTTCAATGAACTTCATCTTTTCACTTTTTGAATTTGTTTCACGTAATGAATTCCTTCTTTTGGGCATATTTCCGCAATAAAAATTAACTTTTTTTTTATTCTCGACAATTGTTGAGTTCGTAATACCGACTGCGCCATGTTATGATAATAAATATAGGAACTTAAAAGATATTTATTAACTGTTCTCTATATTATGACAACTATCAATTCCATAGTAACTAGATATCTTATATCACAACAGTAATATTATTCTTGGTGTCTATTCTTCGAATATTGATTTTTAACATTATAAATTTTGATATGAAGATCTTTCATTATATTCACTATAAAATCAAGATAAATTTTTTGCATTGATATTCTCATTATATTTTATGTGGACAGCATTAGCCCATAAGATAATAACTAATAACAAATCCATTCTGCCAAATAGAACGAAAAATCACGTGAGCAAAAAGGTCCTTGTAAGTGGTATTTTTTTATGTTATTCTCATCTCATTCTTTCTCTTTCTGAAACTTTTTGTATCCGGCGATAAATTGGAATAGTTTGATATGATGTACAAAAATTCGAGAAGTATAAGAGAGATTTAGATGTCGAAGAATTCAAGTGTAAACTATTTTGACATATAAAATTTCAACAACGGATACTAATCGTAGAATAGTTTTTCATTATTGTTGTATTTCCCAATGTTGTATTCATATTCGTATTTTAACAATCAAATTGCCATTCCGATTTGCAGATCACGAACATGTCTATCCATTTCTGCTATAGTTTACAGTCTCAAGAGTGCTAGACCTGATGGACTGTAGAATTAACTTCTACTACTATATATTCGAGTTTGCGAAGAAATTGATGAAGAATTCAATAAATAACAAATATTTGGAAGAATTCAATAAATAACAAATATTTGGAAGAATTCAATAAATAACAAATATTTGGGGTTGAATTACAACCGTAAATATCAAAAATCTTATTAGAGCAGTTTGGGATTGTGGGGTGGCCTATTCAATTTTACTGGTATCAAATTCAGAGAAATAAAGACATGGACTTCTTTGTCAAGGCATGAATTAAATATGCCGTGAAAATTCCATGTATGAACAATATTTCAAAATTCCGTGATTAATCACATATTTACATATCAACTTCAATTTACATTTCCACATCTGAAAAAGCATTACCCGATAAGGACTAGAATATAAAGGACCTCAAATTAATGGATCTCATACGCTCCAATATGTGGTACTTTGCGAAATTAGTTTTCATTGCTTGCCTGCTTGGTTACGGTAAGAAAATATTAATGGTGCTGAATTATACGGGTTAGATACTTCAAGAATCGTTCTAATTATTTCCTTCTTCTATTCAATTATGCATTGAATCTGAAAAAGCTGTAAACTTTGTTTGAGTGAGGAAATTCTTAAGAACCAGGGTATTTTATTGTTTTCTATTCCCTAATTATTAACCATCATTCGTCTGTAGCTAAATATGAAGAATATAGTCGAATGGTACATTTCCGTTAAAAAATTTCCAAATTCTTTCTTATAAAAAGTCTTCACAATTTCTTTTTCACAACCTATGCGTAACGCTAACGTCAACATCTCCGGCAAAATTTTGTTATTTTTACATTACTCCACAAAGGATCTGCATGAGTCTAGAAAAATCTCTCAAGGCCTACATTCTTTGCTCAAATGTAGTGTTTAGCTCATATTACTACATGGTTCTCAGATTGAAGATATTCGAACTTTTAAGGAAGAAATATTAAAAGATTTGTTCAAAAGCCGAAACTTCATAGTTTGAGAACTGAAAAATATTAGAATAGAAGCTGAGGCAGAGAATATAAACCTTCAATATGTCAGAGCCTACTTGACGAAAAATTACTTGAACACCCATTATAAATTAGCTATATGAAGCCAGAAACCTTGAATAAAAAAGCAGAATCATCGAGCTACATTATTTTGATAACTGTTTCTTTTTCAGTTACCTCATTAACTTGTCTGTCATGTACCAGTAAAAAAAACTGTGAAAACGCTCCAGTCACAGCGTGTACTCCAGAAAAAAAATATTGTCTTACACTGTCCGGTCAGGGCACATATTTCAGAGGATGCTACGATAACACTATGGATTGTAATGTGAAAGATTCTAACGGAAATATTGCATTTCCTGTCTGCTACTTATGTCAGACAGACAACTGCAATACCCAAGATTTGAACTGAATAAATTTTTTTCAATAAAATGGTTGAACTAAAGAATTCAACTCTATTATTTTTTTCTCACCTTTCATTGGTAAAAAATAGTGGCAGGCTAGAATATTATACATAGAGGCAACACTAAAATGAAAACTAATGAGTAATGTAGTTCTGATGATCTCTGAGTATGTTCTGTTTGGTAGGACAACGGAATAAAAGTTCACTAAAAAATCCATTTTTGAAATCGCTGGAGGATATTTTAGTATTATTTACTACGAACTCTCTTTGAGACTTTGAGGCATTTCTAGGGAATGAGACACTGGTGGTGCAAATTAAAATAATTTCTGTTCTTTTTGGAAGATAAATGGTTTTTTTGGTGTTTCCCTATGTATAGTTCGAGGGAAGTAGAGTTGATATTGGCAGATAAAACTTCTTCATCCTATTCATAAGGTACGTTATCTTCTTTCATCCAAATCCTTTCATCTGAGAGCACCAGCAGGTATATTTGTTCGCGTTAATACAGTGTCATGTCATGCTTTCTTAAGCTAAACAAAAATTATATAGAGAACTACAGAAGATATTTTCATGCTATTAATTTTCATGATTCGGGATCACGAGAAAATCGAGTTCAAGTTTTTGTAGCGGAAGTAAATATCAACTCCGTTCATTTAAATGGCATGCCCAATAAATTACAAATTTTTGGATTTCCAATCGGAAATTTCTAGTACTGCTTGTAGAACATTCGAAACCCTTTTTATAGCTATGAGCTCCTAAAAATTAAATATTATCGAACCTTTCACATTCAAAATGATTCACTTCATAATGCAATCATTTTCGATACTACATAACAGGAAAATAAAATATAGTAAACTGAAATTCCAAATTTTTCAGCTACCTTCTTGTATTTGCATTACGAGAAATTATGCAATTTTTTTTAAATCTTAGAAATCTGCACTAACTTGAATTCAACTTTTTTCCTAACCAGGAATCTAAGATGGGAAACTACTGTATCACATTTGTAGTACTCAAATGAAATAAAATATAATAGGATTACGTCTAATTTTAATTCTAGTGGTGGTATTGTTCATGATTTTTATTCTGAAAAATATCGATACCTACTGAATTTGTATCATACCTCCGTCAATTCTCGTACGATTCACTTTAACAGGCCTCGATTCAAAGTTCTTCCGAATTTACCCTCGGATTTCATATTTTATTTGAATGTTTAAATTTCAGTAGTATGCGAATTCATACTAACGTAAATAAGTTATATCTCGGTTCACATTGCACCTTGTTAGTTCATGAAAAACAATTTTGTTTCGTCTCCTAATAAGCTACAAATGTATGCATTATTATAAAAATTTAAGGTTACAATAACGAAATCCCTAAAAAGTATTGGTTTCTCAAAAAATCTCCTATTCCATTTTACTAATCTCTTCAACTATTTTTGGGGTTTTTTAATTTTACTAATCAAGAAATTTTAGTTGTTTATAAAAAAGTGTCAACATAAATGTTTCCTGGGTTCGAGGTATAAACCCTACGGCACTCCGATACAGAACACTAGCACCTTCTTCACCGACCCATGAATCAATTTTGATTAGGCGAAGATTGTCACACAAACCTTTAATTCAAGTGGAACACAAAAATCAATCACCTCAACTTTCCAGTTCAAGTTGAATGAGTATTCAAAAAAATCAGTGAAAATGGTGGGCATGCATTCGAATGTACTCAATTGTTGTTTGAATTTTGGAAAATTCATTGGTTTTTCAAATATATTCACCAAGATTAGGAAATTTTGTGGTGAACTCTGAAACGCTTGATGTAAATGAGCTGATAAAACTTTAACTATAATATAAATTTACATTTTTAAGTACGAAATTAAAAGATAAAAATATAGTATAAATTGAGTGTTATAAGATAATTCATTCATTACCTTCCAACTACTATGGCAAAATACTTGGCTCGAATTATTTTGATTACCTATTTCACTACATGTGGTAAGATGATTGCATTCTACTTTTCAGAAAGACAAAAAAAACATTTATAACAAAAAAAAAATTACATTTTATTATTAATTATATACCAAACTCAGTTTAGTTATCGTGGCCACATATTCGCTTTCAATTTTTTTCCGTGGAAACGCCATCAGATACTGAAAGTGAAATTTTTAAATACATTAGCAGATTGCACTCGAGGTATTCCTAACAGAAGGAACCTTTTTTGAAACTGCAGACTTAACCCGTTAGAATCTTTATTTCAGGCAGGTTAACCGAATGTAGACACTCAACTTAATACAGGAGTATCTACATATTATACAAAATCATTTTTTTTATTGTCCTTTGTATATCATTACATGTACGCAATTTATCCTCTTCAATTTTTGAGCAGTGTATATGCCGGGCGTTTTTGTTGAGTTTGATTTAAAATATGGCCTCATTCAGTAGGAACCTGATTTTTTGAAATATTTTCGGTTTGTTCTATTTAGGTGAACAACATGAGCCCAAAACAAATTTAGTGTTGAATCGCTGAATATTTTCAGAATACTAATAGTAGAAAAAAATTGTGAAACACCGTATAAACTTATGCAATGATATTTTTTCCAATTTGATATTTTTTCAGTTATTTGTTTGGATTGTCTATCTTGTACAAGTAAGGAAGCATGCGAAGATCCACCTTCTACCAACTGCACTCCGGAAAAGAAATACTGCCTTGCAGTACAAGGCGAAGGAACCTACTTCAGAGGATGTTATGACAACAGCATGGATTGTGAGAAACTGCAAAATAATCCGAATGTGTCTTTTCCTGTTTGTGTTATGTGCCAAACAGATAATTGTAATAATCAAGATCTGCAATGATTATGAAAATTAGTAAAGATTTACTGTTCATATGATATGCGTATCATTTTTCCTCTTCTTCACGCGATGCTTTGGAAAAATGGAAGATTTCAATGACGAAATTTCATCACACCCCCAATACATGGCAATATATTATTCTAAAACACTGTCGTCAAAAGGTCATTTCAATTTTGTAACAAAGTCAAAAAACCCCACTGAAAGGAGTTTGAAAAATCGTTGTGTCCACGATATCTAATACGATGGTCGATTTCCTCTTGAGGTATCTCATTCCAGACAACTTCGACCTCATGTCTGTGGAGGGTGGGATAAACGGAGTAATCTTTTTGCCATAAGGTCGCTGACGTATTCTATGGTTGTATTATATGAATGTTGCCTCTGATGAATAAGACCAAAAGTGGCCTACTTCCATAAGAAATAACTCCCCCATACCATAATTCGGACAGTGTGTAATAGATACCTTTTCACAAAACATTGAGGATCTTGACTTTCACTAAGCTGCCTTCTCATTCTTGCACAGTTATCATGCATGCCCAAACAGAATCTGAATTAGTCACTTAATACAATGTAATTTCATTCAACAAGGTCCCTCTTCAGCTGTTTTTTGCACCAAGCCACTCGATAACTTGTGAGTGAGAAGTAGAACAAACTGAGGACGATATGAAGTAAGTTCAAAAGTTCTGAGCTAAGCAAAATAGGATCCTTCAATGATTTTGTCTTGGAGCCTTTTGGAACCACCCATAGTGTGGGAGAAAAAGTATCTCGGGAAAGCTACGAGTAGTTAGTCGGTCAAGGAGTGATCTGAATTAATACCCCGTCGATTCGGTCTGGAATACTATTCAGGAATATGTATGAATAAGTATCTTCTTAGGGTCAATCAGTGAGTAGGGAAGGAACTAAATAGGTTTTGACGAAGTCCGAAGTATAACGATAAATAGATCACAGGATAGCATAGGAGACTCGGTCGACTCACATAGAGTAGTTGTAGGAAATAGAACACAAAAAGATGATTATATCTCTGTATATGGGCAAGAAGACCTAGGTCGTTAGCCCTTTGAAACATTGTTCCAATAAAGTTTGTTACTACTACTACTACCTACTACTACTAGAACACGTCCAGTCCTTTTCAAAGTAGAAACGACATATAGGTAAACAAGTAGCTAGGGAAAATCAGAAGTGAATTGACGATAAAGTCCGTTCTTGGGCGGAATGGAGGAATTATTGATATCGAGAAGAGTTATGGTTTTTTTGTGGTTTAAAGCGGTTAAAAATCGAATTTAGTTTTATGAATTTATGATTCAGAAAGAATCCGCCGATTTTATTCGTGGAAAGTCTGGTGTTCGTAAAAGTTTTCCGCCAAGCAGTATAGTCCAGAGTCCAGAGATCTCCTCCAAATTCATTGATTATTATTTTTCTGTGATGCGCTGAGCTTAGGACACATAATCTAACCAAAGATTTTGTTGATGAAAAATATTGTCTGTTTTAAGTCCGCAGTACTGAAATCTCCTCTAAACTCATTGATTATTGTTATTGCTGGCTGAGTAGAACTGAACCTATTAGCCCATTGTCGATCAGACATTTCGTCTGTTTTGTGCTCCTAGCATGTGTTTAATGAAATTGAAGATACGCGTTTTTAAAGAAGTTCTAATTTCTTTCAATAGATTTCATTGTTAATTTATCCAGGAGTTTCATTCAAATTGTCTCCCCAGAAAAATATTACATCAAGACCTGTCATTCGTGCCGAATCTACATTTCCTCTTTTAGAGGGCAATCAACTTTTGTGTTTCAACATCTTAAAAATAATCACCCCTTGTCTAGTGGAAAACCGTTCTTCCCCATGGTAGACACGGGGTACATTATTACACTGGTGACAGCGGTGGGATTGAAACCCACGCTCTTTCGAACAAACTTATCCGAGATAAGTAGCAAAACACAGACTCTGTTGTTCCGAACAAACGGACTATCTTCGGCCGAATTTGTCTTTATCTCCAGAATCGCGACTGATTAATATGAATCAACTCCTAGTGAAATCAATACCTTCCTTAAGGAAATGCTTGCGTAATGTCTGTATGCAACATTGTTAAACCGAACGATGACTTGTCCTAATTATTCGAATTATCTCATAATTCCATATTTCGATTTATTACGCCGTTGTCTAAGATGTTTGGGCCATGTAGGTAATTTATATAGGGTGTTTTCAAATTAGACGTGAACCTTGGAGGAGGTGTAAATATCACTCATTTGCTATCGTTTGAGCCATATTTATTGATAACCAAAAATCAACAATTTCCGAGATATTTGAGTTCTTGTGTTTTTCAAAAAATTCCTCATCTTGCTTAATTTTTCGTCAATTTTTTCTACGTTGACCAAGTTTGATTATAATTTTGGACTATTTTCATCAGAAAAAGATATGATACGTATGAAAAAAGCAAAACTATCCTGTATTAGATGTTGATGAAAAAGAATTAGTATGATTTAAAGGTTGGTATATGAAGAAAAGAAAAATCAATTCTTAATATCAATTTTTTCATACATAAATTTTGGAATTTGAACGTTGCAGGCAAATTGATATTAGAAATTGATTTTTCTTTTCTTCATATACCAACTTTTAAATCATACTAATTATTTTTCAACATCTAATACAGGATAGTTTTGTTATTTCCATACGTATCATATCTTTTTCTGATGAAAATAATCCAAAATTATAATCAAACTTGGTCAACGAAAAATGAAGTGAGGTGAGAAATTTTGTAAAAACACAAGAACTCAAATATCTCGGAAACTGTTGATTTTTAGTTATCAATAAATATGGCTCAAAAAATAAAAGTGATACTAGCACCTCCTCCAAGGTTCACGTCTAATTTGGAAACACCCTTTATGGTTTCAGATCATTCTAGACTCTAAATTCAATAATGTTTTTTCGAAATGAAGTGGAATTCGCAGATTCATTAGCTATGTAATGTTTTTTCAAGCCTTAAACGAATATCAGTCTGAAATATAAGATTTCTGAACACTTTTAAATGTGGTTTCCTAATTGAATAATACCAAAATTCATCACAAAAACGGAATTGAATCATGAGATCACCGAAATTGTCATAAATAGCTGATCTCATAAACCCAATGCACGAGAGAGAAACGGCTATACTACAATGACTCCATTTCAGTCACACACTAAATCTACGGGTCCCTCCTATTTATTTATCGACTTCACCGCTTGTTTCGTCAGAACAGACGTATGCGCACTCTGTAGATGTGGTTGAAAAACTAATCATTTCTTATCTTGGCTTATACAAATATATACGGCATTTAAATCAAAAACTATGTACTTCAGAAAAAAAAGTTTCAAATTAAAATTGTTATGTAGTTATCAAAGGGAACAGAAAATAAACATATTTTTTAACCTTTACCTTGAACAAGGTTATTTGTTCGAAACTATTTTCATCGGATTTCAAAATATTGAACTGAAATTTGTTCAAACTGTTGGGAAAAAATTTAAAATAATTTTAATATTGATGATGTTCTTCATAATTCCACAGGTTACATGACGAATATTTTCGCAAGTACGTAAGCAGCGATACTAATAGTATAGAGATAATCGACTTTTTTCAAGGAACGCATTCGCCCATAGGTTGATTATTATATTTTGATTATTATATTTTTTTACCAAGCCGAAGGCAGAAAAAAGAAATCAGGACCGTAGGAATCCTGTATAAAAGTATTTTCACAAGCCACAGACTCGCCCTGTACACTTGATCTTGGCAAGGCTGTCACCTTCACTAAGACCGATGTCATTTTCAAAACCAGTCATTAACGTCAGTCCCAACAGCCGATGACCACCCTAAATGACCCCAATCTTTTCGGACCGCGATCAAATTAAACGTCATAAATAAAGTCAAATTACAGAAATGAATATATGAAGTTCATAATGCATCCTGTTTTTTATACCGACTACAACACGAAGGTGTACGCATATTGGTCTTCAATTCGAATTGGCAATTTACCGTTCCGCAAAGTGTCCCTCGCAGTAATATGCACTCCGTATAACGCAATAAATAATACCATGATAACAGTTTCCCCATTATGTAAATGAATTATTAGTCTTTAATTACAGTGCTTGGGTAGTTAGCTGAGTATTCTTTTTAATGAAAGCAGAACTGACAAAATGGTACTGAAAGATCTCGCACAACTGAACGTTTTCGGAAATTTCCTGCAGCGTTTTATGTACGGGCATTCATAACCATCGCGTGGAGACACTGGCGGAGAAAATTTCAAAACGATATCTAACGTGCGTTCAAAAAAATTCATCGTCAACTAGACTATATACGGAATTTTGAAGGTCGATATTCTGTGTATGTATATGTTACCGGCAATGTGTACAATCCGGCATTCTATACAATGCCTAGTCATTGTATAGAATGTCTGAAAAGGTCAGGCGATGTATGAAATATTATTCATTTCATACATTGCCTAGGCATTCAATAGAATACCTTACCCCTAACAGGCAATGTGTTCAAGGTAAGATCGCATTGAAGAGGGAAGACGTTGACGATTTAAGGAGAGCATTCGTTCGTTGCGAATTCATTGAAATGGCGGCCAATCAACGAGTTTCTGATGTTCATTTTATATAAAAAGAAAAAATTAAACAAACTATCTAGGATCTGAAAACTTAATGATTTATACTTTTTAGTTGGAATGACTACTTTACTATTGATACACTGAGTTAAGAACCAAATTTTGGAAAATTATGATGGCATTACAATAACACGAAATACCAGGTGGCCAAAAAACTGGTTTCAGCTTTCTTCTAATATTTAATTGATGTGGCCGATACTTGGAAAATCCATAATGGAACTTTAACCCTCTAATGCCCAAGTTTTTTCTTTTTTAAAATTATTTCCGTAAAGTTTCAAATTAGCTTATGTATAATCTACATCTTTTTTTCGCAAATAGTTAACTGACTTACATTAACACCTGTACTCACAAAATGAACCTATACTGAAGGCGGACATGGGCAGAATAATTTTTTATGCACTTAAATGCAACCAGTCTCAAGGCGGACTTGAGTATTAGAGGGTTAAACAGATTATATCTTTTTCACAAAATACATAACAGTATAGTACATATATACCATTCAGATAAGATAATGAAGTCACACCTGAATCATTTCATTTCTCACATTCCCGGCAGACCAGCAGGCATTCTATATAATGCCTAGGAAATGTAAGTATACAATGCCTAGGTAAAGTATGAAATGGACAAACACATTTGAATTATTTCATACCTTGCCTTAAAGACCCAGGCATTCTATACATTGCCTAGGCATTTTATAGAATGCCTGAATTATACACATTTCCGATAACATACGTAATGCGTAGCTTCTGCTTTGTCATTTTCCAGGTACTGTCAAGCTAGCCTACTGGATTGTTGTTGTATTAAAGTTATCAGCAAATTATAAATATGGTTCTTACCGACGTGTTATAAGTCACACATATACTATAAATAAATGTTTCAACGAGTTCATGTTTCTCTAAGTTACCAATCTTTCCAAAGTACTGTTTCGCGATTTGTTAGCGTTTTCTGTGAAACAGGTAGTATTCGAAGCAAAAAAATGATCGGCTATATAAAGAAGAAAACCCCAGACTTGATCAACATTGTTGAAAATGTGATGACAGACGTTTCACCAACCTCTGTTCCGGTTTTTCGTCTCAACCGTCAAAAGTCTCCGTTGGAGCTTGTGACTCGATGTGGTGTTTGTTCAATTTCACATAGATTGACGTGTTATCAGAGAATTTCCCTCGCAGGATGCCACAAAATATCACGCCAGATCAAAGATTATAGAGTAGAAAGATGGAAAACGAAGCGACTAAAGTGATATGAGCGCCATCTGTGTTTCAAATGTGTTGTTCGGGATGTTTGTTTTATGATCTCAACAAAGTCGGCATTGAAATTCAAAACAAGGAATAGAATTTCGCGCTCTCGATTATAAAACAGAAAAATGTTACTAAACAGGTTTTATGTACTGACAGTACGTTTTTAGCGCCATTTCGTCCGGGGTTCCACAGGGAACAGTTTTGGCTTCTATTCTGTTCATTATATTTATCGATGACCTCACCTTTGAACTAACGGTTTATTTTTCTCTTTACGCCGATGATCTGAAGATCTATTTGAGAATTTATTCTTTATTTGATTGTCTGACTCTTCAGGAAAACCTCGAGGCGGTTGTGAGGTGGAGTGTTGTGAATAGAATTCCTCTCAATGCTGAGAAATGCGTTGTCATGAGCTTCACCAAGAAGAGACTCACTAGAGTTTTTCATTATAACTTTGGTTCAATTGTGTTGGGGAGACCCGAGTACGTCAAAGATCTTGGAGTAACACTCGATAGAAAACTTTCGTTCGGCAAACATGTTGAGATCATTACTGCTGGAGCGAAGAAGAATCTGGGTTTTATCTGTCGAAATCTACGACATTTTTCGGACGTGGACTGCGTGAAGTCCCTCTATTATTGCTTGGTGAGATCTGGCCTGGAGTATGCTTGTACCGTATGGAACCCACACCATCGTATTTACGCTGAGTCGCTTGAGAGGGTTCAAAGAAGATTCTTGAAATATCTTTCCTTCAGACGGGATAAATCTTATCCACCTCGGGGTACTCCTGAGGGTATATTGCTTCTGAGACATCAGTTTCTCTCTTTGGAGGATCGTCGGTCGACTGCTCCACAGTGTAATGTTTTTGTTCAATGTTCTTCATAATTCCATACACTGTCCCACTATCTTGCAGAGGCTTAATTTTCGTATCCCTCGTCTGTCTGGTCGCGGTCAAAGCTTGTTCTACGGGCTCAGATCTCATACTGACCTTTTGGAGTTTTCACCTGTCAACCATATGATATCGTGTAATTCGTCGATTGAAGACCAATGTGATGTTTTGGCTCCTTTGACCAAGTACTCCTTCAAGAGGTCAGTCATTCAGGTTCTCAGGACCAATCAGTTGTGATGGTTTATATCTTTGTTCTAATGTGTTTTGTGTTAAAAATTCTATTTTATCGCTTTTTTATTTTTTATACTGATTTCTGTATCTCTCTTTACGCATTGTATTAATGTTGATTTGTTCACTGACTTTTAAATTGTCTTATAATTGAATATTTGTATTCGTTAGACAATAAAAAAATTATAATTATTATTATTATTTCATTGTCAAATGTGTTTTCACTGACTAAAATGTAGTCGGTTTTTAGTACTAGAGATATGAGGGCGTTTCCTATCTTTCTACTTTATAATCTTTGCTTCAGGTATTATCCAAACCAAAGTTATGAGGGTTCAAGAAAACGACGAAACACTTCGAACAAAAAGAAGTGCACCTAACAACTCTATAAAAAAGTGTCTGGAGACGCTACGGCCACGCTAAATATATATCTACTCGTATAAATGGACCGTAACTCTAACGTGAACGATATTGTAAGAAGTCGTAATACTTAAGTTGTTCAGAATGCGAAAGTAACTGACTTCTACTCACGAAATATCAGAATTTTACGTATGTAGGGTAGGAGGTATAAAATTTAAACAATATCAGACATCTAAGCTTTTTTATTAATATTCAACGGCTTTTTTCTTCATATATTGTCATATTGTTTTCAATTACATTCAGTTCTGCTAATTGAAAAACTAAAGTATCTACAAAACTAAGTTATGGCATTGATGATACCCTTTATACACTGGTCACAATTGAATTATAACAAATTGATGGATTATACTTTGACAAAAATTTAAATGTAACAATACAATATTTCTGCTCTTAAATAAATATTTGCGCCATTTTTCCATAACAACATTCAACTCATACTAAAAAAGCCTCACTTCAATATAAATAGGTAATAAATTAAGTAAAAAAAAAATAAAATCTCATTAAAAATTAATAAGGACTAGTTTTATATTACAAAAAGGATCTAATTAAGAAAATAAACAACATAAGTCACACTAGTTGATATGAGTATTAATAAAAGAGTATTTGGTTTTTTGAACATAAGCATCTAGGTATAACAGATAGGTAGAATGAAAGCAACAAAAATGGTTCTTATGATGATAACACTGACTTGAAATGGAGGACCTCATATTATACTTAACGTTTAAAGCAGAATAAAAAAAAATTCAGAATAAATCACAGAAACAACTGTTGAATTCAACGACATCTTCATAATAGTATGGAATCTCCACAATTTCTTTGGTGAATTTTTAAAGTTTCATTATTTTCTATTTTATAGCGAACCAAAGGGATCGAAATTTGTTTGTTGAGAAGGAGGTTTGTTAACCATTTGGTTCATAGGTTGTTGAGATTGCCCTAAATTGGGATATTGGCCCATTGGCTGACCCATCATGGATTGACCCATCATAGGTTGAGACATCACAGGCTGTGTCATGGGCCTGTAGCTTGACATGGATGTTGGAACCATTGTTTGACCCTGGGGCTGCCAATTAGAAACTGGAGCTTTGGGTTGATTTTTTGGGGAACTCCATTGTGAAGATCGATTCCCTGAATCCATTGTAAGATTTTCAACTAACGAAGTTAAACTGGATTCAAGATCACCTGTGAGGAGTTTTGTTGGTTGAGGAGGCCTCTGAGGAGGTGCAGCTGGATGCTGTATAATTTTAGAAGGTATACTTTGATCGGCCTTTCCCAAGGGATCAAAAACTGAGGGTTCTCCAGGATTGAACACGTTAGAAAATGCACCGCCAGTGGTAAATGCCATAGGCTGTGCTTGAGAAGTGAATGTGGATTGAGTTTGTGACATGAAAGGAGTTTGGGACTGAGCCATGAAATCGTTATCCCACAAGTTTGTCCCAGTGGCTTGAGTAGAGACTGGAACCTGGGATGGTGAACTACTGAAAATGTTTCCATTTGCCAAATTGGTGTTAGAAGGAGCAGATGTGAATACATCAGCAAAAGGATTACCACCTAAGGATAAAAGGTCATCTAAAGCATTAGACTGACTTTGTGGTGGTGGGGCTGCTGAGCTAGAAACAGTTTCAGGAGCAAAAAGGACTAAAATAGGGTCAGTTTTCACCACAGCTGGTTCTTCACTCAAAAACGGATTTGTTTGGGAAGCTGTAGGTGAACCAACTTTAGCTTTATATTGATTCAGAGCAGCTTCTTCCTCAGCAACAGCAGCCTGTTTGAATGAATCATCAACAGATGCAAAAGCATTAGTTGTATTTGATAAAGCGGAAACTCCTGATTTTAGACTTTTTTGGGTACTTGCAGTAGTTGGGGTGTTCCCTTCTAAAGAGCTAAGATGGGATTCCAAAGCATCCAATAAACTATTGGGAGCCCTAGTGAGATCAGGAATATCTCCCTTATCGATTCCAATATTTTCAGCAACCTTCAAAAATTCACCAACTCTATCCATTCTGATCAGAAACTTTTTATACAGATCTAAAGCTTCTCTACACTGCTTTTTATTCATTTCAAAATATTTCTCTAATAAATTTATAATTCCATCATTATAGGAAGCAAATAATCTAATGAGATCTCTAAATAACAACATAAAGCACATGTTTATTACACCATTTGTGAGGTCATTGGGGGTGCAATCGAATTCCAGCAAAGCATCTAACTGATTCTGAAGAGTAGGCAAGGTTTTTAGGAGATTTTCTGAATTCATGGAGCGTAAAGTACCTTCTTCCTTACCTCGTTTAACTTTGCAGAAATCAAAAGCAACTGCTCTATAAGATAATGCTTTTTCATTCAAGTATTTAGCATATCGTCTAATGAATGGGGACATATCATAACCAGTTCGGGCCCCTACGGCACTCTGAACTCCAGTTTTATCCACAAAATTAGATAATTGAAATGACACATTACTGGAGGCTAGATATTGAGTGAATCTTTCGTTTCCATAGCACATAAGATGATGAGTGGTTATCAAAGCTTTGAATACTACAATCCAACTGGTATTTTGCGATCTTTCCATCAATAAATTGGCCATTTGGGGAATCGATACATTAGGTTCATTTGTACAATGGACCAGATAATCCAGATGTTTTTTCTTAGGTCCAAGCAGTTCTTCAGTAGTTGCTTTACACACAGATTTTGCCAAACCTTGCCCTGCTAAACTGTGCTTCGCAGCGAGTAGTCGATCATTGATAGTTTGTCCAGCCATTTTTATATAACAATACACAAATTCCAACTGTATTTCAACGAATTCCTCACAACATTTTGTGAACCCAATGTACTTCACAAAATTATTTGGAACGTAAGTCGTAAAGGCAGGTCGATTCGACCAACAACCACGGCCGGCAAATTAATCAATAAGAACAAAATGAAGTTTAACTTTTATACACTGCGCCATCTCTCAGTGAATGTACCCATCGCGATTAAGTCGGGAGTTTCCTGTTTCGCGAAACGAGAATTGAAAAATTGAGAAATAGCAAAATTGGAATATAAATGTTATGATTCCAGAACTGGTACAATATAAATGCAAAAATTGGCCAACTCGCTTTTCCGCCAGCAATACACAAGTGCACAATATCCTAAAAATTGAGCTGGCAAAATTTGTCTTTTTCATTACTATTTATCAAAAAATTCAGTTGTATTTCAATTAGATGATTTTCAATAAAAGAAAGTTGAAGCAACATATTTGATTGTCTATATTGCAATTGCATGGAATACGTATATGAGTACTCACCAGTCATTGGTTTCCAGCAAATAGGTTGAATTTTCGGAGACCAATCCCCATTTTCTAGACATTGCTGTACTGGACTACCTTCCAAAATAAAACCCTCTCGACAACTATAATGAAGCCTTTGTCCTACACCAAATGGATCGAGTTGACCATGTTTCTCGAATACATAATAACCATTTGTCACTTCTTGTGGTCTCTCACACCCTGCTCTAGAGTTATGTTGTTTGAAACATTTAGCATCTGATCCTGTCCAAATTCCTTCTTCACAAACTCTCAGTTTGCTTTCAGAAGGAATTAAATAAAATCCTTCAGAACAACTGTAAGTGGCGACTGTTCCCTTTGGGTAGAGTCCCTGATAGTCTTTCTGTTCGTTTGTAGTTACAGTGCCATTTCTTATAGGTGGAGGTACTAAGCACCTCGGTACACATCGAGGTTTAGGTCTCCAGCGACCGTTTAAGCAACTAATATCTGAAGATCCTTCAAGATCATATCCTTCTTGGCATTCAACTATAGCTCTATGTCCATAAATCTTTAGTTCAGCGTTATCAATTATACCAAAGCATTCATCTGTTAAATTGAGGTACACTGGTAAATTTCCACTGACTGCGTAAACAAAGCAGAACTCAGTGAAGAAAACATAAAACCAATTAGTTTCATGTAAACAGAATATCATTTTAAAAAATATGTATATAATAATATATTCTGCTTCAGATCTTATTAACTAATAAGTTATTCGAAATATCTATAAATATATACCATTATTGATAAATGGCATTTGAGTATACATTATATTCGAAGTATTTCTTTATCCTCAACAAACGAGTTGGTTTTGTTGACAAAAAATTATCAAAACAATATAGTAAACAGCTGACAATGACATTTCTGAAATTCTGCCTAACCAAAAATACAAGTTTGACAAAGATCTGTTCGCTTTGGCTTGTTTGGATATTTTCGAATGATTCAAGCTGGATTTCGGAATTTATTTTATTTTCTCATTGAAAAACGACAGCTAAATCTACCTAAGGAAAATAAGGAGCAGTTCTCGTGATATTTGATGTTGTCGAGAAAGCAACAATTAAAAAATATATGATTGTCGCTTCAGAACATCATAATTAATTCTTCTCAACACATCAAAATCAGGTATCAGAAAAATGATTTGCTTTTGATGGATGATCTGTTTCTGAAGATTTTCGAGTTGGCAACATTGAATTAGTTGTCAACATTGAATTAGTTGTCAACTTGACAGCAATCAGCTGATGATCTGTTTCTGTAGTGTTTGAAGTTGGCTGAATTGAATTAGTTGTCAACAATCTGTAATCTGTGGTTGTCAACTTGACAGAAATCATTAACTTCAGTCAGCTGACTAGTCTTGTGAGCAAAATTCGATTTTAGAAATTTCCCAAAAATTTGCAGAAAATGTCCGGAAAAGAAAGATTGCCAATATTTCCCTCAAGAGGGTATGTACATATTATTATTGCTTCTGAATTTATTAATTTCATGCTGTTATTACAATACAATAATATTGAAATTATTAGGAGTGTCCTTAACAAATGAAGAGCTTAACATGTTTTTTTCGTAACAGTGCTCAAATGTTGATGAAAGCCAGGCTGAAAGGAGCTCAAAAAGGTCATAGTTTGCTGAAGAAGAAGGCAGATGCGCTCCAGATGCGATTCAGGATGATTTTGGGGAAGATAATTGAGGTTGGTTTATAGTGAAAATCTTTTTTGTAAGTTCTAATTTTCCATCTTTAAGACAAAAACTCTCATGGGAGAAGTCATGAAGGAAGCAGCTTTCTCACTAGCTGAGGCTAAATTTGCTACAGGAGACTTCAACCAAGTTGTACTGCAAAATGTCACCAAGGCTCAGCTCAAAATTCGTACGAAGAAGGATAATGTTGCAGGTAATTTCTCCTTTATATTGTATACTGATAATTATGTTCATTTGATTAGGAACATAGGTTTCCATAACATTGTGCCTCAATTTAGTGGTTAATAATTTCATCATAAATTTCTTCT